>NC_136915.1:130556419-131800419 GCF_949752795.1 Hyperoodon ampullatus
TAAAATATCTCACTTTTGACAATTTTGCAAAAACCTATAATGACATGAACTAATTTCTAGGGTTCTTCGTAGGACCTAAAAAGGAACCCATAGAGTTGTGGAACAACAATAGAAGCTATTGTGATGAGAAGCCCGGGCACCGCAACAAAGAGTAGCCCCCGCTCGCCGCAACTGGAGAAAGCCTGCACGCAGCACTGAAGACCCAACGCAGCCAAGATAAAAATAAATAAATAAAAATAAATAAATTTATCTTTTAAAAAGTAATACTCAGGTTTGAGGCATGAGAAATTTGATGAGGAGAAATTAGCAAATGTTTGCAGAACTTTTAAAATATCAAACTCAGTCTCTAAGATTTTAGCATTCTATACAACATCGGTTACTTATTAGTGGTTTGGGAAGGCCAATTTAAAATTTTCTCATCTTACTGTATTGAAATTCACGGCCCTAATGTTTTCCACGTTGACTATACGAATGATGAAGAAAAGTCAATCATGTATTTCATTTCCAACTGGACAGAAAACAATATTTTAAAAAGTGTTTGGCCTACTGACTTTTGGTTTCTTCTAAGGCAAATGGATAGGTAATTTTTATTCCCTGATTAGGAGAAAAATGGTGGAAGAGGGCAGGGTTAAGAATTAAGATTTCAAGAGCATGAGAGGTAGATGGCCAACCATAGTTCCTAAGGTTCGGTGCCTGTAACTGTTGCCGCCGCTTAAGCGTGCCAAAGCAGTGGTACGGCTGCTGCGCTCGTGTTTGCTACCACTAGAAACATTCTTGCCAGTAGTGGCGGCAGCGGGACTCCATTACCCCCTTTTTTCACTCTCTCCAGAAGCTCCAGATGGCGTCTTCCGTGGGCAACGTGGCCGACAGCACAGAACCAACGAAACGTATGCTTTCCTTCCAAGGGTTAGCTGAGCTGGCACATCGAGAATATCAGGCAGGAGATTTTGAGACAGCTGAGAGACACTGCATGCAGCTCTGGAGACAAGAGCCAGGCAATACTGGTGTACTTTTATTACTTTCATCTATACACTTCCAGTGTCGAAGGCTGGACAGATCTGCCCACTTTAGTACTCTGGCAATTAAACAGAACCCTCTTCTGGCAGAAGCCTATTCGAATTTGGGGAATGTGTACAAGGAAAGAGGGCAGTTGCAGGAAGCAACTGAGCATTACCGGCATGCATTGCGTCTCAAACCAGATTTCATCGATGGTTATATTAACCTGGCAGCCGCTTTGGTAGCAGCAGGCGACATGGAAGGGGCAGTACAAGCTTACGTCTCTGCTCTTCAGTATAATCCTTATTTGTACTATGTTCGCAGTGACCTGGGGAACCTGCTCAAAGCCCTGGGTGGCTTAGAAGAAGCCAAGGCATGTTATTTGAAAGCAATTGAGATGCAACCGAACTTTGCAGTAGCTTGGAGTAATCTTGGCTGTGTTTTCAATGCACAAGGGGAGATTTGGCTTGCAATTCATCACTTTGAAAAGGCTGTCACCCTTGACCCCAGTTTTCTGGATGCTTATATCAATTTAGGAAATGTCTTCAATGAGGCACGGATTTTTGACAGAGCTGTGGCAGCTTACCTTCGTGCCCTAAGCTTGAGTCCAAATCATGCAGTGGTACATGGCAACCTGGCTTGTGTATACTATGAGCAAGGCCTGATGGATCTGGCAATAGACACCTACAGGCGAGCTATTGAATTGCAACCACACTTCCCTGATGCTTACTGCAACCTAGCCAACGCTCTCAAAGAGAAAGGCAGTGTTGCTGAAGCAGAAGATTGTTATCATACAGCTCTCCGGCTGTGTCCCACCCATGCAGACTCTCTGAATAACCTAGCCAATATCAAAGGAGAACAGGGAAACAGTGAAGAGGCAGTTCGCTTGTATCGTAAAGCATTAGAGCTCTGCCCAGACTTTGCTGATGCCCATTCAAATTTAGCAAGTGTATTGAAGCAGCAGGGAAAACTGCACGAAGCTCTGATGCATTATACGGAGGCTATTCGAATCAGTCCTACCTTTGCTGATGCGTACTGTAATATGGGAAACACTCTATGGGAGATGCAGGATGTTCAGGGAGCCTTGCAGTGTTATACTCGTGCCGTTCAGATCAACCCTGCATTTGCGGATGCCCACAGCAATCTGGCTTCCATTCACCAGGATTCAGGGAATATTCCAGAAGCAATTGCTTCTTATCGCACTGTTCTGAAGCTTCAACCTGATTTTCCTGACGCTTATTGTAATTTGGCTCATTGCCTGCAGGTTGTCTGTGATTGGACAGACTATGATGAGCGAATGAAGAAGTTGGTCAGCATTGTGGCTGACCAGTTGGAGAAGAATAGGTTGCCTTCTGTGCAGCCTCATCATAGTATGCTCTATCCTCTTCCTCATGGCTTCAGGAAGGCTATTGCTGAGAGGCATGGGAACCTCTGCTTGGCTAATATAAGTGTCCTTCATAAACCACCGTATGAACATCCAAAAGACTTGAAGCTCAGTGATGGTCGACTGCGTGTAGGATACGTGAGTTCTGACTTTGGGAATCATCCTACTTCTCACCTTATGCAGTCTATTCCAGGCATGCACAATCCTGATAAATTTGAGATATTCTGTTATGCCCTGAGCCCACATGATGGCACAAACTTCCGAGCGAAGGTGATGGCAGAAGCCAATCATTTCACTGATCTTTCTCAGATTCCATGCAATGGGAAAGCAGCTGATCGCATCCATCAAGATGGTATACACATCCTTGTAAATATGAATGGTTATACCAGGGGTGCTCGAAATGAACTCTTTGCTCTCAGGCCAGCTCCTATTCAGGCAATGTGGCTGGGGTACCCTGGGACTAGTGGCACGCTTTTCATGGATTATATCATCACTGATCAGGAAACGTCACCTGCTGAAGTTGCTGAGCAGTATTCTGAGAAACTGGCTTATATGCCCCATACGTTCTTTATTGGTGATCATGCTAATATGTTCCCTCACCTGAAGAAAAAAGCCATCATCGATTTCAAGTCCAATGGGCACCTTTATGACAATCGGATTGTGCTGAATGGCATCGACCTCCAAGCATTTCTTGATAGTCTATCAGATGTGCAAATAGTCAAGATGAAATGTCCTGATGGAGAAGACAACGCAGACAGCAGTAATACAGCTCTTAATATGCCTGTCATTCCTATGAATACTGTTGCAGAAGCAGTTATTGAAATGATTAACAGAGGACAAATTCAGATTACAATGAATGGATTCAGTATTAGCAATGGACTGGCAACTACCCTGATCAACAATAAGGCTGCCACTGGAGAGGAGGTTCCCCGTACCATTATTGTAACCACACGTTCTCAGTACGGGTTACCGGAAGATGCCATTGTGTACTGTAACTTTAATCAGTTATACAAAATTGACCCATCTACTTTGCAGATGTGGGCAAATATTCTGAAGCGTGTTCCCAATAGTGTACTGTGGCTGTTGCGTTTTCCAGCAGCAGGAGAAGCTAATATTCAACAGTACGCACAAAATATGGGCCTTCCCCCGAGCCGTATCATTTTTTCACCTGTTGCTCCTAAAGAGGAACATGTTCGGAGAGGCCAGCTGGCTGATGTCTGCTTGGACACTCCACTCTGTAATGGCCACACCACAGGGATGGATGTCCTTTGGGCAGGGACCCCCATGGTGACTATGCCAGGAGAGACTCTTGCTTCCCGAGTTGCAGGTTCCCAGCTCACTTGTTTAGGCTGTCTTGAGCTGATTGCTAAAACTAGGCAAGAATATGAAGAGATAGCTGTGAAACTGGGAACTGATCTCGATTACCTGAAGAAAATTCGTGGCAAAGTCTGGAAGCAGAGAACATCTAGCCCTCTGTTCAACACCAAACAATACACAATGGAACTAGAGCGGCTCTATCTACAGATGTGGGAGCATTATGCAGCTGGCAACAAACCTGATCACATGATTAAGCCTGTTGAAGTCGCTGAGTCGGCCTAAATAATGACTGTGTGCCCAGGAGAATTACCCCTGTAGCTGAGCCTCAACCTTCTGTGGGAAAGGGAACTACTTTTTCAATATCATGGTGCAGATGGGTGACAGACAATGATAAGAAATAGCACAGCCAGACTTGCTTCCTGCATGATCACGATAGGGAGAGACCCAAGAGATGCGAAACTGCTGTTCCACAAGGAGTCTCCATCGAATTTTGCAGCAGCCAGGTGTCTGGAAGGTCTGGAAGGTAAGTGTGGAAGGTAAGTCTGGAAGGTCTGATCTCCCTTGGTCTTCCAGGGGGATGGATGGTTAGTGTGCAAGGGAGATAGAGATTGCCCAGCCGTTTTGTGATTATCATGGATTGATTGAGTCTTCTGAATTAATTTTTTTCTTTATATTTTGGGTATTGGAGCTTTTAAAAATGTTTGGTTTCAGGTATTTTTATTCATGTGAAGTGTATATGATTCTCTTGAGATAAGGTTTTAAGCTAAAATATTCCTTGTTTTAGTTTCTGAACTCTACAGATAAATGGGGACTTTGCTGGTGTAGTCTTTTTATAGGTTTTATAAACCACTTGAGCCTATATCAGTCCCTTTAGTGTCTGACATAACGTTTGGAACTCTCAGTGCTTTGTTGGTTTGTAGATGATGGCCTCAATTCTTTTTCTGGTCCGTTTCCTTCTTCCCTTCCCCCCACTTTAAAAATTCTCCTGTAACGTGGCTAACAAAATACCAAGTGTGATTCAAAACCTCCCAGAGTGTTTCTCTTCAACACATCATCTGGTGCCAAATGAAGATTCTTAGGAGTTCTTATTAATTATGAAGGGCACAGTTGTGGTACTGTCACTGACGATAATAATAATGGATTTTTGGCCTAGAGTTTTGACCTATTTCACCAGTGTTTTACCGTTGACTGCCCCTCTATGCTGCTTCCAAAAGTGAGAGTGTGTGATAAGATTTTTACTTTCATTTCTAAAGTTTGTTTTTTTTTTAGGTGAGTCCTGTTCTTCCTTTTTCTTTCAGCAGAAATGAAATCCCAGGTAAGTATAAGTATTCAAATATTTGATCAGTAAGTCACAGTTATCTCCAGTACATTAAATAACTTTCATCAAAAAACATGTTATAGGTAAAAAGCTCTGAAGGACCAGCTATGTATATGATAATTATGTTTCAGGCCTTCTAGGGTATTATATATAATAACTTGTCTTCTGGTCGTGGTCTTGAAGTCTTTATGGATTCAGCCTCAGTAGTAGCGAACTGCACTGCTACTTGGTTTGGAGTACAAATTAGACTTTAGCCCTCCTGGAGGTTGAGTTTTTGGTATTGAAAACCACAGGAATGAGATTATTGTATTTCAACAAAGAATCGAGGGCTTGAGGCTTAAACGAGCCAACATATGTGTGGGAAGCAGTCAGCCTTGAGAGCAGGCTACGGACATGCCAGGCATGCCGCCGCTGCTCGAAGGGACTGTCCCTACTTGTTCCCCTCCTTGTTCCATTCCATGGGAGATAAATCACCAGGGCCCAGAAATCAGAAAGAATGTAAAATGAGACAAGCCAATCTGTCTCCACCCTGCACGTGCAGGTTATTTTGGATGATTCTGGGTTTATGGGTTTTCTCCCAGGGAAGTTAACCTTGAGCCGAGACAGTCATTAGATAATGTAAACCACCGTCTGGCAACCTTCCCTTTTCTAGTCTATATAATCTGCAACTGTAGCATAATAAAACTTGCCTTGCAACCATCAGTTGTCTTGGTCCTTCTGACCCCATTCGACGGTGCTACTTCAGTTCCTTACCCCGTCCCTTCTGACCCTGGGCGGTGAAATCCTCTTTCTGAGGCTGGTCCGCGGCAAGTGGCGCCCGAACAGGGAGCTGAAGCGTGAAGCCAATGAAAAGAAAAAGAAAGTGCAGGTAAGAGAACCCTTATGCAAAATATGTGTGGACACGAGTAAAAGTGAAACTAATAGAGGCATAAGGCAACAGTCAGAAGTAAAATAAGATGGGGCAAAAGGGCTCCAAGGAGCGTGAATTATTTGCTCCGGTTTTACTTTTGATGCTTAAAGCTCGGGGTAATAAAGTTTCTACTCACAGTTGACTGAATTTTTGCAGTATATCCATGATGTATCTCCCTGGTTTCCTGATGGCGGCTCTGTGACATAGAAATCTGGCAGAAAGTTGGAGAAGATTTAAAAAATTATTATGAGTCTCGAGGGCCTAGTCATACTGCCGTTGTTACATTTAGTTTGTGGAATCTGATAAAAATATGTTTAGGTTCTTCTCATGATAGTGTTGATTTGAATGTAAAGTCAGAAAAACATAAGCCTCTGACAGAAGAAAAGACTGTATTGTCAGCTACTGTGTCGCCACTTCCTAAACCGAAAGAGCTAATTAATTTAAATATTTCAGATGAAGAGGAACATTTTGACTTAACAGATGAGGCTTTTAAACATAAAAGGGAGAAATATCCTGAGGATGATTTTCTAATGGCTATAATAGATAAGTCAGTGAAAAAGCTGCAAATTAGTAAGGACTGTCTTCCTCAAAATTCTCCATCTGTAAAAATGCTCAGTCCCTTGCAACGTGCTGTACAAGCAGCAATAAAACGAGGAGAAGATCCTATTTTCTGTTGTCCTGTCACGGAAAGACCTGATCCTAATAATCCTCAACAGGCTATTAGGGAGCATCAGGCTCTTCCTTTTAAAATTTTGAAAGATTTAAAATCTGCTTGTGCTCAATATGGGCCCACTGCTCCTTTTACTACTGCTATGGTTGACACTATTACAGGAGAAGCTCTTCCCCCTGCTGATTGGCAGTCTATTGCACGAGCTTGTTTAAATGGTGGAGATTATTTAATATGGAAGTTTGATTTTTATGAATGGGCTGCTGAACAAGGAGAAAAGAATGCTACCCATGATATTCCAGTTGATTATCATATGCTGATTGGGGAAGGACAATCTATTTCTTTACAAGATCGATTAACTTATCCCTTTGTTGCTTATCCTCAAATAAATCATTTGGCATTACAAGCCTGGAGGAAATTATCTTCTACACACAAAACTGAGCATCTTTCAAAAATTAGACAGGGACCTGATGAACCATATGCTGATTTTGTAGATAGATTGTTACAGCCGGTGGGGATACTCATTGTGGATGGACTCACTGGTACAATTGTAGTTAAGCAACTTGCTTTTGAAAACGCTAATAATGAATGTCAGGCTGCGATTCGACCTTGGAGAAAACGGGGAACATTGGAGGATTATATTCGCCTTTGTGCAGACATTGGGCCTGCTTATATACAGGGTGCTGCTATGGCTGCAGCATTAACTAAAGTGGGGTTTAAAAACAATCCAAAGAGAACAAAGACTAGTTTTAAATGCGCAAAGGCAGGTCATTTTGCTGGAGAATGTAGATCTTTTCATTGTAACCCTGGTCCTTCCTTCCCTACTCAAAACCCTCCAGATGGTCAGAAAATCCCTGGTTTATGCCCTAAATGCAATAGGGGAAAACGTTGGGCACGAGATTGTCGCTCAGTGTCCCACAAGGATGGAACACCACTGTCGGGAAACTCCTCCCGGGGCCTTCCCCGGCCCCAACAGATAATAGGGGCAATGTCTGTGTATCCTCCTCAAACTATCAATCAGACATTAACCAAAAACCAAAACATACAATATCTTTGCTCTCCAGAGAAACAGCAGGAAGCGCAGGACTGGACCACAGTACCTCCGCCCGATATGTATTAACTCCTGAAATGGGTCCTCGGGCCTTCTCTACGGGCATCTATGGACCTTTACCCAAGGGTTTGATGGGACTATTATTGGGAAGAAGTAGTGTCACCATGAAGGGTTTAACTGTTATGCCAGGAGTCATAGATTCTGACTACGAAGGAGAAATAAAAATCATGGCACAAACTATTAAAAATATAATAATGATTTCTCCTGGGAATAAAATTGCACAATTGCTACTTTTGCCCTTTGTACCTCATGGACAAATTTTACAGCATCAAAAGAGAGACACAAAGGCTTTTGGATCATCTAATGCTGCCTACTGGATTCAGAAGATAGGGAAAGAACGTCCAGAAATGAAATGAACCATTAATGGAAAGGGTTTTTCAGGTTTGTTAGACACTGGAGTTGATGCCTCTGTTATGACACAGATTCACTGGCATAAACGTTGGCCCGTTAGTCCTACTATTACAGAACTTCAAGGAATAGGACAGAGTTCTTCTCCTATGCAAAGTAGTCAGTTATTATTATGGCAAGATAGTGAGGGCCATTCAGGATACTTCCAGCCTTATGTTTTGCCTAGGCTGCCTTTAAACCTCTGGGGCCGAGATATATTAAAAGAAATGGGAGTATTACTTTATAGTCCAAATTCTCAAGTCTCTAATATGATGTTGGATCAAGGATTTCTTCCCACAAAAGGGCTGGGAACAAATCAACAAGGAACTGTCTATCCTATTGATGTGAAAATAAAAAATGATAGACAAGGTTTGGGTTTTTCTTAGGGGCCTTGGATTCTCCTCCACTCACTGCTGATCCAATTACTTGGCTGAGTGATGACCCTGTATGGGTGGACCAATGGCCCCTCACAAAGGAGAAATTAGAAGCTGCAGAACAATTAGTACTGGAACAATTAGGGCATTTAGAAATTTCCAATAGTCCTTGGAATACTCCTATTTTTATTACCAAGAAAAAATCTGGAAAATATAGGTTATTACAGGATCTAAGAGCTGTTAATAAAACTATGCTAATAATGGGAGCTCTTCAAGCAGGCCTACCCTCTCCAACAGCCATACCACACAATTATCAGCTTTTAGTTATAGATTTAAAAGATTGTTTTTTTCACTATTCCTTTGTTTCCTGAAGATAGAAAACATTTTGCTTTTAGCTTGCCTTCCTTAAATTTTAAGGAACCCCTGAGGAGATTTCAATGGAAAGTATTGCCTCAGGGCATGGCAAATAGTCCTACATTATGCCAGAAATATGTGGCTCAGGCCTTAACTCCTGTGAGAAAAAGGTTTCCAACGTTATATCTCATACATTATATGGATGATATACCTTTAGCCACTGATAATATTTCTTTATTAGAGACTGCTTTTCAATTTTTACAACAATCCTTACAATCATTTGGCTTGGTCATTGCCTCAGAAAAAATTCAAAGACAATCTCCATTTTTCTATTTGGGAAAATATATTGATAACACTACCATTAGGCCTCAAAAGCTGCAAATTCGAGTTGATAATTTAAAAACATTAAAGGATTTTCAAAAATTACTTGGAGATATTAATTGGCCAAGGCCTTCCTTAAAACTTACTACTGCTCAATTAGAGCCTTTGTTTGATATTCTTAAAGGTGACTCAGATCCTTCTACTTCACGCTCTATGACTCCAGAAGCACTTCAAGCTTTACAAATAGTTAATAGAGCTATCAGCTCTGCACAATTAACTCGAATGCATACTCACCTGCCAATTTCTTTAATTGCTTGTCCAACACCTCATGTGCCTACTGCCATCTTATGGCAAACTGTTGGAATTATTGAATGGATTCATATGAAAACTACATCCTCTAAGGTTATTAACCCTTATTTTGAACTTATTAGTAAGCTAATAATGCAAGGTAGAACTAGATGCTTACAACTTCTGGGTATAGAAACTTCTCAAATTATTATCCCTTATTCAGTTAGTCAACAAAATTGGCTTTTTCAACATAGTAATGAATGGGGTCTTGCTCTTGCAGGATTTTCAGGTGCCTTGGAATGCCATTACCCTGCTGATAAATTGATCCAATTCGACAAAGTTAACTGTTATATCTTTCCTTCTATAATTAGGCAACAGCCTATTCCTCATGTACCTTTGGTTTTTACAGACGGTTCTTCTTCAGGAGTGGCTACTGTAATCATTGACGACGGAACCAAACTCATTAAACAAACTTCCTTGACTTCAGCTCAACGTGTTGAACTGTATGCTGTCATTATGGCTTTTAAACATTTGCCTTCTATATCTTTTAATTTGTTTTCTGATAGTAAATATCTTATCAGCTTATTATTTCTTCTGGAGACTGCGACCAGAGGACATACTAATGACCCTGAATTATCATCCTCTTTTCGTTTGCTTCAACAGCTTATTCGTTCCCACGATGGTCGTGTTGCAGCTCTGCATATCCGTGCTCATTCTAACTTGCCTGGTCCATTGTCTAAACTTACTGCGGCTGCAGATGTTTTAACTCGATCTAAACGTGATCTTTATCCTGTGCGTTTTCCTCCCAAAAATAAAGTTAAAGTTACTCTTCCTCCTCAATCTCTTTTCCCTAAAGCAGGACATATCCCAAATTACCGTCCTCCTCCTTTCCGTTCGTCATGCTGTCAAGAATGGCTAAGGTATTGCATTCATTATCTTCATACTGTTGATACTCATGGTCCATGTCCTGGACACCCTCATATTATGGTAAGTTATGATCAAACTGCTTCACAAGCAGCACAGCAATCGCATGCTTTACACCATCAGTCGGCGGCTACGTTACGCAAAGAATTTTCCCTTACTCGTGAAGCCGCCCGACAAATTGTTAAGCAATGCCCACAGTGCTTACCTCACCTTCCTGTTCCACATTATGGTGTTAATCCTCGTGGATTATTACCTAGTCATTTATGGCAAATGGATGTTACTCATATCCCGTCTTTTGGGAAATTACAATTTGTTCATGTCACTATTGATACTTATTCTGGTTTCCTCTGTGCTACAGCACAGACCCGAGAAGCTACTAAACATGTTATCACTCATTTATTACACTGTTTTGCTTTCATGAACCTTCATTTTACAGGAACCAACATTACTCTTACAGGCCCGGCTACCAGCCGACGAGAGGATCTTAAGGATACCATCATTTGGTATAAAAATGGGCAAGCTATTAATATTAGAGGTCGAATCTCATATGCCTCACCACTTTGGGATTCCGCTATTACTATAGCCAAGGTTCCAGGTGAAGATTCAGGAAATTATTTCTGTATGAAGCATTTACTTGGAGGACAAGGGCTACTTATAGTTGGACATAAGGTTACTATTCTTAACAGAAAATCAAAAATTCAATTTCCTCCTTTTATGACCATTAACTTTGCTGGATCCAATTTTGAATGTTGCAATGCATCTTGGAATAATAACCAAATATGGTGTACTACAGATCATACCAAGGGGTCAATTCTTATCTCTTCTATTCCCATCATAGATAGGTTTATCACATTTCAAAAGAACTGGGATATATGGAAACTAGCTCTAACTTATTCCAATACACCTGTTATAACTTGTGTTGCTCCTCCATATACACTTTTGATTGGTTCTATTAACATTGGTAATTCTTCCAAAGGAGGATATAATATTAGCTGTGTTCATTGTATTTTTAGCAGTTGTATGTTCCCTTCTGCAGGAACACAATCTGTGCTTATACTAAGGCAACCCCTATATGTTATGGTGCCTGTACATCTGAGAGAACCTTGGTATGAAGATACTGGAGTACAGACATGGGTGGAACTCTCCAAAGCCTTGCAGAGAAGGAGACGCTTTATTGGGTGGCTAATAGTAAGTTTACTTGCCTTGGCTGCTCTGTCTGCTACCGCGGCTACTGCCCGTCTTGCTCTTTCACAGAGTATTAATCATGCTCACTTTGCTAATCAATTATCTCAAAATACCAGTCTTGCTTAATCTTTACAAAGTCACATAGATTTACAGATGAATAACAAGTTAGATGAATTTAAAAACGCAATTTTGAGGATTGGAGATCAGATGGCAGCATTAAAATTGAGGATGCGTTTAGCTTGTCATGCAAAGTATACGTGGATTTGTGTTATTCCTTACAAGTACAATGACTGTATTTGGGAATGGGAAAAAGTAAAAATGCATCTGCTGAGTGTTTGGTCAGATAATAATATTAGTCTTGATCTTAAGAAATTAAATGCTGAAATTCAGGATATACAAAATGCACATCTTGATGATATTTCACCAGAAGATGTAATTCAAACTTTACTGGATCATTTAAAGTGGTTAAACCCTTAGTCGTGGATTACTAGAGGGTTGTCAGGATTTATTACCCTGGCGATAATTTGCCTATTATTGATAATAATCTTCTCATGTCTGTTTCATATCCTCATGCAACAGTATACTACTCTCGGCACTAAGCTTCATGGAATTATTTTGCAGCAAAAATTAAAAAATAAAAAAGGGGGACCTGTGGGAAGCAGTCAGCCTTGAGAGCAGGCTACAGACATGCCAGGCATGCCGCCGCTGCTCGAAGGGACCGTCCCTACTTGTTCCCCTCCTTGTTCCATTCCATGGGAGATAAATCACCAGGGCCCAGAAATCAGAAAGAATGTAAAATGAGACAAGCCAATCTGTCTCCACCCTGCACGTGCAGGTTATTTTGGATGATTCTGGGTTTATGGGTTTTCTCCCAGGGAAGTTAACCTTGAGCCGAGACAGTCATTAGATAATGTAAACCACCGTCTGGCAACCTTCCCTTTTCTAGTCTATATAATCTGCAACTGTAGCATAATAAAACTTGCCTTGCAACCATCAGTTGTCTTGGTCCTTCTGACCCCATTCGACGGTGCTACTTCAGTTCCTTACCCCGTCCCTTCTGACCCTGGGCGGTGAAATACTCTTTCTGAGGCTGGTCCGTGGCACATATGAATATGTTTTTGTCTTGCTGTACTGCACATATGCTGTCTAGTAACAGATATTTTGTCTGCTATTAGTGTTTTAGATTATGTCTTTCCAAAGCGCTGAGGCAGTGCACCTATTTTGAAGTTGCAGCTGATGGCTGAACGTATCCTAGCTGACAAATTATTGATTAATAAAAACATGAATTTCTGAAAGATTTGTACTGTTAACCAAAATCTGAGCAAGGAGTGTCAAATGTAATTCTTAGCCAGAATTACATGTTAATGAACCATTTAACAGTGTAAATCAAGGAACATCAATGTAGGGATTTCTTTTCATTTATTTCTTACCTGCTTGAAATATCAGTTAAAGGTTGCCAGCTTGGTTGCAGATGAACGGACGTTTGAAGTTCCCCGAACTACTTAATGTGGAATAGGATACTAGACTTCCAACGCCCTCAAGGCTGTGACCTTGCAGCCATTTTACATAGCACATCATCCTCCTATAGGGATGAACCTTTCCCTGGCCCGAAAAGTAGCCACTCCGTTGAAGCTTTGCTTATTGTAACAGGCTTTTGTTTCCAGGTTACATGTCTGTGGAAGACTTAATTCTGAATAGAGATATAGATATTACTGGAAACTAATTGTTTTTGCTATTATACTCTGCTTTATCAAAAAAAGTAAAACATTTAAATTGTGCTACAAAAATTCAGATGTTGTTTTGCAATCTTTAAACAATAAATGAATGAATTACCCTTTAAAAAAAAAGAATTAAGCAGTTAGTTAAGCTGTTGGTCCCACATCAGACAAATTATCCTTATACCTCCTGTCAATATTGTTAACAGAGACTGTTATTTTATTAATCCTTATGATCCCGTGATTCTTTCTTTCATGTTTCGGGGCACAGCAGGTGAGAGAGTGGGTTTGTTAAGCTGGGTGGGTTTATCCTTCTTTTATGCGTTCATTCAATTTTATGTTCATTTACTTATTGTATACATATGGCAATAGAAGCTGCTAAGGCAATCATTGCTATTCTGCAAAACAACAAGGCACAGAAGCAGATGTCTTATTTCCGAGATTTCTCCCCCCAAGATTATTATGATTAAAGATCCTTTCCCCCCACTCCCTGGAGAGGACAAGGAGCTGCTCGCTGGAGGATTTTTAATGACTTGGGGAAAGGCTCAAATATCCCCCCATTATGGTAATCCACCCCAGGGGCAAACCACACAAGAATATTATGAATTTATTTTATTTTTCTATCCTTGCAAAGGTAATACTCAGCTCATTAGAATATGAAAACTATACTGTCAAATTTCAGACTTACATGGATGAAGAAAATCACCAAAGTGGCATCATATCATGTGTGTTATAGTTGTATTTACTATATTGAGTATATTAAATATGTTGTGTTAACAATGTATTGTATAACTATATATTGAAAAGGCAAAATGCTGTAACGTATTTCAGAGAAAATAATTATGTTGGCCAACCCCAAATTGTGCATTGTAGACGGGTCCTAGGAAAAGAAGATTTAATTCATAGTGAACAAGAGGTTAGCTTCTGTTTTCAGCCATGTGCCATTTCAAGAATTAAACATCATGAATAATACAGGATATAAGAGGAATAGTCTAAAGATGGAAAAGCACATTTTGATTAGGAAAGAGAATTTAAGGCTTAAGTCTTTTTTTTTTTTTTTAAGGAAAACTGCCTTATTACTATGAGATAAGAAAATTGTTTCCTTCTTTTCTTCCTTGCTTTCTTCTTCTTTTTTTTAACCTTTTTAATTTTGGATATTTGACCTCTAAGCTGAGGTGACTGAAAATGCCTCCTCTGGGCATCAACCTTTTTGAAAGACTTTTTCCCCCTCCCTAAGGGCTATTTGTCTCTTGGAGGCTTTGTCTACATTACTCCTCAAGAGGCAAGCATTTGTCCTTGCGCTAAATGCTGACATCTCCTGATAAGAGGGAAGCTGCACAGTAGAAGAATTGAAGGTCAGTATGTTGATATTGGTCTCAAGTGCATTGATGTACATTTGTGTATTGGGGAAGGGGAGTGAAGCTTGAGAGTGGGCCAGTGGGGAGGGGTAAATATTTTGTGATGCTGTCTACCTATGGGCTTATAAAGTTTACAGCTGCATTAGGAGGACAAGCATTACCATTAGCATGAAAAGTAGGGCAGACCTCAGTTGCAAAAGCTTCTAGCCATACACATAGGGCAATACGTAAATGATACACCTTATTGCATTCACCCATTCACCCTCCCCTGTTCACGCTAATTGGAAATTTCCATCCATTTCAGAGAAGTAACACAACTATCAATCATTTTCCCTGGCACGAATCTTCCAGGAGGAAGAAAATGGAATACACCTAGCGAGAGAGCTCACGCACTAGTAGTCCATGTGTCTTAGATTTAATATCTGATGACTAGCTGCATTGAAGCCAAGAGGTGGTTCACAAAGTTGCTGCACATTAGAATCACCTGGGGAACTCTGAGACCTCCCTGTGCCCAGGCTCCTGCCTAGACCTACTGAATCAAAATCTCTGGGGCTGGGACCCAGACACCAATGTTTTTCTTCAAAGCTCTTTAGGTAATTCAAACGAGCAGCAAAGCTTGAGAACCAGCCCAATAATGGGAACAAACTTACTTCACACAGATAAAGTGGGGCAATTCATATGTTAAAAGAACGTGAATATATGTATATATTTCTTTTTTTCGCTTTATTCTGTTTGTATTTCAAATAGGCTTTTTTTTTTTCCTTCTGCAAAAAGCGTTATTGTTTCCATCTGGTCCAAGGCTTGGGAGAGGGCTCCAGGGCGGTTACAAAGCTGCCTAGTGGCTGCAGAGCGGGGCTTCAAGCAGAAGCTCTGACGCCAGAGGGTCTCCTCAGACGCGGCTGGACTTCAGAGACTCCTGTTTGGCTCGAGGGTGAGCCTTTCAAAGAGATACTCGCCCAGCACAGCCTGCGGACCAGCCAGCCTGCGGAGGTTGGTCAGGTGGTCGCCCATCTTCTGGATGAGTTTCACCTGCTCCTCCAGGAAGCGGCTCTCCAGGAAGTCACAGAGCTGGGAGTCTGCACGGGCAGGACCCAGGGCGCGCAGATCCGATAGTGCCTGGTTCCGATTCTTCTCCCTAAGAATGGCGGCTTCCACAGCATCCTGGGTTTTACCCCACTCATCCTGAGAAGGCTTCCGCGCATCCTGGAAGAGGGCGCGGCCGCAGCACTGGTTTTGCATTTTCAAGAGGCGCTGGGCGCCCTCACACTTCTCCTCAGCCAGTTGGCGAAAAATGTGGCCCATACTGTCCAGAGTCCTATTGTTGCTGTCGAAATAGATGCTCAGAGAGGTAAGTGTCCACAGATGCATGTTGAACAGGCGGTGGACGGCGGCCTCCACCTCGGTGGAATAATTCTGACGAACCTGGGAACTCGTGGTTGATCAGTGATAAGGAGCTAAGCTCAAAGAATGGTGTTGGCCTGTCCTGGAGGCTGAGGATAGCTGAGTGTCTGATTCCAAAGGTTGCGAAAGGAAGAAAGGTTGGAGGGTGGTCGGGGGCTGGAGCAAGGAGCGTCCCTGGGTCTGTTCATTCCAAACACTGTTGAAGCAAAAGACAGATCTGCAGGACTGCCGAACGCACTGCCTCAAATAGGCTTTGATATAAATGAACAAGAAGTCCAAGCAAGGACAAAACTTACCCTTCCTCCCACCAAAATAGCTGGTGATACTAGAATCTAGATCTGGGAAGGGATTCTTCCATTACTTTCTTAACATTCCAAGCCACTAGAGCAGTGGTTCTCAAAGTATGGTCACCTTGTAACCAAGCAGTACCCTATGGGGCCTTCCTAGGACAGACCCATCCCCCATATCCTCTATTGTAGTTTCTCTCTGAAGTACTCAGATAATAGTATCTCAGGCATATTTCTTGAGTTTTCAGACGCTAAAAACCACCACCCAATGGAAGAAATGAACTCCTTGATGATCATGAGCACGTAGCCCCCAGACCTTCTGGCACCTAAGGATGGATAATGTTACCTGCCTTGTGGCCTCAACATCAGCCAATCAGAGGATTGTGCACGAGCTGATCACATGCCCTGGGATGTCCCTCCCTCACCTGGCCTTTAAAAATGCTTTGCTGAAATCCTTTGGAGATTTCAGGGGTTTTGGAACACGGACCACCCCTCTCCTTGCTCGATCCTGCAATAAACCTTTCTCTTCTCCAGACTCCAACCTTTAGGTTTGTTTGGCCTCACTGTGCTTCAGACACACGAACCTGCATTCGGTAACAAGCTGACCAGCTTTACCAGCGTCCCCTGATAATGTGTCAGATATTCAAGTTTTAGGGCCCTATCCAAGCCCTATGGAATCAGCAACAGTAGTGGGGCTCAGTGATCTCTGTTATAACAGGCCCTCCATATGATTTTTATTCACCTTAAAGTTTGAAGATATCTGCATTGTCAGCTGGCCAAAGCGTCCACCAGCAGGTGAAGGGGAGTGACGCCTGGAAAAGATAGGGAGTAGCCAAGGCAAGTACAGCAGCATTTGCCGTGGTAGTAATGGAGAATGCCTTTTCTCCACTGGTTGGCACAGACTAGTATCTGGGAGCAGTGGCAGGGTTATTTAGGATGCTTTACATTTCAATGTAGTGACCGCTGTCCTGGTTTGCCAGGGACTTCCCCTGTGTGAACACTTAAAATCTCATCCTGGCAAACCCCTTAGCCCTGGATTTGAAAAACTTAGGGAATAACATGAAATTTAGGGGAAACATGATCTAGGATTTGGGCAAGTCACAAGTGCTAATTAAAGCTAAGCAAGTATGGACAGCATCTAGCCTTCTTTACCCCTTTGTGGGAAGGTAAATCTGATTGGGTGAAAGGACTTATTGTTAAGAAATCTTTGTAGAAACATCCCCTGCTGCTTAGTCCTCTGGTTCTCAGTTCTGGCTAGACACTGGCATCGTCTGAGGAGATTTAAAATTATTTTATTGGTCTAGGATGACCAACAGTCAGTGTGAGGGTTTTTAAAAAGTGCTTCAGATGATTCTAATATGCAGCCAAATTTAGGTGCCACTGCTTAAGCTTTTGAACCACTGCTACATATTTTCACCTCATCTTCCTATGAGAATATCCAACTGTAGTTGAGGTTTGTTGTTTTTTCTTTTTCTTTTTTGAACTCTCTTATTATAAGATTTACTGTCTTAAATAAGATTGAATGTACAGAAAATCCTGCTAGTCCATCTGGTATAGCTAGACACTTAGAATAATATCGTTAAGATATATACCATTTAAGTACTGTGACTGGCCTTTTTAAAATTAACATATGCATTGAATTAGTACAATCTCTTTTGAAGTTGTCATGTTGGGGAGCTATACCTGTAATCTGCTGCCATTGCTAAATATCTGGACAACTCTTATTAGGAATTGTTTTTAAACATCTTTAGGGATTAAAACCAAGAGTGCTGTATTATTTGTACTGGGACCACAAAAACCTCACAAAGTTTCCCCACTGTACCTTCTACCCCCATCTCTAACCCTTGGCAACTTCTAATCTGTTCTCCATCTCCACAGTTTTGTTATTTTAAGAATAATATGTAAACATAATCATGAATTACTTAATCTTCGGAGATTGGCTTTTAAAAATTTTTTCTTCAGCATCATTCCCTTGAAGTTCATTTTAATTTTTGCATATATTAATAATTTGTTCCTTTTCGTTGCTCTGTAGTATTCTATCATAAGATTTTATCACAATTTGTTTCAACATTCATCCATTGAAAGACATTTGGGTAGTTGCCAGTTTTTGGCTATTATAAATAAAACTGCTATGAACATTTATGTGTAAGTTTCTGTGGGAACTTAATTAAGTTTTTGTTTCTTTTGGATAAATGCTCAAGAGTACAAGTACTGCGTTGTAGGGTGAATCTACTTTTAGGATTAAAAGAGACTGTCAAGCTGTTTCTCAGAGTGGCTAAACCATTTTATTTTCCCACCAGTGAGGTGATAAAACTTTTCTACGTACTCGCCAGCATTTGATGTTGTCACTATAATTTTAGTTATTCTCTGATATCTCATTATGGTCTTAATTTGCATTTCCCTAATGCTAATGATGTTGAGCATCTTTTCATGTGCTTCTTTGCCATGTGTATATTCTCTTCCATGAAATGTCTGTTCCTGTCTTCTGCCTATTTTCTAGTTGGATTTTTTTAAGTTGTTTGGAGAGTTCTTTGTATATTATAGATACAAGTCATCTGTCTCATATGGGATTTTCAAATATGTTTTCCCACTGTGTAATTTGAGTTTTCATCCACTTAAAAGGATCTTCTATGAAGCATTTTTAACTCATTTTGATGAGATCCAATTGATCAGTTTTTGCTTTTATTGATCATACTTTCGGTGTCAAGTCTAAGAATTATTCACCTAGTTCTAGATGCCAAAGATTTTCTCCTATTTCTTTTTCTAAAAATGTCCTGCTTTTACATTTCAGATTATGATCCACTTTGATTTAATTTTTGTGTAAGGTGTGGAGGTTTAGGTTAAGGTTCATTTTTTGTTTGTTTTTGTCGAGGGATGTCCAACTGTTTCAGTACCATTTTTTGAAATGTCTATTCTTCCTTGATAGCTTTTGCACTGCTGTCAAAAACAGGTTAAATGTATTTATGTCAGTCTATTTCTGGGTTCTCTATTCCATTCCATTGATCTATGTATCTACCGTCCAAAATTACTGCAAAGTCTTGAAATTGGGTGGATTAATTCCTCCCATTTTAATCTTCCTTTACAAATTGTTTTAGCTATTCTTCAGCCTCTTCTTACCATATAAATCTTAGAAAAAGCTTGTCTATATCCGCAAAAACCTTGAGGGCATTTTAAGAGTAATTGTGTTAAGCCTCTTGGGGAGAATTGACATCTTTATTATGTTGTGTTTTCTAATCCATGAACAAGGTATGTCTCCCTATTTGTTTGGGACTTTAAAATTTTTCTTCATCAGCATTTTGTAATTTTCAGTATAGAGGTCCTATAAATGTCTTAGTGGGCTTGTATTTAAGTATTTATTTAGGTCAGTTGTAAATGGCATCACATATTTTACTTTAAGCTTCTACACATTTGTTATTAATATATAATGTGATAAAATTGTGTTGATCTTGTACTCTAAAACATTTACAAACTAATATTATTTCTCAAGCTTTTTGTGGATTCCTTGGTATTTTCTCCATTTAGATTATCATCTCATCTTCAGACACAGACAGTTTTACTTTTCCTTAGGCAATATAATAGGATATATTACTATTCAACATTCAGTAGGATATATTCCTTCCTATTCAACATAGTAGGAATAGTCCTTTTATCTTTTCAATGAACTTTTTAAAAATTTAACTTTTAAATTTATGTATTTATTTATTTTTGCTTTATTTTCTTACTAGAACCTCCAGTAATATATTTAATAAAAGTGGTGAGAGTAGATATCCGTGCCTTGTTTCTGATCTTACAGAGAAAGCATTCAGTCTTTCACAGTTAAATATAATGTGGGTATAGGTTGTTTGTAGATCATCTTTATGAGTTTCAGTATGTTCCTTTTCTATTCCTAGTTTGCTTGGAGTTCTTTTTTCTTCTGTTTTTACAATCATGAATGGGATTGGATTTTGTCAAGTGCTTTCTCTGCATTATTGGATAGGATCACATGACTTTTCCCTTTAATCTATTGGATATGGTGGATAACATTGTTTGATTTTCAAATATTTAACCAACTTTGCATAACTAGAATAAATGCCACTTGGTCATGGTATATTATTCTTTTTATATATTTCTGGATTTAATTTGCTAATATTTGGCAGAGGATTTTTACAGCCAATTTCATAAAAAATATTGGTCTGTAGTTTTCTTCTTTCTATCCTATCCCTGTCCGGTTTTGGTATCAAGGTAATACTGGCTTCATAAATTTAATTAGGAACTGTTCCTTCTACTTCTCTTTCTTATCAAATCATGTAAAATTGGTGTTAATTCTTTATGTCTTGGGTAAAAGTGAAACATCTAAGCCTGAATATTCCTTTTGGGAGTTTTTAAATGAAAAATCAGTATTTCTAATGGTTACAGGAAAATTGAGATTATCTATTTCATCTTGGCTGAGTTTTGGTAGTTTTGAGTGTAGAAGCATTGGCCCATTTCATCTACATTTTTGAATTTATAGTGTAGACTTGTTCATAACAACTTGTCCCTTATTAACCTGCAGGATATGTCATGGTATCCCTGGTTGCATTTCTGATATCTGTGATTTGTGCCATCCATCTTTTTATCTTTATCAGTCTTGCTAGATCTTTATTGATTAGGTTGTTTATTTCCAAAAACCAGCCTTTTGTTTCATTGATTTTTCCCCCCTATTTTCCTGTTTTCAGTTTCATGGATTGCTATTTCATCTTTATTATTTCCTTCTTTCTGCTTGTTTAGTGTTTTTTCCTCTTCCTTTTTTACTGTTGTAATATAGAAAATTAGATTATTGCTTTGAAATACTTTCTTTCCCAATTTAGTGCTATAAACTTCCCTTTCAGCATTGCTTTCACTTCATTCTGCAAACTTTGATCTGTTATATCTCCATTTTCTTTTATTCTATGCATTAAAAAATATTTCCTTGATGCTGTCTTTTTTACCCATGAGTTATTTGGAATTGTGATGTTTAGTTTTCACGTGACTGAAGACTTTCCTGTTGTCTTTCCGTTATTGATTTCTAGTCTGATTCCATTATGGCTAGAGAACATACTCTATGATTTTAATTCTTTTAAATCTGCTAATTTTTTTATGAATATATAAATGAAAGAAATAAGAAAACCTCTGAGTCTTAGCATCCAACACTTAGGCACATTACAATTTAAATCTGCTAAGGTTCTTTTTATTGCCCAGTATATAGTATATGAGTGAATATTCCATGGACACTTGAATATGTATTCTGCTGTTACTGAGTGTGTTCTTTAAATGTCAGTTATATCGTATTGATTGATGATGTTTTCATTTCTTCCATATTCTTGCTGATTTTTCTCTCTGGTAGTTCTATAAATTGCTGTGCTGAAGTCTCAAATAATAATTGTGGATTTAAAATTTTCTCCTTTTACTACTTTTTTCAGTGTTTGCTTCATGTATTTTGAAATTCTGTTGTTTGGTGCATACACATTTAGTATCATTAGGTCATCTAGGTGGATTATTCCTGTTATCTTTATGTAATGACCCTGTTTGCCCCTAATAATTTCCTTTTCTCTGAAGGCTACTTTATCTGATATTAATATAGCCATTCCTACTTTTTCTGATTAACGTTCACATGATATATCATTATCTTCCTTTTACTTTGAACTACCTATATCATGATGTTTAAAGTAAACTTCTTATAGACAGTATATAGTTGGATCATGCTTGTGAATTTTTAATCTACTCTTCCAATCTCTGTCTTTGACTTGGTTATTTAGATCATTTACAGTTAATGTAATTATTGCTATGTTAAAGATTAGGTCTACCATTTTATTTTTTGTTTTGTCTTTTACCTTAGTTTCTCAATCTTGTGTTTCTGTTATTTTGCCTTCTTGTGGGTTACTTAAACATTTTTTAATAAGTCCATTTTAATTTAATTTATTTATAATCATTTGTGTGTACTGTTTGTATAGTTTTCTTAGTGGTTGCTTTTGGCATCACAGTATACATATGTAACTTACCATAGCCTACTGGAATCAGTGTTTTATTACTTCAAGTGAAGTTTCAAAATTTTACTTCCATTTAGTCTCTTAATATTCCCCAGTTTTAAAGTATGATTTTCTGTAGTATTTCCTTTCTCTACATTGAGAACCACATCAGATGGTGTCATAATATTTGCTTTGACCATCAGATAGTATTTAAGAAACTCATGAGGCTAATGATCGTCTCTTATATTTACCCCATTTGTTTTCACCCATTCCATTGTTCCCCTTTCCTTTCTGAAGTTCCCAGTCTTCTGTTGTTGTTTTTTTTATGTTTTCATAACATGAGGTGATATCTGAGCTTTCCAGTGCCATTGGATATGAGTTTCAGGAAACACTGAGTCTGGCTCACTTAATGCTGCTGAGTTGGAGGGTTTGTATATGTTGGGCCTGTTGGCGCAGCAGGTGCTAGCAGATTAGACTAATGTTGATGGGACTAGTGCCACAGGAGGATGGGTTCCCATTCAGGCTATGCTGCTGCTACAGTAGATCAAGTCCCCCTCTACCCCAAGTGTGGGGCAGTGACCTGCTGCTGTCACTGCTTTGTATTAGGCTGCTTTTGCCTCAGGTGTGTGGTGGGATCCCTTGGAACCTGCTGCTGCTGTCAATCACAAGGTTAAATTCATTTCAGAAATACTTAAGTATAAATATATAGCCTGGCTCCTGTAGGACCCCTGTAATAGTTTTTATTTTTATTTTTATTTTATTTTTTTATTAGTTTCTGCTTTATAACAAAGTGAATCAGTCATACATGTACATCCGTTCCCACATCCCTTCCCTCATGCATCTCCCTCCCTCCCACCCTCCCCATCCCACCCCTCCAGGCGGTCACAAAGTACCGAGCTGATCTCCCCGTGCTCTGCGGCTGCTTCCCACTATCTATCTACCTCACGTTTGGTAGTGTATACATGTCCATGCCTCTCTTTCGCTTTGTCACAGCTTACACTTCCCCCTCCCCATATCCTCAAGTCCATTCTCAAGTAGGTCTGTGTCTTTATTCCCGTTTTACCCCTAGGTACTTCATGACATTTTTTTTTTAAATTCCATATATATGTGTTAGCATACGGTATTTATCTTTCTCTTTCTGACTTACTTCACTCTGTATGACAGACTCTAGGTCTATCCACCTCATTACAAATAGCTCAGTTTCGTTTCTTTTTATGGCTGAGTAATAATCCATTGTATATATGTGCCACATCTTCTTTATCCATTCATCCGATGATGGACACTTAGGTTGTTTTCAGCTCCGGGCTATTGTGAATAGAGCTGCAATGAACATTTTGGTACATGTCTCTTTTTGAATTATGGTTTTCTCAGGGTATATGCCTAGTAGTGGGATTGCTGGATCATATGGTAGTTCTATTTGTAGTTTTTTAAGGAACCTCCATACTGTTCTCCATAGTGGCTGTACCAATTCACATTCCCACCCGCAGTGCAAGAGTATTCCCTTTTCTCCACACCCTCTCCAGCATTTATTGTTTCTAGATTTCTTGATGATGGCCATTCTGACTGGTGTGAGATGATATCTCATTGTAGTTTTGATTTGCATTTCTCTAATGATTAATGATGTTGAGCATTCTTTCATGTGTTTGTTGGCAGTCTGTATATCTTCTTTGGAGAAATGCCTATTTAAGTCTTCTGCCCATTTTTGGATTGGGTTGTTTGTTTTTTTGCTATTGAGCTGCATGAGCTGTTTATAAATTTTAGAGATTAATCCTTTGTCAGTTGCTTCATTTGCAAATATTTTTTCCCATTCTGAGGGTTCTCTTTTGGTCTTCTTTATGGTTTCCTTTGCTGTGCAAAAGCTTTGAAGTTTCATTAGGTCCCATTTGTTTATCTTTGTTTTTATTTCCATTTCTCTAGGAGGTGGGTCCAAAAGGATCTTGCTGTGATTTATGTCATAGAGTGTTCTGCCTATGTTTTCCTCTAAGAGTTTGATAGTTTCTGGCCTTACATTTAGGTCTTTAATCCACTTTGAGCTTATTTTTGTGTATGGTGTTAGGGAATGATCGAATCTCATACTTTTACATGTCCCTGTCCAGTTTTCCCAGCACCACTTATTGAAGAGGCTGTCCTTTCTCCACTGTACATTCCTGCCTCCTTTATCAAAGATAAGTTGACCATATGTGCGTGGGTTTATCTCTGGGCTTTCTATCCTGTTTCATTGATCTATCTTTGTGTTTTTATGCCAGTACCACACTGTCTTGATTACTGTAGCTTTGTAGTATAGTCTGAAGTCAGGGAGCCTGATTCCTCCAGCTCCATTTTTCGTTCTCAATATTGCTTTGGCTATTCGGAGTCTTTGGTTTTTCCAAACAAATTTTGCAATTTTTTGTTCTAGTTCTGTGAAAAATGCCAGTGGTAGTTTGATAGGGATTGCATTGAATCTGTAGATTGCTTTGGGTAGTAGAGTCATTTTCACAATATTGATTCTTCCAATCCAGGAGCATGGTATATCTCTCCATCTATTTGTATCATCTTTAATTTCTTTCATCAGTGTCTTATAATTTTCTGCATACAGGTCTCTTGTCTCCTTAGGTAGGTTTATTCCTAGATATTTTATTCTTTTTGTTGCAGTGGTAAATGGGAGTGTTTTCTTGATTTCATTTTCAGATTTTTCATCATTAGTGTACAGGATTGCCAGAGATTTCTGTGCATTAATTTTGTATCCTGCTACTTTACCAAATTCATTGATTAGCTCTAGTAGTTTTCTGGTAGCATTTTAGTATTCTCTATGTATAATATCATGTCATCTGCAAACAGTGACAGCTTTACTTCTTCTTTTCCAATTTGGATTCCTTTTATTTCCTTTTCTCCTCTGATTGCTGTGGCTAGAACTTCCAAAACTAGGTTGAATAAGAGTGGTGAGAGTGGGCAGCCTTGTCTTGTTCCTGATCTTAGTGGAAATGGTTTCAATTTTTCACCATTGAGGACAATGTTGGCTGTGGGTTTTTCATATATGGCCTTTATTATGTTGAGGAAAGTTCCCTCTATGCCTACTTTCTGCAGGGTTTTTATCATAAATGGGTGTTGAATTTTGTCGAAAGCTTTCTCTGCATCTATTGAGATGATCATATGGTTTTTCTCCTTCAACTTGTTAATATGGTGTATCACGTTGATTGATTTGCGTATATTGAAGAATCCTTGCATTCCTGGAATAAACCCCACTTGATCATGGTGTATGATCCTTTTAATGTGCTGTTGGATTCTGTTTGCTAGTATTTTGTTGAGGATTTTTGCATCTATGTTCATCAGTGATATTGGCCTGTAGTTTTCTTTCTTTGTGACATCCTTGCCTGGTTTTGGTATCAAGGTGATGGTGGCCTTGTAGAATGAGTTTGGGAGTGTTCCTTCCTCTGATATTGTTTGGAAGAGTTTGAGAAGGATGGGTGTTAGCTCTTCTCTAAATGTTTGATAGAATTCGCCTGTGAAGCCATCTGGTCCTGGGCTTTTGTTTGTTGGAAGATTTTTAATCACAGTTTCAATTTCAGTGCTTGTGATTGGTCTGTTCATATTTTCTATTTCTTCCTGATTCAGTCTTGGCAGGTTGTGCATTTCTAAGAATTTGTCCATTTCTTCCAGGTTGTCCATTTTATTGGCATAGAGTTGCTTGTAGTAATCTCTCATGATCTTTTGTATTTCTGCAGTGTCAGTTGTTACTTCTCCTTTTTCATTTCTAATTCTATTGATTTGAGTCTTCTCCCTTCTTTTCTTGATGAGTCTGGCTAATGGTTTGTCAATTTTGTTTATCTTCTCAAAGAACCAGCTTTTAGTTTGGTTGATCTTTGCTATCATTTCCTTCATTTCTTTTTCATTTATTTCTGATCTGATCTTTATGATTTCTTTCCTTCTGCTAACTTTGGGGGTTTTTTGTTCTTCTTTCTCTAATTGCTTTAGGTGCAGGGTCAGGTTGTTTACTCAAGATGTTTCCTGTTTCTTAAGGTGGGATTTTATTGCTATAAACTTCCCCCTTAGAACTGCTTTTGCTGCGTCCCATAGGTTTTGGGTCGTCGTGTCTCCATTGTCATTTGTTTCTAGGTATTTTTTAATTTCCTCTTTGATTTCTTCAGTGATCACTTCGTTATTGAGTAGTGTATTGTTTAGCCTCCATGTGTTTGTATTTTTTACAGATCTTTTCCTGTAATTGATGTCTAGTCTCATAGCATTGTGGTCGGAAAAGATACTTGATACAATTTCAATTTTCTTAAATTTACCAAGGCTTGATTTGTGACCCAAGATACGATCTATCCTGGAGAATGTTCCATGAGCACTTGAGAAAAATGTGTATTCTGTTGTTTTTGGATGGAATGTCCTATAAATATCAACTAAGTCCATCTTGTTTAATGTATCATTTAAAGCTTGTGTTTCCTTATTTATTTTCATTTTGGATGATCTGTCCATTGGTGAAAGTGGGGTGTTAAAGTCTCCTACTATGATTGTGTTACTGTCGATTTCCCCTTTTATGGCTGTTAGTATTTGCCTTATGTATTGAGGTGCTCCTATGTTGGGTGCATAAATATTTACAATTGTTATATCTTCTTCTTGGATCGATCCCTTTATCATTATGTAGTGTCCTTCTTTGTCTCTTCTAATAGTCTTTATTTTAAACTCTATTTTGTCTGATATGAGAATTCCTACTCCAGCTTTCTTTTGATTTCCATTTGCATGGAATATCTTTTTCCATCCCCTTACTTTCAGTCTGTATGTGTCTCTAGGTCTGAAGTGGGTCTCTTGTAGACAGCATATATATGGGTCTTGTTTTTGTATCCATTCAGCCAATCTGTGTCTTTTGGTGGGAGCATTTAGTCCATTTACATTTAAGGTAATTATTGATATGTGTGTTCCTATTCCCATTTCCTTAATTGCTTTGGGTTTGTTATTGTAGGTATATTCCTTCTGCTGTGTTTCTTGCCTAGAGAAGTTCCTTTAGCATTTGTTGTAAAGCTGGTTTGGTGGTGCTGAACTCTCTCAGCTTTTGCTTGTCTGTAAAGGTTTTAATTTCTCCATCAAATCTGAATGAGATCTTTGCTGGGTAGAGTAATCTTGGTTGCAGCTTTCTCTCCTTCATCACTTTAATTATGCCCTGCCACTCCCTTCTGGTTTGTAGAGTTTCTGCTGAGAGATCAGCTGTTAACCTGATGGGGATTCCCTTGTGTGTTATTTGTTGTTTTTCCCTTGCTGCTTTTAATATGACTTCTTTGTGTTTAATTTTTGACAGTTTGATTAATATGTGTCTTGGCGTATCTCTCCTTGGATTTATTCTGTATGGGACTCTCTGTGCCTCCTGGACTTGATTAACTATTTCCTTTCCCATATTAGGGAAGTTTTCAACTATAATCTCTTCAAATATTTTCTCAGTCCCTTTCTTTTTCTCTTCTTCTTCTGGAACCCCTATAATTCGAATGTTGGTGCGTTTAATGTTGTCCCAGAGGTCTCTGAGACTGTCCTCTGTTCTTTTCATTCTTTTTTCTTTATTTTGCTCTGCAGCAGTTATTTCCACTATTTTATCTTCCACCTCACTTATCCGTTCTTCTGCCTCAGTTATTCTGCTATAGATCCCATCTAGAGTATTTTTCATTTCATTTATTGTGTTTTTAATCGATGCTTGATTCATCTTTAGTTCTTCTAGGTTCTTGTTAACTGTTTCTTGCATGTTGTCTATTCTATTTCCAAGATTTTGGATCTTGGAAATAGAATCTTGGATCAGCTTTACTATCATTATTCTGAATTCTTTTTCAGGTAGACTGCCTATTACCTCTTCATTTGTTAGGTCTGGTAGGTTTTTATCTTGCTCCTTCACCTGCTGTGTGTTTTTCTGCTTTCTCATTTTGCTTATGTTACTGTGTTTGGGGTCTCCTTTTTGCACGCTGCAGATTCGTAGTTCCCGTTGT
Organism: Hyperoodon ampullatus; assembly: GCF_949752795.1. Classification (NCBI taxonomy): domain Eukaryota; kingdom Metazoa; phylum Chordata; class Mammalia; order Artiodactyla; family Ziphiidae; genus Hyperoodon; species Hyperoodon ampullatus. The sequence goes on from NC_136915.1 coordinate 130,584,625, forward strand.
TTTTGGTGTCTGTCCCCCGTGGCTAAGGTTGTTTCAGTAGGTTGTGTAGGCTTCCTGGTGGGGGGGACTAATGCCTGGTTCTGGTAGTTGAGGCTCGATCTTGTCTTTCTGGTGGACAGGTCCACGTCTGGTGGTGTGTTTTGGGGTGCCTGTGGCCTTATTATGTTTTTAGGTAGCCTCTCTGCTAATGAGTGGGGTTGTGTTCCTGCCTTGCTAGTTGCTTGGCATAGGGTGACCAGCACTGTATCTTGCTGGTCGTTGACTGAAGCTGGGTGCTGGTGTTGAGATGGAGATCTCTGGGACATTTTCGCTGCTTGATATTATGTGGAGCTGGGAGGTCTCTTGTGGACCCGTGTCCTGAAGTTGGCTCTCCCACTTCAGAGGCACAACACTGACTCCTGGCTGCAGCACCAAGAGCCTTTCATCCACCCGGCTTGTGTCTCAAATACCATTCTATACCATGCTGGGAAAGCTGTGGATTCCTTGAGGGTATTTGTCTTGATTTCTGTGGTCCAATTTCCTTTTCACTGACTCCTTTTTGCTTAGCCGGCATGTAAAAGGGTACCAACAAGGTGGCAGCAGGCACAATAAATCTCTTTAAAAGACTCCTGTACCCCTTGCCTGTAATAGTTTTTTATTGCTTTCATACAAATTACCACAAGTATAGTGACTCAAAACAATGTAAATTTATTACCTTACAAGTCTGACATTGGCCTCAATTGAGTAAAGTACAAGTGTTGGCAGGATCGACAGATGAATGGATAAAGATGTGGCACATATATACAATGGAATATTACTTAGCCATAAAAAGAAATGAAATTGAGTTATTTCTAGTGAGGTGGATTGACCTAGAGACTGTCATACAGAGTGAAGTAAGTCAGAAAGAGAAAAACAAATACCGTATGCTAACACATATATATGGAATCTAAAAAAAAAGAAAAAATGGTTATGAAGAACCTAGGGGGCAGGGCAGGAATAAAGACGCAGCCATAGAGAGAGGACTTGTGGACACAGGGAGGGGGAAGGGTGATCTGGGATGAAGTGAGAGAGTGGCATGGACATATATACACTACCAAATGTAAAATAGATAGCTAGTGGGAAACAGCCGCAAAGCACAGGGAGACCAGCTCTGTGCTTTGTGTCCACCTACAGGGGTGCGATTGGGAATGGAGGGTGGTAGGGAGATGCAAGAGGGAGGAGATATGGGGATATATGTATACGTATAGCTGATGCACTTTGTTATGAAGCAGAAACTAACACACCATTGTAAATCCGTTATACTCCAATATAGATGGTTAAAAAAGAAAAAAAAAAGTGTTGGCAGAGCTACATTCTTTTCTGGAGGCTCTTAGGGGTGTTTCTGTTCCCTGGACTTTATCCGCTTCCAGCGGTCCCTTGTAGTCCTTGACTCAGAGTCCCCTTTCTCCACCTACAAAACCCAAAATGTTGCATCTCTCTGATTCTGCTTCTATTAGGACATCTCTCTCTTTCTCTTTCTACAGTTGGGAATGGTTTTCTACTTTTAAGGACTCATGCAATTAGATTTGTTCCATGAGGTAATCCAGGATATTCTTTCTATCTCAAGGTCTATAACTTCAGTCATATCTGCAAAGTCCTCTTCACCATGTGAGGTAACACATTAATAGGTTCTAGGGATTAGGGTGAGGGCATTTTTAGGAGCCATTATGCTGCCTACCACACCCTTAACAAGTGACCTTGAGAAAATTACTGAGATTTTTTTTTTTTTTTTTTTTTTTTTTTTGTGGTACGCGGGCCTCTCACTGTTGTGGCCTCTCCCGTTGCGGAGCACAGGCTCCGGATGCGCAGGCTCAGCAGCCATGGCTCACGGGCCCAGCCGCTCCGCGGCATATGGGATCCTCCCAGACCGGGGCACGAACCCGTATCCCCTGCATCGGCAGGCGGACTCTCAACCACTGCGCCACCAGGGAGGCCCTACTGAGATTTTTAAAGCCTTACTTTCCTCAAACATAAAATGGAAAGAAAGCTAACTAGTTAATATCATGAAAGTGAAACAGTATATATGAAATCAACTAATTCAAAAAATAAGATTTCTTCTTTTTCTTTATGATTTACATGATTCTCAGAGTTCAGTTCCTTGAAGAGTTACTTTTTTTTAAACAGAACTAAGGAATTTCAGGGTTCAGGTGCTGTAAGATTGTCTGAATTATCTGAGTAACAATTAGCTTAGCACAGGTGTAAAGCATTTGATTTACTCCCTGGTTTTCTTTATCTTCTCATCCCAATAAATGCCTATCCCTTTTCTAGCTCCAGCCAGTAGAGTCAGAGCTTGTTTTACTGTTTAACTAAAGTTCAATTTAAATTCTCTCTACATCTCCAGATTCTCAGCCCTGGTTGCATATTATAATCACCTGGGGAGATTTCAAGAACTACTGATGCCAAATTTCTACCTATCATGGATATTTGAGGAGGGACCTGGAATGAAATGCTCTAGCTTATGGTTTTTGGAACCAAATCATAGTCTACACTGAGCCAAATTATTTGCGAGATCACCTCTAAAAAGGAATTTATCTGTGGTGACTAATGCTCTTCCTTTGTCAGTATGCTTGATTTGTCCCTCTTTGGGGGAAAAAAAGAGGGGGAAAAAACCCCCAGCAGTTGTGCTCCCTGAATTATAACCCGATGCTGTGGAATTAGTGTTGGCTTAGAGTGCACATCTTCGGATACCCATTCTCTCTCCTGCTTCCTTGCATGAACTTATATCCTTGGGCAGTGTTTCATCCACCACCCTCTTTTGCCTCTAATCTTAGCAAGTAAAGTCTCCCCTTAATGAAACAGCATTTCATGAGGCTTACTGGGAGCATAGGTCTGTTCCAGACCTATCCTATGTTAGCTAAAGCAGATATAAGTGATGTATTTTTGGTATTCATCCTTGTGGGTTGCAAAGAGAAGACAGAATTTTATCCTTTAGGTGTCATCTGACTGGACAAATGGGCTCTTTCCCTCTGCTGCCTACCATGTAAAAACCTGAGGGTGTTACCTCTAGAAGGTATCTTCTAGTTATCAAAATAGTTCAGATAAGTCAAATTTCTCAGTAAAAGATGACAAAACTATGGCTTAGGTGGTTAATTTTCTATGTCAATTTGTCTGGGCCACCATGCCCAGTTATTTGGTCAGATATTATTCTGGATATTTCTGTGATGGTGTTTTCGTGTTTTTTACAATTTTTATTTATTTATTTATTTATTTATTTATTTATTTATTTATTTATTTATTTATTTATATTTTTGGCTGCATTGGGTCTTCGTTGTCACACGTGGGCTTTCTCTATTTGCAGCAAGCGAAGGCTACTCTTTGTTGTGGTGTGCAGGCTTCTCATTGCGGTGGCTTCTCTTGTTGCAGAGCATGGGCTCTAGGTGCACGGGCTCAGTAGCTGTGGTGCACTGGCTTATTTGCTCCACGGCACATGGGATCTTCCCAGACCAGGGCTCAAACCTGTGTCCCCTGCATTTGCAGGCGGATTCTTAACCACTGCGCCACCAGGGTAGTCTCTGTGATGGTGTTTTTGGATGAAATTCATATTTACATTGGTGTTGGACTTTGAGTAAAGCAGATTCTCCTCCATAGTATGGGTGCGCCTCATCCAATCAGTTGAAGCTCTTAATAAAACAAAGACTGACCTCGCTGTCGCAAAAAGGAATTCTGCAAGAAGACTTACAGAAATTGAACTGCAACTCTTCCTAGAGTCTCTAGACAGCCTAAGCTGCAGATTTTGAATTGACCAAGCCTCTATTATTGTGTGAACCAATTGTTTAAAATCTCTCTGTCTCTTTCTCTATCTTTATATAGATATGGATATAGATCTAGGTATCATTATTGATATCTAGATCTATATCTATCAATATATATGGGCACATTGTATACACATGCTGTTGGTTCTGTTTTTCTGGAGAAGCTTGACTAATATAGTGGCCCATATAAATAAAAGGATGAACCCAAGTTCACCCAGGTAGAAAGTAGTACAATGAGAACTGGAACTTAAGGCCTCATGACTCATTCAGCTGTGAACACTGACCCAGAACTGGGGTCCGCAAACTCTGGCCCACTGATCAGATCTCGCTTGACTCCTGGTTTTGTACATAACATTTTGCTTGAACACAGCCACACCCATTCATTAACGTATGGTGCATGGCTGTTTCTGTGCTACAGCAGCAGATAGGCAGTTGCAACGGAGAGGTATGGTACACAAAATCCAAAATATTTACTACCTGACCCTTTACAGAAAAGACCTGCTGACCCTTGCTCTAGGATGCCATCTGATTTCTGATAACACAGAGGAGAATAATTCATGCACATTGGGGTTGATTGTTAATCTCATGTCCTCCTTAGGTCAAAGATCTCTTAAATGCTCACCCTTGCAATAGCCAGCTTGGGGAGCATTGTCTGAGGATGCAGAAATATTTCTTGCCAGGTCTTTCCAATCCACACTGCTCCCTGACTATGGTTCTTAAAACCTATTTTTTTAAAAATTTTTCTTGGAATATAGTTGATTTACAGTGTTGTGTTAATTTCATGTGTACAGCAAAGTGAATCTGTTATACATATACATATATCCACTTTTTTTTTAGAGTCATTTCCAAATAGCCCATTACAGAGTATTGAGTGGAGTTCCCTGTGCTAATAAGAAGAGCAGGTTCTTATTAGTTATCTATTTTATGTATAGCAGTGTGTATATTTCAGCCCCAATCTCCCAATTTAGCCTCCCCACCACAATCCCCTGGTAACCCTAAGTTTGTTTTCTACATCCCTGCCTCTACTTCTAAAACCTGTCTATTTTAACCAACTACCACTCATTGCTTACTGTCTCTGGCTTCATGTACTTCATAATAAATCTACCTCTTGTTCAATCCTGGATGACATGTTCCAAGGACTGAGATAATATCTTATTCTACATAACTTGTCCTTGATATTGTCTAACTTGGGGTCTTTATCTATGTCCCAAAGAAGACAGTCACACTCTGTCTTCTAGTACTACTAATAATACCACATTTTATGGCATGAATTTGACCCAATGCACTGAACTATCCCTTTAGAAACTGTATGCAACCTGTCACTGGGTTTTAGCACCGGGATAGAGCTCAAATTAGTGTTCATATTTAAACAAATCTACTTGACCAGAAACTTTTTGTCTCACCATTTATTTTATGACACAAGTAACTTCTCTCTTTGCATCTATGATGTAAATATTTTTAATTTCCTAAATCATCTGCAAAATTATTTAGAGCTTCCATTTCAGTAGGCATTGGAATTGCTGTGTTATGACTATTTCATTATTTTATTTCCAAATGTTAAATTAGGCTTCAAGCTTTGGCCAAGAGTAGACAGGAAAGGGTTTTAAAAGAAATGAAGAATGGGAAAGACTTCTGATGCAACGGAGACTTAATAAAGATTTGATTTTGAATCAAGAATTTATAATAAAGGTTTGATTTTGAATCAATAAGTTATGTCATTGCAAAATAGCTCCCTGGTAAAATTCCATTCTTTTGTAATCATTAAGTACAGAAATTAACCATCAAAATATGCAGTGATCTTTTTCATTTTCTAAAAACAAACCTATATCTAGATGAGAGGAGAATTCATTTCATAACTCAGGCTCTGGACTTACGACTCCAAGTCCTGTTTTCTTTCAACCATGCCTGCTAAGTTTCTGTCTAACTTCTTGAGCATGAGGTAATGGCTTCAGCTTTCATCTCCTTACTCAGTATATAGCTTGGTGACTAAGAGTAAGGGATTTAAACCTTGAGAACTTGGGTTCCAATCTTGACTCTAAAATTTACTTGTTGAGTACTCTTGAGCATGTTATCTGTTTTGGCCTCAGTTTTCTCATCTATAATATAGAGATAACATTACTTCTCTCAGCGCGTTGCTATGAGGGTTAAAAGAGGAAATTCACACAATGCAAGAATTTATCAGTTCTTGGAACACAATAAATACCGAAAAGAAATGTTAGCCATTATCAAGGGCCCCTCATTTTATGGATAATATAGATGAGTTTATATAGGTCTAATATTTACATATACATAAATATTTTGTACCTATATGTGTGTATACGTTCTTCTTAGAAATTGAGCAGTCAACATTCACATCTAAAAGTATGTGCTGTGTGAAATGTAGATCTCCTGTGTACAGACACAGTGCTGTAGTTATCTATTGCTACATAATAAAGAAGTCCAAACTTAGTGGTGAAATAAACAAAAATTTTAATATGTGCCCAGATTCTGTGGTTCAGCAATTCAAACAGTACGCAGAGGAGATGGCTTGTCTCTACTCTGTGACTGATGTCTGAAACCTCAGCTCATGAGGATTCAAATGGCTGGGGCTGCAATCATCTAGATTATTTTAATTCACATGTCTGACCGTTGAGATGGGATGACTTGAACACTGCGCCCAACAAGGACTGTTGCCTGGAGTGCCTATAGATGGCTGCCCATGTGGCTTGGACTTCTCATAACGTGGTCGTTAGGATTCAAGATAGAGTATCCCAAGAATGAGCGTTCAGGGTTGAAGCATTCCAGGAGAATCATGCAAAAGCTGCATGACCTTTTATGACCTAGTCTTAGATGTTACATAGCATCACTTTATACTATTGCAGGCGTTGGAGACCTTTTTCCATAAAGTGTGAGACGGTCAATATTTTAGGCTTTACACGCCATACAGTCTCTTTTGCAACTACTTAGCTCCGCTGCTGTGATGTGAAAACAGACACAAACAATACATATACTAAGGAACATGGCTGTGTTCCAATAAAGCTTCATTTATAAAAGCCGGTAGAGGCCTAGATTTGGCCCACCAGCCATAATTTACTGACCCCTGCTCTATTGTTTGAAGCCATGGAAAGCCTGCCCAAATTCAAGGGAAAACGCCCACATCTGGATGTGAAGAATGGCAACGAATCTGAGACCTTGTATTAAAACCACTACATATGGGATACTTAGAAGAAGATCTGTCTGCATACCTTGTTTCTCCCATGTATGGTGGATATGAGGTATTGGCACATGTTACATCTCTGTAAGCCTGGGTCAAGGTCAAAGTTGGAATGTGAACTCAATGACCTTGATTTCTGGAATAATTGGTAACTCTACTTATGATATCCTTACACTCCTTACCCATATAAATACACCACAAAAGATAGATTTCAAGTAAAGAGTTGCTTTATGGCAGATTTTTATTATGTCTCCATTGACTGAATTATTCCATTTTGGTTAGAAACATGAGTTTTGTTTCTTTCCTAAAGAGATCTGCAAGTTTTCAGATGTGGCATTTCATTCTAATGAGAGGATGATGTAGGTTTTTATAAACGGAAAAAGCAGGGCAGGCTGAGTTCACTCAGATCATACCAATGCTTACAGGAATAACCGAAACTGGAACACAGGCTTCCAGGTTTTCCTGTCCTGTGCTCTTTCCGGTAGGTGCCATTGTCTGCTGGGCCTGGCAGTAATAAGTTTTGACCTTTACCTCTCTATGCTATTGTGAAGTGGTTTTGGGCTTTGTTAGCTTTCTTATGAGTTTGTACTAAATTGTGTCCATAAAGTAGGCTGAATTCCTCAGGGAAGGATGATAGCTGTTACTGTGTTATTACTGCAAATGTTGTGTTGGTTACTTTTTTTTCTTTTCTTTTGTCCAGTTGTATCCTGAACTTAAAAGTTATATTATCTGAAATGAACGATGTGCATCTGGTGGAAAACACTAATTTAAGGGATGAAAATTCCTGATGATTGCTTCAGTCAACCCTTAATACACACTGAGCTTCATTAGTAAATAGACAACTCTCAGACCTTTCCCTTGGAAGAGGTCGCATAATCAGGCTTTGTGTTGATTTCGCATTCTGTTCGTTAGAGACAGAACAAAGTAGAATAATTGGCTGGTACAGGGAAAGCAGAAAGAACTTTCTTCTATTTTGGTGATGCATCCCGTAATAAGGGTTGAAAATGAGACTGGAGGTAAAAACGTGAAACTCAGAAGAGCAAAGGAGAGAGGATATTGTTTCTTTGAAAATATTCTTTCAGTGTTGGCCCAGATGAAATATGAAGCTGAGGAAATTTTTTTTTAAATGATGATTTTTGTGTTAACAATGTGAGTGTGGAATTAGTAAGAATCAGAAAGCAAGCATCCTTTTCCACCAAGGACTTGGGAGCAAGTGAAACCATAAATACTCCCGGTTCTTGGAAACCCTTTTGGAGCAGTAATCAGAGAAGGGTAAAGGCAAAGCCTCAGAGCAGAGGTGTTCAGAGCAAAGGGATAGGAGGAGAACAAAAGGAGAGTGGATATTTTTAGAGCTGTCATTTTGAAATTTACCTGCTTCTGATTCAGTGCTGTTTTGCGACTGTGTTGATCCCGTGGAAATCCTCAAAGCAGGAGCAACCCTATTTTAAAATAATAAGGTTAGAGCAAGTGACTTGAATCCAGGTCTCTTTAGCTCAAGAGCACAGAGGAGAGTGTGAGGAAAGAGTGAGGCCACAAGGAATTGTTCACTGGGTACATTTTCCCCAAACCTCACTAACTGGGAGAAACTGACCACTGGATTATGTGGCTTGAAGGAAAGCAAAAATGTTGAAAGCAAAGAGTGTGGAGCTTGTTTAGAAAGCAAGCTCTATCATTTGGTCACCTGCTGATGATAATAGCATTGGCTGAGTCCTGACCATTTGCAATGAAGGCACTTCTGTAGGTCATAAGTTCCAGGAGGGCCAGAACTGTGTACGTCTGTTTCAGCATTTAGCATGGTTTAGCATCTTAGAGCCCGGTACATTATTGGCATATAGTAGACTTAAAAATGAATATTTGTGGATTGTCTGAATGAGTGGATGGATGTGTGTGATTCATATCCTATTTGCAGGTCCTATGCCCTACAGTGGATTTTCAGTGTCAGATTGTGAACGTATTTATGATGGGGATTGGCATTGTTCCCTATCTAATGGATAAAGATTACACATCAAAGGACTTTACATTGACATCCCAAAAACCTCATAGGAATTACTTAACAAAAAAATAAAATTGGATTCTGTATAATTTCTAATTTATAAGCTGGCCAGACCACTGGTATTTCTGCCAGTCCTCTGGTAGTTCCGATGATGTCCCCCTGATGACCCAGGCATAATCAGAATGGCTTTAGGATTTGGGAGCCAAAATTTTCCTCAGTATTTCCTGCTTTGCTAGTCCATTTAAGAAAATGGACTATTGAAAAAATAGCTTCAGACACAATATGGCATTTTATGATTTAGCATAAAATCTGAGAAATATAGAGGTTATCTGAAGCCTGCAATGGTAAAGTTCCCTCTGCTATTGAAGTTATTGTCTTTAAATAAAGATTCTACATCAGTAATGCTATATATATATTTTTTTTTTCTGATATTCAGGTTAATTTCCTATTCTCTATAAGGAAGTAATTGGTTGGTTGGTATGAGAGATAGTGTGGCTTCTAAAAGTGAAAAGTATTATTTTGTTGTAATTTCCAGCTACCTAAGGATGGGAGAGGCCCAGGACACTGCAGTCAGTATATTATGTGGAGCAGGTTATATTTTGGTTTATTTATGACCTTTTACATGTTTATTTTCTATGCAATTTTGTGTGCTCCTTTTTGAGTTTTGGTAGATAAGTGTTTTGTAACTTCGGAATACTTGGAGTTATATATATATATATGATATATATATATATATCATATATATATATATATATATATATATATATATATATATATATATATATATCATAGTAGTTAAAGCCGTGGACAGTGTACTAGTCTACCTAGGTTCAAATTCTGGCTTTACCCTATGACTTCCCTGTGGCTTCCTCTGCTCACCTATTTAAAAGGAGTATAATAAGACTGCTGTGGTGAGTTATATACTAAGTGCTATTTAAGCATTTGCTATAATGATTATGTATACTCGAAGGCAAGGAACTTGCCCCTTGATTGTCTCTGTATTCCTAGTGCTTAAGAATTCCTAGTGCTTTCCTAGAGCATTGTCTTAGGATAGAGATAGCTCAGTATAGTTCTTCTCACTATAAAGTACTGTTACGTTGAAAGTCTTTGCTTGTGTACTAATAATCTATGACATATCTGCTGAGGACAAGGAAAGGAATAGTTTTAAAACTGCAATGGATAACAAAAGATTGTATGATGTAATGCCTTTATTATGTAATTATAAAACTAACAAATGATCATGGTAGAAAATTTGAAAAACTCCTAGACAAAATAGAGATCAATAAAATTTGGAGTAGCGTTCAGAGTGTAGAGTTGTCCATGAATATTAGTGCTTTCACATTTTCCAGGACTTTAAGTAGACTCTGCTTCTTAAGAGTCTATTCATGATATTTTATTTTAATGATGTTTTCATCATGGGGACACACACACACACACACACAGAAATCTGTTTAAAAAAAAAAGAAAGACATGTAAATCACTGATGTTTCAGATAGCCACATGAAATAAAGTGAGAAGTCAACAAGCTGAAAGAATGTGGAGTAGCATCTCCTTAATTGCTTACATAATTCTGATAATTACCTCTCTGTGGATAATGTAATTAATGGGGAATCTAATTCAAGAAAAATGTATGAACTTCAAGCCTTCTCGAAGCCAAGTATTTCTTTCTGCAAAAGTTTAATCTCCACGGCCGTGCTTCCTTATTACCTGACAGGGAAAGTGTATTGTATGGCAAAGGATCTTCCCGAAGGAGGGTGCTTCCCACACTGATCGTCCTAAATGACTTCGGAATTACTGTTGCTATATTACCAAAATCTTAAACTAGGGTATTTTTGACAAATGCGGTCCTTAGTTAATTTTTAGAGCTACAAACTGTCAGATGGCTCTGCAATAACAATTGTCTGGCTGTTCTTCAGGGTGATCACAATATGGTAATGACCTTGAGGTACCACTAAAAAGCAGGAAGGTGTGAGTCTTCCTTTGGTTCCAGAGTGAAATGCGAGTTGGAGTTGGAGTTGGAAAAGAGGCCGACAACCAAGTGATAGAGAAGGAAATGTGAGGTCATTAATGAAAAACCAGGTTTAAGTTAAGGTGAAGAGGCATGAGGAAATGGTCAGCTGTTACAGTATTACAAAGATCATGAAGAAGCGTATCCATGAATGTGGTTTGTATTGCAATCTGCTGAAAAAGAGACAAATATCCTGGCCTGGCCTTCATGGAGATTATTTTTATTGATTCTGATAATAGATTATTGTTGAAAAGGGCCTCCTATAAATTATAACCATGCAAAGGCAGCAAGATAATTTGTTTTTTCTTTATGTATGTGTTTCTCATTCCTACTCACTTCTCTCTTAGGGGAAGAGAAAATCACAAAACACAAAAATGTCAAATCTCAGCTATTCATTCTCAAAATAATTTTTTTCCCAAATTCCAAAGGAGGCAATAGGTTAACTGTTAAGATTTGTAAGGCTCAAAAAACTAGATTTTTAGAAAGTGTAGCCAAATTTTGTTCCATAAATAGTAGCTTTGGAAAGAATATGTGATGATGCAAAGTTGGAAAAAGCTGGTTTTTCTTCCGTAAATGACTTCACCGTGTGGGAGAAGAGGCAGAGAAGAAATCAAAGTAATTAAACATGGGGTGAGTTTTTCTGATAGGGGACTCTAGTGCTTTCAAATTGACTAGATAATCCTCGGGATAATCTGAGGGTCGAACAGACCAGTGCCTCATTTCCAATCTGGTACCCTGGAAGAAAACAGTGTATTTCCTTTGAGGTCTTGAGAGGTTTTTCTTCTTCTTTGTTTTGTTTTTGGTTCATTTTGTAATCAACTTTATTAAGGTATCATTTACACACAATAAAATGCAGACATTTTTAGTCAACGGTTCAATGACTTTTAATTAATGTACACATTTGTATAACTACCACCCCCATAAGATCGATAACAATTCTAAAACCCTAGAAAGTTTCCTCCTAGGCTTTTGCAAAAGTATCCCCATCTCCCACCCCAAGGCAACCACGGATCTGATTTTTATCTTTAGAGATGAATTTTGCCCAGTTTAGAATTTCATGTAAGTTGAATAATACAGTAGGTGCCCTTTTGATCTGGCTTCACTTGCTCAGCATATGGTTTTTGAGATTCATTCATGTTGGGATGTTTTAAACCAGGACTTTAGCCTGGGTGGCTGATGTTGTCTGAAGGCACCTATAGGTACATCTGAGTCTCTGGCATTGTCACTGTCTGTTCTTGGCTCAGTATTTTCAACTTTACTAAGAAGCACAAGGTTGAAGTAAGGAAGATCATTGTCAGTATAATGGAGGTGAAGTGGGGTCTGTTATATAATATTCTCAGCATAAATTGACCTGCTTGGAATCATTGTGTTGATAACCGACAAGGATACTCTTCCTCCAAAAACCTTGATACTATAAAACTTCTAAAGGACGCTGTCCTAGGACTCTTTTAGTTTTCATTTTTTGGGAAACATTTCTGGAAAATTGAAATGCTCACAACCTGAAAGAAGCAATTATTCACCTGAAGGCTAACTCTGCTAAAGTTGAGTTGTCCGACCTCTACATGCTGATAGAACCCAAATAGCCTTGCAAAACAATGCTCTCTTATTGGATATAAGCATATAGATTGTTTAAGACGGACGTGTATATGCAGTAAAGTGAAAAAACAAAGAATCTTTGAGTTTTCCTTGCTGGTTTTTTTTAATTTTTTCATTTACGCTTCTATATCATACGCTAATAGTTTAGGGTAACCTCAGGTTAGTTTTAGGTCCACTCTTTAGGTAAATGTTGATGTACTCCATACGCAACTTTTTTCTACCTTCCTTCTTTTCTTCCATCTTTCCTTTCTAACTTCTTATAATCCATTATACTTAATCCTGCATTTGTTGAGGTGGCAATTACTGTAGGAAAATTGAAAGCAGTGTGAAATTTTGCTGTTCAGAATGCATGTTGACCAAATTCTATATTGAGAAAAGGTCTGAATTTACCCACAGTAACCGTTTCTCAGCGTCTCTGAATAAAGGCCATAGAAACTGGGCTATATATAATATCCTGACAGGTATGTAGAATTCATAGCAATTGCCCTCAAAGAGCTTACCTAGCGTAGATGCATATGAATGCATTTAATGATTGCTTTATTGGCAGCAGTGCCAACATACACAGTCTATTTTGTTTTATATCATTATCATTACCTGCTGTTTACCACTGTATACATTGCTAATGGTGTGGTTTCTATGGCTTGTGAATTTCACGGCCCAATATCATGTAATTTATTGCACACTTTAGTGTAGAAGATGGAGACTCCATAAATTTTCGTGTGCTCTTTGCCCCTTTGAAATGTATTACACTGAGATCAGGCAAAGTAATAAATTTATTTCAAATGTGCGTGATAGCTAAGCATCAATTAGGACTTGATGGGAAATATTTCTTCTTCCAGCAACATAACAGTTTTTAAAGACTAAGCCATTGAACGTGGAGTTCCTGAACATGGGACTCAGTTCACTGGGATCCCTTCTTAGAAAAATAAAGGAAAACTTGAATTGGATATGTGTGGCTTATTCAAATAGTAACCAATCAGCTACATCTTTGTTAACTTAATTTGTCACAATGGTTTGGTATTTTATTAACTCTCTTCCCCTTCTTCCCCTGACTCTCACGAGAATGGATCATGAGTATCTTAAAACATACTAAGTCGTCTTCCATCCCTGTTAATCTAACTACAAAAACACACTTTCCTTATCCAATGTAACATACTGTCTTTTAGAGTAGCTGTGGTTTTAATTCTCTACAAAATTAAAACCAGCAAAGAGAAACATTTTCAAGGAGCCACCACATTGTAGAGCTTTAGAAAGAAGACTTTAGAATTAAGGGCAACTATATCATTTTATAGCTAAAGCACCTGAGATGTAAAGTAGGAAGGTAACCATCGAGGTCAGGGAAAGGGGTTGAAGATCAGGTTTCAAGCTGAGAAAGTGTCTACAGGGACTCAATCTGAGCAGGTCAAAAACTGAAATGAGACCACGAATGTTCTGGGAAGGGTGGCACCTGGACTCGAGGGTGGGATTCAAACAGGGAGTGGGCCTGGGGGAACTGAGCTTCTGCAGTAGGCAGAGAAGGCCACCTCATCTGCGGAAAGTGCCACTGACATCAGGGAGTTGAGGGGAAAGAGCAGTGAATTCCAGTCCCCCTGAGAAAGCAGGCCAATCTGATTAACTCTGTATTTAGGCTTATTTCAGATACTTCTAATTTTTTTTCTTTTTTTTTTTTTTGTGGTACACAGGCCTCTCACTGTTGTGGCCTCTCCCGTTGCGGAGCACAGGCTCGGACACGCAGGCCCAGCAGCCATGGCTTATGGGCCCAGCCACTCCACGGCATGTGGGATCTTCCCAGACTGGGGCACGAACCAGTGTCCCCTGCATCGGCAGGCAGACTCTCAACCACTGCACCACCAGGGAAGCCCAGATGTGTAGTTCTTTAAAAATATTTTTAACATTTTTCCAGCTACATGTAGAATACAACTTAGCATAAAAACAGTATGGGTTTTATTTTAAGTAAGTTAACATTTTGACATCCTCATAATGAAATTAAATCCAGACGGTTTCTCTCCATGATCTCTTGAAATAGTCCTTGATCATCCACAGTATTTCCCATCATCACAAAGGTGGTACCAAGGGCAGAGAACTCCAACATTATTAAAGTTTCATAAAGCAAAGTCAATTTTAAGAATATAATGTCCCCTAACTGATAAAGGTCTTGACAGATAATTTCAAGGGAAGCATAAATTATTTTCTGTTTGTCAGAGGGCAGAATTATTTAGGTTGACTTAATGAATGGTAGAGTTTTTGAGTGCAGAGTGTTCTTAAAATATTATGTAGATCTGTACTGTCAACAGATGCTAGCCACGTGGCATTATTTATATGGAAACAAATTTTAAAATAAGGTTAAAAATTCAGTTCCTCAGTTGCATTTGCCATATTTCAAAGATGTTTATTAGCTCCATGTAGCTATTGAATACTGCTTTGCATAGTACAGATATAGAATATTTTCATTATCACCAAAAATTCTATTGAGCAATACTAAAATTATACCCAGATATTCACAGAGAAGGCAACCAAGTCTCAAGGAAATAATATAACTTCCCCAAGGTCACACAGCTATGTTTTTAAAGAAAAGCAAAATGACACAAAGGAAATAGTAACAGAGGCATTAACGAAACCTAGTAAGTTTCTGGAGCAGTCAAAGTAGGGTTTAAAAGTGCACACTTAGCTGTTAGCAGGGTTGAAGCTCTTGATGGTTGGTAAGATCTACCTGCCTGAATTTGGACATTAGCATTTTATGCAATGAATTAAAAGCAAAAAATCATTTCAACGAATGCCTTCCAGCTCCATATTTTTAGCCACTGCCGTGCTTCCAGATTATGTTTATCACTTTCATATACAGGGCACCACTGTGAAATGTGATGGTTTATCTGACCCCAGAGAAATCAGGAAATCTTGTGGGGGTTATGGCTCTATTTGAAAAGGTTGATTTTTCAATGCATCATGCAGACTGGCCCTGTTTTAGAAGGGATTCCTGCCATCAAATAATCAAAATGTAAACCTCTTCTCAGCTTGCAAAAGTCAAAGATAGTCCCTGCATCTTTATTATTTCCTTGAAATCCAAATATTATTTTTCCTTTCTCTAACTTGTTTTCCTCACAGTGTGATCAACTATTGCCAAGGAAGGAAAGGTTAGATTTATCAATCAAAGTTTGCTAAAGGCCCCCTAGGTAATTGAAGCTTCAGGAGAAACAATCCTCATGTATTCTTTTTCTGTTGTTTCAATAGCTTTGTAAAGAGTCATTTCAGTATGTTTGGTTCTGTAGCAGAGGTTCTGTGAAGTGCTTGTCGTCCTCAGAGGTCCAGAAAGTCTGCGAGTCTGTGGGTAAAGATGGGTAAGGAGAGAGAGGGAAGGAGGATAGAGAGAGGCTCAGGGCTGAGATAAGGACAGTGATCTAAAGCCTCCTGGGGGTGAGGCTGGGGTGCACAGACACCCATGACTAATCTAGACAGAAACTGAGTAATCAAGGGGATGACCACTGTGAGGTCATGTGGTCACCTCTCCCTCTAGAAATAAACATTGCCCTCAGTAAGTCTCCTCCCGCCCCAGAAGAGCATTAGGAAGGTCTGGAGAGGGGGCTTATTGGCAGAAATGGAAAAAGCAGGTTGAAGGGATTAGCCTGGAGCAGAGAGACCAAGAAACCCAAGCCAGTAGGTGGAAGGCAGACTTTTCATGGAAGTCTCCAAGCCCAAGTCAAGTTCTGGGACCACCAAGTACAAGTCAAAGAGTGCTCATTTAACCCCTTTGGGCCCCATGGGAGTGGAGGAAGACTGGACAGAGAGGGAGAAGGGGCCAATGAAGGTACAGTATTTACTATGGGATTTAACTCCTGAAAGGCCTCCCAGTAGCTTCAGGTCTGCTCAAGAATCCTTCATGTCCTGCTGGTTTGCAGTGAGTGGCTCACAGCTTCAAGGCCTCCTCTGCCAGATAGAGAACTATTTCAACCATCCTGCCTCTATTTTGGACTGTAGCAATGCAGACAGGAAACCTGACCCCATTTTCAGGTTCTAAAGAGAAATTCTAAGTACCTGAAAGACTGAGGAACATGGTGGCTTTTATTTAAGATGGGGAGCTAGAGAGCACATACCTGGACTTGGGCCTGCAGCAGCACCAAATTGCACCAAGAGTTCCCTTTATTTTCTCTCGCATCTCTGTTTCTCCTTTTCTCTCTGCTGGATTAGCCACGGGGACTCCAAGTTCTTCATTGTGTGGTCCTGGTACCAAGATTCTCCTGGGAATTATAAAGCTATTCACCTTCTACATGGAGCACTTCTTATTTTTTCCCCAGCAAAGTTAAGTCATCCTTAAGAGGAGTCAGGGTGCTAGCTCTTAAATATATTTTAGTCATCCCTTTGTACATTAACTGCTCTTTCTTGGAGACTGCTCCTGATGTGGCGTTCACCGTGCTCTCAGCTGGCCTCCTGAAGTTCTGCCCTGCCTTCCCCACCAGGTACAGTTCAGGAGCTGCCTACCTCAGGGTGATAGGTTATCTTCTAGTTGCTTTATTCCTTTCCCTTTTACATTTAGAAAATATAATTTGAATACATAAACTTCTCTGTGGCCACAGCTTTATTTGCAACCCACAGGTTTTGTTATGGCATATTTTCATTATCATTCAATTAATAAAATTCTAATTCCCATTGCGACTTTATCTTTGACTTACATAATGATCAGAAGTATGTTTTTAATATCCAACTATTTGGTAAAATATTGGTTATATATTTTTAAATTTCTTGCTTATTCGGAGTCTTGTTTTATAACTGGAATATAGTCAATTTTATAAATGTGCCATGTGCACCTAAAATTTTCTGCATAATATATATATTCCATCATTGTTGTTGCAGTGTTTTATGTAAATGTAGGCCAACGTTTTTAATGTTGGTATTCAGATCTTCTCTAATCTGCTGATTTGTTGTTGTGGTTCTATGTTACTGATCTAGGTAATTTGGATTTTTCTATTTCTACTTAGTTTTTTGGAATTTCCCTTCATCTATTGCATTGAAGTTTAGATTTATAATCTATTCCTTGTAAAGTAACAGTGAGTTTTATTATCCTGCCTTATCGCCAGTGATACTTTTTGCTTTCAAATTTATGTTAACATTAAAAAATCTTCTTCAATTTTACTTATTGTTGTTATGACATAATTTTTGAATCCTTTAATTTTCAATCTGACTCTTGTCTCTTGTAGGTGGCATAGAATTACGTTTTTTGTTTTAATAATCCTTGTCCTTTAATTTGAGTATTTACAGTGAAGGTATTTTCTTGTAGACCATTTACTCCTCGTTTACTATCTGTCCCACCTTGTTATGTTCCTTTTGATCTTCTTTCTTCCTTTTAGATTTCTTCAAATTCCATTTTCCTTGTATTAGCTTGTTATTTTTACATAAGTAGCAGTTACACATGTACCAAGACTTATTAGCTCTTTTACTGCTTCTCAAGCAATGCTGAGGTCTTAAATATCTTTTTTTTTTTTTGATGGGGACGTACAATGTTTTATTTTTTTTATTTTTTTGCTTTATAACAAATTTAATCAGTTATACATATACATATGTTCCCATTTCCCCTCCCTTTTGCATCTCCCTCCCACCCTCCCTATCCCACCCCCCCAGGCGGTCACAAAGCACCGAGCTGATCTCCCTGTGCTATGCGGCTGCTTCCCACTAGCTATCTACCTTACGTTTGGTAGTGTATATATGTCCATGCCGCTCTTTCACTTTGTCACAGCTTACCCTTCCCCCTCCCCATATCCTCAAGTCCATTCTCTAGTAGGTCTGTGTCTTTATTCCTGTCTTACCCCTATGTTCTTCATGACATTTTTTTTTCTTAAATTCCATATATATGTGTCAGCATACAGTATTTGTCTTTCTCTTTCTGACTTACTTCACTCTGTATGACAGACTCTAGGTCCATCCACCTCATTACAAATAGCTCAATTTCATTTCTTTTTATGGCTGAGTAATATGCCATTGTATATATGTGCCACATCTTCTTTACCCATTCATCTGATGATGGACACTTAGGTTGTTTCCATCTCCGGGCTATTGTAAATAGGGCTGCTATGAACATTTTGGTACATGTCTCTTTTTGAATTATGGTTTTCTCAGGGTATATGCCCAGTAGTGGGATTGCTGGGTCATATGGTAGTTCTATTTGTAGTTTTTTAAGGAACTTCCATACTGTTCTCCATAGTGGCTGTACCAATTCACATTCCCACCAGCAGTGCAAGAGTGTTCGCTTTTTTCCACACCTTCTCCAGCATTTATTGTTTCTAGATTTTTTGATGATGGCCATTCTGACTGGTGTGAGATGATATCTCATTGTAGTTTTGCTTTGCATTTCTCTAATGATTAATGATGTTGAGCATCCTTTCATGTGTTTGTTGGCATTCTGTATATCTTCTGTGGAGAAATGTCTATTTAGGTCTTCTGCCCATTTTTGGATTGGGTTGTTTGTTTTTTTGTTATTGAGCTGCATGAGCTGCTTATAAATTTTGGAGATTAATCCTTTGTCAGTTGCTTCATTTGCAAATATTTTCTCCCATTCTGAGGGTTCTCTTTTGGTCTTGTTTATGGTTTCCTTTGCTGTGCAAAAGCTTTTAAGTTTCATTAGGTCCCATGTGTTTATTTTTGTCTTTATTTCCATTTCTCTAGGAGGTGGGTCAAAAAGGATCTTGCTGTGATTTATGTCATAGAGTGTTCTGCCTATGTTTTCCTCTAAGAGTTTGATAGTGTCTGGCCTTACATTTAGGTCTTTAATCCATTTTGGGCTTATTTTTGTGTATGGTGTTAGGGAGTGATCTAATCTCATACTTTTACATGTCCCTGTCCAGTTTTCCCAGCACCACTTATTGAAGAGACTGTCCTTTCTCCACTGTACATTCCTGCCTCCTTTATCAAAGATAAGGTGACCATATGTCCATGGGTTTATCTCTGGGCTTTCTATCCTGTTCCATTGATCTATCTTTCTGTTTTTGTGCCAGTACCATACTGTCTTGATTACTGTAGCTTTGTAGTATAGTCTGAAGTCAGGGAGCCTGATTCCTCCAGCTCCATTTTTCGTTCTCAAGATTGCTTTGGCTATTTGGGGTCTTTTGTGTTTCCATACAAATTGTGAAATTTTTTGTTCTAGTTCTGTGAAAAATGCCAGTGGTAGTTTGATAGGGATTGCATTGAATCTGTAGATTGCTTTGGGTAGTAGAGTCATTTTCACAATGTTGATTCTTCCAATCCAAGAACATGGTACATCTCTCCATCTATTTGTATCATCTTTAATTTCTTTCATCAGTGTCTTATAATTTTCTGCATACAGGTCTTTTGTCTCCTTAGGTAGATTTATTCCTAGATATTTTATTCTTTTTGTTGCAATGGTAAATGGGAGTGTTTCCTTGATTTCACTTTCAGATTTTTCATCATTAGTATATAGGAATTCCAGAGATTTCTGTGCATTAATTTTGTATCCTGCAACTTTACCAAATTCATTGATTAGCTCTAGTAGTTTTCTGGTAGCATCTTTAGGATTCTCTATGTATAGTATCATGTCATCTGCAAACAGTGACAGCTTTACTTCTTCTTTTCCAATTTGGATTCCTTTTATTTCCTTTTTTTCTCTGATTGCTGTGGCTAAAACTTCCAAAACTATGTTGAATAAGAGTGGTGAGAGTGGGCAACCTTGTCTTGTTCCTGATCTTAGTGGAAATGGTTTCAGTTTTTCACCATTGAGGACGATGCTGGCTGTGGGTTTGTCATATATGGCCTTTATTATGTTGAGGAAAGTTCCCTCTATGCCTACTTTCTGCAGGGTTTTTATCATAAATGGGTGTTGAATTTTGTCGAAAGCTTTCTCTGCATCTATTGAGATGATCATATGGTTTTTCTCCTTCAATTTTTTAATATGGTGTATCACGTTGATTGATTTGCGTATATTGAAGAATCCTTGCATTCCTGGAATAAACCCCACTTGATCATGGTGTATGATCCTTTTAATGTGCTGTTGGATTCTGTTTGCTAGTATTTTGTTGAGGATTTTTGCATCTATGTTCATCAGTGATATTGGCCTTTAGTTTTCTTTCTTTGTGACATCCTTGCCTGGTTTTGGTATCAAGGTGATGGTGGCCTCGTAGAATGAGTTTGGGAGTGTTCCTCCCTCTGCTATATTTTGGAAGAGTTTGAGAAGGATAGGTGTTAGCTCTTCTCTAAATGCTTGACAGAATTCGCCTGTGAAGCCATCTGGTCCTGGGCTTTTGTTTGTTGGAAGATTTTTTATCACAGTTTCAATTTCAGTGCTTGTGATTGGTCTGTTCATATTTTCTATTTCTTCCTGATTCAGTCTTGGCAGGTTGTGCATTTCTAAGAATTTGTCCATTTCTTCCAGGTTGTCCATTTTATTGGCATAGAGTTGCTTATAGTAATCTCTCATGATCTTTTGTATTTCTGCAGTGTCAGTTGTTACTTCTCCTTTTTCATTTCTAATTCTATTGATTTGAGTCTTCTTCGTTTTTTTCTTGATGAGTCTGGCTAATGGTTTGTCAATTTTGTTTATCTTCTCAAAGAACCAGCTTTTAGTTTTATTGATCTTTGCTATCATTTCCTTCATTTCTTTTTCATTTATTTCTGATCTGATCTTTATGATTTCTTTCCTTCTGCTAACTTTGGGATGTTTTTGTTCTTCTTTCTCTAATTGCTTTAGGTGCAAGGTTAGGTTGTTTATTCGAGATGTTTCCTGTTTCTTAAGGTGGGATTGTATTGCTATAAACTTCCCACTTAGAACTGCTTTTGCTGCATCCCATAGGTTTAGGGTCGTCGTGTCTCCATTGTCATTTGTTTCTAGGTATTTTTTAATTTCCTCTTTGCTTTCTTCAGTGATCACTTCGTTATTGAGTAGTGTATTGTTTAGCCTCCATGTGTTTGTATTTTTTACAGATCTTTTCCTGTAATTGATATCTAGTCTCATAGCATTGTGGTCGGAAAAGATACTTGATACAATTTCAATTTTCTTAAATTTACCAAGGCTTGATTTGTGCCCCAAGATATGATCTATCCTGGAGAATGTTCCATGAGCACTTGAGAAAAATGTGTATTCTGTTGTTTTTGGATGGAATGTCCTATAAATATCAATTAAGTCCATCTTGTTTAATGTATCATTTAAAGCTTGTGTTTCCTTATTTATTTTCATTTTGGATGATCTGTCCATTGGTGAAAGTGGGGTGTTAAAGTCCCCTACTATGATTGTGTTACTGTCGATTTCTCCTTTTATGGCTGTTAGTATTTGCCTTATGTATTGAGGTGCTCCTATGTTGGGTGCATAAATATTTACAATTGTTATTTCTTCTTCTTGGATTGATCCCTTGATCATTATGTAGTGTCCTTCTTTGTCTCTTCTAGTAGTCTTTATTTTCATGTCTATTTTGTCTGATATGAGAATTGCTACTCCAGCTTTCTTTTTGTTTCCATTTGCATGGAATATCTTTTTCCATCCCCTTATTTTCAGTCTGTATGTTTCTCTAGGTCTGAAGTGGGTCTCTTGTAGACAGCATATATATGGGTCTTGTTTTTGTATCCATTCAGCCAATCTGTGTCTTTTGGTGGGAGCATTTAGTCCATTTACATTTAAGGTAATTATCGATATGTACATTCCTATTCCCATTTTCTTAATTGTTTTGGGTTCGTTATTGTAGGTCTTTTCCTTCTGTTGTGTTTCTTGCCTAGAGAAGTTCCTTTAGCATTTGTTGTAAAGCTGGTTTGGTGGTGCTGAACTCTCTGAGCTTTTGCTTGTCTGTAAATGTTTTAATTTCTCCTTCAAATCTGAATGAGATCCTTGCTGGGTAAAGTAATCTTGGTTGCAGGTTTTTGTCCTTCCCCACTTTAATTATGTCCTGCCACTCCCTTCTGGCTTGTAGAGTTTCTGCTGAGAGATCAGCTGTTATCCTGATGGGGATTCCCTTGTGTGTTATTTGTTGTTTTTGCCTTGCTGCTTTTAATATGATTTCTTTGTGTTTAATTTTTGACAGTTTGGGAGCCGGAGGAAGATGGCGGAAGAGTAAGACGCGGAGATCACCTTCCTCCCCACAGATACATCAGAAATTCATCTACACGTGGAACAACTCCAACAGAACACCTACTGAACGCTGACAGAAGACCTCAGACCCCCCAAAAGGCAAGAAACTCCCCACATACCTGGGTAGGTCAAAAGAAAAAAAGAATAAACAGAGACAATAGGATATGGACGGGACCTGCACCAGTGGGAGGGAGCCGTGAAGGAGGGAAGGTTTCTACACACTACAAGCCCCTTCGAGGGCGGAGACTGCAGGTGGCGGAGGGGGAAAGCTTCGGAGTAGCGGAGGAGAGCACAGCAACAGGGGTGAGGAGGGCAAAGCAGAGAGATTTTGGCACAGAGGATCGGTGCCCTCAGGCACACACCAGCCCGAGAGACTTGTCTGCTCGGCCGCCAGGGCGGGCGGGGCTGGGAGCTGAGGCTCGGGTATCGGCTTTCAGTCGGAGCGCAGGGAGAGGTCTGGGGCTGGCGGCAGGAAGAGAGCCTGAAGGGGTTAGTGCTAGCCCGGAGGGAGTCCGGGGAAAGGGTCTGGAGCTACCGGAGAGGCAAGAGACTTTTTTCCCTTTTGTTGCCTGGTGCGCGAGGAGAGGGCATTCCCCTCCCTCCCCTCTGCCTGAGTGAGCCAGAGCCCCCGAATCAGCGGCTCCTTTAAACCCGTCCTGTCTGAGCGAAGAACGGACGCCCTCCGGCGACCTACGCGCAGAGGCGGGGCCAGGTCCAAGGCTGAGACCCGGGAGCTGTGAGAGCAGAGACAGGGAAATCTCTCTGTGCAGCCTCCGAGGCAGCGGATTAAAGCTCCACGGTCCATTTGATGTGCCCTGCGTCTGTGGAGTGCATGAATGGACAGCGAATCATCCCAAATTGAGGAAGTGGACCTTGAGGACAAGATTTAAGACTTTCCCCCCCTTTTTTTTTCCTCTTTTTACAACGAATTATCTCAAATTAAGGAGGTGGACTTAGCAAGATTTCAGACTTTTCGCCCTTTTCCTCTTTTTACAACGAATTATCCCAAATCGAGGAGGCGGACTTGGAGAGCAAGATTTTTGATTTTTCCCCCTGCTCTCTTTTTGTGAATGTGTATGTGTAATCTTCTGTGTAAGATTCTCTCTGTATAGCTTTGCTTCCACCATATGTCCCAGGGTTCTTTCGGTCCGTGTTTTTTTTCAATAATTACTTTTTAATTTTAATAACGCTACTATATTTCATACTTTATTCTATTGTACTTTACCTGCTCTTTCTTTTTTTCCTCCCTTCCCTTCCTCCCTCCCTCCCTCCGCTCCTCCTTTCCTTCTTTCTTTTTCTTTCCTCCATCCCTCCCTCCCTCCCACCCTTCTTCTTTCCACTTTCTTTTTCTTTCCTTCCTCCCTCCCTCCCTCCCTCCTGTCTTTCTTTCTTTCTTTCCTTCCTCCCTCCCTCCCTCTCTTCTTCCATTCACTCTTCCTTTTGCTTTCATTCCTCCCTCCCTCCCTCCTTTCTTTCCTTTCTTTCCATCCTTCCTCCCTCCCTCCTTTCTTTCTTTCTTCCTTCCTTCCTTCCTTACTTCCCTTCTTCCTTTCTTTCAATCTCTCTTTCTTTCTTCTACTAATTATTTCTTTCTACTTTTTCTCACTGTTATTCTGAGCCGGGTGGATGAAAGGCTCTTGGTGCTGCAGCCAGGAGTTAGTGCTGTGCCTCTGAAGTGGGAGAGCCAACTTCAGGACACGGGTCCACAAGAGACCTCCCAGCTCCACATAATATCAAGCAGCGAAAATCTCCCAGGGATCTCCATCTCAACACCAGCACCCAGCTTCAGTCAACGACCAGCAAGCTACAGTGCTGGTCACCCTATGCCAAGCAACTAGCAAGGCAGGAACACAACCCCACCCATTAGCAGAGAGGATACCTAAAAACATAATAAGGCCACAGGCACCCCAAAACACACCACCAGACGTGGACCTGTCCACCAGAAAGACAAGATCGAGCTTCAACCACCAGAACACAGGCATTAGTCCCCCCCACCAGGAAGCCTACACAACCTACTGAAACAACCTTAGCCACAGGGGACAGACACCAAAAACAACGGGAACTACGAATCTGCAGCCTGCAAAAAGGAGACCCCAAACACAGTAACATAAGCAAAATGAGAAAGCAGAAAAACACACAGCAGGTGAAGGAGCAAGATAAAAACCCACCAGACCTAACAAATGAAGAGGTAATAGGCAGTCTACCTGAAAAAGAATTCAGAATAATGATAGTAAAGCTGATCCAAGATTCTATTTCCCAGATCAAAAATCTTGGAAATAGAATAGACAATATGCAAGAAACAGTTAACAAGGACCTAGAAGAACTAAAGATGAATCAAGCATCGATTAAAAACACAATAAATGAAATGAAAAATACTCTAGATGGGATCAATAGCAGAATAACTGAGGCAGAAGAACGGATAAGTGAGGTGGAAGATAAAATAGTGGAAATAACTGATGCAGAGAAAAATAAAGAAAAAAGAATGAAAAGAACAGAGGACAGTCTCAGAGACCTCTGGGACAACATTAAACGCACCAACATTCGAATTATAGGGGTTCCAGAAGAAGAAGAGAAAAAGAAAGGGACTGAGAAAATATTTGAAGAGATTATAGTTGAAAACTTCCCTAATATGGGAAAGGAAATAGTTAATCAAGTCCAGGAGGCACAGAGAGTCCCATACAGAATAAATCCAAGAAGAAATACACCAAGACACATATTAATCAAACTGTCAAAAATTAAACACAAAGAAATCATATTAAAAGCAGCAAGGGAAAAACAACAAATAACACACAAGGGAATCCCCATCAGGTTAACAGCTGATCTCTCAGCAGAAACTCTACAAGCCAGAAGGGAGTGGCAGGACATAATTAAAGTGATGAAGGAGAGAAACCTGCAACCAAGATTACTCTACCCAGCAAGGATCTCATTCAGATTTGATGGAGAAATTAAAACCTTTACACACAAGCAAAAGCTGAGAGAGTTCAGCACCACCAAACCAGCTTTACAACAAATGCTAAAGGAACTTCTCTAGGCAAGAAACACAACAGAAGGACTATACCTACAATAACGAACCCAAAGCCATTAAGGAAATGGGAATAGGAACATACATATCAATAATTACCTTAAATGTAAATGGACTAAATGCTCCCACCAAAAGACACAGAGTGGCTGAATGGATACAAAAACAAGACCCATATATATGCTGTCTACAAGAGACCCACTTCAGACCTAGAGACACATACAGATTGAAAGTAAGGGGATGGAAAAAGATATTCCATGCAAATGGAAATCAAAAGAAAGCTGGAGTAGCAATTCTTATATCAGACAAAATAGACTTTAAAATAAAGACTATTAGAAGAGACAAAGAAGGACACTACATAACGATAAAGGGATCGATCCAAGAAGAAGATATAACAATTGTAAATATTTATGCACCCAACATAGGAGCACCTCAATACATAAGGCAAATACTAACAGCCATAAAAGGGGAAATCGACAGTAACACAATCATAGTAGGGGACTTTAACACCCCACTTTCACCAATGGACAGATCATCCAAAATGAAAATAAATAAGGAAACACAAGCTTTAAATGATACATTAAACAAGATGGACTTAATTGATATTTATAGGACATTCCACCCAAAAACAACAGAATACACATTTTTCTCAAGTGCTCATGGAACATTCTCCAGGATAGATCATATCTTGGGTCACAAATCAAGCCTTGGTAAATTTAAGAAAATTGAAATTGTATCAAGTATCTTTTCCGACCACAATGCTATGAGACTAGACATCAATTACAGGAAAAGATCTGTAAAAAATACAAACACATGGAGGCTAAACAATACACTACTCAATAATGAAGTGATCACTGAAGAAATCAAAGAGGAAATTAAGAAATACTTAGAAACAAATGACAATGGAGACACGACGACCCAAGACCTATGGGACGCAGCAAAAGCAGTTCTAAGGGGGAAGTTTATAGCAATACAATCCCACCTTAAGAAACAGGAAACATTTCGAGTAAACAACCTGACCCTGCACCTAAAGCAATTAGAGAAAGAAGAACAAAAAACCCCCAAAGTTAGCAAAAGGAAAGAAATCATAAAGATCAGATCAGAAATAAATGAAAAAGAAATGAAGGAAACGATAGCAAAGATCAACCAAACTAAAAGCTGGTTCTTTGAGAAGATAAACAAAATTGACAAACCATTAGCCAGACTCATCAAGAAAAGAAGGGAGAAGACTCAAATCAGTAGAATTAGAAATGAAAAAGGAGAAGTAACAACTGACACTGCAGAAATACAAAAGATCATGAGAGATTACTATAAGCAACTCTATGCCAATAAAATGGACAACCTGGAAGAAATGGACAAATTCTTAGAAATGCACAACCTACCAAGACTGACTCAGGAAGAAATAGAAAATATGAATAGACCAATCACAAGCACTGAAATTGAAACTGTGATTAAAAATCTTCCATCAAACAAAAGCCCAGGACCAGATGGCTTCACAGGCGAATTCTATCAAACATTTAGAGAAGAGCTAACACCCATCCTTCTCAAACTCTTCCAAACAATATCAGAGGAAGGAACACTCCCAAACTCATTCTACGAGGCCACCATCACCTTGATACCAAAACCAGGCAAGGATGTCACAAAGAAAGAAAACTACAGGCCAATATCACTGATGAACATAGATGCAAAAATCCTCAACAAAATACTAGCAAACAGAATCCAACAGCACATTAAAAGGATCATACACCATGATCAAGTGGGGTTTATTCCAGGAATGCAAGGATTCTTCAATATACGCAAATCAATCAATGTGATACACCATATTAACAAGTTGAAGGAGAAAAACCATATGATCATCTCAATAGATGCAGAGAAAGCTTTCGACAAAATTCAACACCCATTTATGATAAAAACCCTGCAGAAAGTAGGCATAGAGGGAACTTTCCTCAACATAATAAAGGCCATATATGACAAACCCACAGCCAACATTGTCCTCAATGGTGAAAAACTGAAACCATTTCCACTAAGATCAGGAACAAGACAAGGCTGCCCACTCTCACCACTCTTATTCAACCTAGTTTTGGAAGTTTTAGCCACAGCAATCAGAGAAGAAAAGGAAATAAAAGGAATCCAAATTGGAAAAGAAGAAGTAAAGCTGTCACTGTTTGCAGATGACATGATATTATACATAGAGAATCCTAAAGATGCTACCGAAAAACTACTAGAGCTAATCAATGAATTTGGTAAAGTAGCAGGATACAAAATTAATGCACAGAAATCTCTGGCATTCCTGTACACTAATGATGAAAAATCTGAAAATGAAATCAAGAAAACACTCCCATTTACCATTGCAACAAAAAGAATAAAATATCTAGGAATAAACCTACCTAAGGAGACAAAAGACCTGTATGCAGAAAATTATAAGACACTGATGAAAGAAATTAAAGATGATTTAAATAGATGGAGAGATATACCATGCTCCTGGATTGGAAGAATCAATATTGTGAAAATGACTCTACTACCCAAAGCAATCTACAGATTCAATGCAATCCCTATCAAACTACCACTGGCATTTTTCACAGAAGTAGAACAAAAA
This sequence comes from Hyperoodon ampullatus, assembly GCF_949752795.1. NCBI lineage: Eukaryota > Metazoa > Chordata > Mammalia > Artiodactyla > Ziphiidae > Hyperoodon > Hyperoodon ampullatus. The sequence continues at coordinate 130,612,854 of NC_136915.1, forward strand.
ATTTCAAAATTTGTTTGGAAAAACAAAAGACCCCGAATAGCCAAAGCAATCTTGAGAACGAAAAACGGAGCTGGAGGAATCAGGCTGCCTGACTTCAGACTATACTACAAAGCTACAGTAATTAAGACAGTGTGGTACTGGCATAAAAACAGAAAGATAGATCAGTGGATCAGGATAGAAAGCCCAGAGATAAACCCACGCACATATGGCCAACTTATCTTTGATAAAGGAGGCAGGAATGTACAGTGGAGAAAGGACAGCCTCTTCAATAAGTGGTGCTGGGAAAACTGGACAGGGACATGTAAAAGTATGAGATTAGATCATTCCCTAACACCATACACAAAAATAAGCTCAAAATGGATTAAAGACCTAAATGTAAGGCCAGAAACTATCAAACTCTTAGAGGAAAACATAGGTAGAACACTCTATGACATAAATCACAGCAAGATCCTTTTGGACCCACCTCCTAGAGAAATGGAAATAAAAACAAAGATAAACAAATGGGACCTAATGAAACTTCAAAGCTTTTGCACAGCAAAGGAAACCATAAACAAGACCAAAAGACAACCCTCAGAATGGGAGAAAATATTTGCAAATGAAGCAACTGACAAAGGATTAATCTCCAAAATTTATAAACAGCTCATGCAGCTCAATAGCAAAAAAATAAACAACCCAATCCAAAAATGGGCAGAAGACTTAAATAGGCATTTCTCCAAAGAAGATATACAGACTGCCAACAAACACATGAAAGAATGCTCAACATCATTAATCATTAGAGAAATGCAAATCAAAACTACAATGAGATATCATCTCACACCAGTCAGAATGGCCATCATCAAGAAATCTAGAAACAATAAATGCTGGAGAGGGTGTGGAGAAAAGGGAACACTCTTGCACTGCTGGTGGGAATGTGAATTGGTACAGCCACTATGGAGAACAGTATGGAGGTTCCTTAAAAAACTAAAAATAGAACTACCATATGATCCAGCAATCCCACTACTAGGCATATACCCTGAGAAAACCATAATTCAAAAAGAGACATGTACCAAAATGTTCATTGCAGCTCTATTCACAATAGCCCGGAGCTGGAAACAACCTAAGTGTCCATCATCGGATGAATGGATAAAGAAGATGTGGCACATATATACAATGGAATATTACTCAGCCATAAAAAGAAACGAAACTGAGCTATTTGTAATGAGGTGGATAGACCTAGAGTCTGTCATACAGAGTGAAGTAAGTCAGAAAGAGAAAGACAAATACCGTATGCTAACACATATATATGGAATTTAAAAAAAAAAAAATGTCATGAAGAACCTAGGGGTAAAACGGGAATAAAGACACAGACCTACTTGAGAATGGACTTGAGGATATGGGGAAGGGGAAGGGTAAGCTGTGACAAAGGGAAAGAGAGGCATGGACATATATACACTACCAAACGTAAAGTAGATAGATAGTGGGAAGCAGCCGCATAGCACAGGGAGATCAGCTCGGTGCTTTGTGACCGCCTGGAGGGGTGGGATGGGGAGGGTGGGAGGGAGGGAGATGCATGAGGGAGGGGATGTGGGAACAGATGTATATGTATGACTGATTCACTTTGTTATAAAGCAGAAACTAATAAAAAAAAAAAATTAAAAAAAAAAAAATTTTTTGACAGTTTGATTAATATGTGTCTTGGCGTATCTCTCCTTGGATTTATTCTGTATGGGACTCTCTGTGCCTCCTGGACTTGATTAACTATTTCCTTTCCCATATTAGGGAAGTTTTCAACTATAATCTCTTCAAATATTTTCTCAGTCCCTTTCTTTTTCTCTTCTTCTTCTGGAACCCCTATAATTCGAATGTTGGTGCGTTTAATGTTGTCCCAGAGGTCTCTGAGACTGTCCTCTGTTCTTTTCATTCTTTTTTCTTTATTTTGCTCTGCAGCAGTTATTTCCACTATTTTATCTTCCACCTCACTTATCCGTTCTTCTGCCTCATTTATTCTGCTATTGATCCCATCTAGAGTATTTTTTATTTCATTTATTGTGTTTTTAATCGATGCTTGATTCATCTTTAGTTCTTCTAGGTCCTTGTTAACTGTTTCTTGCATTTTGTCTATTCTATTTCCAAGATTTTGGATCTTGGAAATAGAATCTTGGATCATCTTTACCGTCATTATTCTGAATTCTTTTTCAGGTAGACTGCCTGTTCCCTCTTCATTTGTTAGGTCTGGTGGGTTTTTATCTTGCTCCTTCTCCTGCTGTGTGTTTTTCTGTCTTCTCATTTTGCTTATGTTACTGTGTTTGGGGTCTCCTTTTTGCAGGCTGCAGGTTCGTAGTTCCCGTTGTTTTTGGTGTCTGTCCCCAGTGGCTAATGTTGGTTTAGTGGGTTGTGTAGGCTTCCTGGTGGAGGGGACTAGTGCCTCTGTTCTGGTGGATGAGGCTTGATCTTGTCTTTCTGGTGGGCAGGTCCACGTCTGGTGGTGTGTTTTGGGGTGTCTGTGGACTTTTTATGATTTTAGGCCACCTCTCTGCTAATGGGTGGCGTTGTGTTCCTGTCTTGCTAGTTGTTTGGCATAGAGTGTCCAGCACTGTAGCTTGCTGGTCGTTGAGTGAAGCTGGGTGCTGGTGTTGAGATGGAGATCTCTGGAAGAGTTTCGCCGTTTGATATTATGTGGAGCTGGGAGGTCTCTTGTGGACCAGTGTCCTGAAGTTGGCTCTCCCACCTCAGAGGCACAGCACTGACTCCTGGCTCCTCAATTTGGGATGATTTGTTGTCTATTCATGTATTCCACAGATGCAGGGTACATCAAGTTGATTGTGGAGCTTTAATCCGCTGCTTCTGAGGCTGCTGGGAGAGGTTTCCCTTTCTCTTCTTTGTTCTCACAGCTCCTGGGTCTCAGCTTTGGATTTGGCCCCGCCTCTGCGTGTAGGTCGCCGGAGGGCGTCTGTTCTTCGCTCAGACAGGACAGGGTTAAAGGAGCAGCCTCTTCGGGAACTCTGGCTCACTCAGGCCGGGCGGGAGGGAGGGGCACGGAGTGCGGGGCGAGCCTGCAGCGGCAGAGGTCGGCGTGACGTTGCACCAGCCCGAGGCGCGCCGTGCGTTCTCCCAGGGAAGCCGCCCCTGGATCCCGGGACCCCGGCAGTGGCGGGCTGCACAGGCTCCCGGAAGGGCGGTGTGGACAGTGACCTGCGCTCGCACACAGGCCTCTTGGCGGCGGCGGCAGCAGCAGCCCCAGCGTCCCACGCCCGTCACTGGGCTCCGCGCTTTCAGCCGCGACTCGCGCCCGTCTGTGGAACCCCTTTAAGCAGCGCTCTTAATCCCCTCTCCTCGCGCACCAGGAAACCAAGAGGGAAGAAAAAGTCTCTTGCCTCTTCGGCAGCTCCAGAGTTTTCCCGGACTCCCTCCCGGCTAGCTGTGGCACATTAGGCCCCTTCAGGCTGAGTTCTCGCCGCCAGCCCCAGTCCTCTCCCTGCGCTCTGACCGAAGCCCGAGCTTCAGCTTCCAGCACCGCCCGCCCCGGCGGGCGAGCAGACAAGCCTCTCGGGCTGGTGAGTGCCGCTCGGCACCGCTCCTCTGTGCGGGAATCTCTCCGCTTTGCCCTACCCAAGTATGTGGGGAGTTTCTTGCCTTTTGGGAGGTCTGGGGTCTTCTGCCAGCATTCAGTAGGTGTTCTGTAGGAGTTGTTCCACGTGTAGCTGTATTTCTCTACATAATTCTTTATAAAGTCCTTATTTTCGTCTATGATAATCTTCCTTCAGCCTGCGGGTCTCCCTTTATAATTTAATTCAGTCAGTTCTGATGAGAACGTATTTTCTAAATTTTGTTTGTCTGCAAATTTCCTTATTTCATCTTTCCTTCCAAACAACATTTTCTCTGCCTCTAGAATTCCCAATGGGCAGCTCTTTTCTTTAGCACTTTAAAATGTTATTCCATTATTTTCTAGTATCCAGTCAGTTTCGTTGAGAAGAAAGCTGTAATCTTAATCCTACTGTTCCTTTGAAAGTAATCTCTCTCTTTTTCGTCGGGCAGCTTTTAAGATGTCATGTTTTTCTTTGCTATTCATGAATTGTACTGTGGTGATCTCAGGTGTGGTTTTCTTTGGATTTGTTCTTGTTGCATTTTTTAGTGCTTATTGAATTTATGGCTCCATATATTCTTTTTAGTTTTAGAGAACTCTCAGCTGTTAATATTTCTGAAATATTGTTTTCATCCCAATCTCTCTCTCCTTTTTTCCTTGGACTCTGGTTTACACATATGATAAAAAATATTTACTGTGGCCCATGTGTCTCAAATGCACTTTTGTCTACTTTTTATTCTTTTCGTTTCCCATGCTTTAGTCTTAATATTGTTACTACTCTATCTTCCAGTTCACGTACCTCTCTTTACCTGTGTCCAATCCAGTACCGAGTTTTAAATTTCGTATAGTTTTTAATTCTATCAGTTCAACTTCAATCAGTTTATAGTTTCTAGTCGTCAAGTTAAGTTCTCCACCTTGTCATCTATTTTCTTGAACTTGATAATATTTACCAAATATGTATGAACTTTAATGTTTAGGTCATCTATGATTCTGATTCTGTTTTGTTTTTTATTCTAATTCTCCTTTTCTTGGTAGTCTTGGTGGCTCTTCAGTGAATACCAGACTTGGGATATGACAAGTTGTATAGACTCTGAATGACATTACAGTTGCCCTTTGAACAACCTGGGTTTGAACTTCACAGATGCACTTATACGTGGATTTTTTTTCAATAAGTAATACAGTACTACATGATGTGTGGTTGGTTGAATCCTCAGATTCAGAACCACAGATAAGAAGGGCCGACCATAAAGATATATGTGGATTTTTGACTGCACAGGGAGTCAGTGTCTCTAACCCCTACATTGTTCAAGGGTCAACTGTATTTTCTTGAGGAGAGAATTTCCTATTCTTAGGTAGGGAGCAGAGGGGAAGATCACCTCAGTCACTGGACCAACTTCATACTCATTTTCCTTCTTTATAAGGTTCAATGTAGATGTTGCCTCAACCTTCCTAACACACACACACACACACACACACACACACACACAGACACACACTCACACATATGTAGAGATTTCAATGTCCTAATTCATATCATTAGTTTACCATTGGGCCACAAATCTTTCATAGGTTCTGAACCCCAATTTTGTCTCTTCAGCATTATGAACCAACTAAGTCTTTGCTTTGACTTCAGTTAGCTTTTGTTTGACTTCTTAGCATCTTGCCTTGTCTACCTATTATACATGGAAAATACTGCAAGGGAACACTGTTGTTGAATCCAGCTCCGTTCTCTGAATCTTTACTCTCTCTGTGATTTTGGTCCTTAAAATTCTAGCTGCCTTGTTATTTCTCAATTCCAATTCTGGTTTCCTTAGTCCTATGACATTGTCCTAAGATCTACTGGCTTTTCTACCTCTTAGGAGCCACATTTGGTTTCTCAGCCTTTTGCTCTTCATCAGTAGTTTCTAAATGACTGGGCTAGAAAAGCATGTGCAGAATATTGTTCTCACTTCAGTGAGTTTCTTTCTCTATTTTACTTTTCTAGGTCATGGCTACCTCAGTAGCTTTCTAACGCTCACAGTCCAATGTTGCTTATGATTTATCTGGCCTTTCTAGTATGTTTTCCTAAGGTAAACTGATATAGTTGGAAACAGAAGTTCGTACCCACCATTTAAAAAATGCTGTTTTGTCTTTCTATGAATTCTCTTTTCGTCCCATCTTCTGTCACTTTTTTTTTTTTTTTTTTTTTTTTTTTTTTTTTTTTGCGGTACGCGGGCCTCTCACTGTTGTGGCCTCTCCCAGTGTGGAGCACAGGCTCTGGTCGCTCAGGCTCAGCAGCCATGGCTCCCGGGCCCAGCCGCTTCGCGGCATGTGGGATCTTCCCGGACCGGGGCACGAACCCGTGTTCCCTGCATCGGCAGGCGGATTCTCAACCACTGCGCCACCAGGGAAGCCCTTCTGTCACTTTTTCCCACCAAAAATTCCCATTCTCCTAGATAGATTATTTTAAGATTAAAAATTATTATTAAGCTAATATGTTAATTTTGAAAGGAATTAATTTTGCTTTGAACAAGAACACAGATTGGTGAATGGAATATGGAAGATTCCTTAAGACCTTTTTCATCTCTAAGAGTAGTATCCAACCATCAGTACCATAATAAGTTTGTCAACAATGGAAGAAAGCAGTCTTTATAAAATCAGCATTATTCAGTAATCTCAAAAACTGCTTCACTTTCCTGCTCATGCCACCAATTTCCAAATGTTCAATAGGAGCAGAGAATCATGGGATGGGATGTGGAGAAATGGCCTGTCATAGTAACTATAAATATTGGAAGAATGGAATTATAAATAAAGAGGGTTTTCTATGAATATATTTGAAGTGCTTGTTCCTACAGAACTTCTAGAATAAGACTCAAAAGTTTAACATAGAAACACCTCTTAATAAGTATGAAAATCACTAAAATTTATCTCATAATACTTTTTTCTTTTGTGTTATGTGATTGTCAGAGTCACACAAAACTATTTTTATCTGGACTTCACAGATCTTCTTATTTTTACTATGGGATCAGTTACCCTACATTTTTGAAATTTGGCAAAATAGTTAAAATTGGAACATTTCCTCAAAATCCAGGGCATGTGACTTACATTTCTGTAGAAGGCAATATTATATTTCTGTCTAGTTCTGGGGTAAACATTTTCATACCTGCCAATCCAATTTGACTAATGTATCATTTTTCCAGTGCATTAGTGTAAAGTAAATGGTAAATTCAGTCAAACAGTCATTTCATACATCAAAAAGGAAAATCAGTCAACACAACTGTCTGACTGAAATGAATGAAGAAAACAAATCAAGGCAAACAACTGTCCCAGTAGACTTGTATAAATACCGTAGTGGTGTCATGTGCAGAATTAATCTTCCCTCACCCTTAACTGGAGAACACTCTGCCAGCCAATTCAGTCACTCAAATGATACTGAATTATAATATTCCAGTTTCATTTACTCTCAGTTACTGCTGACTGCCCTTCCTTCTCCTTCATCTGTCCATCAGTGGAGAATGTCAGAGCAGGAGAATAGTAATATTGGTATATTGTAATGTACTGTCTTGAATTCTAGAGCTTCAAAATTCTTAGGATAACTCAATGATCTTAAAGAGTCTGGTGCAGAAAGGATATGTGAATTAAATCGCAGACCACTGTCTGACCCTTCCAGCACTAACACCCCTTATTCCTGGTTCTAATATATTACACAATACTCAAGAGGAAGGTTGTGAGTGGTCAGCAGAAATATGGCTCCAAAGCAGCCACATGGAAAAGAAATGTTGTCATCTCTGATCCACTTTAAAGTTGACTTGTCTTTTACTCATAAACCAGATTCAGTGTGAATTCTGTTCTGCTAAATGTTAGAGAATCTATTGGAGGAGTGTGGCCAATTCTTTTGAATTTTTTTACTCTCTAACTTTTTGTTTTTTTAACATCTTTATTGGAGTAGAATTGCTTTACAATGCTGTGTTAGTTTCTGCTTTATAACAAAGTGAATCAGCTATACATATACATATATCCCCATATCTCCTCCCTCTTGTGTCTCCCTCCCACCCTCCCTACCCCACCCCTCTAGGTGGTCACAAAGCACCGAGCTGATCTCCCTGTGCTATGTGGCTGCTTCCCACTAGTTTGTGTTTTACATTTGGGAGTGTATATATGTCCAAGCCACTCTGTCACTTCATCCCACCTTAGCCTTCCCCCTCCCCGTGTCCTCAAGTCCATTCTCTACGTCTGCGTCTTTATTCCTGTCCTGCCCCTAGGTTCTTCAGAAGAATTTTTTTTTCAGATTCCATATATCTGTGTTAGCATACGGTATTTGTTTTTCTCTTTCTGACTTACTTCATTCTGTATGACAGTCTCTAGGTCCATCCACCTCACTGCAAATAACTCAATTTCATTTCTTTTTATGGCTGAGTAATATTCTACTGTATATATGTGCCACATCTTCTTTATCATTCATCTGTCGATGGACACTTAGGTTGTTTCCATGTCCTGGCGATTGTAAATACTGCCACAATGAACATGGTGGTACATGTCTGTTTTCGAATTATGGTTTTATTAGGGTATATGCCCAGTAGTGGGATTGCTGGGTCGTACGGTAGTTCTATTTTTAGTTTTTTAGGGAACCTCCATACTGTACTCAATAGTGGCTGTATCAATGTACATTCCCACCAACAGTGCAAGAGGGTTCCCTTTTCTCCACACCCTCTCCAGCATTTATTGTTTGTAGATTTTTTGATGATGTCCATTCTGACTGGTCACAGAAAGAACTTTGGCATGGTGTTCATCATCTAACTTATCCTAACATGCAGACATTTATGAGAGTAAAGTCATGTCTTTGCCAGAGTGGGTTGCTTATCTGGGCAACTGGGTCAAATCAAGAAGGGCAAATGTAGGCTGCCAGAGTAAATAAGGCGAGGAAAAACAAAAAGAACGAGCCATATCATTCATCAGTGATTTTCCCCCCAATATTCTTAGACTCCACCTATCTCCATCTTACTGGTAACACAGGAACTAGACTGAACAATCAGGTAAAAGGTCTCTACAGAAACTGAGTTAATATAGAAAATTAAAAAAAACATAAAATTGTAAATTTTCTTCCTAGGGCTAATTGAGATGATACTTCAATAATAACATAAGATCAGGTGAAGTCTAAAGAAATTTTAGAAAACCTGGATACAGTAAGAAAACATGTGTTCGCCAGCACCCGAATGTTAGAGAGACACCAAGACATGTGGGCCAAGTTCTGGAGAGAAGGGAAACACAGATGCAAGCGTGACATTTGGTGCAGCTTTTCTCCTTGGGGCATTTGCTGATTCAAATGTTACAGCCTAGGAGCTGAAAAGCCAAGGAGTTCAAAAGACTGTAACCACAGAAGCCAAACGGCAAGAGCTGAAGCTAAAAGCAACAACTAATGGAATGACAAGCTACACGTATCCTTAGTCTCACAGGGCTGAGGGAACCATTACATTTAAAGCCTAACAAATACAAGGGTAGTTGGGAATAGGGAGAATCCAAACTTTCACATGGTAATCCCAAAGGGCAACACCCGTAGAGGAAGGACAAGACAGAAATAGAGCACCCTTCACACAGACGGAAAAAAAGGCTTTTAATGAGCTCAAACTGAGAATGGACTAAGGTTTCCAGTCCCTATGGTAACTGTCTGCCATGGGCAAAAGGACATCTTTTCAAGAGAACGATAACAACATCCAGAATATGGAGGCATCTTTATAGTTTCCTAAAATAAGTTACGCCCAATTTTAATATAAAAAATAATTGGACATACCAGGAAAAAAACTAAATGATCAAAAGCTCAAAAAAAAAAGAAAGAAAGAAAGAAAAAAGACAATATAAATAGACACAGGAGGACAAGAGTTAGTAGGCATTGGTTAAAAAACAAAACAAAACAACTATGATTAAACAAAGAAAATAGACACATGGCAAATAAGCATATGAAAAGATGCTACACATTCCATGTCATCAGGGAATTTTAAATTAGAATAACGAGATACCACTACACACCTATTCAAAGAGTTAAATCCAAATAATGAAATACCAAAGTTGTTGATGATGCAGAACAACTGAAATTCTCATTTGCTGCTAGCAGGGTACTTGGCAGTTTCTTACAAAACTAAACATACTTTTACCATACAGTGATCTAGTAATCATGCTCTTTGGTATTTACCCATGGGAACTGAAAAGTTATGTCCACATAAAAACCTGCACATGGATGTTTATAACAGTTTCTTTCATAATTGCCAAAACTTGAAATCAACCAAGATGTTTTTCAATAGGTGAATGGATAAACAAACTATGGTATATCGGTACAAAGGAATAGCATTGAGCAATAAAGAGAAAATGCTATGAAGCCATGAAAAGACATGGAAGAAGCTTAAATGCATATTGCTAAGTGAAAAAAAAGCCAATCTGCAAGGGCTCCATGCATATTATATGATTGCAGCTATATGAAATTTAGGAAAAGGCAAAAGTGTGGAGACAGTCAAAAGATCAATGGTTGCCAGAGGTTGCGGGGAGGGAGAAAAGGATGGGTGAAGCGTGGAATTTTAAAGGCAAAGAGACTTCCTGTGTATGGTTCTGTAATGGTGGATACAGGTTATTGCACATTTGTCAAAAATCATATAATGTACAAAACAAAGAGTGAAGTCTAATGTAAACCATGGACATTAGTTAGTAATAATGTATCAATATGGGTTCATTAACTATAACAAACATCTTATGCTAATGTAAGATGTTAATAATAGGGGAAACTGGGTAGAGAGCTAAGGAGGTATGAGAACTCTGTCCTTTCTGCTTAATTTTTCTGTAAACCAGAAACTGCTCCGAAATAGTCTGTTAATTTAAAAAACAAATCTAGACCTGCATACATAACTTGCACGTAAATCCAACCACAGCAGCATTATTCATAAGAGCCCCAAAGTGGAAATAACCAAATGGCCATTTACTGTGAATGGATAAATGAAACATAGTAATATCCACACCATGGAATATTATTCAGCCATAAAAAGACATCAAGTACTGATGCATGCTACAACATGGATGAACCTTGAAAACATGCTAAGTAATTGTATGATTCCATTTGCATGCACTGTCCAGTCTAGACAAATCTGTAGAGACAAAGTATATTAGTGGCTGCCTAGGGTTTGGAGAAATGGGGGAGTGAGTGACCTATAATAGATTCTTTTTCTTTTGGGGGGTGGATGAAAGTTCTAAAATTGATTGTGGTGGTAGATGCATAACACATTAAATTGTACACTTTAAATAATATGGAAAGTAAATTATATCTCAATGAAACTATTATTTAAAATTGTGATTAATGTATTAAAAGAAGGGCAACATGTACAATTTAAGCAAAAATTATCTGTGAAATGCAACCAAAAGAAACTTCTAGAATTAAAAAAGTTGAAATGAAGCACTCAGAAGATTGGTTGAACAGTACCTTAGTCAAACAAAAGAAAGGAATACAAATGTCAATTAAAAAATAACTACACAAAAATTTGGAGGGAAAATGATGGAAAACAGAGGAATAAGTACTTAAGACATATAGAGTATATGTGAAACACTGTGTGTAGCCAGCCCCAAGTCACACAGCCTAGGAAGGAGACACACAGCCTACCTGAATCACAAGGACTTCTCCAAAGTAAAAATGAGGTTCTGAGGCCAGAAGTGGAAGGAATGAATTACAAAGGAAAAGAACAATGGTAAACTATAGTGTAGATATACATCGGTAAATACATAGGTTCCCTGGGGTTGTGATCTGGTACAAACAATAAAAAGAAAAGAGATAAGACTCATAGTAGAGGCTGCTAGATTCTGCTGAGGAAAATGTCCAGGGAGGGAAGAGTTGATTTATTTCATTAGTTTTTTAGAGTCCACATATAAGTGACATCATGCACTATTTGTCTTTGTCTTATCTCACTTAGCATAGTGGCCTCCAGTTTTATCCATGTTGACTTAAATGATAGGATTTTCTTCTTTTTTAAGGTTGAATAATATTCTATTCTATATATATACCATATTTCCTTTATCCATTAATCTACTATGGACACTTAGGTGGTTTCCATACCTTGGCTCTTGTGCATAATGCTACAATAAACATGGGAGTACAGATATCTCTTCAAATTATGATGATATTTCCTTTGGATATATACTCAGAAGTGGGAGTGAGGAAGAACTTATGACACAAATCGACCATATGTAAAAGATGTTGTAGGAATGAAAAAGTCTGAACACCTAGAAAGAGTGTGGAGTATTTGGAAAGGTCATTGTTCAAGGTCATACATAGTTTAAAGTTATGACATTTCAGTGAGCCTGTGTGCATGAAGGCTTGCTTATATTTTGGGATTTGAATACAGTGCAAAGAAGTGTTGCTAAATTTTCGATCAACGTCAAAAAAAGGGTGGAAATGTTTTTTTCTTTGATTATGAAACTGCAGGAAAGGCAAGCCTAGAATTCTAGGCCCACTAGGATTTTCCCTGATGATAGTGCTAATTTAGGAGAAGAAGAAGGATGCAAGGCTATAGAACAATTTTGAAAGCAAAATAAGACTGCCGAGTCTTCAGCCAGTGTATGAGATTAAGTTTTAATGGCATATGATGAAGTGGCCATGACACAGCCGGCAGAGCTCGTTGAGTTGTGGAAAATGGCTCTTGAAGCTACAGGAAATGGACAGTAGACATAGAAAAAGAGCAAGGTAAATGCCAAAGAGTGGAAGGACAAAATTAATCAAGAGAAAAGTCAAAAATAGAGAAGAAAAGCAGTAAACGTGACAAAGAAAACCAAAAGCTTGCTCTTTACAAACACCAATAAAATAAGCAATATTTGGCAAATACGATAGCGATGGGACTAGCTATAAAACAGAGAGATTTTTTTTTTAATTACAAAAGAATACTATGGTAGCTTTATACCAACACATCTAAAAATCTGGACAAAATGGCTGATTATGATTAGTTTTATGCAGCCATTATTTACTCCTGTTTTGAGTAGAGAATACAAGAAGCTTTATGAAAATAGAAAACATAATCAAAGATATACACCTTAGAAAGACATCAGTTATTTTCCAATGTATATAAAAAATTAGAAGAGTCCTAATACGAAAATCAGATATGGGGCTTCCCTGGTGGCGCAGTGGTTGAGAGTCCGCCTGCCGATGCAGGGGACACGGGTTCGTGCCCCGGACCGGGAAGATCCCACATGCTGCGGAGTGGCTGGGCCCATGAGCCATGGCCGCTGAGCCTGCGCGTCCAGAGCCTCTGCTCCGCAACGGGAGAGGTCACAACAGTGAGAGGCCCGCGTAGCACAAAGAAAAAAAAAAAAAGAAAGTGAGTGACAACTTAAATGATATATGGAATATTTTGCTGACTTACAAGAGCATGCATAATTAAATATGACCCAGTTGAAATGTTAATTTTATTTTAATGTGTGTGTTGGGATGGAGTCTTCAAGGTGCCAGAAAACAAGCATTCATCCATCCTGTTCGGAACTGCAGCACACAGACACCTTCAGTTACCAGTTCTGTTCATGCCACAGAATCATCTTCAGAAAACATACTGTTTTTTATGGACCTGGTATATATCTTAATTAGTTTGAAGAATTCCCCAAATACCTGTTAATATGTAGTGCTCCAATTCCAATCTTGCCACGTCCTGTACCAGTGACACAGCACATAGGAGTTTCATTTCTCTTTCTTTCTCTGGGTTGTTCAGAACCCAATGAAAGAACAATGGAATGGCATCAAAGAGATCAGGGTTCTTGTCCCAGATTTACCATAAAATAATAGTGTCCTCTTGGGAAAATTATAGTTATTCTAGGCCCCTTTCCTTTTCTTTACTTTGACAGAGCTGCACTAGATGACCCCAAGTAACATTGCACTCTTTGCAGTAGTAGCTTAGATGTTATTGGTTTTCTGAAACAAATGAAGACAATGACACATGAAACTGTGCAACATCTCTGTAACTATGTTTTCTTAGAGTTGCCTCCATTTTACAGATGATAAGATGGCTGAGCACAGAAGTAGATGTCTTGACCAGAGGTTGCAGAGTAGATGGAACTGAACCACAAGTTTCCTTCTTTCCTGAAGCTCACTTAGCCAAAACATAGGCTTCTGAATATTAAGCTGTAAAGCATACTATCAGTATGCTTTAAAAGAAGCGGTTCTTCTAGGATTTCCAATTAATAGCAGGAGGTTTTGAAATTCTTCAAAGATCATCTAATTTTGTGAGATTTACAGCTCAATTTTCCTGTCAAGCAAGTTGTATTAGTGCCAATCATCTGAGCTTCTGGATGCTTCTCTGAACTTCTTGAAGTTTTCTTCTTGCTCTCTGAAATTCATGCCAGATAAGCCTTTTTCTAGAGCGTATATACAGACTTGTGTATTTTTATACAGAAAAGCAATGCAGTGAGTCAGGACGGGGGTTAAGCCCTCATTCTCAGAGTGGTATTGAGCTCCTGGTGAAATATAATCATCATTTCCTCAGAATCGAAAAGCAGTTATCTCTAGTTTTTAATCCCATTAACTATTTATACATTTATGTATGATACATGTATTTATTGTACCTACTAGGTGTGTTCTCTTTGGGAAGTACAAAGGTCTTTGAGATATAGGTTGTTCATTTTTTTGTTTTCCCACAAATACTGTGACCTTTTGAGCAGGAAGGTCTATATTTTACTAACATCTAGAACCAGCAGTTAACATGGTGTCTAAGATGTAGTCAATAAATATGAAATACATAAATGAACACATTTTTAAGGAAGGGCCAGGAAATGAACAAATAGAAATTTTTCATTTTCAGTCACAAAGCAACCAGAGACATAAAAATGATACAGACAACGAGTGCTACGGTCATTCAAATAAGGCATAGAATAGATGCAACAAGGATCTCCTTATTGGCACAGGGAACTCTACTCAATATTTTGTAATAACTTATAAGGGAAAAGAATGTGAAAAAGGAATCACTGTGCTGTACACCTGAAAGTAACACAACATTGTAAATCAACTATATTTAAATTAAAAAACAAACAAACAGACAACAACAACAGCAAAAAAACCCGAAAGAGGTCATAGAAGTTTTTATGAGATTCCATAAGAGAAGCCAAATGAGGATGGGAGAGACAGCTTTTGAATCAATTCAGAGGAGAAGTCACAGAGAAACTTGTCTTTGACCTGAACTTGAGTTTCCATTAAGATTGCAACGCAGGGATATTACAGATGAAGGTAATCACATAAACTTACTACACTGAAACTTGCAGAGGTTATGAGTGTTGTTCAAGATCCCAAAGCAAGTGCATTGTGGAATCAGAATTTTAAGTGAGACCTAATGAACTAAAAACAAACAAACAAAAAAACAAACCTTTTCTGTCATACCATGTTGCCTTTGAAGTCGTTATTTTGGTGGGTTGGTAGAAAGTGGTTCCCGTGTTTCTGGCAGCAATGACTAGTTCTGTGCCCCCCGCGGCCCCCCACCCCCGAGTTGATCCTCAAAGTTTCCTTTAGAATGGACTTGCTAAAATGCAGACATGCAAGTATTCATGACGCCTGTGTCCAATCATTTCTCCTGCCATTGCCTACTTCACTTCTGGATTATATGAACAATTCACTGTCTTCATTTATGCTTTTCCCTCCTCCAAGAATTCCTTTGTCCCTATGGGGCACCTGGGAAACCCACTTCACTTTTCAAACCTCAGTTTACATATTATGTCTTTTGTGCAGTCTTCTTTTTAGTGTTGTGATCACATGCTCCTTTTTGCTACCCTTGCACTTCTGCATGCCTGATTGTTGCACTCGCTACACTGTATTGTGATTGTGTTGTTTACATATATCTGTGTTCTCCTGGGCAACGTTCCTTGGGGCCAGGGACTACCGTTTTTCAACTATTGATGTTGCCTTAGCATGTTACTTGTTGCGAAGTAGTTAGTTATAAAAATGAGATTTGTTTAAATTGGAAATTGTTATGTACATATTAGTTATTATCATTTACAGATATAACAGGAAAAAATATTAATGCTGGTGCTGAAAGTTCACTTCTAGTAAATGATGATGGTACTTGACTTCACTTATATTATTTTCCCCACTATTTTATATCTTTCTACCTGATATCTCTTCTTTATTTCCATCTCTTTCTTTATTACTAAACCAAGAAAAACAGGGATGAGGGTAGGGCTAGGCCATACTTGGCTGGAATAGTAAAGAAATTGTGTGGGGCTTTGGTGAGAAACTCCGGAAACATACAGGTCTGCATCTTCCTTTTATTTTTATTTTTTTGCGGTACGTGGGCCTCTCACCGTTGTGGCCTCTCCCGTTGTGGAGCACAGGCTCCAGAGGTGCAGGCTCAGCGGCCGTGGCTCACGGGCCCAGCCGCTCCACGGCATGTGGGATGTTCCCGGACTGGGGCACGAACCCGTGTCCCCTGCATCGGCAGGTGGACTCTCAACCACTGCGCCACCAGGGAAGCCCCTGTTTGAAGTTTTTTGATAAATTAGATTTGATAACACAGTTTTATAAAAACTTAGTTTGGACATTTCTGAACCTCTTTTTTTGTTTCCTTATGTAAGAAAGCTGCTTGTTTAGGGTTAATACTAATTCAATGGGGGTAAGACTTACACAGGACCAACCCTAACAGTCATAGTGTGTGGCACAGGAAACAACTTTGAATGGCCATTTCAAGGAACAATATACTTAAGTGTATACAAGGAGTAAAATGGATGAACTACACAAATTTATGAGTTGAAAACCATAGAATCATAGAATTTTCTCACTGTAAAGGCTCTTACTTTTCCAACTGCTTAACTTCAACCTCTGTTAAAGCACTTCAGTAACAGGGAGTTCTTGAGTTTAAAATGCAGTCGGTCCATTTTCTAGTTGAAAGGTTCTACTTGTCAAAATATTCATCCTTTTATCAACCTAAACCTGTCTACTTGGTCTAAAATCTTCAGTGTGGGACAGTCTAAACCCTTTTTCATAGGACAACTCCTAAAATAGTTTAGAGCGACCACCTACTTCTCTCCTGGTCTTGCTTCATGTCATCTATTCCCAGTTCCTTCAATTACTTCTTATTTTAGATTCCAGACACTTTACTGAATTCATCACTTTCTTCAGTATAATAACTCATTTGCTGAATGTGATATTTTAAGCCTAAAAGGATTTGTTTACTGTTTTCTGTAAAGAATTAAAACATAAAATGTCCAATCAACCAATAATTCTTCACCTAACATGATTCATATACACCAATTGATAAGGCAAATTTAAAAACTCAAATTACTTCATTCTTAAAGAGTGATCATAGTATGTCCTTATTTATAATGTACAGGAAATATGAATTTTCTTTCTGTGCATCTATAACAGTGCCCTCTTGCAGGGTACAGAGGATCCTCCATTGATGCTGCCTAATGATGTGTATGTGATATCCTGATATTCATTAAGAAGTTAGACATTCAGGAGGATTTTTTGTTCCCAGCAGACATACACATATGAATTTTTATTCTCTATTTTTGTGTGTTTCTAACTTTTATTATTCATCTATTGGCACTTAAGTGCATTCACCAAACTGCATCATAAACATCAAAGTAGATTACTTCACTTTTCCTTTTATGAGATTATTATACTTATCAACCAATATTTGAGCCCTTAATATGGGCAAATCATCCTAGCCTGTTAAGCACAGAGGTAAAGAGCATGGAGTTGAGAGGGCACACACCAAGATTTGAACAAATTACTTAATCTCTCTAAGTCTTCATTTTTGTATGTGAAAAATGAGAATAATTACAGTGATTGAACTCATAAGGCGGATCGTAGAAAACATCTAGGTGCTACATGCAAAGAGCTTGTCTGACTACCTGGCAAATATATCCATTCTTTATTAACATGATGGTGATGATGTTGATGGTGATGATGATGATGATGAAGCTACCAGCAGGTGTCCTTATTAGGTTGGTAAGGATGGTGAATAAGCCACAAGATCATGTCTGTGAACATTTGCATTCTAAGGCTACACTGCCTTTGCCTTCCCAACTCCGGCTCCACTCCTCATCTGTTTAAACATCTCCCAAGATAGCTCAGGTCTTCTCCTCTATGAAGCTATTCTGAACTACTCCTCTAGAATGAACTTAAAATACATTGCTTGCACTTATATTAATTTATATCAAGTACAAACTTCTGCAGTGGAATCACTCATCCTCTGTCAACCTTATATGGACCTTTACCTCCAACACTGATACCTAGCAAATCCTTCCACTACATTATAAATTATTAACCATAAGGTTTAGCATGTTCTCTCTTCCAAGGTATTTAGAACTTTAAAGGAGAAAGAAGCCTGCCCAAGTGGACAAAGCTAACACTTATCAAGCATGAGCTCCCAACATTTGCACCAGACAATTTCACATCATCTCATTATAAACTGACAATAATCTTTGTGAGGTTGGGGTCCTAACCTTCTTTTTACTGTGGATCCCTTTGACAATATGGAGTAGCCCATTTAAATAGTCTTAAAATAACACTTTTAAATTCATAAAATATAATACATAGAATCTCAAAAGAAACTAGTTACTATGTTTTAAATGCAGTCATTAGAATATTTTAAAAACGAAATTTGTGACATAGAAACGAATGGGTATTTAAACTCATTAAATAACAAGATATAACAGAGACTCTATTAACTACTATACTTAAAAATAGTGATGTTGGGGAGATGGGTTCACAACTCTGATACATGTGTACTGAAATTGAACAATTAAATAAATAGATGGTGGATGGTGGTAGCCACATTTCTCAATATTGAAGTATGAATTTACAGATAAACAAGAGGAGAAGGCTAAACTAATCTCAGAGTTAATGGATTATAGTTGCAGACATCAGTATACACTCAGCTCAATATAGATATAGATAGTTATATATAGAAATATTTACTGATATGTGTATATACATGGGTTAGTATACATATATATTTCTTTGTTCTCTCAGTTAAGAGAGCCTAATCAAATAATAGCCCATTAGCAACAGCACATCTAGAGCCCAGATCTTGGTTTCTATTACTACTCTCCAATAAAAGGAATCAGGGCTCCTCAGAGAAATGACTGATTCTAGGACTGGGGCAGGAAATACACAAAATGAGCCTGGAGCATCTTGTGGTACCAGAAATTCAGGAAGTGTTAAACACACACACAAACATGCATGCTAAACACAGATACACAGACACACACAAACTCACACACCCCAAAGGGAGTATGTCAAAGGAGCATAGGCACCAAAAGCAAAAGCTCCCAATGGCCAAAGCTGGAACAATTCAAACAACAAAATAAAGTGGTATTGGATTATAACCCAAAGGATAAAATAGATATCCATGAGTCTATACTGATATAAATAAATATCAATAATTGAATAAATTAATGTTTAGGGGAAAATAGACAAATCTGTGTGGAAGAATTCCAAATACTTTATGTACATACTCTGTCCTCAAGGAGGTGGATCATAACTCTCCACTCTTTGGGTTTGTGCTTCACATAGTGACTTCCTTCCAACAAGTGTAGTGTGGAAGGGGTGGAGGAGTAACTTTACAGTGGAGAAATCTGAGACACTACCTCAGCCAGGTTATCAAGTTCAACATCAACAGGCAAATCACGTTGATAGCATGTACCCTTGATAAGATGTTATAAAAAAGGCACTTTTTCTGGTTGTCCTCCCAATAAACCATAATCCCAGTCTTACCATGAGAAAAGCATTGGACAGTTTACATTAGTGAGGTATGCTACAAAACAATTGATCACTGCTCCTCAAAACCGTCAAGGTTGGGGCTTCCCTGGTGGCACAGTGGTTGAGAGTCCGCCTGCCAATGCAGGGGACACGGGTTCGAGCCCTGGCCTGGGAAGATCCCACATGCCAGGGAGCAACTAAGCCCGTGAGCCACAAATACTGAGTCCATATGCTGCATCTACGGAGGCCCACGCGCCTACAGCCCGCGCTCCACAACGAGAGAGGCCACTGCAATGAGAGGCTGGCGCACTGCAACGAAGAGTAACCCCCGCTCTCCGCAACTAGAGAAAGCCCGCGCGTAGCAACGAACACCCAACACAGCCAAAAATAAATAAATTAAATAAATAAATTTTAAAAAGAAACTGTCAAGGTTATCAAAAACAAGAAAAGCCTGAGAAACTACCACAGCCCAGAGGAGCCTAAGGGGGCTTGATAACTAAATGTAATGTGGTGTCCTGGATGGAAGCCTGAAATGGAATTAAGGACACTAGGCAAAAGCCAAGGAAATCTGAATAAAGTACAGACTCTGGTTAATATTATTGTTTTAATATTGGCTCATTAATTGTAAAAAAGGTACCACACTAGTGTATGGTGTCAATAATCGAGGAAATTGGGAATGAGATATATAAGAACTCTGTATTATCCCCTTAATTTTTCTGTATATCTAAAACCATCCTAAAATAGATATAGTCTATTAGATAAAACAAAAAAGGTAATGATGATTTGATTGTAACATCAGACTAGTGATACTTTGAGATATCTATAAAAACTGCCTTAGGAAATTGTCTGTGGTATCTGCTGGGGATATAGTCACAGGTACTCCTAATAGTATTGTGGTTTGTTGTCTGCATTTAGATTTAAAGGACATGCTAAATACTAAATTGCAGCTAGAGGTTAGTGAAATTAAAGATGTAATATTCCCATCCAGATTCCACATACACTTTGATACATATTAAGAATCCCCTGCTCTTTGGTGAGGTCTAATTTTATGAAAGTGAAACTCAGAGAGATGAATTAGGTTGTTCCAGCTTTTAAAAAGCCCACTTTCTAGGGTCAAGAATTCTTACTGAGCCTTGTTGAAACTATTTGCTACACTACCTCCTAATTTTGGAACTGCTAAACAGAGAGTTGAGAACTCTTCCTAGATTAAAAGTACTGCCTTGGCCTTGTGCAATTATACTGTTTAGGTTGCTGGACAAATCCAAGGATAAAACTGGCCTGGACCTAGTGATGGGCAATTCCAAAAGCAAGCTGAATGTGAGAAGTTCACTCACAGAGAACCCTAGTGTCAAAGAGCCTCTCTACTTGGGAATGGCTCAACACCGGGAAAATAAGCCCTGGTTCAGCTGTAAAGAGAGCACATCCTTGGCCTTTTTTCCCCCTTAAGTCCGGAAACTGATGATCTGGTCAGCTTAGGAGAGGGAGGCAGGGAAGGAGGGAGGGAGGAAAATGAGAGAGAGAGAGAAACCTGTTAATAGCTGGTGCCAATTTAAAGAGAGAAGGAAAGGGTTTATTATATACGTATATGCTAATATTATTCCTAAAGCCAATTCTGATAAATCCTTCGGGAAAGAAAGAGATGCAGCCACCTGTTAATGTGGCTTCAGCTTCTTTGTTTCCAAATGTTACAGCGGTCACCAGACCAGCCATTCCACTTGGGGCGGGGCCAGGGGGTTAGAGGGGGAACATCTGTCCACTAAGGACACTACTAAACAGCAACAAAATCTTGGGGCGACCCCTCTCTCTTTCCTCGAGTGCTTTCGCTAGCCGGTCCTACTTCCCCACTCCTTTGGGAGTTTCCTGTTCCATTACGTAGGCAAGAGGGCGAGAGGTCCCAGCTTTCCTAATTGTGAGTGGTTTGGCTGGGTGTGTACGTGCGAGTAACTGTGTGTGTGTGTATGTGTGTGTGTGTGTGTGTGTGTGTGTGTGTTGAGGGAAAGTGGAGCTTGCTACAGGGGCTTAGAAAAACTAGTCGCCAATTTAAAATATTTTCGGAGTGTTTGAATGATAGCTTCAAAGCTAATCCCACTCTCAAATTCAGCGAAATGAACAATACAGATAAGGAAGATGAAGAGGGTGGAAAACCCACACAGCGGAATGGAGCTGTCCATGCCGCGGGAGTGACAGGGGAGCGCTCAGAGGTAAGGCGCTCTGCAGAGAAAGTCACTCTGGCTCTTCTCTCTCGGTCCACCAGCCGGCGACGCTTCTTCTGTAAAAGCATTCCTAGAAAATAACCCTACAACCGGGAAGGGTAGCGATCTTTGAGCGCAGTTTCCAGGAGCCGGTCCCCGCAGCAGGGAGAGGCCCCTCTCCCCCCGCGGCTGGCGCGGAATGTGGCGATCCGGCCCGGCGCGGGGGATGACTTCCTGCGGCCGGAGCTCGGCGGCGGGAGCGGCGGGAGCAGCTGCTGCAGCTGGCAGGTGGGGTGGGGGGCCGGCCGAACTGACCAAGCACAGAGCCGGCGCGGCGGCACTGCGGCCCCGGGGCAGCCGGCGCGGGGACATGCGCTGATTCGATCCCTCCGGAGAAGGTAAGCAGCCCGGCTATTATTAGCCTCGGCCACACTGCGCGGTGCTTTCTGCTTGGTTAGTAATGGGGTTTGTAATACAGAGGGAAGAAGGGGAATATCCCTGCCGCCTTCTGCAATGGGAAAAGGAGCAGCAACTGGAATTGAAATATTAATCAGCCAAGTGCTTGAGATTATTGGAGGAGCGGTGTTACTGGGCAAACAAAGAAGGCGGTCAGCCTCTGTAATCTTAAGATAATCAACTATTGCTGTGCCACACTCGCTGCGATATTGAAGAGGATTCAGAATGTAAAATAATTTGAGTTGCACTTTTACGTTGCTACCTTCAACCTTCGCTTGGTTAATTTTTGGTTTGCGAGCAGCAGGTTCTTGTCAGCAGCCTGGAGAAGTAATCGGAAATCTTCCCTCTCCTTTTGCCTTCCTCAGTCTTCTCCCTTTCCAGTTATTAGAATGGGTCTGCACATTTCAACGTCAAACACCCACTTCAATACTGAACCTTTAGAAAGAATCTCAAATTAGAGGAGAAACTTACCTCCTGGAGTTCAGCTTGGGTTGAGCAGCACTTGTCCCCACTTCTCCCTTCATTTACCATCTTCTCTGGTCAATCATTGCATTGATTCCCCCACCCCCCACCCCGGGGATGCTGTGCTCATTAACAAGCCAGCTCTTGTCAGCTCCTGTCCACCACCTCTGTTCCGTGACTGATTTTTCAAGGACCCAGAAAGGACATTGCCTTATACCATGTTTGGACTATTATCTGTGTCCTTCCCCAAAATGCATGGCATGAAAAATCCTTTACACCCAGTACCAACATGGTTTCAGATAACTCCCTTCATTGTAGTCACTGCAGCTACCAGATGGGTTTCGAGGACAGCAGAATCTGTTGGGGTGTGAGAAAGAGGGCTATACCTACATATTTTGCTCCACGTGCATAAGAATAGGTGGAAGTAGAAATGCAAATGTCAGTCTGTCCCGTTTTTCTTGAAGCTTTTTTAGTCCAGCTAGGTTGTGAGACACCTAGCTGGGTAGGGTATGGGGCAAGTCCTCCTGCAAGAGCAAGCAGTGTGTTTGTCCTAGGATTCCCCCAATAACCTCAAAAGAGTTTCCAGAGAGGCTTTTCCCACAGGCAGTCAGAAAGCCAGGGGAGGTGGCCAAGGTAAACCTCAGGTTATTTGGGCATCCTCAAGTTAGTCTCCCCTTTTAGGGGTTCTGACCTAGGATTTCCCCACAAACGCTTTGCTGCTGAGCTCAAGTGCCCATTCTTGTTGCCCACCTAGGGATGTACAATTGAATGATATTCTGTGAAATGGTGAAGATTGCTATGGTGGGGATTACAAATGTGCCACTTCACCAACAGAGAACAGTTGCAATAAGCCAGACTGTGTGGTGTCTGTGTGCCAATATTCCATTTAAAAAGAGATTTGTTATCTTTAAATCTGAAATTAAAGAGACAGTTTGACTCAAAAGGCCATGGATTTTATTTTAACAAATTAAAATAGGAGATCAATGAAAAAGAGGTCCAGGGTTTATAGCTAACCTTCTTACCTTCTTTTTTAAATATTGCTTTAGAACAAGATACTGGTTCTGAAAAATCATGTTACTTCTATTATATATTGTTGTTGTTTTTCTGATTACAAATTCTCTATTTATAAATACACTTTGGAAAGATTTGAGTTGGTTTCTTTGTCTCTATCTTCAGTATATGAGGCAGAAGGAGTGGAGGGGGGTGGGCAAATCCCACTCCAAATGGCCCCCTCAGAGAACTGTTCCCCGGACCATGCAAACCTCTGGACCGATATTGTTTTGGCTGGTTGTTATTATTATCTTTAAATGTGGTTTGGGTTTGAAATATTAAATTTTCAATATTCTAAAATTTTGACTCAGGCACACCAACTAGAAGAGAGAACAAAGAACAAGAGTAGCAAAACTATTTTCCACCTTTCTTACCTAATTGTAAAATATTTAATTATATGAATAATTATTCTGAATAATAAGTGAAAAACATATTAAAATAATAATTCATTTTTTAGAAAGTAGCCCAAGGTTTATGAAATACAGGTTAGTGCAATTGATCTTAAGTACAGTAAAAATTTCTGTAATTTTGAAAGGTGTTTTTATGTTGAGTATTAGTACATGAAAATATGCTAATGATGGTTAGAAATTGAAATGTCTGTTACTTGGTTTCTGAAGAAACTGAGTTCTTTGGCAAGAAATGGGTCAGGATTAGGGGACTGGAGCCGCCAAAGCCGGCATCATACCTGCCAGTGATTGTATAGGTGAGATGAATGCATTAAGTTATGGATTAGGGTTGGAGAAGCCTTCTGGGGAAGAAAGAAAACAAGATAGAAAATAGAATTTGTTATTTTAGTGCAACTAAGATAATTAAATTTAAGGTATTTCTGAATTTGGACTTCGTTATATTTAAACAATTTCTGAGGAAAGTTTCTAAATTCAAAGCCCTAGGTAGCAATAGTTGTATGATTTCCTAACCGAAACTAATTTATGACTCTATTTCCTTTGTTAAAAACGTTTCCCAGAGAAAGGAAAAATTAATTGCCCCGTGTTAAGGAGGAGTAATACCAAATAGAAGGATGTATTCTATTAGTTGCTAAATGAACTGTAGGAACTTTTTTGTAGATATGACAAGATAGAATTGAAATCAATCTGTTGCTTTCCAATCACGTAAAAAAAACACATTTAGTCTGGTGGGTGGTCAGTGTTATCAGTAATTTAAGACTTGAGTACCCACTTAGGATTCACAAAGTTGCCCTCTCTTTACAAAAGGCATTTTCTGGTGCTGCATTACTGCCATTAGCTACAATTGAAATAGACTTATCCTGAGATTTTGAAAACCAGAAAAAGAAATAGTAGGATTAATAAGGCTTTGCCTCCACTGAGAATGGGTAGAAAAAGTGCTATTTTGAAAGTTATCAATGGCCTCTTAATTGCCAGATTTCTGCGCTGTTTCAACCTGCTCTTTATGTCTTTATTTTTAAGTTCTCTTCTAAGTTCTTTTTTAAAAATTTTACTGCTTAGTGTTTTATTCACTAAAATAGCATTTTAAATTGAAGTATAGTTGATGTGTAATATTATGTAAGTTACAGGTGTAAAATATAGTGACTCACAATTCTTAAAGGTTATACTCCATTTATAGTTATAAAATATTGGCTATATTTTCTGTGCTATGCAGTATATCCTTATAGCTCATTTTATAATAATAGTTTGTACCTCCTAGTCTCCTATCCCTATATTGTTCTTTTTTTAAAAATTAAATACTTGTGTTCAAAAGTATTATTAATAAGTAATACATAAAGAGATATCTCTTTATCTAGTTTCTCACTAATCCCCTTAAATTACCTCATGACCAGCCTAGAACAAGTGCTGTTTATTTCTAGTTTGTGCCTCATGATATCACGACTATATGTCTTCATTTGTTCCTTTCACTCACCCTGCTACACGTTGAAACCTTGCTCACAGCATACACTGCCTCTTCCATGAACCCTTCCCCATACCCACCTTCCTTCTCATTTCAGATGTGTTTCTCCCTTGTCTAAATGCCTGTGGCACTTTCTATTTTGGTCTATCCTTTAGTTTGAACATGATTTGCTGTTGTAAAATAACCCTAGGGAGCAGAGTCTTTGACTAACAACTTTTTCTTACCTGAAACTCATAATACAGTGCCTAGCTATGTATATGCAAAGTAGATGTTCAGCAATTTGATTTTAGTGAAGAAAGTAGCTATTATTTTCCAGGGGTGTATATCCACCTACTCTAATATCCAAGTTAGGCTCTAAATAGTGTGTGCAGGTACATTTTGGTTTAAAATCCCTATATAATAATATAGTGAAAGTACATTCAAACAGTTATATTCAACAAAAGTTATTGTGAGCTTACATGCCCTTAAGTGGATATTGGCTCATCCGTATCAAAAAGCATAGTAAGCATTACAAAAGAAAACTTTAAAGAAGACATTGTACCAGCTTTCAGTATGCTTTCATTCTACTGAAAACAAGTAAGCAGGGGAAGATGTCTTGCATAAATAAGTACTAGTCTTAAAGCGCTCTGCTAGGTACTTTCATCTGTGGTGTATAATTTCATCCTTCTACTATATGCTAATTTTACACTGAGACTCAGAGATCTTACCTAAATGGCAGAGATTCTTTCCACATTCACGTGCTGTTCTTTGAAGTGTTAACGAGTGAAGGAAAACTATAAAAACATAATCAGAGTAGTTTAAAATGGTTTTGTGGTCAGGCTTTCCAGTGCTTTTTAAACTTTTGGGTCTTAACATCCCCTTTAATAATTCAATAAAGGCTATGCGTCCACTCCCCAAGTACATACACAACACACACACATAGAATTTTGCCTGTAATTGCAGGTGTTCGCGGACCTAATAAAGCCCTCCTTTGCAAATGCTTTAAGGACATCTACGCTGGGCTCAGTTTTTCTTTTTGCTTGTTCTATGCTTAATATTTATTTTTGTACCTATTAAAATTAAACAAATTGTTATCTGTTATAGTTGAGATATAAACCTAAGCAGCTTCGTACTTTACAACTTTTCTTTTTGCATTTTTGTATTCTGTCCTTCTCTCTCACACAAACACACAGATTTATATAAATGAGATCAAATAATACTTTTCTGTGAAGAGAATGCTTAGAATTTATTCTTAACGATTTTTCTATATATCACACCTCAGTGTTAGCTGTAGTCATCATGTTGTACATTATGTCCATAGTATGTATTTATCTTACAATTGGAAGCTTGTACCTTTGACCATCTTCCTCCAATTTCCCCTCCCCTGACCCTCTGTCTCCTGTAACCACAGGTCTGATCTCTTTTTCTATGATTGTTTTCTTTTTTTTTAGGTTCCACATATAAGTGAGATCATATAGTGTTTGCCTTTCTTTCTCTGACTTATTTAACTTAGCATAAAGCCTTCAAGGTCCATTTCTGTTGTCTCAAATGGTAGCATTTCTTTGTTTTCTTACAGATGAATAATATTTCAGTGTGTGTGTGTGTATATACATATAATACGTATATATCTATAAATATATAAAACAACCTCTTTACCCATTTGTCCATCAATGGGCACTTAGATTGTTTCCATGTCTTGGCTATTATAAATAATGCTGCTATGAACATGGGGGTGCAGATATCTTTTTGAGTTAGTGTTTTCATTTTCTTTGGATATATTCCCAGAAGTGGAGTTGCTAGATATATGTAGTTCTAGTCTTAATTTTTTGAGGATCCTCCATACTGTTTTCCATACTGGCTTTACCAATTTACAATCCCACCAACAGCACAAGGCTTCCCTCTTCTCCACATCCTCACGAGCATTTGTTATCTCTTGACATTTTTGAGGATGACTGTTCTAACAGGTGTGAGGTAATATCCCAATGTGGTTTTAATGTGCATTTCCCTAATGACTAGTGGTATTGAGCATCTTTTCATGTACCTGTTGGCTTTTCGTGTGTCTTCTTTGGAGGAATGTCTATTCAGGTCCTTTGCTCATTTTTTTAATTGGGTAATTTTTTTTTTTTTTTTTTGCTATTGATTTGTATGAATTTTTAATTTATTTTGGATATTAACCCTTATCAGATATATGGTTTACAAATATGTTTTTCGCATTCTATAGGTTGTCTTTTCAATCACTTTGTTGATTTGTTTTTGTTTTTGTTTGCTGTGCAGAAGCTTTTTAGTTTGATGTAGTTCCATTTGTTTATTTTTTATTTTGTCGTTTGTGTTTTCAGTGTGATATCCAAAAAGTCATTACCAAACCCATGTAATGAGCTTTATTCCTATGTTTTCTTCTGGCAGTTGCATAGTTTCAGGTCTTACATTTGAGTCTTTAATCCAATTCAAGTTAGTTTTGTGAGTGGTATAAGATATTGGTCCAATTTCATTCTTTTACATGTGAATATCCAATTATCCCAGGGTTCCCTTGTATGTAACTTCTCTCTTTTCTCTTGCTGGTCTTAAAATTCTTTCTTTGTTTTTGACTTTTGATGATTTAATTGCAATGTGTCTCAGAGTAGCCGTATTTGAGTTCAACCTAGGCTTGTTTTGACTTCATGGATATGGATGTCCATTTCTCATCCTAGGTTTGGGAAGGTTTCATCCATTATTGCTTTAAATATACTTTTTTTCCCCTTTCTCTCTCTCTTTTCTTCTTCTGGAATTCCCATACATGAACATTGTTTACTTTATTGTGTCTCATAATTTCCATAGACTTTCTTCACTCTTTTTATTCTTTTCCTTTTTGTTCCTTTCACTGGGTAGTTTCTAAAATCCTGTCGTCCAGTTTGCTGATTCTTTCTTCTGCATGGTCGAATCTACCTTTGAAACTTCCTATTGAATTCTTCAGTTCAGTTATTGTATTTTTAAAATCTAGTGCTCCTGTTTCTTTGATGTTGCTATTTCCTTGTCAGACTTCTTGTCTTGTTCATGCATTGTTTTCCTAATTTCACTTAGCTGTCTGTGTTTTCTTGTAGTTCACTAAACTTCCTTAGGAGGATTATTCTGAATTCTTTGACAGTTCATAGATATTCTTTTTTTTTTTTTTTTTGCGGTGTGTGGGCCTCTCACTGTTGTGGCCTCTACCGTTGCGAAGCACAGGCTCTGGACGTGCAGGCTCAGCAGCCATGGCTCATGGGCCCAGCCCGCTCTGCGGCATGTGGGATCCTCCCAGACCGGGGCACGAACCCGCATCCCCTGCATCGGCAGGTGGACTCTCAACCACTGCGCCACCAGGGAAGCCCAGATCTTCATTTTTTTAAGGTCAGTTATTGGAGTTTTATTACTTTCCTTTGGTGGTGTCCTATTTGCCTAATTTTTGTGATCCTTGATTCCTTACTTTGGTATCTGCATATCTGAATAATTGGGCTCTTCCTCCAGACTTAACTGGGTATTATATTCAGTAGTAGTAGTACATGGGGCTATGAATTAGTTTCCTGGCAGAGAATCAGAGTTTGTATAGGACCTGGCTCTGGGCAGGACCCAGAGCCTGTATAGTTCATTGTTTGGGAACCCAAATCAGGCCAGAGTGTGCACTTAATTCCCTGGTCAGGTGAGGGCACTGGTTTTGCCCTGCAGAAGGGGGAGGCCACAGGCTGTGCTGTCTGTTCAAGTGCCACTGTATCTAGGGCTGTTTAATGGGCTGTACAGCTTCCCATGTTCTCTGGTTAGGTTCCCCAGTTGGACATGCTGAAGGCTGTATTCAGTGATGAGTAGGGCTATGAATTAGATTTCCTGCCTGGGTGCAGCAGGAGAAGCAGCTCTAAAGCCAGTAAAGCTCTTTGTTGTCTTAACTCAAGCTGATCCACACTCCACGTTCTGTGGCTGAACAAGGCCACTGGCTTTGCTTTGCAGACTATCAGCTCTATCTACCCTTCTCTAGGCTTGAGCACTGCTGGGCCGCACAGTTTCTAGGAGTTGTCACCAATCCTTCTAGTCAGATGGGCCAGGAAGACACTCTCCACAGCAGATGGAATGGGGCTAGTCCCAGTTCCTTTGCCTGGGTGGGATGAGGGGGGACCACTCCAGGCGACTCTTAATTTCTCAAACAGGCTCCCCAGTTGGGAGGAGCTGGGAGCTCCTCTCAGCCTTGGATATGAATTAATCTCCCTGCCTGTGCATGGTACAGGATCCCTCCACACCTGATACTGGCTCTGCTTTGTACCAGAGCCAGTGATGAGCTCTGGCTGCCTGCCTCTTGGCTGGAGCACGACTGGGCCAAATAGCTTCCAGGATTTATTGCCAGCCCTTTTGGTCAGATGGCCAGAAGACACTCTCCACAGTGGGTGGGCTGTGACTCTGCTCTTTCCCTGGGTATGGGCAAACCAGGTTCAAGGGCCAGATGCGTATCAGGTGGATCTGTACCCTGCTGAGTTCCCCGGTTGTAGTGTCCCACCAACCTGGCTCTGTAGATAAGCAAAGGTGCCAGTTGTGATCACTACTTGGGCACTGCAGGTATGAATTCCATCTGTCACAATCCATGTGCTGGCTGTTGCATGTCCCTTCCCCCTTCATCACAGTC
This sequence comes from Hyperoodon ampullatus, assembly GCF_949752795.1. NCBI lineage: Eukaryota > Metazoa > Chordata > Mammalia > Artiodactyla > Ziphiidae > Hyperoodon > Hyperoodon ampullatus. The sequence continues at coordinate 130,642,721 of NC_136915.1, forward strand.
CAACTTTTAGTGGTCAAACCCTGCAGATTCCCCTGCAATCCCAGTGGAGCAGATTAGAGCAGTGGCTCCCACAAAGCAATCCCAATGCTAGTGGTGGTGCTTGCTGTCCCCCAGTTCTCTTCTCCTACTGGAGGAACCAGAGGTTCAGGGGAGACCTCACCCATGGTGCTCCACTGGCTTGGGGGAGGGGCAGTGTGGTCAACGTGTAGCTCCTTTTCTCACCCTTCTAATGCAGTCTGTCTTTGTCTCTGTGGTGCACGGGGGTGCTTCAGCCTCACCTCCATGTTCTAGGATTCTCTCAAATAGTGTCCTGTTTCCAAATAATTGTTAGTTGTTCCTCCTGTGGGGGACGTGGAGCCAGGAATGACCTTGGTGATGTCACCCCACTCTGGGCTTACTTTGACAATATGAGGGTCCTTTATAGCCCAGACATTTCTGGTACTTGAAATGAGGTTCTCCTTTTATTGTTCTCCCTGCTTTAGGACCTAAACTGGGAGCTCTTCATTAGCACTGGCACAAAGGCTGCTGAGATGACTAGGAAGCAAGTGCCAAGGAGGATAGTGAATCAAAGAACCTTGATTCATGGAAAAGGAATCCCAGAAGGAGCTCTAAACGTTACACATTCCAAAGGATTTATTCAGGGTTTTCCAATCAAAATCATTTTTACAAAAAAGAAACAGTTCTCAGACTTCGAGTACTATACTGCCAAGTATGTGGAAGAACATTGCCAGCAGTTGAGTGGTGTGGTCTGCTTTGAAATATATTCAGTTTGCTTAGGATGGACATATGTCTACTTCAAAGTTACTATTTCTTTCTAGTAATGCTGTCTACAGTACTATATTTGCTTTTGGCAAGTTAAGAAAACAATGACATCCCTCCCAGGCTCTAAAACAATTACCAGCATAAAAATACATTAAACTTTTTAGCTGATACTTAAGGAAACCAGTACTAGCTAGCATTCCTACTGATGCTAGTATTCAAAGAGAGGCGTGACAAAACCATTAATCTAGAAAACACCAGGTTGGAAAGATGGAGAGAAAGAACTCAAGAGGACTACTTAAGCTGTTGCTTTCTTTACATGTCCCCAAATATGATAATAACCATATAAGCTCCTAAAATAAGTGCAATTTTATGCAAACTTCATAGTATGCCTAGTATGAGGTAAATTTTTACTTTATTTTATAGTATATTTTAATTTTTTATTTTGGTAAAATGTCCCATAATGTAAAATTTACCATTTTAACCATTTTTAAGTGTATCATTTATTGGTATTAAGTACATTCACAATGTTGAGCAACCATTACCATTATCCATTTTAAGACCTTTCTTGTTATCCCCAACAGAAACTGTACTCACTAAACAATAACCCCTTATTTCTCCCCTCCCCTTAGCCTCTGGTTAACTCTATTCTATTTTCTGGGTTTATAATTTGCCTATTCTAACTACCTCATATAAGTGGAATCATATAATAGTTGTCCTTTTGTGTCTGGCTTCTTTCACTTAACATAATGTTTTCAAAGTTTATCCATGTTATAGCATGTAGCAGCATTTCATTCCTTTTTAAAGCCATACAATGTGTAGTGATTTTTAGTTGCAAAACACTTTTAGTACATTGTGTTTCTATTATATTAATGATATCTAGCATATATCACTACCATATTACCTTTAGTAGATGCCCAGTAATGTGTACTCTGAGTGAGCCATAATTTCATTCAGTCAAAACCCATTGATAAACATTTATTAAGTTCCAGACAGTTTTATGATTTCAAGAAATGTGGTAATGGACATAGAGGTTCATGTCTTTATGTCCTGGAGCTTTTACTTTTGATGGAAGAATTCTTGGAGTGGCATGGAATGGTATTGTTGGGTCAGAGGTTATGCAGAAACATTTATCATTTGAATACATACATTGACTATAAAAACCATCAACTTCTTCAACAGATAATATTCCTGTATTTTATGTAACCATTTATGACTATCTTAAAAATGAATGCAAGTAATGTAAGGGAATCCACTTAATGTGATTTGAGCAAGGAAACATTCTCACTTTTTTCATTTCTAGTTCATGGAAGAAAATTCCTATACACAAGTATTGAAATATTTCAAGTCTCTGGATCACACATTTCATCATTTCAAAAATATTACAGAGTACATCACGGATGTCAGTCAAGTCTTGTAACAACAGTGTAGAAAACTAGTAACATTTATAGCTAGTTTGTTTTTAAGCTTCAGCAATGGATCAATTCTATCCAGCCTAATCTGTAATTTTAATTAGATTAATTTTTAAAATAAAAAAAGATTAATTTTTAATTTAAAAGTATTTTTAGTTCATATTTATGTACCTGCATTACGGTAAATCTTTTATTTTGTTGTTTTTTTTCTTAGTTTCTCTTCAGAGTATCTTTTAAAATTTATTTTTAAACGGAATAATTAAAGCCCAAAGATGAGAATGTCTCATTTAAGATAAACTAAAGAACGTTGGAATAGCTGAAGTATGAACACAATTGGCACAACTTTTCACCACCCTCCTTAGAAGAAGACTGTTTTGATTTGCATGGTCCAAGAAAGGAGAAACAGATAACTTGCTGGGGATTGCATCCTGCTTTACTTAAGTTAGACATTAACAGGCTAAAAGGGCAAGGATGAAGCAACATGTTTATAACATATTTTTGAAAAGCTACTTAAAGGTGAAGGGTGGCAAGAACACAGACAGACACACCCTAGACATTTCACTACAGTATTTTAAGGTATGCCTTTTCTTTGGTTGATAGGGATGGAGGGACCTATTAATAAACATTTCTCCTATTTACTTTTGTCTTTATTGCTGTCGAATCAAACCCTCATTAAAAAACAGACATAAAACAAATAAGCATTCTGACTTTTGCCTGAATAAGCAACAACAAGCTCACATCTTAAACAATGGACTGCAATGGCTATGAGACTGAGGATCCTTGGTCATTGCAACAGTAGCAGCAACACAACCTGCTTTGTTCCTTCTGTTGTATACTGCAGAATCTGAGTAAATAGAGAGAAGTCAGTGATACCTTTAGTGCCATTTCTTACACTCCTCTCCATGATCTTTCACACTCAGGTTCTCTGGTCATCTCAATGTAGTGAAAAACAACCAGGATGTTAATACCCTCTATCCATTCACAAAACTTAATGCTTCTGAGACTTGCAGAAATAATGTTGAATCTGAATTGGTGGTACCCAATAGAGTCACTAAGAATAATCCGTCAGACTCACCAAATCCAAATTCAGATTTAAAGGCCATCAAATTTTAAAGATAATGAAGATTTTAAGATTTCAATATTTATTATATATGGTCCTATGTAAAAATTTAGAAAAGTAAAATTACATGTATAGGTTTTAAATTATAAGCTATATTCACTGGAGAATTAATGCATTTTAAAAAGGATTCATTCTGAAAAGATTACATTAGCACTTTTTTTAAACCACTACCCTCAAAAATAAATTGTGACAAATCATTGTTCACCCAAGTTTATGTCTCATCTCAAGGAAGTGAGTTGTTCTTGGGGAAATTGCTTTCATCTAATTTGTGCTTTCCTGCAGTGGATCAAGCTGAAATGAAATGGGGCTGACATTCGTCACTATTATTACGCGCCCACATTTACCAGAATTACCTAATGATCAGTACCGAAGAGTTTTATAATAAATAAATATGTATGTACTGAGAGTCTCCACTGATAAAAGTTAGTTGAGACATGGCTGGTGATCCCATAGAAGAGATATCTAGCTTATATTTCTTACATCATCTCCATAGTAGAAAGCAATCCAGGATTGCAAAGCAAGGCATGAGACAGTAGCATTTGGTGTATTTTATAAATGTTTAGATTTCTAGGGAGCTTATTGGTATTATATGTTGTGGTAAGCACTCAAATGTAAACTGTTACTTTAAAATAGTAAAATATCAAGATCGTAAAAATTTCTGCAACTTAAATGGTCAGTTTGGTATTTGGCTTTATTATAGGCATCTGCAAGATATTTATTAAACAACCAAATGAACCAATACCATTTAATTTTGAAAACTGCCTTCCTAATACAAAAGAATTGGTATTCTACACAAGTTCCTTGTGATTATTTTTGTAGGTGTGGTGGGAATGAATTATGGATGGCACTACCCTTTCTCCTGTTTCTTGTCTGAGGTTTTGGTAAGGTGGAAATTAGAGATGATGGACCTTAAAGTTTGAGCAGTTCAAGACACTCAACCAGTAAGTCAGAAAGAGAAAGACAAATACCGTATGCTAACACATATACATGGAATCTAAGAAAAAAAAAGGTCATGAAGAACCTAGGGGTAAGATGGGAATAAAGACACAGACCTACTAGAGAATGGGCTTGAGGATATGGGGAGGGGGAAGGGTAAGCTGTGACAAAGTGAGAGAGTGGCATGGACATATATACACTACCAAACGTAAAATAGATAGCTAGTGGGAAGCAGCCACATAGCACAGGGAGATCAGCTCGGTGCTTTGTGACCACCTAGAGGGGTGGGAAAAGGAGGGTGGGAGGGAGGGAGACGCAAGAGGGAAGAGATATGGGAACATAGTATATGTATAACTGATTGACTTTGTTATAAAGCAGAAACTAACACACCATTGTAAAGCAATTGTATTCCAATAAAGATGAAAAAACAAAAAACAATGAGTAGAATTCAAATAAGTAATAGTAGATATAAAAATAATAAAAAAGAAATTTTGGCAAAACAAAAAAAAAAGACACTCAACCAAGCACAATCCATTTACCCAGGACAAGAAAACATATGACATTACTCTTCTTTTTTCAACCACCATGGATTTGAACTTTTAGAAAATTGAAGATGCAAGATACAGATTTTATTTATTTTCTTAAGTAATTTATTTATTTCTGGCAGCGTTGGTTCTTTGTTGCCGTGCCTGGGCTTTGTCTAGTTGCGGGGAGTGGGGACTACTCTTCGTTGTGGCGCACGGGCCTCTCATTGCGGTGGCTTCTCTTGTTGCAGAGCACGGGCTCTAGGGCACGCCGGCTTCAGTAGTTGCAGTGCATGGGCTCAGTAGTTGTGGCTCGCGGGCTCCAGAGCGCAGGCTCAGTTGTTGTGGCGCATGGGCTTAGTTGCTTTGCGGCATGTGGGATCTTCCCAGACCAGGGTTCGTACCCGTGTCTCCTGCATTGGCAGGCGGATTCTTAACTGCTGCACCACCAGGGAAGCCCAAGATACACATTTTAATAAGAAAATATTAGTCAACAGTTCTCTTATCTCTGTGTCTTTTTCTATCTCATTTATTGTGAAGAATACAATCATAGAGAAAGCAAAATCTACATCAGTTGAAAATTTTTTCCACCTGCATGCATGTTATAGTGTATGTGGAACATCTTCACAGGGTTTGTGAAATCACTATTTCACCACAGAAATTAAATCTGACACTAAAATGATCTGACACTAATTAGTCCATTGAATAAGGGGAGGAGGATCGGCATCTTGGTCATCATTTAGAAGAAAAAAAAATCATTAACCTGTTAGGCAAAATACTTGTCTTTAAATTATCCCTTAATAAATATAATAGAAAATGAAATAAAATGGCAGTAGAGTGTTATGAAAGGAAAGCAATTGGGTGATCTCAAAGTGAGTGAGTATAAAAATCAATATTTTTTGTTTAGCTTGTTAATAATTTTATTCTTAGAGATCTCAGGCAGCTAGCTTTTGGTCATTTTTAAGATCAATCAAAAAGTTCTAAACATTATTTTTAAGGTATGCAGATCACTAGGCCCTCCTCCCCTCCTTTCTCTCTTTCTTTTAATTTTTTAATTTATTTTGGGGAGTTTTGGCTACCATTTATGTTCTAATCATGTTTTTCAGGAAGTGAATTTGAACTTTGAACCTCACCTAGTTTGAATCCTACCTCTATTGTTTTCTATCTCTATGACTTAGGGTAAGTTACTTAACCACTGTGAATTGTTTCTGGATATTTAAAACAGGAAAATCACAGGGTTGTTGCGAAGATTAGAGAAGATAACATAAAAGGGAACTTACTGCAGTGTTTGAGACATAGTAAGGGTTAGTAAATATTTCCAGTTTTTATCTTTCTAATTCTCGTGAGCAGTTTACAATGAGATCTCATTACCACAGATTTTCCCTAAAATTATGAACCTTTTCCTACCCCTCTCCATTTTAAAGCAAACCTTGAAATGACTGAACCTCATAGGAAGATGTCTCAATGCAGGGAATCCCAGTAGCAGGAGAGGTTGAAGCTACCACAATGCAAAGTTGTCAGGCTCTGATCTGGCAGTAGCTGTGGGAATTAGTCTTAGCTTCTATTTTTAACTCTGCAAGGAGTTGATTGGATGACCTGGGAAAACTCAGTTGGCATCTTATTTTCTTTCTGAATTTCTTTCTGCATCTTATTTTCTTTCTGAATTGTACCATTTGTCTAATCACTCTTTTCACTGACTCATTATCAGAAATGATATCAAGGTTGTTGAATAAGGGTGTTGATTTCAGAAGTAATGTTATAGAAAATGGGAATTGTTCCCTTTCTTAAAAGCAATAGTTGACAATTTTATTTTATTTTTTTCTGATACAGTATTGAAGTTCCTGGGAGAGGGCAACTTTATAAAGAGCTGTTAACATTCACTTCCTCTAACAAAAGCCTTTAAAGGTAATACTACTAATTATGTGCCTTGTACCCCAGTCTTTTTTTTTAATATGTAACTGTTGAAGTTTTTTAATGTTAATCAATATCATTAAGTTGTCCAAAAAGGAAAATTAATCTGTTACTCCATTGTACATCATATACAAAGGAATCTTCTTGGTATATGATATCTTTCTATTTGACTGAATCTCAATGAATTTAGAGAGTACATGTAAGAATTTTAATATTCAGAGTCTTATTCATAAAAGTGCACTACTGAGTAGATTCAATCACTAGCAACACCTTTAAACTGAAATCAAAAATAGAGCCTCAATTAACGTGAAAACTTTAGTAGCAGAAACACCTGCCTATAAAAACTGCACTGTTAGTACACAGGCGAGCTTTAGTATGATAACAATTTTGTTGGGCTTGAAAAGCACATCATTTTACATTTTTTTCTTATTTGACTTTTTATCATTATGTGGACCATTTAGGTCTAAGGAAACAAGTACAAAAACTGCCTAAAGCCTTCCATTTAATATGTAAGCCATAGTTGTCCGCAAGAGAGAATTTTGTGGTGATCAACAACTCTAGCCAAATGGGCAATAATTTATTTTAGTTGGTAGAGTCTAATCATGTGTACCTAACTATGTTCTTTTAAGTAAAAAGTGTAAAACATTTTTAGTAGTAAGTTTGTCCTGAATTTCCAAGTCAATATTTTTAATCCCTGTTTGAATACTGAATTCATTAGCTATTCACCAAAGGCTTGAGGCATAGATTTTGGGCATAGTCTGCTTCTAAGATGAGATGTAGCAAACAGTCTAAATTCCAGTTTTAAATATACACGTGCAAACACATATACACATATATTATACAAAAATTTATATACAGACATTCCCCGAATTACAATGGTTCGACTTACCGATTTTTCAACTTTACCATGGTGCGAAAGTGATACTCGTTTAGTAGAAACTATAGTTTGAATTTTTTCACTTTTTCAAAGTATACTTTGAATTTAGAGTAGAAACTATACTTTTCCCAGACTCCTGATATGCAGCATGATGCTCTCTTGTGATGCTGGGCAGCAGCAGCAAGCCACTCCTCCCACTCAGCGACTCGATCACAACTGACACACTTACAACCGTTCTGGTTTTCACCTTCAGTACAGTATTCAATAAAACAAATGAGATATTCAACAGATTATTATAAAATAGGCTTTGTGTTAGATGATTTTGCCCAACTTTAGGCTAATGTGAGTGTTCTGAGCACATTTAAGGTAGACTAGGCTAAACTATGACGGTTGGTAGATTGGGTGTAGTATAAGCATTTACAATTTATGATATTTTCAATTGATGATGGGTTTATCAGGATGCAATGCCATAGTAAGTTAAGGAAGATCTGTATTTTATGTGTATTATATATATTCATTATATTATCCAATTATGTGTATATATGTGTATATATGCATGTATATATGTCTGCCTTCATGAACATTTGCCTTCTATTTCAAATATTTGATTATATTTATTTACTTTTTATTTTTTTTTATTTGGTTATATTTAAAATAAAGAGACAAGTTCTTGGAGAAGCATTTGAAGAATCTTTGTTTCCAGAGTCAAGTTTTGCAAAGAACACTTATTTTTTCACTAGCTGTTTATTTTTCAATAGTTAAAAAAATATTTTTAAATTTTAAAGTGATTCTTTAATATATGAATATGAATATGTATTTACTTCAGGTGCTATATATGTTATTTATACATATGTGTATTTATATATATTTAAATGTTTTTAAACCTGATCTTACTGGGTTATGTCTACTATCCAATTATGTGAGAATAGTGAGATTGTTGCCTTTCAGCTTGGAACATGCTTCTGTTTCATTTGATTATATTTTATCCATTAAGTGCTCTGGCCTTCCATTAGCTCTTTTGCTTTGAGGAATACATTTTATAGTGCATTAGAAATATTCTTCTATTTTTCATGCCATAATTTTCCAGTGTCTCACAAAATCATAATTTAGAATGTTCTGACTTGAATAGTGTTTCAGAGTAGAGACTTGTCCCTTTTGGAATCATCAGATCTGTTGGTTAGGTACAGTATTTCTTATTTTTTCTGTTGGGGAAAGGGAGGAAGAAAACTGCAGTATGGAACGTTCCAGGTTTTTTTTTTTCTTACGCTTATACCAAAAAAATGCACTCTTCTAGTAAAACTAGAAACATGAGAGGGGCAGTTACATAGTTCCAAATTAGGACAACCTAATCTACTGTAATTTTTTCAAGTAAAAGAATAACCCAGGTAGTATATACTATTAGCTAGATTTTTTAAAACAGCCATTTGTTGCTTAATAATTCTATTCTTTTTCCATTCTTAGTTTCATAACATTTTTACACAAAGGTTTATATTAACAAATGCCATCAGTTGTATTGTTGGTTTCCTCCTGCTTTCTGATGAGTTCTATAATTTAAAAATGCTTAAAGTCCAGACTTCTCAACTAGAAAACATAAGCACAGTAAAAGCAGTGTTTTTAAAATTAATTCTGGAATATATTTCTCTTGATGGTAAAGACATATAAGATTACAGATGTGTATGTTTGGATGCTTTATAAATAAAAGTAATATGATTAATCATGTATTAATTTATACTACCAGAAATTCCCTCTAAATCCTTTCTAGGACACAAACATGTATGACATTTCTATATTGTTCTCATTTTATTATTTTAATGAAATATTATATAGGTAGTATTTCATAAAAACATTGCATCAATTGTAATACAAGTTTAGGAATCTTAATTTGGTATGTAAATATACTAACTTCTGTTGAAATTGCTATAGCTTAGGGTCAAAATTAATTTGAAGGTTATTAGTGTTATTATTCTGGTTTTTATTAGCTGCTGTCTCAAATTAATTATAAAGACAAAAATATCCCTGGCTTAGAGTTTCTGCACTATTAATGACATACCGAGATGTCTCTTGGGTATCGGTAAATGATATATTTTAGAGCATAACTTACGAAATGACTTGCCGGTTGGCAGACCACCTTTGACAATAAAATATATTTGATAGTCTACCTTTGCAAATTCATTGTACCACACAAATGTGATCTTGGTAATTGACATATGACTATTAAGCTTCAACCATTCTCCATAATATTCCTATTAGCAATTATTAACAGAATAAAGGGGAGATAACAATTCTATAGTATTTATTCAGATTTTTATTTAAAGTCAAGTATAATCTATATTTCTATAGTGCTTTTTTTATCTAACACCTCACTTAAGTAGAAGGAAGTGTTCTAGAGGTTTGTTATCAGCTTTTAAATGAAGTCATCTTTAACTATCTTTTATTTAAAAATACTAAAAACAAGTTTCATGGTCTTTAATTAAATATAAATAGTGGAATTGTCTATGAAACTTTTGAAATGGTCAATCACATAAAAACATAGGGATATCCTTTAAAGCAGGGGTCCCCAACCCCCTGGCTGTGTGAGGAAATGGGCCGCCCAGCAGGAGGTGGGTGGCCAGCGGGCAAGCGAGCGAAGTTTCATCTGCTGCTCCCCATGGCTCGCCATCGCTCGCATTACAGCCTGAACCAACTATCCTCCCCCCACCCACCCTGTTGGTGGAAAAATTGTCTTCCACGAAACCGGTCCCTAGCTCCAAAACAGTTGGGGATCACTGCTTTAAAGCATATGAATTTCTAATATATTTATTTAGGTTATATATGCTGAACTTTTTTTTACATAATAGCTCATAGGTAACCTTCACTATTAAGTATTTTATGATGCTTAGAATCGGAAACAATACAGAAGTTAACAAATTAAAATTGTTTTTTGTAAAATGTCAAGTGAGAAGAGAAGAATGTTAAATAATAAATACAGCATATTCACCACTTGGTTTTGAATATCACACACATAGAGAAAAAAGACCCAAAGAAAATGTAAAAATTATTTATCAATGGTTAACTCAAGAAATAAGAGAGTCAGGGTGACCTTTACTTCCTCCCGTTCTCATTCTGTATTTCCAAATTCATTGCACTATGTATGTATTACTTTTAGAACTGTTTAAGAAGAAATGTGCCAGTTTGGATAATTTTTTTTTTAACATCTAAACATTTCCAAGTATTGTTAAAATGTTCAGTTTTTATGTAGCTTTCTGGAAGATCTAGGTGGCCATAAAAAGCTGAATATATTAGCGGAGGGGGAGTTTTCCCTCATCTTGAAATAATAATGATAAATAATATTTTTAAAGCATTAAATAATTTTCAAAGCATTTTTATGTACATTTTCTCCTCAGACCATCCTAACTCTCTAGAGTTGGTAGAAAAAGGATTCTACTCATTTTGCCCAGGGTGGGGGTTGGAGAGTGGGAATTGAAATTCATGAAGTTTAGCAAATTGCCTATTTAAGCCGTACACAGTTATTAAGTGGCAGGGCCAGAATCCTAACCTGGCCATTCATGCCATGGCCAATCTAGTGCTTTCCTCTATGCTGTAGGAACTGGACATATTTAAGAGGTAAGCACAAAAATGGAAATAGGTCTGAATCTTGCTCTAGTTGCAAATTTGCCTATAGACCTCACTGGAGCCTGAACCAGGAAAATCTATATGAATTTCTTTCTTCAACCCAAAGAAATGGCCATGTTAAATAATTCCTAGGTTTAATTTTAAAAAATCGATACTGTCTGTTTTTTCACCATATTCCAGTTTGTATCTTGTGTCTCTCAACTTCTCCAAAGAACCATGCTTCCTACCTAAAGGATTGCATTGCTTAAGAAACAAACATTGACAATTCTGATGCTAACCTGAATTAAATAATATACCAATCATTTATGAGATCCGCCTTAGTATTTTTACGCTCCTGAAATATCATCTCTATGACCTGCTGTTTAAAATAGTCTGACACCTACCGAGTACTCTTTCACTTCCTACAAGAAATCAAGAAAAAGAAAGCATTTGTGTTTTTAATTTTAGTGAAGGGTCCTTGATTTAAGAATTAGTCATTTAATGTCATTTGAATTTCAAGTGTGCCTCAAGTACTTGAGGTTCTTTCTGTATGACTTCTCCAGAGTTTTCACATATATATCATCATTAATTTCATCTTTCACTTGGGATTAGTACAAGAAAAGTGTTATTTACTACTATTTCTTAGTTTTCTTCATTTCAAATATTCAGTGCCTTGTCAAAAATAATATTATAGTCTTATACTGTTCATTGATAACAGATAATACCAAGAAATTGTGATTCTGGTTTTCAGTTAAAAAAACAAAATGAGAAACTAAAGAAATAATTACTATAACAATGTTTTTCTCCATTTAGCCAATCAGATATTCACATCAGTGAGTGTTAGATTTTGAGACTATGAATCCCAATACTAAATGTTTTATATATTCAGAGAAGTGAAAAATCATAATTATTATGCTTCCTCTGTGCTAAATACTATTTTAAAACCAGTTGGAATCCCCCCTGACAACAATCCTAAGAGGTAGGTACTGTTTGCACCTATTTTACAGCCGGACAAACTGAGGCACAGAATGATTAAATTATTCATGGTCACACAGCTAGTAAGGCACAGATACAGTATTTAAAATCAAGTCTGTTTTTGTGAGAGTCCACATTCCCAACCCCTGTAATGAAAGCGTGTGACCCCTACTATTTTCTATGTACCCATTTACTCGCTTTGTGGAAAGAAAGGGAGTGAGGGAAGAGGAGGGAAAGGGAGGGAGGGAAAGAGGAAAAGAAGGCGGAATGGAGGGAGGCAGGAGAATTGTCAAAATTCTGCCAGCTTGTTGCTACTGTGTGTTATTTCTTATAATAAGGTTGAAATTAAGGACTTGTAGAGATTTACATAGAATAAATAATTTTAAATTTCCTTAAGGGAAGTCTCTGGTAATATTATCAGATGGTGACAGCAAGTGAATTTCTGTTTAATTCTATTCATAATTAAAATGCTATAGCAGGCTCATATTTGGAACAAACACAGTTCTGTTAATTCTCATAGTAATAATTCTACATTTCCTTAAATTTGTTATCATTTTTTTCACCCTCAACACTCTCAGCTTATTTAATTTTAGTACCTACTCTTTTTCAAAAGTCCATAAATTTTAGTTAGGCTTAAATCATAGGAAACTTGAAGAAAGTTTAGAGCTTGTAACAGAAGGAAACCACCCCCTTCCCACCCCGAGCCCAGCTCTGTCCATTTCTATCAGAGCTACTCCACCAAGAATGGAGGAATTATTCTAATTGGTCAGATTTATGACACATTCTATTACATAGGGTGACTGTATTTGTTTAGAGGTACACAGCAACAGTTCCACATTTCTTCTTGTCCGTTGCCTGGTCCTGTGAAAGCAGGTAAGTGGAGTGAAGATCCTCAAAACCTAGACCTCAGTCTCTTGTTTCTGTTCCATTCCGTTCCACCAGGGTGAGCTTAATCCAGCAGAAGAGTGAGCTCTTCTGTGTTTCGCTGGATGGTTCCATGCAGATGAGTCAAGTTCCATTTTGAGCCTGGAAAATCTTGCATGCTGTCTCATCAACTTCTTCCTCTTCTGAGTGTGTACTCAGAAAATGGTAACATGCCCCCAGTAAGCCTTTACCACAGCTCTGACTCAGGGTTATTAGGAAGGAATTCCAAATCTCAGACATGTTCTGTATTTTAATCAACAGATAATTTGTACTTATAGTTAACATTTACTCTGGATTAGTCACGTGTTCTTATGCAGTTGGAACCTATTTCTGTCTTCATGTGCTTAAAGCTAGGATGAGTATGGATTTTAATCAAGATGATTTAGAAATTTTATTAAGTGTTTCTTATGTGGCAGGCACTGTTCTAGGTACTGGTGATAGAGTTTTAAACAGAGTGGTTACTATCCACACTCTAAGAAAGGGTACTTAACATGAAAATGCATATAGGAAAGATGTACAGAAATCATACGCAAAAAACAAGAGTCCGTTTAATATGCATGGTTGGCATCTTGGGGATAGAAGAAATCTAACACAAGGAGTTTTACAAGACTGATGATATTATAGTCACTTCAGTTGAACTTTGTTTTATTTAAAACAAGCAACCTTTTTTCATACCAAGTAAAAAAATTATTGACAGTAATTGTACAACTTTGTAGCTCCTTATTTAGTAAGGAGAGGGTGCTTTGACTTATGATATGAGGCAGTTTCAGTATTTTGATAAACTAACCTTCAGCATTTTAGAAATTAAGCTTTTTCATTGATGGAAATTCTAATATTTGCCCATCAGTTTTATTTCATGCCTCCGAAATTAGATTAAATTTTCCAATTTTAAGTGAAAACCTGGCATATTATCTATTGACACTACAGTTCCAAGTTTTATCATAAGAAAAGGTGGGTGAGAGGAATCCCCAGCTCAAAATCCTATCCAAATTTGAATTCTGAAAGTCTTTTTTTGATTGATTAGTAGATGTTGGTATCACATTATTTGCAATGACAGAGGACATTGTCAAGTTGTTATTAGCATTCATGGCAGCACCGGCTTCTGAGAATTTAGTGGGTTTTTTTTAAACCACGTTTTCTCCTCTTGACCCATGACTCCAACTTTCAAAATATCTTGACTCATTCATACATCATACATTCAAGAAATAATTACTGATCGCATATACTATTCCAGATACCAAGCTGGTCACTAGGGAGTCAAAATGACTAAGGCACAGGCTTGGCTGTCAAGGAGACCCCAATGTAGTGAACCTTTGCTTCTTACTCTTCAAGTGGCATTGATCCTGTGTAACCAGAAGTAATAGGGAATTAAGTAGCATTCATATTGTAATTAAATGTAGATTGAGCCAGATGATTTTCCAAAATCAGGTTTAATCAGAGATAGGGCAAGAGTGTTCTTTGGGATTTTTCCTTGATGAGCATTGTTAACTATCCTTGAGATGCAATAATAGAAGTCAGTGAGTGATTTATCAATTTGGTTTCCTATGGGAACCAAGATGAAGGACGTTTCCTCCTTTAGTCATTGACTTTCTACAGAGATAGCAAAGGCGCTTCAACTTTCCCAGAAAAGCAATCACCAGTAAACAGCAGTGATGGTAGATGTGGGTTATTTACTACCATGGGGTTGAGAATATTAGTGAGCTGCATTTTGACCACTTGTCAAACATTTTGACATCTTGGAACAGAAAGTGTTATTTAAATATAAAAAGCATTTTCTGTTGAATTGCTGTTAGTCATCCGTATGAGGAAATGACCTATTAAGTAATAGAGCGGGAATAAGATTGATTTCTGCTAAAGAGTCCTTAAAGTAGCTACATGTTTCAATTTGTGGGTGTTTTTCAACCATTTGTAAGTTACCACAGTACAAGCCCCATATCACAAGCTCTCTGAATTGACTTTCCAGCATATTCTTTCCTGGGCTTTCTCCCCCCGCCCCGCCCCCTCTCTCTCAGATCAGAAGAAGAGCAATGGGTCTCAAGCTTTCGCTAGAATCAGAAGGCTTGTCAAAACAATGATTTCCGGAGCCTCAGCTGGGAATTTGCATTTCTAACAAGTTTCTAGGAGAAGCTTCTGCTGCTGTTACATATTTGACGAACCACTGCTCAAGTAAAAGGAATGGGAATTTAGGAAGTAGAAAGATGGAGAGCTATGAAAAGCTGGAGTCAGCTTCTGATCTTCTTCACCAAGCTGCCCAAGCTATTGGGAAGATAATCACTACTGCCCCAGGGAAGCGTACTGAAAGTCACACCGATTAGAATGGGCATCATCAGAAAATCTACAAGCAACAAATGCTGGAGAGGGTGTGGAGAAAAGGGAACCCTCTTGCACTGTTGGTGGGAATGTAAATTGATACAACCACTATGGAGAACAGTATGGAGGTTCCTTAGAAAACTAAAAATAGAATTACCATATGACCCAGCAATCCCATTACCGGCACATACCCAGAGAAAACCATAATTCAAAAAGACACATGCACCCCAATGTTCATTGCAGCACTATTTACAATAGCCAGGTCATGGAAGCAACCTAAATGCCCATTGACAGACAAATGGATAAAAAAGACGTAGTACGTACATAAAATGGAATGAACTTGGGTCATTTGTAGAGACGTGGATGGACCTAGAGACTTGTCATACAGAGTGAAGTAAGTCAGAAAGAGAAAAACAAATATCATATATTAACACATATATGTAGAATCTAGAAAAATGGTACAGATGAACCGGTTTGCAAGGCAGAAATAGAGACGTAGATGTAGAGAAGAAACGTATGGACACCACGGGGGGAAAGCGGGGCAAGGATGGTGGTGGTGGGATGAATTGGGAGATTGGGATTGACATGTATACACTAATATGTATAAAACAGATAACTAATAAGAACTTGCTGGGCTTCCCTGGTGGCGCAGTGGTTGAGAGTCCGCCTGCCGATGCAGGGGATGCGGGTTCGTGCCCCGGTTTGGGAAGATCCCACATGCCGCGGAGCGGCTAGGCCCGTGAGCCGTGGCCGCTGAGCCTGCGCGTCCGGAGCCTGTGCTCCTCAATGGGAGAGGCCACAACAGTGAGAGGCCCGCATACTGCAAAAAAAAAAAAAAAAAAAAAAAAAAAAGAACTTGCTGTATAAATAAATAAATTAATTTAATTTAATTTAAAAAGTAATTGGCCCTCCTCTGAGTAAGTGATTGCCCGAGGGCATCATGTAGAACACTCTTGACTGTCCTCTTAAGCCCAGGTTTGCAGTGAATGAGCCATTTAACCTCTCTTTACCCCAGTCTTTCTAGATTAAAAATAGTAACGGTAATTTCCCTTCCCTCTTGTTAAAAAACAAGACAAAACAAAAAATACGCAAATCCTGATGGTGCTTTCCCTTTGTGGAAAATTCTTTGGATTTATCCATCTATTACTCTGATGTAGTAAAGAAGAAATTTAGCAAAATTTCTCTCTGTCCATAAAGATTTTAGGCTTTTAAGCTTAACTCTTTAGCAAAAACTATCAAATGCCTCTTCTCCACTGCCTGGGGCTAGACAGTTCCTTGATTCTGTCTAAGAGGTGGGGAGCCACAAGGGAACAAGTACTTAAAGAGACTCTAAAAAGCCCTATCTTTTCTGCACCCCCTTCGCCACCACCAGCTCTCCAGTTTATCCACTGCTCTTCTCACTTTTTCCACACCAGGAACACCAACCTCTTAGTTTGTACTTTCAACACTCAACGTTCTCCCATCCAAAGGCCCTTGCATTTGCGATTTCATCCTCTGGAAATGTTCTAGAAAAGTAATCCATACACATATAAATAGAATATGATACTAGAAGTTATGATAATAGATAGGATATGACTACCTTCAAGTCTCTGGTCAAATGTCACCACATCAGTGAGACCTTGATCATCCTATAAAAAACAGCTGTTATGCATCCCCACGCAGGTGCACACATTAACCTACACATGCTCCATTCCATCTCTGATATAGTTTTCTCCATATGTTTGTTCCCGTCTGCCAAACAATATATCAATATTTTGGTATTGGTTTATTTTCGGTCTCTTCCCTAGGTAGAATGCAAATTCCGTGCAGGTAGCGTCATGATTTTTTCACTGCAGAACCTACAAC
This sequence comes from Hyperoodon ampullatus, assembly GCF_949752795.1. Classification (NCBI taxonomy): domain Eukaryota; kingdom Metazoa; phylum Chordata; class Mammalia; order Artiodactyla; family Ziphiidae; genus Hyperoodon; species Hyperoodon ampullatus. Next base: position 130,659,905 of record NC_136915.1, read on the forward strand.
AATCATTGGCACATAAGAGTCACTCAGTAAATATTTCTAGGGTGAAAAAAAGAAAGGTGATATATCCTTACCTTAGATTATCCACTGCACATTTTGGTATCCTTTGCATTACTTGCTCAAATGATCTTACACTCCAGTCATACGTACCTACTGGCAGTTCTTTAGGACCACCATTGCTCTGTATGCCCTCGTGTCTTTTTTAAAATTTAATTTTTAACATCTTTATTGGAGTATAATTGCTTTACAATGGTGTGTTAGTTTCTGCTTTATAACAAAGTGAATCAGCTATACATGTACATATATCCCCATATCTCGTCCCTCTTGCGTCTCCCTCCCACCCTCCCTATCCCACGCCTCTAGGTGGTCACAGGACATATATACACTCACTACCAAATGTGAAATAGATAGCTAGTGGGAAGCAGCCACGTAGCACAGGGAGATCAGCTCTGTGGTTTGTGCCCTCTTGCTTTTTAAATCTTGCTGTAGCTTCTGCCTAGAATGTTCACTTCTGAAACTTTTTTGTTGTCTTTCACACTTCTACATTTCCTTCAAAACACAAATCAGGTGTCCTGTTCTTCAAAAATATTTCATGATGAACTCATTCTTTCTCTGTGTCCTCCTTCCCACCCTGGCACCCTGTCCTGGCACTTATCTACTCATTATGTTATACTATTCTGTCCAGTTGAAACTCCTCCCAGCTTTACCAGAGACCACTTGAAAGCAGGGACTGCTTCTGACGTCAAAAGCACAATGCCCCAATGCCTGGCATATGACAGCTACTCATAAATGATCAATAAATGAACAACAACCCACCTTATTCTTTTTTCTTATCGTAAGAAGCTACTCTTCATTGCTTTAAACTTCTAAAATTGCCCTGAGGGATATAATAGTAATGAGTGTTCCTGAAAATCAAGAGAATGGACACTTATGATAAGTAGCTTGAAGATTAGCCAAGTGAAAACTGGAATAGCTCTCAAGGAAGAGGAGTGAGGCATTCAGGCTCCTTTAGGAGTAGCAAGTAGCAGTGATGCTGGTGTTCACACTGCCATGAAGAAAACCACTGCCATGTGAAGCTCCTAACACAAGTAAATATGTAGTATCTCTGAGGTATGTGATAGTATGTGAGAGTAGATCAGGACAGAACTCTTCAGCAACCTTGTTTCTGGATTTTACCTCATCCAGCATCACTTGGTGTATGTTGAGGTAATGCACAAATTTTACTAGGTAATTAGTCTAGGAATTATTCCTCTAAGGTAGAAAGATGCTATCTTACTCCAATCATGTTGCTATAACAAAATACCACCAACTGGGTAGATTATAACAACAGCAATTATTGCTCACAGTTCTGGAGGCTGGGAAGTCCAAGACAGAGGTGCTAGCATGTTTGCCTTCTGATACCAGGAGGAAAGTGGAAAGTAGTCATGTATGTCCCTGCAGGTATTTGTAGATTGTCTTCCACCCTGAGATTTCTCTGCTGCTGCCCCTCCCCTAAACAAGTGTCAGAGAGGATTGGAGCTCTATCTTCACAGCACTTGCTGACTTTTCAAGAGAAACATTGTACAGATAGACCCACAGACATACTTAAATAGATATCCGCAGCTCTGTTGGATGTGTAGTATTTAGCTTCTTCGGTCTGTGTGTGAAACACTTCTAACATGCTTTCCCTCCTCCAATGCCCACAGGGCCACCAGTTTTCAGCCTGTTTTCTCTGTTCTGTTAAACACACCTATTTTTCTAGCAGCTGAATGGGAAGGAGGACCCCCCTTTCAGTTGTTATCTTCCTCGAAACTGTTCACTCTAAACGAATTCTCACATTTCCCTTTTGAATCTATCTACCATCTCCCTCTATGTCCAGACTCCTCCTGATAGACAAAATTATTGAGCGCTTAAATGTATACCAGTTACCGTTTGTCAGTGGCATTTAACCCTCACAAATATTATCCACATTACACAGTTAAATATTGAGGCTTAGAGAAAGTAAGAAACTTGCCAAAAGTTGCACACTTAACAAGTGACATGTCTAGGATTCAGGCACAAAAGATTTGAGCCCAGAGGCCATGCTCTTAACCATGAAGTGAAACCCTCTAAACAGGAAGAAGTTAATACCTGTTCAAGGGAAATGGAGGGTCCATACTAGCTCCCTTATTTATACCAGCTGCCCGAGGGGAAAGTTTAACAGAAAAGTGTTCCCATTTAATTTTTCTGTTTCTTTAACCATTGAATTAAACAATAACACATCCTCCTTTGATTCAAGCTTTCTGATTATTTCAGAAACTTCAGTGAATAGTTTATATCTTCATAATTTTTTTCTTTAATTTCAGAACTTTGTGAGAAGGATAATGCTATTTTCTTTTAAGTGATTAGATAATTTTGTAATTTTCTATGCTAAAAAGTATACTTATACTATAGTATATATAAATTCTATGTATTTAGTGTGTACTTTTGTTAAAGCATTGTAAAATAACAACTGAATTGTACTCAAATAAATACATCATTTTCCTCAACATTGACTTAATATGCACTATAGTTCATATTTTTTTCTGATTAGTTCAGAATTATCAAATTAGAGAATTATCGTTTTGAGACTGGTTTTTACTAACTCTAACTTCCATGTTCCTAATTTCCATGTTCCTAATGAATAAACTAAGCTTTATTTATCCTTAATATTTTCTGACCTCTTCACTTCAATTGAAATCTGGATTGTTTCAAATGATTCCCCTACCATCTCCACCACAAATTTAGCTTTCTCTTTCTCTAGTATAAGGAGAGCCAGCCCGCTTCTTACATTTAGGCCACTTTCTGATTATTATTCTATAATCTCTGTATTCCCCTAATTTTAACTTACTGTTAGGAAGTAAAGTTGGCCCTCTCTCTATTCAAACCACTCCTGTATCCTCCAGAACCAGTGCCTACTTCTACTTTCCTGAACGAGGTCAACTACACTTCACCAAGCTTAATGTTTTTTAATTTTAACTAATTAATTTTTAAAAAATTAACTTTATTGAAGTATAGTTGATTTACAGTGTGTTAGTTTTAGGTGTACAGCAAAGTGATTCAGTTATACATATCCATATATCTATTCTTTTTCAGATTCTTTGCTCATATAGGTTCTCATAGACCAAGCTTACCAATTTTATAGTTTCATTGCCTGTCTTCACCTATGCCATGACCTCATTTCTCATTCACATCTCAAAATTAAACTTTCAGAACTCCATTGCAACAACGATCAGTGGTCTAATGAACTTGTATAAGATAACCAGAAGTTGAAATATTGTAAGCATTAGTAATATAAAAGTCCAACTTCTGTCTGTTCTGCAAATGAATATATGTTTAATACTAAATATATGTTTAATACTAAAAGTTTCACCATGGTAGTGTGAGTCTTTCCAAAATTTATTACATTCCTATTATATGCCAAGCACTGACTTACTCTTTGATTTCATTTTCCCCCCAGTTTTGTTTTCCAAACACAGAATGACAACTTGGTGAAAAAAACCCTGCGGTATATACCAAATACCAAGATGTGCATCCTCTGCCCATCCTCATTTCTGTATTCCCACTCATCCCATCGTAATTAGACTCTGCCACTTTTCTCCTGAGCCCCATAATAGTCTCATGTCTACTCACTTCCCATCTCTTCCCCGTCTTTTAATCTCAAATACAGTTCATACATACAGAACGTCACCTGAATGATGTTCATAACTGATGGCTGCTTGCTTTCTTAAGAATGCTTAAAAGATGCAGTGTTGGAAGAGAAAGCTGTCACCACCTGCTGACTTGTGCCCAAAGTCTCAGAGGCTGAAACTTCTGCCTTCATAAATGGGGAGGTCCAGCACAGAAGTGAATTGAAGAAGTGCCATAAAAGAGCTTATGAGCCTTTTAAAGACTTCCCAGGAGATATACACACACACATACATGTACACAAGATGTTCAGTGTGATTTCAGAGAAATGCTCAGAGACCTCATATGTCTCGAACACTGGGTAAGACCTCTGCTTCCAGACATTCTAAAATTTACTCTTGAATAATGCAACCCAGAGAGTGGTGTACTTGGACCAAACTACTTATATCCCTTATAGTAGTATTTCTGGCAAATTACCCCATCCGCTTTTGGCTTGCATAACACACAGTTACAAGAATTTCTTTTCTATCTATTGGTAGAGGTCCTCTTCCATCACATCCTGTATACAAAGACTATATAAATGCACATAATGTCTTACATATTATTTCATAGGGTTAACAGATACTTGGTGTCCAATGTAGAATAACATGGACTATGGGCTAACAATGTTCTATAAAGAATAAAGTAGTTCTTTGTAAACTAGACTGTTTATATATTTCATACACACGCTTTGTTTCCCAGTTATTCTCTCTTATCACTTAATAAATTCTTTTGATGTCTTTTCTATATCATTTGTACTAAAGTGAAACAAAGCAAGATGTTTTTGATTGCTCCATAGCTGGACAAAAGTGTTAGAATGGAAGCCTAGAGGCTGCTATGGTGGTAGCAGTCATAATGAAAATGAGAGAACCCCTAAATGGATGTGGTTTTCCTGCTTCAATTACCTTGAGATTGTTTTGCAGTGCTGACACCAGGATGTTCTGTATTTTGCTTTGGTGAAAGGAATGAGTGTTTCCTCTACAGTTTTAATTATAATTTTGTTTCCTCTAAAATGGCTATGTAATTTCATTGACCATTGAGTTAATACAAAGTGAACTCCTTGGCCTGGCCCTCCAGGCACTCCAACTGTTCTAACCTATCCCTGCTGCTCCATCACCTCCCCTTCTCCTACACATGGGCCTGTGCTGCCATCAAACTGCACAAACCTCTCTTCTCTCAAGTGCTGGGGAGTTTTCTAATCTCTGTGTCACTTTTCATTCTGCTGATTATGTCAGGAATTGGATTTTCTTAGATGCGATGCATATTAAATCTACTTTACATGTATAACATGCTTATATAGTTAGTAAATTTGACAAAAAATTATTAAATGATACCTAATGATGACTACATTATAAAATCATATATATATATGCTTTTTCATATATATTCATGTCTTTCAACACTAACCTCACCCTCTCCATTCTCATAATACTTAAAATATGCTTGCTTTATGTTTTCCAGGCCATTGCATGTGGTGCTCTCTTTGCCTGGACTTCTCTCCTTCCTCCGTTCTTCTACTTGCTACCACTTCCCCATGTAATGACCCGATTTGGAGAAGACTTGTTTCTGCTTCTCCTATGGGTTCCCTTAGTACCCTATTCTAAGTTCTATTAATTCAGACTGCATTGTAACTCCCTGTTCATTGTCTTACTTGCTCATTGTGTCCCCAATGCGTATACAGCACCTAACGTTTGGAAAGTACTCAAATAAATGAAAGTTGGTGACATTGAAATACATGTATAACTGGTTTAGAAGAGTTAAATGATCATTGTTATTGAAAGTCATAAAGATACTTACGCCTTTGACCCAGTAATCCAGGAGTCAAAAATTCAAATGCTTTCAGGGTCAAGCAGGTCATCTAAATGTACAATGTTGGCCTGGGGGAAGGCAATGGGAATACAGGTTACTGTACTTGCCTCACCTAAACACATTCAGATTTACACTTTTATAAATACTGTCGATACAAGCCAAACAAACCATAACCCCTGTCTCATTCAAAGAAACAATTCTGTAGAGGAAAATAATATTCATAATAATATTATTTGTGAATCTATCTGTAATAAGGAAAAAAATGAAGACAAATAGCTAGTAATAGGAATCTGATTAAATTAAATATAGATTGTATCCATTAAATATCATGTATTCTTTAACCTTAAAATAATCCCCCAGTTGTAATATATGAAAAATGCTTTCGTTATTGGAAATGGTGAAGGAATAACACAAAACCCTGTGTTTGCTGTAATTGCAACCATGTAAAAATGTACATCCTTGTTTAAAAAAAAAAAGGATTATGCAAAATGAAGATAACTATGTTAGGGTGCTCAAAATAGAAATGATTTTTGTAAAGTTCAGCATTTAATAATGCCATCATTTTTCCAATCCTAGTCTCTGGAGAAAGCTTTGGCAATATCTCTTGGAGTCTTAGAAGATGATACCTAGCAAGCAGAACCAGGTTACTCTGGGTAAAAACTGAAGAATGTGAATTGTGGGCTGAGCTACAAATAACATTGTCATAGCAACCTCCAAAGATTTCATAGAAAAGGCATGACTTGGATTTCTCTTTTTTTTTTTTTAAGGAAAATGACTAACAAGATCCCTTTTAAAACAGTTCCGATGTAGTGCGGGATAAGATACAATAAGTTTGATAAAGAGTTTTGTTGAGAAATTGGGATAAACTGGCATAACCTTGAGATCAGAAGTGAGACTCCCTAGTGTAGCCTTAGCACATTATTTTGTGTGTGTATTGATTAGTTTTCAGTGACGTAACACTTATGTGATGCCAATCTGCCTTCCCTGCAGATAATATTTATTTAATAATAAAATATTAAGAACAATATAATAATTCTATAATGATAATAATGGTTATTGTTAGTAAAAAAGTTCAATTCTCCTTGTTAAGAGACATTTAATATATTTCTCTGATTCTTTATAAAGGCTTGATTATCTGTTCTCAGGGTTCTTCTGTGATACTATATATAACCTCCTGGAAACAGGACTGTGGAAATACTGATAGTATCAACGGAAATCATTGTAACTTCTTTGGAAAGGGCGTATTCCATCAGTCTCATTGCCTCATTTGTTAAGCTGAATCGCCATCCTCAGTGACAGATCTTTTCAGTGTCCAAACTTCCTGCAAGGATTTATGTATTAACCCCATTCTGTTTGAGTTTAGATCAGGAGTGTCCCTTAGGTTATTTTAGGAACCCAGGTTTCCTGTAGTTTGCAAAAGCTGGCCCAGCCCACTGGCAGAAAATCTGCTTGTGATAGCATAGTCCTGTGGTAACAACTTTGGTATCTTGCACAGATAAGCAGCCTTGATATAGGTCCATGTGGTTAAGGAGGAGACATTGTCAGTAATTACTTTTACGGGGGAAATTCTAGTTAGCAATTTTTTTCCAGTTCGAGGTAAACATGTAAATCTGGGCTTATCATAAACAGCAATATACCCAAAGTATCATTCTCAGACTACACACAAATTTTTGACTCTAGCTTTCTGTGTAACGTTAGAAAAACAAACAAACAAAAAAGCATAGTCAAATCACCTATTACCTCAAAATAAGGAGCTGTGTGGCAGCATCAGGAAGCATAATGAGTTAAGCCAGAATTAACAAGTAGCAGGGCTGAGTGTGAGACCCCTGCAGTTCAGGCCTTATCATTGAAACTGGCACCTGATTGCCCTTACAAGTAATACCTGTTCACTCAGTTCTTGAAACAATCAAATATATACCGTGAATATCATGGTTCTGCTAACACCTTTTGTATGTTTTCTGAAGCCACTGGTAGAACTAACCTTTTTAACCATCTGCTGAGGACAGAAGTCACGTTATAAGTCAAGTGGAACTTTGAGTTCTGTTTCCATTTCTAAACATTTGACCACAAAATTAAACCTCAGATTCTTAAAGAAGAATTCAGTCTTCTGGGTAAGTGGGATCTGTCCACTCGTTCATTCAACATTTACTGAGCTGCTGCTTCATGTAGAATGTACAAGTGGGTTAAAAGATGTTTGAGGAGATTACTGTCTCGTTAGCCATCCAACTAATCATCACTCATGCTGAAGTTTTGAATCAGAAAAAAAAAAAAGAGTTGAACCAATATTTGTTAAATTTTGCACACAAATAGCCCTAGGGAGCACAGAAGGGAAGACTTTTTCCATTGAAAAAATGTATGACTTTTCTGAATAAATTAATATGTATCTTAATCATCTATGTTTCAAATGAGGAAAAGATTAATTTAACAGAATCATTCTGTAAAACCCCTACTGCTTTGAATCCTATGAGAACTTGTTGCTAATTTGAGGCTTTCAAATTTAAAGTCATAAGATAAGTTGAGCAGTCAATAACCTTGAAATTTAGGAAAGTGACTGACATGGACTAGCCAGAACGTTTTTTGCAGTAATTTGATTTATAACTCTGCCCTAATCACTCTTAGAAATCAGCTAGACAGTAAAGAGTTCTCTACCTTCAAACCTCTTGATGAAGTTTTGCAGATTAATCTGAATGGGTTGGAAATTTGATGAAAGGATGGAGAGCATCTAAATTTAGTTTTTCTGGATAGCCACATGCAAAAGAATGAGACTAGACCGCTATCTTATACCATACATAGATATCAACTCAAAATGGATTAGAGACTCCAATGTAAGATCTGAAACAATAAAACTCCTAGAAGAAAACATAGGCAGTATTCGCTTTGACTTTGGTTTTAGCAATATCTTTCTGCATATGCCTCCTCAGGCAAGGAGACAAAAGCGTAACTAAACAAATGGGACTATTATCAAACTAAAAAGCTTCTGTACAACAAAGGAAACATCAACAAAATGAAAACCTACCAAATGGGAGAAGATATTTGCAAATCATGTATGTAATATCCAAAATAGATAAAGAATTCAAGCAACTCAACAACAAAAAAGCTAACAATCCAATTAAAAAATGAGCAGAGAAACTGAATAGATATTTTTCCAAAGAAGGTATATAGATGGCCAACAGGCATGTGAAAAATGTTCAACATCACTAATTATCAGGGAAATGTAAATCAAAACCACAGGGAGATATCACTTCACACCCATTAGAATGGCTATTATCAAAAAGACAAGAAATAAGTGCTGGAGAGGAAGTGAAGAAAAGGGAACCCTTGTGCACTTTTGGTGGGAATGTAAATTAGTGCAGCCACTATGGTAAATCACATGGAGATTCCTCAAAAAATTAAGACTAGAACTATCATATGATGTAGCTATTCCACTTGTGGGTGTTTATCCAAGGAATACAAAAACACTAATCTGAAAAGATATATGCACCCCTGTGTTCATCACAGCATTATTTAGAATAGACAAGATGTGGAGACAACCTAAGTGTTCACTGATGGATGAATGGATAAAGAAGATACACACACACTTACAATGGAATAATAGCCATAAAAAGATGAAATCTTGGCATTTGGGACAACATGGATGGACCTTGTGGGTATTATGTTAAGTGAAATAAACCAGATGGAGAAAGACCAATACCATATGATTTAACTCATATGTGGCATATAAAAACAAGCAAAACAAAATGAATGAAGAAACCAAACTGAAACAAATAGATACAGAGAACAGAGTAGTGATGAGCAGAGGAGAAGGGGGTGGAGGGAGGGCAAGATGGGTAAAGGGGGTCAACAATATGATGACAGTTGACAACTAACCTTTTGGTGGTGAGCACACTGTAGTTTATATAAATGTCAAAATATAATATTATACACAGGAACCTTATGTGTTATAAACCCATGAAACTATAAATAAATAAAAATTTAATAAATAAATTTACTTTCATTAACTTATGAAACAGCAACATACTTTGCCCAATTTACTTAGCTTCAGAATTTTCATTTGTACAGTTTGAACCAGAAGAAGTACCTTTTTATTGGTTTATTTTTTTTTCTAAAATTCTAAGACTAAATTGTTATTACAATGTCTTCACAAAATTATTAATAGAATGCCTTCATAATTATCTCACGTAAATATTTAGATAAATAGCTATGTAATAGCTGAATTTTCTCAAACTGTTAAAATATTATTTCTAAAGGTATATTTCAGGTTAAGAAGGATTAAGCTGCAGAGATATAATGTTTAATGATATTTCTCAAGTGATAAGAACTTACTATCAGAAGCATGTAATATATTAGTACCCTCATTATGGAGTTCAGATTCTCTCTTCAGCAGAAAATGCTCAGGGCATATGTGAGTGATGATAATTTTTTTTTCTATGCCTATATTCTTATAGCATTTCTTATCATGATGTCATTGTGTAACTGCATTTAAAGTGGGCTCTTAGGGACTTCCCTGGTTGCGCAGTGGTTAAGAATCCACCTGTCGGGGCTTCCCTGGTGGCACAGTGGTTGAGAGTCCGCCTGCCGATGCAGGGGACACGGGTTCGTGCCCCGGTCCGGGAAGATCCCACATGCCGGGGAGCGGCTGGGCCCGTGAGCCATGGCTGCTGAGCCTGCGCGTCCGGAGCCTGTGCTCCACAACGGGAGAGGCCACAGCAGTGAGAGGCCCGCGTACAGCAAAAAAAAAAAAAAAAAAAAAAGAATCCACCTGTCAATGCGGGGGACACAGGTTCGAGCCCTGGTCCGGGAGGATCCCACATGCCGCGGAGCAACTAAGCCCATGCACCACAACTGCTGAGCCCGTGTGCCACAACTTGAAGCCCACGTGCCTAGAGCCCGTGCTCTGCAACAAGAGAAGGCACCGCAATGAGAAGCCCGCGCACCACAACGAACAGTAGCCCCCACTCCCCGCAACTAGAGAAAGTCCACGTGCAGCAACGAAGACCCAACACAGCCAAAAATAAATAAATTAAAAAAAAAGATGATTCTTTAATAAATCAATCAATCAATAAATAAAGTGTGCTCTTAAGCATTTGCCAATTAAAGAAACTCAACATAAAGACCCAAAGACCCCATCTGAGTTTGCTAAGTGATGCAGTGTTAATAAAACTGTGGCTCATTGGAATCTAGTGTGTTACAGGATTTTTTGCACACTTAGCTCTTCAACTGATTTGGTTTGGATTCTAGTCAAATTACTTGGTACCTTGGTTAAGTGGGCTTGTGAAAAATACCTGATATATACAACCACTTCCTATGGAGCTAATAGCTATGTGTTTGCTAAGTATTTTGTGAGAAGAAAAGATCAGAGAGCAAAGAAAGCTGGATTTCCTTAAAAGCACTGAACTGTAACATGTATGTAAAGACTGGGTAATTACTGGGCAGAAACAGGCCTGCCAGTAAAAGCCAAATATATGCAGCTCCCTTCTTTTGCTGAAAATCTGTCCTAGTTTCATGTTAAATTATATATTAAAAGAATACTGCATTTTTCTATAATGATGTTTTTATAATATAGAGGGTGTTTCTGACCAAAGACTCTACATCCACAATATATGATAAAAGCAAAGGTATAATGATAAAATATCATACTCAACTCATTTAAGTAGTAAAGTATATTCTAAACCTCATACTGGACAAATACAGTCACTGTGAGGTGGTTCTATAAGTCTCTAATATATTTTAAAAAGGTATATATCATGTTCAAACCAATTTCTACTATATCTTAAATTATAACTATATAAAATGAACACATTAACTTTAATGACCACTTATTTACACTAATATAAGTCTGTTCCCCAACAAGAAAGATGTACATATGTATATGGGTGTTTGTATGAGTTAGATAACTGGCATCTTTTAAAAAACTGTTCAAGAAAGTTTGAAGTAATGAATTTTCATGTAGCATGAGGAGGTAATCAAAATCATTCTCCCATATTTCCTTAATTCTAAGGTGCCATATGTTGTATATGTCCTTAAGTTAGTGAAACTTTTTTTGGAAAGAGAAAGCAAGTACACCAAATGCGCACATTAGAAGGAAAATTCTGGTTTTATAAATCTTATAATGAAAAAAAGAAAATGGAGTACATATTTTTATTTACCTTAGAATTAAATTTGAATTTAAGCTTAATTTCTACAGTAACCTTTAGAAATTTTTATTATGCAGTCTTTCTTGATGATAATTTGTAATTTGCTATGATTGATTTAGAATTTCCAAATTTCCATCCATTTTTAGAATTCAAAATTTTGGCTAAAACCATCAATTATTGGAAATCCTCTCAATGTAGACTGTGCATGAGGCCAGTACCTGAGCTGATCCTCTAGGGAGCTTCATGGAGAGTATAATAAGGGGAGCCCTTGTTGAGCAATTTATAGTTGATTAACATCATCATGAATTGCTCCCAACTTTATTCATGATTCTGAACACTTGAGATAATTGAAATACCAAAAGAACGAGTATAAAGCTATTAGGACGAGTGGCTACTTGAGCCTACTCACAGTCTCTTTGAGGCAGAGGCTCATTTTGTGCATAAGTGTAAAGAAATATATTTTTGGAAAAATAATTCTAGTTCCAGTTAGAAGATGGTGAACTCAGAGATTTCATTTATCACTGCTCAAAGTGTTTAGAGCCATTGAAAACATTTCCCCCTAGACATTGACATGATGGACTTATTTTAATCAGCAATTACAAAAGTTGACCAAGTGCCAGGCATCAGTGAGTAGATTATTGGGCAAAAATCAGTTTTTCCCCCTTGTACAAAACCTGGATGCATCCTGTCCAAGGACAGACTTAAACAGGCAAGGGAAAGTTTATTGAAAACGATTGCAATTGGAGAGAGAGATCGGACTAAACTCTGCTGAAACAAAAGGTGGGACAGTTTATCAATTCTGGAGTGAGCTAGTGGACTGGTACTGGAGGACATTAGGAAGAGACTGGTTAATGTGATTAGGCCATCTGTGTTTGCTAATCAGCACTTATTGAAGTTAGACTCTTGCCCTCCCACAGAGAATGCGGTGCTATCTTTCTTGATGATTACATTTCGAAAAATGGCTCCCATGTCCGTGAGAAAGACATTCCTGGGTTGTAAATCTGGCAAGATTACTAGAAGAAGATTTACGTGTCAAAGGGGTGAAAAAAGAATTTGCATGTTTTTTAGAGTAAATGTTCTAAATAAGGGGAGGTCAAGGACCTATAAGTCAGGAAGAAACCTGTCTAAAGTTTTATTAAGCTGAAAGGAATGTTAAGGCTGTCTTGGTCAATCTAAACCTTGAACACAGGTAAAGATGTTTGCCAACTCTAGAGAAAAGCCTACAAGTACGGCAAGCTCCTTTACCTTTAATCTCCCATCCTCCCTAATCTGATTTAGATATTTCCCTTGTGTTGTCACAGGCTTACCAATATCACAGAATTTATCAGGTCAAATTGCAATTTTTTGTCTGTTTACTACTCTTGACACTAGACTGTAAGGTACCTGAGAACAGGGATCCTGTTTACATTTGTAACCACAGGACCTACTGTAATTCCCCTTACCTCAATTAATGCCTGCTAAAATAAACTGAATTCTAAAAAATTAACAGAAAAGTAGCTGAGATAGGAAATAAGAATGTGGGAATTACAAAAAAATTAAGAGCCTTTAGTTTAGTAAAATGAAGATGGTAGGGGAATATGATCAGAAGCCATATATTCCTAGAAGGTATGAAATTTTCTAGTAAATCCTAGAAAACTAGAAGTTGGCCACACCCAGTGGAGATAGGAAAGAGGGCTCACATTTAATGTACACTATATGGTAGACACTATGTTAGCATATCAAATTTAATCCTTTATCTGCGAAGAAAGCACTGCAAACCCTATTTTATAAGTAAGAAAACTGATACTTGGAGTGGCCATATACCACCTACAGAACAGTGAACCAAGATTTAAACACTCACCTTTATGGCCCCAAAGCTGTTAAATTTGGCTGCCTTAAACATAAATTATAATAGTTTAAGTTTAGGAGAGAAAAATGATCAATACTTTCAACTTTGCATATGAGATGATATCCCTAAGAAGGGATCACCCTCAAAATATAAATAGAATCAATAAGTATCAGATGTGTCTTTAAATACTAGAGACAAGCAAGGTTGTAAAGAAAACTGATGATGTTTGGGGGTACCTTCCAAAACTTTTGAAGGTGGTGTCACCACAAGGAGACTCTGTCTCTTGGTAGCACCATCAGCTCTGCTTCTGGATTGGATGGATTTTGAGATGACATTAGAAGTGCTCTTCTCTTAGAGTTAGGACATTCTCGGATTCTTTAGTAATGAAATACCTTTGATTCTTTGCTTTATCACCAAAAAAGATGGTTTAAAGGAACAACCTTTTTGTTTTTCCAGATACACACTGGGAATGCTATTTACTAACTCTCACTACATGCTAGAGATATGATGGTAGTCCCCTTATATATCGCAGTATACCGTACAGAAAATATTAAGGCTACTGGCATCAGTCCCATATGATTAAATAAGCTATTTAAAGGAGGATATTCCTGAACTGGAGAGGGATGTCTGGGACAAGAGCAAGCAGGATGAGGATTTAATCAACAATTTAGTTTTCTCTGGAAGCCTGATAAAATTCAAATACCCATGTCTCGCTTACATGGGACTTATTTTTCAACATAATATGGCTTGACAATTTTTCTTAAGAATTTGGGATGAGAAGGAAAAACATAATAATTTAATCTAGTCAATAAAAGGAATATTGATGTTCCTCATATTTCTTTGAAGTCCTTTGGTAAATTTCTTGACTTGTCATCTGACTGACTTTTACCCTTTTCTAGAAAAAAAGCATACCAGGAGGAAGTAAGACCTAGTGCTTTTTAGTGTACTCTTGGCATTCTTCCAACTCTTCTGGAAAACATCATTCTATCACTTATATTCCTGTCGAACTGTAAGTTGAAATGAAGAACCCTCTTACCCAGCCTCTTACACAAAAGTATCACGCTATTCTTTAAAAGACCCTATCCAAACAGACACATTTTAAATAATTATTAGTTCATCATCATGACCCAACAAGACTGCAAGGTTGCTTAGCAACAGAATCAGGCACTCTTAACAGGAACATGCATGGGAACAATGGTGAAAAGTGATGGAGATCTTACAAAGGCAAATTCTTTGAATTAAATCTTTGTGAAAAGACATCACGGGGAAAATGAGTTTTTTAACCTAAGAATTGTTTCCTGAGATTGATACATTATTTCATAGCTAAACATCAACCACTTTCCATAGAATAGATAGAACAATGGAACTTTTAGTCTTTACATAATTTAGGGCACTTACAAAACATTATTTATCAGTGTTAGCTTGAAAATGAATAATATTTCTGTGTTGTCCCATTATCTTTAAAACTGTATAGATACGTAAAGAAAGGAAGTTACTTACAAAAATAAATACTGCAAATGTATTTGATTAACGACGTTCTATTTTTATGTCATACATAGACTATAAAAAATTGTATTCTTTTAAATTTGAACAAGATATAAGTATATATATATATATATATGTATACATACATAGACACAAACATGCATTATCTATCTAATTCCCATTTCCAGTGGAAAAAAAAAAGAAAAGAAAAGAAAAAGCCTGCAAAGCATTGTCTCTTTGGGACTCCTAGATGGACTAATTTTTGACTAGTTTGACTGAATGGGCTGATTTTATACTACAATACCTGTAAAGGCACTAACTTGCTTCTATTAGTAAATGGAAGAAAATCCAGTACATATGGGCTCTGTTGATGCAATATGTAAACACCCAGCAAGTTCAAAGAGTAAGCTCAACATCCTGGCAGAAGACCTCAACTTTGACCCTAGTCCCATCTCTGGCTTGGACAATTCACTTAACCACCATAGACCTCATATTCCTCATCTATAAAAGGAGGCCTCCAAGATTATTTTCAGCTCTAAAATTCCTAAAGTTCATGTCCGTCAACTCTAAGTAGCATCATTCTTTTTTCTCACGGAAGAATTGTTTGTTTTAGTGCATTGGTTATTTGACTACTGTCTTTATGTAAATACTAGAAGTAGCAGGCTTGTTCACCAATACATTCAGGTATCAGGCAGAAAATTTTCAATACTGGGTTTTTGTTTGTTTCTTTCTTCATGGCTGATTGCATGTTGCAGAGCTGATTTTTAGTTTCTGGAAGTTAAAAACATGCAGGTGTAGATATAATATGCTGCAGGTGTAGATATAATATGCTGCAACCATTTATATCACCAGCCATAATGTTTTAAAACAACTGGCTTTTTTGCATAGTCTTTAGAAGAGGGTTAGATGAGCACTTCTGTTTTCCTTTTCTTGAGAAGTTTTATAAAAACACCAAAAGGTCATCTTTAAAATGTCAGACAAGATTAACAACAAAATCTTGGAAGACAGCCAGTCCACCAAGGAAACAAACCCAAAGGACTCTTTACAGATGCAAATCTTAAATAAGCAACAGAACCTGAGAGTGGGGTGAGGGCAGGGGAGAGAAATACTTTGTAGCAAAGAAATACATTAAAGAGATGCCTCGGCCTTGAACTGTTGGAAAGGAGTAGCAGTAAACAAACCTGGCCCCCAGCAATTGCTAAAGGGCACATTCATTAGGAAGTTGGAAGCAAGAAGTCTAAGATCATGAGTCAGAGAAGCAGAATCATGAGCCACACCCACACTGGGTTCTATATGCTATTGTTAAAACAAAGAGAAGTTGATGTAAATATTTTAATTGCAAGGAATTGAAAAAGTGGTTATTAATCCCACTAGTTGATGCCAGGCCAGGTTTCTGATTATACAACTGAGGATGTAGCTCTATAGTCCTGACAGCTGGGTAGTAGAGAAGATGCAGTTTTCTTCCCACAAAAATACCACTTCTCCTACTAACAATTCTAAAGGGAGAGAAAGCCTTTAACAGAGAACACATTAAAGGAGAGTCACAGTTATTTAAAACCAGAAACTTAAATATTGATGGAGGAAGCAAGTAGGTTTAGGAAGAGAGCAAGCTACAGAAATTGATAAAAGCTTTGCCCTTTTAGTTGAAATTTTTAAAATTATAAACAGAAATGGAGAATTCTCTGCCATTTGTATTTTATCCAGTATTCAACTAAGTGGCCTATTAGTTTAGTAGGATGAAAAGTATCTTGCTGGCAAATGTGGAAACTAATACTGAAACAAAACTATAAGGCAGAGGCATATTTTTGTAGCAAAGGATTTCACCAGCTTTGTCAGGGTTGACACAAGAATCATATTATAGGGGCTTCCCTGGTGGCGCAGTGGTTGAGAGTCCGCCTGCCGATGCAGGGGACACGGGTTCGAGCCCTGGTCCGGGAAGATCCCACATGCCGCGGAGCAACTAAGCCCGTGCGCCACAACTGCTGAGCCTGCGCCCTAGAGCCCGCGAGCCACAACTACTGAGCCCACGTGCCACAACTGCTGAAGCCCGTGTGCCTAGAGCCCGTGCTCCGCAACAGGAGAAGCCACCGCAGTGAGAGGCCCGCGCACCGCAACGAAGAGTAGCCCTTGCTCGCTACAACTAGAGGAAGCCCGCACGCAACAACGAAGACCCAACACAGCCAAAAATAAATAAAATAAATTAAAAAAAATCATATTATAGTTATACTTAATATAAATGTTAGATTATGTAATACATAAATGTATATTCAGTAAAAATAGTCAATAAATTGTACATAATGTACTACAGTAGTAAATGTTAGGTTCTTTTCAATGAATACTTTATAGTGTTTTTGCGATCTTTATAAAGAGCCTGGTTTTTAAATAAATACTATTTCAAATTTGGGGAATGAGAAGTTTAAAATAAGATGAACCAGATTTCTACAATCCATTTTCTGATGCTCAAAGTGGGCAGACTACAAAATGGAGCATGGCTCAGGCCATGTGGTCATCTGTGTGTTCCTTGCACTGTTTGAATTTTATTATACATCCGTAATATGCAGGGCACAAATCACTCATAGGTTATGCTTTTTAGGCAAACTTTTACACATGAATAACAACTAATTAGAATAGACCTTAGCAAAACCGTGATGTTTGCTTGTTTCATCAAGCTCCACTTTCTGAGTTTCCCCTGTGAGTCTATTTATTGCTCTGTCTTCTCTATTCCCTAATACCCTCTGCAGAACACTTATGCCCTCAAGTTCTCTTCCCTCTTGCACATCATCAAAACTTGCTTTTGGATCATTCAGGCTGAGGTAAAAATGACTACGATCTTAAAGCACAACCAGTATTTGAATTTTAATGGGAAAAAAAGATTTAAGCTAAAGGGATGAGATTGCGAGATAAAAGGATGAGAGTTGAGTGCCAACCATCAGTTAGTAGATGAGAAGACATTTTTAGGCATCAAAGCTTTTCCGCGGGCTTCCCTGGTGGCGCAGTGGTTGAGAGTCCACCTGCCGATGCAGGGGACACGGGTTCATGCCCTGGTCTGGGAAGATCCCACATGCCGTGGAGCGGCTGGTCCCGTGAGCCATAGCCACTGAGCCTGCACGTCCGGAGCCTGTGCTCTGCAACAGGAGAGGCCGCAACAGTGAGAGGCCCGCGTACCGCAAAAAAAAAAAAAAAAAAAAAAAAAAAAATGCCCAGATAAAACATTTCATTTTCCCATTAGAGAAATGCAAATCAAAACTACAATGAGATATCACCTCACATTAGTCAGAATGGTCATCATCACAAAATGTACAAACAATAAATACTGGAGAGGGTGTGGAGAAAAGGGATCCCTCTTGCACTGTTGGTGGGAATGTAAATTGATACAGCCACTATGGAGAACAGTATGGAGGTTCCTAAAGAACTAAAAATAGAACTACTATATTACCCAACAATCCCACTATTGGGCATATACCCAGAGAAAACCATAATTCAAAAAGATGCATGCACCCCAATGTTCACTGCAGCACTACTTACAATAGCCAGGACACGGAAGCAAACTAAGTGTCCATCAACAGAGGAATGGATAAAGAAGAAGTGGTACATATATACAATAGAATATTACTCAGCCATAAAATGGAACGAAAATGGGTCATTTGTAGAGACGTGGATGGACCTAGAGTGTGTCATACAGAGTGAAGTAAGTGAGAAAGAGAAAAACAAATATTGTATACTAACACATGTATGTGGAATCTAAAAAAATGATATAGATGATCTTATTTGCAAAGGAGAAATAGAAACACAGACATAGAGAAAAAATATATGGATACCAAGGGAGAAGCAGGGAGTGAGACGAATTGGGAGATTGGGATTGACATACATACACTATTGATACTATGTATAAAATAGATAACTAATGAGGACCTACTGTATAGCACAGGGAACTCTACTCAGTTCTCTGTGGTGACCTAAATGGGAAGGAAATCCAAAATAGAGGGGATATATGTATAGGTATAGCTGATTCACTTTGCTGTACACCTGAAACTAACACAAGAGTGTAAAGCAACTATATTCCATTAAATTTTTTTTAATTAAAAATAGAAAAATATGGGGAAAAAATCAGGGATTTAGGGGGAAAAATTTAAAGAATCATTACCATATGAAAAAGTGATTAGTGTCACTAATGATAAGGAACGTACAAATTGAAAGCACAGAGAGATATCACTAAGAGATGGCAGGGAAGTAGCGCAACTGTTACATTAGTGTTCTGTTGGGTGAATATGGTGATCCAAGAGATTAAGAAAATAATTTTTTTTTTTAAATGGGGGAAAGCAGAGCCTTTTTTATTTTATTTATTTATTTATTTATTTATTTATTTATTTATTGCGGCACGCGGGCCTCTCACTGTTGTGGCCTCTCCCGTTGCGGAGCACAGGCTCCGGACGTGCAGGCTCAGCGGCCATGGCTCACGGGCCCAGCCGCTCCGCGGCACGCGGGATCTTCCCGGACCAGGGCACGAACCCGTGTCCCCTGCATCGGCAGGCGGACTCTCAACCACTGCGCCACCAGGGAAGCCCCAAGAAAATAATTTGGCACAATCGAATTTTTAAAAACTGAAAATATCACACTATGATGCAGACATTGTTATTAGTTGTTTGCCTAACTGTTCTTGCATATTTAACACTAGGAGATATGTCAAAAAAACAGAAAAATAACCCATAAATTCTCTCAATTTATTTGGTAAAGCTTAAATTCATAGCAAACAAATTTTAAATGCAAAACTGAAGATAGTGGTTACCTCTGAGGGGATCAGAAAAGAGGAAAGGTCACCAGAGTCATGCAAGTGATATCAAGGTAAGAGTCATGTTCAGTTCTTAGACTGAATGGTGAGTCTTTGAAAAGATAATCTGGAAAATTAGAAGTCACTGCCTCTACTCTCAAGGTCAGAAAATACGTAAGAGACCCAGAGAGATTTTTTTTACCACACGTGGTTGCAATTTTATAGATAATAAAAAATGAAATCTCATTCTTGCCATTAAATCAATGTTATTTTTTTAATTTGAAGAAAAATGAGGTTATATAAATTTTTACAGTGGTGAACCCTGTAAAACTGCTCCTTTGAACATTACAGTGGTAATTTCAAGTCTTTAAAACACAAGTTTGAAGAGATAGGAAAATCCATTACATGCTCTTTCATACTTTCATGTAAATTAATATTAAAACCGCTTTATTAAGTTGTGTATATAATAAAATGCACATATTATAGTATGCAATTTGATGAGTTTTGATGTATGTATAAAACCATGAAACTATCACCACAATCAAAATAATAAACAGATCTGTTGACAAAAAAGTTTCCTCGTGGTCTTTTTAATGTATTCTTTCCAACTCTACCTACCCCTCTAATCCCGGGCAACAACTAATCTGTTGTCACCATGCAATAATTTGCATTTTTCTAGCATTTCGTATATGTTCAATTCCACCATATATACCCTTTTTGTCTGTCTTCTTTCTGTCAGCATATGTGAGATTTATTCATGGTGTGTATGTCAATAATTCATTCCTTTTTGTCATTTTATTACTTTTTATGAATATAGTACAGTTTATTTACCCCTTTACTTATTGTTCATTAAACTTTTTTTGACCATATTTAGTTTGTCTTTAATTACATCCAATTTATTTTCATCTTGGACATTGTGATTTTCATCTCTAGAAATTTGAAAGTCTGTTTTGCATTACTTTTTATCTTCTTTGTTTCTACTTCCTTTTGGACATAGGCAGTACAGGTATAATAATTGTTTTAATATCAGTGCTTACTACTTCTAACACTTCCTTGGTAACTTTTCATTGGTTTTCTAACACTGTGAATTTTACATAGTGAGTGTTAGATATATTTATTTCTATAAACATTCTTATGCTTAACTTTGAGATTTATTAAAATTCCTTAGGAATGTTTTGATCCTCTGGATCTGGTTTATAAGATTTGTTATTTGGAACTTTTGCAGTTTTGTTTTAGGCTAATTTTTTCCCACTACTGAGGCAAAACCCTTCTGTGTACAGCACCCTGTAAACTTTGAGGTTTTCCAGTCGGGAAGGTGGGGTGAGAACATGCACTATGACTGTCTTTGTGTGAATGCCATGCCTTGTTACACCCAATCCTTGAGGTGGTTTTCCCTAACCTCAGACACATACCCTGATCAGCACTTAGCCAAATGCTGGAGGGGAGCACTCTGCTGCCATCTGGAATTCTCTCTCTGTGCAGCCCTGTCACTGTTCCTCTGACCTATGAATTCTAGTCTTGGTTTCTCTGAATTCTCAGCTCTGTCTCCTCAACTCATTCCTCAGTCCCCATCTGCACTCAAGATCTGTCTGAAATCAGAAGGACTGACACCAACATGCACTGCAATGCGTTATCTTATGTAAAATTGGGTTTAAAACAATAGTTTACAATTAAGGATGCTTATAATACTGTGATAAGTTTCTTACAGTAGTAACAATTACACACAGTAGGTAATATGTTCAAAGGGCAATTTTCATCTAATATCCACGTTATTTCAAATCATTTTTGGAGTCATTCCAAACATGTTAAATACTATCTCAAATGTAGTAAGTTTTCTTTCTATATAGGACAAGTAATAACTGTCTTATACATATGTATATATCAGACAAATATGAATTTATCTTTTTTCTAGGGTATACTCATATATTACATAAGTTTAACTCTACAATAATTGTTCTTTACTAATTTCCCCCTTTTCAATAAGAAAATGTTATATTTCCTTATATATATTTTTATATATTTTATATATACTACAAAATATGTATTTATATATAGTCCTATGATGTATATGTGTATATATACATAGACTAGAAACATATATATATATACATAAAATACATATATATACACACATAGACTAGAAACAATTAATTGCATCAATTGATAAAACACTAAACTCAGGAAAATCTAACACTTCTCTAACAGTGCTCTGTACCTCCTCTCTCTCTCTCAGCAAACAAATTAGGCAATTTTATATTAAGTCAACTTCTAGATCAAAGCATTCATCACTGAGCCAGAGGAAATATTTTTGGCACAAACTTCCTTTCACTTCTACAGATGGTTCCATATTGAAACTGTTCTTTTGTTCCAATCTCAAACACTATATTAAACAAAGTTGTAACATGTTTAAGATACCTTATTATTTGATAGTTTGTGTTGGGGCCACTCAAAGTATATTTGTAGTCATGAAAGACACTGAGACGCTTGACCCAAGGGTTAAACATTTCCAGAATCTCTAGTGACAGGATGAGATAGCATTTACTGAGAAGCTACCCTGCTGCAGCCTACCACTTCATTTACACATCACAATAGCTCTGAAAAGTAAACAGGATTTTCCCAGTTAGAGATGAAGAACTGTAAATTAAAAGTCAAGGAGACTACCTTTGGTAAGCGATTAACAAATAGCCTTGTTGAGATTTTAATCCAGCTGTATTTTGGAGCAACATGGATGGACCTAGAGGTTGTCATACTAAGTGAAGCCAGACAGAGAAAGACAAGTATAAGATATTGCTTATATGTGGAATCAAAAAAAAGAAGATACAAATGAACTTATATATGAAACAGAAACAGACCCACAGACATGGAAAACAAACTTATGGTTACCAAAGGGGAAAGAGGGAGGGAATAAATTAGGAGTTGGGGATTAAAATATACACACCACCATATATAAATTATACAACTAACAAGGCCCTACTATATACCACAGAGAACTATACTCAATAATTTTTAATAACTTATAAGGGAAAAGAATCTGAAAAAAAATAGGTATATATGTATGTATAACTGAATCACTTTGCTGTATACCTAAAACTAACACAACATTGTAAATCAACTATACTTCAATAAAAATTAATTAATTAATTAAAAAATAAACCAAAAAGCTCTAAATGGCATACAGGTAATTTGACTCCAGGTAGAGTGAGCAATAACTGAAGTATCAAAATTTATATAACTCCACTACATAAGCCTCTTCGAATGATCTCTGCTCCCTATCAGCTCTGTGTTCCTATCTCTATCTTTAGTCTCAGGCCTAGGTCTAATGTCAAACAGTGCACAGTATATTGGAAAGAGGGTGGATTTTGGAGTCTGAGAGTATGAAAATCTCAGTTTTATTTTTTTAATAGCCATGTGAGTGTTATGAACTTAATATTGTCCTCCTAAATTTTTTTGTTGAAGTCTTAATTCCTAATAGCTTACAATGTGACTGTATTTCTCGATAGGGCCTTTAAAGAGAAAATTAAGATTCAATGAGGTTATATGGGTGGGCCCTAATGCAATGTGACTGGTGTCCTTATAAGAAGAAGAAGAGTCACTAGGGATGTACCTGCACAGAGAAAAAGCCATTAGAGAACCCAGTGAGAAGGCAGCCCTCTCCAAGCCAAGGACAGAGGGCTCAGGAGAAACCAACTCAATCTTGTACTTCAGCCTCCAGAGAAAATAAGAGTTCTGTCTTTTGAACAGCTTAGTCTGTGGTATTTTGTGATGGCAGCCCTAGCAAACTAAGACAAGACCTTAAAACATTTTACATGACCTCTTTGAATCTAAATTTCCTTAGTTATTATTATAGTTTATAATTATAATAGATTGTATTGACTAATAAGTGAAATAATCTAGAGTGCAATGATGTACATATTCATAAATCTTATTTTCTCCTGGTATGTTTTTCTTGTGACTTCCAACTCCAATAAACTACTCATTAAGCTCATTCTCAGCAGTGGTTCATGAAACAAATCTAAGGGCAGAGAAAATAGGAAGAGAAATTAATAGTCAAAAGCATCTCGAGAAAGTTCACTTGCATAAAATTCACAAAACAGTATTATTATTTTTACTTTCCTCAAGTTCTGGTCATCTTGTTCTTGATGAATATGTCTGTGAGAATATTATTTTTTTCTTTAAATGGAAAATTTCAAAATGGATAAACCCTTAGCATTTCTTAAATTCGGACAATATTTGAGTGAGTAAATATAAAATGAAAAATGATTTCATCTTATTGTATAAGCAATTAATGCGTTTTTTTGTTTGTTTGTTTCTTTTTTTTTTTTTTTTTGGTCTCACAGATTTACATACCAATTTGTTTGTGTTCCTGAATCTTCTCCTTCAAACTTTTGAGTCATATTCAATTGTGTTGTCTACTCAACAGAAGGGATCTTTCTCTGCCCCAATTTGCTTCACTCCATAGTCCCACAGACGCCTTACAGTTTTGGGGGTTTTTTTTTGGCAAAAAGCTGATAATCATGATTAACCCCTCACTTTCTTTCACTTCCTATTTCACATCTGCTAGTTCAACCATCAGAATATCACCACCATGCCCACCTCCACCTCTACCAATTCTAAATTCAAATCTCCCCTGAATTATTTTTATTTATTTATTTATTTTGCGGTACGCGGGCCTCTCAGTGTTGTGGCCTCTCCCATTGCGGAGCACAGGCTCCGGACGCGCAGGCTCAGCGGCCATAGCTCATGGGCCCAGCCGCACCGCAGCATGTGGGATCCCGGACCGGGGCACGAACCCATGTCCCCTGCATCGGCAGGCGGACTCTCAAGCACTGTGCCACCAGGGAAGCCCTCCCCTGAATTATTTTAATAGCGTTAGCTGTTAATTATTTTAATAGATACACAGCTGCTACTTCCCTTTCCCTCTTTCTCACCCTTTCCTTACCTCAGTTCTTTTCAGGCCTTGAACCAGGAACTCTTCAAGGGATCAGACCACACACCTCCACTCTCCACTGGGAAGTGAGCTTTGCCTCACAAGGCAGGTCCTGCGCATGCTTTCTTTCTGTCCATCAATTTCCCCAAACCAGGTTGAATCCCCACTTGATCGCCATCTCCTAATTGAAGGAAGGGAGAAGACGGGAACTAATATTTATTATTTTCATCTGGGGATTCTAGGCTAGCTTCCTTATATATGTTAATCTTTACATACATGATATTATTATACTCATTTTACAGGCAAATGAAACTAATAAGTGCCTGGGATATTTGCATGACTATGTTAACAAGTGTTAACCTAGCCAAGGAGTAGCAGTACTAGAATTCAAACCCAGATAAATCTGGGGCCAACTTCCAAGTCATTTCTACCTTGTGTTTCTTTGAAGGCATACATTAGCACTTTTTGTTGGCCACCCTGGGATCCCAGAATGACTGTTTGGGCAGGTAGCAAGAGGATATGTTTAGGAAGCAGAAAAAAACAGAATTTGTGGACCATTTCTTCAACTGTAAAATAGAAATAAAAATTCCTAACAGTTCTTTTAAATAATAAAATCAAAGAATTTAGTACTGTTTTTAGGAAAGAATAAACACACACACGCAAATAGATACACACTTGTTATTTCTCTTCCCTCTCTCTCATTAAAAAAAAATTCTAAAATATCACTTAGGGATGGAGAGTTGAGGTGTGTGGCCTGAACGCAGAGTTCCTGGTTCAAGGTAAATACATATACACACAGCAAATTAAGTCACTGCCAGTTGTCCTTTTGGTGACTCCTCCAACTTCACTGCCTACCACCTTACTTTGTCTTCATCCACTACATTGACTTCCTCACACTTCCAGGCCCACACAATGCCCCTTGGGGCCTTTACTTTATTGATTGATTGATTGATTTAATCTATTTATTTATTTGTTTATTTATCTATCTATCTTAGGCCTTCTCTTTATTTACCTATCTATCTATCTTACGCCTTCTCTTTACTTATTTACTTATTTATTTATCTATCTATCTTAGGCCTTCTCTTTATTTATCTATCTTAGGCCTTCTATTCATTTATTTATTTATCTATCTTAGGTCTTCTCTTTATTTATTTGTCTATTTACTTATTTATTTATTTAGTTCCCGTATTTTTTTTTTGGCTGCGTCAGGTCCTAGTTGCAGCACGCGTGATCTTTTCGTTGTGGAGTGTGGGCTTCTTTCTAGTTGTGGCTCACGGGCACCAGGGTGCATGGGGTCTGTAGTTTGCGGCCCTCAGGCTCTCTAGTTGAAGCACGCAAGCTGAGTATTTGAGGTGCGCGGGCTTAGTTGCCCCGCAGCATGTGGGATCTTAGCTCCTCGACCAGGGATCGAACGTGTGTCCCCTGCATTGGAAGGCAGATTCTTTACCACAGGACCAGCAGGAAGGTTCAGGACCTTTGCTTTAGGTATCCGCTCTGCCTGCCAAGTTTATCCTGGAGCCTTGGTTTGTTCATTTAATTTCTTCCAATGCCTTTTCAAAGGTAGCTTTATTAGAGAAGTCACCCTACATTATTCTATTAAAATAGCTCACCACATCTCACCACAGGGACTGTTACCCTAACTTATGTTTGTCCCCCTAACTTTCATCACAATCTAACACACAACATGTTTACTTTTTTTCCCCCATAAATATCTGTCTTCTCAAAAGAATTCTTGTATCATAAGGTAAAGGGGTCTCTTTATGTTTTATTTACTTCTAGATCCCAAATGACTAGATTAGTGCCTAGGGCCTCTTAGCTGATAAATAAATACTCACTGGATAAACTTAATGAAATAATGAAATATGTATATTTGTTACTGTGCAAATAAAGACTTTAAAAAATAAGATCAGTAAATCTCTGGCCACTTCATCTGACAATTGTATCTTCTTCTTTTGTCTTTGTCATATTAAGGACTTTTAGTAGAAGCCTCAGCTGATTGATCATTTGCAGTAGAGGTCAAAATTGCAATTATTTAATTCCACAGATTGCCTTGGAGGGCAATGAAACAGAAAATTGATGCTGCTTGATCTTTTACACAGTTGTTCCTTTATGAAATATAAACCTTAAAAAATGCCATTGTGGAATATAGTAAAGCGCTCTGAATATTTACAATTGTAAGAAAATGTCCAAGAATGGTGTATATGGCAAGTATTTCTATGTTGTACACAGTTTATTAAAATTTAATAAAATACCATTTGTTATCATTTTTTAAAAAATGTCCAAAAGGTTTCAAAAATTGGTAATTTTTCTTAATCTCTCTGCTTTCAATATTGTTTGAAAACTAGAGTTTTTAAATTTAGTTATGATAAATACAATATCTTTTAAGGAATCCCTTTGACTTATGGACCACAAGGTATGTTTCACCTTATTTTTTATATTAGTTCAATATTAAAAAAGAATCACTGGCCCTTTGGCTCTGATCAATTAGATAAAAAATTCTGACTCCCTTTTTTAGAATCTGTCTAATTTTTGTATGGTTTTATGATAAGGCAAGTTTTAGGGCAATATTTATCTTGAAGATATTTGAGTTGTTAAAGTTTCCACTTTTCTTAGAAATGTGTTTTCCACTACCAAGAAAGGAGCACTGAGTAGTACAGGGACATTTTATTTTATTATTCTTTTTCTTTTCTTTTTTCCAGTGGA
The DNA here is from genome assembly GCF_949752795.1 of Hyperoodon ampullatus. Taxonomy (NCBI): domain Eukaryota; kingdom Metazoa; phylum Chordata; class Mammalia; order Artiodactyla; family Ziphiidae; genus Hyperoodon; species Hyperoodon ampullatus. The sequence goes on from NC_136915.1 coordinate 130,687,219, forward strand.
ATTTCTCAGCAGAGTTGGAAATTCCCCAGATTTATAAAACATTAATATTAAATGTATAATAAATGATTATGCTGCAAAATCCAATCACATAGGAATTGAAAAATACCCTTTCTCCATTAAAACTTTTTTTAGGAATGGAGAGTTTATAAAGGATTATCTCTTGAATGCAGGAGAAAAATCATGCCCCACACTCCATAACCAAAAATAGCATTATCAAAGGCAAACACCATTATTCAGTGTAATGAAGATAAGGCTGAGAATTCACAGGACAAATTCTATGAAAAAGTTAAATCATTTATGGCGTTTCTATTGCAGTGGAAGAGAGCTCAGCTACATATATGTATATATATTACCATCCAATTAGATCTATCATTTGGTGGTGTCAAAGAAAATCTTGATGTGACAGAAGAACTCTTAAGCATGATGCCCATGACAAGCACGACTGTGTTCTGGGGTTTAATTAAGTCTTTTTTTTTTTTTTTTTTTTGCACACTGCATGGCTTGTGGGATCTTAGTTCCCCAACCAGGGATTGAACGCAGGTCCTCAGTAGTGAAAGCGTGGAGTCCTAACCACTGGACTGCCAGGGAATTCCCATAATGTCTTAACAATGCTACTATGAAACTAGTCAAATTTAGGACATATGACTACTGAGAGTGCTCCCCAAATGGTCAAAGCTGTTAGACCATTAATTTAAACTGAGGTGGCAACATTTTTCAAGGACATGGAACTTAAGTCAGTTCCTTGCATGACTGACCCAGAGTTACCCTCCACTAGAAAATTAAAATAGAAGACATACTGTTTGTAATAATTAAGTCTATGAACTTTGTGCCCTCCTAGGGCCAGACCACTGGCAATGCAGTTATGGTTGATGGATTAGATGAACAATAACAATCTGCTTACACATTGAGATTAAGATGCTTCAGAAGCGGCATGTTCTGGAAACAACTGAAATTTTAAGAATTCAGTTGATTTGAATAGTTAACAATAAACAGTGGAGCAAAGTCTTGAACTTTGCAATTTCATTTATCATACTGATCTCAGTTTCATCAAATCAGAGTCATGACCAAACTAAATTACAAAATAGTGGGGTTCAAACTTATCCTTCTTCTCCCTCCCATCAAAAAAAAAACCAACAAAAAACAGCTTAAAAATTCTTCAGGCCACTGTTCTCAATATTGAAAGTTTGTAAAAAGATGTACAACTGTGAAGTTACTGAACTGAAATTTAAATACTGTGCTGAAAGCTAAATATGGCAATGATGCAGAAATAGAGGAATTCTATCTTTATGTAACTGAGATTTTTTAATTAATTTAAAATTAAAATAATTACCCTAGTTCTATCAATATTTGGAATTACATTCTAAATTCCTTCCCCTTGATAAAATAAAAGAATGAAATTATTATATACAATTAAAGGTAAAAGAGTTTACTATAGGCCAGATACTCTTATTGTTATTTATATGTTCCATGATAATCTAACTGAATTTTAACAATTCTGTGAGGTAGATGGTATTATTATCTCCATCTTATCTATAAGGCTACTGAAGCACATGCTAAGTAGTTAGCCTATGTCTCACAAGGAGCAAAATGTAGTGTTAGAATTTGAATCTAGACAATCTGGTTCTAGGATAAACGTTTTCAGGTACTAGACTATAGCTACATTACTAAATAAATAAATAAATAAATAAATAGGGTCTGCATCCAAATTAAAGTAAAAAAGAATTAATACAATTCCATTTCTGGGCTTCCCTGGTGGCGCAGTGGTTAAGAATCCACCTGCCAATGCAGGGGACATGGGTTCGAGCCCTGGTCTGGGAAGATCTCACATGCCACAGAGCAACTAAGCTCGTGCGCCAAAACTACTGAGCCTGCGCTCTAGGGCCTGTGAGCCTCACCTACTGAGCCCACGTGCCACAGCTACTGAAGCCCGCGCGCCTAGAGCCCGAGCTCCGCAACAAGAGAAGCCACTGCAATGAGAAGCCCGCGCACCGCAATGAAGAGTAGCCCGAGCTCACCGCAACTAAAGCCCGTGCGCAGCAACAAAGACCCATCGCAGCCAAAAATAAAATAAATTTATTTAAAAAAAGAAAACTTCATTTCACGAGAAACCACTAAGCACTTATCAGAATGGCTAAACTCCAAAACATGGAAATCACCAAATATTGGTGAAGATATAGAGCAACAGGAAGGCTCGTTAATTGCTGTTGGAATGCAAAATGGTACAAGCACTTTGTAAATTTCTTATGAAGCTAAATATAGGCTTACCTATCATACAATCCAGCAGTCACACTCCTAGTTAATTATCCAAATGCAAAACATGAAAGCCTATACACAGATCTTTAGAGCAGCTTTATTCATAATTGCCAAAAATTTGAAGTAATCAAGATGTCCTTCAATAGGTGAGTAAACTGTGATACATCCATACCGTAGGCTATTATTCAGCAATAAAAAGAAACGAGTTATTGAGCCTTGAAAAGACATGGAGAAGCTTTAAATAGATATTGCAAAGTGAAAGAAGTCGTTCTCAAAAGCCTGGATAAATATATGCTTTCACCTATATGACTTTCTGGAAAAGACAAAGCTCTACAGATGTTAAAATGATCAGGGATTGCCAGAAGTTTGTTGGAAGGGGAGGGGAAACAGGGATAAATAAGTGGGACACAGGGAGTCTTTAGGGTGATGCAACTATCCACACAATATTATACTGGTGGACACATGGCATTATGCATTTGTCAAAACCCATAGAACTGTACAACACAAAGAGTGAACCCTAACATAAATTATGGTGCTTACTTAATAATCATGTGACAACATTGGTTCATCGATTGTAAAAATTGTAATTAATAAAAATAAAAATGTAATTAATAAAAAATGCTTTCTGTGGTGTCAGAGATAATCTCTAATATCATGTGTTACTTTTGTGCACAAAATTTCGATAAAAGAAATTCAATATTTATTACAAGGGACTTGTTCACACATTTGTGGTAGCTGGTTAAACAAGAGGAAGCTGGCAAGGCATATAGTCAGGAAGAAAGAATCATGACTGGAAACTCACTATCATGAACTGAAGCTTGGACTCTCTGGACATAGATAGGGCCTACCCTCTTTTAAAGGCCTTTTGATTAATTAAATCAGGCCCACCCAGGATGATATATCTCTTAATAAAGTCAACTGATTAGGAACTTTAATTACAGCTGCAAAATTCCTACACTGAAATACATAGATGAACGTGTAACTGAGTCTTTGGGAGGTGTGTGTGCACTGTAAAATAACTCTTTTATGGCCTCCTTGAATTTTCACAGGAGTGTAGCTCTTGTAGCCTACCCTGTGTAGAAGCATACTAGAAAGGGAATTCTGGAATATTTAGTTCAGAAGTAATGCTGTGTGGGATACTATGACAGTGGATATGGTAGTCTGGGTGGAAGCATTGTGGGCAAGGAAGGCAAAACCATTTCCTGAGTAAGTGTTATATTCCAGTATAAACAAGATGTCATCCAATTCCATAAAGAAAGTGCTTTAAGGTAGTCAACCTGCCACCGAGTAGCTGGCTGATCACCTCAGAGAATGGTACCACATCAGAACTGAACCCTGATTCTCACATCAGAGTCAGTCTCTATTGTTGGCTTACTGGACATTCAACAGTGGCTGTAGCCAGGCCAGCCTTTGTGAACAGAATTCAATGTTGCTAAGTTCATGCTGAACTCCCATCCTTGTCACCATGGCTGCTTTGTTCATGAGTCACTGGGCAATGACAGAGATGGTTGGGGAAGATGCTGACAGACATTCATTAAATAGGTCATCTTAGTTACTTGATTATTAAAATCCCCACCCCTTTTTTTTTAATAATTCACATGGGACACAAATGTCTTCATACCTGTTTCCGAAGAGGTCTATCCACATACCTTCCTCAAGACTCTATTTTCATGAATTTTACAATGGTGTCCCTGATATTCAACCAAACCATTGGCCACATTTCATTAATTGACATAGATTTGGTCATTTGGCATCTCTCCTTCAAGGCAAAAATAAACAGTTTCACTGGTTGAAGTTCTGCCTACTGGGAGAATCACCCTTCACCCTGTCCTTTAGAGATGCCCCCACAAAGAAACTATGTTGCCACAGCTGTCAACTTTTGGGTGGTCTCTTTATATCATGCAGTACTGTCTTTACTGGGCTTAAGACTGAAATATATGAAGAGTATGAGCTATGGGCATTGGAGCTACTTTTTCATGCAATCCACTTTTTCCCTCAGTACCTGCTCAAGCCCCGTCTCATCCATAGCACTTCCATTTGATAATGGAGCACAGTCATACATGCCTACCTTTGTGCCTTGGTAGGTCAGAAAATCCTGCTTCATGATGGACAGCTCAGGGTGCATGGTAACTCAATGGTCTACGATTAAGCTTTAGTCTTTGCTGAGACCCAGTAGCAAGACAAAAGCTGTTGTTTAGAAAGACACTAGTTATCCACAGATGATGTCTGGGCTTTGTTCCAAAACCCTAAGGATGGGAGATGTGATTCACCTATAGGGACCTGCCAATGGCACTCAACAACATCTCTATATGCCAATGATGTTTCAAGCACCATTAGATCTGTTGGCTCATATGGCTTAAGCAGCAGAGCAGTTTCAGCTGGTGCCCCTTGGCTTCCAGTCTGCTATGGTCTTCCCATTCTGACCATTGCCTGTAGACATTAAGTTTCAGCCCGGTGATGAACATTCTCTGGATCTCAATGAATATTGCTTTTATATGTGAGTAGAAATATGATATTTAAATTATTTTGCATTTTACTATTATTATTACCTATTGTCCTGTTCCTGTTCCCAAGCAGACACTCCTTTAGTGAAAAGGATGCTACATTTTTCCCCGTAGTTTACCATCATCTAACGTTAATGCCTGGTGTACAACAGGCATTTTAAATAAATGTATTGAATTCATCTGAATTTAATATATATTTCTGGTAATAGTAATTATCCATGTACATATGCAGACTTCCCATATGCACACGTGCACACACACATATACACACACACGTGCACACATGAGAACATTCATGTACACAGAGCCCTGAAGAAAGAAATCACCAAGTAATAACCTCTTCATTCATTACCTCCATATGAAGCTGTGTCTAATACTCTTTCTTTGGGCCAATCCCTGATAATTAAATATTTAAAAAATCACTTTATCTCACCAATATCATGTCTGCTTATCTATACATCTGCTTTAAAAAATCCTATTCTGTCTACTTATCATAACCTATTCTCCCTGCAACATACATGGATTCCATTTCCTTGTTGAACTAAGGTCATTGCAAAACCACAAGGTTAGACATTAGCAGTTTCTCATGAACATATTTTAGGTGATTAATATAATTAGTCTTGAGTAGTTATGGGATTGATACATTCACAGATTGGTCTAATTAGCCTTTGAACAGACTGATGTCTCAATTGAAGAGCTAATAAATTATCTGGCTGATCTCCACACACCTTTTATCCTTGGTTTGATTAATACCCAAGCTTTTGGCAAAGTACCTGGGAAAAGGGCTGAAGCTTAGCCTATCAATTTCAATAATTGCATTATTTTAATGGGTGTTTATCTCTCCTGAGTATTTGATTCTTTTGGTTTTAATATACACAATATATATTTTGTGGTGCTTATGAAAATTATCAAAATTTTCCATTTATTTGCACATAGGCTAATGCTATTAGAAGCCTTCTGTAAGACTGTCTCTATGATATAAGTGAGTAATTCTGGGAAATCTAGAAATACTGTATAAAAATGCATGCAATTAAACAATAATTTTAGTTCTCTGTCATCTGGTGATTCCCTGGAGAATTTATGACAAAACTTCCTTTGTTTTTGACAAATAATGTTGACTTCCTCCAAATCTTCATTTTTACCTCCTTCTATGTATAGGTACCATAATAAATAAAGACTGTTTTTAAAGTTATTTGCATGTCTGTGTAATGAAATCAAAATAATAAAATGATAATTAATAGTAATATATGTGTATAATCTCTGGTACTGTTTCTATTCCACAGAGTAAAGCTACCTATGCTGTATTTACATTTAATTAAATCTTTAAAAATGTAGCTATATTATATACGGAAGTCTCCTTGACATTAAGGTCATTTACTGTGATAAATCCACTGATGCATACACTCAGCTCAGGCAGTAAATGAAAACTATTAAAGTGTAAGCTAATTATAATGCAAAAGCTAGTGTATGATCAGAGCTCATTCACCTTGTTGTGAGTAACAGAGATTTTTATTCACTCCTGTTACTTGAAACCTAACTAAATGTGTACCTATTCTAAAAATACATTCTCATAGCAACTTATATAAATTGTGTGAGTTATGCATTTAACTGCAGAAAGTATTGATCAGTTATAATCATACACTGTTTTTTTTTATCAGAAACATATTTTAATTTGATGCCATAATAATGTCTCTTCAATATAGAAGTAATCATTAGTAGTCCAGTGGCATGTTTGGTAGAATTTTCATTAGTACCTTGGTAACTTGCCCTTCTCATAGACATTATTATCACCCAAGACTTAATTTTGCCCATCACACATTATTTTCCAGATAGATAGATAATCATACACTACTCAAACTTTTCATCAAGCACAGAGATTTAGAGTGCATTTTCTACTTTCCAATACTCTCTTCAACCATGTTTGTTAGCATTACTGAAATATGGTTTTCTTTTCTTTTACAACTTCTTTATCTCCGATATCTTGTACAACTTTGTTTCGTTAAACCACAACAAGTTTTGCCTATTGACCAATGACATAATATTTAGACAATTTTGTCATAGTGTGTCAGTTTCACATCAATTCTCTCTTTATCTCTATTGACTCTTAACCTGAGAACTATATATGGAGTTCTTTGCTTCAATTCCACTGTACCTATAGGTTCTAAATTCTCCCTTCTCACTTTGGTATCCAAATCCAGCTACTACTTATCCCAAATAAAACCTAGTAATATACCTTTGAATCCACTAATATATCATGAGCTTGTATATATTATCTCTTTTAAATTTTATTTCTTCCATACATACTAAAACAATGCTTTAAATGTGGAAGCTATTTACTAGACATTAAAATAAATAACATTGGAATCTATAATAAAACACAATTTTATCTTCAAATCTGCGATCCTTGATTTTATTTCTAACTTTATATAAATTTTTGTAAAACACAATGTGTCCAGACCCTTATAAGAGTCAAATTTTACTACAGAATTTTAATGACAAGCAGCATTCGCACATCTTTCTGCTCAAAAGATAGCACTTTCAATTCTTTTCAGCATTTTCTCCTGAGGCCGGTACACTGTTAACAACATCCTATGTCTTCTTTTTCCATACTTTACTCACCTGTTTTGTGAGAGCATATTCTAAAGTAGTTGCCCTGAGGAAAAACTGCAAGGAAGTACAATATTTGAGACTTTATATAATTAAATGTTTTTTTTCTACTTTAACACTTGAAAGATATTTTATCTTATACAGAATTCTACTCTGTAATTCAATATTTTTTTCCAGAAAATTGAAAGCATTGTTACACTGTATTCTAGTTCCATGGATTCGGTTGATAATGCTGTATTTATAATTTCTGATTTAGTGTGTGATCGATTTTATTTAATTTCTCAGAAAACTTTTAGGATTTTGTCTCTATCCTTGTTGGAATTCCAAAATGATATACTTGGATGTCTTGATGAAGATGTGCTTTATTAAGCTGAGGAAGTTCCTTCTGTATTAGTTTACTAGAGGCGCTCTTGCAAAGTAGCACAAACTGGGTATCTTAAAACAACAGAAATGTATTCCCTCACAGTTCTGGAGGCTAAGTCAAAAATCAAGATGCATATAAGGTTGGCTCCTTGTGTGGTGCTGAGGGAGAAATCATCTCATGGCTGACTCTTTCCTGCCTTCTGGTGGTTGGAGACAATTCTTTTTTTTTATTTTTTAAAAAATTTATTTATTTAATATATTTATTTTTGGCTGCATTGGGTCTTCGTTGCTGCGTGCGGGCTTTTCTCTAGTTGCAGCGAGCGGGAGCTACTCTTCATGGCGCTGCGCAGGCTTCTCATTGCGGTGGCTTCTCTTGTTGCAGAGCACAGGCTCTAGGCACTTGGGCTTCATTCGTTGTGGCCCGCGGTCCCTAGAGCACAGACTCAGTAATTGTGGCGCAAGGGCTTAGTTGCTCCGTGGCATGTGTGATCTTCCAGACCAGAGCTCGAACCCATGTCCCTTGCATTGGCAGGCAGATTCTTAACCACTGCACCACCAGGGAAGCCCCTTGTAGACAATTCTTGCTCTTCCTTGGCTGGTTCATGCATCTCTTTCTCCGTCTTCACACAATGCTGTCCCCTGCGTGTGTGTTGTCACTGTGCATCCCCTTCTCTTCTTATAAAGACACGAGTACTTGGATTTAGGGCCCTCCCTAATCTAGTATGACCATATCTCAACTAATTATATCAATATAGACCCTATTTCCAGATATGGTCACATTCTGAGGCTTAGGGTAGACATGATTTTGGAGGGACAATATGCAACTCCATCATCTATTCCTAATTTGCTGAAGATTTTTATGACAAATTTGTGTTACATCTTGTCAGATGCCTTATCTGTTTCCACAGAGATGACAGTATGATTAGCGCTTTTAGTCTGATTACTATGAAAATCGCATTGATTGATTTTCAAAAGTGAAACCAACCTTGCATTCTTGGAAATAAACTTATCTTTTCATGGAGAATTAATACATTTATGTATTGCTGGATTTAATTTTCTAATATGTCGTTAAGGATTTTTGTGGCTAAGTTCAAGAAGAGTTTTGTTAGGTAGTATTTTTTAATGTCTTTTTTGGTTACTTTTATATTGAGATAATTTGACATACCATAAAATTCACCCTTTTTAAATGTACAATCCAGCGGTTTTTAGCATACAGTTGACCCTTGAACAACGAGGGTTGATCTGCGTATAATTTATAGTCAGTCCTCTGTATCCAGGGTTCCTCTGCATCCACGGATCCAACCAACCATGGACCGTGTGGTACTGTAGTATTTACTATTGAAAAAAGATCCATATATAAATGAACCTGTACATTTCCAACCTGTGTTATTCAAGGGTCAACTGTATCTACAAAGTTGTGCAAATATTACCACTACTTAATTTCAAAACATTTTCTTCAACACCAAAAGCAACTTAGTACCCTTTAGTAGTCTCTTCCCACTATTCCCTCTCCTCCCTACTGGTAACCACTAATCTATTTTTTGTCTCTATACTCTATTTTGGATAAACCCTACTGATATTCTTCAAGTGTGTTAATCTTTTCATATCATCTTATAACTTATTTTCGATAATATCTCCCTTATAGCTACTTGTCATCATTCTAATTTGCCTTTAGTTTCTTGAGTCCTACAACACACAAATACACAAAGTCCTTCTTTGGTACTTTCATCATTTCTTCCAATTCTAGTTCTTCTATTGACTATTATTCTCCTGCTTATAAGTCACGTTTTCCTGATTCTTGGCATGTCTAGGAATTTTCTTAATTGGATGCAGGACAGTATAACTACTACATTGCTGAATGTCTAAAATTAATTTTCCTCCTTTAAAGAGTGCTGACTTTTTTTCTAGAAGGCAATTAAATTATTCACATATCAGGTTGGTTTTTCTCAAGACTTATTTTGAAGCATTGCTAATTTGAGGGTAAAATAGGTTTTACGCTGGAGCAAATTTAGGCTTATTACTACTAGTAGTCTTATTTCTAGGCTAGAAATATTAGGCTTACTACTGTAATTATTTTACTACTAAAATATTAACCTTCTGGGAACTTTACGGAATGTCCTAGGTTATGACAATTGATTCTCCAGTAATGTTGGTTGGATCTTTCATATCTCTGCACCCCATGTAATCTCTGAGAATTTTCTAGTGTTTACCATCATCCTGTCATTTTTCCTAATCTCATAAACTTTCATTGCATTGTCCACATATGCAGTTTAGTATTCTGCAAAGACTCAGTGCAATTGCTCTTCAGGGTTTTGGTGCTCTTTTTCTATATAGGTTCCTCCTATGTCGAACTATGCCTTACAACTTACAACTACCTCAGTGCTCCTGAACTTCAATCTCTTCATGCTTAGCTCAGTGATATTACTGTGCTCTACTTGGGATCTCTTTCTCTGCCTTGTGGTTCATAATGTGTCTCTAGACAATTTTATTTCTCACACTACTTATTTTCTCACTTTGGGGAATCCCAGGCCTGTGCTGTCAATTGTCCAAGGTCTATTTTTGTTTGTTTGTTTGTGTTTGTGTTTTTTTCCCTATTCTCCATTTGTTTGTGGTGGAGGTTAAGTCTGGCTATTTTATTTGATATTGCCAGAAGCAGAAGTCTAGTTCATAAATTTAATTAGTATATTAATTCAGAAATCAATTCCCCCACTCTTTCTCTCTTGCAGTTATAATTAATAAGTAGTTCAGTACTTCAGGGGACTTTATTGTTAATCATGTGATTTGTTGACAGGTTTTTAATATATTTATTTTACTTTTTTAATATATTTGTATAAAGGTAGTTATTATGTGCACATAAAATACAGTTAATAAAATACAAAACAAAATACTTCCTATATATTATTACATACTTAATGTCCTTTTCTGAACTTGCTTTATATTGTGAAAAATCACTTAACTTTGACTCTTGGCTTTTAATAAAAAGTAAGTACAACATCAGTAGTTTGAAAAAAATTATTTTGTTTTATTTTATATTGTATACAATTTTAATGAAGACTTTAGTAAAAACTTTATGTGATATATAAAGTAAATTTAAAAACATGAACTCTGAAATTAGGCTGCTTGAGTGTGAATCCCTATTTTATCATTTATTTGGTCTGTAACCTAGGAATGGTTAGTTATACTTTTTAGATGTTATCTTCCTAATCTGGGAAATAATAACATCTATTTCACAGAGTTGTGAAGAGTAAATTATGTGTGTGTGCTTAAAACCGCTGGTACATCTAACAGCTGTAAAAGTAGTTATTATTATTCCTGTACACAAGAGAAAATATAAAGAAGAAATAATACAGAATTAACTTTACAAGTATAATTAAATTCATTTTTATGATGAAAGATAAAGTAACTGAAAAGGCAAAATAAAATAGCACTTCCGTTGATCACTCAGGATCTGAACCAAGTTCTGAAATAAGACAAAAGTGTGACCAAGTAGAAGAACAGAGCATCACTTGTGCCTCTCTACAAAGCTAGAGTATATTTTTCTGTAAGGTTCCTGTGTCTATATAGACCTTGTAAAAGGTCAGGACTCACACTTGTCCAGGTGAGAGAAAGAGACACCAAGGGCCCTGATTGAGAAATGATGCAAAGCACTTTAGATCTCTGAAAAGGAGTAAGGCATGTATCAAAGAGCAGATTTTAAAACAAGATATCTCATTTTCATAGAAAGAAACATAAGAATTGGAGAATGCTCATTCCCACTTAGAAAACACATAATGAGCTAGTAACTGTCACTAGTCCTGCTTTCCACCTGGGATCATTTTTGCTGTTGCTCCTTTTGTTATTTTTATCCCTTCCGTGCTTTTTGTTCTTATAGGTTTATGCATTAAAAAATTACATTATGTTCATTACATTTGAATTTGGGGGGTAAGTGGAGCCAAATTAATGTATTTAATCTGTCACCTTTAAGTGGAAGTCTTGCTTACATTCCCTCTTCTGAAAACGTACTGACTAAACCTTTATTTCAGAACATCAGTATAATGCAGAAAATAACTGCTTTATGGGGTGTTTCTAAACCTTTTCTTTTTTAAATCACATAGCCCAACCAAAATAAAACAGGCTATTATTTATTGCTTGGTAAGTCAGCTATACACTGCTATCTTACCTAATTTGCCTAACACAGTTAAAGGTTGTTATTCAGGAGTATTCAAGGCTGACATTCGTTTAGGATAATGAGGTAGCAGAATATGTCATTTGTTTTGCATAGACTGAGCACTGTTGTAAGTAATGGAGATTTATGTTAATAGCAAAGTCAGCATAACTGACGTTGCAGACAAAGAGTAAACGAAATTTATGCACCATCGAGCTACTATTTTGATAAAGTAGATTTTCCTCCCAGAGATATTTAAAGGTCTTAGTAAAATAGTATCAATACATAGAAGCAGCCATTACATACTCCAGTTTGTTATCAAATTATGTTTTCTTAAAACTGACTTATCTGATGGGAGTAATCCAATCACAGGGTACAGTACTAGGTAAGAAATAATCAGGTTAAAAAATTATAACACAGTTACTTAAATTTGAATATAAGTTTTAACTGTTAATGTAGGAGTTTTTCAGTTTATCTACAATGCTTAATGTTAAAAAATTGTATCAATTTACTTATAAATTTTTACTGTCTCAATAATGCATTCCAATTTGCTGTGAGACTTTATAAACAAATGTCACAAGTCTGCTCCTTGTTTTTCTTAGTTCTAAGATAAGGTATTTGACTAGGTAGTACTTACTGTTAAACAAACAGATCAGAATTCATGGATACTTGAATACAATTATCAGGTGAACACTAATGATAGCTGAAAACTTAAGTAGGGTCTTTGCCAAGAATGCCTGTTTTTTTAAAATTAATTTTTATTGGAGTATAGTTGCTTTACAATGTTGCATTAGTTTCTACTGTACAGCAAAGTGAATCAGCTATACGTATTCATATATCCCCTCTGTTTTGGATTTCCTTCCCATTTAGATCATCACAGAGCACTGAGTAGAGTTCCCTGTGCTATACAGGTTTTCATTAGTTATCTATTTTATGCATAGTATCAATAGTGTATATGCGTCAATCCCAATCTCCCAATTCATCCCACCACCACCCCTCCACGGCTTTCCCCCCTTGGTGTCCATACGTTTGTTCTCTACATCTGTGTCTCAACTTCGGCCCTGCAAACCGGTTCATCTGTACCATTTTTCTAGGTTCCACATACATGCGTTAATATATGATATTTGTTTTTCTCTTTCTGACTTACTTCACTCTGTATGACAGTCTCTGGATCCACCCACATCTCTACAAATGACCCAATTTTGTTCATTTTTATGTCTGAGTAATATTCCATTGCATATATGTACCACATCTTCTTTATGCATTCCTCTATTGATGGGCATTTAGGTTGTTTCCATGTCTTGGCTATTGTAAATAGTGCTGCAGTGAACACTGAGGTGCACGTTTCTTTTTGAATTATGTTTTTCTCTGGGTATATGCCCAGTAGTGGGATTGCTGGGTCATATGGTAGTTCTATTTTTAGTTTTTTCAGGAACCTCCATACTGAGATCCTTCAACTTCTAGGAATGCCCTGTCCCAGAACTCCCTCATAAATGCACTATATGGGATGCATGGGTCCATGCACCCTCACTGCAATGTCAGGACAGCTCTAGACAGTCGGTGTTTCTAAATTTAAAGGAGTGGGTGGATATAGAAGGAGAAGTTGAGACTGTGCAACAAGACAGGATTGCAGGCTCTGCAAAAGTATTGTGCTATGATAGAAGTGGTTTTTCACTCTGATTTTCATGCTCTTTGAGCATTTTAGGAACCAATATTGCATCTCCAGTGCAAGGAGAACTATGCTTTTTATTGTTTTGAAGGACATGTGCGTGTGTGTTTAGTCTAAAATCGCATCTGTTACACGGAAATAGATAAGCATCTAATCATGGTGTTCATCTCGTTATATACCCCCATGTCTAAATGACAAAAAGATTTTCTTCCTTATCTCTATTCAATTGTTCATTTATTTTGGTCACAGTATTAAAAAGGGGAGTGTGTGTGTGTATGTGTATATGTGTGTATGTGTGTCTCTGTGTGTGTGTAGGAGTTAGAAAACATATTGTAATTTTAGCAGCTTCTGTGTTTCCTATTCTTGCCACACCTTTAAACAATAAGAGATCCTTCAACTTCTAGGAATGCCCCGTCCCAGAACTCCCTCATAAATCACTCCCTTCCATTAATTTATATTGAAAAAATATTTCTCAAGTTTCAAGATAAAAACCATTCTTATTTTCTATGGGATATTTTCCTTTATTCCTTTAGTTTGGGTCACATTTTTATTTAGGGCTCAGTAACACTCAGACACTACATTTGTCATCATTCTATTCAAGCTTTACATATGGAATCCTTCCTTCTATTTACCTCTGCTCCATGTCCCCTGTGGCCAAGGAATGGTTGTTTATTTCTGGATAGTTATGGGATCTAACACAGTTGGCCACTGTTACATTCACTATATGCTTTTATATTTGGCTTTCTAATTTATGAATATTTGCATTAAAAAGTATGATTAAAATAATGGCTAACTTATCTACATTTAATCTAAATAGAAAATAAACCCTGTTAAGGGCTGTGACTTCTTTAAGAAGATTTTTCCTCAATCTTCCACTATTTAAGAGAAATAATTAATTTATGATTCTGTCATGAAACTAATTCCAAAAGAGAATAAAATTACTAAGTCTACATATTTTAGAGGCATATCATGTACAGATACTGAGACCATTTTAATGTTGAAAATGTATTCCATCTACCATCGGAAGGCTGATATACTGTGACATAATTGTATTTTATTGACTATTAGAAATATGTTGACTATTAAATATGTTGTAACCTGAAATTTAAAAGTGGTTTTGTGGTTCCAATTTTTTTCTTTTTAAAACAATATCCAATGTATCCAATCTTTATTGAAGAATTATTTTCTACATGTTTCACTAACTTATTATTATTTCCTTTAACTCTACAATATTTTCTTATCATGGTTATTAAATAGTATATAAGCTTACATTTTCTTCTGGGGTATGAAGCCAAGTAAAGATATAGATCACATTAAAGTCTATTTTAAATTAAAAGTAAAGATCAAAAGCACATCTGGTAGGAAATGGTAGCCAAAGGGAAGAAACCAGAGAATAATATAATAAACAGTAAAAATACCACCTGCTCACAATTTCTTTCTCTTTTTTGAGCAGTAGTTCCTTAGAATATTAAGAATTTGGCACAAAACTCTACTTTATATATTCTAGGCAGCTGTGCCACCCTGGATATCTTCAAATATATTAGTCAAATATAGTCATTACATTTTTTACTCATATAATTTTCTTGGTACATAAAAGTATATTTAATGCTTATAAGCAGTTATATGTAAGTACCTTCAATCTGTTTGAAAATTGTGACTATATTATTAGGATACTTAAATATGTATGTGACTTTTATAATTATCAAATATTTGTGAGTATTTAGTATGGTATTATTAATTTTTTTTTTTTTCAGTACGCGGGCCTCTCACTGCTGTGGCCTCTCCCGTTGCGGAGCACAGGCTCCGGACGCGCAGGCTCAGCGGCCATGGCTCACTGGCCCAGCCGCTCCGCGGCATGTGGGATCTTCCCGGACCGGGTCACAAACCCGTGTCCCCTGCATCGGCAGGCGGACTCTCAACCACTGCGCCACCAGAGAAGCCCTAAAATGTTTTTCTTATAATATCACAGGTGAGTATACGTACTGGGGAGAATAGAGTTCAGGAAACATTTCCTCAATGCCCTAAAAGCTGCTAACGTGAGGCACTAACCATTTTTCTTATTGAAAATAAATAATCTGTCTAGTGTCATACGGAGTTTATGTCTGTAACGACTACCTCTGGACTCATGAAGCATGAAAGGTAAAAACAGCAGAACATACGGTGGTTTTTGCACATTTTCTCCAGAGAGCTCATTTCTAAAGTTCTTCAGAATTTGTCTTAAATTTGCCAGCATTACTCATCCAATTTTCATGAAGAAAGAAAAATATCATTTTTTTTCCTTCTTTTTAGAGATTGGAGAGGAAAACTGCAAAGTAAATTTTGGTATTATATGTATATATACACATTTGTATAACATTTTGTATTCTGCTAAAATATTAACACTATCTGAGCCTTCAGTATAACCATCTGATTAGGTAGAGTCTATTTATTATAAAGATTAGTAAACACAATTTTAGCACTAGGCATTGCCTTAGGTTTAGACTACGTGAAAACTGGCCTGACCCTAACAAGTCATGAACAACTCAGAATCTTCCTTAATGAGCTCACAATGTCTCAGAAGTGGAAGACAGGAAAAATCAATAATCATATTACAATAAACTAAATAGATGTATAACACTATTAACAGTAGTCATCAGACCTTCTAATGTTCCTAAGCTTAATCATTACCTAATTTAATCATCACAATGCATTTACCATCCCTGTTACACAGTTGAAAATTGAGAAGTTAAATTATTTTCCCATTAGTAGTAGTAGAACATAAAGACTAAGACCAATCCCACAATCTGACAACAGAATCCAAAATTCCATGGAAAGGGACACTTGGTTTATGTTGAAATTACTTTTAGTGCCATGGAGGATGAGGTGGAAGGTGAATGTGAGGATAATAAGAGTGAAGCACAAGCTGATTCTTGAAGTGTAACAAAGAATTTCATGTGAAGGTGGTGTGGTAGACATTGCAAACCAAAAATCAACTCATACACAGGTCTTGGATAATGATGACTTAGTCATTATTTGCTATGCAGTACAAGTAACTTATGTTTACAATATGTAAAAAAATGTGGTGAAAGTGAGGATGAAATGTTAGAGTGAGCTAAGTTATATGAATGGAAAATGTGTAATTACATGCAAAATTGACAGAACTTGGTGACTAATATGAAAAAGGTGAGAACCTTGAAATTATTGTTATATACTCTTATTGTCAATGTTTAACTCTAAAAGTGATATAGACACAGTCTCTCATTTAATCTTAATGTAATGTCTCCTTGTCTATAGTAATGTTGATATTTTAACCCAATAAAATATGCATGTACAGTAATTATGACATATTGAACAAGTTTTCAGCATACATTTAAAGAATTCCTGATGTAATCAAGATATCTAGTATCCTTTACAACTATAAGTAAAGAAACAACCCAGAGCTTTCTTTTACCTTACTCCCCAAGTATGGGAAAAATTTCTCAAAGATGGGAAACAAAAGACATATTGATGCCTTTGTTACCAAGCAGTACAACAGTAGCATTGAGTTTTTCTCTTATAGATCTAGATATTACAGAAATCCCATAGGTAATGTTCTGAAGATAGCATCACAAGATGGCAAATGTAAGTGGACAGATCTGGGATGCTCGGTCACCACGCCTGCATATGAACTGTTTTCGTATTGTGGCCCATGGCACTGTATTTTCAGTAAAGTCTGCACTCAAATAACTCTCTTACCCTCAAGTTGAGATCTATTAGTTATTGGTATCAGACTGGGAAACAGAATCAGCAAAGGTAAAATTAGCTTTACAGCAAAAAGTTTACTAGTGAGGTAGAGAGCCCCGATTTAATGACAAAATGTTCAGTGGGAAGATAAAGTATTTCTTCCACTGAACAACATAAGAAAAATTGCATAAAGCAAAGATGTTTTGTATCACAATTGCTGGTATCATCATCATTTACCACCAGGTAGCAAAGCTCTTATAAAGCATTGGTAAATAAGACAGTGAAGCATTAGTGTAATAATAGAAAAAAGAAAAAAAAGGCCAGTAAAATAGAATAAAAGAGAAGCCAGACAGACATGTACTTTACATGGTTAGCTCATGTGTGACAAATCTTCCACTGCAGTGAAATGTAGTATTTTTTAGAAATACTGTGGTTTCATTTAAATAGGTACACAGGAAAACAAAAATGTGACCCCTACCTCACACTAAACACAAAAATATATTCCAGGTAGGTTATAGATTTAAATGTGAGTAAAAATAGTTCTCTCTTACAAGATAAAACATAGGGAAATATCTTCAAAATCTTGGAGTAGGAATTATTTCTTAACCCGGCCTTGAAAAGCAATAACCATACAGGAAAAGATAAGAGATTGGACTATATTAAGAATAAGAACTTCTGCTCATAAAAGGCCTTTTATAAGAGTAAATACACAGGCCAAAGTATGGATAAAGTTATTTAAAATATATATTTTTCTAAGAAAAGACTCATATCCCCAAATATAAGGAATTCCAATGTATTAATAATAAAAGGCAAATAACCCCACAAGAGTTGGCAAAAGAAAGGGATGACCCAAAACTTATATGCATACCATTATTAGTCATCAGGAAAAATGTATATTAAAGCAAAGTTAGGATTCATTACATACTCAACAGGATGGCTAAAATGTAAAAGAAAAAATACCAAAATGTGATGAATGTGTTTAACAACTGGAGTTCATATATATTACTGTTTGGAGTGTAAACTGGTAGAACACCTTTGGAAAAGTTTGGTATTATCTACCATATTAAACATATGCACATCTGTAATATAATTATCTAGAATAAATATGTGTATATGCCTATAGGAGCATTATCTGTAACAGTTAGTGACTGGAAACTAGCTAAATGCTTCTCATGAGTAGAAAAATAAACCAGTTATAGTTTATTTGAATAATGGAACACTATACAGCAAGGAGATTTTATACACTTAGTATATTAGCAACCATATGGATAAATCTCAAAAACACAGTGTTGAGTGAAAGAAGCCAAAGACAAAAAACTATATTCTTTATGATCCCATTACACAAAGTTCCGATATAGACAAAACAAGTCTATGTTGGGAGAATTCAGGATTGTGGTTGTGCTTGGGACATATTGACTGGTAGGAGACATTAAGGGTCTTTTGAGGTGTGGTGATGTTCGTTTCTGCATCTGAGTGGTGTTGATGCAAAGATGGGTTGATTTTGTGAAACTTCAACATGCTGTAATATTTTGGATTATGTAGTTTTCTGATTGAATGAGTCTCATCAAATATTGACAATGGTTACTTAATTACCAAGTTTGTGGAATTTCTTTCTGCTTGTACTTTATTTATTGTTTGAATTTTACTATTGAGCATGCATTACCTTCTCAAAAACTATATATTATCCTTTTCATAGTTTATAACATTGTTTTTCTTCAAGTTTATCAATAAAATCAAGATGTTAACTCTTTGCTTGCAGACTGTTGTGCATTAATTCAGTTTTTCAAGAATGGGAGTTTTAGTATCTCTAATGGAGAGGTTGTCAAGACATTAGTTGGTTAATGTATCAGTAATAATGCAGAGTTTATGTTTATAGCCATTATGTCTTTTGATTTCAGTTAATGGAAACAAATGACAAACACTATTATTGGAGAATATATGGAAAAATTAAAAATGATGCTTTCATCTAATGACACTTTTTATGAATTGATGATGTTGTCTGATTTGTCATATGCTTGCTTGTATAAGTGGATACTAATGTATAGAGAAAAATATATTTCAGTGAAATGGTATTTAAAATGGGCTCTGTAATAAAGAATATCAAATAAGTATAGTTTCAACTTTATAGTGCTAGGAAGATACTTGTAAGAAAAACAGAAAAAGCAAGCAGTGAATCGTATGGATATATCTATAATTTTAACAACAATCTACAGAAGGGAAGAACAGTGTAGGCAGGAGAAATTGCGTGAAAAAATCTTAGAAGATACTGTATTCAAACTGAAGATAGAATGATATGTACTTTTTAAATAAATGCAGAAGTCAACAAACTTTGTTTATAGGGTCAAATAGTAAATAGTTTTGGCTTTGTAGATGGTACAGTCTTTGTGACAACTACTAAACTCAGCATTTGTAGCACAAAAGCAGTCACAGATGATATGTAGACATATGGAAACAAATGTGCAAGTCTGTGTTACAATAAAACTTTATTAAACAATAAGCAGGTGACAGACCAGATTTGACCCACAGGTTAGTTTTCAGACTCCTAAAATAGATTGCTATGAAACTTAAATTCTAAGTTTTTCGATTCTGATGTAAAAGGACTTTTTTTTTTTTTTTTGTGGTACGCGGGCCTCTCACTGTTGTGGCCTCTCCCGTTGCGGAGCACAGGCTCCGGACGCGCAGGATCAGCGGCCATGGCTCACGGGCCCAGCCGCTCCCCGGCATGTGGGATCTTCCCGGACCGGGGCACGAACCCATGTCCCCTGCATTGGCAGGCGGACTCTCAACCACTGTTCCACCAGGGAAGCCCAGGACTATTTTTATTATAAATTTTTAATTCTGCAGCATTAGGTAAAATGTAGTAAGATGCATTACTAGGTAATATCTTAAGCAGTACACATTAAGTATGGAGTTTTCCCTAAAAATATAGAAATACCATATGATCCAGCAATTCCACTTATGGGTTTTTCAAAGCGTCTTATCAAGTGATGAATGGATAAGAAGATGTGGGGTGTGTGTGTGTGTGTGTGTGTGTGTGTGTGTATGTATATATATATGCATATACATATGGATAATATTCCATATATATATAAGATATTACCCAGGCATAAAGAAGAATGAAATCTTATCATTTGTGACAACAAGGATGGACCTAGAGGGTATTAATGCTAAGTGAAATAAGTCAGACAAAGACAATTACAGTATGATGTCACTTATTCATGGCAACAAAAAAGTTAACCAACGTAACAAAATAGTAAGGCAGTCATAGATACAGAGAACAATGAAGTGGTTGCCAGAGGGGAGAAGGGTGCGGTGTTGAGAGAAATAGCTGAGAGAGATTAAGAGTTACAAACTGGGCTTCCCTGGTGGCGCAGTGGTTGAGAGTCCGCCTGCCGATGCAGGGGACATGGGTTTGTGCCCCGGTCCGGGAAGATCCCACATGCTGCGGAGCAAGACTTACAAACTTCCAGTTACAAAATAAATGCATCCTGGGGACAAAATGGGCACCATGGAGAATATAGTCAATGATATTATAATAATTTGGTTACAGATGGTATTTAGAGTTATCGTGGTGATCATTTTGTAATGTATAGAAATATCAAATCACTCTATTGTGCACCTGGAACTCTGTGTTGTAGTTCAACTAAATTAAAAATATACTTCAATTAGATTAAAAAAAAACACTCCTGGCAAAAATGAATTAAGCAAGAAATTGTAAAATATTTGATCAATGTGTTAAAAGTGGAAGATCATCATAAGAGATCTGATATATGAATGTTGAGGTCCCTGAAAGAGTAAAATCAAAGCAAAGATACAAAGCAAATATTAAACATTCTGATACAAAGTTTTCTGAAACAAAAAAGGCTTTGAAATTGTTTATTAAAATGAACAATGAGCATTCAATTGCAATGACCAATAGCAAATAATACTATGGAAAAATTACTAGGCTTTAAAAATAAAAATACTTTGGGCAGCTAGAATAAAAGCACAGGAAAAAGAGAAGGTAATAAAAATTAGAATTTTAAGAGCCTTTTCGGAGAGAAATTCTCTGTGTCAGAAGATAATAGAGAAACATATTTAAGATAGGCAAGGAGAGAAATGATGAATCATGAAATTTTTACCAGCCAAGCAGACTGAATATCGAAAGTCCTGACATCAAATCATGAAAGATCTAGGGTAATATTGTTCCCATGAACAATGGAATGAACAGACTTCAGAAAACAGAATCCTTAGAAAGTGACATAAGGACAGATGGTAAATAGAAAATTTGCAGTTCCTTACTCAACTTAGACTGAATAAGGATTGTGTGTGAGAGAGAGAGCACGATCTTGGTGGTAGATACCAGGGTGACTACCTTACAACAATTCATTAAGTTCTACCTCTGTTGAGGGTGCTTTTCTATACACGTGTTTTATTTTATAGAAAATTATTTTAAAAGCAACTAGATAGATAATATAATTTAATTAAAAAACATATAAATATCAAATATATAGATACATATTGAACATATAGAACATAGATATATAAATAATAGATAAAACTGTAGCTAAAACTAATACTAAATCTGCACAATGAAACAACCGAGCTTGTATTAAATGAAGAGGCCTCAGGAGACTAGAAGTGACGTTGCTCCCGATCTTGGTTCAGATGACGCTCCTGGGCTCCAGGTCCAGGCCTTTACAGGAGTGAGACCAGAACCTGCAGCACAAACATAGGCAATGGAGTCACTGAGGAGGTGTACAGTCAGATGGAAGAGGGCTCCCTGGGGAGGGTGAGCAGGATCTGGAAGGCTCCTCGGGCCCTGGACTTGGCCTTGGGCCCTCATGTCCCCAGGGGTCAGATCCACAGGGCACTGGGGTCTGTTTGCTGCTCTTTGCTGAACGTGTGGTCTGCTAGCAGGGAGTGTCTAGAAATGTCCCACAGGACCGATTATACCTGGGCTTTTGGCCGGGCAGCCTTCAACTGACGGGTCCCTGGACAGTGAGACTGAGGCAGAGGAAAGCAGGGGGGCTCAGGGATCCGGGACGAAAAGGCTGATTCCCAACCACCCTGGGCCCTGTGAGGAGCCGGAGGTCTGATGACACAGGGGGTGGGTGAACATGCCCCTCCATCCTACACTCAGTGTAACTGCTCATAAGACCTGCACACTGGAAATGGAGACACCTGGAGTTTCTATTTTCCCTTATAATTCTTTCTAACCCCCAGCCAAACTCTCCTGAGGTTTATAATTTTAAAATGTTATTATGCTGCTGTAATGAAAACACACGTTTTATCTGTTTAGCATATTGCAACTTTAAAAGTGGACAGAAGACACTGCTTTTCAAACTGTAATAAGACAAGTTATATTTATGTTATTTAATGACAGAGTTGGAAAAACAAATAAAAAGAACATGAGTAACTTGAATCCTGCCCCTTTAACTCATCCCAAATAAGCATGGCACTGAACTGCTTTCTGGTTTTCCTTAACTTGAATTGAACACATACACAAAAGAATCTACAGAACCTCCAACCTCAGGTTGAGAAATGGTGCCGTGAAGTGACCCAGGCCCCCCAGGGGCCCCACAGAGGGTGAGGGACCCCCAGGGCTTGGGCAACTCCAGGCAGGCTGGAATCCTGCAGTGGCCCTACCTGATGCCAGGACTGTGAAGCACCCACAGGGATGCAGAGCTGGGCCAGGTGAGCTCTCTGCTTGCAAGAGCACTGGGCGCCTGTGTCTTCTTCACACTTTTCCCAGGAGTGCTGGGACTGGGGAGGTCGAGGACCGCCCAAACTCTCACCACAGCTAGCGATTAACTGGGGATGCTCCCTGCTGCCTTTAGGGCGGTTGGGAGGGCAGGGCTCGGTCCCGCAGAGAGAGGTGATGAACTTTCCAGTGGGGCTCTTCAAAGGGAACACGCTGGAACAGCACCTCCTAGAGTCATGCACATGGTGGCCCCGCAGTGCCCTACAGCCTCCCCTGTAGATGTAACAGCTGCCGGAGGACGCAGCCCAGCAAACATGGGGGCTTGTGTGGGTGGGTACATGTGCCCTGGGGAGATGTGCTCCTGGCATCCTCCACTTGTCTGCAGGGTTTATTACCATCCTCTTGTCACCACCTTTGTGGTCACACTCAACAGCAGTCCCCACTGTTTTGGCTGGTGTTTCTGAAGCACCAAAATGTAAGCTGGGGACTTACGGATGGAGAACACGTGCACTTGTCTGCCCCACCTTTTCACCCCCAGCCCTCCACGTTCATGCTTCCTCTTCCTGGTCTTCCTCTTCATCAGAAAGGAATTCCTCAAAAACTTCTCTCAAGAAGGGGGACAGAGAATATCTTGACATCTGGAAGGAAGAGAACAGTCAGCCAGGTCCACGGCCACCCAGGGCAGGAAAACAACCATATGGGGTAGCTCACAGCAGAGCCGGACTCCACCGTGGGCCCCTAAGGCTGGGGTGGGCCCAGACCTGCTGACTCGAGCCCCATCTCCTGCTCAGGCCACTCATGATGACAAAGAGAGATTCAATGGTGCAGACCTCTGGTCAGGAGCCAGGGACATGCTAAGAAAGTGTGGGAGGAGGCCTGCAGAGAGAGTTCACAGATCTAATATAAGATCCCAGGACCCCCGGAGCCTGGATGAGACCAGGTCCTCCAGAATGACAATGATAAAAAGAGGGAAAGAGGAGACGGGGTAGGGTTACAAGGAAGAGTCTATGGATCTGAAAAAGAAAATTTAGAAACAGACTTGCAACAGGAAATAAATTACCATCCGCATGTTGCTCTCTTTGTCAGAAACGTCGTCATCTCTCATGTAGAATTGTGGTGTCCAAGGGCAGCAGCCATGTTGGGGTGGACGTGGGAAAGGAAAGGGAAGATTCAGAGTTGGGATGTGACCTTGAGACCCCTGTGTTCTCATCTCCACGACCTCCCAGGGCCTCAATTGTACCACCTCTGCAATGAAGAACTGGGTCTCTGACCTCCAACATAAGGTTGCCGCCCTCAACTTTCCTACTCCCCTGTGCACAATACCCTAGATGTGCTAACCGGAAAATAAACTTCCATATTAGGCAGTGACAAGCGCAAGAAAGAGCAGCTCATGTGGAAAAGATCATTTTGGATGAGCAGATCAAGAAAAGGTGATTATAGAGCACAGTCACGTCTAAGGACACAATTTCTCTCTATTGTATCACTAAAATATGAAAAAAACAAGCCAGAACTCTACACATATTTCATTCTTCTTTCTGATTTCATATCCACCTTCCTCAGTCTCCAAAGCAGGAGATGTAACCCTAAAGTTCCAGGAAGCCTCTGCCATTAGATCCTACCTAAGTGTTGTTCCTACCTGTATCCTTTTCCTTATCACAGCCACAAATGTTATCCAAAGTCGATTCTGTAGAAACACAAACGTGAATTTACAAGTATTAGGGATACATTTAAAATGTGACTAATGTGACTGAGTAATTGGATATTTTATTTTGTTTTATTTTAATACACTGAGTTAATCATTGATTGAATTAAATAAATTATAACAGGCACATCTAGCTAGTGGCTACCACACTGTAATACACATCCCTTTCTCTCTCTCTCTCTCTCTCTCCATATATATATATACATATATATAAAATATATGGGGGATGTTACCACCGCTCCCCTGGTTATTCCACTCGGTATGGTCTACCCACTCAAGATGGCTGTTTGCTGATGGTTTACCAAAGGAAAAACCTCTGCCCCTTGAAGATACTTAGCCCAAGGGGGTAAGAGGGATGTGTCCCTCTGCTGGTTTCCCTGGTAACCGATGAGCCCATCTGCTGTCAATTCCCCCTTTAACTGGAAGCCTGCCTATTCCACCCAGAGTGAAGAATGCTGCTACTGCTGCTGCTGCATTCTGCCTGCCATCGCCTATCTACAGTGGGATGTCTCTCCAGGACCACTTTGCTTCTGACGTGAAAGATCTCCCATCTATTAAACCATGAATGTCTCTGTCCCTGACTCCGGGCTCTTTCTTTAGCCCTGAGGCTGAGCAAGTACAGGGCTTGCAGGCGTGAGAGGTGCAGCCCAACACCTGCAGGGCAGTTTGCTGGCCAGATTTGATGATTCATTTGTAGGTGTTTCCTAGGCTCATGCACACTTGCCAGGCACTCATGAGACCTTGGGGACACTGAAACAGTAATGTCAACACCCAGATCCTAGAGGAATTCCCGACAGGTGTTCCACTTGAGGGGAGAGGTAATGAGCATGGTCCAGTGCACCTGTGCTAGACATAATCGGCGAGCAGGTGCAGAAGGGAGGGAGGGACATTCACTCACTTCATGAGGCCATCCTTCTCACCACTGCCTCTGAAACATCCAGGGAAGGAAGGGACAAAATGCCCTTAGAAGGTAAATAGCCTGTACACTGAAAACTACAAACCACTGGTGAAAGAATTAAACAAGGAACAAATAATTGAAATGACATAGCATATTCATAGACTGGAAACTTATTATTGTTGACATTTCTACACTACCCAAAGGTAAGTATAAATTCATTGTAATACCTATCAAAATCCCAATGTCATTTTCAAAGAGATAGAAAAAAAAAAAAGATCCTAAAATACATATGGAACCACTAAGGACTCCAAACAGACAAAACAATCCTGAGAACAAAGACCATAGATGAAGGTTTCTCACTTCCTGACTTCAAAACACATTACAAAGCCACAGGAATCAAAACTGTATGATACTGACATAGAAACAGATACATAGCCCTAAAGACCAGAATAAATAACCCCCAAGAAAACTCATAGATACATGGCCAAATGAAATTCACCAAGATTCTAAGACAACAAATAAGGAAAGTATAGTTTTCTCAACAGTCAATAGGATGAAAATATAACTTACAGAAAGATTACAAACATATATCAGAAAAGGAGCTAATGTCCAAAACATATAAGAAAAACACTACAACTCAAATGGAAACTAAGTTAAAAAATTAAAAAGGGTAAATAACTGGGTTCAGAAATGTGCAAAGACTTAAATAAGACATTTCCTGAAAAAGACATACAAATGGCTAACAAATATAGGAAAAGGTTCTCAACCTCACTAATCATCAGGGCAATGCAAATCAACACCTCATACCTGTTAGGCTGTGTATTATAAAAAAAAAAAATTAGCACTTTAAGGCCAAGATGTGGAGAATTGGAAACTTTGTACACTGCTGGTGAGAATGTAAAATGGTGTAGCTATTATGAAAAAGAGTATGGGGGTTCCTTATAAAATTATAAACAGAAATATCATATAATTCAGCAATCAGAGTTCTGGGTATATATCCAAAGGAAATTAAATCAGTATCACAATGAGATGAACTTAGGTTCATTGCCGCATTCTCCACAATAGCCTAGATATGAAACCAGCTTCACAAAACAAGTAAGTGTCCTGTGCCTGAGCTAACCTTAGGTACTTCAAAACAACTCCGTAAGTCTCTTAGCCCCTTAGAGAGGATGAAAGCAATATTAGAGTTAAAAGTAACTTGTCCCAATTCCCTTAGTCTGGAATACTGAAACAAAAGTTCTACAGCAGGGGAAGCCTCATAAACACACAGCACCTGCCAGGGTTTACCCCAGCCTTGGAAGAACTGGGAAGGATAAGACCAAGGCAGGCCTGAGGAAAGGTCAGAGGGTAGGCAGGACTGGAGTGTGGGGAGCAGGGGCAGGGCTGTCCGGATGGAGCAGTGGGTTGTAAGAAGAGCAGTGACCCTGGGTCCTGCTGCCCTGAGTCTCTGTCCTGGGGCTGGTGAATTCCAGGAGACCAGGTTAGCAGGGCTGTGAGAGCCAGTGTGTGAAGCGAGCCCAGCAGCCCCTTCACACAGTCCTCTAGAATTCCTGCCGGCCATGAAGGGTCTTTAGGGGCAGCTGGACGTGGAGCCCTCTCAAATGGAAGCATGTCCGCACATCAGCCTTGGGAGGTGCTGAGGCTGAAATGAGGAGACTGAGCACATGCAGTGATCCCAAAGCACGTGTTCTGTGACTCATCCACCTCTGGGAGCGCACTTTCCATGAGGAATAAACAGTGAGGACAAAAGTAAGGTGAAGCTACAAGTCCTGAAAGTGTAGAGGGAGAGAGTTCAAGTCTCATCCACCACCTGACACTCACTATAAGAACTTGTTCTCCAGTGTCAAATGATTATGAGAGTTTTGTTCCCACTAAGATATGGACATCATACGTGAATATAAAAAGGAAACCAAAATCCTTGGTGCTAAATACCCTCCAGGTACCAAACAGAAATGAAGCTTTAATCTTTGGCAGTGAAAAAGCAATGAAAGAGTAGTCTTGTGAGAAAGAAAATTTCAGAATGGCAAAGCAAGAAAAGATGACTATAAGCACAGTACAGTCAAAGGACATGGACACCATAACTCTATTATATCATTAAAATTTGGAAAGAAGAAATCAGAATTCTACACATATTTCCTTCTTCTTCCTGATTTCATATTCACCTTCCTTAGTTTCTAAAGAACCGGGTGGAACCCAAGTGTACTAGGAATTGTCTCGCTTTAGATCCTACCTGAGAGTTGTTCCCTACGTGAATCGTCATCAGCATCGCTGTTATGTATGCTCTCCGCGATGCATTCTTTATGAACACAAACATGAGCATAAAGTTATTGTACAAGTTGACCCACCCATTTCTCCTACTCGACTTGCTGGCTCACACAGCATCACACTGGTCTTCCCTCCAGGTCCTCAGACCTCCCCTATGCTCTGTGCAGACAGAGACCTTCAATAAGATATTGATCACAGTTGAAAATTTCAAATGAGGGAGAGATGCTGAGAAAATCACCGTTCAACCCCTCACTTCTATAGACCCATTTATAGCTTTCACCGTCAACCTTACCATTCTGAAATTCCAGATGTTACAGACACAGTTGAAACATGGCTAGTGTGACCAAGCAATTGTGTGTTTTTTGCATTTTTTAATAGAATGAGTTAATTATTGTTTGAACTAAATTAATTATAAATAGACACATTTGGTTAGTGGCTACCACACTGGAAAGCTCAGCTCTAAGAAATCCAAAGATGAGAAAGAGGCAACCAGCCACCCCTCCCCTGGTTGTTCTTTACTGCAGAAAATTTGATGGCCTGATATGATCATTCGTATGTAGGTATATCTTGGGCTCTTGGACCCACGCCAGGCATTGCGAGAGTCCTTATGGACACTGAAATAGTACAGTCAACACTCAGATCCAAGAGGAATTCTCAGCAAGGGGCCCACTTGTAGACAGAGGTGAAGGGCATTGCCCAGTACACCTGTATTAGGCATAATCACAGAGTAGGTGCAGAGGGGAGGGAGGGATTTCACTCTCTCCATGAGTCCATCCTTCTCACCCCTGACTCTAGAAGACCTGAGGAAGGCAGTGGAAAAGACCCCGTAGGAGGTGAAAAATTTGTATACTGAAAACTACAGGACATTGCGGAAAGAAATTAAAGAAGAGACAAGTAATTGGAATGACATACCATGTTCATAGACTGGATTATTAAATACTGTTGGCATTTCTATACTACATAAAGTGATGTACACATATATTGCAACAACCCACAAAATTCCATGTCATTATTATAGAAGCGGACAGAATCCTAAAATACATATGGAACGCCACCAAGTGGATAAAACAATCTTCAGAGCAAAGAGCAATGATGGAGATTAACACTTCCTGAACTCAAAACACATAACAATGTCACAGTAGTCAAAACAGTCTGCTACTGGCATCAAGACAGTGAGATAGACCAATGAAATATAATAGGGAGATGCCAAATAAACGCACATATATATGGTCAGCTGATCTTGGCTAAGGTTCTAAGATAACCAAGTGAAGAAAGTATAGTCTCTTCAACAATCAACAGAATGAAAAGGCAACCTATAGCATGGGAGGAAATATGTGTAAACCTTGTATCTAAATAAGGGACCAATATCCAGAATATAAAAGAAACTATTACAAGGCAATTTCAGAAAACAGCGGGCAAATAACTGAGTTTAAAAATGGGTAAAAAGCTTCACTAGACATTTCTCCATAAAGACATACAAGTGGTCAATCTACATATGAAAATTTGCTCAACATCGCCAAGCATCAGGGAAATGGAAATCAAGCCACAAGGATATATCACTCACACCTGTTAGAATGTGTATTATAAAAAGACAATAAGGGCTTCCCTGGTGGTACAGTGGTTGAGAGTCCGCCTGCCGATGCAGAGGACACATGTTCGTGCCCCGGTTTGAGAGGATCCCACATGCCGCTGAGCGGCTTGGCCCATGAACCATGACCGCTGAGCCTGTGCGTTTGGAGCCTGTGCTCCGCAACGGGAGGACTGACAACAATGAGAGGCCCGTGTACTGCAAAAAAAAAAAAAAAAAAAAAAAGAAGAAAAGAAAGAAAATTAATGGATTCTGGCAAAGATGTGAAGAAGTGGAACTTCTGTATCCTGTTTTGTACCCTGTAGTAATGTAAAATAGTGTAGCCATTATGGAAAACAGAATGGAGTTCCCCCCAAAATTATTAAGAGAACTCTCATAAAATCCAGCAATCACTCATTTAGGTTTGTATACAAAGGAGATAAAACAAGAATGTCCAAGAGATATCTACAATCTCATGACCATTGCAGCATTATACACAATACACAATATAGGAAAACTGCCTAGTGTCCATGGGAAGATGAATTAAATAAAGAAAATGTGGTGTATACATACAGTGGAATGTCATTCAGTCTTTGAAAAAGAAGGAAATCCTGCCATTTGCAGCAACACGAAAGAACTTGGAGGACATTTGTAAGAGTGAAATAAGCCAGTCACAGAAGGTCAAAAACTGAAAGAAAACTCCGAGAAGCAGAGAGTAGAAGGGTGGTTCCGAAAGCTGGCAGGAGGTTGACAAGGGAAGTCTCTGTTCAATGGTTAGAATGTGTTATTTCAAAATGGAAAAGTTCTAGACACATGCTGTACAACAAGGTGCATGTAGTCAACAGGACTGACTGGACATTTCAAAACTTGTTAAGACGTTGGATTTCATTGTATGTGTACTTTTACAACAATAAAATAAACATATGTAAAATAAATACAAAGTGGAAAAAGTGGGAAAAAGAAGAAAAATAAGGAAAGGGAGTCAACACAGGGAAAGAAGAAAGGAGGAAGTGTCTCGAATGTACACAGGTATCAGGAGATAATGGGAGAGAAGCTCCTCTCCCCAGGCTTTAAAGAAGACAACTCTCCAGAGTTCACTCCAGCAGAGGGGGATGTCCTTTCTCTTCCCCATTCAAGCAGAAGTGCCAATAGCATCCTAAGTGTGGCCCAGGCTGTGCACAGGTGGACACTTTTCCTTGATCTCTAAACCAACCACCCCTGACTCCCCATGGCTCAGGTGCCCTTCCTCTATCTCCTTCCACTTCTCTAAAGCATTTCCCTCTTCAAGTCCAGCCCGAGGCTCCAATCCTGTCCTCACACGTGGGGTCCACTGAGCGGGTCTCTGAGTTCTTAAGAGCCTCCCTGTGAGTAGCAGGCACTGAATCGCACACCAGGGTTCCCCTCAGCAACATCAGGAAACTATGAGCTAGGGATTGAGGATTTCTAGAACAACTTTACTCATACACAGTCTCTTGGGTAAACAAGTGACATTTTAAAATCAAACATTTTCAGTTTTTTCTTTGGTGGGGAAAATATTGACACATATAAGGCAATCATATTCTATTAAAGTATGTATTTCTCAAAGGACTCACTATCGAAAAAAATTTTTAAGTATAAGTTTCCATGTTTTAATTGACTTTACTCCCAGACTTGTTTGCTTGCAAAAGCCTTCAGAAAATATCAAGAACCTACTTCATCTGGCAGCTTGCACAGCAACATGAGTGGAAATGCTCTTGTCACACTGCTTGGTTTCTGTGTCCCACCTTGCAAAGCACAACCTCCTCTCCGCCATCCTGGGAAGGGAGTCAGCGCCCAACCTGAGCTCAATCCATGGGGTAGATCTCTTGGTTCTGTCTTCACTGTATGCAGTGTTTCTTGCCCAGCACACAGAAACAGGGCCGGCACAAGTGATGGAAGACAGACTTTCCACAGGAGAAGGACATTTCGTTTCCTTAGCACAGAATCCGATAGTGAATATTAGCCTCAAAGGAGAAAGGTGGAGTGAATTTCCTCCATCTACTCCTGGAGGCTCCTTCTTTCTCGGAATCCTGCAGAACTGGGTGTGGCATGTGGGTACAAGCATGGGCTCCCTGCAAAAGGAAGGAGGCCTGCCTAGCACTAGGTGCTTCTGGTAAGAGGGGAGGACTCATCCCGAGGCTCTAAGAGGAAACAGTTAGAATGAGGGAAGTGGCAGAGAGATGTATCATAACCATTCAGAATGCTATGAGACGTACTAAGAGATGAGATTTCTTATGAAATGAAGTTGTAATTGGCCCAGTAGTAGGCATGCTGGAACCCAGTTTTGTTCACTAAGAATCCACCCATGGAGCAACTAAGCCCGTGCACAACAACTACTAAGCCTGTGCTCTAGAGCCCGCAGGTGAAGGCCAAGATGTCGGGAATTG
The DNA here is from genome assembly GCF_949752795.1 of Hyperoodon ampullatus. Taxonomy (NCBI): domain Eukaryota; kingdom Metazoa; phylum Chordata; class Mammalia; order Artiodactyla; family Ziphiidae; genus Hyperoodon; species Hyperoodon ampullatus. The sequence goes on from NC_136915.1 coordinate 130,718,981, forward strand.
GAAATATTGTACGCTGCTGGTGGGAATGTAAAATGGTGCAGCTATTATGAAAAAGAGTATGGGGGTTCCTTATAAAATTATAAACAGAAATATCATATGATTCAGCAATCACAGTTCTGGGTATATATCGAAATGAAATTAAATCAATATCACAATGAGATGAAGTTAGGTTCATTGTAGCATTCTCCAAAATAGCCTAGATATGCAACCAACTTCACAAGAGAAGTAAGTGTCCTGTGCCTGAGCTAATCTTAGGTACTTCAAAACTACTCTGTAAGTCTCTTAGCCCCTTAGAGAGGATGAAAGCAATATTAGAGTTAAAAGTAACTTGTCCCAATTCCCTTAGTCTGGAATACTGAAACAAAATTCTACAGCAGAGGAAGCCTTATAAACACACAGCACCTGACAGGGTTTACCCCAGCCTTGGAAGAACTGGGAAGGATAAGACCAAGGCAGGCTTGAGGAAAGGTCAGAGGTTATGCAGGACTGGAGTGTGGGGATCAGGGGCAGGGCTGGCCGGATGGGGCAGTGGGTTGTAAGAAGAGGAGTGACCCTGAGTCCTGCTGCCCTGAGTCTCTGTCCTGGGCCTGGTCAGTCAATTCCAGGAGACCAGGTTAGCAGGGCTGTGAGAGCCAGTGTGTGAAGAAGCCCAGCAGCCCCTTCACACAGTCCTCTAGAATTCCTGCCGGCCATGAAGGGTCTTTAGGGGCAGCTGGACGTGGAGCCCTCTCAAATGGAAGCATGTCAGCACATCAGCCTTGGGAGGTGCTGAGGCTGAAATGAGGAGACTGAGCACATGCAGTGATCCCAAAGCATGTGTTCTGTGACTCATCCACCTCATGGAGCGCATTTTCCATGAGGAATCAACAGTGAGGACAAAAGTAAGATGAAGCTACAAGTCCTGAAAGTGTAGAGGGAGAGAGTTCAAGTCTCATCCACCACCTGACACTAAATATAAGGACTTGTTCTCCAGTGTCAATTGATTATGAGACTTTTGTTCCCACTAGGATATGGCCATCATACGTGAATGTAAAAAGGAAACCAAAATCCCTGGTGCAAAATACACTCCAGGTACCAAACAGAAACGAAGCTTTCATCTTTGGCAGTGAAAAAGCAATGAAAGAGTAGTCTTGTGAGAAAGAAAATTTCTGAATGGCAAAGCAAGAAAAGATGACTATAGACGGATCCCGACGGGGCCTTCGGCTCGGGGCTGCTCCGCCTGGGCAACCCTTACATCGAGGACAGCCTACTGCCGGCCTTCCTGAGGAGATGCCTGCCCGCCGAGTTCTGGAGACTGAAATCCCAAGGTCAGGGTGCCAGCAGGGATGCTTACTGAATCTCCAGTACTATGTTGACTAGAACTGGGAGGAGTGGATATCTTTGTCTTGTTCCTGATCTTAGGGGAAAGCATCCACTCTTTCACCATCAGTCTTTAAGACATTTTGAGTGGAGCCGGAGGAAGATGGCGGAAGAGTAAGACGCGGAGATCACCTTCCTCCCCACAGGTACATCAGAAATTCATCTACACGTGGAACAACTCCAACAGAACACCTACTGAACGCTGACAGAAGACCTCAGACCCCCCAAAAGCCTCCGAGGCAGCGGATTAAAGCTCCACGGTCCATTTGATGTGCCCTGCGTCTGTGGAGTGCATGAATGGACAGCGAATCATCCCAAATTGAGGAAGTGGACCTTGAGGACAAGATTTAAGACTTTCCCCCCCTTTTTTTTCCTCTTTTTACAACGAATTATCTCAAATTAAGGAGGTGGACTTAGCAAGATTTCAGACTTTTCGCCCTTTTCCTCTTTTTACAACGAATTATCCCAAATCGAGGAGGTGGACTTGGAGAGCAAGATTTTTGATTTTTCCCCCTGCTCTCTTTTTGTGAATGTGTATGTGTAATCTTCTGTGTAAGATTCTCTCTGTATAGCTTTGCTTCCACCATATGTCCCAGGGCTCTTTCGGTCCGTGTTTTTTTTCAATAATTACTTTTTAATTTTAATAACGCTACTATATGTCATATTTTATTCTATTTTACTTTACCTGCTCTTTCTTTTTTTCCTCCCTTCCCTTCCTCCCTCCCTCCCTCCGCTCCTCCTTTCCTTCTTTCTTTTTCTTTCCTCCATCCCTCCTTCCCTCCCACCCTTCTTCTTTCCACTTTCTTTTTCTTTCCTTCCTCCCTCCCTCCCTACCTCCTGTCTTTCTTTCTTTCTTTCCTTCCTCCCTCCCTCCCTCTCTTCTTCCATTCACTCTTCCTTTTGCTTTCATTCCTCCCTCCCTCCCTCCTTTCTTTCCTTTCTTTCCATCCTTCCTCCCTCCCTCCTTTCTTTCTTTCTTCTTTCCTTCCTTCCTTCCCTTCTTCCTTTCTTTCAATCTCTCTTTCTTTCTTCTACTAATTATTTCTTTCTACTTTTTCTCACTGTTATTCTGAGCCGGGTGGATGAAAGGCTCTTGGTGCTGCAGCCAGGAGTTAGTGCTGTGCCTCTGAAGTGGGAGAGCCAACTTCAGGACACGGGTCCACAAGAGACCTCCCAGCTCCACATAATATCAAGCAGCGAAAATCTCCCAGGAATCTCCATCTCAACACCAGCACCCAGCTTCAGTCAACGACCAGCAAGCTACAGTGCTGGTCACCCTATGCCAAGCAACTAGCAAGGCAGGAACACAACCCCACCCATTAGCAGAGAGGTTACCTAAAAACATAATAAGGCCACAGGCACCCCAAAACGCACCACCAGACGTGGACCTGTCCACCAGAAAGACAAGATCGAGCTTCAACCACCAGAACACAGGCATTAGTCCCCCCCACCAGGAAGCCTACACAACCTACTAAAACAACCTTAGCCACGGGGGACAGACACCAAAAACAATGGGAACTACGAATCTGCAGCCTGCAAAAAGGAGACCCCAAACACAGTAACATAAGCAAAATGAGAAAGCAGAAAAACACACAGCAGGTGAAGGAGCAAGATAAAAACCTACCAGACCTAACAAATGAAGAGGTAATAGGCAGTCTACCTGAAAAAGAATTCAGAATAATGATAGTAAAGCTGATCCAAGATTCTATTTCCCAGATCCAAAATCTTGGAAATAGAATAGACAATATGCAAGAAACAGTTAACAAGGACCTAGAAGAACTAAAGATGAATCAAGCATCGATTAAAAACACAATAAATGAAATGAAAAATACTCTAGATGGGATCAATAGCAGAATAACTGAGGCAGAAGAACGGATAAGTGAGGTGGAAGATAAAATAGTGGAAATAACTGATGCAGAGAAAAATAAAGAAAAAAGAATGAAAAGAACAGAGGACAGTCTCAGAGACCTCTGGGACAACATTAAACGCACCAACATTCGAATTATAGGGGTTCCAGAAGAAGAAGAGAAAAAGAAAGGGACTGAGAAAATATTTGAAGAGATTATAGTTGAAAACTTCCCTAATATGGGAAAGGAAATAGTTAATCAAGTCCAGGAGGCACAGAGAGTCCCATACAGAATAAATCCAAGAAGAAATACGCCAAGACACATATTAATCAAACTGTCAAAAATTAAACACAAAGAAATCCTATTAAAAGCAGCAAGGGAAAAACAACAAATAACACACAAGGGAATCCCCATCAGGTTAACAGCTGATCTCTCAGCAGAAACTCTACAAGCCAGAAGGGAGTGGCAGGACATAATTAAAGTGATGAAGGAGAAAAACCTGCAACCAAGATTACTCTACCCAGCAAGGATCTCATTCAGATTTGATGGAGAAATTAAAACGTTTACAGACAAGCAAAAGCTGAGAGAGTTCAGCACCACCAAACCAGCTTTACAACAAATGCTAAAGGAACTTCTCTAGGCAAGAAACACAACAGAAGGACTATACCTACAATAACGAACCCAAAGCCATTAAGGAAATGGGAATAGGAACATACATATCAATAATTACCTTAAATGTAAATGGACTAAATGCTCCCACCAAAAGACACAGAGTGGCTGAATGGATACAAAAACAAGACCCATATATATGCTGTCTACAAGAGACCCACTTCAGACCTAGAGACACATACAGATTGAAAGTAAGGGGATGGAAAAAGATATTCCATGCAAATGGAAATCAAAAGAAAGCTGGAGTAGCAATTCTTATATCAGACAAAATAGACTTTAAAATAAAGACTATTAGAAGAGACAAAGAAGGACACTACATAACGATAAAGGGATCGATCCAAGAAGAAGATATAACAATTGTAAATATTTATGCACCCAACATAGGAGCACCTCAATACATAAGGCAAATACTAACAGCCATAAAAGGGGAAATCGACAGTAACACAATCATAGTAGGGGACTTTAACACCCCACTTTCACCAATGGACAGATCATCCAAAATGAAAATAAATAAGGAAACACAAGCTTTAAATGATACATTAAACAAGATGGACTTAATTGATATTTATAGGACATTCCACCCAAAAACAACAGAATACACATTTTTCTCAAGTGCTCATGGAACATTCTCCAGGATAGATCATATCTTGGGTCACAAATCAAGCCTTGGTAAATTTAAGAAAATTGAAATTGTATCAAGTATCTTTTCCGACCACAATGCTATGAGACTAGACATCAATTACAGGAAAAGATCTGTAAAAAATACAAACACATGGAGGCTAAACAATACACTACTCAATAATGAAGTGATCACTGAAGAAATCAAAGAGGAAATTAAGAAATACTTAGAAACAAATGACAATGGAGACACGACGACCCAAAACCTATGGGACGCAGCAAAAGCAGTTCTAAGGGGGAAGTTTATAGCAATACAATCCCACCTTAAGAAACAGGAAACATTTCGAGTAAACAACCTGACCCTGCACCTAAAGCAATTAGAGAAAGAAGAACAAAAAACCCCCAAAGTTAGCAGAAGGAAAGAAATCATAAAGATCAGATCAGAAATAAATGAAAAAGAAATGAAGGAAACGATAGCAAAGATCAACCAAACTAAAAGCTGGTTCTTTGAGAAGATAAACAAAATTGACAAACCATTAGCCAGACTCATCAAGAAAAGAAGGGAGAAGACTCAAATCAGTAGAATTAGAAATGAAAAAGGAGAAGTAACAACTGACACTGCAGAAATACAAAAGATCATGAGAGATTACTATAAGCAACTCTATGCCAATAAAATGGACAACCTGGAAGAAATGGACAAATTCTTAGAAATGCACAACCTACCAAGACTGACTCAGGAAGAAATAGAAAATATGAATAGACCAATCACAAGCACTGAAATTGAAACTGTGATTAAAAATCTTCCATCAAACAAAAGCCCAGGACCAGATGGCTTCACAGGCGAATTCTATCAAACATTTAGAGAAGAGCTAACACCCATCCTTCTCAAACTCTTCCAAACAATATCAGAGGAAGGAACACTCCCAAACTCATTCTACGAGGCCACCATCACCTTGATACCAAAACCAGGCAAGGATGTCACAAAGAAAGAAAACTACAGGCCAATATCACTGATGAACATAGATGCAAAAATCCTCAACAAAATACTAGCAAACAGAATCCAACAGCACATTAAAAGGATCATACACCATGATCAAGTGGGGTTTATTCCAGGAATGCAAGGATTCTTCAATATATGCAAATCAATCAATGTGATACACCATATTAACAAGTTGAAGGAGAAAAACCATATGATCATCTCAATAGATGCAGAGAAAGCTTCCGACAAAATTCAACACCCATTTATGATAAAAACCCTGCAGAAAGTAGGCATAGAGGGAACTTTCCTCAACATAATAAAGGCCATATATGAAAAACCCACAGCCAACATTGTCCTCAATGGTGAAAAACTGAAACCATTTTCACTAAGATCAGGAACAAGACAAGGCTGCCCACTCTCACCACTCTTATTCAACATAGTTTTGGAAGTTTTAGCCACAGCAATCAGAGAAGAAAAGGAAATAAAAGGAATCCAAATTGGAAAAGAAGAAGTAAAGCTGTCACTGTTTGCAGATGACATGATACTATACATAGAGAATCCTAAAGATGCTACCGAAAAACTACTAGAGCTAATCAATGAATTTGGTAAAGTAGCAGGATACAAAATTAATGCACAGAAATCTCTGGCATTCCTGTACACTAATGATGAAAAATCTGAAAATGAAATCAAGAAAACACTCCCATTTACCATTGCAACAAAAAGAATAAAATATCTAGGAATAAACCTACCTAAGGAGACAAAAGACCTGTATGCAGAAAATTATAAGACACTGATGAAAGAAATTAAAGATGATATAAATAGATGGAGAGATATACCATGCTCCTGGATTGGAAGAATCAATATTGTGAAAATGACTCTACTACCCAAAGCAATCTACAGATTCAATGCAATCCCTATCAAACTACCACTGGCATTTTTCACAGAAGTAGAACAAAAAATTTCAAAATTTGTTTGGAAAAACAAAAGACCCCGAATAGCCAAAGCAATCTTGAGAACGAAAAACAGAGCTGGAGGAATCAGGCTCCCTGACTTCAGACTATACTACAAAGCTACAGTAATTAAGACAGTGTGGTACTGGCATAAAAACACAAAGATAGATCAGTGGATCAGGATAGAAAGCCCAGAGATAAACCCACGCACATATGGCCAACTTATCTTTGATAAAGGAGGCAGGAATGTACAGTGGAGAAAGGACAGCCTCTTCAATAAGTGGTGCTGGGAAAACTGGACAGGGACATGTAAAAGTATGAGATTCGATCATTCCCTAACACCATACACAAAAATAAGCTCAAAATGGATTAAAGACCTAAATGTAAGGCCAGAAACTATCAAACTCTTAGAGGAAAACATAGGCAGGACACTCTATGACATAAATCACAGCAAGATCCTTTTGGACCCACCTCCTAGAGAAATGGAAATAAAAACAAAGATAAACAAATGGGACCTAATGAAACTTCAAAGCTTTTGCACAGCAAAGGAAACCATAAACAAGACCAAAAGACAACCCTCAGAATGGGAGAAAATATTTTCAAATGAAGCAACTGACAAAGGATTAATCTCCAAAATTTATAAACAGCTCATGCAGCTCAATAGCAAAAAAACAAACAACCCAATCCAAAAATGGGCAGAAGACTTAAATAGGCATTTCTCCAAAGAAGATATACAGACTGCCAACAAACACATGAAAGAATGCTCAACATCATTAATCATTAGAGAAATGCAAAGCAAAACTACAATGAGATATCATCTCACACCAGTCAGAATGGCCATCATCAAGAAATCTAGAAACAATAAATGCTGGAGAGGGTGTGGAGAAAAGGGAACACTCTTGCACTGCTGGTGGGAATGTGAATTGGTACAGCCACTATGGAGAACAGTATGGAGGTTCCTTAAAAAACTAAAAATAGAACTACCATATGACCCAGCAATCCCACTACTAGGCATATACCCTGAGAAAACCATAATTCAAAAAGAGACATGTACCAAAATGTTCATTGCAGCTCTATTCACAATAGCCCGGAGCTGGAAACAACCTAAGTGTCCATCATCGGATGAATGGATAAAGAAGATGTGGCACATATATACAATGGAATATTACTCAGCCATAAAAAGAAACGAAACTGAGCTATTTGTAATGAGGTGGATAGACCTAGAGTCTGTCATACAGAGTGAAGTAAGTCAGAAAGAGAAAGACAAATACCGTATGCTAACACATATATATGGAATTTAAAAAAAAAAAATGTCATGAAGAACCTAGAGGTAAAACGGGAATAAAGACACAGACCTACTTGAGAATGGACTTGAGGATATGGGGAAGGGGAAGGGTAAGCTGTGACAAAGGGAAAGAGAGGCATGGACATATATACACTACCAAACGTAAGGTAGATAGATAGTGGGAAGCAGCCGCAGAGCACAGGGAGATCAGCTCGGTGCTTTGTGACCGCCTGGAGGGGTGGGATGGGGAGGGTGGGAGGGAGGGAGATGCATGAGGGAGGGGATGTGGGAACAGATGTATATGTATGACTGATTCACTTTGTTATAAAGCAGAAACTAATAAAAAAATAAAAATTAAAAAAAATAAAAAAAATAAAAAAAATAAATAAAAGATGACTATAAGCACAGTACAGTCAAAGGACACGGACACAATAACTCTATTATATCATTAATTTGGAAGGAACAAATCAGAATTCTACACATATTTCCTTCTTCTTCCTGATTTCATATTCACCTTCCTTAGTTTCTAAAGAACCGGGTGGAACCCAAGTGTTCTAGGAATTGTCTCCCTTTAGATCCTACCTGAGAGTTGTTCGCTACGTGAATCGTCATCAGCATCACTGCTATGTATGCTCTCCACGACCCATTCTGTACAAAAACAACCATGAGCATAAAGTTATTATACAAGTTGACCGACCCATTTCTCCTACTCAACTTGCTGGCTCACACAGCATCACGCTGGTCTTCCCTCCAGGTTCTCAGACCTCCCCTGTGCTCTGTGCAGACAGAGTCCTTCAATAAGATCTTGATCACAGTTGAAAATTTCAAATGAGGGAGAGATGCTGAGAAAATCACCTTTCGACCGCTCACTTCTATAGACCCATTTATAGCTTTCACGGTCAACCTTACCAACCTGAAATTCCAGATGTTACAGACACACTTCACACATGGCTAGTATGACCAAGCAATTGTGTGTTTTTTGCATTTTTTAATAGAATGAGTTAATTATTGTTTGAACTAAATTAATTATAAATAGACACATTTGGTTCGTGACTACCACACTGGAAAGCTCAGCTCTAAGAAATCCAAAGATGAGAAAGAGGCAACCAGCCACCCTTCCCATGGTTGTTCTTTACTGCAGAAAATTTGATGGCCTGATCTCATCCTTCGTATGTAGGTATATCTTGGGCTCTTGGACCCACGCCAGGCATTGGGAGAGTCCTTGTGGACACTGAAATAGTACAGTCAACACTCAGATCCAAGAGGAATTCCCAGAAAGGGGCCCACTTGTAGACAGAGGTGAAGGGCATGGCTAAGTACACCGGTATTAGACATAATCAGAGAGTAGGTGCAGAGGAGAGGGAGGGATTTCACTCTCTCCATGAGTCCATCCTTCTCACCCCTGACTCTAGAAGACCTGAGGAAGGCAGTGGAAAAGGCCCCGTTGGAGGTGAAAAATTTGTATACTGAAAACTACAGGATATTGCGGAAAGAAATTAAAGAAGAGACAAGTAAAGGGAATGACATACCATGTTCATAGACTGGATTATTAAATACTGTTGGCATTTCTATACTATATAAAGTGATGTACACATATATCGCAACAACCCACAAAATTCCATGTCATTATTATAGAAGTGGACAGAATCCTAAAATACATATGGAACCCCAACAAGTAGATAAAACAATCTTGAGAGCAAAGAGCAATGATGGAGATTAACACTTCCTGAACTCAAAACACAAAACAATGCCACAGTAGTCAACACAGTCTGCTACTGGCATCAAGACAGTGAGATAGACCAATGAAATATAATAGAGAGACCTCAAATAAACGCACATATATATGGCCAACAGATCTTGGCCCAGGTTCTAAGATTACCAAGTGAAGAAAGGATAATCTCTTCAACAATCAACAGAATGAAAAGGAAACCTATAGAATGGGAGGAAATATGTGTAAACCTTGTATCTGAATAAGGGACCAATATCCAGAATATATAAAAACTACTACAAGTCAATTTCAGAAAAACAGCAGGCAAATAAGTGAGTTTAAAAATGGGTAAAAAGCTTCACTAGACATTTCTCCATAAAGGCATACAAGTGGTCAATCTACATATGAAAATTTGCTCAACATCGCTAAGCATCAGGGAAATGGAAATCAAGGCACAAGGAGATATCACTCACACCTGTTAGGATGTGTATTATAAAAGGACAATTAGGGCTTCCCTGGTGGCACAATGGATGAGAGTCCGCCTGCCGAGGCAGGGGACACGTGTTCATGCCCCGGTCTGGGAGGATCCCACATGCCACTGAGCGGCTGGGCCCATGAGCCATGGCTGCTGAGCCTGGGTGTTTGGAGGCTGTGCTCTGCAACGGGAGAGCCCATAACAATGAAAGGCCCATGTACTGCAAAAAAAAAAAAAAAAAAAAAGAAAGAAAAAAGAAAGAAAATTAATGGATGCTGGCAAAGATGTGAAGAAGTGGAACTTCTGTACGCTGTTTTGTACCCTGTAGTAATGTAAAATGCTGTAGCCATTATGGAAAACAGGATGGAGGTCCCACAAAAATTATTAAGAGAACTCTCATAAAATCCAGCAGTCACTCATTTAGGTTTATATACAAAGGAGATAAAACAAGAATGTCCAAGAGATATCTACAATCTCATGTCCATTGCAGCATTATACACAATACACAACATAGGAAAACTGCCTAGTGTCCATGGGAAGATGAATTAATAAATAAAATGTGGTGTATACATACAGTGGAATGTCATTCAGTCTTTGAAAAAGAAGGAAATCCTGCCATTCGCAGAAACACAAAAGAACTTGGAGGACATTTGTAAGAGTGAAATAAGCCAGTCACAGAAGGTCAAAAACTGAAAGAAAACTCCGAGAAGCAGAGAGTAGAAGGGTGGTTCCAAGAGCTGGCAGGAGGTTGACATGGGAAGTCTCTGTTCAATGGTTAGAATGTGGTATTTGCAAAATGGAAGAGTTCTAGACACATGCTGTACAACATTGTGCATGTAGTTAACAGGACTGACTGGACATTTCAAAACTTGTTAAGACGTTGGATTTCATTGTATGTGTACTTTTACAACAATAAAATATACATATGCAAAATAAATACAAAGAGGAAAAAGGGGAAAAAAGAAGAAAAATAAGGAACGGGAGTCAACAGAGGGAAAGAAGAAAGCAGGAAGGGTCTCGAATGTACACAGGTATCAGGAGATAATGGGAGAGAAGCTCCTCTCCTCAGGCTTTAAAGAAGACATCTCTCCAGAGTTCACTCCAGCAAGAGGGGGATGTCCTTTCTCTTCCCCATTCAACCAGAAGTGCCAATAGCATCCTAAGTGTGGCCCAGGCTGTGCTCAGGTGTACACTTTTCCTTGATCTCTAAACCAAACACCCCTGACTCCCCATGGCTCAGGTGACCTTACTCTATCTCCTTCCACTTCTCTAAAGCATTTCCCTCTTCAAGTCCAGCCCGAGGCTCCAATCCTGTCCTCACACGTGGGGTCCACTGGGCGGGTCTCTGAGTTCTTAAGAGCCTCCCTGTGAGTAGCAGGCACTGAATCGCACACCAGGGTTCCCCTCAGCACCATCAGGATACTACGACCTAGGGATTGAGGATTTCTAGAACAACTTTACTCATACAACGTCTCTTGGGTAAACAAGTGACATTTTACAATCAAGAATTTTCAGTTTTTTCTTTGGTGGGGAAAATATTGACACATATAAGGCAATCATATTCTATTAAAGTATGTATTTCTGAAAGGACTCACTATCGAAAAAAATTTTTATATATAACTTTCCATGTTTTAATTGACTTTACTCCCAGACTTGTTTGCTTGCAAAAGCCTTCAGAAAATACCAAGAACATACTCCATCTGGCAGTTTGCACAGCAACATGAGTGGAGATGCTCTTGTCACACTGCTGGTTTCTCTATCCCACCTGGCAAAGCACAACCTCCTCTCCAACCTCCTGGGAAGGGAGCCAGTGCCCACCCTGAGCTCAATCCATGGGGTACATCTCTTGGTTTTGTCTTCACTGTATGCAGTGTTTCTTGCACAGCACACAGAAACAGGGCCGGCACAAGTGATGGAAGACAGACTTTCCACAGGAGAAGGACATTTCGTTTCCTTAGCACAGAATCCGATAGTGAATATTAGCCTCAAAGGAGAAAGGTGGAGTGAATTTCCTCCATCTACTCCTGGAGGCTCCTTCTTTCTCGGACTCCTCCAGAACTGGGTGTGGCATGTGGGTACAAGCATGGGCTCCCTGCAAAAGGAAGGAGGCCTGCCTAGCACTAGGTGCTTCAGGTAAGGGGGGAGGACTCATCCCGAGGCTCTAATAGGAAACACTTAGAATGAGGGAAGTGGCAGAGAGATGTATCATAACCATTCAGAATGCTATGAGACGTACTAAGAGATGAGATTTCTTATTAAGTGAAGTTGTAATTGACCCAGTAGTAGGGATGCTGAAACCCAGTTTTGTTCATTAAGATACCAGCCATTGGGCAACTAAGTCCGTGCACCACAACTACTAAGCCTGTGCCGTAGAGCCTGCAAGTCACAACTACTGAGCCCACGTGCCACAACTATTGAAGCCCATGCACCTAGAGCCCGTGCTGTGGAACAACAGAAGCCACCGAAATGAGAAGCCCGCACACTGCAACGAAGACCCAACACAGCCAAAAAAAAAAAAAAAAGAATCCAGTAAACATTTGCCTGGGTGGTGATAGGATTTGTTTTTCAGGTTAAATGAGGCTCACCTGGTATAAAATCAATGCACACACTGAAAGTATACAGTTTAGTTACTTTTATATCCATACCCATTCATGATGCAGTGGTGATGGGAATATTTTTTAGAAAGTTGGCACCAGTAATAGTGATGTTTAGGGGAACATAAATCAAGGGAAACACAACACAAAAAGTTCACATACACACACAGAATCATCCCACTCATTTCACATACAGACACACCCAGTCTCATGCACACAAACCTACACCACCTAACCGTAATACAGCTTCTTCCTGGGACTATAGTAATTGGTCACATTACTTGTAAATCTCTTTCTATCACCAGGACCCCTACTCTCATTCCCAGCACAAATTTGGAATTAGTTTGCCGTCTACACTAAAACCAGCAAGAATGTCCCACTTTCTTATCTTCAAAGTTCTTCCTCCCCAAGTGACTGATTCCAGAATACATACCGTTTTCACGTTCTGGGAAGGCCACCTGCAATTACAGAAGAGAAAACACTATGAGGATAAGATCACAGTGATGCTCAGGTCTTTTGTTCATTTGCTGACAGTAGAAAACCTCATAAGAAACAGTGGTCCAGGGAACCCAGCAAGGGTTATCAGAGCAAACCTACTCAGGCTGAAAGGCAAGAACTTTGCTGGGAGGATGGAACTTCCAAGTCCATTTAGGTTGGAAATTACAGAATTCTTTGCCTAGAGGAAAAATCGCTGCAGGAGAGAGAGCTCCATACTCTACAGGCTGTAATGGATGCTGTCAATTGTAATGCCCTGTGGAGTCAGGCTCCATGAGTTGGTAATAGACTCTCACTCCACATTCTCCCAACCAAGGGAATTGTATGTATCTGGAAGGAATACCCTCAAATATTCATAACTTAATTCTATTGAAAGAGAAATAAAGCAATATTTCTATCTCAGACCAGAAAAAATCCAGCTTACCTTGGGGACACACGGAGGCTTTTCTTCTGTCCTATCACGGTGCAGGTCATCCGCCACATCCTCAGGGAGAGCTGCAGGGACACAGAGTAACTGTCAGGACACTGGTGATGCGGCTCAGGAATTACTCAGGGGCTTTCTTCTCGATGAGGACATGGGGTGGTGTGTATGGATGTGGGAGGTTAGTAAGTGTGGGCTGAGCTGGTGTTGGGCCATCCTCTTTGGGGGATGAAGGAAGGCAAAGGACAAGAGGAAGGAAATGAAAACAGAGCTTTGGCTTTCTAGCTAAGGGGAGCCTAATCAGAAGGGATGGGTCGATCTAAAAAATGGTAAACACTAAAATGCATGCTCTGTTTCAATGACAGACCCATGACCCATCCTGCCTCTTTTGAGCTTCTGCTAAATTGCCACTGTCTGTTGATTTTTCCCAGATCACTCTTTCCCCAGCATCCACAATGCCAGCTACTGCATTTATCATGTCTTCTGTTGTATGATATTTTATACTTGATTAACAGCAACCTCCATTAAAGGACTGAATTCAATCCTAGACAAAATATGCTATATTTATTCACTAATCACTTGTCTTAAAGAAAATCAAATACACACGATTTGACAAAACTGAAATCCTACCATTTAGATACAGCCACTATCAATCGTATCATATTTTTCTCCCAGTCTTTGATTTCTATACAATGTACGTATGCCCACTGAGTCAGGGGCTGTCCATACTCTAGGGAGCTGTTCCATAAGTGGGACACTTCGTTATGAAGAGGGAGCCCGGACTGAGCACAGCCTGTCTCTAACCCAGCTGTGCAGGAGAAGTGTACAGGCTAACAGTCAGGTTCCACTTTGAGTCCTTGGGTGTGGGCTACAGGAATTGACCAATGCTAAGGCTTATGGTAATGTTATCCAATACAATAAAATAGCTCCCTGATTCTTATCTGCTTTTGGCCTTGTTTAAGCAGTGACACCAGCACTGACAGATATGACCTGTACTGTATACATGGGGTCTCACACCTCTCAGAATCTGTGAGCTGACCAGGAGAATGCAGGTCCTGGTGTGAATTTCACCTTAATGACTGTGCCAAAGTCAACTGATATGTCCACCCATAGCTGCCTTGGATTCTGTGACCACTAAGGCCACCTGATAGGCAAGTTCTGGACCTTTGGAGATTCTAGGACTTCCAGCCAAGGATACGGATGCAGGGACTCCCTTGCTCCATGACTGAGGACCCCTTGGCTAAGTGATAAGTGCAGGTCAGGGATCAAGTGCATCCACATTGGGACCCACCCCTGGGGTCTCAGTATGGCTTTTCCACTTAGGACGTCAAGAGCTTAGAACATTTATCTCTGCACCATCTCCTTCTGAGGAAAAGGAATATTAACCCAATCTGGGTAACAGCTGTGTTGAGGGAAGAACATGCAAACAACTTCACAAACAAATAAGGGTCCTGTGCCTGAGCTAACCTTAGGTACTTCAAAACAACTCCGTAAGTCTCTTAGCCCCGTAGAGCAGATGAAAGCAATATTAGAGTTAAAAGTAAGTTGTCCCAATTCCCTTAGTCTGGAACACTGAAACAAAATTCTACAGCAGAGGAAGTCTCATAAACACACAGCACCTGCCTGGGTTTACCCCAGCCTTGGAAGAACTGGGAAGGATAAGACCAAGGCAGGCCTGAGGAAAGGTCAGAGGGTAGGCAGGACTGGGGTGTGGGGAGCAGGGGCAGGGCTGTCTGGACGGAGCAGTGGGTTGTAAGAAGAGCAGTGACCCTGGGTCCTGCTGCCCTGAGTCTCTGTCCTGGGCCTGGTCAACCCCAGGAGACCAGGTCAGCAGGGCTGTGAAAGCAAGTGTGTAAAGAAGCCCAGCAGCCCCTTCACACAGCCCTCTAGAATTTCTGCCGCACATGGAGGGTCTCTAGGGTAGCTGGACGTGGACCCCTCTCAAATGGAAGCATGTCAGCACATCAGCCTTGGGGAAGTGCAGAGGCTGAGATGAGCTCAAGGAGACTGAGCACATGCAGTGACCCCAGGGCACGTGTTCTGTGACTCATCCATCTCTGGGACTGTCCTTTACAAGAGGAACTAACAGTGAGCACAAAATATGAGGTGAAGCCACAAGTCCTGAAAGTGCAGAGGGAGACAGTTCACTTCTCATCCACCACCTCACCCTTTCTAGAAGAACTTGGTCTCAAGTTTCAAGGGCCCATGAGGGTTTTGACCCACAGGTTCTGTCCATCATAGGTCAATATGCAAACGAAAACAAACTCTACTGTGCACAATACCCTAGATGTGCTAACCAGAAAACAAACTTCCTTATTAGGCAGTGACAAGCACAAGAAAGAGCAGCTCATGTGCAAAAGATCAGTTTTGATGAGCAAATCAAGAAAAGGTGATTATAGAGCACAGTCACGTCTAAGGACACAATTTCTCTCTATTGTATCATTAAAATATGAAAAAAACAAGTGAGAACTCTACACATATTTCATTCTTCTTTCTGATTTCATATCCACCTTCCTCAGTCTCCAAAGCAGAAGATATAACCCTAAGGTTCCAGGAACCCTCTGCCATTAGATCCTACCTAAGTGTTGTTCCTACCTGTATCCTTTTCTTTATCACGGCCACAAATGCTATCCAAAGTCAATTCTGTAGAAACACGAATATGAATTTACAAGTCTTATGGATACACTTAAAATGTGACTAATGTGACTAATTGGATATTTTCTTTTCTTTTATTTTAATACACTGAGTTAATCATTGATTGAATTAAATAAATTATAACAGGCACATCTAGCTAGTGTCTACCACACTGTAATACACATCCCTCTCTCTCTCTCTCTCCATATATATATATATGTATGTATATATATATATATATACGTATATATATATATATAAAGTATATGGAGAATGTTACCACCGCTCCCCTGGGTATTCCCCTCTGTATGGTCTACCCATTCAAGATGGCTGTTTGCTGATGGTTTACCAAAGGAAAAACCTCTGCCCCGTGAAGGTACTTAGCCCAAGGGGTAAGAGGGATGTGTCCCTCTGCAGGTTTCCCTGGTAAGCGATGAGACCATCTGCTGTCAATTCCCCCTTTAACTGGTAGCCTGCCTACTCGGCCCAGAGAGAAGAATGCTGCTACTTCTGCTGCTGCGTTCTGCCTGCCATCGGCTATCTACAGTGGGATGTCTCTCCAGGACCACTTTGCTTCTGACGTGAAACATCTCCCATTTATTAAACCATGAATGTCTCTGTCCCTGACTTCGGGCTCTTTCCTTAGCCCTGAGGCTGAGCAAGTACAGGGCTTGCAGGCGTGAGAGGTGCAGCCCAACAACTTCTGCAGGGCAGTTTGCTGGCCAGATTTGATGGTTCATTTGTAGGTGTTTCCTAGGCTCATGCACACTTGCCAGGCACTCATGAGACCTTGAGGACACTGAAACAGTAATGTCAACACCCAGCTCCTAGAGGAATTCCCGACAGGTGTTCCACTTGACGGGAGAGGTAATGAACATGGCCCAGTGCACCTGTGCTAGACATAATCAGCGAGCAGGTGCAGAAGGGAGGGAGGGACATTCACTCACTTCATGAGGACATCCTTCTCACCACTGCCTCTGAAAAATCCAGGGAAGGAAGGGACAAAATGCCCTTAGAAGGTAAATGGCCTGTACACTGAAAACTACAAACCACTGCTGAAAGAATTAAACAAGGAACAAATAATTGAAATGACATATCATCTTCATAGACTGGAAACTTATTATTGTTGACATTTCTACACTACCCAAAGGTAAGTATTAATTCATTGTAATACCTATCAAAATCCCAATGTCATTTTCAAGGTAAAAGAAAAAAAAATCCTAAAATACATATGGAACTACTAAGGACTCCAAACAGACAAAACAATCCTGAGAAGAAAGAACATAGATGGAGGCTTCTCACTTCCTGACTTCAAAACACATTACAAAGCCACAGGAATCAAAACTGTATGGTACTGACATAGAAACAGATACATAGGCCTAAAGACCAGAATAAATAACCCCCAAGAAAACTCATAGATACATGGCCAAATGAAATTCACCAAGCTTCTAAGACAACAAATAGGGAAAGTATAGTTTTTTCAACAGTCAATAGGATGAAAATATAACTTACAGAAAGATTACAAACATATATCAGAAAAGGAGCTAATGTCCAAACATCTAAGAAAAACACTACAACTCAAATGCAAAATACGTTAAAAAATTAAAAAGGGTAAATAACTGGGTTCAGAAATGTGCAAAGACTTAAATAAGACATTTCCTGAAAAAGACATACAAATGGCTAACAAATATAGGAAAAGGTTCTCAACCTCTCTAATCATCAGGGCAATGCAAATGAACACCTCATACCTGTTAGGCTGTGTATTATAAAGAAAAAAATTAACAGTTTAAGGCCAAGATGTGGGGAATTGGAAACTTCGTACACTGCTGGTGGCAATGTAAAATGGTGCCGCTATTATGAAAAAGAGTATGGGGGTTCCTTATAAAATTATAAACAGAAATATCATATGATTCAGCAATCACAGTTCTGGGTATATATCCAAAGGAAATTAAATCAGTATCACAATGAGATGACCTTAGGTTCATTGCAGCATTCTCCAAAATAGCCTAGATATGCAACCAACTTCACAAAACAAGTAAGTGTCCTGTGCCTGAGCTAACCTTAGGTACTTCAAAACAACTCCGTAAGTCTCTTAGCCCCTTAGAGAGAATGAAAGCAATATTAGAGTTAAAAGTAACTTGTCCCAATTCCCTTAGTCTGGAATACTGAAACAAAAGTTCTACAGCAGGGGAAGCCTCATAAACTCACAGCACCTGCCAGGGTTTACCCCAGCCTTGGAAGAACTGGGAAGGATAAGACCAAGGCAGGCCTGAGGAAAGGTCTGAGGGTAGGCAGGACTGGAGTGTGGGGAGCAGGGGCAGGTGTGTCCGGATGGAGCAGTGGGTTGTAAGAAGAGCAGTGACCCTGGGTCCTGCTGCCCTGAGTCTCTTTCCTGGGCCTGGTCAATTCCAGGAGACCAGGTTAGCAGGGCTATGAGAGCCAGTGTGTGAAGCGAGCCCAGCAGCCCCTTTACACAGTCCTCTAGAATTCCTGCTGGCAATGAAGCATCTGTAGGGGCAGCTGGATGTGGAACCCTCTCAAATGGAAGCATGTCAGCACATCAGCCTTGGGAGGTGCTGAGGCTGAAATGAGGAGACTGAGCACATGCAGTGATCCCAAAGCATGTGTTCTGTGACTCATCCACCTCTGGGAGCGCAGTTTCCTTGAGGAATAAACAGTGAGGACAAAAGTAAGGTGAAGCTACAAGTCCTGAAAGTGTAGAGGGAGAGAGTTCAAGTCTCATCCACCACCTGACACTCACTATAAGAACTTGCTCTCCAGTGTCAAGTGACTATGAGAGCTTTGTTCCCACTAGGATATGGCCATCATACGTGAATGTAAAAAGGAAACCAAAATCCCTGGTGCAAAATACCCTCCAGGTACCAAATAGAAACGAACTATTCATCTTTGGCAGTGAAAAAGCAATGAAAGAGTAGTCTTGTGAGAAAGAAAATTTCTGAATGGGAAAGCAAGAAAAGATGACTATAAGCACAGTACAGTCAAAGGACATGGACACAATAAATCTATTATATCATTAAAATTTGGAAAGAACAAATCAGAATTCTACACATATTTCCTTCTTCTTCCTGATTTCATATTCACCTTCCTTAGTTTCTAAAGAACCAGGTGGAACCCAAGTGTTCTAGGAATTGTCTCACTTTAGATCCTACCTGAGAGTTGTTCCCTATGTGAATCGTCATCAGCATCACTGCTATGTATGCTCTCCACCATGCATTCTGTACAAACACAACCATGAGCATAAAGTTATTATACAAGTTGACCCACCCATTTCTCCTACTCGACTTGCTGGCTCACACAGCATCACGCTGGTCTTCCCTCCAGGTTCTCAGACCTCCCCTGTGCTCTGTGCAGACAGAGTCCTTCAATAAGATCTTGATCACAGTTGAAAATTTCAAATGAGGGAGAGATGCTGAGAAAATCACTTTTCGACCCCTCACTTCTATAAACCCATTTATAGTTTTCACGGTCAACCTTACCAACCTGAAATTCCAGATGTTACAGACACACTTCAAACATGGCTAGTGTGACCAAGCAATTGTGTGTTTTTTGCATTTTTTAATAGAATGAGTTAATTATTGTTTGAACTAAATTAATTATAAATAGACACATTTGGTTAGTGGATACCAAACTGGAAAGCTCAGCTCTAAGAAATCCAAAGATGAGAAAGAGGCAATCAGCCAACCCTCCCCTGGTTGTTCTTTACTGCAGAAAATTTGATGGCCTGATCTGATCATTTGTATGTAGGTATACCTTTGGCTCTTGAACCCATGCCAGACATTGGGAGAGTCCTTGTGGACACTGAAATAGTACAGTCAACACTCAGATACAAGAGAAATTCCCAGCAAGGGGCCCACTTGTAGACAGAGGTGAAGGGCATGGCCAAGTACACCTGTATTAGACATAATCAGAGAGTAGCTGCAGAGGGGAGGGAGGGATTTTATTCTCTTCATGAGTCCATCCTTCTTACCGCTGACTCTAGAAGACCTGAGGAAGGCAGGGAAAAGGCCCCATCGGAGGTGAAAAATTTGTATACTGAAAACTACAGGACATTGTGGAAAGAATTTAAAGAAGAGACAA
Organism: Hyperoodon ampullatus; assembly: GCF_949752795.1. Taxonomy (NCBI): domain Eukaryota; kingdom Metazoa; phylum Chordata; class Mammalia; order Artiodactyla; family Ziphiidae; genus Hyperoodon; species Hyperoodon ampullatus. The sequence continues at coordinate 130,739,113 of NC_136915.1, forward strand.
GTAATTGGAATGACATACCATATTCTTAGACTGGATTATTAAATACTGTTGGCATTTCTATACTACATAAAGTGATGTTCACATATATCGCAACAACCCATATAATTCCATGTCATTATTATAGAAGTGGACAGAATCCTAAAATACATATGGAACCCCCCACAAGTAGATAAAACAATCTTGAGAGCTAAGAGCAATGATGCAGATTAACACTTCCTGAACTTAAAACACATAACAATGCCACAGTAGTCAAAAGAGTCTGCTACTGGCATCAAGACAGTGAGATAGACCAATGAAATATAATAGAGAGACGTCAAATAAACGCACATATATATGGCCAACTGATCTTGGCCAAGGTTCTAAGATTACCAAGTGAAGAAAGGATAGTCTCTTCAACAATCAACAGAATGAAAAGGCAACCTATAGGATGGGAGGAAATATGTGTAAACCTTGAATCTGAATAAGGGACCAATATCCAGAATATATAAGAAACTACAACAAGTCAATTACAAAAAAACAGCGATCAAATAACTGAGTTTAAAAATGGGTAAAAAGCTTCACTAGACATTTCTCCATAAAGGCATACAAGTGGTCAATCTACATATGAAAATTTGCTCAGCATTGCTAAGCATCAGGGAAATGGAAATCAAGCCACAAGGAGATATCACTCACACCTGTTAGGATGTGTATTATAAAAAGACAATTAGGGCTTTCGTGGTGGCACAGTGGTTGAGAGTCCGCCTGCCGAGGCAGGGGACACGTGCTCGTGCCCCAGTCTGGGAGGATCCCACATGCCGCTGAGCGGCTGGGCCCATGAGCCATGGCCGCTGAACTTGTGCATTTGGATCCTGTGATCCACAACGGTAGAGCCCACAACCATGAGAGGCCCGTGTACTGCAAAAAAAAAAAAAAAAAAAGAAACAAAATTAATGGATGCTGGCAAAGATGTGAAGAAGTGGAACTTCTGTACCCTGTTTTGTACCCTGTAGTAATGTAAAATGGTGTAGCCATTATGGAAAACAGAATGTTGGTCCCCCCAAAATTATTAAGAGAACTATCATAAAATCCAGCAATCACTCATTTAGGTTTATATACCAAGGAGATAAAACAAGAATGTCCAAGAGATATCCACAATCTCATGTCCATTGCAGCATTATACACAATACACAACATAGGAAAACTGCCTAGTGTCCATGGGAAGATGAATTAATAAAGAAAATGTGGTGTATACATAAAGTGGAATGTCATTCAGTCTTTGAAAAAGAAGGAAATCCTGCCATTTGCAGCAACACGAAAGAACTTGGAGGACATTTGTAAGAGTGAAATAAGCCAGTCACAGAAGGTCAAAAACTGAAAGAAAACTCCGAGAAGCAGAGAGTAGAAGGGTGGTTCCAAGAGCTGCCTGGAGGTTGACATGGGAAATCTCTGTTCAATAGTGAGAACGTGTTATTTGCAAAATGCAAAAGTTCTAGACACATGCTGTACAACAAGGTGCATGTAGTCCACAGGACTGCCTGGACATTTTAAAACTTGTTAAGACGTTGGATTTCATTGTATGTGTACTTTTACAACAATAAAATATACATATGTAAAATAAATACAAAGTGGAAAAAGGGGAAAAAAGAAGAAAAATAAGGAAAGGGAGTCAACAGAGGGAAAGAAGAAAGCAGGAAGGGTCTCGAATGTACACAGGTATCAGGAGATAATGGGAGAGAAGCTCCTCTCCCCAGGCTTTAAAGAAGACATCTCTCCAGAGTTCACTCCAGCAAGAGGGGGATGTCCTTTCTCTTCCCCATTCAACCAGAAGCGCCAATAGCATCCTAAGTGTGGCCCAGGCTGTGCTCAGGTGTACACTTTTCCTTGATCTCTAAACCAAACACCCCTGACTCCCCATGGCTCAGGTGCCCTTCCTGTATCTCCTTCCACTTCTCTAAAGCATTTCCCTCTTCAAGTCCAGCCAGAGGCTCTAATCCTGTCCTCACACGTGGGGCACACTGGGTGGGTCTGTAAGTTCTTAAGAGCCTGCCTGTGAGTAGCAGGCACTGAATCGCACACCAGGGTTTCCCTCAGCACCATCAGGAAACTATGACCTAGGGATTGAGGATTTCTAGAACAACTTTACTCATACACAGTTTCTTGGGTAAACAAGTGACATTTTACAATCAAGCATTTTCAGTTTTTTCTTTGGTGGGGAAAATATTGACACATATAAGGCAATCATATTCTATTAATGTATGTATTTCTCAAAGGACTCACTATCGAAAAAAAAATTTTAAGTATATCTTTCCATGTTTTAATTGACTTTACTCCCAGACCTGTTTGCTTGCAAAAGCCTTCAGAAAATACCAAGAACCTACTTCACCTGGCAGTTTGCACAGCAACATGAGTGGAGATGCTCTTGTCACACTGCTTGGTTTCTCTGTCCCACCTTGTAAAGCACAACCTCCTGTCCGCCCTGCTGGGAAGGGAGCCAGTGCCCACCCTGAGCTCAATCCCTGGGGTAGATGTCTTGGTTCTGTCTTCACTGTATGCAGTGTTTCTTGCCCAGCACACAGAAACAGGGCCAGCACAACTGATGGAAAACAAACTTTCCACAGGAGAAGGACATTTCGTTTCCTTAGCACAGAATCCAATAGTGAATATTAGCCTCAAAGGAGAAAGGTGGAGTGAATTTCCTCCATCTACTCCTGGAGGCTCCTTCTTTCTCGGAATCCTCCAGAACTGGGTGTGGCATGTGGGTACAAGCATGGGCTCCCTGCAAAAGGAAGGAGGCCTGCCTAGCACTAGGTGCTTCAGGTAAGAGGGGAGGACTCACCCCGAGGCTCTAATAGGAAACAGTTAGAATGAGGGAAGTGGCAGAGAGATGTATCATAACCATTCAGAATGCTATGAGACGTACTAAGAGATGAGATTTCTCATGAAATGAAGTTGTAATTGGCCCAGTAGTAGGCATGCTGGAACCCAGTTTTGTTCACTAAGAATCCACCCATGGAGCAACTAAGCCCGTGCACAACAACTACTAAGCCTGTGCTCTAGAGCCCGCAGGTCAAGGCCAAGATGTCGGGAATTGGAAACATTGTACGCTGCTGGTGGGAATGTAAAATGGTGCAGCTATTATGAAAAAGAGTATGGGGGTTCCTTATAAAATTATGAACAGAAATATCATATGATTCAGCAATCACAGTTCTGGGTATATATCCAAAGGAAATTAAATCAATATCACAATGAGATGAACATAGGTTCATTGCAGCATTCTACACAATAGCCTAGATATGCAACCAACTTCACAAAAGAAGTAAGTGTCCTGTGCCTGAGCTAATCTTAGGTACTTCAAAACAACTCCGTAAGTCTCTTAGTCCCTTAGAGAGGATGAAAGCAATATTAGAGTTAAAAGTAACTTGTCCCAATTCCCTTAGTCTGGAATACTGAAACAAAATTCTACAGCAGAGGAAGCCTTATAAACACACAGCACCTGCCAGGGTTTACCCCAGCCTTGGAAGAACTGGGAAGGATAAGACCAAGGCAGGCTTGAGGAAAGGTCAGAGGGTATGCAGGACTGGAGTGTGGGGATCAGGGGCTGGGCTGGCCGGATGGAGCAGTGGGTTGTAAGAAGAGCAGTGACCCTGGGTCCTGCTGCCCTGAGTCTTTGTCCTGGGCCTGGTGAATTCCAGGACACCAGGTTAGCAGGGCTGTGAGAGCCAGTGTGTGAAGTGAGCCCAGCAGCCCCTTCACACAGTCCTCTAGAATTCCTGCCGGCCATGAAGGGTCTTTAGGGGCAGCTGGACGTGGAGCCCTCTCAAATGGAAGCATGGCCGCACATCAGCCTTGGGAGGTGCTGAGGCTGAAATGAGGAGACGGAGCACATGCAGTGATCCCAAAGCATGTGTTCTCTGACTCATCCACCTCTGGGAGCGCCCTTACCATGAGGAATAAACAGTGAGAACAAACCTAAGGTGAAGCTACAAGTCCTGAAAGTGTAGAGGGAGAGAGTTCAAGTCTCATCCAGCAACTGACACTCACTATAAGAACTTGTTCTCCAGTGGCAAGTGATTATGAGAGTTTTGTTCCCACTAGGATATGGCCATCATACGTGAATGTCAAAAGGAAACCAAAATCCTGGTGCAAAATACCCTCCCGGTATCAAACAGAAATGAACCTTTCATCTTTGGCAGTGAAAAAGCAATGAAAGAGTAGTCTTGTGAGAAAGAAAATTTCTGAATGGCAAAGCAAGAAAAGATGACTATAAGCACAGTACAGTCAAAGGACATGGAAACCATAACTCTACTATATCATTAATATTTGGAAAGAACAAATCAGAATTCTACACATATTTCCTTCTTCTTCCTGATTTCATATTCACCTTCCTTAGTTTCTAAAGAACCGGGTGGAACCCAAGTGTTCCAGGAATTGTCTCGCTTTAGATCCTACCTGAGAGTTGTTCCCTACCTGAATCGTCATCAGCATCGCTGCTATGTATGCTCTCCACCATGCACTCTGTACAAACACAACCATGAGCATAAAGTTATTATACAAGTTTAAACACACATTTCTCCTACTCGACTTGCTGGCTCACACAGCATCACCCTGGTCTTCCCTCTACGTTCTCAGACCTCCCCTGTGCTCTGTGCAGACAGAGTCCTTCAATAAGATAGTGATCACTGTTGAAAATTTCAAATGAGGGAGAGATGCTGAGAAAATCACCTTTCAACCCCTGACTACTATAGACCCATTTATAGCTTTCACCGTCAACCTTACCATTCTGAAATTCCAGATGTTACAGACACAGTTGAAACATGGCTAGTGTGACCAAGCAATTGTGTGTTTTCTGCATTTTTTAATAGAATGAGTTAATTATTGTTTGAACTAAATTAATTATAAATAGACACATTTGGTTAGTGGCTACCACACTGGAAAGCTCAGCTCTAAGAAATCCAAAGATGAGAAAGAGGCAACCAGCCACCCCTCCCCTGGTTGTTCTTTACTGCAGAAAATCTGATGGCCTGATATGATCATTCGTATGTAGGTATATCTTGGGCTCTTGGACCCACGCCAGGCATTGCGAGAGTCCTTATGGACACTGAAATAGTACAGTCAACACTCAGATCCAAGAGGAATTCCCAGCAAGGGGCCCACTTGTAGACAGAGGTGAAGGGCATGGCCCAGTACACCTCTATTAGGCATAATCACAGAGTAGGTGCAGAGGGGAGGGAGGGATTTCACTCTCTGCATGAGTCCATCCTTCTCACCCTTGACTCTAGAAGACCTGAGGAAGGCAGTGGAAAAGACCCCGTAGGAGGTGAAAAATTTGTATACTGAAAACTACAGGACATTGCGGAAAGAAATTAAAGAAGAGACAAGTAATTGGAATGACATACCATGTTCATAGACTGGATTATTAAATACTGTTGGCATTTCTATACTACATAAAGTGATGTACACATATATCGCAACAACCCACAAAATTCCATGTAATTATTATAGAAGCGGACAGAATCATAAAATACATATGGAACTCCCCCAAGTAGATAAAACAATGTTGAGAGCGAAGAGCAATGATGGAGATTAACACTTCCTGAACTCAAAACACATAACAATGCCACAGTAGTCAAAACAGTCTGCTACTGGCATCAAGACAGTGAGATAGACCAATGAAATATAATAGAGAGACCCCAAATAAACGCACATATATATGACCAACTGATCTTGGCCAAGGTTCTAAGATTACCAAGTGAAGAAAGGATAGTCTCTTCAACAATCAACAAAATGAAAAGGCAACATATAGGATGAGAGGAAATATGGGTAAAACTTGTATCTGAATAAGGGACCAATATCCAGAATATAAAAGAAACTACTACAAGGCAATTTCAGAAAAACAGCGGGCAAATAACTGAGTTTAAAAATGGGTAAAAAGCTTCACTAGACATTTCTCCATAAAGACATACAAGTGGTCAATCTACATATGAAAATTTGCTCAGCATTGCTAAGCATCAGGGAAATGGAAATCAAGCCACAAGGAGATATCACTCACACCTGTTAGAATGTGTATTATAGAAAGACAATTAGGGCTTCCCTGGTGGCACAGTGGTTGAGAGTCTGCCTGCCGATGCAGGGGACACGTGTTCGTGCCCCGGTCTGGGAGGATCCCACATGCCGCTGAGCGGCTGGGCCCATGAGCCATGGCCGCTGAGCCTGTGCGTTTGGAGCCTGTGCTCCGCAACGGGATAGCCCACAACAATGAGAGGCCCGTGTACTGCAAAAAAAAAAAAAAAAAAAAAAAAGAAAGAAAGAAAATTAATAGATGCTGGAAAAGATGTGAGGAAGTGGAACTTCTGTACCCTGTTTTGTACCCCGGAGTAATGTAAAATGGTGTAGCCATTATGGTAAACAGAATGGAGGTCCCCCCAAAATTATTAAGAGAACTATCATAAAATCCAGCAATCACACATTTAGGTTTATATACAAAGGAGATAAAACAAGAATGTCCAAGAGATATCTACAATCTCATGTCCATTGCAGCATTATACACAATACACAATATAGGAAAACTGCCTAGTGTCCATGGGAAGATGAATTAATAAAGAAAATGTGGTGTATACATACAGTGGAATGTCATTCAGTCTTTGAAAAAGAAGGAAATCCTGCCATTTGCAGCAACACGAAAGAACTTGGAGGACATTTGTAAGAGTGAAATAAGCCAGTCACAGAAGGTCAAAAACTGAAAGAAAACTCCGAGAAGCAGAGAGTAGAAGGGGGGTTCCAAGAGCTGGCAGGAGGTTGACATGGGAAGTCTCTGTTCAAAGGTTAGAATGTGCTATTTCAAAATGGAAAAGTTCTAGACACATGCTGTACAACAAGGTGCATGTAGTCAACAGGACTGACTGGACATTTCAAAACTTGTTAAGACGTTGGATTTCATTGTATATGTACTTTTACAACAATAAAATATACATATGCAAAATAAATACAAAGTGGAAAAAGGGGAAAAAAGAAGAAAAAAAAGGAAAGGGAGTCAACAGAGGGAAAGAAGAAAGCAGGAAGGGTCTCGAATATACACAGGTATCAGGAGATAATGGGAGAGAAGCTCCTCTCCCCAGGCTATAAAGAAGACATCTCTCCAGAGTTCACTCCAGCAAGAGGGGGATGTCCTTTCTCTTCCCCATTCAAGCAGAAGTGCCAATAGCATCCTAAGTGTGGCCCAGGCTGTGCTCAGGTGGACACTTTTCCTTGATCTCTAAACCAACCACCCCTGACACCCCATGGCTCAGGTGCCCTTCCTGTATCTCCTTCCACTTCTCTAAAGCATTTCCCTCTTCAAGTCCAGCCCGAGGCTCCAATCCTGTCCTCACACGTGGGGTCCACTGGGCGGGTCTCTGAGTTCTTAAGAGCCTCCCTGTGAGTAGCAGGCACTGAATCGCACACCAGGGTTCCCCTCAGCACCATCAGGAAACTACGACGTAGGGATTCAGGATTTAAAGAACAACTTTACTCATACACAGTCTCTTGGGTAAACGTGACATTTTACAATCAAGCATTTTCAGTTTTTTCTTTGGTGGGGAAAATATTGACACATATAAAGCAATCATATTCTACTAACGTATGTATTTCTCAAAGAACTCACTATCGAAAAAAATTTTTTAAGTATAACTTTCCATGTTTTAATTGACTTTACTCCCAGACTTGTTTGCTTGCAAAAGCCTTCAGAAAATACCAAGAACCTACTTCATCTGGCAGTTTGCACAGCAACATGAGTGGAGATGCTCTTGTCACACTGCTTGGTTTCTCTCTCCCACCTTGCAAAGAGAACCTCCTCTCCGCCCTCCTGGGAAGGGAGCCAGTGCCCACCTTGAGCTCAATCCCTGGGGTAGATCTCTTGGTTTTGTCTTCACTGTTTGCAGTGTTTCTTGCCCAACACACAGAAACAGGGCCGGCACAAGTGATGGAAGACAGACTTTCCACAGGAGAAGGACATTTCGTTTCCTTAGCACAGAATCCGATAGTGAATATTAGCCTCAAAGGAGAAAGGTGGAGTGAATTTCCTCCATCTACTCCTGGAGGCCCCTTCTTTCTCGAACTCCTCCAGAACTGGGTGTGGCATTTGGGTAAAAGCATGGGCTCCCTGCAAAAAGAAGGAGGCCTGCCTAGCACTAGGTGGTTCAGGAAAGGGGGGAGGACTCATCCCCAGGCTCTAATAGGAAACAGTTAGAGTGAGGGAAGTGGCAGAGAGATGTATCATAACCATTCAGAATGCTATGAGACCTACTAAGAGATGAGATTTCTTATTAAATGCAGTTGTAATTGACCCAGTAGTAGGGATGCTGAAACCCAGTTTTGTTCACAAAGAATCCAGCCATGGAGCAACTAAACCTGTGCACCACAACTACTAAACCTGTGCCCTAGAGCCTGCAAGTCACAACTACTGAGCACACGTGCCACAACTATTGAAGCCCATGCACCTAGAGCCTATGCTCTGGAACAACAGAAGCCATCGAAATGAGAAGCCTGCGCAGTGCAAGGAAGACCCAACACAGCCAAAAGAAAAAAAAAAAAAAAAAGAATCCAGTAAACATTTGCCTGGGTTGTGATAGGATTTGTTTTCCAGGTTAAATAAGGCTCACTTGGTATAAAACCAATACAAATACTGAAAGTGTACAGTTTATTTACTTTTATATCCATACCCATTTATGAGGCAGTGGTAATGGGAATATTTTTTAGAAAGTTGGTACCAGTAACAGTGATGTTTAGGGGAACATAAATCAAGGGAAACACCACACAAAAAGTTCACATACACACACAGAATCATACCACTCATTTCACATGCGGACACACCCAGTCTCAGGCACACTAACCTACACCACCTAACCGTAATACAGCTTCTTCCTGGGACTATAGTAATTGGTCACATTACTTGTAAATCTCTTTCTATCACCAGGACCCCTACTCTCATTCCCAGCACAAATTTGGAATCAGTTTGCCCTCTACACTAAAACCAGCAAGAATGTCCCACTTTCTCATCTTCAAAGTTCTTCCTCCCCAAGTGACTGATTCCAGAATACATACTGTTTTCACGTTCTGTGAAGGCCACCTGCAATTACAGAAGAGAAAACACTATGAGGATAAGATCACAGTGATGCTCAGGTCTTTTGTTCATTTGCTGACAGTAGAAAACCTCATAAGAAACAGTGGTCCAGGGAACCCAGCAAGGGTTATCAGAGCAAACCTACTCAGGCTGAAAGGCAAGAACTTTGCTGGGAGGATGGAACTACCAAGTCCATTTAGGTTGGAAATTACAGAATTCTTTTCCTAGAGGAAAAATCGCTGCAGGAGAGAGAGCTCCGAACTCTACAGGCTGTAATGGATGCTGTCAATTGTAATGTCCTGTGGAATCAGGCACCATGACTTGGTAATAGACTCTCACTCCACATTCTCCCAACCAAGGGAATTGTATGTATCTGGAAGGAATACCCTCAAATATACATAACTTAATTCTATTGAAAGAGAAATAAAGCAATATTTCTATCTCAGACCAGAAAAAATCCAGCTTACCTTGGGGACACACGGAGGCTTTTCTTCTGTCCTATCACGGTGCAGGTCATCCGCCACATCCTCAGGGAGAGCTGCAGGGACACAGAGTAACTGTCAGGACACTGGTGATGCTGCTCAGGAATTACTCAGGGGCTTTCTTCTCGATGAGGACATGGGGTGGTGTGTATGGATGTGGGAGGTTAGTAAGTGTGGGCTGAGCTGGTGTTGGGCCATCCTCTTTGGGGGATGAAGGAAGGCAAAGGACAAGAGGAAGGAAATGAAAACAGAGCTTTGGCTTTCTAGCTAAGGGGAGCCTAACCAGAAGGGAAGGGTCGATCTAAAAAATGGTAAACACTAAAATGCATGCTCTGTTTCAATGACACAGACCCATGACCCATCCTGCCTCGTTTGAGCTTTTGCTAAATTGCCACTGTCTGTTGATTTTTCCCAGATCACTCTTTCCCCAGCATCCACAATGCCAGCTACTGCATTTATCATGTCTTCTGTTGTATGATATTTTATACTTGATTAACAGCAACCTCTATTAAAGGACTGAATTCAATCCTAGACAAAATATGCTATATTTATTCACTAATCACTTGTCTTAAAGAAAATCAAATCCACAAGGTTTGACAAAACTGAAATCCTACCATTTAGATACAGCCACTATCAATCGTGTCATATTTTTCTCCCAGTCTTTGTTTTCTATACAATGTATGTATGCCCCCTGAGTCAGGGGCTGTCCATACTCTAGGGAGCTGTTCCATAAGTGGGACACTTCGTTATGAAGAGGGAGCCCGGACTGAGCACAGCCTGTCTCTAACCCAGCTGTGCAGGAGAAGTGTACAGGCTAACAGTCAGGTTCCATTTTGAGTCCTTGGGTGTGGGCTACAGGAATTGACCAATGCTAAGGCTAATGGTAACGTTATCCAATACAATAAAATAGCTCCCTGATTCTTATCTGCTTTTGGCCTTGTTTAAGCAATGACACCAGCACTGACAGATATGACCTCTATTGTATACATGGGGTCTCACACCTCTCAGAATCTGTGAGCTGACCAGGAGAATGCAGGTCCTGGTGTGAATTTCACATTAATGACTGTGCCAAAGGCAACTGATAAGCCCACCCATAGCTGCCCTGGATTCTGTGACCACTAAGGCCACCTGATGGGCAAGGCCTGGAACTTTGGAGATGCTAGTATTTCCAGCCAATTATGCGGATGCAGGGACTCCCTTGCTCCATGACTGAGGATCCCTTGGCTGAGTGGTAAGTGCAGGTCAGGGATCCAGAGCATCCATACCGGGACCCACCCCTGGGTTCTCAGTATGGCTTTTCCACTTAGGAGGTCCAGAGCTTAGAACATTTATCTCTGCACCATCTCCTTCTGAGGAAAAGGAATATTAACCAAATCTGGGCAACAGCTGTGTTGAGGGAAGAACATGCAAACAACTTCGCAAAACAAGGAAGGGTCCTGTGCCTGAGCTAACCTTAGGTACTTCAAAACTACTCCGTAAGTGTCTTAGCCCCTTAGAGAGGATGAAAGTAATATTAGAGTTAAAAGTAACTTGTCCCAATTCCCTTATTCTGGAATACTGAAACAAAATTCTACAGCAGAGGAAGCCTCATAAACACACAGCACCTGCCTGGGTTTACCCCAGCCTTGGAAGAACTGGGAAGGATAAGACCAAGGCAGGCCTGAGGAAAGGTCAGAGGGTAGGCAGGACTGGGGTGTGGGGAGCAGGGGCAGGGCTGTCTGGACGGAGCAGTGGGTTGTAAGAAGAGCAGTGACCCTGGGTCCTGCTGCCCTGAGTCTCTGTCCTGGGCCTGGTCAACCCCAGGAGACCAGGTCAGCAGGGCTGTGAAAGCAAGTGTGTCAAGAAGCCCAGCAGCCCCTTCACACAGCCCTCTAGAATTTCTGCCACCCATGGAGGGTCTCTGGGGCAGCTGGAGGTGGACCCCTCTCAAATGGAAGCATGTCAGCACATCAGCCTTGGGGAAGTGCAGAGGCTGAGATGAGCTCAAGGAGACTGAGCACATGCAATGATCCCAGAGCACGTGTTCTGTGACTCATCCATCTCTGGGTCTGTCCTTTACAAGAGGAACAAACAGTGAGGACAAAACATGAGGTGAAGCCACAAGTCCTGAAAGTGCAGAGGGAGACAGTTCACTTCTCATCCACCACCTCACCCTTTCTAGAAGAACTTGGTCTCAAGTTTCAAAGGCCCATGAGAGTTTTGACCCACAGGTTCTGTCCATCATAGGTCAATATGCAAAAGAAAACAAACTCTCCTATGCACAATACCCTAGATGTGCTAACCAGAAAACAAACTTCCATATTAGGCAGTGACAAGCACAAGAAAAAGCAGCTCATGTGCAAAAGATCAGTTTTGATGAGCAAATCAAGAAAAGGTGATTATAGAGCACAGTCACGTCTAAGGACACAATTGCTCTCTATTGTATCATTAAAATGTGAAAAAAAACATGTCAGAACTCTACACATATTTCATTCTTCTTTCTGATTTCATATCCACCTTCCTCAGTCTCCAAAGCAAGAGATATAACCCTAAAGATCCAGGAACCCTCTGCCATTAGATCCTACCTAAGTGTTGTTCCTACCTGTATCCTTTTCTTTATCACGGCCACAAATGCTATTCAAAGGCAATTCTGTAGAAACACGAATATGAATTTACAAGTCTTATGGATACATTTAATATGTGACTAATGTGACTGAGTAATGGGATATTTTATTTTCTTTTATTTTAATACACTGAGTTAATCATTGATTGAATTAAATAAATTATAACAGGCACATCTAGCTAGTGGCTACCACACTGTAATACACATCCCTCTCTCTCTCACTCTCCATATATATATATATAAGTATATGGAGGATGTTACCACCGCTCCCCTGGTTATTCCCCTCTGTATGGTCTACCCATTCAAGATGGCTGTTTGCTGATGGTTTACCAAAGGAAAAACCTCTGCCCCGTGAAGGTACTTAGCCCAAGGGGTAACAGGGATGCATCCCTCTGCTGGTTTCCCTAGTAACCGCTGAGCCCATCTGCTGTCAATTCCCCCTCTAACTGGTAGCCTGCCTATTCCGCCCAGAGGGAAGCATGCTGCTACTGCTGCTGCTGCGTTCTGCCTGCCATTGGCTATCTACAATGGGATGTCTCTCCAGGACCACTTTGCTTCTGATGTGAAAGATCTCCCATCTATTAAACCATGAATGTCTCTGTCCCTGACTTTGGGCTCTTTCCTTAGCCCTGAGGCTGAGCAAGTACAGGGCTTGCAGGCGTGAGAGGTGCAGCCCAACACCTTCTGCAGGGCAGTTTGCTGGCCAGATTTGATGATTCATTTGTAGGTGTTTCCTAGGCTCATGCACACTTGCCAGGCACTCATGAGACTTTGGGGACACTGAAACAGTAATGTCAACACCCAGATCATAGAGAAATTCCCGACAGGTGTTCCACTTGAGGGGAGAGGTAATGAGCATGGCCCAGTGCACCTGTGCTAGACATAATCAGCGAGCAGGTGCAGAAGGGAGGGAGGGACATTCACTCACTTCATGAGGCCATCCTTCTCACCACTGCCTCTGAAAAATCCAGGGAAGGAAGGGACAAAATGCCCTTAGAAGGTAAATGGCCTGTACACTGAAAACTACAAACCACTGCTGAAAGAATTAAACAAGGAACAAATAATTGAAATGACATATCATATTCATAGACTGGAGACTTACTATTGTTGACATTTCTACACTACCCAAAGGGAAGTATAAATTCATTGTAATACATGTCAAAATCGCAATGTCATTTTCAAAGAAATAGAAAAAAAAAAGATCCTAAAATACATATGGAACCACTAAGGACTCCAAACAGACAACACAATCCTGAGAAGAAAGAACATAGATGGAGGCTTCTCACTTCCTGACTTCAGAACACATTACAATGCCACAGGAATCAAAACTGTATGGTACTGACATAGAAACAGATACATAGGCCTGAACACCAGAATAAATAACCCCCAAGAAAACTCATAGATACATGGCCAAATGAAATTCACCAAGCTTCTAAGACAACAAATAGGGAAAGTATAGATTTTTCAACAGTCAATAGGATGAAAATATAACTTAAAGAAAGATTACAAACATATATCAGAAAAGGAGCTAATATACAAAACATCAAAGAAAAACACTACAACTCAAATGCAAACTAAGTTAAAAAATTAAAAAGGGCAAATAACTGGGTTCAGAAATGTGCAAAGACTTAAATAAGACATTTCCTGAAAAAGACATACAAATGGCTAACAAATATAGGAAAAGGTTCTCAACCTCACTAATCATCAGGGCAATGCAAATCAACACCTCATACCTGTTAGGCTGTGTATTATAAAGAAAAAAATTAACAGTTTAAGGCCAAGATGTGGGGAATTGGAAACTTTGTACACTGCTGGTGGCAATGTAAAATGGTGCCGCTATTATGAAAAAGAGTATGGGGGTTCCTTATAAAATTATAAACAGAAATATCATATGATTCAGCAATCACAGTTCTGGGTATATATCCAAAGGAAATTAAATCAGTATCACAATGAGATGAACATAGGTTCATTGCAGCATTCTACACAATAGCCTAGATATGCAACCAACTTCACAAAACAAGTAAGTGTCCTGTGCCTGAGCTAACCTTAGGTACTTCAAAACTACTGTGTAAGTCTCTTAGCCCCTTAGAGAGGATGAAAGCAATATTAGAGTTAAAAGTAACTTGTACCAGTTCCCTTAGTCTGGAATGCTGAAACAAAAGTTCTACAGCAGAGTAAGCCTCATAATCACACAACTCCTGCCAGGGTTTAACCCAGCCTTGGAAGAACGGGGAAGGATAAGACCAAGGCAGGCCTGAGGAAAGGGCAGAGATTAGGAAGGACTGGGGAGTGGGGAGCAGGGGCAGGGCTGTCTGGACGGAGCAGTGGGTTGTAAGAAGACAGTGACCCTGGGTCCCGCTGCCCTGAGTCTCTGTCCTGGGCCTGGTCAACCCCAGGAGACCAGGTTAGCAGGGCTGTGACAGCCAGTGTGTGAAGAAGCACAGCAGCCCCTTCACACAGTCCTCTAGAATTCCTGCCGGCCATGAAGGGTCTTTAGGATCAGCTGGACGTGGACCCCTCTCAAATGGAAGCATGTCAGCACATCAGCCTTGGGAGGTGCTGAGGATGAAATGAGGAGACTGAGCACATGCAGTGATCCCAAATCACATGTTCTGTGATTCTTCCACCTCTGGAAGCGTGCTTTCCATGAGGAATAAACAGTGAGGACAAAAGTAAGATGAAGCTACAAGTCCTGAAAGTGTAGAGGGAGAGAGTTCAACTCTCATTCACCACCTGACACAAACTATAGGAACTTGTTCTCCAGTGTCAAGTGACTATGAGAGTTTTGTTCCCACTAGGATATGGCCATCATACGTGAATGTAAAAAGGAAACCAAAATCCTTGGTGCAAAATACCCTCCAGGTACCAAACAGAAACGGACCTTTCATTTTTGGCAGTGAAAAAGCAATGAAAGAGTAGTCTTGTGAGAAAGAAAATTTCTGAATGGCAAAGCAAGAAAAGATGACTATAAGCACAGTACAGTCAAAGGACATGGACACGATAACTCTATTATATCATTAAAGTTTGGAAAGAACAAATCAGAATTCTACACATATTTCCTTCTTCTTTCTGATTTCATATTCACCTTCGTTAGTTTCTAAAGAAGTGGATGGAACCCAAGTGTTTTAGGAATTGTCTCGCTTTAGATCCTACCTGAGAGTTGTTCCCTAAGTGATTCGTCATCAGCATCACTGCTATGTATGCTCTCCAAGATCCATTCTGTACAAACACAACCATGAACATAAAGTTATTATACAAGTTGACCCACCCATTTCTCCTACTCGACTTGCTGGCTCACACAGCATCACGCTGGTCTTCCCTCCAGGTTCTCAGACCTCCCTTGTGCTCTGTGCAGACAGAGTCCTTCAATAAGATATTGATCACAGTTGCAAATTTCAAATGAGGGAGAGATGCTGAGAAAATCACCTTTCGACCCCTCACTTCTATAGACCCATTTATAGCTTTCACGGTCAACCTTACCAACCTGAAATTCCAGATGTTACAGACACACTTGAAACATGGCTAGTGTGACCAAGCAATTGTGTGTTTCTTGCATTTTTTAATAGAATGAGATAATTATTGTTTGAATTAAATTAATTATAAATAGACACATTTGGTTAGTGGCTACCACACTGGAAAGCTCAGCTCTAAGAAATCCAAAGATGAGAAAGAGGCAACCAGCCACCCATCCCCTGGTTGTTCTTTACTGCAGATAATTTGATGGCCTGATCTGATCATTTGTATGTAGGTATATCTTGGGCTCTTGGACCCACGCCACGCATTGGGAGAGTCCTTGTGGACACTGAAATAGTACAGTCAACACTCAGATCCAAGAGGAATTCCCAGCAAGGGGCCCACTTGTAGACAGAGGTGAAGAGCATGGCCCAGTACACCTGTATTAGACATAATCAGAGAGTAGGTGCCGAGGGGAGGGAGGGATTTCACACTCTCCATGAGTCCATCCTTCTCACCCCTGACTCTAGAAGACCTGAGGAAGGCAGTGGAAAAGGCCCCGTAGGAGGTGAAAAATTTGTATACTGAAAACTACAGGACATTGCAGAAAGAAATTAAAGAAGAGACAAGTAAAGGGAATGACATACCATGTTCATAGACTGGATTATTAAATACTGTTGGCATTTCTATACTACATAAAGTGATGTACACATATATCACAAAAACCCACAAAATTCCATGTCATTATTATAGAAGTGGACAGAATCCTAAAATACATATGGAACCCCCACAAGTAGATAAAACAATCTTGAGAGCAAAGAGCAATGATGGAGATTAACACTTCCTGAACTCAAAACACATAACAATGCCACAGTAGTCAAAACAGTCTGCTAGTGGCATCAAGACAGTGAGATAGACCAATGAAATATAATAGAGAGACTCCAAATAAACGCACATATATATGGCCAACTGATCTTGGACAAGGTTCTAAGATTACCAAGTGAAGAAAGGATAGTCTCTTCAACAATCAACAGCATGAAAAGGCAACCTGTAGCATGAGAGGAAATATGTGTAAACCTAGTATCTGAATAAGGGAAGAATATCCAGAATATATAAGAAACTACTACAAGGCAATTTCAGAAAAAGAGCGGGCAAATAACTGAGTTTAAAAATGGGTAAAAAGCTTCATTAGACATTTCTCCATAAAGACATACAAGTGGTCAATCTACATATGAAAATTTGCTCAACATCGCTAAGCATCAGGGAAATGGAAATCAAGCCACAAGGAGATATCACTCACACCTGTTAGGATGTGTATTATAAAAAGACAATTAGGTCTTCCCTGGTGGCACAGTGGTTGAGAGTCTGCCTGCCGATGCAGGGGACACGTGTTCGTGCCCCGGTCTGGGAGGATCCCACATGCCGCTGAGCGGGTGGGCCCATGAGACATTGCCGCTGAGCCTGTGCGTTTGGAGCCTGTGCTCCGCAACGGGAGAGCCCATAACAATGAGAGGCCTGTGTACTGCCAAAAAAAAAAAAAAAAAAAAAAAGAAAGAAAATTAATGGATGTTGGCAAAGATGTGAAGAATTGGAACTCCTGTACCCTGTTTTGTACCCTGTAGTAATGTAAAATGGTGTAGCCATTATGGTAAACAGGATGGAGGTACCCCAAAAATTATTAAGAGAACTATCATAAAATGAACAATCACTCATTTAGGTTTATATACAAAGGAGATAAAACAAGAATTTCCAAGAGATATCTACAATCTCATGTCCATTGCAGCATTATACACAATACACAACATAGGAAAACTGCCTAGTGTCCATGAGAAGATGAATTAATAAAGAAAATGTGGTGTATACATACAGTGGAATGTCATTCAGTCTTTGAAAAAGAAGGAAATCCTGCCATTCGCAGCAACACGAAAGAACTTGGAGGACATTTGTTAGAGTGAAATAAGCCAGTCGCAGAAGGTCAAAAACTGAAAGAAAACTCCGAGAAGCAGACAGTAGAAGGGGGGTTCCAAGAGCTGGCAGGAGGTTGACATGGGAAGTCTCTGTTCAAAGGTTAGAATGTGCTATTTCAAAATGGAAAAGTTCTAGACACATGCTGTACAACAAGGTGCATGTAGTCCACAAGACTGCCTGGACATTTCAAAACTTGTTAAGAAGTTGGATTTCATCGTATGTGTACTTTTACAACAATAAAATACACATATGTAAAATAAATACAAAGTGGAAAAAGGGGATAAAAGAAGAAAAATAAGGAACGGGAGTCAACAGAGGGAAAGAAGAAAGCAGGAAGGGTGTCGAATGTACACAGGTATCAGGAGATAATGGGAGAGAAGCTCCTCTCCCCAGGCTTTAAAGAAGACATCTCTCCAGAGTTCACTCCAGCAAGAGGGGGATGTCCTTTCTCTTCCCCATTCAACCAGAAGTGCCAATAGCATCCTAAGTGTGGCCCAGGCTGTGCTCAGGTGTACACTTTTCCTTGATCTCTAAACCAACCACCCCTGACTCCCCATGGCTCAGGTGCCCTTCCTGTACCTCCTTCCACTTCACTAAAGCATTTCCCTCTTCAAGTCCAGCCCGAGGCGCCAATCCTGTCCTCACACGTGGGGTCCACTGGGCGGGTCTCTGAGTTCTTAAGAGCCTCCCTGTGAGTAGCAGGCACTGAATCGCACACCAGGGTTCCCCTCAGCACCATCAGCAATCTACGACCTAGGGATTGAGGATTTCTAGAACAACTTTACTCATACACAGTCTCTTGGGTAAACAAGTGACATTTTACAATCAAGCATTTTCAGTTTTTTCTTTGGTGGGGAAAATATTGACACATATAAGGCAATCATATTCTATTCAAGTATGTATTTCTCAAAGGACTCACTATCGAAAAAAAATTTTTAAGTATAACTTTCCATGTTTTAATTGACTTTACTCCCAGACTTGTTTGCTTGCAAAAGCCTTCAGAAAATACCAAGAACCTACTTCATCTGGCAGTTTGCCCAGCAACATGAGTGGAGATGCTCTTGTCACACTGCTTGGTTTCTCTCTCCCACCTTGCAAAGCACAATCTCCTGTCCGCCCTCCTGGGAAGGGAGCCAGTGCCCACCCTGAGCTCAATCCCTGGGGTAGATCTCTTGGTTCTGTCTTCACTGTATGCAGTGTTTCTTGCCCAGCACACAGAAACAGGGCCGGCACAAGTGATGGAAGACAGATTTTCCACAGGAGAAGGACATTTCGTTTCCTTAGCACAGAATCCGATAGTGAATATTAGCCTCAAAGGAGAAAGGTGGAGTGAATTTCCTCCATCTACTCCTGGAGGCTCCTTCTTTCTCGGACTCCTCCAGAACTGGGTGTGGCATGTGGGTACAAGCATGGGCTCCCTGCAAAAGGAAGGAGGCCTGCCTAGCACTAGGTGCTTCAGGTAAGGGGGGAGGACTCATCCCGAGGCTCTAATAGGAAACACTTAGAATGAGGGAAGTGGCAGAGAGATGTATCATAACCATTCAGAATGCTATGAGACGTACTAAGAGATGAGATTTCTTATTAAGTGAAGTTGTAATTGACCCAGTAGTAGGGATGCTGAAACCCAGTTTTGTTCATTAAGATACCAGCCATTGGGCAACTAAGTCCGTGCACCACAACTACTAAGCCTGTGCCGTAGAGCCTGCAAGTCACAACTACTGAGCCCACGTGCCACAACTATTGAAGCCCATGCACCTGGAGCCCGTGCTGTGGAACAACAGAAGCCACCGAAATGAGAAGCCCGCACACTGCAACGAAGACCCAACACAGCCAAAAAAAAAAAAAAAAGAATCCAGTAAACATTTGCCTGGGTGGTGATAGGATTTGTTTTTCAGGTTAAATGAGGCTCACCTGGTATAAAATCAATGCACACACTGAAAGTATACAGTTTAGTTACTTTTATATCCATACCCATTCATGATGCAGTGGTGATGGGAATATTTTTTAGAAAGTTGGCACCAGTAATAGTGATGTTTAGGGGAACATAAATCAAGGGAAACACAACACAAAAAGTTCACATACACACACAGAATCATCCCACTCATTTCACATACAGACACACCCAGTCTCATGCACACAAACCTACACCACCTAACCGTAATACAGCTTCTTCCTGGGACTATAGTAATTGGTCACATTACTTGTAAATCTCTTTCTATCACCAGGACCCCTACTCTCATTCCCAGCACAAATTTGGAATTAGTTTGCCGTCTACACTAAAACCAGCAAGAATGTCCCACTTTCTTATCTTCAAAGTTCTTCCTCTCCAAGTGACTGATTCCAGAATACATACCGTTTTCACGTTCTGGGAAGGCCACCTGCAATTACAGAAGAGAAAACACTATGAGGATAAGATCACAGTGATGCTCAGGTCTTTTGTTCATTTGCTGACAGTAGAAAACCTCATAAGAAACAGTGGTCCAGGGAACCCAGCAAGGGTTATCAGAGCAAACCTACTCAGGCTGAAAGGCAAGAACTTTGCTGGGAGGATGGAACTTCCAAGTCCATTTAGGTTGGAAATTACAGAATTCTTTGCCTAGAGGAAAAATCGCTGCAGGAGAGAGAGCTCCATACTCTACAGGCTGTAATGGATGCTGTCAATTGTAATGCCCTGTGGAATCAGGCACCATGACTTGGTAATAGACTCTCACTCCACATTCTCCCAACCAAGGGAATTGTATGTATCTGGAAGGAATACCCTCAAATATTCATAACTTAATTCTATTGAAAGAGAAATAAAGCAATATTTCTATCTCAGACCAGAAAAAATCCAGCTTACCTTGGGGACACACGGAGGCTTTTCTTCTGTCCTATCACGGTGCAGGTCATCCACCACATCCTCAGGGAGAGCTGCAGGGACACAGAGTAACTGTCAGGACACTGGTGATGCGGCTCAGGAATTACTCAGGGGCTTTCTTCTCGATGAGGACATGGGGTGGTGTGTATGGATGTGGGAGGTTAGTAAGTGTGGGCTGAGCTGGTGTTGGGCCATCCTCTTTGGGGGATGAAGGAAGGCAAAGGACAAGAGGAAGGAAATGAAAACAGAGCTTTGGCTTTCTAGCTAAGGGGAGCCTAATCAGAAGGGATGGGTCGATCTAAAAAATGGTAAACACTAAAATGCATGCTCTGTTTCAATGACAGACCCATGACCCATCCTGCCTCTTTTGAGCTTCTGCTAAATTGCCACTGTCTCTTGATTTTTCCCAGATCACTCTTTCCCCAGCATCCACAATGCCAGCTACTGCATTTATCATGTCTTCTGTTGTATGATATTTTATACTTGATTAACAGCAACCTCCATTAAAGGACTGAATTCAATCCTAGACAAAATATGCTATATTTATTCACTAATCACTTGTCTTAAAGAAAATCAAATACACACGATTTGACAAAACTGAAATCCTACCATTTAGATACAGCCACTATCAATCGTATCATATTTTTCTCCCAGTCTTTGATTTCTATACAATGTACGTATGCCCACTGAGTCAGGGGCTGTCCATACTCTAGGGAGCTGTTCCATAAGTGGGACACTTCGTTATGAAGAGGGAGCCCGGACTGAGCACAGCCTGTCTCTAACCCAGCTGTGCAGGAGAAGTGTACAGGCTAACAGTCAGGTTCCACTTTGAGTCCTTGGGTGTGGGCTACAGGAATTGACCAATGCTAAGGCTTATGGTAATGTTATCCAATACAATAAAATAGCTCCCTGATTCTTATCTGCTTTTGGCCTTGTTTAAGCAGTGACACCAGCACTGACAGATATGACCTGTACTGTATACATGGGGTCTCACACCTCTCAGAATCTGTGAGCTGACTAGGAGAATGCAGGTCCTGAGGTGAATTTCACCTTAATGACTGTGCCAAAGTCAACTGATATGTCCACCCATAGCTGCCTTGGATTCTGTGACCACTAAGGCCACCTGATAGGCAAGTTCTGGACCTTTGGAGATTCTAGGACTTCCAGCCAAGGATACGGATGCAGGGACTCCCTTGCTCCATGACTGAGGACCCCTTGGCTAAGTGATAAGTGCAGGTCAGGGATCAAGTGCATCCACATTGGGACCCACCCCTGGGGTCTCAGTATGGCTTTTCCACTTAGGACGTCAAGAGCTTAGAACATTTATCTCTGCACCATCTCCTTCTGAGGAAAAGGAATATTAACCCAATCTGGGTAACAGCTGTGTTGAGGGAAGAACATGCAAACAACTTCACAAACAAATAAGGGTCCTGTGCCTGAGCTAACCTTAGGTACTTCAAAACAACTCCGTAAGTCTCTTAGCCCCGTAGAGCAGATGAAAGCAATATTAGAGTTAAAAGTAAGTTGTCCCAATTCCCTTAGTCTGGAACACTGAAACAAAATTCTACAGCAGAGGAAGTCTCATAAACACACAGCACCTGCCTGGGTTTACCCCAGCCTTGGAAGAACTGGGAAGGATAAGACCAAGGCAGGCCTGAGGAAAGGTCAGAGGGTAGGCAGGACTGGGGTGTGGGGAGCAGGGGCAGGGCTGTCTGGACGGAGCAGTGGGTTGTAAGAAGAGCAGTGACCCTGGGTCCTGCTGCCCTGAGTCTCTGTCCTGGGCCTGGTCAACCCCAGGAGACCAGGTCAGCAGGGCTGTGAAAGCAAGTGTGTAAAGAAGCCCAGCAGCCCCTTCACACAGCCCTCTAGAATTTCTGCCGCACATGGAGGGTCTCTAGGGTAGCTGGACGTGGACCCCTCTCAAATGGAAGCATGTCAGCACATCAGCCTTGGGGAAGTGCAGAGGCTGAGATGAGCTCAAGGAGACTGAGCACATGCAGTGACCCCAGGGCACGTGTTCTGTGACTCATCCATCTCTGGGACTGTCCTTTACAAGAGGAACTAACAGTGAGCACAAAATATGAGGTGAAGCCACAAGTCCTGAAAGTGCAGAGGGAGACAGTTCACTTCTCATCCACCACCTCACCCTTTCTAGAAGAACTTGGTCTCAAGTTTCAAGGGCCCATGAGGGTTTTGACCCACAGGTTCTGTCCATCATAGGTCAATATGCAAACGAAAACAAACTCTACTGTGCACAATACCCTAGATGTGCTAACCAGAAAACAAACTTCCTTATTAGGCAGTGACAAGCACAAGAAAGAGCAGCTCATGTGCAAAAGATCAGTTTTGATGAGCAAATCAAGAAAAGGTGATTATAGAGCACAGTCACGTCTAAGGACACAATTTCTCTCTATTGTATCATTAAAATATGAAAAAAACAAGTGAGAACTCTACACATATTTCATTCTTCTTTCTGATTTCATATCCACCTTCCTCAGTCTCCAAAGCAGAAGATATAACCCTAAGGTTCCAGGAACCCTCTGCCATTAGATCCTACCTAAGTGTTGTTCCTACCTGTATCCTTTTCTTTATCACGGCCACAAATGCTATCCAAAGTCAATTCTGTAGAAACACGAATATGAATTTACAAGTCTTATGGATACACTTAAAATGTGACTAATGTGACTAATTGGATATTTTCTTTTCTTTTATTTTAATACACTGAGTTAATCATTGATTGAATTAAATAAATTATAACAGGCACATCTAGCTAGTGTCTACCACACTGTAATACACATCCCTCTCTCTCTCTCTCTCCATATATATATATATGTATATATATATATATATACGTATATATATATATATAAAGTATATGGAGGATGTTACCACCGCTCCCCTGGGTATTCCCCTCTGTATGGTCTACCCATTCAAGATGGCTGTTTGCTGATGGTTTACCAAAGGAAAAACCTCTGCCCCGTGAAGGTACTTAGCCCAAGGGGTAAGAGGGATGTGTCCCTCTGCAGGTTTCCCTGGTAAGCGATGAGACCATCTGCTGTCAATTCCCCCTTTAACTGGTAGCCTGCCTACTCGGCCCAGAGAGAAGAATGCTGCTACTTCTGCTGCTGCGTTCTGCCTGCCATCGGCTATCTACAGTGGGATGTCTCTCCAGGACCACTTTGCTTCTGACGTGAAACATCTCCCATTTATTAAACCATGAATGTCTCTGTCCCTGACTTCGGGCTCTTTCCTTAGCCCTGAGGCTGAGCAAGTACAGGGCTTGCAGGCGTGAGAGGTGCAGCCCAACAACTTCTGCAGGGCAGTTTGCTGGCCAGATTTGATGGTTCATTTGTAGGTGTTTCCTAGGCTCATGCACACTTGCCAGGCACTCATGAGACCTTGAGGACACTGAAACAGTAATGTCAACACCCAGCTCCTAGAGGAATTCCCGACAGGTGTTCCACTTGACGGGAGAGGTAATGAACATGGCCCAGTGCACCTGTGCTAGACATAATCAGCGAGCAGGTGCAGAAGGGAGGGAGGGACATTCACTCACTTCATGAGGACATCCTTCTCACCACTGCCTCTGAAAAATCCAGGGAAGGAAGGGACAAAATGCCCTTAGAAGGTAAATGGCCTGTACACTGAAAACTACAAACCACTGCTGAAAGAATTAAACAAGGAACAAATAATTGAAATGACATATCATCTTCATAGACTGGAAACTTATTATTGTTGACATTTCTACACTACCCAAAGGTAAGTATTAATTCATTGTAATACCTATCAAAATCCCAATGTCATTTTCAAGGTAAAAGAAAAAAAAATCCTAAAATACATATGGAACTACTAAGGACTCCAAACAGACAAAACAATCCTGAGAAGAAAGAACATAGATGGAGGCTTCTCACTTCCTGACTTCAAAACACATTACAAAGCCACAGGAATCAAAACTGTATGGTACTGACATAGAAACAGATACATAGGCCTAAAGACCAGAATAAATAACCCCCAAGAAAACTCATAGATACATGGCCAAATGAAATTCACCAAGCTTCTAAGACAACAAATAGGGAAAGTATAGTTTTTTCAACAGTCAATAGGATGAAAATATAACTTACAGAAAGATTACAAACATATATCAGAAAAGGAGCTAATGTCCAAACATCTAAGAAAAACACTACAACTCAAATGCAAAATACGTTAAAAAATTAAAAAGGGTAAATAACTGGGTTCAGAAATGTGCAAAGACTTAAATAAGACATTTCCTGAAAAAGACATACAAATGGCTAACAAATATAGGAAAAGGTTCTCAACCTCTCTAATCATCAGGGCAATGCAAATGAACACCTCATACCTGTTAGGCTGTGTATTATAAAGAAAAAAATTAACAGTTTAAGGCCAAGATGTGGGGAATTGGAAACTTCGTACACTGCTGGTGGCAATGTAAAATGGTGCCGCTATTATGAAAAAGAGTATGGGGGTTCCTTATAAAATTATAAACAGAAATATCATATGATTCAGCAATCACAGTTCTGGGTATATATCCAAAGGAAATTAAATCAGTATCACAATGAGATGACCTTAGGTTCATTGCAGCATTCTCCAAAATAGCCTAGATATGCAACCAACTTCACAAAACAAGTAAGTGTCCTGTGCCTGAGCTAACCTTAGGTACTTCAAAACAACTCCGTAAGTCTCTTAGCCCCTTAGAGAGAATGAAAGCAATATTAGAGTTAAAAGTAACTTGTCCCAATTCCCTTAGTCTGGAATACTGAAACAAAAGTTCTACAGCAGGGGAAGCCTCATAAACTCACAGCACCTGCCAGGGTTTACCCCAGCCTTGGAAGAACTGGGAAGGATAAGACCAAGGCAGGCCTGAGGAAAGGTCTGAGGGTAGGCAGGACTGGAGTGTGGGGAGCAGGGGCAGGTGTGTCCGGATGGAGCAGTGGGTTGTAAGAAGAGCAGTGACCCTGGGTCCTGCTGCCCTGAGTCTCTTTCCTGGGCCTGGTCAATTCCAGGAGACCAGGTTAGCAGGGCTATGAGAGCCAGTGTGTGAAGCGAGCCCAGCAGCCCCTTTACACAGTCCTCTAGAATTCCTGCTGGCAATGAAGCATCTGTAGGGGCAGCTGGACGTGGAACCCTCTCAAATGGAAGCATGTCAGCACATCAGCCTTGGGAGGTGCTGAGGCTGAAATGAGGAGACTGAGCACATGCAGTGATCCCAAAGCATGTGTTCTGTGACTCATCCACCTCTGGGAGCGCAGTTTCCTTGAGGAATAAACAGTGAGGACAAAAGTAAGGTGAAGCTACAAGTCCTGAAAGTGTAGAGGGAGAGAGTTCAAGTCTCATCCACCACCTGACACTCACTATAAGAACTTGCTCTCCAGTGTCAAGTGACTATGAGAGCTTTGTTCCCACTAGGATATGGCCATCATACGTGAATGTAAAAAGGAAACCAAAATCCCTGGTGCAAAATACCCTCCAGGTACCAAATAGAAACGAACTATTCATCTTTGGCAGTGAAAAAGCAATGAAAGAGTAGTCTTGTGAGAAAGAAAATTTCTGAATGGGAAAGCAAGAAAAGATGACTATAAGCACAGTACAGTCAAAGGACATGGACACAATAAATCTATTATATCATTAAAATTTGGAAAGAACAAATCAGAATTCTACACATATTTCCTTCTTCTTCCTGATTTCATATTCACCTTCCTTAGTTTCTAAAGAACCAGGTGGAACCCAAGTGTTCTAGGAATTGTCTCACTTTAGATCCTACCTGAGAGTTGTTCCCTATGTGAATCGTCATCAGCATCACTGCTATGTATGCTCTCCACCATGCATTCTGTACAAACACAACCATGAGCATAAAGTTATTATACAAGTTGACCCACCCATTTCTCCTACTCGACTTGCTGGCTCACACAGCATCACGCTGGTCTTCCCTCCAGGTTCTCAGACCTCCCCTGTGCTCTGTGCAGACAGAGTCCTTCAATAAGATCTTGATCACAGTTGAAAATTTCAAATGAGGGAGAGATGCTGAGAAAATCACTTTTCGACCCCTCACTTCTATAAACCCATTTATAGTTTTCACGGTCAACCTTACCAACCTGAAATTCCAGATGTTACAGACACACTTCAAACATGGCTAGTGTGACCAAGCAATTGTGTGTTTTTTGCATTTTTTAATAGAATGAGTTAATTATTGTTTGAACTAAATTAATTATAAATAGACACATTTGGTTAGTGGATACCAAACTGGAAAGCTCAGCTCTAAGAAATCCAAAGATGAGAAAGAGGCAATCAGCCAACCCTCCCCTGGTTGTTCTTTACTGCAGAAAATTTGATGGCCTGATCTGATCATTTGTATGTAGGTATACCTTTGGCTCTTGAACCCATGCCAGACATTGGGAGAGTCCTTGTGGACACTGAAATAGTACAGTCAACACTCAGATACAAGAGAAATTCCCAGCAAGGGGCCCACTTGTAGACAGAGGTGAAGGGCATGGCCAAGTACACCTGTATTAGACATAATCAGAGAGTAGCTGCAGAGGGGAGGGAGGGATTTTATTCTCTTCATGAGTCCATCCTTCTTACCGCTGACTCTAGAAGACCTGAGGAAGGCAGGGAAAAGGCCCCATCGGAGGTGAAAAATTTGTATACTGAAAACTACAGGACATTGTGGAAAGAATTTAAAGAAGAGACAAGTAATTGGAATGACATACCATATTCTTAGACTGGATTATTAAATACTGTTGGCATTTCTATACTACATAAAGTGATGTTCACATATATCGCAACAACCCATATAATTCCATGTCATTATTATAGAAGTGGACAGAATCCTAAAATACATATGGAACCCCCCACAAGTAGATAAAACAATCTTGAGAGCTAAGAGCAATGATGCAGATTAACACTTCCTGAACTTAAAACACATAACAATGCCACAGTAGTCAAAAGAGTCTGCTACTGGCATCAAGACAGTGAGATAGACCAATGAAATATAATAGAGAGACGTCAAATAAACGCACATATATATGGCCAACTGATCTTGGCCAAGGTTCTAAGATTACCAAGTGAAGAAAGGATAGTCTCTTCAACAATCAACAGAATGAAAAGGCAACCTATAGGATGGGAGGAAATATGTGTAAACCTTGAATCTGAATAAGGGACCAATATCCAGAATATATAAGAAACTACAACAAGTCAATTACAAAAAAACAGCGATCAAATAACTGAGTTTAAAAATGGGTAAAAAGCTTCACTAGACATTTCTCCATAAAGGCATACAAGTGGTCAATCTACATATGAAAATTTGCTCAGCATTGCTAAGCATCAGGGAAATGGAAATCAAGCCACAAGGAGATATCACTCACACCTGTTAGGATGTGTATTATAAAAAGACAATTAGGGCTTTCGTGGTGGCACAGTGGTTGAGAGTCCGCCTGCCGAGGCAGGGGACACGTGCTCGTGCCCCAGTCTGGGAGGATCCCACATGCCGCTGAGCGGCTGGGCCCATGAGCCATGGCCGCTGAACTTGTGCATTTGGATCCTGTGATCCACAACGGTAGAGCCCACAACCATGAGAGGCCCGTGTACTGCAAAAAAAAAAAAAAAAAAAGAAACAAAATTAATGGATGCTGGCAAAGATGTGAAGAAGTGGAACTTCTGTACCCTGTTTTGTACCCTGTAGTAATGTAAAATGGTGTAGCCATTATGGAAAACAGAATGTTGGTCCCCCCAAAATTATTAAGAGAACTATCATAAAATCCAGCAATCACTCATTTAGGTTTATATACCAAGGAGATAAAACAAGAATGTCCAAGAGATATCCACAATCTCATGTCCATTGCAGCATTATACACAATACACAACATAGGAAAACTGCCTAGTGTCCATGGGAAGATGAATTAATAAAGAAAATGTGGTGTATACATAAAGTGGAATGTCATTCAGTCTTTGAAAAAGAAGGAAATCCTGCCATTTGCAGCAACACGAAAGAACTTGGAGGACATTTGTAAGAGTGAAATAAGCCAGTCACAGAAGGTCAAAAACTGAAAGAAAACTCCGAGAAGCAGAGAGTAGAAGGGTGGTTCCAAGAGCTGCCTGGAGGTTGACATGGGAAATCTCTGTTCAATAGTGAGAACGTGTTATTTGCAAAATGCAAAAGTTCTAGACACATGCTGTACAACAAGGTGCATGTAGTCCACAGGACTGCCTGGACATTTTAAAACTTGTTAAGACGTTGGATTTCATTGTATGTGTACTTTTACAACAATAAAATATACATATGTAAAATAAATACAAAGTGGAAAAAGGGGAAAAAAGAAGAAAAATAAGGAAAGGGAGTCAACAGAGGGAAAGAAGAAAGCAGGAAGGGTCTCGAATGTACACAGGTATCAGGAGATAATGGGAGAGAAGCTCCTCTCCCCAGGCTTTAAAGAAGACATCTCTCCAGAGTTCACTCCAGCAAGAGGGGGATGTCCTTTCTCTTCCCCATTCAACCAGAAGCGCCAATAGCATCCTAAGTGTGGCCCAGGCTGTGCTCAGGTGTACACTTTTCCTTGATCTCTAAACCAAACACCCCTGACTCCCCATGGCTCAGGTGCCCTTCCTGTATCTCCTTCCACTTCTCTAAAGCATTTCCCTCTTCAAGTCCAGCCAGAGGCTCTAATCCTGTCCTCACACGTGGGGCACACTGGGTGGGTCTGTAAGTTCTTAAGAGCCTGCCTGTGAGTAGCAGGCACTGAATCGCACACCAGGGTTTCCCTCAGCACCATCAGGAAACTATGACCTAGGGATTGAGGATTTCTAGAACAACTTTACTCATACACAGTTTCTTGGGTAAACAAGTGACATTTTACAATCAAGCATTTTCAGTTTTTTCTTTGGTGGGGAAAATATTGACACATATAAGGCAATCATATTCTATTAATGTATGTATTTCTCAAAGGACTCACTATCGAAAAAAAAATTTTAAGTATATCTTTCCATGTTTTAATTGACTTTACTCCCAGACCTGTTTGCTTGCAAAAGCCTTCAGAAAATACCAAGAACCTACTTCACCTGGCAGTTTGCACAGCAACATGAGTGGAGATGCTCTTGTCACACTGCTTGGTTTCTCTGTCCCACCTTGTAAAGCACAACCTCCTGTCCGCCCTGCTGGGAAGGGAGCCAGTGCCCACCCTGAGCTCAATCCCTGGGGTAGATGTCTTGGTTCTGTCTTCACTGTATGCAGTGTTTCTTGCCCAGCACACAGAAACAGGGCCAGCACAACTGATGGAAAACAAACTTTCCACAGGAGAAGGACATTTCGTTTCCTTAGCACAGAATCCAATAGTGAATATTAGCCTCAAAGGAGAAAGGTGGAGTGAATTTCCTCCATCTACTCCTGGAGGCTCCTTCTTTCTCGGAATCCTGCAGAACTGGGTGTGGCATGTGGGTACAAGCATGGGCTCCCTGCAAAAGGAAGGAGGCCTGCCTAGCACTAGGTGCTTCAGGTAAGAGGGGAGGACTCATCCCGAGGCTCTAATAGGAAACAGTTAGAATGAGGGAAGTGGCAGAGAGATGTATCATAACCATTCAGAATGCTATGAGACGTACTAAGAGATGAGATTTCTTATGAAATGAAGTTGTAATTGGCCCAGTAGTAGGCATGCTGGAACCCAGTTTTGTTCACTAAGAATCCACCCATGGAGCAACTAAGCCCGTGCACAACAACTACTAAGCCTGTGCTCTAGAGCCCGCAGGTCAAGGCCAAGATGTCGGGAATTGGAAACATTGTACGCTGCTGGTGGGAATGTAAAATGGTGCAGCTATTATGAAAAAGAGTATGGGGGTTCCTTATAAAATTATGAACAGAAATATCATATGATTCAGCAATCACAGTTCTGGGTATATATCCAAAGGAAATTAAATCAATATCACAATGAGATGAACATAGGTTCATTGCAGCATTCTACACAATAGCCTAGATATGCAACCAACTTCACAAAAGAAGTAAGTGTCCTGTGCCTGAGCTAATCTTAGGTACTTCAAAACAACTCCGTAAGTCTCTTAGTCCCTTAGAGAGGATGAAAGCAATATTAGAGTTAAAAGTAACTTGTCCCAATTCCCTTAGTCTGGAATACTGAAACAAAATTCTACAGCAGAGGAAGCCTTATAAACACACAGCACCTGCCAGGGTTTACCCCAGCCTTGGAAGAACTGGGAAGGATAAGACCAAGGCAGGCTTGAGGAAAGGTCAGAGGGTATGCAGGACTGGAGTGTGGGGATCAGGGGCTGGGCTGGCCGGATGGAGCAGTGGGTTGTAAGAAGAGCAGTGACCCTGGGTCCTGCTGCCCTGAGTCTTTGTCCTGGGCCTGGTGAATTCCAGGACACCAGGTTAGCAGGGCTGTGAGAGCCAGTGTGTGAAGTGAGCCCAGCAGCCCCTTCACACAGTCCTCTAGAATTCCTGCCGGCCATGAAGGGTCTTTAGGGGCAGCTGGACGTGGAGCCCTCTCAAATGGAAGCATGGCCGCACATCAGCCTTGGGAGGTGCTGAGGCTGAAATGAGGAGACGGAGCACATGCAGTGATCCCAAAGCATGTGTTCTCTGACTCATCCACCTCTGGGAGCGCCCTTACCATGAGGAATAAACAGTGAGAACAAACCTAAGGTGAAGCTACAAGTCCTGAAAGTGTAGAGGGAGAGAGTTCAAGTCTCATCCACCAACTGACACTCACTATAAGAACTTGTTCTCCAGTGGCAAGTGATTATGAGAGTTTTGTTCCCACTAGGATATGGCCATCATACGTGAATGTCAAAAGGAAACCAAAATCCTGGTGCAAAATACCCTCCCGGTATCAAACAGAAATGAACCTTTCATCTTTGGCAGTGAAAAAGCAATGAAAGAGTAGTCTTGTGAGAAAGAAAATTTCTGAATGGCAAAGCAAGAAAAGATGACTATAAGCACAGTACAGTCAAAGGACATGGAAACCATAACTCTACTATATCATTAATATTTGGAAAGAACAAATCAGAATTCTACACATATTTCCTTCTTCTTCCTGATTTCATATTCACCTTCCTTAGTTTCTAAAGAACCGGGTGGAACCCAAGTGTTCTAGGAATTGTCTCGCTTTAGATCCTACCTGAGAGTTGTTCCCTACCTGAATCGTCATCAGCATCGCTGCTATGTATGCTCTCCACCATGCACTCTGTACAAACACAACCATGAGCATAAAGTTATTATACAAGTTTAAACACACATTTCTCCTACTCGACTTGCTGGCTCACACAGCATCACCCTGGTCTTCCCTCTACGTTCTCAGACCTCCCCTGTGCTCTGTGCAGACAGAGTCCTTCAATAAGATAGTGATCACTGTTGAAAATTTCAAATGAGGGAGAGATGCTGAGAAAATCACCTTTCAACCCCTGACTACTATAGACCCATTTATAGCTTTCACCGTCAACCTTACCATTCTGAAATTCCAGATGTTACAGACACAGTTGAAACATGGCTAGTGTGACCAAGCAATTGTGTGTTTTCTGCATTTTTTAATAGAATGAGTTAATTATTGTTTGAACTAAATTAATTATAAATAGACACATTTGGTTAGTGGCTACCACACTGGAAAGCTCAGCTCTAAGAAATCCAAAGATGAGAAAGAGGCAACCAGCCACCCCTCCCCTGGTTGTTCTTTACTGCAGAAAATCTGATGGCCTGATATGATCATTCGTATGTAGGTATATCTTGGGCTCTTGGACCCACGCCAGGCATTGCGAGAGTCCTTATGGACACTGAAATAGTACAGTCAACACTCAGATCCAAGAGGAATTCCCAGCAAGGGGCCCACTTGTAGACAGAGGTGAAGGGCATGGCCCAGTACACCTCTATTAGGCATAATCACAGAGTAGGTGCAGAGGGGAGGGAGGGATTTCACTCTCTGCATGAGTCCATCCTTCTCACCCTTGACTCTAGAAGACCTGAGGAAGGCAGTGGAAAAGACCCCGTAGGAGGTGAAAAATTTGTATACTGAAAACTACAGGACATTGCGGAAAGAAATTAAAGAAGAGACAAGTAATTGGAATGACATACCATGTTCATAGACTGGATTATTAAATACTGTTGGCATTTCTATACTACATAAAGTGATGTACACATATATCGCAACAACCCACAAAATTCCATGTAATTATTATAGAAGCGGACAGAATCATAAAATACATATGGAACTCCCCCAAGTAGATAAAACAATGTTGAGAGCGAAGAGCAATGATGGAGATTAACACTTCCTGAACTCAAAACACATAACAATGCCACAGTAGTCAAAACAGTCTGCTACTGGCATCAAGACAGTGAGATAGACCAATGAAATATAATAGAGAGACCCCAAATAAACGCACATATATATGACCAACTGATCTTGGCCAAGGTTCTAAGATTACCAAGTGAAGAAAGGATAGTCTCTTCAACAATCAACAAAATGAAAAGGCAACATATAGGATGAGAGGAAATATGGGTAAAACTTGTATCTGAATAAGGGACCAATATCCAGAATATAAAAGAAACTACTACAAGGCAATTTCAGAAAAACAGCGGGCAAATAACTGAGTTTAAAAATGGGTAAAAAGCTTCACTAGACATTTCTCCATAAAGACATACAAGTGGTCAATCTACATATGAAAATTTGCTCAACATCGCTAAGCATCAGGGAAATGGAAATCAAGCCACAAGGAGATATCACTCACACCTGTTAGAATGTGTATTATAGAAAGACAATTAGGGCTTCCCTGGTGGCACAGTGGTTGAGAGTCTGCCTGCCGATGCAGGGGACACGTGTTCGTGCCCCGGTCTGGGAGGATCCCACATGCCGCTGAGCGGCTGGGCCCATGAGCCATGGCCGCTGAGCCTGTGCGTTTGGAGCCTGTGCTCCGCAACGGGATAGCCCACAACAATGAGAGGCCCGTGTACTGCAAAAAAAAAAAAAAAAAAAAAAAAAGAAAGAAAGAAAATTAATAGATGCTGGAAAAGATGTGAGGAAGTGGAACTTCTGTACCCTGTTTTGTACCCCGGAGTAATGTAAAATGGTGTAGCCATTATGGTAAACAGAATGGAGGTCCCCCCAAAATTATTAAGAGAACTATCATAAAATCCAGCAATCACACATTTAGGTTTATATACAAAGGAGATAAAACAAGAATGTCCAAGAGATATCTACAATCTCATGTCCATTGCAGCATTATACACAATACACAATATAGGAAAACTGCCTAGTGTCCATGGGAAGATGAATTAATAAAGAAAATGTGGTGTATACATACAGTGGAATGTCATTCAGTCTTTGAAAAAGAAGGAAATCCTGCCATTTGCAGCAACACGAAAGAACTTGGAGGACATTTGTAAGAGTGAAATAAGCCAGTCACAGAAGGTCAAAAACTGAAAGAAAACTCCGAGAAGCAGAGAGTAGAAGGGGGGTTCCAAGAGCTGGCAGGAGGTTGACATGGGAAGTCTCTGTTCAAAGGTTAGAATGTGCTATTTCAAAATGGAAAAGTTCTAGACACATGCTGTACAACAAGGTGCATGTAGTCAACAGGACTGACTGGACATTTCAAAACTTGTTAAGACGTTGGATTTCATTGTATATGTACTTTTACAACAATAAAATATACATATGCAAAATAAATACAAAGTGGAAAAAGGGGAAAAAAGAAGAAAAAAAAGGAAAGGGAGTCAACAGAGGGAAAGAAGAAAGCAGGAAGGGTCTCGAATATACACAGGTATCAGGAGATAATGGGAGAGAAGCTCCTCTCCCCAGGCTATAAAGAAGACATCTCTCCAGAGTTCACTCCAGCAAGAGGGGGATGTCCTTTCTCTTCCCCATTCAAGCAGAAGTGCCAATAGCATCCTAAGTGTGGCCCAGGCTGTGCTCAGGTGGACACTTTTCCTTGATCTCTAAACCAACCACCCCTGACACCCCATGGCTCAGGTGCCCTTCCTGTATCTCCTTCCACTTCTCTAAAGCATTTCCCTCTTCAAGTCCAGCCCGAGGCTCCAATCCTGTCC
This sequence comes from Hyperoodon ampullatus, assembly GCF_949752795.1. Lineage (NCBI taxonomy): Eukaryota > Metazoa > Chordata > Mammalia > Artiodactyla > Ziphiidae > Hyperoodon > Hyperoodon ampullatus. Next base: position 130,773,601 of record NC_136915.1, read on the forward strand.
TCACACGTGGGGTCCACTGGGCGGGTCTCTGAGTTCTTAAGAGCCTCCCTGTGAGTAGCAGGCACTGAATCGCACACCAGGGTTCCCCTCAGCACCATCAGGAAACTACGACGTAGGGATTCAGGATTTAAAGAACAACTTTACTCATACACAGTCTCTTGGGTAAACGTGACATTTTACAATCAAGCATTTTCAGTTTTTTCTTTGGTGGGGAAAATATTGACACATATAAAGCAATCATATTCTACTAACGTATGTATTTCTCAAAGAACTCACTATCGAAAAAAATTTTTTAAGTATAACTTTCCATGTTTTAATTGACTTTACTCCCAGACTTGTTTGCTTGCAAAAGCCTTCAGAAAATACCAAGAACCTACTTCATCTGGCAGTTTGCACAGCAACATGAGTGGAGATGCTCTTGTCACACTGCTTGGTTTCTCTCTCCCACCTTGCAAAGAGAACCTCCTCTCCGCCCTCCTGGGAAGGGAGCCAGTGCCCACCTTGAGCTCAATCCCTGGGGTAGATCTCTTGGTTTTGTCTTCACTGTTTGCAGTGTTTCTTGCCCAACACACAGAAACAGGGCCGGCACAAGTGATGGAAGACAGACTTTCCACAGGAGAAGGACATTTCGTTTCCTTAGCACAGAATCCGATAGTGAATATTAGCCTCAAAGGAGAAAGGTGGAGTGAATTTCCTCCATCTACTCCTGGAGGCCCCTTCTTTCTCGAACTCCTCCAGAACTGGGTGTGGCATTTGGGTAAAAGCATGGGCTCCCTGCAAAAAGAAGGAGGCCTGCCTAGCACTAGGTGGTTCAGGAAAGGGGGGAGGACTCATCCCCAGGCTCTAATAGGAAACAGTTAGAGTGAGGGAAGTGGCAGAGAGATGTATCATAACCATTCAGAATGCTATGAGACCTACTAAGAGATGAGATTTCTTATTAAATGCAGTTGTAATTGACCCAGTAGTAGGGATGCTGAAACCCAGTTTTGTTCACAAAGAATCCAGCCATGGAGCAACTAAACCTGTGCACCACAACTACTAAGCCTGTGCCCTAGAGCCTGCAAGTCACAACTACTGAGCACACGTGCCACAACTATTGAAGCCCATGCACCTAGAGCCTATGCTCTGGAACAACAGAAGCCATCGAAATGAGAAGCCTGCGCAGTGCAAGGAAGACCCAACACAGCCAAAAGAAAAAAAAAAAAAAAAAGAATCCAGTAAACATTTGCCTGGGTTGTGATAGGATTTGTTTTCCAGGTTAAATAAGGCTCACTTGGTATAAAACCAATACAAATACTGAAAGTGTACAGTTTATTTACTTTTATATCCATACCCATTTATGAGGCAGTGGTAATGGGAATATTTTTTAGAAAGTTGGTACCAGTAACAGTGATGTTTAGGGGAACATAAATCAAGGGAAACACCACACAAAAAGTTCACATACACACACAGAATCATACCACTCATTTCACATGCGGACACACCCAGTCTCAGGCACACTAACCTACACCACCTAACCGTAATACAGCTTCTTCCTGGGACTATAGTAATTGGTCACATTACTTGTAAATCTCTTTCTATCACCAGGACCCCTACTCTCATTCCCAGCACAAATTTGGAATCAGTTTGCCCTCTACACTAAAACCAGCAAGAATGTCCCACTTTCTCATCTTCAAAGTTCTTCCTCCCCAAGTGACTGATACCAGAATACATACTGTTTTCACGTTCTGTGAAGGCCACCTGCAATTACAGAAGAGAAAACACTATGAGGATAAGATCACAGTGATGCTCAGGTCTTTTGTTCATTTGCTGACAGTAGAAAACCTCATAAGAAACAGTGGTCCAGGGAACCCAGCAAGGGTTATCAGAGGAAACCTACTCAGGCTGAAAGGCAAGAACTTTGCTGGGAGGATGGAACTACCAAGTCCATTTAGGTTGGAAATTACAGAATTCTTTTCCTAGAGGAAAAATCGCTGCAGGAGAGAGAGCTCCGAACTCTACAGGCTGTAATGGATGCTGTCAATTGTAATGTCCTGTGGAATCAGGCACCATGACTTGGTAATAGACTCTCACTCCACATTCTCCCAACCAAGGGAATTGTATGTATCTGGAAGGAATACCCTCAAATATACATAACTTAATTCTATTGAAAGAGAAATAAAGCAATATTTCTATCTCAGACCAGAAAAAATCCAGCTTACCTTGGGGACACACGGAGGCTTTTCTTCTGTCCTATCACGGTGCAGGTCATCCGCCACATCCTCAGGGAGAGCTGCAGGGACACAGAGTAACTGTCAGGACACTGGTGATGCTGCTCAGGAATTACTCAGGGGCTTTCTTCTCGATGAGGACATGGGGTGGTGTGTATGGATGTGGGAGGTTAGTAAGTGTGGGCTGAGCTGGTGTTGGGCCATCCTCTTTGGGGGATGAAGGAAGGCAAAGGACAAGAGGAAGGAAATGAAAACAGAGCTTTGGCTTTCTAGCTAAGGGGAGCCTAACCAGAAGGGAAAGGTCGATCTAAAAAATGGTAAACACTAAAATGCATGCTCTGTTTCAATGACACAGACCCATGACCCATCCTGCCTCGTTTGAGCTTTTGCTAAATTGCCACTGTCTGTTGATTTTTCCCAGATCACTCTTTCCCCAGCATCCACAATGCCAGCTACTGCATTTATCATGTCTTCTGTTGTATGATATTTTATACTTGATTAACAGCAACCTCTATTAAAGGACTGAATTCAATCCTAGACAAAATATGCTATATTTATTCACTAATCACTTGTCTTAAAGAAAATCAAATACACAAGATTTGACAAAACTGAAATCCTACCATTTAGATACAGCCACTATCAATCGTATCATATTTTTCTCCCAGTCTTTGTTATCTATACAATGTACGTATGCCCACTGAGTCAGGGGCTGTCCATACTCTAGGGAGCTGTTCCATAAGTGGGACACTTTGTTATGAAGAGGGAGCCCGGACTGAGCACAGCCTGTCTCTAACCCAGCTGTGCAGGAGAAGTGTACAGGCTAACAGTAAGGTTTCACTTTGAGTCCTTGGGTGTGGGCTACAGGAATTGACCAATTCTAAGGCTTATGGTAATGTTATCCAATACAATAAAATAGCTCCCTGATTCTTATCTGCTTTTGGCCTTGTTTAAGCAATGACACCAGCACTGACAGATATGACCTGCACTGTATACATGGGGTCTCACACCTCTCAGAATCTGTGAGCTGACCAGGAGAATGCAGGTCTTGAGGTGAATTTCACATTAATGACTGTGCCAAAGTCAACTGATAAGTCCACCCATAGCTGCCCTGGATTCTGTGACCACTAAGGCCACCTGATGGGCAAGGTCTGGACCTTTGGAGATGCTAGGACTTCCAGCCAAGGATACGGATGCAGGGACTCCCTTGCTCCATGACTGAGGATCCCTTGGCTGAGTGGTAAGTGCAGGTCAGGGATCCACAGCATCTACATTGGGACCCACCCCTGGGTACTCAGTTTGGCTTTTCCACTTAGGAGATGAAGAGCTTAGAACATTTATCTCTGCACCACCTCCTTCTGAGAAAAAGGAATATTAACCAAATCTCGGCAACAGCTGTGTTGAGGGAAGAACAAGGTAGTGGACATTCAGTGTGCAGTGGTGATATGCTTTGTTGACAGGTGAATTGTGCTGTGTAAGAGGGAAATATCTCCTCAGGAAACACACACATGCTCACGCATGCAGGTTCACAATCACACCACATAGGCTCACACATGGACCCCACCCCAACCCTGATACACACAAACCCACATCATCTAAATGATGCAGTTACTTCCAGGACCATAGAACTTGGGCATGGCTCTTTACTGGGAAATCAGTCTCTAGCTCTACACCCCCAGCCCTCATCCCTGTAGGGACCCTGAATCAGGGTGTCTCTCCAAGCAAAGCCAGCAAGAGAGTCCCACCTTCTTCATCATCTAGATTGTTCCTCAGCAGAGGGGTGATATCTGAATACGTACCGTTTTTGTTTGCTGTCCCATCCACCTGTGATTAGAGAAGAGAAAACAGTGTAAGGATCCTGTGCTCTGTGGACACAGGTATTTCATCTCTTTTTTTGTCCTCAGAAAACCAAATGGGAAACTGTTGTTGAGTCAATGGCCCCAAAAGAAACCAGAGAAGACAGCTGTGGGAAACGCTGGAGCTTTGCCTGGAATATCTCTCAGGTCCACTTTGAGGAGCAAATACAAAAGTCTATTTCAAGGAGGGAAGTTTTCTGCTGAGGAAAGTGTGTCTGACTATACAGTTTCTAACTGATGTTGCCATTTTTAAAATGGCCTTTTGAATGAGTTATCTGTTGGGAAAGACCTTCAATCAGCATTCATCCAACCAAGCAAAATTGTATACATCAACTGTCTTGAACATTGTAGATCTTCATATCTGAAATCAATTGGAAAAGAAAGAAATGAAGCAAACTTTTAATCTCTGATAAATAAGGGGAGCTTACCCTGGAGGAAGAAGGAGCCTCTTCAACTGCCCTCACATAGGGCAGTTCCTCCAACAGGTCCTCAGGGGGCTCTAGGAGGACACAGAGTAAGTGTCAGGACACTGGTGATGCTGCTCAGGAATTACTCAGAGAGCCTCGTTAATGTGGACACAGGGTGGGAGTGTATGGATGCAGGTGGTTACTGAGTGTGGACTGAGGTGCTGTTGGACAAAGCTCCCTGGTGGGTGGAGGAAGGCAAAGGGGAGGAACATTTCAGAAATGAGGAAGAGAACCTTTAGCTTTCTAGCTGTATGGAACCTAATCAGTATGAAAGTGTCAGTCTGAAAAAGCTTAAACACTAACATTGCACTATGTTTCAGTATAGAGTCCCATGGCTCCTCTGCCCATTTGAAAGTCCCTCCATATCCCACTTCTTCTTGAAATGTTACAAGACTATTTCAGCTTCCTTCTAATCAAATATGTTGCTCCTTCATTCATCGTCCATTCTGTTGGATTTTTGACTTATTTTATTGTGATGAAATATACATATTTATGCTTTTCATAATTTTTAAGTATACAGTTCAGTAGCATTTCTTACTTTCACAATGCTGTGTACCCATCAACACAATCTACATCTTAATCTTTTTCATCATTTCAACGTAACCTCTGTACCCATTAAATCATAATCCACCTGACTCCTGCCTACTGACCTTGCTAATTTCTACTTCCGGTGTCTGTGAGTTTGCCTACACTAGGTACCTCATACAAGTGGAATCATATAATATTTGTCTTTCTGCGCCTGCCTTATTTCACTAACAATAATATATTTTTTATATTATTTGGATCATTCATTTTGTAGCATAAGTCAATCTTTAATTCCTTTTTATGGTTGAAAATTATTCCATTCTGTGTATATATCACATTTTATTTATCCATTTATCACCTGACGGACTTTGGTTTGTTTGTATCTTTGGGCTACTAAGAATAATGCTACTATGAACATTAGTGTACAGATTTCTGTATGGCACCATAATGGTGACAAATAATATTGTACATATTTCAAATATCATTGAATATAACAACACAAGGTGTGACTCTTAGGTGAACTATGCACTTTTAATTAGTAAAAATATACTTACATTGTTTCACTAATTGTAACAAATGTTCTCCACCTATGTTATATATTATTAATAGCTGAAACTGGAGCGATAGGATACAGGAATTTTCTGTATTGCATGTACAACATTTATGTCAATATAATCCTGTTCTAAATAATGTCTAATAATTTAAAGAAATCTCGAAACATGGTTTCAGGGAGGGATGTGTTGTTGCTAACGTTCAAAAATCAGCTAATGTCTAAACCGTAACTAGAGACCATCTTCCCTCTTAAACATGAACCAAATGTTGAATTTTAAATGCATGTTTACTTCCATGGTTAAAACAGTACCATCTGGCTTAGTAAGTTTCAATTTGAACACATGGAATAAAAGAATACTGCTTATTATTTCATAGCTTTTTCTTCAATATGAGGCACTGAATCAACTAGAATAATTCTTCTTGAGTGAACCTAATGAGACATTTTCCACAGTACCTTCAGCTGGGTCATTTATAGGGTGCACCCTAAAATGTGGCCGGATGCGGATCTTTTTCAGCCAGCCTGGGATTGATATTCCTGACCTCTGATGAGTGTTTCTTCTTCTCGCATTCGGGAAGCAGCATCCTGGGAAATGCAATACAATAGAGACAACTATTGACATCTTGCTGGCAGAAGACCATGGGGAAATTAGCAATAATTTATTCACAGTTCAATCCTTTGGTCCCTTTCCTCACCAGCGGCCCAGCAGAGCCTCCTGAATCAAAGTTGGACTTAGGAAGATCTTGCAGTTTGGTATGCAGTGAAAACACCCAACAGACAGGTTTTGTGGGCAAATATCTTTATTTAACTGAGAATGTCTAGAAACTCAGCAAACCATTGGGACCATGAGTAATGGACTGGATTCAAATCCCGTTTAGAAGAAGCATGTACTTGGGAAAGATATGTAGATCCCTCTTTGCCTCAGTTCCCTGTTCTGAGATGTAGGAATGTTAATATGGCCTACTTTTAGCATTATGTCATGTGGCCAAAAATGATTGAATGCAGGTAAAATGTTAGAAAAATAAAGGACTGGTGCTTCACAAATGCTCTATAAGTGTTCAATCCTGAATGATGGCAAGAAGAAGCTGGATATTTCGTAGCTGTTGAAAGGAGAGAAGGGATTTGACGGCTCCAAGTAAAGGGGGATTCAAGCTTACTCTTCAGCTTTTTCATGGGAACAAGGCTTTACAGCTCATGGAGAATATCCATTATCATGTCTGACACCCAGCCCTGTTGGGGGTGAAGGGGAGGGCAAAGTGGGGGCTGTAACCCATATGTTATGGTGGAGGGTGTGGAAATTTAGAGATAAGTGACTGTCCAAGAGTCACAACCATGATGAATGATGGATCACGGACAGGACAGACAGAGCCAGTGCCTACCCTGAGCTCAATCCCTGGGGTAGATCTCTTGGTTCTGTCTTCACTGTATGCAGTGTTTCTTGCACAGCACACAGAAACAGGGCCGGCACAAGTGATGGAAGACAGACTTTCCACAGGAGAAGGACATTTCGTTTCCTTAGCACAGAATCCGATAGTGAATATTAGCCTCAAAGGAGAAAGGTGGAGTGAATTTCCTCCATCTACTCCTGGAGGCTCCTTCTTTCTCGGAATCCTCCAGGACTGGGTGTGGCATGTGGGTACAAGCATGGGCTCCCTGCAAAAGGAAGGAGGCCTGCCTAGCACTAGGTGCTTCAGGTAAGGGGGGAGGACTCATCCCGAGGCTCTAATAGGAAACACTTAGAATGAGGGAAGTGGCAGAGAGATGTATCATAACCATTCAGAATGCTATGAGACCTACTAAGAGATGAGATTTCTTATTAAATGCAGTTGTAATTGACCCAGTAGTAGGGATTCTGAAACCCAGTTTTTTTCATTAAGAATCCAGCCATGGGACCCGGAGGAAGATGGCGGAAGAGTAAGACGCGGGGATCACCTTCCTCCCCACAGATACATCAGAAATTCATCTACACGTGGAACAACTCCTACAGAACACCTACTGAACGCTGACAGAACACCTCAGATCCCCCAAAAGGCGAGAAACTCCCCACATACCTGGGTAGGGCAAAAGAAAAAAGAATAAACAGAGACAAAAGGATAGGGACGGGACCTGCACCAGTGGGAGGGAGCCGTGAAGGAGGAAAGGTTTCCGAACACTACAAGCCCCTTCGCGGGCGGAGACTGCAGGTGGCGGAGGGGGAAAGCTTCGGAGTAGCAGAGGAGAGCACAGCAACAGGGGTGTGGAGGGCCAAGTGGAGAGATTCCGGGACATTGGATCGGTCCCCTCAGGCACACACCAGCCCAAGAGGCTTGTCTGCTCGGCCGCTGGGGCGGGCGGGGCTCGGAGATGAGGCTCGGGTATTGGCTTTCAGTCCCAGGGAGAGGACTGGGGCTGGCGGCAGGAAGAGAGCCTGAAGGGGTTAGTGCACCACTGCTAGCCCGGAGGGAGTCCGGGGAAAAAGTCTGGAGCTGCCGAAGAGGCAATAGACTTTTTCTTCCCTTTTGTTTCCTGGTGCGTGAGGAGAGGGCATTAAGAGGGCTGCTTGGGGAAGCGCCGGAGACGGGCGCGAGCCGCGGCTAAAGGCGCGGACCCCGGAGAAGGGCGTGGGACGCTGGGGCTGCTGCTGCCACCGCCGCGGGGCCTGTGTGCGAGCGCGGGTCACTGTCCGCCCCGCCTTCCGGGGTGCCTGTGCACCCCACCACTGCCGGGGTCCCGGGACCCGGGGACGGCTTTCCCGGGAAAGCGAATGGAGCGCCTCGGTCTGGTGCAACGTCACGGCGGCCTCTGCAGCCGCAGGCCCGCCCCACACTGCGCGCCCCTCCCTCCCCTCTGCCTGAGTGAGCCAGAGCCCCCGCATCAGCGGCTCCTTTAAACCCGTCCTGTCTGAGCGAAGAACGGACGCCCTCCGGTGACCTACGCGCAGAGGCGGGGCCAGGTCCAAGGCTGAGACCTGGGAGCTGTGAGAGCAGAGAAGAGACAGGGAAATCTCTCTGTGCAGCCTCGGAGGCAGCGGATTAAAGCTCCACGGTCCACTTGATGTGCCCTGCGTCTGTGGAGTGCATGAATGGACAGCGAATCATCCCAAATTGAGGAAGTGGACTTTGAGGACAAGATTTAAGACTTTCCCCCCTTTTCCTCTTTTTACAACGAATTATCCCAAATTAAGGAGGTGGACTTAGAGAGCAAGATTTCAGACTTCTCGCCCTTTTCCTCTTTTTACAACGAATTATCCCAAATTGAGGAGGTAGACTTGGAGAGCAAGATTTTTGATTTTTCCCCCTGCTCTCTTTTTGTGAATGTGTATGTGTATTCTTCTGTGTGAGATTCTCTCTGTATAGCTTTGCTTCCACCATATGTCAAGGGTTCTATCTGTCCGTTTTTTTTCAATAATTACTTTTTAATTTTAATAACGCTACTATATTTCATACTTTAAATAATTTTACTTTACCTGCTCTTTCTTTTTTTCCTACATTCCCTTCCTCCCTCCCTCCCTCCGCCCCTCCTTTCCTTCTTTCTCTCTTTCTTTCCTTCCTCCCTCCCTCCCTTCTTCCTTTCACTCTCTCTTTTTCTTTCCTTCCTCCCTCCCTCACTCCTGTCTTTCTTTCTTTCTTTCCTTCCTTCCTCCCGCCCTCCCTTCTTCCTTTCACTCTTTCTTTTTCTTTCCTTCCTCCCTCCCTCACTCCTGTCTTTCTTTCTTTCTTTCCTTCCTCCCTCCCTCCCTTCTTCCATTCACTCTTCCTTTTTCTTTCATTCCACCCTCCCTCCTTTCTTTCTTTCTTTCTTTCTTTCTTTCTTTCTTTCTTTCTTTCTTTCTTTCCATCCTTCCTCCCTCCCTCCTTTCTTCCTTCCTTCCTTCCTTCCTTTCTTTCCTTTCCTTCTCTCTCTCTTTCTTTCTTCTACTAATTATTTCTTTCTACTTTTTCTCCCTTTTATTCTGAGCCGGGTAGATGAAAGGCTCTTGGTGCTGCAGCCAGGAGTCAGTGCTGTGCCTCTGAAGTGGGAGAGCCAACTTCAGGACACGGATCCACAAGAGACCTCCCAGCTCCACATAATATCAAGCAGCGAAAATTTCCCAGAGATCTCCATCTCAACACCAGCACCCAGCTTCAGTCAACGACCAGCAAACTACAGTGCTGGTCAACCTATGCCAAGCAACTAGCAAAGCAGGAACACAACCCCACCCATTAACAGAGAGGCTGCCTAAAAACATAATAAGGCCACAGGCACCCCAAAACACACCACCAGACGTGGACCTGCACCAGAAAGACAAGATCGAGCCTCAACCACCAGAACACAGGCACTAGTCCCCCCCACCAGGAAGCCTACACAACCTACTGAAACAACCTTAGCCATTGGGGACAGACAGCAAAAACAAGGGGAACTACAAATCTGCAGCCTGCAAAAAGGAGACCACAAACACAGGAAGATAAGAAAAATGAGAAGACAGAAAAACATACAGCAGGTGAAGGAGCAAGATAAAAACCTACCAGACCTAAAAAATGAAGAGGAAATAGGCAGTCTACCTGAAAAAGAATTCAGAATAATGATAGTAAAGATGATCCAAGATTCTATTTCCAAGATCCAAAATCTTGGAACTAGAATAGACAAAATGCAAGAAACAGTTAACAAGGACCTAGAAGAACTAAAGATGAATTAAGCATCGGGTAAAACACAATAAATGAAATGAAAAATACTCTAGATGGGATCAATAGCAGAATAACTGAGGCAGAAGAACGGATAAGTGAGGTGGAAGATAAAATAGTGGAAATAACTGATGCAGAGCAAAATAAAGAAAACAGAATGAAAAGAACAGAGGACAGTCTCAGAGACCTCTGGGACAACATTAAACGCAACAACATTCGAATTATAGGGGTTCCAGAAGAAGAAGAGAAAAAGAAAGGGACTGAGAAAATATTTGAAGAGATTATAGTTGAAAACTTCCCTAATATGGGAAAGGAAATAGTTAATCAAGTCCAGGAGGCACAGAGAGTCCCATACAGAATAAATCCAAGGAGAAATACGCCAAGACACATATAAATCAAACTGTCAAAAATTAAACACAAAGAAATCCTATTAAAAGCAGCAAGGGAAAAACAACAAATAACACACAAGGGAATCCCCATCAGGTTAACAGCTGATCTCTCAGCAGAAACTCTACAAGCCAGATGGGAGTGGCAGGACATAATTAAAGTGATGAAGGAGAGAAACCTGCAAACAAGATTACTCTACCCAGCAAGGATCTCATTCAGATTTGATGGAGAAATTAAAACGTTTACAGACAAGCAAAAGCTGAGAGAGTTCAGCACCACCAAACCAGCTTTACAACAAATGCTAAAGGAACTTCTCTAGGCAAGAAACACAACAGAAGGAATATACCTACAATAACGAACCCAAAGCAATTAAGGAAATGGGAATAGGAACATACATATCAATAATTACCTTAAATGTAAATGGACTAAATGCTCCCACCAAAAGACACAGAGTGGCTGAATGGATACAAAAACAAGACCCATATATATGCTGTCTACAAGAGACCCACTTCAGACCTAGAGACACATACAGGTTGAAAGTAAGGGGATGGAAAAAGATATTCCATGCAAATGGAAATCAAAAGAAAGCTGGAGTAGCAATTCTTATATCAGACAAAATAGACTTTAAAATAAACACTATTAGAAGAGACAAAGACACTACATAATGATAAAGAGATCGATCCAAGAAGAAGATATAACAATTGTAAATATTTATGCACCCAACATAGGAGCACCTCAATACATAAGGCAAATACTAACAGCCATAAAAGGGGAAATCGACAGTAACACAATCATAGTAGGGGACTTTAACACCCCACTTTCACCAATGGACAGATCATCCAAAATGAAAATAAATAAGGAAACACAAGCTTTAAATGATACATTAAACAAGATGGACTTAGTTGATATTTATAGGACATTCCATCCAAAAACAACGGAATACACATTTTTCTCAAGTGCTCATGGAACATTCTCCAGGATAGATATCTTGGGTCACAAATAAAGCCTTGGTAAATTTAAGAAAATTGAAATTGTATCAAGTATCTTTTCCGACCACAATGCTATGAGACTAGACATCAATTACAGGAAAAGATCTGTAAAAAATACAAACACATGGAGGCTAAACAATACACTACTCAATAACGAAGGGATCACTGAAGAAATCAAAGAGGAAATTAAAAAATACCTAGAAACAAATGACAATGGAGACACGACGACCCAAAACCTATGGGACGCAGCAAAAGCAGTTCTAAGGGGGAAGTTTATAGCAATACAATCCCACCTTAAGAAACAGGAAACATTTCGAGTAAACAACCTGACCCTGCACCTAAAGCAATTAGAGAAAGAAGAACAAAAAACCCCCAAAGTTAGCAGAAGGAAAGAAATCATAAAGATCAGATCAGAAATAAATGAAAAAGAAATGAAGGAAACGATAGCAAAGATCAACCAAACTAAAAGCTGGTTCTTTGAGAAGATAAACAAAATTGACAAACCATTAGCCAGACTCATCAAGAAAAGAAGGGAGAAGACTCAAATCAGTAGAATTAGAAATGAAAAAGGAGAAGTAACAACTGACACTGCAGAAATACAAAAGATCATGAGAGATTACTACAAGCAACTCTATGCCAATAAAATGGACAACCTGGAAGAAATGGACAAATTCTTAGAAATGCACAACCTGCCAAGACTGAATCAGGAAGAAATAGAAAATATGAATAGACCAATCACAAGCACTGAAATTGAAACTGTGATTAAAAATCTTCCAACAAACAAAAGCCCAGGACCAGATGGCTTCACAGGCGAATTCTATCAAACATTTAGAGAAGAGCTAACACCCATCCTTCTCAAACTCTTCCAAACAATATCAGAGGAAGGAACACTCCCAAACTCATTCTACGAGGCCACCATCACCTTGATACCAAAACCAGGCAAGGATGTCACAAAGAAAGAAAACTAAAGGCCAATATCACTGATGAACATAGATGCAAAAATCCTCAACAAAATACTAGCAAACAGAATCCAACAGCACATTAAAAGGATCATACACCATGATCAAGTGGGGTTTATCCCAGGAATGCAAGGCTTCTTCAATATACGCAAATCAATCAATGTGATACACCATATTAACAAGTTGAAGGAGAATAACCATATGATCATCTCAATAGATGCAGAGAAAGATTTCAACAAAATTCAACACCCATTTATGATAAAAACCCTGCAGAAAGTAGGCATAGAGGGAACTTTCCTCAACATAATAAAGACCATATATGACAAACCCACAGCCAACATTGTCCTCAATGGTGAAAAACTGAAACCATTTCCACTAAGATCAGGAACAAGACAAGGCTGCCCACTCTCACCACTCTTATTCAACCTAGTTTTGGAAGTTCTAGCCACAGCAATCAGAGAAGAAAAGGAAATAAAAGGAATCCAAATTGGAAAAGAAGAAGTAAAGCTGTCACTGTTTGCAGATGACATGATACTCTACATAGAGAATCCTAAAGATGCTACCAGAAAACTACTAGAGCTAATCAATGAATTTGGAAAAGTAGAGGATACAAAATTAATGCACAGAAATCTCTGGCATTCCTGTACACTAATGATGAAAAATCTGAAAATGAAATCAAGGAAACACTCCCATTTACCATTGCAACAAAAAGAATAAAATATCTAGGAATAAACCTACCTAAGGAGACAAAAGACCTGTATGCAGAAAATTATAAGACACTGATGAAAGAAATTAAAGATGATACAAATAGATGGAGAGATATACCATGCTCCTGGATTGGAAGAATCAACATTGTGAAAATGACTCTACTACCCAAAGCAATCTACAGATTCAATGCAATCCCTATCAAACTACCACTGGCATTTTTCACAGAACTAGAACAAAAAATTGTAAAATTTGTTTGGAAAAACAAAAGACCCCGAATAGCCAAAGCAATCTTGAGAACGAAAAATGGAGCTGGAGGAATCAGGCTCCCTGACTTCAGACTATACTACAAAGCTACAGTAATCAAGACAGTGTGGTACTGGCAGAAACACAGAAATATAGATCAATGGAACAGGATAGAAAGCCCAGAGATACACCCACGCACATATGGTCAACTTATCTTTGATAAAGGAGGCAGGAATGTACAGAGGAGAAAGGACAGCCTCTTCAATACGTGGTGCTGGGAAAACTGGACAGGGACATGTAAAAGTATGAGATTATATCATTCCCTAACACCATACACAAAAATAAGCTCAAAATGGATTAAAGACCTAAATGTAAGGCCAGAAACTATCAAACTCTTAGAGGAAAACATAGGCAGGACACTCTATGACATAAATCACAGCAAGATCCTTTTGGACCCACCTCCTAGAGAAATGGAAATAAAAACAAAGATAAACAAATGGGACCTAATGAAACGTCAAAGCTTTTGCACAGCAAAGGAAACCATAAACAAGACCAAAAGACAACCCTCAGAATGGGAGAAAATATTTGCAAATGAAGCAACTGACAAAGGATTAATCTCAAAAATTTATAAGCAGGTCATGCAGCTCAATAGCAAAAAAACAAACAACCCAATCCAAAAATGGGCAGAAGACTTAAATAGGCATTTCTCCAAAGAAGATATGCAGACTGCCAACAAACACATGAAAGAATGCTCAACATCATTAATCATTAGAGAAATGCAAAGCAAAACTACAATGAGATATCATCTCACACCAGTCAGAATGGCCATCATCAAGAAATCTAGAAACAATAAATGCTGGAGAGGGTGTGCACTGCTGGTGGGAATGTGAATTGGTACAGCCACTATGGAGAACAGTATGGAGGTTCCTTAAAAAACTACAAATAGAACTACCATATGACTCAGCAATCCCACTACTAGGCATATACCCTGAGAAAACCATAATTCAAAAAGAGACATGTACCAAAATGTTCATTGCAGCTCTATTCACAATAGCCCGGAGCTGGAAACAACCTAAGTGTCCATCATCGGATGAATGGATAAAGAAGATGTGGCACATATATACAATGGAATATTACTCAGCCGTAAAAAGAAACGAAACTGAGCTATTTGTAATGAGGTGGATAGACCTAGAGTCTGTCATACAGAATGAAGTAAGTCAGAAAGAAAAAGACAAATACCGTATGCTAACACATATATATGGAATTAAAAAAAAAAAATGTCATGAAGAACCTAGGGGTAAAACGGGAATAAAGACACAGACCTACTTCAGAATGGACTTGAGGATATGGGGAGGAGGAAGGGTAAGCTGTGACAAAGCGAAAGAGAGGCATGGACATATATACACTACCAAACGTAAGGTAGATACATAGTGGGAACCAGCCGCAGAGCACAGGGACATCAGCTAGGTGCTTTGTGACCGCCTGGAGGGGAGGGATGGGGAGGGTGGGAGGGAGGGAGATGCATGAGGGAAGGGATGTGGGAACAGATGTAAATGTATAACTGATTAACTTTTTTATAAAGCAGGAACGAATAAAAAAATTATCTTTGAGCCAAAAAGGAAAAAAAAGAAGTAATCAATAAAAATTATTAATATACTCTCCCAAATAAAAAAAAACAAAAAAAGAATCCAGCCATGGAGCAACTGAACACGTGCACCACAACTACTAAGCCTGTGCTCTAGAGCCCACAAGTCACAACTACTGAGCCCACGTGCCACAACAATTGAAGCCCATGCACCTAGAGCCCGTGCTCTGGAACAACAGAAGCCACTGAAATGAGAAGCCCGTGCAGTGCAACGAAGACCAACACAGCCAAAAGAAAAAAAAAAAAAAAGAATCCAGTAAACATTTGACTGGGTGGTGATAGGATTTGTTTTCCAGGTTAAATGAGGCTCACTTGGTATAAAATCAATGCACACACTGAAACTGTACAGTTTATTTACTTTTATATCCATACCCATTCATGATGCAGTGGTGATGAGAATATATATATATATATATATATATTTTTTTTTGCTTTATCACAAATTTAATCAGTTATATGTATACATATGTTCCCATATCCCCTCCCTTTTGCGTCTCCCTCCCATCCTCCCTATCCCACCCCTCCAGGCGGTCACAAAGCACCGAGCTGATCTCCCTGTGCTATGCGGCTGCTTCCCACTAGCTATCTACCTTACGTTTGGTAGTGTATATATGTACATGCCTCTCTTTCACTTTGTCACAGCTTACCCTTCCCCCTCCCCATATCCTCAAGTCCATTCTCTAGTAGGTCTGTGTCTTTATTCCTGTCTTACCCCTATGTTCTTCATGACCTTTTTTTTCTTAAATTCCATATATATGTGTCAGCATACAGTATTTGTCTTTCTCTTTCTGACTTACTTCACTCTGTATGACAGACTCTAGGTCCATCCACCTCATTACAAATAGTTCAATTTCATTTCTTTTTATGGCTGAGTAATATTCCATTGTATGTATGTGCCACATCTTCTTTACCCATTCATCCGATGATGGACACTTAGGTTGTTTCCATCTCCGGGCTATTGTAAATAGGGCTGCTATGAACATTTTGGTACATGTCTCTTTTTGAATTATGGTTTTCTCAGGGTATATGCCCAGTAGTGGGATTGCAGGGTCATATGGTAGTTCTATTTGTAGTTTTTTAAGGAACCTCCAGACCGTTCTCCATAGTGGCTGTACCAATTCACATTCCCACCAGCAGTGCAAGAGTGTTCCCTTTTTTCCACACCCTCTCCAGCATTTATTGTTTCTAGATTTTTTGATGATGGCCATTCTGACTGGTGTGAGATGATATCTCATTGTAGTTTTGATTTGCATTTCTCTAATTAGTAAAGATGTTGAACATCCTTTCATGTGTTTGTTGGCAGTCTGTATATCTTCTGTGGAGAAATGTCTATTTAGGTCTTCTGCCCATTTTTGGATTGGGTTGTTTGTTTTTTTGTTATTGAGCTGCATGAGCTGCTTATAAATTTTGGAGATTAATCCTTTGTCAGTTGCTTCATTTGCAAATATTTTCTCCCATTCTGAGGGTTGTCTTTTGGTCTTGTTTATGGTTTCCTTTGCTGTGCAAAAGCTTTTAAGTTTCATTAGGTCCCATGTGTTTATTTTTGTCTTTATTTCCATTTCTCTAGGAGGTGGGTCAAAAAGGATCTTGCTGTGATTTATGTCATAGAGTGTTCTGCCTATGTTGTCCTCTAATAGTTTGATAGTGTCTGGCCTTACATTTAGGTCTTTAATCCATTTTGAGCTTATTTTTGTGTATGGTGTTAGGGAGTGATCGAATCTCATACTTTTACATGTCCCTGTCCAGTTTTCCCAACACCACTTATTGAAGAGACTGTCCTTTCTCCACTGTACATTCCTGCCTCCTTTATCAAAGATAAGGTGACCATATGTCCGTGGGTTTATCTCTGGGCTTTCTGTCCTGTTCCATTGATCTATCTTTCTGTTTTTGTGCCAGTACCATACTGTCTTGATTACTGCAGCTTTGTAGTATAGTCTGAAGTCAGGGAGCCTGATTCCTCCAGCTCCATTTTTCGTTCTCAAGATTGCTTTGGCTATTCGGGGTCTTTTGTGTTTCCATACAAATTGTGAAATTTTTTGTTCTAGTTCTGTGAAAAATGCCAGTGGTATTTTGATAGGGATTGCATTGAATCTGTAGATTGCTTTGGGTAGTAGAGTCATTTTCACAATGTTGATTCTTCCAATCCAAGAACATGGTACATCTCTCCATCTATTTGTATCATCTTTAATTTCTTTCATCAGTGTCTTATAATTTTCTGCATACAGGTCTTTTGTCTCCTTAGGTAGGTTTATTCCTAGATATTTTATTCTTTTTGTTGCAATGGTAAATGGGAGTGTTTCCTTGATTTCACTTTCAGATTTTTCATCATTAGTATATAGGAATGCCAGAGATTTCTGTGCATTAATTTTGTATCCTGCAACTTTACCAAATTCATTGATTAGCTCTAGTAGTTTTCTGGTAGCATCTTTAGGATTCTCTATGTAGAGTATCATGTCATCTGCAAACAGTGACAGCTTTACTTCTTCTTTTCCAATTTGGATTCCTTTTATTTCCTTTTCTTCTCTGATTGCTGTGGCTAAAACTTCCAAAACTATGTTGAATAAGAGTGGTGAGAGTGGGCAACCTTGTCTTGTTCCTGATCTTAGTGGAAATGGTTTCAGTTTTTCACCATTGAGGACGATGCTGGCTGTGGGTTTGTCATATATGGCCTTTATTATGTTGAGGAAAGTTCCCTCTATGCCTACTTTCTGCAGGGTTTTTATCATGAATGGGTGTTGAATTTTGTCGAAAGCTTTCTCTGCATCTATTGAGATGATCATATGGTTTTTCTCCTTCAATTTGTTAATATGGTGTATCACGTTGATTGATTTGCGTATATTGAAGAAGCCTTGCATTCCTGGGATAAACCCCACTTGATCATGGTGTATGATCCTTTTAATGTGCTGTTGGATTCTGTTTGCTAGTATTTTGTTGAGGATTTTTGCATCTATGTTCATCAGTGATATTGGCCTGTAGTTTTCTTTCTTTGTGACATCCTTGTCTGGTTTTGGTATCAAGGTGATGGTGGCCTCGTAGAATGAGTTTGGGAGTGTTCCTCCCTCTGCTATATTTTGGAAGAGTTTGAGAAGGATAGGCGTTAGCTCTTCTCTAAATGCTTGATAGAATTCGCCTGTGAAGCCATCTGGTCCTGGGCTTTTGTTTGTTGGAAGATTTTTTATCACAGTTTCAATTTCAGTGCTTGTGATTGGTCTGTTCATATGTTCTATTTCTTCCTGATTCAGTCTTGGCAGGTTGTGCATTTCTAAGAATTTGTCCATTTCTTCCAGGTTGTCCATTTTATTGGCATAGAGTTGCTTATAGTAATCTCTCACGATCTTTTGTATTTCTGCAGTGTCAGTTGTTACTTCTCCTTTTTCATTTCTAATTCTATTGATTTGAGTCTTCTCCCTTTTTTTCTTGATGAGTCTGGCTAATGGTTTATCAATTTTGTTTATCTTCTCAAAGAACCAGCTTTTAGTTTTATTGATCTTTGCTATTGTTTCCTTCATTTCTTTTTCATTTATTTCTGATCTGATTTTTATGATTTCTTTCCTTCTGCTAACTTTGGGATGTTTTTGTTCTTCTTTCTCTAATTGCTTTAGGTGCAAGGTTAGGTTGTTTATTCGAGTTATTTCCTGTTTCTTAAGGTGGGATTGTATTGCTATAAACTTTCCTCTTAGAACTGCTTTTGCTGCATCCCATAGGTTTTGGGTCGTCGTGTCTCCATTGTCATTTGTTTCTAGGTATTTTTTAATTTCCTCTTTGATTTCTTCAGTGATCACTTCGTTATTAAGTAATGTATTGTTTAGCCTCCATGTGTTTGTATTTTTTATAGCTCTTTTCCTGTAATTGATATCTAGTCTCATAGCATTGTGGTCGGAAAAGATACTTGATACAATTTCAATTTTCTTAAATTTACCAAGGCTTGATTTGTGACCCAAGATATGATCTATCCTGGAGAATGTTCCATGAGCACTTGAGAAAAATGTGTATTCTGTTGTTTTTGGATGGAATGTCCTATAAATATCAATTAAGTCCATCTTGTTTAATGTATCATTTAAAGCTTGTGTTTCCTTATTTATTTTCATTTTGGATGATCTGTCCATTGGTGAAAGTGGGGTGTTAAAGTCCCCTACTATGATTGTGTTACTGTCGATTTCTCCTTTTATGGCTGTTAGTGTTTGCCTTATGTATTGAGGTGCTGCTATGTTGGGTGCATAAATATTTACAATTGTTATATCTTCTTCTTGGATCGATCCCTTGATCATTATGTAGTGGCCTTCTTTGTCTCTTCTAGTAGTCTTTATTTTAAAGTCTATTTTGTCTGATATGAGAATTGCTACTCCAGCTTTCTTTTGGTTTCCATTTGCATGGAATATCTTTTTCCATCCCCTTACTTTCAGTCTGTATGTGTCTCTAGGTCTGAAGTGGGTCTCTTGTAGACAGCATATATATGGGTCTTGTTTTTGTATCCATTCAGCCAATCTGTGTCTTTTGGTGGGAGCGTTTAGTCCATTTACATTTAAGGTAATTATCGATATGTATGTTCCTATTCCCATTTTCTTAATTGTTTTGGGTTCGTTATTGTAGGTCTTTTCCTTCTGTTGTGTTTCTTGCCTAGAGAAGTTCCTTCTTTAGCATTTGTTGTAAAGCTGGTTTGGTGGTGCTGAACTCTCTCAGCTTTTGCTTGTCTGTAAACGTTTTAATTTCTCCATCAAATCTGAATGAGATCCTTGCTGGGTAGAGTAATCTTGGTTGCAGGTTTTTCTCCTTCATCACTTTAATTATGTCCTGCCACTCCCTTCTGGCTTGTAGAGTTTCTGCTGAGAGATCAGCTGTTATCCTGATGGGGATTCCCTTGTGTGTTATTTGTTGTTTTTGCCTTGCTGCTTTTAATATGATTTCTTTGTGTTTAATTTTTGACAGTTTGATTAATATGTGTCTTGGCGTATTTCTCCTTGGATTTATTCTGTATGGGACTCTCTGTGCTTCTTGGACTTGATTAACTATTTCCTTTCCCATATTAGGGAAGTTTTCAACTATAATCTCTTCAAATATTTTCTCAGTCCCTTTCTTTTTCTCTTCTTCTTCTGGAACCCCTATAATTCGAATGTTGGTGCGTTTAATGTTGTCCCAGAGGTCTCTGATATTGTCCTCTGTTCTTTTCATTCTTTTTTCTTTATTTTGCTCTGCATTAGTTATTTCCACTATTTTATCTTCCACCTCACTTATCCGTTCTTCTGCCTCAGTTATTCTGCTATTGATCCCATCTAGAGTATTTTTCATTTCATTTATTGTGTTTTTAATCGATGCTTGATTCATCTTTAGTTCTACTAGGTCCTTGTTAACTGTTTCTTGCATTTTGTCTATTCTATTTCCAAGATTTTGGATCATCTTTACTATCATTATTCTGAATTCTTTTTCAGATAGACTGCCTATTACCTCTTCATTTGTTAGGTCTGGTGGGTTTTTATCTTGCTCCTTCTCCTGCTGTGTGTTTTTCTGTCTTCTCATTTTGCTTATGTTACTGTGTTTGGGGTCTCCTTTTTGCAGGCTGCAGGTTCGTAGTTCCTGTTGTTTTTGGTGTCTGTCCCCAGTGGCTAAGGTTGGTTTAGTGGGTTGTGTAGGCTTCCTGGTCGAGGGGACTAGTGCCTGTGTTCTGGTGGATGAGGCTGGATCTTGTCTTTCTGGTGGGCAGGTCCACGTCTGGTGGTGTGTTTTGGGGTGTCTGCAGACTTTTTATGATTTTAGGCCACCTCTCTGCTAATGGGTGGCGTTGTGTTCCTGTCTTGCTAGTTGTTTGGCATAGGGTGTCCAGCACTGTAGCTTGCTGGTCGTTGAGTGAAGCTGGGTGCTGGTGTTGAGATGGAGATCTCTGGAAGATTTTCGCCGTTTGATATTATGTGGAGCTGGGAGGTCTCTTGTGGACCAGTGTCCTGAAGTTGGCTCTCCCACCTCAGAGGCACAGTACTGACTCCTGGCTCCTCAATTTGGGATGATTTGTTGTCTATTCATGTATTCCACAGATGCAGGGTACATCAAGTTGATTGTGGAGCTTTAATCCGCTGCTTCTGAGGCTGCTGGGAGAGGTTTCCCTTTCTCTTCTTTGTTCTCAGAGCTCCCGGGTCTCAGCTTTGGATTTGGCCCCGCCTCTGCGTGTAGGTCGCCGGAGGGCGTCTGTTCTTCGCTCAGACAGGAAAGGGTTAAAGGAGCAGCCTCTTCGGGAACTCTGGCTCACTCAGGCCGGGCGGGAGGGAGGGGCACGGAGTGCGGGGCGAGCCTGCAGCGGCAGAGGTCGGCGTGACGTTGCACCAGCCCGAGGCGCGCCGTGCGTTCTCCCAGGGAAGCCGCCCCTGGATCCCGGGACCCCGGCAGTGGCGGGCTGCTCAGGCTCCCGGAAGGGCGGTGTGGACAGTGACCTGCGCTCGCACACGGGCTTCTTGGCGGCGGCAGCAGCAGCCCCAGCGTCCCACGCCCGTCACTGGGCTCCGCGCCCTCAGTCGCGACTCGCGCCCGTCTGTGGAGCCCCTTTAAGCAGCGCTCTTAATCCCCTCTCCTCGCGCAGCAGGAAACCAAGAGGGAAGAACAAGTCTCTTGCCTCTTCGGCAGCTCCAGAGCTTTCCCGGACTCCCTCCCGGCTAGCTGTGGCACATTAGCCCCCTTCAGGCTGAGTTCTCGCCGCCAGCCCCAGTCCTCTCCCTGCGCTCTCGAGAATATATTTTAGAAAGTTGGCACCAGTAACAGTGTTGTTTATGGGAACATAAATCAAGGGAAACACAACACAAAAAGTTCACATACACACACAGAATCATCCCACTCATTTCACATACAGCCACACCCAGTCTCATGCACACAAACCTACACCACCTAACAGTAATACAGCTTCTTCTTGGGACTATTGTAATTGGTCACATTACTTGTCAATCTCTTTCTATCACCAGGACCCCTACTCTCATTCCCAGCACAAATTTGGAATCAGTTTGCCCTCTACACTAAAACCAGCAAGAATGTCCCACTTTCTCATCTTCAAAGGTCTTCCTCCCCAAGTGACTGATTCCAGAATACATACCGTTTTCACGTTCTGTGAAGGCCACCTGCAATTACAGAAGAGAAAACACTATGAGGATAAGATCACAGTGATGCTCAGGTCTTTTGTTCATTTGCTGACAGTAGAAAACCTGATAAGAAACAGTGGTCCAGGGAACACAGCCAGGGTTATCAGAGCAAACCTACTCAGGCTGAAAGGCAAAAACTTTGCTGGGAGAATGGAACTTCCAAGTCAATTTAGGTTGGAAATTACAGAATTCTTTTCCTAGAGGAAAAATCGCTGCAGGAGAGAGAGCTCCGTACTCTACAGGCTGTAATGGATGCTGTCAATTTTAATGTCCTGTGGAGTCAGGCACCATTAGTTGGTAATAGACTCTCACTCCACATTCTCCCGACCAAGGGAATTGTATGTATCTGGAAGGAATACCCTCAAATATTCATAACTTAATTATATTCAGCGAGAAATAAAGCAATATTTCTATCTCAGACCAGAAAAAATCCAGCTTACCTTGGGGACAAACGGAGGATTTTCTTCTGTCCTATCACGGTGCAGGTCATCCTCCACATCCTCAGGGAGAGCTGGAGGGACACAGAGTAACTGTCAGGACACTGGTGATGCTGCTCAGGAATTACTCAGGGGCTTTCTTCTCGATGAGGACGTGGGGTGGTGTGTATGGATGTGGGAGGTTAGTAAGTGTGGGCTGAGCTGGTGTTGGGCCATCCTCTTTGGGGGATGAAGGAAGGCAAAGGACAAGAGGAAGGAAATGAAAACAGAGCTTTGGCTTTCTAGCTAAGGGGAGCCTAATCAGAAGGGAAGGGTCGATCTAAAAAATGGTAAACACTAAAATGCATGCTCTGTTTCAATGACACAGACCCATGACCCATCCTGCCTCTTTTGAGCTTCTGCTAAATTGCCACTGTCTCTTGATTTTTCCCAGATCACTCTTTCCCCAGCATCCACAATTCCAGCTACTGCATTTGTCATGTGTTCTATTGTACAATATTTTGTACTTGATTAACAGCAACCTCTATTAAAGGACTGAATTCACTCTTAGACAAAATATGCTATATTTATTCAGTAATCACTTGTCTTAAAAAAATCAAATACACAAGATTTGACAAAACTGAAATCCTACCATTTAGATACAGCCACTATCAATCGTATCATATTTTACTCCCAGTCTTTGTTTACTATACAATGTACGTATGCCCACTGGGTCAGGGGCTGTCCATACTTTAGGGAGCTGTTCCATAAGTGGGACACTTCGTTATGAGGAGGGAGCCCAGACTGAGCAAAGCCTGTCTCTAACCCAGCTGTGCAGCAGAAGTGTACAGGCTAACAGTCAGGTTCCACTTTGAGTCCTTGGGTGTGGGCTACAGGAATTGACCAATGCTAAGGCTTATGGTAATGTTATCCAATACAATAAAATAGCTCCCTGATTCTTATCTGCTTTTGGCCTTGTTTAAGCAATGACACCAGCACTGACAGATATGACCTGTACTGTATACATGGTGTCTCACACCTCTCAGAATCTGTGAGCTGACCAGGAGAATGCAGGTCCTGAGGTGAATTTCACATTAATGACTGTGCCAAAGTCAACTGATAAGTCCACCCATAGCTGCCCTGGATTCTGTGACCACTAAGGCCACCTGATGGGCAAGGTCTGGACCTTTGGAGATGCTAGGACTTCCAGCCAAGGATTCGGATGCAGGGACTCCCTTGCTCCATGACTGAGGATCCCTTGGCTGAGTGGTAAGTGCAGGTCAGGGATCCAGAGCACCCACATTGGGACCCACCCCTGGGTTCTCAGTTTGGCTTTTCCACTTAGGAGTTCAAGAGCTTAGAACATTTATCTCTGCACCATCTCCTTCTGAGGAAAAGGAATATTAACCAAATCTGGGCAACAGCTGTGTTGAGGGAAGAACAAGGTAGTGTACAGACAGTGTGCAGTGGTGATGAGCTTTGTTGACAGGTGAACTGTGCTGTGTAAGAGGGAAATATCTCCTCAGGAAACACACACACGCTCACGCATGCAGGTTCACAATCACACCACATAGGCTCACACATGGACCCCACCCCAACCCTGATACACACAAACCCACATCATCTAAATGATGCAGTTACTTCCAGGACCATAGAACTTGGGCATGGCTCTTTACTGGGAAATCAGTCTCTAGCTCTACACCCCCAGCCCTCATCCCTGTAGGGACCCTGAATCAGGGTGTCTCTCCAAGCAAAGCCAGCAAGAGAGTCCCACCTTCTTCATCATCTAGATTGTTCCTCAGCACAGGGGTGAACTCTGAATACATACCGTTTTTGTTTGCTGTCCAATCCACCTGTGATTAGAGAAGAGAAAACAGTGTAAGGATCTCAGCATCCTGTGCTCTGTGGACACAGGTATTTCATCTCTTTTTTTGTCCTCAGAAAACCAAATGGGAAACTGTTGTTGAGTCAATGGCCCCAAAAGAAACCAGAGAAGACAGCTGTGGGAAAGGCTGGAGCTTTGCCTGGAAGATCTCTCAGGTCCACTTTGAGGGGCAAATACAAAAGTCTATTTCAAGGAGGGAAATTTTCTGCTGAGGAAAGTGTGTCTGACTATACAGTTTCTAACTGATGTTGCCATTTTTAAAATGGCCTTTTGAATGAGTTATCTGTTGGGAAAGACCTTCAATTAGCATTCATCCAACCAAGCAAAATTGTATACATCAGCTGTCTTGAACACTGTAGATCTTCAGATGTGAAATCAATTGGAAAAGAAAGAAATGAAGCAAACCTTTAATCTCGGATAAATAAGGGGAGCTTACCCTGGAGGTAGAAGGAGCCTCTTCAACTGCCCTCACATAGGGCAGTTCCTCCAACAGGTCCTCAGGGGGCTCTAGGAGGACACAGAGTAAGTGTCAGGACACTGGTGATGCTGCTCAGGAATTTCTCAGAGAGCCTCGTTAATGTGGACACAGGGTGGGAGTGTATGGATGCAGGTGGTTACTGAGTGTGGACTGAGGTGCTGTTGGACAAAGCTCCCTGGTGGGTGGAGGAAGGCAAAGGGGAGGAACATTTCAGAAATGAGGAAGAGAACCTTTAGCTTTCTAGCTGTAGGGAACCTAATCAGTTTGAAAGTGTCAGTCTGAAAAAGCTTAAACACTAACATTGCACTATGTTTCAGTATAGAGTCCCACGGCCCCTCTGCCCATTTGAAAGTCCCTCCAAATCCCCCTTCTTCTTGAAATGTTACAAGACTATTTCAGCTTCCTTCTAATCAAATATGTTGCTCCTTCATTCATCGTCCATTCTGTTGGATTTTTGACTTATTTTATTGTGATGAAATATACGTATTTATGCTTTTCATAATTTTTAAGTATACAGTTCATTAGCATTTCTTACTTTCACAATGTTGTGTACCCATCAACACAATCTACATCTTAATCTTTTTCATCATTTCAACGTAACCTCTGTATCCATTAAATCATAATGCACCTTACTCCTGCCTCGTGACCTTGGTAATTTCTACTTCCGGTGTCTGTGAGTTTGCCTACACTAGGTACCTCATACAAGTGGAATCATATAGTATTTGTCTTTCTGCGCCTGCCTTATTTCACTAACATTAATATATTTTTTATATTATTTGGATCATTCATTTTGTAGCATAAGTCAATCTTTAATTACTTTTTATGGTAGAAAATTATTCCATTCTGTGTATATATCACATTTTATTTCTCCATTCATCACCTCATGGACTTTGGATTGTTTCTATCTTTGGGCTACTAAGAATAATGCTACTATGAACATTAGTGTACACATTTTTGTATGGCACCATAATGGTGACAAATAATATTGTACATATTTCAAATATCATTGAATATAACAACACAAGGTGTGACTCTTAGGTGAACTATGGACTTTTCATTAGTAAAAATATACTTACATTGTTTCACTAATTGTAACAAATGTACTTCACCTATGCTATATATTATTAATAGCTGAAACTGGAGTGATAGGATACAGGAATTTTCTGTATTGCATATACAAAATTTATATCAATATAATCCTGTTCGAAATAATGTCTAATAATTTAAAGAAATCTCAAAACATGGTTTTTGGGAGGGATGTGTTGTTGCTAACGTTCAAAAATCAGCTAATGTCTAAACCATAACTAGAGACCATCTTCCCTCTTAAACATGAACCAAATGTTGAATTTTAAATGTATGTTTACTTTCATGGTTAAAACAGTACCAGCTGGCTTAGTAAGTTTCAATTTGAACACATGGAATAAAAGAAGAACACTGCTTAATATTTCATAGCTTTTTCTTAAATATGTGGCACTGAATAAACTAGAATAAATATTCTTGAGTGAACCTAATGAAAAATTTTCCACAGTACCTTCAGCTGGGTCATTTATAGGGTGCACCCTAAAATGTGGCCAGATGCGGATCTTTTTCAGCCAGCCTGGGATTGATATTCTTGACCTCTGATGAGTGTTTCTTCTTCTCGCATTCTGGGAGCAGCATCCTGGGAAATGCATTACAATAGAGACAACTATTGACATCTTGCTGGCGAAGACCATGGGGAAATTAGCATTAATTTATTCACATTTCAATCCTTTGGTCCCTTTCCTCACCAGCTGCCCAGCAGTGCCTCCTGAATCAAAGTTGGACTTAGGAAGATCTTGCAGTTTGGTATGCAGTGAAAACACCGAATGGACAGGTTTTGTGGGCAAATATCTTTATTTAATGAGAATGTCTAGAAACTCAGCAAACCATTGGGACCATGACTGATGGACTGGATTCAAATCCCGTTTAGAAGAAGCATGTACTTGGGAAAGATATGTAGATCCCTCTTTGCCTCAGTTCCCTGTTCTGAGATGTAGGAATGTTAATATGGCTTACTTTTAGCATTATGTCATGTGGCCATAAAATGATTGAATACAGGTAAAATGTTTGAAAAATAAAGGACCGGTGCTTCACAAAAGCTCTATAAGTGTTCAATCCTGAATGATTGCAAGAATAAGCTGGATATTTCATAGCTGTTGAAAGGAGAGGATGGATTTGATGGCTCCAAGTAAAGGGGGGATTCAAGTTTACTCTTCAGCTTTTTCATGGGAACAATGCTTTACAGCTCATGGAGAATATCCATTATCATGTCTGACACCCAGCCCTGTTGGGGGTGAAGGGGAGGGCAAAGTGGGGGCTGTAACCCATATGTTATGGTGGAGGGTGTGGAAATTTAGAGAGATAAGTGACTGTCCAAGAGTCACAACCACGATGAATGATGGATCACGGACAGGACAGACAGAGCCAGTGCCTACCCTGAGCTCAATCCCTGGGGTAGATCTCTTGGTTCTGTCTTCACTGTATGCAGTGTTTCTTGCCCAGCACACAGAAACAGAGCCGGCACAAGTGATGGAAGACAGACTTTCCACAGGAGAAGGACATTTCGTTTCCTTAGCACAGAATCCGAGAGTGAATATTAGCCTCAAAGGAGAAAGGTGGAGTGAATTTCCTCCATCTACTCCTGGAGGCTCTTTCTTTCTCGGACTCCTCCAGAACTGGGTGTGTCATGTGGGTACAAGCATGGGTTCCCTGCAAAACGAAGGAGGCCTGCCTGGCACTAGGTGCTTCAGGTAAGGGGGAAGGACTCATCCCGAGGCTCTAATAGGAAACAGTTAGAATGAGGGAAGTGGCAGAGAGATGTATCATAACCATTCAAAATGCTATGTGACCTACTAAGAGATGAGATTTCTTATTAAATGAAGTTGTAATTGACCCAGTAGTAGGAATTCTGAAACCCAGTTGTGTTCATTAAGAATCCAGCCATGGAGCAACTAAGTCCGGGCACCACAAGTACAAAGCCTGGGCTCTAGAGCCCGTAAATCACAACTACTGAGCCCACGTGCCACAAGTATTGAAGCCCATGCACCTAGAGCCCGTGCTGTGGAACAACAGACGCCAGCGAAATGAGAAGCCCGCGCACTGCAACGAAGACCCAACACAGCCAAAAGAAAAAAAAAAAAAAAAAAGAATCCATGAAACATTTGCCTGGGTGGTGATAGGATTTGTTTTCCACGTTAAATGAGGCTCACTTGGTATAAAATCAATGCACACACTGAAAGTGTACAGTTTATTTACTTTTATATCCTTACCTATTCATGATGCAGTGGTGATGGGAATATTTTTTAGAAAGTTGGCACCAGTAACAGTGATGTTTAGGGAAACATAAATCAAGGGAAACACAACACAAAAAGTTCACATACACACACAGAATCATACCACTCATTTCACATACAGACACACCCAGTCTCATGCACACAAACCTACACCACCTAACCGTAATACAGCTTCTTCCTGGGACTATAGTAATTGGTCACATTACTTGTAAATCACTTTCTATCACCAGGACCCCTACTCTCATTCCCAGCACAAATTTGAAATCAGTTTGCCCTCTACACTAAAACCAGCAAGAATGTCCCACTTTCTGATCTTCAAAGGTCTTCCTCTCAAAGTGACTGATTCCAGAATACATACCGTTTTCACGTCCTGGGAAGGCCACCTGCAATTACAGAAGAGAAAACACTATGAGGATAAGATCACAGTGATGCTCAGGTCTTTTGTTCATTTGCTGACAGTAGAAAACCTCATAAGAAACAGTGGTCCAGGGAACACAGCAAGGGTTATCAGAGCAAACCTACTCAGGCTGAAAGGCAAGAACTTTGCTGGGAGGATGGAACTTCCAAGTGCATTTAGGTTGGAAATTACAGAATTCTTTTCCTAGAAGAAAAATCGCTGCAGGAGAGAGAGCTCCATACTCTACAGGCTGCAATGGATGGTGTCAATTTTAATGTCCTGTGGAATCAGACACCATGAGTTGGTAATAGACTCTCACTCCACATTCTCCCAACCAAGGGAAGTGTATGTATCTGGAAGGAATACCCTCACATATACATAATTTAATTCTATTGAAAGAGAAATGAAGCAATATTTCTATCTCAGACCAGAAAAAATCCAGCTTACCTTGGGGATCCATGGAGGCTTTTCTTCTGTCCTATCACGGTGCAGGTCATCCGCCACATCCTCAGGGAGAGCTGGAGGGACACAGAGTAACTGTCAGGACACTGGTGCTGCGGCTCAGTAATTACTCAGGGGCTTTCTTCTCGATGAGGACATGGGGTGGTGTGTATGGATGTGGGAGGTTAGTAAGTGTGGGCTGAGCTGGTGTTGGGCCATCCTCTTTGGGGGATGAAGGAAGGCAAAGGACAAGAGGAAGGAAATGAAAACAGAGCTTTGGCTTTCTAGCTAAGGGGAGCCTAATCAGAAGGGAAGGGTCGATCTAAAAAATGGTAAACACTAAAATGCATGCTCTGTTTCAATGACAGCGACACATGACCCATCCTGCCTCTTTTGTGCTTCTGCTAAATTGCTACTGTCTCTTGATTTTTCCCAGATCACTCTTTCCCCAGCATCCACAATGCCAGCTACTGCATTTATCATGTCTTCTGTTGTATAATATTTTATACTTGATTAACAGCAACCTTTATTAAAGGACTGAATTCAATCCTAGACAAAATATGCTGTATTTATTCACTAATCACTTGTCTTAAAGAAAATCAAATACACAAGATTTGACAAAATTGAACTCCTACCATTTAGATACAACCACTATCAATCGTATCATATTTTTCTCCCAGGCTTTGTTTTCAATACAATGTACGTATGCCCACTGAGTCAGGGGCTGTCCATACTCTAGGGAGCTGTTCCATAAGTGGGACACTTCGTTATGAAGAAGGAGCCCAGACTGAGCACAGCCTGTCTCTAACCCAGCTGTGCAGCAGAAGTGTACAGGCTAACAGTCAGGTTCCACTTTGAGTCCTTGGGTGTGGGCTACAGGAATTGACCAATGCTAAGGCTTATGGTAATGTTATCCAATACAATAAAATAGCTCCCTGATTCTTATCTGCTTTTGGCCTTGTTTAAGCAATGACACCAGCACTGACAGATATGACCTGTACTGTATACATGGTGTCTCACACCTCTCAGAATCTGTGAGCTGACCAGGAGAATGCAGGTCCTGAGGTGAATTTCACATTAATGACTGTGCCAAAGTCAACTGATAAGTCCACCCATAGCTGCCCTGGATTCTGTGACCACTAAGGCCACCTGATGGGCAAGGTCTGGACCTTTGGAGATGCTAGGACTTCCAGCCAAGGATTCGGATGCAGGGACTCCCTTGCTCCATGACTGAGGATCCCTTGGCTGAGTGGTAAGTGCAGGTCAGGGATCCAGAGCACCCACATTGGGACCCACCCCTGGGTTCTCAGTTTGGATTTTCCACTTAGGAGATCAAGAGCTTAGAACATTTATCTCTGCACCATCTCCTTCTGAGGAAAAGAAATATTAACCAAATCTGGGCAACAGCTGTGTTGACGGAAGAACATGCAACCAACTTCAGAAAACAAGTAAGGGTCCTGTGCCTGAGCTAACCTTAGGTACTTTAAAACAACTCTGTAAGTCTCTTTACCCCTTAGAGGGGATGAAAGCAATATTTGAGTTAAAAGTAACTTGTCGCAATACCCTTATTCTGGAATACTGAAAGAAAAGTTCTACATCAGAGGAAGCCTCATAAACACACAGCACCTGCCAGGGTTTACCCCAGTCTTGGAAGAATTGGGAAGGATAAGACCAAGGCAGGCCTGAGGAAAGGTCAGAGGGTAGGCAGGACTGGGGTGTGGGGAGCAGGGCCAGGGCTGTCTGGACGGAGAAGTGGGTTGTAAGAAGAGCAGTGACCCTGGGTCCTGCTGCCCTGAGTCTCTGTCCTGGGCCTGGTCAACCCCAGGAGACCAGGTCAGCAGGGCTGTGAAAGCAAGTGTGTCAAGAAGCCCAGCAGCCCCTTCACACAGCCCTCTAGAATTTCTGCCACCCATGGAGGGTCTCTATGGGCAGCTGGACGTGGACCCCTCTCAAATGGAAGCATGTCAGCACATCAGCCTTGGGGAAGTGCAGAGGCTGAGATGAGCTCAAGGAGACTGAGCACATGCAGTGATCCCAGAGCAAGTGTTCTGTGACTCATCCATCTCTGGGACTGTCCTTTACAAGAGGAACAAACAGTGAGGACAGCACATGAGGTGAAGCCACAAGTTCTGAAAGTGCAGAGGGAGACAGTTCACTTCTCATCCACCACCTCACCCTTTCTAGAAGAACTCTGTCTCGTTTCAAGGGCCCTTGAGAGTTTTGACCCACAGGTTCTGTCCATCATAGGTCAATATGCAAAGGAAAACAAACTCTCCTGTGCAAAATACCCTAGATGTGCTAACCAGAAAACAAACTTCCGTATTAGTGAGTGACAAGCACAAGAAAGAGCAGCTCATGTGCAAAAGATCATTTTTGATGAGCAAATCAAGAAAAGGTGATTATAGAGCACAGTCACGTCTAAGGACACAATTGCTCTCTATTGTATCATTAAAATATGAAAAAAACAAGTCAGAACTCTACACATATTTCATTCTTCTTTCTGATTTCATATCCACTTTCCTCAGTCTCCAAAGCAGGAGATATAACCCTAAAGTACCAGGAACCCTCTGCCATTAGATCCTACCTAAGTGTTGTTCCTACCTGTATCCTTTTCCTTATCACGGCCACAAATGCTATCCAAAGTTGATTCTGTAGAAACACGAATATGAATTTACAAGCCTTATGGATACATTTAAAATGTGATTAATGTGACTGAGTAATTGGATATTTTATTTTGTTTTATTTTAATACACTAAGATAATAATTGATTGAATCAAATAAATTATAACAGGCACATCTAGCTAGTGGCTACCACATTGTAATACACATCCCTCTCTCTCTCTCTCTCCATATATATTTATATATATATATATATAAAATATATGGAGGATGTTACCACCACTCCCCTGTTTATTCACCTCTGTATGGTGTATCAATTAAAGATGACTGTTTGCGGATTGTTTACCAAAGGAAAAACCTCTCCCCCGTGAAGGTACTTAGGCCAAGGGGTAAGAAGGATGTGTCCCTTGGCTGGATTCCCTGTTAACCTATGAGCCCATCTGCTGTCAATTCCCCGTTTAACTGGTAGCCTGCCTATTCCGCCCAGAGAGAAGAATGCTGCTACTGCTGCTGCTGTGTTCTGCCTGCCATCGTGTATCTACAGTGGGATCTCTCCAGGACCACTTTGCTTCAGACGTGAAAGATCTACCATTTATTAAACCATGAATGTCTCTGTCCCTGACTCCGGGCTCTTTCCTTAGCCTTGAGGCTGAGCAAGTACAGGGCTTGCAGGGGTGAGAGGTGCAGCCCAACAACTTCTGCAGGGCAGTTTGCTGGCCAGATTTGATGATTAATTTGTAGGTGTTTCCTAGGCTCATGCACACTTGCCAGGCACTCATGAGACTTTGGGGACACTGAAACAGTAATGTCAACACCCAGATCATAGAGGAATTCCCGACAGGTGTTCCACTTGAGGGGAGAGGTAATGAGCATGGCCCAGTGCACCTGTGCTAGACATAATCAGCGAGCAGGTGCAGAAGGGAGGGAGGGACATTCACTCACTTCATGAGGCCATCCTTCTCACCACTGCCTCTGAAAAATCCAGGGAAGGAAGGGACAAAATGCCCTTAGAAGGTAAATGGCCTGTACACTGAAAACTACAAACCACTGCTGAAAGAATTAAACAAGGAACAAATAATTGAAATGACATATAATATTCATAGACTGGAGACTTATTATTGTTGATATTTCTACAGTACCCAAAGGTAAGTAGTAATTCATTGTAATACATATCAAAATCCCAATGTCATTTTCAAAGTAAAAGAAAAAAAAAACCTAAAATACATATGGAACCACTAGGACTCCAAACAGACAAAAGAATCCTGAGAACAAAGAACATAGATGGAGGCTTCTCACTTCCTGTCTTCAAAACACATTACAAAGCCACAGGAATCAAAACTGTATGGTACTGACATAGAAACAGATACATAGGCCTAAAGACCAGAATAAATAACCCCAAAGAAAACTCATAGATACATGGCCAAATGAAATTCACCAAGCTTCTAAGACAACAAATAGGGAAAGTAGTTTTTTCAACAGCCAATAGGATGAAAATATAACTTACAGAAAGATTACAACATATATCAGAAAAGGAGCAAATGTCCAAAACATATAAGAAAAACACTACAACTCAAATGCAAACGAAGTTACAAAATTAAAAAGGGTAAATAAATGGGTTAAGAAATGTGCAAAGACTTAAATAAGACATTTCCTGAAAAAGACATACAAATGGCTAACAAATATAGGAAAAGGTTCTCAACCTCACTAATCATCAGGGCAATGCAAATCAACACCTCATACCTGTTAGGCTGTGTATTATAAAGAAAAAAAATTAACAGCTTAAGGCAAAGATGTAGGGAATTGGAAACTTTGTACACTGCTGGTGGGAATGTAAAATGGTGCCACTATTATGAAAAAGAGTATGGGGGTTCCTTATAAAATTATAAACATAAATATCATATGATTCAGCAATCACAGTTCTGGGTATATATCCAAAGGAAACTAAATCAGTATCACAATGAGATTAAGTTAGGTTCATTGCAGCATTCTCACCAATTGCCTAGATATGCAACCAACTTCACAAAAGAAGTAAGTGTCCTGTGCCTGAGCTAACCTTAGGTACTTCAAAACAACTCTGTAAGTCTCTTAGCCCCTTAGAGAGGATGAAAGCAATATTAGAGTTAAAAGTAACTTGTCCCAATTCCCTTAGCCTGGAATACTGAAACAAAAGTTCTACAGCAGGGGAAGCCTCATAAACTCACAGCACCTGCCAGGGTTTACCCCAGCCTTGGAAGAACTGGGAAGGATAAGACCAAGGCAGGCCTGAGGAAAGGTCAGAGGGTAGGCAGGACTGGAGTGTGGGGAGCAGGGGCAGGGCTGTCCGGATAGAGCAGTGGGTTGTAATAAGTGCAGTGACCCTGGGTCGTGCTGCCCTGAGCCTTTGTCCTAGGCCTGGTGAATTCCAGGAGACCAGGTTAGCAGGGCTGTGAGAGCCAGTGTGTGAAGCGAGCCCAGCAGCCCCTTCACACAGTCCTCTAGAATTACTGCCGGCCATGAAGGGTCTTTAGGGGCAGCTGGACGAGGACCCCTCTCAAATGGAAGCACCTTCAGCACATCAGCCTTGGGAGGTGCTGAGGCTGAAATGAGGAGACTGAGCACACGCACTGATCCCAACGCATGTGTTCTGTGACTCCTCCACCTCTGGGAGTGCGCTTTCCATGAGGAATAAACAGTGAGGACAAAAGTAACGTGTAGTTACAAG
Organism: Hyperoodon ampullatus; assembly: GCF_949752795.1. Classification (NCBI taxonomy): domain Eukaryota; kingdom Metazoa; phylum Chordata; class Mammalia; order Artiodactyla; family Ziphiidae; genus Hyperoodon; species Hyperoodon ampullatus. Next base: position 130,808,143 of record NC_136915.1, read on the forward strand.
TCCTGAAAGTGTAGAGGGAGAGAGTTCAAGTCTCATCCACCACCTGACACTCACAATAAGAACTTCTTCTCCAGTGTCAAGTGACTATGACAGTTTTGTTCCCACTAGGATATGGCCATCATACGTGAATGTAAAAAGGAAACCAAAATCCCTGGTGCAAAATACCCTCCAGGTACCAAACAGAAACGAACTTTTCATCTTTGGCAGTGAAAAAGCAATGAAAGAGTAGTCTTGTGAGAAAGAAAATTTCTGAATGGCAAAGCAAGAAAAGATGACTATAAGCACAGTACAGTTAAAGGACATGGATACAATAACTCTATTATATCATTAAAATTTGGAAAGAACAAATCAGAATTCTACACATATTTCCTTCTTCTTCCTGATTTCATATTCACCTGCCTTAGTTTCTAAAGAACCGGGTGGAACCCAAGTGTTCTAGGGATTGTCTCGCTTTAGATCCTACCTGAGAGTTGTTCGCTATGTGAAACGTCATCAGCATCACGGCTATGTATGCTCTCCACGATCCATTCTGTACAAACACAACCATGAGCGTAAAGTTATTATACAAGTTGACCCACCCATTTCTACTACTCGACTTGCTGGCAAACACAGCATCACCGTGGTCTTCCCTCCAGGTTCTCAGACCTCCCCTGTGCTCTGTGCAGACAGAGTCCTTCAATAAGATATTGATCACAGTTGAAAATTTCAAATTAGGGAGAGGTGCTGAGAAAATCACCTTTCGAGCCCTCACTTCTATTGACCCATTTAAAGCTTTCACCATCAACCTTACCAACCTGAAATTACAGATGTTACAGACACATTTGAAACATGGCTAGTGTGACCAAGCAATTGTGTGTTTTTTGCATTTTTTAATAGAATGAGTTAATTATTGTTTGAACTAAATTAATTATAAATAGACACATTTGGTTAGTGGCTACCACACTGGAAAGCTCAGCTCTAAGAAATCCAAAGATGAGAAAGAGGCAACCAGCCACCCCTCTCCTGGTTGTTCTTTACTGCAGAAAATTTGATGGCCTGATCTGATCATTTGTATGTAGGTATATCTTGGGATCTTGGACGCATGCCAGGCATTGGGAGAGTCCTTGTGGACACTGAAATAGTACAGTCAACACTCAGATCCAAGAGGAATTCCCAGAAAGGTGCCCACTTGTAGACAGAGGTGAAGGACATGGCCCAGTACACCTGTTATTAGACATAATCAGAGAATAGGTGCAGAGGGGAGGGAGGGATTTCAATCTCTCCATGAGTCCATCCTTCTCAATCCTGACTCTAGAAGACCGGAGGAAGGCAGTGGAAAAGGCCCCGTAGGAGGTGAAAAATTTGTATACTGAAAACTACAGGACATGGCTGAAAAAAACTAAACAAGAGATAAGTAATTGGAATTACATACCATGTTCATAGACTGGATTATTAAATACTGTTGGCATTTCTATACTACATCAAGGGATGTACCCATATATCGCAACAACACAGAAAATTCCATTTCATTATTGTAGAAGTGGACAGAATCCTAAAATACATATGGAACCCCCACAAGTAGATAAAAGAATCTTGAGAGCAAAGAGCAATGATGGATATTAACACTTCCTGAACTCAAAACACATAACAATGCCACAGTAGTCAAAACAGTCTCCTACTGGCATCAAGACAGTGAGATAGACCAATGAAATATAATAGAGAGACCCCAAATAAACGCACATATATATGGCCAACTGATCTTTGCCAAGGTTCTAAGATTACCAAGTGAAGAAAGGATAGTCTCTTCAACAATCATCAGAATGAAAAGGCAACCTATAGGATGGGAGGAAATATGTGTAAACCTTGTACCTGAATAAGGGAGCAATATCCAGAATGTATAAGAAACTACTACAAGTCAATTTCAGATAAACAGCGGGCAAATAACTGAGTTTAAAAATTGGTAAAAAGCTTCACTAGACATTTCTCCATAAAGACATACAAGTGGTCAATCTACATATGAAAATTTGCTCAATATCGCTAAGCATCAGGGAAATGGAAATCAAGCTACAAGGAGATATCACTCACACCTGTTAGGATGTGTATTATAAAAAGACAATTAGGGCTTCCCTGGTGGCACAGTGTTTGAGAGTCCGCCTGCCGATGCAGGGGACACGTGTTCCTGCTCCGGTTTGGGAGGATCCCACATGCCGCTGAGCGGCTGGGCCCATGAGTCATGGCCACTGAGCCTGTGCGTTTGGAGCCTGTGCTCCGCAAGTAGAGAGCCCACAACAATGAGACGCCAATGTAGTGGGAAAAAAAAAAGAAAAAAAGAAAATTAATGGATGCTGGCAAAGATGTGAAGAAGTGGAACATCTGTACCCTGTTTTGTACCCTGTAGTAATGTAAAATGTTGTAGCCATTATGGAAAACAGAATGGAGGTACCCCAAAAATTATTAAGAGTACTTTCATAATATCCAGCAATCACTCATTTAGGTTTATATACCAAGGAGATAAAACAAGAATGTCCAAGAAATATCTACAATCTCATGTCCATTGCAGCATTATACACAATACACAACATACGGAAATGCCTAGTGTCCATGGGAAGGTAAAATAATAAAGAAAATGAGGTGTATACATACAGCAGAATGTCATTCAGTCTTTGAAAAAGAAGGAAATCCTGCCATTTGCAGCAACACGAAAGAACTTGGAGGACATTTGTAAGAGTGAAATAAGCCAGTCACAGAAGGTCAAAAACTGAAAGAAAACTCCGAGAAGCAGAGAGTAGAAGGGTGGTTCCAAGAGCTGGCAGGAGGTTGACATGGGAAGTCTCTGTTCAATGGTTAGAATGTGTTATTTCAAAATGGAAAAGTTCTAGACACATGCTGTACAACAAGGTGCATGTAGTCCACAGGACTGACTGGACATTTCAAAACTTGTTAAGACGTTGGATTTCATCGTATGTGTACTTTTACAACAATAAAATACACATATGTAAAATAAATACAAAGTGGAAAAAGGGGAAAAAAGAAGAAAAATAAGGAAAGGGAGTCAACAGAGGGAAAGAAGAAAGCAGGAAGGGTCTCGAATGTACACAGGTATCAGGAGATAATGGGAGAGAAGCTCCTCTCCCCAGGCTTTAAAGAAGACATCTCTCCAGAGTTCACTCCAGCAAGAGGGGGATGTCCTTTCTCTTCCCCATTCAAACAGAAGTGCCAATAGCATCCTAAGTGTGGCCCAGGCTGTGCTCAGGTGGACACTTTTCCTTGATCTCTAAACGAACCACACCTGAATCCCCATGGCTCAGGTGTCCTTAATGTATCTCCTTCCACTTCTCTACAGCATTTCTCTCTTCAAGTCCAGCCCGAGGCGCCAATCGTGCCCTCAAACGTGGCGTCCACTGGGCGGGTCTCTGAGTTCTTAAGAGCCTCCCTGTGAGTAGCAGGCACTGAATCGCACACCAGGGTTCCCCTCAGCACCATCAGCAAACTACGACCTAGGGATTGAGGATTTCTAGAACAACTTTACTCATAGACAGTCTCTTGGGTAAACAAGTGACATTTTACAATCAAGCATTTTCAGTTTTTTCTTTGGTGGGGAAAATATTGACACATATAAGGCAATCATATTCTATTAAAGTATGTATTTCTCAAAGGACTCAGTATCGAAAAAAAATTATTAAGTATAACTTTCCATGTTTTAATTGACTTTACTCCCAGACTTGTTTGCTTGCAAAAGCCTTCAGAAAATACCAAGAAACTATATCATATAGCAGTTTGCACAGCAACGTGAGTAGAGATGGTCTTGTCAAACTGCTTGGTTTCTCTGTTCCACCTTGCAAAGCACAACCTCCTCTCCGCCCTATTGGGAAGGGAGCCAGTGCCCACCCTGAGCTCAATCCCTGGGGTAGATCTCTTGGTTCTGTCTTCACTGTATGCAGTGTTCCTTGCCCAGCACACAGAAACAGGGCCGGCACAAGTGATGGAAGACACACTTTCTACAGCAGAAGGACATTTCATTTCCTTAGCACAGAATCCGATAGTGAATATTAGCCTCAAAGGAGAAAGGTGGAGTGAATTTCCTCCATCTACTCCTGGAGGCTCCTTCTTTCTCGGACTCCTCCAGAACTCGGTGTGGCATGTGGGTACAAGCATGGGCTCCCTGCAAAAAGAAGGAGGCCTGCCTAGCACTAGGTGCTTCAGGTAAGGGGGGAGGACTCATCCCGAGGCTCTAATAGGAAACAGTTAGAATGAGGGATATGGCAGAGAGATGTATCATAACCATTCAGAATGCTATAAGGCCTACTAAGAGATGAGATTTCTTATTAAATGAAGTTGTAATTGACCCAGTAGTAGGGATGCTGAAACCCAGTTTTGTTCACTAAGAATCCAGCCATGGAGCAACTGAACACGTGCACCACAACTACTAAGCCTGTGCTCTAGACCCCGAAAGTCACAACTACTGAGCCCACATGCCACAACTTTTGAAGCCCATGCACCTAGAGCCCGTGGTCTGGAACAACAGTAGCCACCGAAATGAGAAGCCTGCGCAGTGCAACGAAGACCCAACACAGCCAAAAGAAAAAAAAAAAAAAAAAAGAATCCATGAAACATTTGCCTGGGTGGTGATAGGATGTGTTTTCCACGTTAAATGAGGCTCAACTGGTATAAAATCAATGCACACACTGAAAGTGTACAGTTTATTTACTTTTATATCCATACCGATTCATGATGCAGTGGTGATGGGAATATATTTTAGAAAGTTGGCACCAGTAACAGTGGTGTTTATGGGAACATAAATCAAGGGAAACACAACACAAAATGTTCACATACACACACAGAATCATACCACTCATTTCACATACAGCCACACCCAGTCTCATGCACACAAACCTACACCACCTAACCGTAATACAGCTTCTTCCTGGGACTATAGTAATTGGTCACATTGCTTGTAAATCACTTTCTATCACCAGGGCCCCTACTCTCATTCCAAGCACAAATTTGGAATCAGTTTGCCCTCTACACTAAAACCAGCAAGAATGTCCCACTTTCTCATCTTCAAAGTTCTTCCTCCCCAAGTGACAGATTCCAGAATACATACTGTTTTCACGTTCTGTGAAGGCCACCTGCAATTACAGAAGAGAAAACACTATGAGGATAAGATCACAGTGATGCTCAGGTCTTTTGTTCATTTGCTGACAGTAGAAAACCTCATAAGAAACAGTGGTCCAGGGAACCCAGCAAGGGTTATCAGAGCAAACCTACTCAGGCTGAAAGGCAAGAACTTTGCTGGGAGGATGGAACTACCAAGTCCATTTAGGTTGGAAATTACAGAATTCTTTGCCTAGAGGAAAAATCGCTGCAGGAGAGAGAGCTCCATACTCTACAGGCTGTAATGGATGCTGTCAATTGTAATGTCCTGTGGAATCAGACACGATGAGTTGGTAATAGACTCTCACTCCACATTCTCCCAACCAAGGGAAGTGTATGTATCTGGAAGGAACACCCTCACATATACATAATTTAATTCTATTGAAAGAGAAATAAAGCAATATTTCTATCTCAGACCAGAAAAAATCCAGCTTACCTTGGGGATCCATGGAGGCTTTTCTTCTGTCCTATCACGGTGCAGGTCATCCGCCACATCCTCAGGGAGAGCTGCAGGGACACAGAGTAACTGTCAGGACACTGGTGCTGCGGCTCAGTAATTACTCAGGGGCTTTCTTCTCGATGAGGACATGGGGTGGTGTGTATGGATGTGGGAGGTTAGTAAGTGTGGGCTGAGCTGGTGTTGGGCCATCCTCTTTGGGGGATGAAGGAAGGCAAAGGACAAGAGGAAGGAAATGAAAACAGAACTTTGGCTTTCTAGCTAAGGGGAGCCTAATCAGAAGGGAAGGGTCGATCTAAAAAATGGTAAACACTAAAATGCATGCTCTGTTTCAATGACAGCGACACATGACCCATCCTGCCTCTTTTGTGCTTCTGCTAAATTGCTACTGTCTCTTGATTTTTCCCAGATCACTCTTTCCCCAGCATCCACAATGCCAGCTACTGCATTTATCATGTCTTCTGTTGTATAATATTTTATACTTGATTAACAGCAACCTTTATTAAAGGACTGAATTCAATCCTAGACAAAATATGCTGTATTTATTCACTAATCACTTGTCTTAAAGAAAATCAAATACACAAGATTTGACAAAATTGAACTCCTACCATTTAGATACAACCACTATCAATCGTATCATATTTTTCTCCCAGGCTTTGTTTTCAATACAATGTACGTATGCCCACTGAGTCAGGGGCTGTCCATACTCTAGGGAGCTGTTCCATAAGTGGGACACTTCGTTATGAAGAAGGAGCCCAGACTGAGCACAGCCTGTCTCTAACCCAGCTGTGCAGGAGAAGTGTACAGGCTAACAGTCAGGTTCCACTTTGAGTCCTTGGGTGTGGGCTACAGGAATTGACCAATGCTAAGGCTTATGGTAATGTTATCCAATACAATAAAATAGCTCCCTGATTCTTATCTGCTTTTGGCCTTGTTTAAGCAATGACACCAGCACTGACAGATATGACCTGTACTGTATACATGGTGTCTCACACCTCTCAGAATCTGTGAGCTGACCAGGAGAATGCAGGTCCTGAGGTGAATTTCACATTAATGACTGTGCCAAAGTCAACTGATAAGTCCACCCATAGCTGCCCTGGATTCTGTGACCACTAAGGCCACCTGATGGGCAAGGTCTGGACCTTTGGAGATGCTAGGACTTCCAGCCAAGGATTCGGATGCAGGGACTCCCTTGCTCCATGACTGAGGATCCCTTGGCTGAGTGGTAAGTGCAGGACAGGGATCCAGAGCACCCACATTGGGACCCACCCCTGGGTTCTCAGTTTGGATTTTCCACTTAGGAGATCAAGAGCTTAGAACATTTATCTCTGCACCATCTCCTTCTGAGGAAAAGAAATATTAACCAAATCTGGGCAACAGCTGTGTTGACGGAAGAACATGCAACCAACTTCAGAAAACAAGTAAGGGTCCTGTGCCTGAGCTAACCTTAGGTACTTCAAAACAACTCTGTAAGTCTCTTTACCCCTTAGAGGGGATGAAAGCAATATTTGAGTTAAAAGTAACTTGTCGCAATACCCTTATTCTGGAATACTGAAAGAAAAGTTCTACATCAGAGGAAGCCTCATAAACACACAGCACCTGCCAGGGTTTACCCCAGTCTTGGAAGAATTGGGAAGGATAAGACCAAGGCAGGCCTGAGGAAAGGTCAGAGGGTAGGCAGGACTGGGGTGTGGGGAGCAGGGCCAGGGCTGTCTGGACGGAGAAGTGGGTTGTAAGAAGAGCAGTGACCCTGGGTCCTGCTGCCCTGAGTCTCTGTCCTGGGCCTGGTCAACCCCAGGAGACCAGGTCAGCAGGGCTGTGAAAGCAAGTGTGTCAAGAAGCCCAGCAGCCCCTTCACACAGCCCTCTAGAATTTCTGCCACCCATGGAGGGTCTCTATGGGCAGCTGGACGTGGACCCCTCTCAAATGGAAGCATGTCAGCACATCAGCCTTGGGGAAGTGCAGAGGCTGAGATGAGCTCAAGGAGACTGAGCACATGCAGTGATCCCAGAGCAAGTGTTCTGTGACTCATCCATCTCTGGGACTGTCCTTTACAAGAGGAACAAACAGTGAGGACAGCACATGAGGTGAAGCCACAAGTTCTGAAAGTGCAGAGGGAGACAGTTCACTTCTCATCCACCACCTCACCCTTTCTAGAAGAACTCTGTCTCGTTTCAAGGGCCCTTGAGAGTTTTGACCCACAGGTTCTGTCCATCATAGGTCAATATGCAAAGGAAAACAAACTCTCCTGTGCAAAATACCCTAGATGTGCTAACCAGAAAACAAACTTCCGTATTAGTGAGTGACAAGCACAAGAAAGAGCAGCTCATGTGCAAAAGATCATTTTTGATGAGCAAATCAAGAAAAGGTGATTATAGAGCACAGTCACGTCTAAGGACACAATTGCTCTCTATTGTATCATTAAAATATGAAAAAAACAAGTCAGAACTCTACACATATTTCATTCTTCTTTCTGATTTCATATCCACTTTCCTCAGTCTCCAAAGCAGGAGATATAACCCTAAAGTACCAGGAACCCTCTGCCATTAGATCCTACCTAAGTGTTGTTCCTACCTGTATCCTTTTCCTTATCACGGCCACAAATGCTATCCAAAGTTGATTCTGTAGAAACACGAATATGAATTTACAAGCCTTATGGATACATTTAAAATGTGATTAATGTGACTGAGTAATTGGATATTTTATTTTGTTTTATTTTAATACACTAAGATAATAATTGATTGAATCAAATAAATTATAACAGGCACATCTAGCTAGTGGCTACCACATTGTAATACACGTCCCTCTCTCTCTCTCTCTCCATATATATTTATATATATATATATATATAAAATATATGGAGGATGTTACCACCACTCCCCTGTTTATTCACCTCTGTATGGTGTATCAATTAAAGATGACTGTTTGCGGATTGTTTACCAAAGGAAAAACCTCTCCCCCGTGAAGGTACTTAGGCCAAGGGGTAAGAAGGATGTGTCCCTTGGCTGGATTCCCTGTTAACCTATGAACCCATCTGCTGTCAATTCCCCGTTTAACTGGTAGCCTGCCTATTCCACCCAGAGAGAAGAATGCTGCTACTGCTGCTGCTGTGTTCTGCCTGCCATCGTGTATCTACAGTGGGATCTCTCCAGGACCACTTTGCTTCAGACGTGAAAGATCTACCATTTATTAAACCATGAATGTCTCTGTCCCTGACTCCGGGCTCTTTCCTTAGCCTTGAGGCTGAGCAAGTACAGGGCTTGCAGGGGTGAGAGGTGCAGCCCAACAACTTCTGCAGGGCAGTTTGCTGGCCAGATTTGATGATTAATTTGTAGGTGTTTCCTAGGCTCATGCACACTTGCCAGGCACTCATGAGACTTTGGGGACACTGAAACAGTAATGTCAACACCCAGATCATAGAGAAATTCCCGACAGGTGTTCCACTTGAGGGGAGAGGTAATGAGCATGGCCCAGTGCACCTGTGCTAGACATAATCAGCGAGCAGGTGCAGAAGGGAGGGAGGGACATTCACTCACTTCATGAGGCCATCCTTCTCACCACTGCCTCTGAAAAATCCAGGGAAGGAAGGGACAAAATGCCCTTAGAAGGTAAATGGCCTGTACACTGAAAACTACAAACCACTGCTGAAAGAATTAAACAAGGAACAAATAATTGAAATGACATATAATATTCATAGACTGGAGACTTATTATTGTTGATATTTCTACAGTACCCAAAGGTAAGTAGTAATTCATTGTAATACATATCAAAATCCCAATGTCATTTTCAAAGTAAAAGAAAAAAAAAACCTAAAATACATATGGAACCACTAGGACTCCAAACAGACAAAAGAATCCTGAGAACAAAGAACATAGATGGAGGCTTCTCACTTCCTGTCTTCAAAACACATTACAAAGCCACAGGAATCAAAACTGTATGGTACTGACATAGAAACAGATACATAGGCCTAAAGACCAGAATAAATAACCCCAAAGAAAACTCATAGATACATGGCCAAATGAAATTCACCAAGCTTCTAAGACAACAAATAGGGAAAGTAGTTTTTTCAACAGCCAATAGGATGAAAATATAACTTACAGAAAGATTACAACATATATCAGAAAAGGAGCAAATGTCCAAAACATATAAGAAAAACACTACAACTCAAATGCAAACGAAGTTACAAAATTAAAAAGGGTAAATAAATGGGTTAAGAAATGTGCAAAGACTTAAATAAGACATTTCCTGAAAAAGACATACAAATGGCTAACAAATATAGGAAAAGGTTCTCAACCTCACTAATCATCAGGGCAATGCAAATCAACACCTCATACCTGTTAGGCTGTGTATTATAAAGAAAAAAAATTAACAGCTTAAGGCAAAGATGTAGGGAATTGGAAACTTTGTACACTGCTGGTGGGAATGTAAAATGGTGCCACTATTATGAAAAAGAGTATGGGGGTTCCTTATAAAATTATAAACATAAATATCATATGATTCAGCAATCACAGTTCTGGGTATATATCCAAAGGAAACTAAATCAGTATCACAATGAGATTAAGTTAGGTTCATTGCAGCATTCTCACCAATTGCCTAGATATGCAACCAACTTCACAAAAGAAGTAAGTGTCCTGTGCCTGAGCTAACCTTAGGTACTTCAAAACAACTCTGTAAGTCTCTTAGCCCCTTAGAGAGGATGAAAGCAATATTAGAGTTAAAAGTAACTTGTCCCAATTCCCTTAGCCTGGAATACTGAAACAAAAGTTCTACAGCAGGGGAAGCCTCATAAACTCACAGCACCTGCCAGGGTTTACCCCAGCCTTGGAAGAACTGGGAAGGATAAGACCAAGGCAGGCCTGAGGAAAGGTCAGAGGGTAGGCAGGACTGGAGTGTGGGGAGCAGGGGCAGGGCTGTCCGGATAGAGCAGTGGGTTGTAATAAGTGCAGTGACCCTGGGTCGTGCTGCCCTGAGCCTTTGTCCTAGGCCTGGTGAATTCCAGGAGACCAGGTTAGCAGGGCTGTGAGAGCCAGTGTGTGAAGCGAGCCCAGCAGCCCCTTCACACAGTCCTCTAGAATTACTGCCGGCCATGAAGGGTCTTTAGGGGCAGCTGGACGAGGACCCCTCTCAAATGGAAGCACCTTCAGCACATCAGCCTTGGGAGGTGCTGAGGCTGAAATGAGGAGACTGAGCACACGCACTGATCCCAACGCATGTGTTCTGTGACTCCTCCACCTCTGGGAGTGCGCTTTCCATGAGGAATAAACAGTGAGGACAAAAGTAACGTGTAGTTACAAGTCCTGAAAGTGTAGAGGGAGAGAGTTCAAGTCTCATCCACCACCTGACACTCACAATAAGAACTTCTTCTCCAGTGTCAAGTGACTATGACAGTTTTGTTCCCACTAGGATATGGCCATCATACGTGAATGTAAAAAGGAAACCAAAATCCCTGGTGCAAAATACCCTCCAGGTACCAAACAGAAACGAACTTTTCATCTTTGGCAGTGAAAAAGCAATGAAAGAGTAGTCTTGTGAGAAAGAAAATTTCTGAATGGCAAAGCAAGAAAAGATGACTATAAGCACAGTACAGTTAAAGGACATGGATACAATAACTCTATTATATCATTAAAATTTGGAAAGAACAAATCAGAATTCTACACATATTTCCTTCTTCTTCCTGATTTCATATTCACCTGCCTTAGTTTCTAAAGAACCGGGTGGAACCCAAGTGTTCTAGGGATTGTCTCGCTTTAGATCCTACCTGAGAGTTGTTCGCTATGTGAAACGTCATCAGCATCACGGCTATGTATGCTCTCCACGATCCATTCTGTACAAACACAACCATGAGCGTAAAGTTATTATACAAGTTGACCCACCCATTTCTACTACTCGACTTGCTGGCAAACACAGCATCACCGTGGTCTTCCCTCCAGGTTCTCAGACCTCCCCTGTGCTCTGTGCAGACAGAGTCCTTCAATAAGATATTGATCACAGTTGAAAATTTCAAATTAGGGAGAGGTGCTGAGAAAATCACCTTTCGAGCCCTCACTTCTATTGACCCATTTAAAGCTTTCACCATCAACCTTACCAACCTGAAATTACAGATGTTACAGACACATTTGAAACATGGCTAGTGTGACCAAGCAATTGTGTGTTTTTTGCATTTTTTAATAGAATGAGTTAATTATTGTTTGAACTAAATTAATTATAAATAGACACATTTGGTTAGTGGCTACCACACTGGAAAGCTCAGCTCTAAGAAATCCAAAGATGAGAAAGAGGCAACCAGCCACCCCTCTCCTGGTTGTTCTTTACTGCAGAAAATTTGATGGCCTGATCTGATCATTTGTATGTAGGTATATCTTGGGATCTTGGACGCATGCCAGGCATTGGGAGAGTCCTTGTGGACACTGAAATAGTACAGTCAACACTCAGATCCAAGAGGAATTCCCAGAAAGGTGCCCACTTGTAGACAGAGGTGAAGGACATGGCCCAGTACACCTGTTATTAGACATAATCAGAGAATAGGTGCAGAGGGGAGGGAGGGATTTCAATCTCTCCATGAGTCCATCCTTCTCAATCCTGACTCTAGAAGACCGGAGGAAGGCAGTGGAAAAGGCCCCGTAGGAGGTGAAAAATTTGTATACTGAAAACTACAGGACATGGCTGAAAAAAACTAAACAAGAGATAAGTAATTGGAATTACATACCATGTTCATAGACTGGATTATTAAATACTGTTGGCATTTCTATACTACATCAAGGGATGTACCCATATATCGCAACAACACAGAAAATTCCATTTCATTATTGTAGAAGTGGACAGAATCCTAAAATACATATGGAACCCCCACAAGTAGATAAAAGAATCTTGAGAGCAAAGAGCAATGATGGATATTAACACTTCCTGAACTCAAAACACATAACAATGCCACAGTAGTCAAAACAGTCTCCTACTGGCATCAAGACAGTGAGATAGACCAATGAAATATAATAGAGAGACCCCAAATAAACGCACATATATATGGCCAACTGATCTTTGCCAAGGTTCTAAGATTACCAAGTGAAGAAAGGATAGTCTCTTCAACAATCATCAGAATGAAAAGGCAACCTATAGGATGGGAGGAAATATGTGTAAACCTTGTACCTGAATAAGGGAGCAATATCCAGAATGTATAAGAAACTACTACAAGTCAATTTCAGATAAACAGCGGGCAAATAACTGAGTTTAAAAATTGGTAAAAAGCTTCACTAGACATTTCTCCATAAAGACATACAAGTGGTCAATCTACATATGAAAATTTGCTCAATATCGCTAAGCATCAGGGAAATGGAAATCAAGCTACAAGGAGATATCACTCACACCTGTTAGGATGTGTATTATAAAAAGACAATTAGGGCTTCCCTGGTGGCACAGTGTTTGAGAGTCCGCCTGCCGATGCAGGGGACACGTGTTCCTGCTCCGGTTTGGGAGGATCCCACATGCCGCTGAGCGGCTGGGCCCATGAGTCATGGCCACTGAGCCTGTGCGTTTGGAGCCTGTGCTCCGCAAGTAGAGAGCCCACAACAATGAGACGCCAATGTAGTGGGAAAAAAAAAAGAAAAAAAGAAAATTAATGGATGCTGGCAAAGATGTGAAGAAGTGGAACATCTGTACCCTGTTTTGTACCCTGTAGTAATGTAAAATGTTGTAGCCATTATGGAAAACAGAATGGAGGTACCCCAAAAATTATTAAGAGTACTTTCATAATATCCAGCAATCACTCATTTAGGTTTATATACCAAGGAGATAAAACAAGAATGTCCAAGAAATATCTACAATCTCATGTCCATTGCAGCATTATACACAATACACAACATACGGAAATGCCTAGTGTCCATGGGAAGGTAAAATAATAAAGAAAATGAGGTGTATACATACAGCAGAATGTCATTCAGTCTTTGAAAAAGAAGGAAATCCTGCCATTTGCAGCAACACGAAAGAACTTGGAGGACATTTGTAAGAGTGAAATAAGCCAGTCACAGAAGGTCAAAAACTGAAAGAAAACTCCGAGAAGCAGAGAGTAGAAGGGTGGTTCCAAGAGCTGGCAGGAGGTTGACATGGGAAGTCTCTGTTCAATGGTTAGAATGTGTTATTTCAAAATGGAAAAGTTCTAGACACATGCTGTACAACAAGGTGCATGTAGTCCACAGGACTGACTGGACATTTCAAAACTTGTTAAGACGTTGGATTTCATCGTATGTGTACTTTTACAACAATAAAATACACATATGTAAAATAAATACAAAGTGGAAAAAGGGGAAAAAAGAAGAAAAATAAGGAAAGGGAGTCAACAGAGGGAAAGAAGAAAGCAGGAAGGGTCTCGAATGTACACAGGTATCAGGAGATAATGGGAGAGAAGCTCCTCTCCCCAGGCTTTAAAGAAGACATCTCTCCAGAGTTCACTCCAGCAAGAGGGGGATGTCCTTTCTCTTCCCCATTCAAACAGAAGTGCCAATAGCATCCTAAGTGTGGCCCAGGCTGTGCTCAGGTGGACACTTTTCCTTGATCTCTAAACGAACCACACCTGAATCCCCATGGCTCAGGTGTCCTTAATGTATCTCCTTCCACTTCTCTACAGCATTTCTCTCTTCAAGTCCAGCCCGAGGCGCCAATCGTGCCCTCAAACGTGGCGTCCACTGGGCGGGTCTCTGAGTTCTTAAGAGCCTCCCTGTGAGTAGCAGGCACTGAATCGCACACCAGGGTTCCCCTCAGCACCATCAGCAAACTACGACCTAGGGATTGAGGATTTCTAGAACAACTTTACTCATAGACAGTCTCTTGGGTAAACAAGTGACATTTTACAATCAAGCATTTTCAGTTTTTTCTTTGGTGGGGAAAATATTGACACATATAAGGCAATCATATTCTATTAAAGTATGTATTTCTCAAAGGACTCAGTATCGAAAAAAAATTATTAAGTATAACTTTCCATGTTTTAATTGACTTTACTCCCAGACTTGTTTGCTTGCAAAAGCCTTCAGAAAATACCAAGAAACTATATCATATAGCAGTTTGCACAGCAACGTGAGTAGAGATGGTCTTGTCAAACTGCTTGGTTTCTCTGTTCCACCTTGCAAAGCACAACCTCCTCTCCGCCCTATTGGGAAGGGAGCCAGTGCCCACCCTGAGCTCAATCCCTGGGGTAGATCTCTTGGTTCTGTCTTCACTGTATGCAGTGTTCCTTGCCCAGCACACAGAAACAGGGCCGGCACAAGTGATGGAAGACACACTTTCTACAGCAGAAGGACATTTCATTTCCTTAGCACAGAATCCGATAGTGAATATTAGCCTCAAAGGAGAAAGGTGGAGTGAATTTCCTCCATCTACTCCTGGAGGCTCCTTCTTTCTCGGACTCCTCCAGAACTCGGTGTGGCATGTGGGTACAAGCATGGGCTCCCTGCAAAAAGAAGGAGGCCTGCCTAGCACTAGGTGCTTCAGGTAAGGGGGGAGGACTCATCCCGAGGCTCTAATAGGAAACAGTTAGAATGAGGGATATGGCAGAGAGATGTATCATAACCATTCAGAATGCTATAAGACCTACTAAGAGATGAGATTTCTTATTAAATGAAGTTGTAATTGACCCAGTAGTAGGGATGCTGAAACCCAGTTTTGTTCACTAAGAATCCAGCCATGGAGCAACTGAACACGTGCACCACAACTACTAAGCCTGTGCTCTAGACCCCGAAAGTCACAACTACTGAGCCCACATGCCACAACTTTTGAAGCCCATGCACCTAGAGCCCGTGGTCTGGAACAACAGTAGCCACCGAAATGAGAAGCCTGCGCAGTGCAACGAAGACCCAACACAGCCAAAAGAAAAAAAAAAAAAAAAAAGAATCCATGAAACATTTGCCTGGGTGGTGATAGGATGTGTTTTCCACGTTAAATGAGGCTCAACTGGTATAAAATCAATGCACACACTGAAAGTGTACAGTTTATTTACTTTTATATCCATACCGATTCATGATGCAGTGGTGATGGGAATATATTTTAGAAAGTTGGCACCAGTAACAGTGGTGTTTATGGGAACATAAATCAAGGGAAACACAACACAAAATGTTCACATACACACACAGAATCATACCACTCATTTCACATACAGCCACACCCAGTCTCATGCACACAAACCTACACCACCTAACCGTAATACAGCTTCTTCCTGGGACTATAGTAATTGGTCACATTGCTTGTAAATCACTTTCTATCACCAGGGCCCCTACTCTCATTCCAAGCACAAATTTGGAATCAGTTTGCCCTCTACACTAAAACCAGCAAGAATGTCCCACTTTCTCATCTTCAAAGTTCTTCCTCCCCAAGTGACAGATTCCAGAATACATACTGTTTTCACGTTCTGTGAAGGCCACCTGCAATTACAGAAGAGAAAACACTATGAGGATAAGATCACAGTGATGCTCAGGTCTTTTGTTCATTTGCTGACAGTAGAAAACCTCATAAGAAACAGTGGTCCAGGGAACCCAGCAAGGGTTATCAGAGCAAACCTACTCAGGCTGAAAGGCAAGAACTTTGCTGGGAGGATGGAACTACCAAGTCCATTTAGGTTGGAAATTACAGAATTCTTTGCCTAGAGGAAAAATCGCTGCAGGAGAGAGAGCTCCATACTCTACAGGCTGTAATGGATGCTGTCAATTGTAATGTCCTGTGGAATCAGACACGATGAGTTGGTAATAGACTCTCACTCCACATTCTCCCAACCAAGGGAAGTGTATGTATCTGGAAGGAACACCCTCACATATACATAATTTAATTCTATTGAAAGAGAAATAAAGCAATATTTCTATCTCAGACCAGAAAAAATCCAGCTTACCTTGGGGATCCATGGAGGCTTTTCTTCTGTCCTATCACGGTGCAGGTCATCCGCCACATCCTCAGGGAGAGCTGCAGGGACACAGAGTAACTGTCAGGACACTGGTGCTGCGGCTCAGTAATTACTCAGGGGCTTTCTTCTCGATGAGGACATGGGGTGGTGTGTATGGATGTGGGAGGTTAGTAAGTGTGGGCTGAGCTGGTGTTGGGCCATCCTCTTTGGGGGATGAAGGAAGGCAAAGGACAAGAGGAAGGAAATGAAAACAGAACTTTGGCTTTCTAGCTAAGGGGAGCCTAATCAGAAGGGAAGGGTCGATCTAAAAAATGGTAAACACTAAAATGCATGCTCTGTTTCAATGACAGCGACACATGACCCATCCTGCCTCTTTTGTGCTTCTGCTAAATTGCTACTGTCTCTTGATTTTTCCCAGATCACTCTTTCCCCAGCATCCACAATGCCAGCTACTGCATTTATCATGTCTTCTGTTGTATAATATTTTATACTTGATTAACAGCAACCTTTATTAAAGGACTGAATTCAATCCTAGACAAAATATGCTGTATTTATTCACTAATCACTTGTCTTAAAGAAAATCAAATACACAAGATTTGACAAAATTGAACTCCTACCATTTAGATACAACCACTATCAATCGTATCATATTTTTCTCCCAGGCTTTGTTTTCAATACAATGTACGTATGCCCACTGAGTCAGGGGCTGTCCATACTCTAGGGAGCTGTTCCATAAGTGGGACACTTCGTTATGAAGAAGGAGCCCAGACTGAGCACAGCCTGTCTCTAACCCAGCTGTGCAGGAGAAGTGTACAGGCTAACAGTCAGGTTCCACTTTGAGTCCTTGGGTGTGGGCTACAGGAATTGACCAATGCTAAGGCTTATGGTAATGTTATCCAATACAATAAAATAGCTCCCTGATTCTTATCTGCTTTTGGCCTTGTTTAAGCAATGACACCAGCACTGACAGATATGACCTGTACTGTATACATGGTGTCTCACACCTCTCAGAATCTGTGAGCTGACCAGGAGAATGCAGGTCCTGAGGTGAATTTCACATTAATGACTGTGCCAAAGTCAACTGATAAGTCCACCCATAGCTGCCCTGGATTCTGTGACCACTAAGGCCACCTGATGGGCAAGGTCTGGACCTTTGGAGATGCTAGGACTTCCAGCCAAGGATTCGGATGCAGGGACTCCCTTGCTCCATGACTGAGGATCCCTTGGCTGAGTGGTAAGTGCAGGACAGGGATCCAGAGCACCCACATTGGGACCCACCCCTGGGTTCTCAGTTTGGATTTTCCACTTAGGAGATCAAGAGCTTAGAACATTTATCTCTGCACCATCTCCTTCTGAGGAAAAGAAATATTAACCAAATCTGGGCAACAGCTGTGTTGACGGAAGAACATGCAACCAACTTCAGAAAACAAGTAAGGGTCCTGTGCCTGAGCTAACCTTAGGTACTTCAAAACAACTCTGTAAGTCTCTTTACCCCTTAGAGGGGATGAAAGCAATATTTGAGTTAAAAGTAACTTGTCGCAATACCCTTATTCTGGAATACTGAAAGAAAAGTTCTACATCAGAGGAAGCCTCATAAACACACAGCACCTGCCAGGGTTTACCCCAGTCTTGGAAGAATTGGGAAGGATAAGACCAAGGCAGGCCTGAGGAAAGGTCAGAGGGTAGGCAGGACTGGGGTGTGGGGAGCAGGGCCAGGGCTATCTGGACGGAGAAGTGGGTTGTAAGAAGAGCAGTGACCCTGGGTCCTGCTGCCCTGAGTCTCTGTCCTGGGCCTGGTCAACCCCAGGAGACCAGGTCAGCAGGGCTGTGAAAGCAAGTGTGTCAAGAAGCCCAGCAGCCCCTTCACACAGCCCTCTAGAATTTCTGCCACCCATGGAGGGTCTCTATGGGCAGCTGGACGTGGACCCCTCTCAAATGGAAGCATGTCAGCACATCAGCCTTGGGGAAGTGCAGAGGCTGAGATGAGCTCAAGGAGACTGAGCACATGCAGTGATCCCAGAGCAAGTGTTCTGTGACTCATCCATCTCTGGGACTGTCCTTTACAAGAGGAACAAACAGTGAGGACAGCACATGAGGTGAAGCCACAAGTTCTGAAAGTGCAGAGGGAGACAGTTCACTTCTCATCCACCACCTCACCCTTTCTAGAAGAACTCTGTCTCGTTTCAAGGGCCCTTGAGAGTTTTGACCCACAGGTTCTGTCCATCATAGGTCAATATGCAAAGGAAAACAAACTCTCCTGTGCAAAATACCCTAGATGTGCTAACCAGAAAACAAACTTCCGTATTAGTGAGTGACAAGCACAAGAAAGAGCAGCTCATGTGCAAAAGATCATTTTTGATGAGCAAATCAAGAAAAGGTGATTATAGAGCACAGTCACGTCTAAGGACACAATTGCTCTCTATTGTATCATTAAAATATGAAAAAAACAAGTCAGAACTCTACACATATTTCATTCTTCTTTCTGATTTCATATCCACTTTCCTCAGTCTCCAAAGCAGGAGATATAACCCTAAAGTACCAGGAACCCTCTGCCATTAGATCCTACCTAAGTGTTGTTCCTACCTGTATCCTTTTCCTTATCACGGCCACAAATGCTATCCAAAGTTGATTCTGTAGAAACACGAATATGAATTTACAAGCCTTATGGATACATTTAAAATGTGATTAATGTGACTGAGTAATTGGATATTTTATTTTGTTTTATTTTAATACACTAAGATAATAATTGATTGAATCAAATAAATTATAACAGGCACATCTAGCTAGTGGCTACCACATTGTAATACACATCCCTCTCTCTCTCTCTCTCCATATATATTTATATATATATATATATAAAATATATGGAGGATGTTACCACCACTCCCCTGTTTATTCACCTCTGTATGGTGTATCAATTAAAGATGACTGTTTGCGGATTGTTTACCAAAGGAAAAACCTCTCCCCCGTGAAGGTACTTAGGCCAAGGGGTAAGAAGGATGTGTCCCTTGGCTGGATTCCCTGTTAACCTATGAGCCCATCTGCTGTCAATTCCCCGTTTAACTGGTAGCCTGCCTATTCCGCCCAGAGAGAAGAATGCTGCTACTGCTGCTGCTGTGTTCTGCCTGCCATCGTGTATCTACAGTGGGATCTCTCCAGGACCACTTTGCTTCAGACGTGAAAGATCTACCATTTATTAAACCATGAATGTCTCTGTCCCTGACTCCGGGCTCTTTCCTTAGCCTTGAGGCTGAGCAAGTACAGGGCTTGCAGGGGTGAGAGGTGCAGCCCAACAACTTCTGCAGGGCAGTTTGCTGGCCAGATTTGATGATTAATTTGTAGGTGTTTCCTAGGCTCATGCACACTTGCCAGGCACTCATGAGACTTTGGGGACACTGAAACAGTAATGTCAACACCCAGATCATAGAGGAATTCCCGACAGGTGTTCCACTTGAGGGGAGAGGTAATGAGCATGGCCCAGTGCACCTGTGCTAGACATAATCAGCGAGCAGGTGCAGAAGGGAGGGAGGGACATTCACTCACTTCATGAGGCCATCCTTCTCACCACTGCCTCTGAAAAATCCAGGGAAGGAAGGGACAAAATGCCCTTAGAAGGTAAATGGCCTGTACACTGAAAACTACAAACCACTGCTGAAAGAATTAAACAAGGAACAAATAATTGAAATGACATATAATATTCATAGACTGGAGACTTATTATTGTTGATATTTCTACAGTACCCAAAGGTAAGTAGTAATTCATTGTAATACATATCAAAATCCCAATGTCATTTTCAAAGTAAAAGAAAAAAAAAACCTAAAATACATATGGAACCACTAGGACTCCAAACAGACAAAAGAATCCTGAGAACAAAGAACATAGATGGAGGCTTCTCACTTCCTGTCTTCAAAACACATTACAAAGCCACAGGAATCAAAACTGTATGGTACTGACATAGAAACAGATACATAGGCCTAAAGACCAGAATAAATAACCCCAAAGAAAACTCATAGATACATGGCCAAATGAAATTCACCAAGCTTCTAAGACAACAAATAGGGAAAGTAGTTTTTTCAACAGTCAATAGGATGAAAATATAACTTACAGAAAGATTACAACATATATCAGAAAAGGAGCAAATGTCCAAAACATATAAGAAAAACACTACAACTCAAATGCAAACGAAGTTACAAAATTAAAAAGGGTAAATAAATGGGTTAAGAAATGTGCAAAGACTTAAATAAGACATTTCCTGAAAAAGACATACAAATGGCTAACAAATATAGGAAAAGGTTCTCAACCTCACTAATCATCAGGGCAATGCAAATCAACACCTCATACCTGTTAGGCTGTGTATTATAAAGAAAAAAAATTAACAGCTTAAGGCAAAGATGTAGGGAATTGGAAACTTTGTACACTGCTGGTGGGAATGTAAAATGGTGCCACTATTATGAAAAAGAGTATGGGGGTTCCTTATAAAATTATAAACATAAATATCATATGATTCAGCAATCACAGTTCTGGGTATATATCCAAAGGAAACTAAATCAGTATCACAATGAGATTAAGTTAGGTTCATTGCAGCATTCTCACCAATTGCCTAGATATGCAACCAACTTCACAAAAGAAGTAAGTGTCCTGTGCCTGAGCTAACCTTAGGTACTTCAAAACAACTCTGTAAGTCTCTTAGCCCCTTAGAGAGGATGAAAGCAATATTAGAGTTAAAAGTAACTTGTCCCAATTCCCTTAGCCTGGAATACTGAAACAAAAGTTCTACAGCAGGGGAAGCCTCATAAACTCACAGCACCTGCCAGGGTTTACCCCAGCCTTGGAAGAACTGGGAAGGATAAGACCAAGGCAGGCCTGAGGAAAGGTCAGAGGGTAGGCAGGACTGGAGTGTGGGGAGCAGGGGCAGGGCTGTCCGGATAGAGCAGTGGGTTGTAATAAGTGCAGTGACCCTGGGTCGTGCTGCCCTGAGCCTTTGTCCTAGGCCTGGTGAATTCCAGGAGACCAGGTTAGCAGGGCTGTGAGAGCCAGTGTGTGAAGCGAGCCCAGCAGCCCCTTCACACAGTCCTCTAGAATTACTGCCGGCCATGAAGGGTCTTTAGGGGCAGCTGGACGAGGACCCCTCTCAAATGGAAGCACCTTCAGCACATCAGCCTTGGGAGGTGCTGAGGCTGAAATGAGGAGACTGAGCACACGCACTGATCCCAACGCATGTGTTCTGTGACTCCTCCACCTCTGGGAGTGCGCTTTCCATGAGGAATAAACAGTGAGGACAAAAGTAACGTGTAGTTACAAGTCCTGAAAGTGTAGAGGGAGAGAGTTCAAGTCTCATCCACCACCTGACACTCACAATAAGAACTTCTTCTCCAGTGTCAAGTGACTATGACAGTTTTGTTCCCACTAGGATATGGCCATCATACGTGAATGTAAAAAGGAAACCAAAATCCCTGGTGCAAAATACCCTCCAGGTACCAAACAGAAACGAACTTTTTATCTTTGGCAGTGAAAAAGCAATGAAAGAGTAGTCTTGTGAGAAAGAAAATTTCTGAATGGCAAAGCAAGAAAAGATGACTATAAGCACAGTACAGTTAAAGGACATGGATACAATAACTCTATTATATCATTAAAATTTGGAAAGAACAAATCAGAATTCTACACATATTTCCTTCTTCTTCCTGATTTCATATTCACCTGCCTTAGTTTCTAAAGAACCGGGTGGAACCCAAGTGTTCTAGGGATTGTCTCGCTTTAGATCCTACCTGAGAGTTGTTCGCTATGTGAAACGTCATCAGCATCACGGCTATGTATGCTCTCCACGATCCATTCTGTACAAACACAACCATGAGCGTAAAGTTATTATACAAGTTGACCCACCCATTTCTACTACTCGACTTGCTGGCAAACACAGCATCACCGTGGTCTTCCCTCCAGGTTCTCAGACCTCCCCTGTGCTCTGTGCAGACAGAGTCCTTCAATAAGATATTGATCACAGTTGAAAATTTCAAATTAGGGAGAGGTGCTGAGAAAATCACCTTTCGAGCCCTCACTTCTATTGACCCATTTAAAGCTTTCACCATCAACCTTACCAACCTGAAATTACAGATGTTACAGACACATTTGAAACATGGCTAGTGTGACCAAGCAATTGTGTGTTTTTTGCATTTTTTAATAGAATGAGTTAATTATTGTTTGAACTAAATTAATTATAAATAGACACATTTGGTTAGTGGCTACCACACTGGAAAGCTCAGCTCTAAGAAATCCAAAGATGAGAAAGAGGCAACCAGCCACCCCTCTCCTGGTTGTTCTTTACTGCAGAAAATTTGATGGCCTGATCTGATCATTTGTATGTAGGTATATCTTGGGATCTTGGACGCATGCCAGGCATTGGGAGAGTCCTTGTGGACACTGAAATAGTACAGTCAACACTCAGATCCAAGAGGAATTCCCAGAAAGGTGCCCACTTGTAGACAGAGGTGAAGGACATGGCCCAGTACACCTGTTATTAGACATAATCAGAGAATAGGTGCAGAGGGGAGGGAGGGATTTCAATCTCTCCATGAGTCCATCCTTCTCAATCCTGACTCTAGAAGACCGGAGGAAGGCAGTGGAAAAGGCCCCGTAGGAGGTGAAAAATTTGTATACTGAAAACTACAGGACATGGCTGAAAAAAACTAAACAAGAGATAAGTAATTGGAATTACATACCATGTTCATAGACTGGATTATTAAATACTGTTGGCATTTCTATACTACATCAAGGGATGTACCCATATATCGCAACAACACAGAAAATTCCATTTCATTATTGTAGAAGTGGACAGAATCCTAAAATACATATGGAACCCCCACAAGTAGATAAAAGAATCTTGAGAGCAAAGAGCAATGATGGATATTAACACTTCCTGAACTCAAAACACATAACAATGCCACAGTAGTCAAAACAGTCTCCTACTGGCATCAAGACAGTGAGATAGACCAATGAAATATAATAGAGAGACCCCAAATAAACGCACATATATATGGCCAACTGATCTTTGCCAAGGTTCTAAGATTACCAAGTGAAGAAAGGATAGTCTCTTCAACAATCATCAGAATGAAAAGGCAACCTATAGGATGGGAGGAAATATGTGTAAACCTTGTACCTGAATAAGGGAGCAATATCCAGAATGTATAAGAAACTACTACAAGTCAATTTCAGATAAACAGCGGGCAAATAACTGAGTTTAAAAATTGGTAAAAAGCTTCACTAGACATTTCTCCATAAAGACATACAAGTGGTCAATCTACATATGAAAATTTGCTCAATATCGCTAAGCATCAGGGAAATGGAAATCAAGCTACAAGGAGATATCACTCACACCTGTTAGGATGTGTATTATAAAAAGACAATTAGGGCTTCCCTGGTGGCACAGTGTTTGAGAGTCCGCCTGCCGATGCAGGGGACACGTGTTCCTGCTCCGGTTTGGGAGGATCCCACATGCCGCTGAGCGGCTGGGCCCATGAGTCATGGCCACTGAGCCTGTGCGTTTGGAGCCTGTGCTCCGCAAGTAGAGAGCCCACAACAATGAGACGCCAATGTAGTGGGAAAAAAAAAAGAAAAAAAGAAAATTAATGGATGCTGGCAAAGATGTGAAGAAGTGGAACATCTGTACCCTGTTTTGTACCCTGTAGTAATGTAAAATGTTGTAGCCATTATGGAAAACAGAATGGAGGTACCCCAAAAATTATTAAGAGTACTTTCATAATATCCAGCAATCACTCATTTAGGTTTATATACCAAGGAGATAAAACAAGAATGTCCAAGAAATATCTACAATCTCATGTCCATTGCAGCATTATACACAATACACAACATACGGAAATGCCTAGTGTCCATGGGAAGGTAAAATAATAAAGAAAATGAGGTGTATACATACAGCAGAATGTCATTCAGTCTTTGAAAAAGAAGGAAATCCTGCCATTTGCAGCAACACGAAAGAACTTGGAGGACATTTGTAAGAGTGAAATAAGCCAGTCACAGAAGGTCAAAAACTGAAAGAAAACTCCGAGAAGCAGAGAGTAGAAGGGTGGTTCCAAGAGCTGGCAGGAGGTTGACATGGGAAGTCTCTGTTCAATGGTTAGAATGTGTTATTTCAAAATGGAAAAGTTCTAGACACATGCTGTACAACAAGGTGCATGTAGTCCACAGGACTGACTGGACATTTCAAAACTTGTTAAGACGTTGGATTTCATCGTATGTGTACTTTTACAACAATAAAATACACATATGTAAAATAAATACAAAGTGGAAAAAGGGGAAAAAAGAAGAAAAATAAGGAAAGGGAGTCAACAGAGGGAAAGAAGAAAGCAGGAAGGGTCTCGAATGTACACAGGTATCAGGAGATAATGGGAGAGAAGCTCCTCTCCCCAGGCTTTAAAGAAGACATCTCTCCAGAGTTCACTCCAGCAAGAGGGGGATGTCCTTTCTCTTCCCCATTCAAACAGAAGTGCCAATAGCATCCTAAGTGTGGCCCAGGCTGTGCTCAGGTGGACACTTTTCCTTGATCTCTAAACGAACCACACCTGAATCCCCATGGCTCAGGTGTCCTTAATGTATCTCCTTCCACTTCTCTACAGCATTTCTCTCTTCAAGTCCAGCCCGAGGCGCCAATCGTGCCCTCAAACGTGGCGTCCACTGGGCGGGTCTCTGAGTTCTTAAGAGCCTCCCTGTGAGTAGCAGGCACTGAATCGCACACCAGGGTTCCCCTCAGCACCATCAGCAAACTACGACCTAGGGATTGAGGATTTCTAGAACAACTTTACTCATAGACAGTCTCTTGGGTAAACAAGTGACATTTTACAATCAAGCATTTTCAGTTTTTTCTTTGGTGGGGAAAATATTGACACATATAAGGCAATCATATTCTATTAAAGTATGTATTTCTCAAAGGACTCAGTATCGAAAAAAAATTATTAAGTATAACTTTCCATGTTTTAATTGACTTTACTCCCAGACTTGTTTGCTTGCAAAAGCCTTCAGAAAATACCAAGAAACTATATCATATAGCAGTTTGCACAGCAACGTGAGTAGAGATGGTCTTGTCAAACTGCTTGGTTTCTCTGTTCCACCTTGCAAAGCACAACCTCCTCTCCGCCCTATTGGGAAGGGAGCCAGTGCCCACCCTGAGCTCAATCCCTGGGGTAGATCTCTTGGTTCTGTCTTCACTGTATGCAGTGTTCCTTGCCCAGCACACAGAAACAGGGCCGGCACAAGTGATGGAAGACACACTTTCTACAGCAGAAGGACATTTCATTTCCTTAGCACAGAATCCGATAGTGAATATTAGCCTCAAAGGAGAAAGGTGGAGTGAATTTCCTCCATCTACTCCTGGAGGCTCCTTCTTTCTCGGACTCCTCCAGAACTCGGTGTGGCATGTGGGTACAAGCATGGGCTCCCTGCAAAAAGAAGGAGGCCTGCCTAGCACTAGGTGCTTCAGGTAAGGGGGGAGGACTCATCCCGAGGCTCTAATAGGAAACAGTTAGAATGAGGGATATGGCAGAGAGATGTATCATAACCATTCAGAATGCTATAAGACCTACTAAGAGATGAGATTTCTTATTAAATGAAGTTGTAATTGACCCAGTAGTAGGGATGCTGAAACCCAGTTTTGTTCACTAAGAATCCAGCCATGGAGCAACTGAACACGTGCACCACAACTACTAAGCCTGTGCTCTAGACCCCGAAAGTCACAACTACTGAGCCCACATGCCACAACTTTTGAAGCCCATGCACCTAGAGCCCGTGGTCTGGAACAACAGTAGCCACCGAAATGAGAAGCCTGCGCAGTGCAACGAAGACCCAACACAGCCAAAAGAAAAAAAAAAAAAAAAAAGAATCCATGAAACATTTGCCTGGGTGGTGATAGGATGTGTTTTCCACGTTAAATGAGGCTCAACTGGTATAAAATCAATGCACACACTGAAAGTGTACAGTTTATTTACTTTTATATCCATACCGATTCATGATGCAGTGGTGATGGGAATATATTTTAGAAAGTTGGCACCAGTAACAGTGGTGTTTATGGGAACATAAATCAAGGGAAACACAACACAAAATGTTCACATACACACACAGAATCATACCACTCATTTCACATACAGCCACACCCAGTCTCATGCACACAAACCTACACCACCTAACCGTAATACAGCTTCTTCCTGGGACTATAGTAATTGGTCACATTGCTTGTAAATCACTTTCTATCACCAGGGCCCCTACTCTCATTCCAAGCACAAATTTGGAATCAGTTTGCCCTCTACACTAAAACCAGCAAGAATGTCCCACTTTCTCATCTTCAAAGTTCTTCCTCCCCAAGTGACAGATTCCAGAATACATACTGTTTTCACGTTCTGTGAAGGCCACCTGCAATTACAGAAGAGAAAACACTATGAGGATAAGATCACAGTGATGCTCAGGTCTTTTGTTCATTTGCTGACAGTAGAAAACCTCATAAGAAACAGTGGTCCAGGGAACCCAGCAAGGGTTATCAGAGCAAACCTACTCAGGCTGAAAGGCAAGAACTTTGCTGGGAGGATGGAACTACCAAGTCCATTTAGGTTGGAAATTACAGAATTCTTTGCCTAGAGGAAAAATCGCTGCAGGAGAGAGAGCTCCATACTCTACAGGCTGTAATGGATGCTGTCAATTGTAATGTCCTGTGGAATCAGACACGATGAGTTGGTAATAGACTCTCACTCCACATTCTCCCAACCAAGGGAAGTGTATGTATCTGGAAGGAACACCCTCACATATACATAATTTAATTCTATTGAAAGAGAAATAAAGCAATATTTCTATCTCAGACCAGAAAAAATCCAGCTTACCTTGGGGATCCATGGAGGCTTTTCTTCTGTCCTATCACGGTGCAGGTCATCCGCCACATCCTCAGGGAGAGCTGCAGGGACACAGAGTAACTGTCAGGACACTGGTGCTGCGGCTCAGTAATTACTCAGGGGCTTTCTTCTCGATGAGGACATGGGGTGGTGTGTATGGATGTGGGAGGTTAGTAAGTGTGGGCTGAGCTGGTGTTGGGCCATCCTCTTTGGGGGATGAAGGAAGGCAAAGGACAAGAGGAAGGAAATGAAAACAGAACTTTGGCTTTCTAGCTAAGGGGAGCCTAATCAGAAGGGAAGGGTCGATCTAAAAAATGGTAAACACTAAAATGCATGCTCTGTTTCAATGACAGCGACACATGACCCATCCTGCCTCTTTTGTGCTTCTGCTAAATTGCTACTGTCTCTTGATTTTTCCCAGATCACTCTTTCCCCAGCATCCACAATGCCAGCTACTGCATTTATCATGTCTTCTGTTGTATAATATTTTATACTTGATTAACAGCAACCTTTATTAAAGGACTGAATTCAATCCTAGACAAAATATGCTGTATTTATTCACTAATCACTTGTCTTAAAGAAAATCAAATACACAAGATTTGACAAAATTGAACTCCTACCATTTAGATACAACCACTATCAATCGTATCATATTTTTCTCCCAGGCTTTGTTTTCAATACAATGTACGTATGCCCACTGAGTCAGGGGCTGTCCATACTCTAGGGAGCTGTTCCATAAGTGGGACACTTCGTTATGAAGAAGGAGCCCAGACTGAGCACAGCCTGTCTCTAACCCAGCTGTGCAGGAGAAGTGTACAGGCTAACAGTCAGGTTCCACTTTGAGTCCTTGGGTGTGGGCTACAGGAATTGACCAATGCTAAGGCTTATGGTAATGTTATCCAATACAATAAAATAGCTCCCTGATTCTTATCTGCTTTTGGCCTTGTTTAAGCAATGACACCAGCACTGACAGATATGACCTGTACTGTATACATGGTGTCTCACACCTCTCAGAATCTGTGAGCTGACCAGGAGAATGCAGGTCCTGAGGTGAATTTCACATTAATGACTGTGCCAAAGTCAACTGATAAGTCCACCCATAGCTGCCCTGGATTCTGTGACCACTAAGGCCACCTGATGGGCAAGGTCTGGACCTTTGGAGATGCTAGGACTTCCAGCCAAGGATTCGGATGCAGGGACTCCCTTGCTCCATGACTGAGGATCCCTTGGCTGAGTGGTAAGTGCAGGACAGGGATCCAGAGCACCCACATTGGGACCCACCCCTGGGTTCTCAGTTTGGATTTTCCACTTAGGAGATCAAGAGCTTAGAACATTTATCTCTGCACCATCTCCTTCTGAGGAAAAGAAATATTAACCAAATCTGGGCAACAGCTGTGTTGACGGAAGAACATGCAACCAACTTCAGAAAACAAGTAAGGGTCCTGTGCCTGAGCTAACCTTAGGTACTTCAAAACAACTCTGTAAGTCTCTTTACCCCTTAGAGGGGATGAAAGCAATATTTGAGTTAAAAGTAACTTGTCGCAATACCCTTATTCTGGAATACTGAAAGAAAAGTTCTACATCAGAGGAAGCCTCATAAACACACAGCACCTGCCAGGGTTTACCCCAGTCTTGGAAGAATTGGGAAGGATAAGACCAAGGCAGGCCTGAGGAAAGGTCAGAGGGTAGGCAGGACTGGGGTGTGGGGAGCAGGGCCAGGGCTATCTGGACGGAGAAGTGGGTTGTAAGAAGAGCAGTGACCCTGGGTCCTGCTGCCCTGAGTCTCTGTCCTGGGCCTGGTCAACCCCAGGAGACCAGGTCAGCAGGGCTGTGAAAGCAAGTGTGTCAAGAAGCCCAGCAGCCCCTTCACACAGCCCTCTAGAATTTCTGCCACCCATGGAGGGTCTCTATGGGCAGCTGGACGTGGACCCCTCTCAAATGGAAGCATGTCAGCACATCAGCCTTGGGGAAGTGCAGAGGCTGAGATGAGCTCAAGGAGACTGAGCACATGCAGTGATCCCAGAGCAAGTGTTCTGTGACTCATCCATCTCTGGGACTGTCCTTTACAAGAGGAACAAACAGTGAGGACAGCACATGAGGTGAAGTCACAAGTTCTGAAAGTGCAGAGGGAGACAGTTCACTTCTCATCCACCACCTCACCCTTTCTAGAAGAACTCTGTCTCGTTTCAAGGGCCCTTGAGAGTTTTGACCCACAGGTTCTGTCCATCATAGGTCAATATGCAAAGGAAAACAAACTCTCCTGTGCAAAATACCCTAGATGTGCTAACCAGAAAACAAACTTCCGTATTAGTGAGTGACAAGCACAAGAAAGAGCAGCTCATGTGCAAAAGATCATTTTTGATGAGCAAATCAAGAAAAGGTGATTATAGAGCACAGTCACGTCTAAGGACACAATTGCTCTCTATTGTATCATTAAAATATGAAAAAAACAAGTCAGAACTCTACACATATTTCATTCTTCTTTCTGATTTCATATCCACTTTCCTCAGTCTCCAAAGCAGGAGATATAACCCTAAAGTACCAGGAACCCTCTGCCATTAGATCCTACCTAAGTGTTGTTCCTACCTGTATCCTTTTCCTTATCACGGCCACAAATGCTATCCAAAGTTGATTCTGTAGAAACACGAATATGAATTTACAAGCCTTATGGATACATTTAAAATGTGATTAATGTGACTGAGTAATTGGATATTTTATTTTGTTTTATTTTAATACACTAAGATAATAATTGATTGAATCAAATAAATTATAACAGGCACATCTAGCTAGTGGCTACCACATTGTAATACACGTCCCTCTCTCTCTCTCTCTCCATATATATTTATATATATATATATATATAAAATATATGGAGGATGTTACCACCACTCCCCTGTTTATTCACCTCTGTATGGTGTATCAATTAAAGATGACTGTTTGCGGATTGTTTACCAAAGGAAAAACCTCTCCCCCGTGAAGGTACTTAGGCCAAGGGGTAAGAAGGATGTGTCCCTTGGCTGGATTCCCTGTTAACCTATGAACCCATCTGCTGTCAATTCCCCGTTTAACTGGTAGCCTGCCTATTCCGCCCAGAGAGAAGAATGCTGCTACTGCTGCTGCTGTGTTCTGCCTGCCATCGTGTATCTACAGTGGGATCTCTCCAGGACCACTTTGCTTCAGACGTGAAAGATCTACCATTTATTAAACCATGAATGTCTCTGTCCCTGACTCCGGGCTCTTTCCTTAGCCTTGAGGCTGAGCAAGTACAGGGCTTGCAGGGGTGAGAGGTGCAGCCCAACAACTTCTGCAGGGCAGTTTGCTGGCCAGATTTGATGATTAATTTGTAGGTGTTTCCTAGGCTCATGCACACTTGCCAGGCACTCATGAGACTTTGGGGACACTGAAACAGTAATGTCAACACCCAGATCATAGAGAAATTCCCGACAGGTGTTCCACTTGAGGGGAGAGGTAATGAGCATGGCCCAGTGCACCTGTGCTAGACATAATCAGCGAGCAGGTGCAGAAGGGAGGGAGGGACATTCACTCACTTCATGAGGCCATCCTTCTCACCACTGCCTCTGAAAAATCCAGGGAAGGAAGGGACAAAATGCCCTTAGAAGGTAAATGGCCTGTACACTGAAAACTACAAACCACTGCTGAAAGAATTAAACAAGGAACAAATAATTGAAATGACATATAATATTCATAGACTGGAGACTTATTATTGTTGATATTTCTACAGTACCCAAAGGTAAGTAGTAATTCATTGTAATACATATCAAAATCCCAATGTCATTTTCAAAGTAAAAGAAAAAAAAAACCTAAAATACATATGGAACCACTAGGACTCCAAACAGACAAAAGAATCCTGAGAACAAAGAACATAGATGGAGGCTTCTCACTTCCTGTCTTCAAAACACATTACAAAGCCACAGGAATCAAAACTGTATGGTACTGACATAGAAACAGATACATAGGCCTAAAGACCAGAATAAATAACCCCAAAGAAAACTCATAGATACATGGCCAAATGAAATTCACCAAGCTTCTAAGACAACAAATAGGGAAAGTAGTTTTTTCAACAGTCAATAGGATGAAAATATAACTTACAGAAAGATTACAACATATATCAGAAAAGGAGCAAATGTCCAAAACATATAAGAAAAACACTACAACTCAAATGCAAACGAAGTTACAAAATTAAAAAGGGTAAATAAATGGGTTAAGAAATGTGCAAAGACTTAAATAAGACATTTCCTGAAAAAGACATACAAATGGCTAACAAATATAGGAAAAGGTTCTCAACCTCACTAATCATCAGGGCAATGCAAATCAACACCTCATACCTGTTAGGCTGTGTATTATAAAGAAAAAAAATTAACAGCTTAAGGCAAAGATGTAGGGAATTGGAAACTTTGTACACTGCTGGTGGGAATGTAAAATGGTGCCACTATTATGAAAAAGAGTATGGGGGTTCCTTATAAAATTATAAACATAAATATCATATGATTCAGCAATCACAGTTCTGGGTATATATCCAAAGGAAACTAAATCAGTATCACAATGAGATTAAGTTAGGTTCATTGCAGCATTCTCACCAATTGCCTAGATATGCAACCAACTTCACAAAAGAAGTAAGTGTCCTGTGCCTGAGCTAACCTTAGGTACTTCAAAACAACTCTGTAAGTCTCTTAGCCCCTTAGAGAGGATGAAAGCAATATTAGAGTTAAAAGTAACTTGTCCCAATTCCCTTAGCCTGGAATACTGAAACAAAAGTTCTACAGCAGGGGAAGCCTCATAAACTCACAGCACCTGCCAGGGTTTACCCCAGCCTTGGAAGAACTGGGAAGGATAAGACCAAGGCAGGCCTGAGGAAAGGTCAGAGGGTAGGCAGGACTGGAGTGTGGGGAGCAGGGGCAGGGCTGTCCGGATAGAGCAGTGGGTTGTAATAAGTGCAGTGACCCTGGGTCGTGCTGCCCTGAGCCTTTGTCCTAGGCCTGGTGAATTCCAGGAGACCAGGTTAGCAGGGCTGTGAGAGCCAGTGTGTGAAGCGAGCCCAGCAGCCCCTTCACACAGTCCTCTAGAATTACTGCCGGCCATGAAGGGTCTTTAGGGGCAGCTGGACGAGGACCCCTCTCAAATGGAAGCACCTTCAGCACATCAGCCTTGGGAGGTGCTGAGGCTGAAATGAGGAGACTGAGCACACGCACTGATCCCAACGCATGTGTTCTGTGACTCCTCCACCTCTGGGAGTGCGCTTTCCATGAGGAATAAACAGTGAGGACAAAAGTAACGTGTAGTTACAAGTCCTGAAAGTGTAGAGGGAGAGAGTTCAAGTCTCATCCACCACCTGACACTCACAATAAGAACTTCTTCTCCAGTGTCAAGTGACTATGACAGTTTTGTTCCCACTAGGATATGGCCATCATACGTGAATGTAAAAAGGAAACCAAAATCCCTGGTGCAAAATACCCTCCAGGTACCAAACAGAAACGAACTTTTCATCTTTGGCAGTGAAAAAGCAATGAAAGAGTAGTCTTGTGAGAAAGAAAATTTCTGAATGGCAAAGCAAGAAAAGATGACTATAAGCACAGTACAGTTAAAGGACATGGATACAATAACTCTATTATATCATTAAAATTTGGAAAGAACAAATCAGAATTCTACACATATTTCCTTCTTCTTCCTGATTTCATATTCACCTGCCTTAGTTTCTAAAGAACCGGGTGGAACCCAAGTGTTCTAGGGATTGTCTCGCTTTAGATCCTACCTGAGAGTTGTTCGCTATGTGAAACGTCATCAGCATCACGGCTATGTATGCTCTCCACAATCCATTCTGTACAAACACAACCATGAGCGTAAAGTTATTATACAAGTTGACCCACCCATTTCTACTACTCGACTTGCTGGCAAACACAGCATCACCGTGGTCTTCCCTCCAGGTTCTCAGACCTCCCCTGTGCTCTGTGCAGACAGAGTCCTTCAATAAGATATTGATCACAGTTGAAAATTTCAAATTAGGGAGAGGTGCTGAGAAAATCACCTTTCGAGCCCTCACTTCTATTGACCCATTTAAAGCTTTCACCATCAACCTTACCAACCTGAAATTACAGATGTTACAGACACATTTGAAACATGGCTAGTGTGACCAAGCAATTGTGTGTTTTTTGCATTTTTTAATAGAATGAGTTAATTATTGTTTGAACTAAATTAATTATAAATAGACACATTTGGTTAGTGGCTACCACACTGGAAAGCTCAGCTCTAAGAAATCCAAAGATGAGAAAGAGGCAACCAGCCACCCCTCTCCTGGTTGTTCTTTACTGCAGAAAATTTGATGGCCTGATCTGATCATTTGTATGTAGGTATATCTTGGGATCTTGGACGCACGCCAGGCATTGGGAGAGTCCTTGTGGACACTGAAATAGTACAGTCAACACTCAGATCCAAGAGGAATTCCCAGAAAGGTGCCCACTTGTAGACAGAGGTGAAGGACATGGCCCAGTACACCTGTTATTAGACATAATCAGAGAATAGGTGCAGAGGGGAGGGAGGGATTTCAATCTCTCCATGAGTCCATCCTTCTCAATCCTGACTCTAGAAGACCGGAGGAAGGCAGTGGAAAAGGCCCCGTAGGAGGTGAAAAATTTGTATACTGAAAACTACAGGACATGGCTGAAAAAAACTAAACAAGAGATAAGTAATTGGAATTACATACCATGTTCATAGACTGGATTATTAAATACTGTTGGCATTTCTATACTACATAAAGGGATGTACCCATATATCGCAACAACACAGAAAATTCCATTTCATTATTGTAGAAGTGGACAGAATCCTAAAATACATATGGAACCCCCACAAGTAGATAAAAGAATCTTGAGAGCAAAGAGCAATGATGGATATTAACACTTCCTGAACTCAAAACACATAACAATGCCACAGTAGTCAAAACAGTCTCCTACTGGCATCAAGACAGTGAGATAGACCAATGAAATATAATAGAGAGACCCCAAATAAACGCACATATATATGGCCAACTGATCTTTGCCAAGGTTCTAAGATTACCAAGTGAAGAAAGGATAGTCTCTTCAACAATCATCAGAATGAAAAGGCAACCTATAGGATGGGAGGAAATATGTGTAAACCTTGTACCTGAATAAGGGAGCAATATCCAGAATGTATAAGAAACTACTACAAGTCAATTTCAGATAAACAGCGGGCAAATAACTGAGTTTAAAAATTGGTAAAAAGCTTCACTAGACATTTCTCCATAAAGACATACAAGTGGTCAATCTACATATGAAAATTTGCTCAATATCGCTAAGCATCAGGGAAATGGAAATCAAGCTACAAGGAGATATCACTCACACCTGTTAGGATGTGTATTATAAAAAGACAATTAGGGCTTCCCTGGTGGCACAGTGTTTGAGAGTCCGCCTGCCGATGCAGGGGACACGTGTTCCTGCTCCGGTTTGGGAGGATCCCACATGCCGCTGAGCGGCTGGGCCCATGAGTCATGGCCACTGAGCCTGTGCGTTTGGAGCCTGTGCTCCGCAAGTAGAGAGCCCACAACAATGAGACGCCAATGTAGTGGGAAAAAAAAAAGAAAAAAAGAAAATTAATGGATGCTGGCAAAGATGTGAAGAAGTGGAACATCTGTACCCTGTTTTGTACCCTGTAGTAATGTAAAATGTTGTAGCCATTATGGAAAACAGAATGGAGGTACCCCAAAAATTATTAAGAGTACTTTCATAATATCCAGCAATCACTCATTTAGGTTTATATACCAAGGAGATAAAACAAGAATGTCCAAGAAATATCTACAATCTCATGTCCATTGCAGCATTATACACAATACACAACATACGGAAATGCCTAGTGTCCATGGGAAGGTAAAATAATAAAGAAAATGAGGTGTATACATACAGCAGAATGTCATTCAGTCTTTGAAAAAGAAGGAAATCCTGCCATTTGCAGCAACACGAAAGAACTTGGAGGACATTTGTAAGAGTGAAATAAGCCAGTCACAGAAGGTCAAAAACTGAAAGAAAACTCCGAGAAGCAGAGAGTAGAAGGGTGGTTCCAAGAGCTGGCAGGAGGTTGACATGGGAAGTCTCTGTTCAATGGTTAGAATGTGTTATTTCAAAATGGAAAAGTTCTAGACACATGCTGTACAACAAGGTGCATGTAGTCCACAGGACTGACTGGACATTTCAAAACTTGTTAAGACGTTGGATTTCATCGTATGTGTACTTTTACAACAATAAAATACACATATGTAAAATAAATACAAAGTGGAAAAAGGGGAAAAAAGAAGAAAAATAAGGAAAGGGAGTCAACAGAGGGAAAGAAGAAAGCAGGAAGGGTCTCGAATGTACACAGGTATCAGGAGATAATGGGAGAGAAGCTCCTCTCCCCAGGCTTTAAAGAAGACATCTCTCCAGAGTTCACTCCAGCAAGAGGGGGATGTCCTTTCTCTTCCCCATTCAAACAGAAGTGCCAATAGCATCCTAAGTGTGGCCCAGGCTGTGCTCAGGTGGACACTTTTCCTTGATCTCTAAACGAACCACACCTGAATCCCCATGGCTCAGGTGTCCTTAATGTATCTCCTTCCACTTCTCTACAGCATTTCTCTCTTCAAGTCCAGCCCGAGGCGCCAATCGTGCCCTCAAACGTGGCGTCCACTGGGCGGGTCTCTGAGTTCTTAAGAGCCTCCCTGTGAGTAGCAGGCACTGAATCGCACACCAGGGTTCCCCTCAGCACCATCAGCAAACTACGACCTAGGGATTGAGGATTTCTAGAACAACTTTACTCATAGACAGTCTCTTGGGTAAACAAGTGACATTTTACAATCAAGCATTTTCAGTTTTTTCTTTGGTGGGGAAAATATTGACACATATAAGGCAATCATATTCTATTAAAGTATGTATTTCTCAAAGGACTCAGTATCGAAAAAAAATTATTAAGTATAACTTTCCATGTTTTAATTGACTTTACTCCCAGACTTGTTTGCTTGCAAAAGCCTTCAGAAAATACCAAGAAACTATATCATATAGCAGTTTGCACAGCAACGTGAGTAGAGATGGTCTTGTCAAACTGCTTGGTTTCTCTGTTCCACCTTGCAAAGCACAACCTCCTCTCCACCCTATTGGGAAGGGAGCCAGTGCCCACCCTGAGCTCAATCCCTGGGGTAGATCTCTTGGTTCTGTCTTCACTGTATGCAGTGTTCCTTGCCCAGCACACAGAAACAGGGCCGGCACAAGTGATGGAAGACACACTTTCTACAGCAGAAGGACATTTCATTTCCTTAGCACAGAATCCGATAGTGAATATTAGCCTCAAAGGAGAAAGGTGGAGTGAATTTCCTCCATCTACTCCTGGAGGCTCCTTCTTTCTCGGACTCCTCCAGAACTCGGTGTGGCATGTGGGTACAAGCATGGGCTCCCTGCAAAAAGAAGGAGGCCTGCCTAGCACTAGGTGCTTCAGGTAAGGGGGGAGGACTCATCCCGAGGCTCTAATAGGAAACAGTTAGAATGAGGGATATGGCAGAGAGATGTATCATAACCATTCAGAATGCTATAAGACCTACTAAGAGATGAGATTTCTTATTAAATGAAGTTGTAATTGACCCAGTAGTAGGGATGCTGAAACCCAGTTTTGTTCACTAAGAATCCAGCCATGGAGCAACTGAACACGTGCACCACAACTACTAAGCCTGTGCTCTAGACCCCGAAAGTCACAACTACTGAGCCCACGTGCCACAACTTTTGAAGCCCATGCACCTAGAGCCCGTGGTCTGGAACAACAGTAGCCACTGAAATGAGAAGCCTGCGCAGTGCAACGAAGACCCAACACAGCCAAAAGAAAAAAAAAAAAAAAAAAGAATCCATGAAACATTTGCCTGGGTGGTGATAGGATGTGTTTTCCACGTTAAATGAGGCTCAACTGGTATAAAATCAATGCACACACTGAAAGTGTACAGTTTATTTACTTTTATATCCATACCTATTCATGATGCAGTGGTGATGGGAATATATTTTAGAAAGTTGGCACCAGTAACAGTGATGTTTATGGGAACATAAATCAAGGGAAACACAACACAAAATGTTCACATACACACACAGAATCATACCACTCATTTCACATACAGCCACACCCAGTCTCATGCACACAAACCTACACCACCTAACCGTAATACAGCTTCTTCCTGGGACTATAGTAATTGGTCACATTGCTTGTAAATCACTTTCTATCACCAGGGCCCCTACTCTCATTCCAAGCACAAATTTGGAATCAGTTTGCCCTCTACACTAAAACCAGCAAGAATGTCCCACTTTCTCATCTTCAAAGTTCTTCCTCCCCAAGTGACAGATTCCAGAATACATACTGTTTTCACGTTCTGTGAAGGCCACCTGCAATTACAGAAGAGAAAACACTATGAGGATAAGATCACAGTGATGCTCAGGTCTTTTGTTCATTTGCTGACAGTAGAAAACCTCATAAGAAACAGTGGTCCAGGGAACCCAGCAAGGGTTATCAGAGCAAACCTACTCAGGCTGAAAGGCAAGAACTTTGCTGGGAGGATGGAACTACCAAGTCCATTTAGGTTGGAAATTACAGAATTCTTTGCCTAGAGGAAAAATCGCTGCAGGAGAGAGAGCTCCATACTCTACAGGCTGTAATGGATGCTGTCAATTGTAATGTCCTGTGGAATCAGACACGATGAGTTGGTAATAGACTCTCACTCCACATTCTCCCAACCAAGGGAAGTGTATGTATCTGGAAGGAACACCCTCACATATACATAATTTAATTCTATTGAAAGAGAAATAAAGCAATATTTCTATCTCAGACCAGAAAAAATCCAGCTTACCTTGGGGATCCATGGAGGCTTTTCTTCTGTCCTATCACGGTGCAGGTCATCCGCCACATCCTCAGGGAGAGCTGCAGGGACACAGAGTAACTGTCAGGACACTGGTGCTGCGGCTCAGTAATTACTCAGGGGCTTTCTTCTCGATGAGGACATGGGGTGGTGTGTATGGATGTGGGAGGTTAGTAAGTGTGGGCTGAGCTGGTGTTGGGCCATCCTCTTTGGGGGATGAAGGAAGGCAAAGGACAAGAGGAAGGAAATGAAAACAGAACTTTGGCTTTCTAGCTAAGGGGAGCCTAATCAGAAGGGAAGGGTCGATCTAAAAAATGGTAAACACTAAAATGCATGCTCTGTTTCAATGACAGCGACACATGACCCATCCTGCCTCTTTTGTGCTTCTGCTAAATTGCTACTGTCTCTTGATTTTTCCCAGATCACTCTTTCCCCAGCATCCACAATGCCAGCTACTGCATTTATCATGTCTTCTGTTGTATAATATTTTATACTTGATTAACAGCAACCTTTATTAAAGGACTGAATTCAATCCTAGACAAAATATGCTGTATTTATTCACTAATCACTTGTCTTAAAGAAAATCAAATACACAAGATTTGACAAAATTGAACTCCTACCATTTAGATACAACCACTATCAATCGTATCATATTTTTCTCCCAGGCTTTGTTTTCAATACAATGTACGTATGCCCACTGAGTCAGGGGCTGTCCATACTCTAGGGAGCTGTTCCATAAGTGGGACACTTCGTTATGAAGAAGGAGCCCAGACTGAGCACAGCCTGTCTCTAACCCAGCTGTGCAGGAGAAGTGTACAGGCTAACAGTCAGGTTCCACTTTGAGTCCTTGGGTGTGGGCTACAGGAATTGACCAATGCTAAGGCTTATGGTAATGTTATCCAATACAATAAAATAGCTCCCTGATTCTTATCTGCTTTTGGCCTTGTTTAAGCAATGACACCAGCACTGACAGATATGACCTGTATTGTATACATGGTGTCTCACACCTCTCAGAATCTGTGAGCTGACCAGGAGAATGCAGGTCCTGAGGTGAATTTCACATTAATGACTGTGCCAAAGTCAACTGATAAGTCCACCCATAGCTGCCCTGGATTCTGTGACCACTAAGGCCACCTGATGGGCAAGGTCTGGACCTTTGGAGATGCTAGGACTTCCAGCCAAGGATTCGGATGCAGGGACTCCCTTGCTCCATGACTGAGGATCCCTTGGCTGAGTGGTAAGTGCAGGACAGGGATCCAGAGCACCCACATTGGGACCCACCCCTGGGTTCTCAGTTTGGATTTTCCACTTAGGAGATCAAGAGCTTAGAACATTTATCTCTGCACCATCTCCTTCTGAGGAAAAGAAATATTAACCAAATCTGGGCAACAGCTGTGTTGACGGAAGAACATGCAACCAACTTCAGAAAACAAGTAAGGGTCCTGTGCCTGAGCTAACCTTAGGTACTTCAAAACAACTCTGTAAGTCTCTTTACCCCTTAGAGGGGATGAAAGCAATATTTGAGTTAAAAGTAACTTGTCGCAATACCCTTATTCTGGAATACTGAAAGAAAAGTTCTACATCAGAGGAAGCCTCATAAACACACAGCACCTGCCAGGGTTTACCCCAGTCTTGGAAGAATTGGGAAGGATAAGACCAAGGCAGGCCTGAGGAAAGGTCAGAGGGTAGGCAGGACTGGGGTGTGGGGAGCAGGGCCAGGGCTGTCTGGACGGAGAAGTGGGTTGTAAGAAGAGCAGTGACCCTGGGTCCTGCTGCCCTGAGTCTCTGTCCTGGGCCTGGTCAACCCCAGGAGACCAGGTCAGCAGGGCTGTGAAAGCAAGTGTGTCAAGAAGCCCAGCAGCCCCTTCACACAGCCCTCTAGAATTTCTGCCACCCATGGAGGGTCTCTATGGGCAGCTGGACGTGGACCCCTCTCAAATGGAAGCATGTCAGCACATCAGCCTTGGGGAAGTGCAGAGGCTGAGATGAGCTCAAGGAGACTGAGCACATGCAGTGATCCCAGAGCAAGTGTTCTGTGACTCATCCATCTCTGGGACTGTCCTTTACAAGAGGAACAAACAGTGAGGACAGCACATGAGGTGAAGCCACAAGTTCTGAAAGTGCAGAGGGAGACAGTTCACTTCTCATCCACCACCTCACCCTTTCTAGAAGAACTCTGTCTCGTTTCAAGGGCCCTTGAGAGTTTTGACCCACAGGTTCTGTCCATCATAGGTCAATATGCAAAGGAA
Source organism: Hyperoodon ampullatus (assembly GCF_949752795.1). NCBI lineage: Eukaryota > Metazoa > Chordata > Mammalia > Artiodactyla > Ziphiidae > Hyperoodon > Hyperoodon ampullatus. The sequence continues at coordinate 130,848,623 of NC_136915.1, forward strand.
AACAAACTCTCCTGTGCAAAATACCCTAGATGTGCTAACCAGAAAACAAACTTCCGTATTAGTGAGTGACAAGCACAAGAAAGAGCAGCTCATGTGCAAAAGATCATTTTTGATGAGCAAATCAAGAAAAGGTGATTATAGAGCACAGTCACGTCTAAGGACACAATTGCTCTCTATTGTATCATTAAAATATGAAAAAAACAAGTCAGAACTCTACACATATTTCATTCTTCTTTCTGATTTCATATCCACTTTCCTCAGTCTCCAAAGCAGGAGATATAACCCTAAAGTACCAGGAACCCTCTGCCATTAGATCCTACCTAAGTGTTGTTCCTACCTGTATCCTTTTCCTTATCACGGCCACAAATGCTATCCAAAGTTGATTCTGTAGAAACACGAATATGAATTTACAAGCCTTATGGATATATTTAAAATGTGATTAATGTGACTGAGTAATTGGATATTTTATTTTGTTTTATTTTAATACACTAAGATAATAATTGATTGAATCAAATAAATTATAACAGGCACATCTAGCTAGTGGCTACCACATTGTAATACACGTCCCTCTCTCTCTCTCTCTCCATATATATTTATATATATATATATATATATAATATATGGAGGATGTTACCACCACTCCCCTGTTTATTCACCTCTGTATGGTGTATCAATTAAAGATGACTGTTTGCGGATTGTTTACCAAAGGAAAAACCTCTCCCCCGTGAAGGTACTTAGGCCAAGGGGTAAGAAGGATGTGTCCCTTGGCTGGATTCCCTGTTAACCTATGAGCCCATCTGCTGTCAATTCCCCGTTTAACTGGTAGCCTGCCTATTCCGCCCAGAGAGAAGAATGCTGCTACTGCTGCTGCTGTGTTCTGCCTGCCATTGTGTATCTACAGTGGGATCTCTCCAGGACCACTTTGCTTCAGACGTGAAAGATCTACCATTTATTAAACCATGAATGTCTCTGTCCCTGACTCCGGGCTCTTTCCTTAGCCTTGAGGCTGAGCAAGTACAGGGCTTGCAGGGGTGAGAGGTGCAGCCCAACAACTTCTGCAGGGCAGTTTGCTGGCCAGATTTGATGATTAATTTGTAGGTGTTTCCTAGGCTCATGCACACTTGCCAGGCACTCATGAGACTTTGGGGACACTGAAACAGTAATGTCAACACCCAGATCATAGAGAAATTCCCGACAGGTGTTCCACTTGAGGGGAGAGGTAATGAGCATGGCCCAGTGCACCTGTGCTAGACATAATCAGCGAGCAGGTGCAGAAGGGAGGGAGGGACATTCACTCACTTCATGAGGCCATCCTTCTCACCACTGCCTCTGAAAAATCCAGGGAAGGAAGGGACAAAATGCCCTTAGAAGGTAAATGGCCTGTACACTGAAAACTACAAACCACTGCTGAAAGAATTAAACAAGGAACAAATAATTGAAATGACATATAATATTCATAGACTGGAGACTTATTATTGTTGATATTTTTACAGTACCCAAAGGTAAGTAGTAATTCATTGTAATACATATCAAAATCCCAATGTCATTTTCAAAGTAAAAGAAAAAAAAAACCTAAAATACATATGGAACCACTAGGACTCCAAACAGACAAAAGAATCCTGAGAACAAAGAACATAGATGGAGGCTTCTCACTTCCTGTCTTCAAAACACATTACAAAGCCACAGGAATCAAAACTGTATGGTACTGACATAGAAACAGATACATAGGCCTAAAGACCAGAATAAATAACCCCAAAGAAAACTCATAGATACATGGCCAAATGAAATTCACCAAGCTTCTAAGACAACAAATAGGGAAAGTAGTTTTTTCAACAGCCAATAGGATGAAAATATAACTTACAGAAAGATTACAACATATATCAGAAAAGGAGCAAATGTCCAAAACATATAAGAAAAACACTACAACTCAAATGCAAACGAAGTTACAAAATTAAAAAGGGTAAATAAATGGGTTAAGAAATGTGCAAAGACTTAAATAAGACATTTCCTGAAAAAGACATACAAATGGCTAACAAATATAGGAAAAGGTTCTCAACCTCACTAATCATCAGGGCAATGCAAATCAACACCTCATACCTGTTAGGCTGTGTATTATAAAGAAAAAAAATTAACAGCTTAAGGCAAAGATGTAGGGAATTGGAAACTTTGTACACTGCTGGTGGCAATGTAAAATGGTGCCACTATTATGAAAAAGAGTATGGGGGTTCCTTATAAAATTATAAACATAAATATCATATGATTCAGCAATCACAGTTCTGGGTATATATCCAAAGGAAACTAAATCAGTATCACAATGAGATTAAGTTAGGTTCATTGCAGCATTCTCACCAATTGCCTAGATATGCAACCAACTTCACAAAAGAAGTAAGTGTCCTGTGCCTGAGCTAACCTTAGGTACTTCAAAACAACTCTGTAAGTCTCTTAGCCCCTTAGAGAGGATGAAAGCAATATTAGAGTTAAAAGTAACTTGTCCCAATTCCCTTAGCCTGGAATACTGAAACAAAAGTTCTACAGCAGGGGAAGCCTCATAAACTCACAGCACCTGCCAGGGTTTACCCCAGCCTTGGAAGAACTGGGAAGGATAAGACCAAGGCAGGCCTGAGGAAAGGTCAGAGGGTAGGCAGGACTGGAGTGTGGGGAGCAGGGGCAGGGCTGTCCGGATAGAGCAGTGGGTTGTAATAAGTGCAGTGACCCTGGGTCGTGCTGCCCTGAGCCTTTGTCCTAGGCCTGGTGAATTCCAGGAGACCAGGTTAGCAGGGCTGTGAGAGCCAGTGTGTGAAGCGAGCCCAGCAGCCCCTTCACACAGTCCTCTAGAATTACTGCCGGCCATGAAGGGTCTTTAGGGGCAGCTGGACGAGGACCCCTCTCAAATGGAAGCACCTTCAGCACATCAGCCTTGGGAGGTGCTGAGGCTGAAATGAGGAGACTGAGCACACGCACTGATCCCAACGCATGTGTTCTGTGACTCCTCCACCTCTGGGAGTGCGCTTTCCATGAGGAATAAACAGTGAGGACAAAAGTAATGTGTAGTTACAAGTCCTGAAAGTGTAGAGGGAGAGAGTTCAAGTCTCATCCACCACCTGACACTCACAATAAGAACTTCTTCTCCAGTGTCAAGTGACTATGACAGTTTTGTTCCCACTAGGATATGGCCATCATACGTGAATGTAAAAAGGAAACCAAAATCCCTGGTGCAAAATACCCTCCAGGTACCAAACAGAAACGAACTTTTCATCTTTGGCAGTGAAAAAGCAATGAAAGAGTAGTCTTGTGAGAAAGAAAATTTCTGAATGGCAAAGCAAGAAAAGATGACTATAAGCACAGTACAGTTAAAGGACATGGATACAATAACTCTATTATATCATTAAAATTTGGAAAGAACAAATCAGAATTCTACACATATTTCCTTCTTCTTCCTGATTTCATATTCACCTGCCTTAGTTTCTAAAGAACCGGGTGGAACCCAAGTGTTCTAGGGATTGTCTCGCTTTAGATCCTACCTGAGAGTTGTTCGCTATGTGAAACGTCATCAGCATCACGGCTATGTATGCTCTCCACGATCCATTCTGTACAAACACAACCATGAGCGTAAAGTTATTATACAAGTTGACCCACCCATTTCTACTACTCGACTTGCTGGCAAACACAGCATCACCGTGGTCTTCCTTCCAGGTTCTCAGACCTCCCCTGTGCTCTGTGCAGACAGAGTCCTTCAATAAGATATTGATCACAGTTGAAAATTTCAAATTAGGGAGAGGTGCTGAGAAAATCACCTTTCGAGCCCTCACTTCTATTGACCCATTTAAAGCTTTCACCATCAACCTTACCAACCTGAAATTACAGATGTTACAGACACATTTGAAACATGGCTAGTGTGACCAAGCAATTGTGTGTTTTTTGCATTTTTTAATAGAATGAGTTAATTATTGTTTGAACTAAATTAATTATAAATAGACACATTTGGTTAGTGGCTACCACACTGGAAAGCTCAGCTCTAAGAAATCCAAAGATGAGAAAGAGGCAACCAGCCACCCCTCTCCTGGTTGTTCTTTACTGCAGAAAATTTGATGGCCTGATCTGATCATTTGTATGTAGGTATATCTTGGGATCTTGGACGCACGCCAGGCATTGGGAGAGTCCTTGTGGACACTGAAATAGTACAGTCAACACTCAGATCCAAGAGGAATTCCCAGAAAGGTGCCCACTTGTAGACAGAGGTGAAGGACATGGCCCAGTACACCTGTTATTAGACATAATCAGAGAATAGGTGCAGAGGGGAGGGAGGGATTTCAATCTCTCCATGAGTCCATCCTTCTCAATCCTGACTCTAGAAGACCGGAGGAAGGCAGTGGAAAAGGCCCCGTAGGAGGTGAAAAATTTGTATACTGAAAACTACAGGACATGGCTGAAAAAAACTAAACAAGAGATAAGTAATTGGAATTACATACCATGTTCATAGACTGGATTATTAAATACTGTTGGCATTTCTATACTACATAAAGGGATGTACCCATATATCGCAACAACACAGAAAATTCCATTTCATTATTGTAGAAGTGGACAGAATCCTAAAATACATATGGAACCCCCACAAGTAGATAAAAGAATCTTGAGAGCAAAGAGCAATGATGGATATTAACACTTCCTGAACTCAAAACACATAACAATGCCACAGTAGTCAAAACAGTCTCCTACTGGCATCAAGACAGTGAGATAGACCAATGAAATATAATAGAGAGACCCCAAATAAACGCACATATATATGGCCAACTGATCTTTGCCAAGGTTCTAAGATTACCAAGTGAAGAAAGGATAGTCTCTTCAACAATCATCAGAATGAAAAGGCAACCTATAGGATGGGAGGAAATATGTGTAAACCTTGTACCTGAATAAGGGAGCAATATCCAGAATGTATAAGAAACTACTACAAGTCAATTTCAGATAAACAGCGGGCAAATAACTGAGTTTAAAAATTGGTAAAAAGCTTCACTAGACATTTCTCCATAAAGACATACAAGTGGTCAATCTACATATGAAAATTTGCTCAATATCGCTAAGCATCAGGGAAATGGAAATCAAGCTACAAGGAGATATCACTCACACCTGTTAGGATGTGTATTATAAAAAGACAATTAGGGCTTCCCTGGTGGCACAGTGTTTGAGAGTCCGCCTGCCGATGCAGGGGACACGTGTTCCTGCTCCGGTTTGGGAGGATCCCACATGCCGCTGAGCGGCTGGGCCCATGAGTCATGGCCACTGAGCCTGTGCGTTTGGAGCCTGTGCTCCGCAAGTAGAGAGCCCACAACAATGAGACGCCAATGTAGTGGGAAAAAAAAAAGAAAAAAAGAAAATTAATGGATGCTGGCAAAGATGTGAAGAAGTGGAACATCTGTACCCTGTTTTGTACCCTGTAGTAATGTAAAATGTTGTAGCCATTATGGAAAACAGAATGGAGGTACCCCAAAAATTATTAAGAGTACTTTCATAATATCCAGCAATCACTCATTTAGGTTTATATACCAAGGAGATAAAACAAGAATGTCCAAGAAATATCTACAATCTCATGTCCATTGCAGCATTATACACAATACACAACATACGGAAATGCCTAGTGTCCATGGGAAGGTAAAATAATAAAGAAAATGAGGTGTATACATACAGCAGAATGTCATTCAGTCTTTGAAAAAGAAGGAAATCCTGCCATTTGCAGCAACACGAAAGAACTTGGAGGACATTTGTAAGAGTGAAATAAGCCAGTCACAGAAGGTCAAAAACTGAAAGAAAACTCCGAGAAGCAGAGAGTAGAAGGGTGGTTCCAAGAGCTGGCAGGAGGTTGACATGGGAAGTCTCTGTTCAATGGTTAGAATGTGTTATTTCAAAATGGAAAAGTTCTAGACACATGCTGTACAACAAGGTGCATGTAGTCCACAGGACTGACTGGACATTTCAAAACTTGTTAAGACGTTGGATTTCATCGTATGTGTACTTTTACAACAATAAAATACACATATGTAAAATAAATACAAAGTGGAAAAAGGGGAAAAAAGAAGAAAAATAAGGAAAGGGAGTCAACAGAGGGAAAGAAGAAAGCAGGAAGGGTCTCGAATGTACACAGGTATCAGGAGATAATGGGAGAGAAGCTCCTCTCCCCAGGCTTTAAAGAAGACATCTCTCCAGAGTTCACTCCAGCAAGAGGGGGATGTCCTTTCTCTTCCCCATTCAAACAGAAGTGCCAATAGCATCCTAAGTGTGGCCCAGGCTGTGCTCAGGTGGACACTTTTCCTTGATCTCTAAACGAACCACACCTGAATCCCCATGGCTCAGGTGTCCTTAATGTATCTCCTTCCAATTCTTTACAGCATTTCTCTCTTCAAGTCCAGCCCGAGGCGCCAATCGTGCCCTCAAACGTGGCGTCCACTGGGCGGGTCTCTGAGTTCTTAAGAGCCTCCCTGTGAGTAGCAGGCACTGAATCGCACACCAGGGTTCCCCTCAGCACCATCAGCAAACTACGACCTAGGGATTGAGGATTTCTAGAACAACTTTACTCATAGACAGTCTCTTGGGTAAACAAGTGACATTTTACAATCAAGCATTTTCAGTTTTTTCTTTGGTGGGGAAAATATTGACACATATAAGGCAATCATATTCTATTAAAGTATGTATTTCTCAAAGGACTCAGTATCGAAAAAAAATTATTAAGTATAACTTTCCATGTTTTAATTGACTTTACTCCCAGACTTGTTTGCTTGCAAAAGCCTTCAGAAAATACCAAGAAACTATATCATATAGCAGTTTGCACAGCAACGTGAGTAGAGATGGTCTTGTCAAACTGCTTGGTTTCTCTGTTCCACCTGGCAAAGCACAACCTCCTCTCCACCCTATTGGGAAGGGAGCCAGTGCCCACCCTGAGCTCAATCCCTGGGGTAGATCTCTTGGTTCTGTCTTCACTGTATGCAGTGTTCCTTGCCCAGCACACAGAAACAGGGCCGGCACAAGTGATGGAAGACACACTTTCTACAGCAGAAGGACATTTCATTTCCTTAGCACAGAATCCGATAGTGAATATTAGCCTCAAAGGAGAAAGGTGGAGTGAATTTCCTCCATCTACTCCTGGAGGCTCCTTCTTTCTCGGACTCCTCCAGAACTCGGTGTGGCATGTGGGTACAAGCATGGGCTCCCTGCAAAAAGAAGGAGGCCTGCCTAGCACTAGGTGCTTCAGGTAAGGGGGGAGGACTCATCCCGAGGCTCTAATAGGAAACAGTTAGAATGAGGGATATGGCAGAGAGATGTATCATAACCATTCAGAATGCTATAAGACCTACTAAGAGATGAGATTTCTTATTAAATGAAGTTGTAATTGACCCAGTAGTAGGGATGCTGAAACCCAGTTTTGTTCACTAAGAATCCAGCCATGGAGCAACTGAACACGTGCACCACAACTACTAAGCCTGTGCTCTAGACCCCGAAAGTCACAACTACTGAGCCCACGTGCCACAACTTTTGAAGCCCATGCACCTAGAGCCCGTGGTCTGGAACAACAGTAGCCACCGAAATGAGAAGCCTGCGCAGTGCAACGAAGACCCAACACAGCCAAAAGAAAAAAAAAAAAAAAAAAGAATCCATGAAACATTTGCCTGGGTGGTGATAGGATGTGTTTTCCACGTTAAATGAGGCTCAACTGGTATAAAATCAATGCACACACTGAAAGTGTACAGTTTATTTACTTTTATATCCATACCTATTCATGATGCAGTGGTGATGGGAATATATTTTAGAAAGTTGGCACCAGTAACAGTGATGTTTATGGGAACATAAATCAAGGGAAACACAACACAAAATGTTCACATACACACACAGAATCATACCACTCATTTCACATACAGCCACACCCAGTCTCATGCACACAAACCTACACCACCTAACCGTAATACAGCTTCTTCCTGGGACTATAGTAATTGGTCACATTGCTTGTAAATCACTTTCTATCACCAGGGCCCCTACTCTCATTCCAAGCACAAATTTGGAATCAGTTTGCCCTCTACACTAAAACCAGCAAGAATGTCCCACTTTCTCATCTTCAAAGTTCTTCCTCCCCAAGTGACAGATTCCAGAATACATACTGTTTTCACGTTCTGTGAAGGCCACCTGCAATTACAGAAGAGAAAACACTATGAGGATAAGATCACAGTGATGCTCAGGTCTTTTGTTCATTTGCTGACAGTAGAAAACCTCATAAGAAAGAGTGGTCCAGGGAACCCAGCAAGGGTTATCAGAGCAAACCTACTCAGGCGGAAAGGCAAGAACTTTGCTGGGAGGATGGAACTACCAAGTCCATTTAGGTTGGAAATTACAGAATTCTTTGCCTAGAGGAAAAATCGCTGCAGGAGAGAGAGCTCCATACTCTACAGGCTGTAATGGATGCTGTCAATTGTAATGTCCTGTGGAATCAGGCACTATGATTTGGTAATAGACTGTGATTCCACATTCTCCTAACCAAGGGAAGTGTATGTATCTAGAAGGAATACTGTCAAATATTTATAACTTAAATCTATTGAAAGGGAAATAAAGCAATATTTCTATCTCAGACCAGAAAAAATCCAGCTTACCTTGATGATACACAGAGGCTTTTCTTCTGTCCTATCACGGTGCAGGTCATCCGCCACATCCTCAGGGAGAGCTGCAGGGACACAGAGTAACTGTCAGGACACTGGTGATGCGGCTCAGGAATTACTCAGGGGCTTTCTTCTCGATGAGGACATGGGGTGGTGTGTATGGATGTGGGAGGTTAGTAAGTGTGGGCTGAGCTGGTGTTGGGCCATCCTCTTTGGGGGATGAAGGAAGGCAAAGGACAAGAGGAAGGAAATGAAAACAGAGCTTTGGCTTTCTAGCTAAGGGGAGCCTAATCAGAAGGGAAGGGTCGATCTAAAAAATGGTAAACACTAAAATGCATGCTCTGTTTCAATGACACAGACCCATGACCCATCCTGCCTCTTTTGAGCTTCTGCTAAATTGCCACTGTCTCTTGATTCTTCCCAGATCACTCTTTCCCCAGCATCCACAATTCCAGCTACTGCATTTATCATGTCTTCTGTTTTATAATATATTATACTTGATTAACAGCAACCTGTATTAAAGGACTGAATTCAATCGTAGACAAAATATGCTATGTTTATTCACTAATCACTTGTCTTAAAGAAAATCAAACACACAAGATTTGACAAAACTGAAATCCTACCATTTAGATACAGCCACTATCAATCGTATCATATTTTTCTCCCAGTCTTTGTTTTCTATACAATGTACGTATGCCCCCTGAGTCAGGGGCTGTCCATACTCTAGGGAGCTGTTCCATAAGTGGGACACTTCGTTATGAAGACGGAGCCTGGACTGAGCATAGCCTGTCTCTAACCCAGCTGTGCAGGAGAAGTGTACAGGCTAACAGTCAGGTTCCACTTTGAGTCCTTGGGTGTGGGCTACAGGAATTGACCAATGCTATGGCTTATGGTAATGTTATCCAATACAATAAAATAGCTCCCTGATTCTTATCTGCTTTTCACCTTGTTGAAGCAATGACACCAGCACTGACAGATATGAGCTGTACTGTATACATGGTGTCTCACACCTCTCAGAATCTGTGAGCTGACCAGGAGAATGCATGTCTTGAGGTGAATTTCACATTAATGACTGTGCCAAAGTCAACTGATAAGTCTACCCATAGCTGCGCTGGATTCTGTGATCATTAAGGCCACCTGATGGGCAAGGTCTGGACCTTTGGAGATGCTAGGACTTCCAGCCAAGGATACGGAGGCAGGGACTCCCTTGCTCCATGACTGACGATCCCTTGGCTGAGTGGTAAGTGCAGGTGAGGGATCCAGAGCATCCATATTGGGACCCACACCTGTGTTCTCAGTTTGGCTTTTCACTTAGGAGGTCAAGAGCTTAGAACATTTATCTCTGCACCATCTCCTTCTGAGGAAAAGGCATATTAACCAAATATGGGCAACAACTGTGTTGAGGGAAGAACATGCAAACAACTTCACAAACAGGTAAGGGTTCTGTGCCTGAGCTAACCTTAGGTACTTCAAAACAACTCTGTAAGTCTCTTAGCCCCTTAGAGAAGATGAAAGCAATATTAGAGTTAAAAGTAACTTTTCCCAATTCTCTTATTCTGGAATACTGAAACAAAATTCTGCAGCAGAGGAAGCCTCAAAAACACACAGCACCTGCCAGGGTTTACCCCAGCCTTGGAAGAACTGAGAAGGATAAGACCAAGGCAGGCCTGAGGAAAGGTCAGAGGGTAGGAAGGACTGGGGTCGGGGGAGCAAGAGAAGGGCTGTCTGGAAGGAGCAGTGCGTTGTAAGAAGAGCAGTGACCCAAGGTCCTGCTGCCCTGAGTCTCTGTCCTGGGCCTGGTCAACCCCAGGAGACCAGGTCAGCAGGGCTGTGAAAGCAAGTGTGTCAAGAAGCCCAGCAGCCCCTTCACACAGCCCTCTAGTACTTCTGCCACCCATGGAGGGTCTCTAGGGCAGCTGGACGTGGACCCCTCTCAAATGGAAGCATGTCAGCACAGCAGCCTTAGGGAAATGGTGAGACTGAGATGAGCTCAAGGAGACTGAGCACATGCAGTGATCCCAGAGCAAGTGTTCTGTGACTCATCCATCTCTGGGTCTGTCCTTTACAAGAGGAACAAACAGTGAGGACAAAACATGAGGTGGAGCCACAATTCCTGAAAGTACAGAGGGAGACAGTTCACTTCTCATCCACCACCTCACCCTTTCTAGAAGAACTTGGTCTCAAGTTTCAAGGGCCCATGAGAGTTTTGACCCACAGGTTCTGTCCATCATAGGTCAATATGCAAAAGAAAACAAACTCTCCTGTGCACAATACCCTAGATGTGCTAACCAGAAAACAAACTTCCATATTGGGCAGTGACAAGCACAAGAAAGAGCAGCTCATGTGCAAAAGATCATTTTTGATGAGCAAATCAAGAAAAGGTGATTATAGAGCACAGTCAAGTCTAAGGACACAATTGCTTTCTATTGTATCATTAAAATATGAAAAAAACAAGTCAGAACTCTACACATATTTTATTCTTCTTTCTCATTTCATATCCACCTTCCTCAGTCTCCAAAGCAGGAGATATAACCCTAACGATCCAGGAAACCTCTGCCATTAGATCCTACCTAAGTGTTGTTCCTACCTGTATCCTTTTCCTTATCACGGCCACAAATGCTATCCAGAGTCGATTCTGTAGAAACACGAACATGAATTTACAAGTCTTATGGATACATTTAAAATGTGACTAATGTGACTGAGTAATTGGATATTTTATTTGTTTTATTTTAATACACTGAGTTAATCATTGATTGAATTAAATTATAACAGGCACATCTAGCTAGTGGCTACCACACTATAATACACATCCCTCTCTCTCTCTCTCTCCATATATATATATATACCCATTCAAGATGGCTGTTTGCTGATGGTTTACCAAAGGAAAAACTTGTGCCCCGTGAAGTACTTAACCCAAGGGGTAAGAGGGATGTGTCCCTCTGCTGGTTTCCCTGGTAACCGATGAGCCCAACTGCTGTCAATTCCCCCTTTAACTGGTAGCCTGCTTATTCCGCCCAGAGTGAAGAATGCTGCTACTGCTGCTGCTGCGTTCTGCCTGCCATTGGCTACCTACAGTGAGATGTCTCTCCAGGACTACATTGCTTCTGACGTGAAAGATCTCCCATCTAGTAAACCATGAATGTCTCTCTCCCTGACTCCGGGCTCTTTCCTTAGCCCTGAGGCTGAACAAGTACAGGGCTTGCAGGCGTGAGAGGTGCAGCCCAACACCTTCTGCAGGGCAGTTTGCTGGCCAGATTTGATGATTCATTTGTAGGTGTTTCCTAGGCTCATGCACACTTGCCAGGCACTCATGAGACCTTGGGGACACTGAAACAGTAATGTCAACACCCAGATCCTAGAGGAATTCCCGACAGGTGTTCCACTTGAGGGGAGAGGTAATGAGCATGGCCCAGTGCACCTGTGATAGACATGATCAGCGAGCAGGTGCAGAAGGGAGGGAGGGACATTCACTCACTTCATGAGACCATCCTTCTCACCACTGTTTTGAAAAATCCAGGGAAGGAAGGGACAAAATGCCCTTAGAAGGTAAATGGCCTGTACACTGAAAACTACAAACCACTGCTGAAAGAATTAAACAAGGAACAAATAATTGAAATGACATATCATATTCATAGACTGGAGACTTATTATTGTTGACATTTCTACAATACCCAAAGGTAAGTATAAATTCATTGTAATACATATCAAAATCCCAATGTCATTTTCAAAGAAATAGAAAAAAAAAAGATCCTAAAATATATATGGAAACACTAAGGATTCCAAACAGACAAAACAATCCTGAGAACAAAGAACATAGATGGAGGCTTCTCACTTCCTGTCTTCAAAACACATTACAAAGACACAGGACTCAAAACTGTATGGTACTGACATAGAAACAGATACATAGGCCTAAAGACCAGAATAAATAACCCTAAAGAAAACTCATAGATACATGGCCAAATGAAATTCACCAAGCTTCTAAGACAACAAATAGGGAAAGTATAGTTTTTTCAACAGTCAATAGGATGAAAATATAACTTACAGAAAGATTACAAACATATATCAGAAAAGGAGCTAATGTCCAAAACATCTAGGAAAAACACTACAACTCAAATGCAAACGAAGTTAAAAAATTAAAAAGGGCAAATAACTGGGTTCAGAAATGTGCAAAGACTTAAATAAGACATTTCCTGAAAAAGACATACAAATGGCTAACAAATATAGGAAAAGGTTCTCAACCTCACTAATCATCAGGGCAATGCAAATGAACACCTCATACCTGTTAGGCTGTGTATTATAAAGAAAAAAATTAACAGTTTAAGGCCAAGATGTGGGGAATTGGAAACTTTGTACACTGCTGGTGGTAATGTAAAATGGTGCAGCTATTATGAAAAAGAGTATGGGGGTTCCTTATAAAATTATAAACAGAAATATCATATGATTCAGCAATCACAGTTCTGGGTATATATCCAAAGGAAATTAAATCAGTATCACAATGAGATGAACTTAGGTTCATTGCAGCAATCTCCCCAATAGCCTAGATATGCAACCAACTTCACAAAACAAGTAAGTGTCCTGTGCCTGAGCTAACCTTAGGTACTTCAAAACAACTCTGTAAGTCTCTTAGCCCCTTAGAGAGGATGAAAGCAATATTAGAGTTAAAAGTAACTTGAACCAATTCCCTTAGTCTGGAATACTGAAACAAAAGTTCTACAGCAGGGGAAGCGTCATAAACACACAGCACCTGCCAGGGTTTACCCCAGCCTTGGAAGAACTGGGAAGGATAAGCCCAAGGAAGGCCTGAGGAAAGGTCAAAGGGTAGGCAGGCCTGGAGTGTGGGGAGCAGGGGCAGGGCTGTCCGGATGGAGCAGTGGGTTGTAAGAAGAGCAGTGACCCTGGGTCCTGCTGCCCTGAGTCTCTGTCCTGGGCCCGGGAAATTCCAGGAGACCAGGTTAGCAGGGCTGTGAGAGCCAGTGTGTGAAGCGAGCCCAGCAGCCCCTTCAATCAGTCCTCTAGAATTCCTGCTGGCCATGAAGGGTCTTTAGGGGCAGTTACACGTGGAGCCCTCTCAATTGGAAGCATGTCAGCACATCAGCCTTCGGAGGTGATGAGGCTGAAATGAGGAGACTGAGCACATGCATTGATCCCAAAGAATGTGTTCTGTGACTCATCCACCTCTGGGAGCGCGCTTTCCATGAGGAATAAACAGTGAGGACAAAAGTAAGATGAAGCTACATGTCCTGAAAGTGTAGAGGGAGAGAGTTCAAGTCTCATCCACCACCTGACACTCACTATAAGAACTTCTTCTACAGTGTCAAGTGACTATGACAGTTTTGTTCCCACTAGGATATGGCCATCATACGTGAATGTAAAAATGAAAACAAAATCCTGGTGAAAAATACCCTCCAGGTACCAAACAGAAAAGAACCTTTCATTTTTGGCAGTGAAAAAGCAATGAAAGAGTAGTCTTGTGAGAAAGAAAATTTCTGAATGGCAAAGCAAGAAAAGATGACTATAAGCACAGTACAGTCAAAGGACATGGACACAATAACTCTATTATATCATTAAAATTTGGAAAGAACAAATCAGAATTCTACACATATTTCCTTCTTTTTCCTGATTTCATATTCAACTTCCTTCGTTTCTAAAGAACCGGGTGGAACCAAAGTGTTCTAGGAATTGTCTCCCTTTAGATCCTACCTGACAGTTGTTCCCTACGTGAATCGTCATCAGCATCACTGCTATGTATGCTCTCCACCATGCATTTTGTACAAACACAACCATGAGCATAAAGTTATTATACAAGTTGACCCACCCATTTCTCCTACTCGACTTGCTGGCTCACACAGCATCACCCTGGTCTTCCCTCCAGGTTCTCAGACCTCCACTGTGCTCTGTGCAGACAGAGTCCTTCAATAAGATATTGATCACAGTTGAAAATTTCAAATGAGGGAGAGATGCTGAGAAAATCACCTTCCGACCCATCACTCCTATACACCCATTTATAGCTTTCACCGTCAACCTTACCAACCTGAAATTCCAGATGTTACAGACACACTTGAAACATGGCTAGTGTGACCAAGCAATTGTGTGTTTTTTGCGCTTTTTAATAGAAAGATTTAATTATTATTTGAACTAAATTAATTATAAATAGACACATTTTGTTAGTGGCTACCACACTGGAAAGCTCAGCTCTAGGAAATCCAAAGATGAGAAAGAGGCAACCAGCCACCCCTCCCCTGGCTGTTCCTTACTGCAGAAAACTTGATGGCCTGATCTGATCATTCATATATAGGTATATCTTGGGCTTTTGGACCCATGCCATGCATTGGAGAGTCCTTGTGGACACTGAAATAGTACAGTCAACACTCAGAACCAAGAGGAATTCCCAGTAAGGGGCCCAATTGTAGACAGAGGTGAAGGGCATGGCCCAGTACACCTGTATTAGACATAATCAGAAAGTAGGTGCAAAGGGGCGGGATGGATTTCACTCTCTCCATTAGTCCATCCTTCTCACCCCTGACTCCAGAAGACCTGAGGAAGGCAGTGGAAAAGGCCCCGTAGGAGGTGAAAAATTTGTATACTGAAAACTGCACGACATTGCAGAAAGAAATTAAAGAAGAGACAAGTAATTGGAATGACATACCATGTTCATAGACTGGATTATTAAATACTGTTGGCATTTCTATACTACATAAAGGGGTGTAGACATATATCGCAACAACCCACAAAATTCCATGTCATTATTATAGAAGTGTGCAGAATTCTAACATACATATGGAACCCCCCCAAGTAGATAAAACAATCTTGAGAGCAAAGAGCAATGATGGAGATTAACACTTCCTGAACTCAAAACACATAACAATGCCACAGTAGTCAAAACAGTCTGCTACTGGCATCAAGACAGTGAGATAGACCAATGAAATATAATAGAGAGACCCCAAATAAACGCACATATATATGGCCAACTGATGTTTGCCAAGGTTCTAAGATTACCAAGTGAAGAGAGGATAGTGTCTTCAACAATCAACAGAATGAAAAGGCAACCTATAGGATGGGAGGAAATATGTGTAAACCTTGTATCTGAATAAGGGACCAATATCCAGAATATAAAAGAAACTACTACAAGGCAATTTCAGAAAAACTGTGGGCAAATAACGGAGTTTAAAAATGGGTAAAAAGCTTCACTAGACATTTCTACAAAAAGACATACAAGTAGTCAATCTACATATGAAAATTTGCTCAACATTGCTAAGCATCAGGGAAATGGAAATCAAGCCACAAGGAGATATAACTCACACCTCTTAGGATGTGTATTATAAAAAGACAATTAGGGCCTGCTGGTTGGCACAGTGGTTGAGAATCCGCCTGCCGATGCAGGGGACACGTGTTTGTGCCCCGGTCTGGGAGGATCCCACATGCCGCCGAGCGGCTGGGCCCGTGAGCCATGGCCGCTGAGTCTGTGCGTTTGGAGCCTGTGCTCCACAACGGGAGATCCCACAACAATGAGAAGCCCGTGTACTGCAAAAAAAAAAAAAAAAAAGAAAAGAAAAAAAGAAAATTAATGGAACCTGGCAAAGATGTGAAGAAGTGGAACTTCTGTACCCTGTATTGTACCCTGTAGTAATGTAAAATGTTGTAGCCATTATGGAAAACAGAATGGAGGTACCCCAAAAATTATTAAGAGAACTATTATAAAATCCAGCAATCACAAATTTAGGTTTATATACCAAGGAGATAAAACGAGAATGTCCAAGAGATATCTACAATCTCATGTCCATTGAAGCATTATACACAATACACAACATAGGAAAACTGCCTAGTGTCCATGGGAAGATGAATTAATAAAGAAAATGTGGTGTATACATAGAGTGGAAAGTCATTCAGTCTTTGAAAAAGAAGGAAATCCTGCCATTTGCAGCAACACGAAAGAACTTGGAGGACATTTGTAAGAGTGAAATAAGCCAGTCACAGAAGGTCAAAAACTGAAAGAAAACTCCGAGAAGCAGAGAGTAGAAGGGTGGTTCCAAGAGCTGGCAGGAGGTTGACATGGGAAATCTGTGTTCAATAGTTAGAATGTGTTATTTCAAAATGGAAAAGTTCTAGACACATGCTGTACAACAAGGTTCATGTAGTCAACAGGACTGCCTGGACATTTCAAAACTTGTTAAGACGTTGGATTTCATCGAATATGTACTTTTACAACAATAAAATACACATATGTAAAATAAATACAAAGTGGAAAAAGGGGAAAAAAGAAGAAAAATAATGAAAGGGAGTCAACACAGGGAAAGAAGAAAGCAGGAAGGGGCTCGAATGTACACAGGTATCAGGAGATAATGGGAGAGAAGCTCCTCTCCCCAGGCTTTAAAGAAGACATGTCTCCAGAGTTCACTCCAGCAAGAGGGTCATGTCCCTTCTCTTCCCCAATCAACCAGAAGTGCCAATAGCATCCTAGGTGTGGCCCAGGCTGTGCTCAGGTGGACACATTTCCTTGATCTCTAAACCAACCACCCCTGACTCCCCATGGCTCAGGTGCACTTCCGGTATCTCCTTCCACTTCTCTAAAGCATTTCTCTCTTCAAGTCCAGCCCGAGGCTCCAATCCTGTCCTCACACGTGGGGTCCACTGGGCGGGTCTCTGAGTTCTTAAGAGCCTCCCTGTGAGTAGCAGGCAGTGAATCGCACACCAGGGTTCCCCTCAGCACCATCAGCAAACTACGAGCTAGAGATTGAGGATTTCTAGAACAACTTTACTCATACACAGTCTCTTGTGTAAACAAGTGACATTTTACAATCAAGCATTTACAGTTTTTTCTTTGGCGGGGAAAATATTGACACATATAAGGCAATTATATTCTATTAAAGTATGTATTTCTCAAAGGACTCACTATCGAAAAAAAAATTTTAAATATAACTTTCCATGTTTTAATTGACTTTACTCCCAGACTTGTTTGCTTGCAAAAACCCTCAGAAAATACCAAGAACCTATGTCATCTGGCAGTTTGCACAGCAACATGAGTGGAGATCCTCTTGTCACACTGCTTGGTTTCTCTGTTCCACCTTGCAAAGCACAACCTCCTCCCAGCCCTCCTGGGAAGGGAGCCAGTGCCCACCCTGAGCTCAATCCCTGGGGTAGATCTCTTGGTTCTGTCTTCACTGTATGCAGTGTTCCTTGCCCAGCACACAGAAACAGGGCCCGCACAAGTGATGGAAGACAGACTTTCCACAGGAGAAGGACATTTCGTTTCCTTAGCACAGAATCCGAGAGTGAATATTAGCCTCAAAGGAGAAAGGTGGAGTGAATTTCCTCCATCTACTCCTGGAGGCTCCTTCTTTCTCGGACTCCTCCAGAACTGGGTGTGGCATGTGGGTACAAGCATGGGCTCCCTGCAAAAGGAAGGAGGCCTGCCTAGCACTAGGTGCTTCAGGTAATGGGGGAGGACTCATCCTGAGGCTCTAATAGGAAACAGTTAGAATGAGGGAAGTGGCAGAGAGATGTATCATAAACATTCAGAATGCTATGAGACCTACTAAGAGATGAGATTTCTTATTAAATGAAGTTGTAATTGACCCAGTAGTAGGGATTCTGAAATCCAGTTTTGTTCACTAAGAATCCAGCCATGGAGCAACTAAGCCCGTGCACCACAACTACTAAGCCTGTGCTCTAGAGCCCGCAAGTCAAGGCCAAGATGTGGGGAATTGGAAAATTTGTACACTGCTGGTTGGAATGTAAAATGTTGCAGCTATTGTGAAAAAGAGTATGGGTGCTCCCTGTAAAATTATAAACAGAAATATCATATGATTTAGCAATCACAGTTCTGGGTATATATCTAAAGGAAATTAAATCAGTATCACAATGAGATGAACTTAGGTTCATTGCAGCATTCTCCAAAATAGCCTAGATATGCAATCAACTTCACAAAACAAGTAAGGGTCCTGTGCCTGAGCTAACCTTAGGTACTTCAAAACTACTCTGTAAGTCTCGTAGCCCCTTAGAGAGGATGAAAGCAATATTAGAGTTAAAAGTAACTTGTCCCAATTCCCTTAGTCTGGAATACTGAAACAAAATTCTACAGCAGAGGAAGCCTCATAAACACACAGCACCTGCCAGGGTTTACCCCAGCCTTGGAAGAACTGGGAAGGATAATACCAAGGCAGGCGTGAGGAAAGGTCAGAGGTTAGGCAGGACTGGAGTGTGGAGAACAGGGGCAGGTGTGTCCGGATGGAGGAGTGGGTTGTAAGAAGAGCAGTGACCCTGGGTCCTGCTGCCCTGAGTCTTTGTCCTGGGCCTGGTGAATTCCAGGGGACCAGGTTAGCAGGGCTGTGAGAGCCAGTATGTGAAGCGAGTCCAGCAGCCCCTTCACACAGTCCTCTAGAATTCCTGCCGGCCATGAAGGATCTTTACGGGCAGCTGGACGTGGACCCCTCTCAAATGGAAGCACCTTCAGCACATCAGCCTTGGGAGGTGCTGAGGCTGAAATGCAGAGAATGAGCACATGCAGTGATCCCAAAGCATGTGTTCTGTGACTTATCCACTGGTGGGAGCGCGCTTTCCATGAGGAATAAACAGTGAGGACAAAAGTAAGATGAAGCTACATGTCCTGAAAGTGTTGAGGGAGAGAGTTCAAGTCTCATCCACCACCTGACACTCACTATAAGAACTTCTTCTCCAGTGTCAAGTGACTATGACAGTTTTGTTCCCACTAGGATATGGCCATCATACGTGAATGTAAAAATGAAGCCAAAATCCTGGTGAAAAATACCCTCCAGGTACCAAACAGAAACGAACCTTTCATTTTTGGCAGTGAAAAAGCAATGAAAGAGTAGTCTTGTGAGAAAGAAAATTTCTGAATGGCAAAGCAAGAAAAGATGACTATAAGCACAGTACAGTCAAAGGACATGGACACAATAACTCTATTATATCATTAAAATTTGGAAAGAGCAAATCAGAATTCTACACATATTTCCTTCTTCTTCTTGATTTCATATTCACCTTCCTTAGTTTCTAAAGAACTGGGTGGAACCCAAGTGTTCTAGGAATTGTCTCGCTTCAGATCCTACCTGAGAGTTGTTCGCTATGTGAATCGTCATCAGCATCACTGTTATCTGTGCTCTCCGTGGTCCATTCTGTACAAACACACCATGAGCATAAAGTTATTATACAAGTTGACACACCCATTTCTCCTACTCGACTTGTTGGCTCACACAGCATCACCCTGGTCTTCCCTCCAGGTTCTCAGAACTCCCCTGTGCTCTGTGCAGACAGAGCCCTTCAATAAGATATTGATCACAGTTGAAAATTTCAAATGAGGGAGAGATGCTGAGAAAATCACCTTTCGACCCCTCACTTCTATAGACTTATTTATAGCTTTCACCGTCAAACTTACCAACCTGAAATTCTAGATGTTACAGACACACTTCAAACATGGCTAGTGGGACCAAGCAATTGTGTGTTTTTTGCGCTTTTTAATAGAAACATTTAAGTCTTGTTTGAACTAAATTAATTATAAATAGACACATTTGCTTAGTGGCTACCACACTGGAAAGCTCAGCTCTAAGAAATCCAAAGATGAGAAAGAGGCAACCAGCCACCCTTCCCATGGTTGTTCTTTACTGCAGAAAATTTGATGGCCTGATCTGATCATTCGTATGTAGGTATATCTTGGGCTCTTGGACCCAGGCCAGGCATTCGGAGAGTCCTTGTGGACACTGAAATAGTACAGTCAACACTCAGATCCAAGAGGAATTCCCAGCAAGGGGCCCACTTGTAGACAGAGGTGAAGGACATGGCCCAGTACACATGTATTAGACAAAATCAGTGAGTAGGTGCAGGGGGAGGGAGGAATTTCTCTCTCTTCATGAGTCCATCCTTCTGAATCCTGACTCTAGAAGACCTGAGGAAGGCAGTGGAAAAGGCCCCGTAGGAGGTGAATAGTTTGTATACTGAAAACTACATGACATTGCGGGAAAAAATTACAGAAGAGACAAGTAATTGGAATGACATACCATGTTCATAGACTGGATTATTAAATACTGTTGGCATTTCTATACTACATAAAGGGATGTAGACATATATCGCAACAACCCACAAAATTCCATGTCATTATTATAGAAGTGGACAGAATCCTAAAATACATATGGAACCACCCCAAGTAGATAGAAAAACAGTGAGAGCAAAGAGCAATGATGGAGATTAACACTTCCTGAACTCAAAACACATAACAATGCCACAGTAGTCAAAACAGTCTGCTACTGGCATCAAGACAGTGAGATAGACCAATGAAATATAATAGAGAGACCCCAAATAAACGCACATATATTTGGCCAACTGATCTTGGCCAAGGTTCTAAGATTAACAAGTGAAGAGAGGATAGTGTCTTCAACAATCAACAGAATGAAAAGGCAACCTATAGGATGGGAGGAAATATGTGTAAATCTTGTACCTGAATAAGGGACCAATATCCAGAATATAAAAGAAACTACTACAAGGCAATTTCAGAAAAACAGCGGGCAAATAACGGAGTTTAAAAATGGGTAAAAAGCTTCACTAGACATTTCTACAATAAGACATACAAGTAGTCAATCTACATATGAAAATTTGCTCAACATTGCTAAGCATCAGGGAAATGGAAATCAAGCCACAAGGAGATATAACTCACACCTCTTAGGATGTGTATTATAAAAAGACAATTAGGGCCTGCTGGTTGGCACAGTGGTTGAGAATCCGCCTGCCGATGCAGGGGACACATGTTTGTGCCCCGGTCTCGGAGGATCCCACATGCCGCCGAGCGGCTGGGCCCGTGAGCCATGGCCGCTGAGCCTGTGCGTTTGGAGCCTGTGCTAAACAACGGGAGAGCCCACAACAATGAGAAGCCTGTGTACTGCAAAAAAAAAAAAAAAAAAAGAAAAGAAAAAAAAGAAAATTAATGGATGCTGGCAAAGATGTGAAGAAGTGAAACTTCTGTACCCTGTTTTGTACCCTGTAGTAATGTAAAATGTTGTAGCCATTATGGAAAACAGAATGGAGGTACTCCAAAAATTATTAAGAGAACTATCATAAAATCCAGCAATAACTCATTTAGGTTTATACACAAAGGAGATAAAATGAGAATATCCAAGAGATATCTACAATCTCATGTCCATTGAAGCATTATACACAATACACAACATAGGAAAACTGCCTAGTGTCCATGGGAAGATGAATTAATAAAGAAAATGTGGTGTATACATAGAGTGGAAAGTCATTCAGTCTTTGAAAAAGAAGGAAATCCTGCCATTTGCAGCAACATGAAAGAACTTGGAGGATATTTGTAAGAGTGAAATAAGCCAGTCACAGAAGGTCAAAAACTGAAAGAAAACTCCGAGAAGCAGAGAGTAGAAGGGTGGTTCCAAGAGCTAGCAGGAGGTTGACATGGGAAATCTGTGTTCAATAGTTAGAATGTGTTATTTGCAAAATGGAAAAGTTCTAGACACATGCTGTACAACAAGGTTCATGTAGTCAACAGGACTGCCTGGACATTTCAAAACTTGTTAAGACGTTGGATTTCATCGAATATGTACTTTTACAACAATAAAATACACATATGTAAAATAAATACAAAGTGGAAAAAGGGGAAAAAAGAAGAAAAATAATGAAAGGGAGCCAACAGAGGGAAAGAAGAAAGCAGGAAGGGGCTCGAATGTACACAGGTATCAGGAGATAATGGGAGAGAAGCTCCTCTCCCCAGGCTTTAAATAAGACATCTCTCCAGAGTTCACTCCAGCAAGAGGGTCATGTCCCTTCTCTTCCCCATTCAACCAGAAGCGCCAATAGCATCCTAAGTGTGGCCCAGGCTGTGCTCAGGTGGACACTTTTCCTTGATCTCTAAACCAACCATCCCTGACTCCCCATGGCTCAGGTGCACTTCCTGTATCTCCTTCCACTTCTCTAAAGCATTTCTCTCGTCAAGTCCAGCCCGAGGCTCCAATCCTGCCCTCACACTTGGGGTCCACTGGGCGGGTCTCTGAGTTCTTAAGAGCCTCCCTGTGAGTAGCAGGCACTGAATCGCACACCAGGGTTCCCCTCAGCACCATCAGGAAACTACAACCTAGGGACTGAGGATTTCTAGAACAACTTTACTCATACACAGTCTCTTGTGTAAACAAGTGACATTTTACAATCAAGCATTTACAGTTTTTTCTTTGGTGGGGAAAATATTGACACATATAAGGCAATCATATTCTATTAAAGTATATATTTCTCAAAGGACTCACTATCGAAAAAAAATTTTTAAGTATAACTTTCCATGTTTT
This sequence comes from Hyperoodon ampullatus, assembly GCF_949752795.1. Taxonomy (NCBI): domain Eukaryota; kingdom Metazoa; phylum Chordata; class Mammalia; order Artiodactyla; family Ziphiidae; genus Hyperoodon; species Hyperoodon ampullatus. The sequence goes on from NC_136915.1 coordinate 130,871,550, forward strand.
AATTGACTTTACTCCCAGACTTGTTTGCTTGCAAAAGCCTTCAGAAAATACCAAGAACCTACTTCATCTGGTAGTTTGCACAGCAACATGAGTCGAGATGCTCTTGTCACACTGCTTGGTTTCTCTCTCCCACCTTGCAAAGCACAACCTCCTGTCCGCCCTCCTGGAAAGGGAGCCAGTGCCCACCCTGAGCTCAATCCTGGGGGTAGATCTCTTGGTTCTGTCTTCACTGTATGCAGTGTTTCTTGCCCAGCACACAGAAACACAGCCGGCACAAGTGATGGAAGACATACTCTCTACAGGAGAAGGACATTTCGTTTCCTAACCACAGAATCCGATAGTGAATATTAGCCTCAAAGGATAAAGGTGGAGTGAATTTCCTCCATCTACTCCTGAGGGCTCCTTCTTTCTCGGACTCCTCCAGAACTCGGTGTGGCATGTGGGTACAAGCATGGGCTCCCTGCAGAAAGACGGAGGCCTGCCTAGCACTAGCTGCTTCAGGTAAGGGGAGAGGACTCATCCCAAGGCTCTAATAGGAAACAGTTAGAATGAGGGAAGTGGCAGAGAGATGTATCATAACCATTCAGAATGCTATGAGACCTACTAAGAGATGAGATTTCTTATTAAATGAAGTTGTAATTGACCCAGTAGTAGGGATTCTGAAATCCAGTTTTGTTCACTAAGAATCCAGCCATGGAGCGACTAAGCCCGTGCACCACAACTACTAAGCCTGTGCTCTAGAGCCCGCAAGTCAAGGCCAAGATGTGGGGAATTGGAAAATTTGTACACTGCTGGTGGGAATGTAAAATGTTGCAGCTATTATGAAAAAGAGTATGGGTGTACTCTGTAAAATTATAAACAGAAATATCATATGATTTGGCAATCACAGTTCTGGGTATATATCCAAAGGAAATTAAATCAGTATCACAATGAGATGAACTTAGGTTCATTGCAGCATTCTCCACAATAGCCTAGATATGCAACCAACTTCACAAAACAAGTAAGGGTCCTGTGCCTGAGCTAACCTTAGGTACTTCAAAACTACTCTGTAAGTCTCTTAGCTCCTTAGAGAGGATGAAAGCAATATTAGAGTTAAAAGTAACTTGTCCCAATTCCCTTAGTCTGGAATACTGAAACAAAATTCTACAGCAGAAGGAGCCTCATAAACACACAGCACCTGCCAGGGTTTACCCCAGCCTTGGAAGAACTGGGAAGGATAATACCAAGGCAGGCATGAGGAAAGGTCAGAGGTTAGGCAGGACTGGAGTGTGGGGAACAGGGGCAGGTGTGTCCGGATGGAGGAGTGGGTTGTAAGAAGAGCAGTGACCCTGGGTCCTGCTGCCCTGAGTCACTGTCCTGGGCCTGGTGAATTCCAGGGGACCAGGTTAGCAGGGCTGTGAGATCCAGTGTGTGAAGCGAGCCCAGCAGCCCCTTCACACAGTCCTCTAGAATTCCTGCCGGCCATGAAGGATATTTAGGGGCAGCTGGACGTGGACCCCGCTCAAATGGAAGCATGTCAGCACATCAGCCTTGGGAGGTGCTGAGGCTGAAATGCGGAGAATGAGCACATGCAGTGATCCCAAAGCATGTGTTCTGTGACTTATCCACTGGTGGGAGAGCGCTTTCCATGAGGAATAAACAGTGAGGACAAAAGTAAGATGAAGCTACAAGTCCTGAAAGTGTAGAGGGAGAGAGTTCAAGTCTCATCCACCACCTGACACTCACTATAAGAACTTCTTCTACAGTGTCAAGTGACTATGACAGTTTTGTTCCCACTAGGATATGGCCATCATACGTGAATGTAAAAATGAAGTCAAAATCCTGGTGAAAAATACCCTCCAGGTCCCAAACAGAAATGAACCTTTCATTTTTGGCAGTGAAAAAGCAATGAAAGAGTAGTCTTGTGAGAAAGAAAATTTCTGAATGGCAAAGCAAGAAAAGATGACTATAAGCACAGTACAGTCAAAGGACATGGACACAATAACTCTATTATATCATTAAAATTTGGAAAGAGCAAATCAGAATTCTACACATATTTCCTTCTTCTTCTTGATTTCATATTCACCTTCCTTAGTTTCTAAAGAACCGGGTGGAACCCAAGTGTTCTAGGAATTGTCTCGCTTCAGATCCTACCTGAGAGTTGTTCGCTATGTGAATCGTCATCAGCATCACTGCTATCTGTGCTCTCCGTGGTCCATTCTGTACAAACACACCATGAGCATAAAGTTATTATACAAGTTGACACACCCATTTCTCCTACTCGACTTGCTGGCTCACACAGCATCACGCTGGTCTTCCCTCCAGGTTCTCAGAACTCCCCTGTGCTCTGTGCAGACAGAGCCCTTCAATAAGATATCGATCACAGTTGAAAATTTCAAATGAGGGAGAGATGCTGAGAAAATCACCTTTCGACCCCTCACTTCTATAGACTTATTTATAGCTTTCACCGTCAAACTTACCAACCTGAAATTATAGATGTTACAGACACACTTCACACATGGCTAGTGGGACCAAGCAATTGTGTGTTTTTTGCACTTTTTAATAGAATGAGTTAAGTCTTGTTTGAACTAAATTAATTATAAATAGACACATTTGGTTAGTGGCTACCACACTGGAAAGCTCAGCTCTAAGAAATCCAAAGATGAGAAAGAGGCAACCAGCCACCCTTCCCATGGTTGTTCTTTACTGCAGAAAATTTGATGGCCTGATCTGATCATTCGTACGTAGGTATATCTTGGGCTCTTGGACCCACGCCAGGCATTGGGAGAGTCCTTGTGGACACTGAAATAGTACAGTCAACACTCAGATCCAAGAGGAATTCCCAGCAAGGGGCCCACTTGTAGACAGAGGTGAAGGGCTTGGCCCAGTAAACCTGTATTAGACATAACCAGAGAGTAGGTGCAGGGGGAGGGAGGGATTTCACTCTCTTCATGAGTCCATCCTTCTGAATCCTGACTCTAGAAGACCTGAGGAAGGCAATGGAAAAGGCCCCGTAGGAATTGAAAAATTTGTATACTGAAAACTACACGACATTGCAGAAAAAAATTACAGAAGAGACAAGTAATTGGAATGACATACCATTTTCATAGACTGGATTATTAAATACTGTTGGCATTTCTATACTACATAAAGGGATGTAGACATATATCGCAACAACCCACAAAATTCCATGTCATTATTATAGAAGTGGACAGAATCCTAAAATACATATGGAACCCCCCCAAGTAGATAAAACAATAGTGAGAGCAAAGAGCAATAATGGAGATTATCACTTCCTGAACTCAAAACACATAACAATGCCACAGTAGTCAAAACAGTCTGCTACTGGCATCAAGACAGTGAGATAGACCAATGAAATATAATAGAGAGATCCCAAATAAACGCACATATATATGGCCAACTGATCTTGGCCAAGGTTCTAAGATTACCAAGTGAAGAGAGGATAGTGTCTTCAACAATCAACAGAATGAAAAGGCAACCTATAGGATGGGAGGAAATATGTGTAAACCTTGTATCTGAATAAGAGACCAATATCCAGAATATATAAGAAACTACTACAAGTCAATTTCAGAAAAACAGCGGGCAAATAACTGAGTTTAAAAATGGGTAAAAAGCTTCACTGGACATTTCTCCATAAAGACATACAAGTGGTCAATCTACACATGAAAATTTGCTCAACATCGCTAAGCATCAGGGAAATGGAAATCAAGCCACAAGGAGATATCACTCACACCTGTGTATTAGAATGTGTATTATAAAAAGACAATTAGGGCTTCCCTGGTGGCACAGTGGTTGAGAGTCCGCCTACCGATGCAGGGGACACGTGTTTGTGTCCCGGTCTGGGAGGATCCCACATCCCGCTGAGCGGCTGGGCCCATGAGCCATGGCTGCTGAGCCTGTGCGTTTGGAGCCTGTGCTCCGCAACGGGAGAGCCCACAACAATGAGAGGCCCGTGTACTGCAGAAAAAAAAAAGAAAGAAAATTAATGGATACTGGCAAAGATGTGAAGAAGTGGAACTTCTGTACCCTGTTTTGTACCCTGTAGTAAAGTAAAATGGTATAGCCATTATGGAAAACAGAATGGAGGTCCCTTCAAAAATTATTAAGAGAAGTATCACAAAATCCAGCAATCATTTATTTAGGTTTATATACACAGGAGATAAAACAAGAATGTGCAAGAAATATCTACAATTTCATGTGCATTGCAGCATTATACACAATACACAACATAGGAAAACTGCCTAGTGTCCATGGGAAGATGAATTAATAAAGAAAATGTGTTGGATACATAGAGTGGAATGTCATTCAGTCTTTGAAAAAGAAGGAAATCCTGCCATTTGCAGCAACATGAAAGAACTTGGAGGACATTTTTAATAGTGAATTAAGCCAGTCACAGAAGGTCAAAAACTGAAAGAAAACTCCGAGAAGCAGAGAGTAGAAGGGGGGTTCCAAGATCTGGCAGGAGGTTGACATGGGAAGTCTCTGTTCAATGGTTACAATGTGTTATTACAAAATGGAAAAGTTCTAGACACATGCTGTACAACAAGGTGCATGTAGTCAACAGGACTGCCTGGACATTTCAAAACTTGTTAAGACGTTGGATTTCATCATTTGTGTACTTTACAACAATAAAATACACATATGTAAAATAAATACAAAGTGGAAAAAGGGGAAAAAAGAAGAAAAATAAGGAAAGGGAGTCAACAGAGGGAAAGAAGAAAGCAGGAAGGGTCTCGAATGTACACAGGTATCAGGAGATAATGGGAAAGAAGTTCCTCTCCCCAGGCTTTAAAGAAGACATCTCTCCAGAGTTCACTCCAGCAAGAGCGGAATGTCCTTTGTCTTCCCCATTCAACCAGAAGTGCCAATAGCATCCTAAGTGTGGTCCAGGCTGTGCTCAGGTGTACACTTTTCCTTGATCTGTAAGACAACCACCCCTGACTCCCCATGGCTCAGGTGTCCTTAATGTATCTCCTTCAACTTCTCTAAAGCATTTCCCTCTTCAAGTCCAGCCAGAGGCTCTAATCCTGTCCTCACACGTGGGGTCCACTGGGCGGGTCTCTGAGTTCTTAAGAGCCTCCCTGTGAGTAGCAGGCACTGAATCGCACACCAGGGTTACCCTCAGCACCATCAGGAAACTACGACCTAGGGATTGAGGATTTCTAGAACAACTTTACTCATAGACAGTCTCTTGGGTAAACAAGTGACATTTTACAATCAAGCATTTTCAGTTTTTTCTTTGGTGGGGAAAATATTGACACATATAAGGCAATCATATACTATTAAAGTATGTATTTCTCAAAGACTCATATCGAAAAAAAATTTTTAAGTATAACTTTCCATGTTTTAATTGACTTTACTCCCAGACTTGTTTGCTTGCAAAAGCCTTCAGAAAATACCAAGAACCTACATCATCTGGCAGTTTGCACAGCAACATGAGTGGAAATGCTCTTGCCACACTGCTTGGTTTCTCTGTCCCAGCATGCAAAGCACAACCTCCTGTCCACCCTGCTGGGAAGGGGGCCAGTGCCCACCCTGAGCTCAATCCCTGGGGTAGATCTCTTGGTTCTGTCTTCACTGTATGCAGTGTTTCTTGCCCAGCACACAGAAACACAGCCGGCACAAGTGATGGAAGACATACTCTCTACAGGAGAAGGACATTTCGTTTCCTAACCACAGAATCCGAGAGTGAATATTAGCCTCAAAGGAGAAAGGTGGAGTGAATTTCCTCCATCTACTCCTGAGGGCTCCTTCTTTCTCGGACTCCTCCAGAACTCGGTGTGGCATGTGGGTACAAGCATGGGCTCCCTGCAAAAAGACGGAGGCCTGCCTAGCACTAGCTGCTTCAGGTAAGGGGGGAGGACTCATCCCGAGGCTCTAATAGGAAACAGTTAGAATGAGGGAAGTGGCAGAGAGATGTATCATAACCATTCAGAATGCTATGAGACCTACTAAGAGATGAGATTTCTTATTAAATGAAGTTGTAATTGACGAGTACTTGGGATGCTGAAACCCAGTTTTGTTCACTAAGAATCCAGCCATGGAACAACTAAACCCGTGCACCACAACTACTAAGCCTGTGCTCTAGAGCCCCAAAGTCACAACTACTGAGCCCACGTGCTACAACTATTGAAGCCCATGCACCTAGAGCCCGTGGTCTGGAACAACCGCAGCCACTGAAATGAGAAGCCCGTGCAGTGCAACGAAGACCCAACACAGCCAAAAGAAAAAAAAAAAAGAATCTAGTAAACATTTGCCTGGGTTTTGATAGGATATGTTTTACAGGTTAAATGAGGCTCAATTGGTATAAAATCAATGCACACCCTGAAAGTGTACAGTTTATTTACTTTTATATCCATACCCATTCATGATGCAGTGGGAGTGGGAATATTTTTTAGAGAGTTGGCACCAGTAACAGTGATGTTTATGGGAACATAAATGAAGGGAAACACAACACAAAATATTCACATACACACACAGAATCATACAACTCATTTCACATACAGACACACCCAGTCTCATGCACACAAACCTACACCACCTAACCGTAATACAGCTTCTTCCTGGGACTACAGTAATTGGTCACATTACTTGTAAATCACTTTCTATCACCAGGGCCCCTACTCTCATTCCCAGCACAAATTTGGAATCAGTTTGCCCTCTACACTAAAACCAGCAAGAATGTCCCACTCTCTCATCTTCAAAGTTCTTCCTCCCCAAGTGACTGATTCCAGAATACATACTGTTTACTCGTTCTGTGAAGGCCACCTGCAATTACAGAAGAGAAAACACTATGAGGATAAGATCACAGTGATGCTCAGGTCTTTTGTTCATTTGCTGACAGTAGAAAACCTGATAAGAAACAGTGGTCCAGGGAACCCAACAAGGGTTAACAGAGCAAACCTACTCAGGCTGAAAGGCAAGAACTTTGCTGGGAGGATGGAACTTCCAAGTCCATTTAGGTTGGAAATTACAGAATTCTTTTCCTAGAGGAAAAATCGCTGCAGGAGGGAGAGCTCCGTACTCTATAGGCTGTAATGGATGCTGTCAATTTTAATGTCCTGTGGAATCAGGCACCATGAGTTGGTAATAGACTCTCACTCCACATTCTCCCAACCTAGGGAATTGTATGTATCTGGAAGGAATACCCTCAAATATTCATAACTTAAATCTATTGAAAGAGAAATAAAGCAGCAATATTTCTATCTCAGACCAGAAAAAATCCAGCTTACCTTGATGATCCACGGAGGCTTTTCTTCTGTCCTATCACAGTGCAGGTCAACTGCCACATCCTCAGGGAGAGCTGGAGGGACACAGAGTAACTGTCAGGACACTGGTGCTGCGGCTCAGCAATTACTCAGGGGCTTTCTTCTCGTTGAGGACATGGGGTGGTGTGTATGGATGTGGGAGGTTAGTAAGTGTGGGCTGAGCTGGTGTTGGGCCATCCTCTTTGGGGGATGAAGGAAGGCAAAGGACAAGAGGAAGGAATTGAAAACAGAGCTGTGGTTTTCTAGCTAAGGGGAGCCTAATCAGAAGGGAAGGGTCGATCTAAAAAATGGTAAACACTAAAATGCATGCTCTGTTTCAATGACACAGACCCATGACCCATGCTTTGAGCTTCTGCTAAATTGCCACTGTCTCTTGATTTTTCCCAGATCACTCTTTCCCTAGCATCCACAATGCCAGCTACTGCATTTATCATGTCTTCTGTTGTATGATATTTTATACTTGATTAACAGCAACCTCCATTAAAGGACTGAATTCAATCCTAGACAAAATATGCTATATTTATTCACTAATCACTTGTCTTAAAGAAAATCAAATACACAAGATTTGACAAAACTGAAATCCTACCATTTAGATACAGCCACTATCAATCGTATCATATTTTTCTCCCAGTCTTTGTTTTCTATACAATGTATGTATGCCCACTGAGTCAGGGGCTGTCCATACTCTAGGGAGCTGTTCCATAAGTGGGACACTTCGTTATGAAGAGGGAGCAAAGACTGAGCACAGCCTGTCTCTAACCCAGCTGTGCACGAGAAGTGTACAGGCTAAAAGTCAGGTTCCACTTTGAGTCCTTGGGTGTGGGCTACAGGAATTGACCAATGCTAAGGCTTATGGTAATGTTATCCAATACAATAAAATAGCTCCCTGATTCTTATCTGCTTTTGGCCTTGTTTAAGCAGTGACACCAGCACTGACAGATATGACCTGTACTGTATACATGGGGTCTCACACCTCTCAGAATCTGTGAGCTGACCAGGAGAATGCAGGTCTTGAGGTGAATTTCACATTAATGACTCTGCCAAAGTCAACTGATAAGTCCACCCATAGCTGCGCTGGATTCTGTGATCATTAAGGCCACCTGATGGGCAAGGTCTGGAACTTTGGAGATGCTAGTACTTTCAGCCAACGATACAGATGCAGGGACTCCCTTGCTCCATGACTGAGGATCCCTTGGCTGAGTGGTAAGTGCAGGTCAGGGATCAACTGCACCCACATTGGGACCCACCCCTGGGTTCTTAGTTTGGCTTTTCCACTTAGGAGGTCAAGAGCTTAGAACATTTATCTCTGCACCATCTCCTTCTGAGGAAAAGGAATATTAACCAAATCTGGGCAACAGCTGTGTTGAAGGAAGAACATGCAACCAACTTCACAAAACAAGTAAGGGTCCTGTGCCTGAGCTAACCTTAGGTACTTCAAAACAACTCCGTAAGTCTCTTAGCCCCTTAGAGCGGATGAAAGCAATATTAGAGTTAAAAGTAACTTGTCCCAATTCCCTTATTCTGGAATACTGAAACAAAATTCTACAGCAGAGGAAGACTCATAAACACACAGCACCTGCCAGGGTTTATCCCAGCCTTCGAAGAACTGGGAAGGATAATACCAAGGCAGGCATGAGGAAAGGTCAGAGGGTAGGCAGAACTGGGGTGTGTGGAGCAAGGGCTAGATTGTCTGGAAGGAGCAGTGGGTTGTAAGAAGAGCAGTGACCCTGGGTCCTGCTGCCCTGAGTCTGTGTCCTGGGCATGGTCAAAACCAGGAGACCAGGTCAGCAGGGCTGTGAAAGCAATTGTGTGAAGAAGCCCAGCAGCCCCTTCACACAGCTCCCTAGAATTCCTGCCGGCCATGAAGGGTCCTTAGGGGTAGCTGGACGTGGACACCTCTCAAATGGAAGCATGTCAGCACATCAGCCTTGGGGAAATGGAGAGGCTGAGATGAGCTCAAGGAGCTCATGCAGTGATCCCACAGCACGTGTTCTGTGACTCATCCATCTCTGGGACTGTCCTTTACAAGAGGAACTAACAGTGAGCACAAAACATGAGGTGAAGCCACAAGTCCTGAAAGTGCAGAGGGAGACAGTTCACTTCTCATCCACCACCTCACCCTTTCTAGAAGAACTTGGTCTCAAGTTTCAAGGGCCCATGAGAGTTTTGACCCACAGGTTCTGTCCATCATAGGTCAATATGCAAAAGAAAACAAACTCTCCTGTGCACAATACCCTAGATGTGCTAACCAGAAAACAAACTTCCATATTAGGCAGTGACAAGCACAAGAAAGAGCAGCTCATGTGGAAAAGATCATTTTCGATGAGCAAATGAAGAAAAGGTGATTATAGAGCACAGTCACGTCTAAGGACATAATTGCTCTCTATTGTATCATTAAAATAAGAAAAAAACAAGTCAGAACTCTACACATATTTCATTCTTCTTTCTGAATTCATATCCACCTTCCTCAGTCTCCAAAGCAGGAGATATAACCCTAAAGTTCCAGGAAACCTGTGCAATTAGATCCTACCTAAGTGTTGTTCCTACCTGTATCCTTTTCCTTATCACGGCCACAAATGCTATCCAGAGTCGATTCTGTAGAAAAACGAACATGAATTTACAAGTCTTATGGATACATTTAAAATGTGACTAATGTGACTGAGTAATTGGATATTTTATTTTGTTTTATTATAATACACTGAGTTAATCATTAATTGAATTAAATAAATTATAACAGGCACATCTAGCTAGTGGCTACCACACTATAATACACATCCCTCTCTCTCTCTCTCTCCATATATATATATATATATATATATATATATATATATATATATATATATCTACCAATTCAAGATGGCTGTTTGCTGATGGTTTACCAAAGGAAAAACTTGTGCCCCATGAAGTACTTAGCCCAAGGAGTAAGAGGGATGTGTCCCTCTGCTGGATTCCCTGGTAACCGATGAGCCCAACTGCTGTCAATTCCCGCTTTAACTGGTAGCCTGCCTATTCCGCCCAGAGGGAAGAATGCTGCTACTGCTTCTGCTGCATTCTGCCTGCCATTGGCTATCTACAGTGGGATGTCTCTCTGGGACTACATTGCTTCTGACGTGAAAGATCTCCCATCTATTAAATCATGAATGCCTCTGTCCCTGACTCCGGGCCCTTTCCTTAGCCCTGAGGCTGAGCAAGTACAGGGCTTGCAGGCGTGAGAGGTGCAGCCCAACACCTTCTGCAGGGCAGTTTGCTGGCCAGATTTGATGATTCATTTGTAGGTGTTTCCTAGGCTCATGCACACTTGCCAGGCACTCATGAGACCTTGGGGACACTGAAACAGTAATGTCAACACCCAGAACCTAGAGGAATTCCCGACAGGTGTTCCACTTGAGGAGAGAGGTAATGAGCATGGCCCAGTGCACCTGTGCTAGACATGATCAGCGAGCAGGTGCAGAAGGGAGGGAGGGACATTCACTCACTTCATGAGGCCATCCTTCTCACCACTGCCTCTGAAAAATCCAGGAAAGGAAGGGACAAAATGCCCTTAGAAGGTAAATGGCCTGTACACTGAAAACTACAAACCAATGCTGAAAGAATTTAACAAGGAACAAATAATTGAAATGACATATCATATTCATAGGCTGGAGACTTATTATTGTTGACATTTCTACACTATGCAAAGGTAAGTATAAATTCATTGTAATACATATCAAAATCCCAATGTCATTTTCAAAGAAATAGAAAAAAAAAGATCCTAAAATATATATGGAAACACTAAGGACTCCAAACAGACAAAAGAAACCTGAGAACAAAGAACATAGATGGAGGCTTCTCACTTCCTGACTTCAAAACACATTACAAAGCCACAGGACTCAAAACTGTAAGGTACTGACAAAGAAACAGATACATAGGTCTAAAGACCAGAATAAATAACCCCAAAGAAAACTCATAGATACATGGCCAAATGAAATTCACCAAGCTTCTAAGACAACAAATAGGGAAAGTATAGTTTTTTCAACAGTCAATAGGATGAAAATATAACTTACAGAAAGATTACAAACATATATCAGAAAAGGAGCTAATGTCCAAAACATATAAGAAAAACACTACAACTCAAATGCAACCGAAGTTAAAAAATTAAAAAGGGTAAATAAATGGGTTAAGAAATGTGCAAAGACTTAAATAAGACATTTCCTGAAAAAGACATACAAATGGCTAACAAATATAGGAAAAGGTTCTCAACCTCACTAATCATCAGGGCAATGCAAATGAACACCTCACACCTGTTAGGCTGTGTATTATAAAGAAAAAAATTAACAGTTTAAGGTCAAGATGTGGGGAATTGGAAACTTTGTACACAGCTGGTGGTAATGTAAAATGGTGCAGCTCTTATTAAAAAGAGTATGAGGGTTCCTTATAAAATTATAAACTGAAATATCGTATGATTCAGCAATCACAGTTCTGGGTATATATCCAAAGGAAATTAAATCAGTATCACAATGAGATGAACTTAGGTTCATTGCAGCATTCTCCACAATAGCCTAGATATGCAACCAACTTCACAAAACAAGTAAGTGTCCTGTGCCTGAGCTAACCTTAGGTACTTCAAAACAACTCTGTAAGTCTCTTAGCCCCTTAGAGAGGATGAAAGCAATATTAGAGTTAAAAGTAACTTGAACCAATTCCCTAAGTCTGGAATACTGACACAAAAGTTCTACAGCAGGGGAAGCCTCCTAAACACACAGCACCTGCCAGGGTTTACCCCAGCCTTGGAAGAACTGGGAAGGATAAGCCCAAGGAAGGCCTGAGGAAAGGTCAGAGGGTAGGCAGGACTGGAGTGTGGGGAGCAGGGGCAGGGCTGTCCGGATGGAGCAGTGGGTTGTAAGAAGAGCAGTGACCCTGGGTCCTGCTGCACTGAGTCTCTGTCCTGGGCCTGGTGAATGCCAGGAGACCAGGTTAGCGGGGCTGTGAGAGACAGTGTGTGAAGTGAGCCCAGCAGCCCCTTCACACAGTCCTCTAGAATTCCTGCCAGCCATGAAGGGTCTTTAGGGGCAGTAGGACTTGGAGCCCTCTCAGTTGGAAGCATCTCAGCACATCAGCCTTGGGAGGTGCTGAGGCTGAAATGAGGAGACTGAGCACATGCAGTGATCCCAAAGCATGTGTTCTGTGACTCATCCACCTCTGGGAGCGTGTGTTCCATGAGGAATAAACAGTGAGGACAAAAGTAAGATGAAGCTACATGTCCTGAAAGTGTAGAGGGAGAGATTTCAAGTCTCATCCACCACCTGACACTCACTATAAGAACTTCTTCTCCAGTGTCAAGTGACTATGAGAGTTTTGTTCCCACTAGGATATGGCCATCATACGTGAATGTAAAAATGAAGACAAAATCCTGGTGAAAAATACCCTCCAGGTACCAAACAGAAATGAACCTTTCATTTTTGGCAGTGAAAAAGCAATGAAAGAGTAGTCTTGTGAGAAAGAAAATTTCTGAATGGCAAAGCAAGAAAAGATGACTATAAGCACAGTACAGTCAAAGGACATGGACACAATAACTCTATTATATCATTAAATTTGGAAAGAACAAATCAGAATTCTACACATATTTCCTTCTTCTTCCTGATTTCATATTCACCTTCCTTAGTTTCTAAAGGAGTGGGTGGAACCCAAGTGTTTTAGGAATTGTCTCGCTTTAGATCATACCTGAGAGTTGTTCCCTACGTGAATCGTCATCAGCATCCCTGCTATGTATGCTCTCTACCATGCATTTTGTACAAACACAACCATGAGCATAAAGTTATTATACAAGTTGACCCACCCATTTCTCCTACTCGACTTGCTGGCTCACACAGCATCACCCTGGTCTTCCCTCCATGTTCTCAGACCTCCCCTGTGCTCTGTGCAGACAGAGTCCTTCAATAAGATATTGATCACAGTTAAAAATTTCAAATGAGGGAGAGATGCTGAGAAAATCACCTTTCGACCCCTCACTTCTATAGACCCATTTATAGCTTTCACGGTCAACCTTACCAACCTGAAATTCCAGATGTTACAGACATACTTGAAACATTGCTAGTGTGACTAATCAATTGTGTGATTTTTGCATTTTTTAATAGAATGAGTTAATTATTGTTTGAACTAAATTAATTATAAATAGATACATTTGGTTAGTGGATACCACACTGGAAAGCTCAGCTCTAAGAAATCCAAAGATGAGAAAGAGGCAAGCAGCCACCTCTCCCTTGGCTGTTCTTTACTGCAGAAAATTTGATGGCCTGATATGATCATTCGTATGTAGGTATATCTTGGGCTCTTGGACACACGCCAGGCATTGGGAGAGTCCTTGTGGACACTGAAATAGTACAGTCAACACTCAGATCCAAGGGGAATTCCCAGCAAGGGGCCCACTTGTAGACAGAGGTGAAGGGCATGGCCCAGTGCACCTGTATTAGATATAATCAGAGAGTAGGTGCAGAGGGGAGGGATGGATTTCACTCTCTCCATGAGTCCATCCTTCTCACCCCTGAATCTAGAAGACCTGAAGAAGGCAGAGGAAAAGGCCCCGTAGGAGGTGAAAAATTTGTATACTGAAAACTACAGGATATGGTGGAAAGAAATTAAAGAACAGACAAGTAATTGGAATGACATACCATGTTCATAGACTGGATTATTAAATACTGTTGGCATTTCTATACTACATAAAGGGATGTACACATATATCACAACCACCCCCAAAATTCCATGTCATTATTATTGAAGTGGACAGAATTCTAAAATACATATGCAACCCGCTAAGTAGATAAAACAATCTTGAGAGCAAAGAGCAATGATGGAGATTAACACTTCCTGAACTCAAAACACATAACAATGCCACAGTAGTCAAAACAGTCTGCTACTGGCATCAAGACAGTGAGATAGACCAATGAAATATAATAGAGAGATCCCAAATAAACGCACATATATATGGCCAACTGATCTTTTCCAAGGTTCTATGATTACCAAGTGAAGAGAGGATAGTCTCTTCAACAATCAACAGAATGAAAAGGCAACCTATAGGATGGGAGGAAATATGTGTAAACCTTGTATCTGAATAAGGGACCAATATCCAGAATATATAAGAAACTACTACAAGTCAATTTCAGAAAAACAGCGGGCAAATAACTGAGTTTAAAAATGGGTAAAAAGCTTCACTAGACATTCCTCCATAAAGACATATAAGTGGTCAATCTACATATGAAAATTTGCTCAACATCGCTAAGCATCAGGGAAATGGAAATCAAGCCACAAGGAGATATCACTCACACCTGTTAGGATGTGTATTATAAAAAGACAATTAGGGCTTCCCTGGTGGCACAGTGTTTGAGAGTCCGCCTGCCGATGCAGGGGACACTGCAAAAAAAAAAAAAAGAAAAAAAGAAAGAAAATTAATGGATGCTGGCAAAGATGTGAAAAAGTGGAACTTCTGTACACTGTTTTGTACCCTGCAGTAATGTAAAATGGTGTAGCCATTATGGAAAACAGATTGGAGGTCCCCCCAAAATTATTAAGAGAACTATCATAAAATCCACAATCACTCATTTAGTTTTATATACAAAGGAGATAAAACAAGAATGTTCAAGAGATATCTACAATCTCATGTCCATTGCAGCATTATACACAATAGAGGATAACTGCCTAGTTTCCATGGGAAGATGAATTAATAAAAAAATGTGGTGTACACATACAGTGGAATGTCATTCAGTCTTTGAAAAAGAAGGAAATCCTGCCATTTGCAGCAACACGAAAGAACTTGGAGGACATTTGTAAGAGTGAAATAAGCCAGTCACAGAAGGTCAAAAACTGAAAGAAAACTCCGAGAAGCAGAGAGTAGAAGGGTGATTGCAAGATCTGGCAGGAGGTTGACATGGGAAGTCTCTGTTCAATGGTTAGAATGTGTTATTTCAAAATGGAAAAGTTCTAGACACAGGCTGAACAACAAGGTGCATGTAGTCCACAGGACTGACTGGACATTTCAAAACTTGTTAAGAAGTTCGATTTCATTGTATGTGTACTTTTACAACAATAAAATATACATATGTAAAATAAATACAAAGTGGAAAAAGGGGAAAAAAGAAGAAAAATAAGGAAAGGGAGTCAACAGAGGGAAAGGAGAAAGCAGGAAGGGTCTCGAATGTACACAGTTATCAGGAGATAATGGGAGAGAAGCTCCTCTCCCCAGGCTTTAAAGAAGACATCTCTCCAGAGTTCACTCCAGCAAGAGGGGGATGTCCTTTCTCTTCCCCATTCAACCAGGAGTGCCAATAGCATCCTAAGTGTGGCCCAGGCTGTGCTCAGGTGGACACTTTTCCTTGATCTCTAAACCAGCCACCCCTGACTCCCCATGGCTCAGGTGCACTTCCTCTATCTCCTTCCACTTCTCTAAAGCATTTCCCTCTTCAAGTCCAGCCAGAGGCTCTAATCCTGTCCTCACACGTGGGGCCCACTGGGCGCGTCTCTGAGTTCTTAAGAGCCTGCCTGTGAGTAGCAGGCACTGAATCGCACATCAGGGTTTCCCTCAGCACCATCAGGAAACTACGACCTAGGGATTGAGGATTTCTAGAACAACTTTACTCATAGACAGTCTCTTGGCTAAACAAGTGACATTTTACAATCAAGCATTTTCAGTTTTTTCTTTGGTGGGGAAAATATTGACACATATAAGGCAATCATATTCTATTAAAGTATGTATTTCTCAAAGGACTCACTATCGAAAAAAAATTTTTATATATAACTTTCCATGTTTTAATTGACTTTACTCCCAGACCTGTTTGCTTGCAAAAGCCTTCAGAAAATACCAAGAACCTACTTCACCTGGCAGTTTGCACAGCAACATGAGTGGAGATGCTCTTGTCACACTGCTTGTTTTCTCTATCCCAGCATGCAAAGAACAACATCATGTCCGCCTTCCTGGGAAGGGAGCCAGTGCCCACCCTGAGCTCAATCCCTGGGGTAGATCTCTTGGTTCTGTCTTCACTGTATGCAGTGTTTCTTGCCCAGCACACAGAAACAGGGCCAGCACAACTGATGGAAAACAAACTTTCCACAGGAGAAGGACATTTCGTTTCCTTAGCACAGAATCCAATAGTGAATATTAGACTCAAAGGAGAAAGGTGGAGTGAATTTCCTCCATCTACTCCTGGAGGCTCCTTCTTTCTCGGAATCCTGCAGAACTCGGTGTGGCATGTGGGTACAAGCATGGGCTCCCTGCAAAAGGAAGGAGGCCTGCCTAGCACTAGGTGCTTCTGGTAAGGGGGGAGGACTCATCCCGAGGCTCTAATAGGAAACAGTTAGAATGAGGGAAGTGGCAGAGAGATGTATCATAACCATTCAGAATGCTATGAGACCTACTAAGAGATGAGATTTCTTATTAAATGCAATTGTAATTGACCCAGTAGTAGGCATGCTGGAACCCAGTTTTGTTCACTAAGAATCCACCCATGGAGCAACTAAGCCCGTGCACAACAACTACTAAGCCTGTGCTCTAGAGCCCGCAGGTCAAGGCCAAGATGTCGGGAATTGGAAATATTGTACGCTGCTGGTGGGAATGTAAAATGGTGCAGCTATTATGAAAAAGAGTATGGGGGTTCCTTATAAAATTATAAACAGAAATATCATATGATTCAGCAATCACAGTTCTGGGTATATATCCAAATGAAATTAAATCAATATCACAATGAGATGAAGTTAGGTTCACTGTAGCATTCTCCAAAATAGCCTAGATATGCAACCAACTTCACAAGAGAAGTAAGTGTCCTGTGCCTGAGCTAATCTTAGGTACTTCAAAACTACTCTGTAAGTCTCTTAGCCCCTTAGAGAGGATGAAAGCAATATTAGAGTTAAAAGTAACTTGTCCCAATTCCCTTAGTCTGGAATACTGAAACAAAATTCTACAGCAGAGGAAGCCTTATAAACACACAGCACCTGACAGGGTTTACCCCAGCCTTGGAAGAACTGGGAAGGATAAGACCAAGGCAGGCTTGAGGAAAGGTCAGAGGGTATGCAGGACTGGAGTGTGGGGATCAGGGGCAGGGCTGGCCGGATGGAGCAGTGGGTTGTAAGAAGAGCAGTGACCCTGAGTCCTGCTGCCCTGAGTCTCTGTCCTGGGCCTGGTCAGTCAATTCCAGGAGACCAGGTTAGCAGGGCTGTGAGAGTCAGTGTGTGAAGAAGCCCAGCAGCCCCTTCACACAGTCCTCTAGAATTCCTGCTGGCCATGAAGGGTCTTTAGGGGCAGCTGGACGTGGAGCCCTCTCAAATGGAAGCATGTCAGCACATCAGCCTTGGGAGGTGCTGAGGCTGAAATGAGGAGACTGAGCACATGCAGTGATCCCAAAGCATGTGTTCTGTGACTCATCCACCTCATGGAGCGCATTTTCCATGAGGAATCAACAGTGAGGACAAAAGTAAGATGAAGCTACAAGTCCTGAAAGTGTAGAGGGAGAGAGTTCAAGTCTCATCCACCACCTGACACTAAATATAAGGACTTGTTCTCCAGTGTCAATTGATTATGAGACTTTTGTTCCCACTAGGATATGGCCATCATACGTGAATGTAAAAAGGAAACCAAAATCCCTGGTGCAAAATACACTCCAGGTACCAAACAGAAACGAAGCTTTCATCTTTGGCAGTGAAAAAGCAATGAAAGAGTAGTCTTGTGAGAAAGAAAATTTCTGAATGGCAAAGCAAGAAAAGATGACTATAGACGGATCCCGACGGGGCCTTCGGCTCGGGGCTGCCTCGCCTGGGCAACCCTTACATCGAGGACAGCCTACTGCCGGCCTTCCTGAGGAGACGCCTGCCCGCCGAGTTCTGGAGACTGAAATCCCAAGGTCAGGGTGCCAGCAGGGATGCTTACTGAATCTCCAGTACTATGTTGACTAGAACTGGGAGGAGTGGATATCTTTGTCTTGTTCCTTATCTTAGGGGAAAGCATCCACTCTTTCACCATCCGTCTTTAAGACATTTTGATTGGAGCCGGAGGAAGATGGCGGAAGAGTAAGACGCGGAGATCACCTTCCTCCCCACAGATACATCAGAAATTCATCTACACGTGGAACAACTCCAACAGAACACCTACTGAACGCTGACAGAAGACCTCAGACCCCCCCAAAAGCCTCCGAGGCAGCGGATTAAAGCTCCACGGTCCATTTGATGTGCCCTGCGTCTGTGGAGTGCATGAATGGACAGCGAATCATCCCAAATTGAGGAAGTGGACCTTGAGGACAAGATTTAAGACTTTCCCCCCTTTTTTTCCCCTCTTTTTACAACGAATTATCTCAAATTAAGGAGGTGGACTTAGCAAGATTTCAGACTTTTCGCCCTTTTCCTCTTTTTACAACGAATTATCCCAAATCGAGGAGGTGGACTTGGAGAGCAAGATTTTTGATTTTCCCCCCTGCTCTCTTTTTGTGAATGTGTATGTGTAATCTTCTGTGTAAGATTCTCTCTGTATAGCTTTGCTTCCACCATATGTCCCAGGGTTCTTTCGGTCCGTGTTTTTTTTCAATAATTACTTTTTAATTTTAATAACGCTACTATATTTCATACTTTATTCTATTTTACTTTACCTGCTCTTTCTTTTTTTCCTCCCTTCCCTTCCTCCCTCCCTCCCTCCGCTCCTCCTTTCCTTCTTTCTTTTTCTTTCCTCCATCCCTCCCTCCCTCCCACCCTTCTTCTTTCCACTTTCTTTTTCTTTCCTTCCTCCCTCCCTCCCTCCCTCCCTCCTGTCTTTCTTTCTTTCTTTCCTTCCTCCCTCCCTCCCTCTCTTCTTCCATTCACTCTTCCTTTTGCTTTCATTCCTCCCACCCTCCCTCCTTTCTTTCCTTTCTTTCCATCCTTCCTCCCTCCCTCCTTTCTTTCTTTCTTTCTTCCTTCCTTCCTTCCTTCCCTTCTTCCTTTCTTTCAATCTCTCTTTCTTTCTTCTACTAATTATTTCTTTCTACTTTTTCTCACTGTTATTCTGAGCCGGGTGGATGAAAGGCTCTTGGTGCTGCAGCCAGTAGTTAGTGCTGTGCCTCTGAAGTGGGAGAGCCAACTTCAGGACACGGGTCCACAAGAGACCTCCCAGCTCCACATAATATCAAGCAGTGAAAATCTCCCAGGAATCTCCATCTCAACACCAGCACCCAGCTTCAGTCAACGACCAGCAAGCTACAGTGCTGGTCACCCTATGCCAAGCAACTAGCAAGGAAGGAACACAACCCCACCCATTAGCAGAGAGGATACCTAAAAACATAATAAGGCCACAGGCACCCCAAAACACACCACCAGACGTGGACCTGTCCACCAGAAAGACAAGATCGAGCTTCAACCACCAGAACACAGGCATTAGTCCCCCCCACCAGGAAGCCTACACAACCTACTGAAACAACCTTAGCCACGGGGGACAGACACCAAAAACAATGGGAACTACGAATCTGCAGCCTGCAAATAGGAGACCCCAAACACAGTAACATAAGCAAAATGAGAAAGCAGAAAAACACACAGCAGGTGAAGGAGCAAGATAAAAACCTACCAGACCTAACAAATGAAGAGGTAATAGGCAGTCTACCTGAAAAAGAATTCAGAATAATGATAGTAAAGCTGATCCAAGATTCTATTTCCCAGATCCAAAATCTTGGAAATAGAATAGACAATATGCAAGAAACAGTTAACAAGGACCTAGAAGAACTAAAGATGAATCAAGCATCGATTAAAAACACAATAAATGAAATGAAAAATACTCTAGATGGGATCAATAGCAGAATAACTGAGGCAGAAGAACGGATAAGTGAGGTGGAAGATAAAATAGTGGAAATAACTGATGCAGAGCAAAATAAAGAAAAAAGAATGAAAAGAACAGAGGACAGTCTCAGAGACCTCTGGGACAACATTAAATGCACCAACATTCGAATTATAGGGGTTCCAGAAGAAGAAGAGAAAAAGAAAGGGACTGAGAAAATATTTGAAGAGATTATAGTTGAAAACTTCCCTAATATGGGAAAGGAAATAGTTAATCAAGTCCAGGAGGCACAGAGAGTCCCATACAGAATAAATCCAAGAAGAAATACGCCAAGACACATATTAATCAAACTGTCAAAAATTAAACACAAAGAAATCCTATTAAAAGCAGCAAGGGAAAAACAACAAATAACATACAAGGGAATCCCCATCAGGTTAACAGCTGATCTCTCAGCAGAAACTCTACAAGCCAGAAGGGAGTGGCAGGACATAATTAAAGTGATGAAGGACAGAAACCTGCAACCAAGATTACTCTACCCAGCAAGGATCTCATTCAGATTTGATGGAGAAATTAAAACCTTTACAGACAAGCAAAAGCTGAGAGAGTTCAGCACCACCAAACCAGCTTTACAACAAATGCTAAAGGAACTTCTCTAGGCAAGAAACACAACAGAAGGACTATACCTACAATAACGAACCCAAAGCCATTAAGGAAATGGGAATAGGAACATACATATCAATAATTACCTTAAATGTAAATGGACTAAATGCTCCCACCAAAAGACACAGAGTGGCTGAATGGATACAAAAACAAGACCCATATATATGCTGTCTACAAGAGACCCACTTCAGACCTAGAGACACATACAGATTGAAAGTAAGGGGATGGAAAAAGATATTCCATGCAAATGGAAATCAAAAGAAAGCTGGAGTAGCAATTCTTATATCAGACAAAATAGACTTTAAAATAAAGAATATTAGAAGAGACAAAGAAGGACACTACATAACGATAAAGGGATCGATCCAAGAAGAAGATATAACAATTGTAAATATTTATGCACCCAACATAGCAGCACCTCAATACATAAGGCAAATACTAACAGCCATAAAAGGGGAAATCGACAGTAACACAATCATAGTAGGGGACTTTAACACCCCACTTTCACCAATGGACAGATCATCCAAAATGAAAATAAATAAGGAAACACAAGCTTTAAATGATACATTAAACAAGATGGACTTAATTGATATTTATAGGACATTCCACCCAAAAACAACAGAATACACATTTTTCTCAAGTGCTCATGGAACATTCTCCAGGATAGATCATATCTTGGGTCACAAATCAAGCCTTGGTAAATTTAAGAAAATTGAAATTGTATCAAGTATCTTTTCCGACCACAATGCTATGAGACTAGACATCAATTACAGGAAAAGATCTGTAAAAAATACAAACACATGGAGGCTAAACAATACACTACTCAATAACGAAGGGATCACTGAAGAAATCAAAGAGGAAATTAAAAAATACCTAGAAACAAATGACAATGGAGACACGACGACCCAAAACCTATGGGACGCAGCAAAAGCAGTTCTAAGGGGGAAGTTTATAGCAATACAATCCCACCTTAAGAAACAGGAAACATTTCGAGTAAACAACCTGACCCTGCACCTAAAGCAATTAGAGAAAGAAGAACAAAAAACCCCCAAAGTTAGCAGAAGGAAAGAAATCATAAAGATCAGATCAGAAATAAATGAAAAAGAAATGAAGGAAACGATAGCAAAGATCAACCAAACTAAAAGCTGGTTCTTTGAGAAGATAAACAAAATTGACAAACCATTAGCCAGACTCATCAAGAAAAGAAGGGAGAAGACTCAAATCAGTAGAATTAGAAATGAAAAAGGAGAAGTAACAACTGACACTGCAGAAATACAAAAGATCATGAGAGATTACTACAAGCAACTCTATGCCAATAAAATGGACAACCTGGAAGAAATGGACAAATTCTTAGAAATGCACAACCTGCCAAGACTGACTCAGGAAGAAATAGAAAATATGAATAGACCAATCACAAGCACTGAAATTGAAACTGTGATTAAAAATCTTCCATCAAACAAAAGCCCAGGACCAGATGGCTTCACAGGCGAATTCTATCAAACATTTAGAGAAGAGCTAACACCCATCCTTCTCAAACTCTTCCAAACAATATCAGAGGAAGGAACACTCCCAAACTCATTCTACGAGGCCACCATCACCTTGATACCAAAACCAGGCAAGGATGCCACAAAGAAAGAAAACTACAGGCCAATATCACTGATGAACATAGATGCAAAAATCCTCAACAAAATACTAGCAAACAGAATCCAACAGCACATTAAAAGGATCATACACCATGATCAAGTGGGGTTTATTCCAGGAATGCAAGGATTCTTCAATATACGCAAATCAATCAATGTGATACACCATATTAACAAGTTGAAGGAGAAAAACCATATGATCATCTCAATAGATGCAGAGAAAGCTTTCGACAAAATTCAACACCCATTTATGATAAAAACCCTGCAGAAAGTAGGCATAGAGGGAACTTTCCTCAACATAATAAAGGCCATATATGAAAAACCCACAGCCAACATTGTCCTCAATGGTGAAAAATTGAAACCATTTCCACTAAGATCAGGAACAAGACAAGGCTGCCCACTCTCACCACTCTTATTCAACCTAGTTTTGTAAGTTCTAGCCACAGCAATCAGAGGAGAAAAGGAAATAAAAGGAATCCAAATTGGAAAAGAAGAAGTAAAGCTGTCACTGTTTGCAGATGACATGATACTATTCATAGAGAATCCTAAAGATGCTACCGAAAAACTACTAGAGCTAATCAATGAATTTGGTAAAGTAGCAGGATACAAAATTAATGCACAGAAATCTCTGGCAATCCTGTACACTAATGATGAAAAATCTGAAAATGAAATCAAGAAAACACTCCCATTTACCATTGCAACAAAAAGAATAAAATATCTAGGAATAAACCTACCAAAGGAGACAAAAGACCTGTATGCAGAAAATTATAAGACACTGATGAAAGAAATTAAAGATGATACAAATAGATGGAGAGATATACCATGCTCCTGGATTGGAAGAATCAATATTGTGAAAACGACTGCTACCCAAAGAAATCTACAGATTCAATGCAATCCCTATCAAACTACCACTGGCATTTTTCACAGAAGTAGAACAAAAAATTGCAAAATTTGTTTGGAAAAACAAAAGACTCCGAATAGCCAAAGCAATCTTGAGAACGAAAAACGGAGCTGGAGGAATCAGGCTCCCTGACTTCAGACTATACTACAAAGCTACAGTAATGAAGACAGTGTGGTACTGGCATAAAAACACAAAGATAGATCAATGGAACAGGATAGAAAGCCCAGAGATAAACCCACGCACATATGGTCAACTTATCTTTGATAAAGGAGGCAGGAATGTACAGTGGAGAAAGGACAGCCTCTTCAATAAGTGGTGCTGGGAAAACTGGACAGGGACATGTAAAAGTATGAGATTCGATCATTCCCTAACACCATACACAAAAATAAGCTCAAAGTGAATTAAAGACCTAAATGTAAGGCCAGAATCTATCAAACTCTTAGAGGAAAACATAGGTAGAACACTCTATGACATCAATCACAGCAAGATCCTTTTGGACCCACCTCCTAGAGAAATGGAAATAAAAACAAAGATAAACAAATGGGACCTAATGAAACTTCAAAGCTTTTGCACAGCAAAGGAAACCATGAACAAGACCAAAAGACAACCCTCAGAATGGGAGAAAATATTTTCAAATGAAGCAACTGACAAAGGATTAATCTCCAAAATTTATAAACAGCTCATGCAGCTCAATAGCAAAAAAACAAACAACCCAATCCAAAAATGGGCAGAAGACTTAAATAGGCATTTCTCCAAAGAAGATATACAGACTGCCAACAAACACATGAAAGAATGCTCAACATCATTAATCATTAGAGAAATGCAAATCAAAACTACAATGAGATATCATCTCACACCAGTCAGAATGGCCATCATCAAGAAATCTAGAAACAATAAATGCTGGAGAGGGTGTGGAGAAAAGGGAACACTCTTGCACTGCTGGTGGGAATGTGAATTGGTACAGCCACTATGGAGAACAGTATGGAGGTTCTTTAAAAAACTACAAATAGAACTACCATATGACCCAGCAATCCCACTACTAGGCATATACCCTGAGAAAACCATAATTCAAAAAGAGACATGTACCAAAATGTTCATTGCAGCTCTATTCACAATAGCCCGGAGCTGGAAACAACCTAAGTGTCCATCATCGGATGAATGGATAAAGAAGATGTGGCACATATATACAATGGAATATTACTCAGCCATAAAAAGAAACGAAACTGAGCTATTTGTAATGAGGTGGATAGACCTAGAGTCTGTCATACAGAGTGAAGTAAGTCAGAAAGAGAAAGACAAATACCGTATGCTAACACATATATATGGAATTTAAAAAAAAAATGTCATGAAGAACCTAGAGGTGAAACGGGAATAAAGACACAGACCTACTTGAGAATGGACTTGAGGATATGGGGAAGGGGAAGGGTAAGCTGTGACAAAGGGAAAGAGAGGCATGGACATATATACACTACCAAACGTAAGGTAGATAGATAGTGGGAAGCAGCCGCAGAGCACAGGGAGATCAGCTCGGTGCTTTGTGACCGCCTGGAGGGGTGGGATGGGGAGGGTGGGAGGGAGGGAGATGCATGAGGGAGGGGATGTGGGAACAGATGTATATGTATGACTGATTCACTTTGTTATAAAGCAGAAACTAACAAAAAAAAATAAAAATAAAAATAAAAAAATAAAAAAAATAAATAAAAGATGACTATAAGCACAGTACAGTCAAAGGACACGGACACAATAACTCTATTATATCATTAATTTGGAAGGAACAAATCAGAATTCTACACATATTTCCTTCTTCTTCCTGATTTCATATTCACCTTCCTTAGTTTCTAAAGAACCGGGTGGAACCCAAGTGTTCTAGGAATTGTCTCCCTTTAGATCCTACCTGAGAGTTGTTCGCTACGTGAATCGTCATCAGCATCACTGCTATGTATGCTCTCCACGACCCATTCTGTACAAAAACAACCATGAGCATAAAGTTATTATACAAGTTGACCGACCCATTTCTCCTACTCAACTTGCTGGCTCACACAGCATCACGCTGGTCTTCCCTCCAGGTTCTCAGACCTCCCCTGTGCTCTGTGCAGACAGAGTCCTTCAATAAGATCTTGATCACAGTTGAAAATTTCAAATGAGGGAGAGATGCTGAGAAAATCACCTTTCGACCGCTCACTTCTATAGACCCATTTATAGCTTTCACGGTCAACCTTACCAACCTGAAATTCCAGATGTTACAGACACACTTCACACATGGCTAGTATGACCAAGCAATTGTGTGTTTTTTGCATTTTTTAATAGAATGAGTTAATTATTGTTTGAACTAAATTAATTATAAATAGACACATTTGGTTCGTGACTACCACACTGGAAAGCTCAGCTCTAAGAAATCCAAAGATGAGAAAGAGGCAACCAGCCACCCTTCCCATGGTTGTTCTTTACTGCAGAAAATTTGATGGCCTGATCTCATCCTTCGTATGTAGGTATATCTTGGGCTCTTGGACCCACGCCAGGCATTGGGAGAGTCCTTGTGGACACTGAAATAGTACAGTCAACACTCAGATCCAAGAGGAATTCCCAGAAAGGGGCCCACTTGTAGACAGAGGTGAAGGGCATGGCTAAGTACACCGGTATTAGACATAATCAGAGAGTAGGTGCAGAGGAGAGGGAGGGATTTCACTCTCTCCATGAGTCCATCCTTCTCACCCCTGACTCTAGAAGACCTGAGGAAGGCAGTGGAAAAGGCCCCGTTGGAGGTGAAAAATTTGTATACTGAAAACTACAGGATATTGCGGAAAGAAATTAAAGAAGAGACAAGTAAAGGGAATGACATACCATGTTCATAGACTGGATTATTAAATACTGTTGGCATTTCTATACTATATAAAGTGATGTACACATATATCGCAACAACCCACAAAATTCCATGTCATTATTATAGAAGTGGACAGAATCCTAAAATACATATGGAACCCCAACAAGTAGATAAAACAATCTTGAGAGCAAAGAGCAATGATGGAGATTAACACTTCCTGAACTCAAAACACAAAACAATGCCACAGTAGTCAACACAGTCTGCTACTGGCATCAAGACAGTGAGATAGACCAATGAAATATAATAGAGAGACCTCAAATAAACGCACATATATATGGCCAACAGATCTTGGCCCAGGTTCTAAGATTACCAAGTGAAGAAAGGATAATCTCTTCAACAATCAACAGAATGAAAAGGAAACCTATAGAATGGGAGGAAATATGTGTAAACCTTGTATCTGAATAAGGGACCAATATCCAGAATATATAAAAACTACTACAAGTCAATTTCAGAAAAACAGCAGGCAAATAAGTGAGTTTAAAAATGGGTAAAAAGCTTCACTAGACATTTCTCCATAAAGGCATACAAGTGGTCAATCTACATATGAAAATTTGCTCAACATCGCTAAGCATCAGGGAAATGGAAATCAAGGCACAAGGAGATATCACTCACACCTGTTAGGATGTGTATTATAAAAGGACAATTAGGGCTTCCCTGGTGGCACAATGGATGAGAGTCCGCCTGCCGAGGCAGGGGACACGTGTTCATGCGCCGGTCTGGGAGGATCCCACATGCCACTGAGTGGCTGGGCCCATGAGCCATGGCTGCTGAGCCTGGGTGTTTGGAGGCTGTGCTCTGCAACGGGAGAGCCCATAACAATGAAAGGCCCATGTACTGCAAAAAAAAAAAAAAAAAGAAAGAAAGAAAAAAGAAAGAAAATTAATGGATGCTGGCAAAGATGTGAAGAAGTGGAACTTCTGTACGCTGTTTTGTACCCTGTAGTAATGTAAAATGCTGTAGCCATTATGGAAAACAGGATGGAGGTCCCACAAAAATTATTAAGAGAACTCTAATAAAATCCAGCAGTCACTCATTTAGGTTTATATACAAAGGAGATAAAACAAGAATGTCCAAGAGATATCTACAATCTCATGTCCATTGCAGCATTATACACAATACACAACATAGGAAAACTGCCTAGTGTCCATGGGAAGATGAATTAATAAAGAAAATGTGGTGTATACATACAGTGGAATGTCATTCAGTCTTTGAAAAAGAAGGAAATCCTGCCATTCGCAGAAACACAAAAGAACCTGGAGGACATTTGTAAGAGTGAAATAAGCCAGTCACAGAAGGTCAAAAACTGAAAGAAAACTCCGAGAAGCAGAGAGTAGAAGGGTGGTTCCAAGAGCTGGCAGGAGGTTGACATGGGAAGTCTCTGTTCAATGGTTAGAATGTGGTATTTTCAAAATGGAACAGTTCTAGACACATGCTGTACAACAAGGTGCATGTAGTCAACAGGACTGACTGGACATTTCAAATCTTGTTAAGAAGTTGGATTTCATTGTATGTGTACTTTTACAACAATAAAATATACATATGCAAAATAAATACAAAGAGGAAAAAGGGGGAAAAAGAAGAAAAATAAGGAACGGGAGTCAACAGAGGGAAAGAAGAAAGCAGGAAGGGTCTCGAATGTACACAGGTATCAGGAGATAATGGGAGAGAAGCTCCTCTCCTCAGGCTTTAAAGAAGACATCTCTCCAGAGTTCACTCCAGCAAGAGGGGGATGTCCTTTCTCTTCCCCATTCAACCAGAAGTGCCAATAGCATCCTAAGTGTGGCCCAGGCTGTGCTCAGGTGTACACTTTTCCTTGATCTCTAAACCAAACACCCCTGACTCCCTATGGCTCAGGTGCCCTTACTCTATCTCCTTCCACTTCTCTAAAGCATTTCCCTCTTCAAGTCCAGCCCGAGGCTCCAATCCTGTCCTCACACGTGGGGTCCACTGGGCGGGTCTCTGAGTTCTTAAGAGCCTCCCTGTGAGTAGAAGGCACTGCATCGCACACCAGGGTTCCACTCAGCACCATCAGGAAACTACGACCTAGGGATTGAGGATATCTAGAACAACTTTACTCATACACCGTCTCTTGGGTAAACAAGTGACATTTTACAATCAAGAATTTTCAGTTTTTTCTTTGGTGGGGAAAATATTGACACATATAAGGCAATCATATTCTATTAAAGTATGTATTTCTCAAAGGACTCACTATCGAAAAAAATTTTTATATATAACTTTCCATGTTTTAATTGACTTTACTCCCAGACTTGTTTGCTTGCAAAAGCCTTCAGAAAATACCAAGAACATACTCCATCTGGCAGTTTGCCCAGCAACATGAGTGGAGATGCTCTTGTCACACTGCTTGGTTTCTCTATCCCACCTGGCAAAGCACAACCTCCTCTCCAACCTCCTGGGAAGGGAGCCAGTGCCCACCCTGAGCTCAATCCATGGGGTACATCTCTTGGTTTTGTCTTCACTGTATGCAGTGTTTCTTGCACAGCACACAGAAACAGGGCCGGCACAAGTGATGGAAGACAGACTTTCCACAGGAGAAGGACATTTCGTTTCCTTAGCACAGAATCCGATAGTGAATATTAGCCTCAAATGAGAAAGGTGGAGTGAATTTCCTCCATCTACTCCTGGAGGCCCCTTCTTTCTCGGGCTCCTCCAGAGCTGGGTGTGGCTTGTGGGTACAAGCATGGGCTCTGTGCAAAAAGGAGGTCTGCCTAGAACTAGGTGCTCCAGGTAAGGGGGGAGGACTCATCCCGAGGCTCTAATAGGAAACAGTTAGAATGAGGGAAGTCCAGATAGATGTATCATAACCATTCAGAATGCTATGAGACCTACTAAGAGATGAGATTTCTTATTAAATGAAGTTGTACTTGACCCTGTAGTAGGGATTCTGAAACCCTGTTTTGTTCATTAAGAATCCAGCCATGGAGCTACTAAGCCCGTGCACCACAACTACTAAGCCTGTGCTCTAGAGCCCGCAAGTCACAACTACTGAGCCCACGTGCCACAACTATTGAAGCCCATGCACCTAGAGCCCGTGGTCTGGAACAAAAGTAGCCACCGAAATGAGAAGCCCACACAGTGCAACGAAGACCCAACACAGCCAAAAAAAAAAAAAAAAAAAGAATCCAGTAAACAATTGCCTGGGCGGTGATAGGATTTGTTTTCCATGTTAAATGAGGCTCAATTGGTAGAAAATCAAAGCACACCCTGAAAGTATACAGTTTATTTACTTTTATATCCATACCCATTCATGATGCAGTGTTGATGGGAATATTTTCTAGAAAGTTAGCACCAGTAACAGTGATGTTTAGGGGAACATAAATCAAGGGAAACACAACACAAAATGTTCACATACACACACAGAATCATACCACTCATTTCACATACAGACACACCCAGTCTCATGCACACAAACCTACACCACCTAACCGTAATACAGCTTCTTCCTGGGACTATAGTAATTGGTCACATTACTTGTAAATCACTTTCTATCACCAGGGCCCCTACTCTCATTCCCAGCAGAAATTTGGAATCTGTTTGCCCTCTACACTAAAACCAGCAAGAATGTCCCACTTTCTCATCTTCAAAGTTCTTCCTCCCCAAGTGACAGATTCCAGAATACATACTGTTTTCACGTTCTGTGAAGGCCACCTGCAATTACAGAAGAGAAAACACTATGAGGATAAGATCACAGTGATGCTCAGGTCTTTTGTTCATTTGCTGACAGTAGAAAACCTCATAAGAAACAGTGGTCCAGGGAACCCAGCAAGGATTATCAGAGCAAACCTACTCAGGCTGAAATGCAAGAACTTTGCTGGGAGGATGGAACTTCCAAGTCCATTTAGGTTGGAAATTACAGAATTCTTTTCCTAGAGGAAAAATCGCTGCAGGACAGAGAGCTCCGTACTCCACAGGCTGTAATGGATGCTGTCAATTGTAATGTCCTGTGGAATCAGGCACCATGAGTTGGTAATAGACTCTCACTCCACATTCTCCCAACCAAGGGAATTGTATGTATCTGGAAGGAGTACCCTCAAATATTCATAACTTCATTCTATTGAAAGAGAAATAAAGCAATATTTCTATCTCAGACCAGAAAAAATCCAGGTAACCTTGATTTTCCACGGAGGCTTTTCTTCTGTCCTATCACGGTGCAGATCATCTGCCACATCCTCAGGGAGAGCTGGAGGGACACAGAGTAACTGTCAGGACACTGGTGATGCGGCTCAGGAATTACTCAGGGGCTTTCTTCTCGATGAGGACATGGGGTGGTGTGTATGGATGTGGGAGGTTAGTAAGTGTGGGCTGAGCTGGTGTTGGGCCATTCTCTTTGGGGAATGAAGGAAGGCAAAGGATAAGAGGAAGGAAATGAAAACAGAGCTTTGGCTTTCTAGCTAAGGGGAGCCTAATCAGAAGGGAAGGGTCGATCTAAATAATGGTAAACACTAAAATGCATGCTCTGTTTCAATGACACAGACCCATGACCCATCCTGCCTCTTTTGAGCTTCTGCTAAATTGCCACTGTCTCTTGATTTTTCCCAGATCACTCTTTCCCCAGCATCCACAATGCCAGCTACTGCATTTATCATGTCTTCTATTGTATCATATTTTATACTTGATTAACAGCAACCTCTATTAAAGGACTGAATTCAATCCTAGACAAAATATGCTATATTTATTCACTAATCACTTGTCTTAAAGAAAATCAAATACACAAGGTTTGACAAAACTGAAATCCTACCATTTAGATACAGCCACTATCAATCGTGTCATATTTTTCTCCCAGTCTTTGTTTTCTATACAATGTATGTATGCCCCCTGAGTCAGGGGCTGTCCATACTCTAGGGAGCTGTTCCATAAGTGGGACACTTCGTTATGAAGAGGGAGCCCGGACTGAGCACAGCCTGTCTCTAACCCAGCTGTGCAGGAGAAGTGTACAGGCTAACAGTCAGGTTCCACTTTGAGTCCTTGGGTATGGGCTACAGGAATTGACCAATGCTAAGGCTAATGGTAACGTTATCCAATACAATAAAATAGCTCCCTGATTCTTATCTGCTTTTGGCCTTGTTTAAGCAATGACACCAGCACTGACAGATATGACCTCTATTGTATACATGGGGTCTCACACCTCTCAGAATCTGTGAGCTGACCAGGAGAATGCAGGTCCTGATGTGAATTTCACATTAATGACTGTGCCAAAGGCAACTGATAAGCCCACCCATAGCTGCCCTGGATTCTGTGGCCACTAAGGCCACCTGATGGGCAAGGTCTGGAACTTTGGAGATGCTAGTATTTCCAGCCAATTATGCGGATGCAGGGACTCCCTTGCTCCATGACTGAGGATCCCTTGGCTGAGTGGTAAGTGCAGGTCAGGGATCCAGAGCATCCATACCGGGACCCACCCCTGGGTTCTCAGTATGGCTTTTCCACTTAGGAGGTCAAGAGCTTAGAACATTTATCTCTGCACCATCTCCTTCTGAGGAAAAGGAATATTAACCAAATCTGGGTAACAGCTGTGTTGAGGGAAGAACATGCAAACAACTTCGCAAAACAAGGAAGGGTCCTGTGCCTGAGCTAACCTTAGGTACTTCAAAACTACTCCGTAAGTGTCTTAGCCCCTTAGAGAGGATGAAAGTAATATTAGAGTTAAAAGTAACTTGTCCCAATTCCCTTATTCTGGAATACTGAAACAAAATTCTACAGCAGAGGAAGTCTCATAAACACACAGCACCTGCCTGGGTTTACCCCAGCCTTGGAAGAACTGGGAAGGATAAGACCAAGGCAGGCCTGAGGAAAGGTCAGAGGGTAGGCAGGACTGGGGTGTGGGGAGCAGGGGCAGGGCTGTCTGGACGGAGCAGTGGGTTGTAAGAAGAGCAGTGACCCTGTGTCCTGCTGCCCTGAGTCTCTGTCCTGGGCCTGGTCAACCCCAGGAGACCAGGTCAGCAGGGCTGTGAAAGCAAGTGTGTGAAGAAGCCCAGCAGCCCCTTCAAACAGCCCTCTAGAATTTCTGCCACCCATGGAGGGTCTCTGGGGCAGCTGGAGGTGGACCCCTCTCAAATGGAAGCATGTCAGCACATCAGCCTTTGGGAAGTGCAGAGGCTGAGATGAGCTCAAGGAGACTGAGCACATGCAATGATCCCAGAGCACGTGTTCTGTGACTCATCCATCTCTGGGTCTGTCCTTTACAAGAGGAACAAACAGTGAGGACAAAACATGAGGTGAAGCCACAAGTCCTGAAAGTGCAGAGGGAGACAGTTCACTTCTCATCCACCACCTCACTCTTTCTAGAAGAACTTGGTCTCAAGTTTCAAAGGCCCATGAGAGTTTTGACCCACAGGTTCTGTCCATCATAGGTCAATATGCAAAAGAAAACAAACTCTCCTATGCACAATACCCTAGATGTGCTAACCAGAAAACAAACTTCCATATTAGGCAGTGACAAGCACAAGAAAAAGCAGCTCATGTGCAAAAGATCAGTTTTGATGAGCAAATCAAGAAAAGGTGATTATAGAGCACAGTCACGTCTAAGGACACAATTGCTCTCTATTGTATCATTAAAATGTGAAAAAAACATGTCAGAACTCTACACATATTTCATTCTTCTTTCTGATTTCATATCCACCTTCCTCAGTCTCCAAAGCAAGAGATATAACCCTAAAGATCCAGGAACCCTCTGCCATTAGATCCTACCTAAGTGTTGTTCCTACCTGTATCCTTTTCTTTATCACGGCCACAAATGCTATTCAAAGGCAATTCTGTAGAAACACGAATATGAATTTACAAGTCTTATGGATACATTTAAAATGTGACTAATGTGACTGAGTAATGGGATATTTTATTTTCTTTTATTTTAATACACTGAGTTAAACATTGATTGAATTAAATAAATTATAACAGGCACAACTAGCTAGGGGCTACCACACTGTAATACACATCCCTCTCTCTCTCACTCTCCATATATATATATATATGTATATATATATATATATATATACATATATATATATATAAAGTATATGGAGGATGTTACCACCGCTCCCCTGGTTATTCCCCTCTGTATGGTCTACCCATTCAAGATGGCTGTTTGCTGATGGTTTACCAAAGGAAAAACCTCTGCCCCGTGAAGGTACTTAGCCCAAGGGGTAACAGGGATGCATCCCTCTGCTGGTTTCCCTAGTAACCGCTGAGCCCATCTGCTGTCAATTCCCCCTTTAACTGGTAGCCTGCCTATTCCGCCCAGAGGGAAGCATGCTGCTACTGCTGCTGCTGCGTTCTGCCTGCCATTGGGTATCTACAATGGGATGTCTCTCCATGACCACTTTGCTTCTGATGTGAAAGATCTCCCATCTATTAAACCATGAATATCTCTGTCTCTGACTTTGGGCTCTTTCCTTAGCCCTGAGGCTGAGCAAGTACAGGGCTTGCAGGCGTGAGAGGTGCAGCCCAACAACTTCTGCAGGGCAGTTTGCTGGCCAGATTTGATGATTCATTTGTAGCTGTTTCCTAGGCTCATGCACACTTGCCAGGCACTCATGAGACCTTGGGGACACTGAAACAGTAATGTCAACACCCAGATCCTAGAGGAATTCCCGACAGGTGTTCCACTTGAGGGGAGAGGTAATGAGCATGGCCCAGTGCACCTGTGCTAGACATAATCAGCGAGCAGGTGCAGAAGGGAGGGAGGGACATTCACTCACTTCATGAGGCCATCCTTCTCACCACTGCCTCTGAAAAATCCAGGGAAGGAAGGGACAAAATGCCCTTAGAAGGTAAATAGCCTGTACACTGAAAACTACAAACCACTGCTGAAAGAATTAAACAAGGAACAAATAATTGAAATGACATATCATATTCATAGACTGGAGACTTACTATTGTTGACATTTCTACACTACCCAAAGGGAAGTATAAATTCATTGTAATACATGTCAAAATCGCAATGTCATTTTCAAAGAAATAGAAAAAAAAAAGATCCTAAAATACATATGGAACCACTAAGGACTCCAAACAGACAACACAATCCTGAGAAGAAAGAACATAGATGGAGGCTTCTCACTTCCTGACTTCAGAACACATTACAAAGCCACAGGAATCAAAACTGTACGGTACTGACATAGAAACAGATACATAGGCCTGAACACCAGAATAAATAACCCCCAAGAAAACTCATAGATACATGGCCAAATGAAATTCACCAAGCTTCTAAGACAACAAATAGGGAAAGTATAGCTTTTTCAACAGTCAATAGGATGAAAATATAACTTAAAGAAAGATTACAAACATATATCAGAAAAGGAGCTAATATACAAAACATCAAAGAAAAACACTACAACTCAAATGCAAACTAAGTTAAAAAATTAAAAAGGGCAAATAACTGGGTTCAGAAATGTGCAAAGACTTAAATAAGACATTTCCTGAAAAAGACATACAAATGGCTAACAAATATAGGAAAAGGTTCTCAACCTCACTAATCATCAGGGCAATGCAAATCAACACCTCATACCTGTTAGGCTGTGTATTATAAAGAAAAAAATTAACAGTTTAAGGCCAAGATGTGGGGAATTGGAAACTTTGTACACTGCTGGTGGCAATGTAAAATGGTGCCGCTATTATGAAAAAGAGTATGGGGGTTCCTTATAAAATTATAAACAGAAATATCATATGATTCAGCAATCACAGTTCTGGGTATATATCCAAAGGAAATTAAATCAGTATCACAATGAGATGAACATAGGTTCATTGCAGCATTCTACACAATAGCCTAGATATGCAACCAACTTCACAAAACAAGTAAGTGTCCTG
This sequence comes from Hyperoodon ampullatus, assembly GCF_949752795.1. Classification (NCBI taxonomy): domain Eukaryota; kingdom Metazoa; phylum Chordata; class Mammalia; order Artiodactyla; family Ziphiidae; genus Hyperoodon; species Hyperoodon ampullatus. Next base: position 130,906,467 of record NC_136915.1, read on the forward strand.
TGCCTGAGCTAACCTTAGGTACTTCAAAACTACTGTGTAAGTCTCTTAGCCCCTTAGAGAGGATGAAAGCAATATTAGAGTTAAAAGTAACTTGTACCAGTTCCCTTAGTCTGGAATGCTGAAACAAATGTTCTACAGCAGAGTAAGCCTCATAAACACACAACTCCTGCCAGGGTTTAACCCAGCCTTGGAAGAACGGGGAAGGATAAGACCAAGGCAGGCCTGAGGAAAGGGCAGAGGTTAGGAAGGACTGGAGAGTGGGGAGCAGGGGCAGGGCTGTCTGGACGGAGCAGTGGGTTGTAAGAAGACAGTGACCCTGGGTCCCGCTGCCCTGAGTCTCTGTCCTGGGCCTGGTGAATTCCAGGAGACCAGGTTAGCAGGGCTGTGACAGCCAGTGTGTGAAGAAGCACAGCAGCCCCTTCACACAGTCCTCTAGAATTCCTGCCGGCCATGAAGGGTCTTTAGGATCAGCTGGACGTGGACCCCTCTCAAATGGAAGCATGTCAGCACATCAGCCTTGGGAGGTGCTGAGGCTGAAATGAGGAGACTGAGCACATGCAGTGATCCCAAATCACATGTTCTGTGATTCTTCCACCTCTGGAAGCGTGCTTTCCATGAGGAATAAACAGTGAGGACAAAAGTAAGATGAAGCTACAAGTCCTGAAAGTGTAGAGGGAGAGAGTTCAACTCTCATCCACCACCTGACACAAACTATAGGAACTTGTTCTCCAGTGTCAAGTGACTATGAGAGTTTTGTTCCCACTAGGATATGGCCATCATACGTGAATGTAAAAAGGAAACCAAAATCCTTGGTGCAAAATACCCTCCAGGTACCAAACAGAAACGGACCTTTCATTTTTGGCAGTGAAAAAGCAATGAAAGAGTAGTCTTGTGAGAAAGAAAATTTCTGAATGGCAAAGCAAGAAAAGATGACTATAAGCACAGTACAGTCAAAGGACATGGACACGATAACTCTATTATATCATTAAAGTTTGGAAAGAACAAATCAGAATTCTACACATATTTCCTTCTTCTTCCTGATTTCATATTCACCTTCCTTAGTTTCTAAAGAAGTGGATGGAACCCAAGTGTTTTAGGAATTGTCTCGCTTTAGATCCTACCTGAGAGTTGTTCCCTAAGTGATTCGTCATCAGCATCACTGCTATGTATGCTCTCCAAGATCCATTCTGTACAAACACAACCATGAACATAAAGTTATTATACAAGTTGACCCACCCATTTCTCCTACTCGACTTGCTGGCTCACACAGCATCACCCTGGTCTTCCCTCCAGGTTCTCAGACCTCCCTTGTGCTCTGTGCAGACAGAGTCCTTCAATAAGATATTGATCACAGTTGCAAATTTCAAATGAGGGAGAGATGCTGAGAAAATCACCTTTCGACCCCTCACTTCTATAGACCCATTTATAGCTTTCACCGTCAACCTTACCAACCTGAAATTCCAGATATTACAGACACACTTGAAACATGGCTAGTGTGACCAAGCAATTGTGTGTTTCTTGCATTTTTTAATAGAATGAGTTAATTATTGTTTGAATTAAATTAATTATAAATAGACACATTTGGTGAGTGGCTACCACACTGGAAAGCTCAGCTCTAAGAAATCCAAAGATGAGAAAGAGGCAACCAGCCACCCATCCCCTGGTTGTTCTTTACTGCAGATAATTTGATGGCCTGATCTGATCATTTGTATGTAGGTATATCTTGGGCTCTTGGACCCACGCCACGCATTGGGAGAGTCCTTGTGGACACTGAAATAGTACAGTCAACACTCAGATCCAAGAGGAATTCCCAGCAAGGGGCCCACTTGTAGACAGAGGTGAAGAGCATGGCCCAGTACACCTGTATTAGACATAATCAGAGAGTAGGTGCCGAGGGGAGGGAGGGATTTCACACTCTCCATGAGTCCATCCTTCTCACCCCTGACTCTAGAAGACCTGAGGAAGGCAGTGGAAAAGGCCCCGTAGGAGGTGAAAAATTTGTATACTGAAAACTACAGGACATTGCAGAAAGAAATTAAAGAAGAGACAAGTAAAGGGAATGACATACCATGTTCATAGACTGGATTATTAAATACTGTTGGCATTTCTATACTACATAAAGTGATGTACACATATATCACAAAAACCCACAAAATTCCATGTCATTATTATAGAAGTGGACAGAATCCTAAAATACATATGGAACCCCCACAAGTAGATAAAACAATCTTGAGAGCAAAGAGCAATGATGGAGATTAACACTTCCTGAACTCAAAACACATAACAATGCCACAGTAGTCAACACAGTCTGCTAGTGGCATCAAGACAGTGAGATAGACCAATGAAATATAATAGAGAGACTCCAAATAAACGCACATATATATGGCCAACTGATCTTGGACAAGGTTCTAAGATTACCAAGTGAAGAAAGGATAGTCTCTTCAACAATCAACAGCATGAAAAGGCAACCTGTAGCATGAGAGGAAATATGTGTAAACCTAGTATCTGAATAAGGGAAGAATATCCAGAATATATAAGAAACTACTACAAGTCAATTTCAGAAAAAGAGCGGGCAAATAACTGAGTTTAAAAATGGGTAAAAAGCTTCATTAGACATTTCTCCATAAAGACATACAAGTGGTCAATCTACATATGAAAATTTGCTCAACATCGCTAAGCATCAGGGAAATGGAAATCAAGCCACAAGGAGATATCACTCACACCTGTTAGGATGTGTATTATAAAAAGACAATTAGGTCTTCCCTGGTGGCACAGTGGTTGAGGGTCTGCCTGCCGATGCAGGGGACACGTGTTCGTGCCCCGGTCTGGGAGGATCCCACATGCCGCTGAGCGGGTGGGCCCATGAGACATTGCCGCTGAGCCTGTGCGTTTGGAGCCTGTGCTCCGCAACGGGAGAGCCCATAACAATGAGAGGCCTGTGTACTGCCAAAAAAAAAAAAAAAAAAAAAAAAGAAAGAAAATTAATGGATGTTGGCAAAGATGTGAAGAATTGGAACTCCTGTACCCTGTTTTGTACCCTGTAGTAATGTAAAATGGTGTAGCCATTATGGTAAACAGGATGGAGGTACCCCAAAAATTATTAGGAGAACTATCATAAAATGAACAATCACTCATTTAGGTTTATATGCAAAGGAGATAAAACAAGAATTTCCAAGAGATATCTACAATCTCATGTCCATTGCAGCATTATACACAATACACAACATAGGAAAACTGCCTAGTGTCCATGAGAAGATGAATTAATAAAGAAAATGTGGTGTATACATACAGTGGAATGTCATTCAGTCTTTGAAAAAGAAGGAAATCCTGCCATTCGCAGCAACACGAAAGAACTTGGAGGACATTTGTTAGAGTGAAATAAGCCAGTCGCAGAAGGTCAAAAACTGAAAGAAAACTCCGAGAAGCAGAGAGTAGAAGGGGGGTTCCAAGAGCTGGCAGGAGGTTGACATGGGAAGTCTCTGTTCAATGGTTAGAATGTGGTATTTCAAAATAGAAAAGTTCTAGACACATGCTGTACAACAAGGTGCATGTAGTCCACAGGACTGCCTGGACATTTCAAAACTTGTTAAGAAGTTGGATTTCATCGTATGTGTACTTTTACAACAATAAAATACACATATGTAAAATAAATACAAAGTGGAAAAAGGGGATAAAAGAAGAAAAATAAGGAACGGGAGTCAACAGAGGGAAAGAAGAAAGCAGGAAGGGTGTCGAATGTACACAGGTATCAGGAGATAATGGGAGAGAAGCTCCTCTCCCCAGGCTTTAAAGAAGACATCTCTCCAGAGTTCACTCCAGCAAGAGGGGGATGTCCTTTCTCTTCCCCATTCAACCAGAAGTGCCAATAGCATCCTAAGTGTGGCCCAGGCTGTGCTCAGGTGGACACTTTTCCTTGATCTCTAAACCAACCACCCCTGACTCCCCATGGCTCAGGTGCCCTTCCTGTACCTCCTTCCACTTCACTAAAGCATTTCCCTCTTCAAGTCCAGCCCGAGGCGCCAATCCTGTCCTCACACGTGGGGTCCACTGGGCGGGTCTCTGAGTTCTTAAGAGCCTCCCTGTGAGTAGCAGGCACTGAATCGCACACCAGGGTTCCCCTCAGCACCATCAGCAATCTACGACCTAGGGATTGAGGATTTCTAGAACAACTTTACTCATACACAGTCTCTTGGGTAAACAAGTGACATTTTACAATCAAGCATTTTCAGTTTTTTCTTTGGTGGGGAAAATATTGACACATATAAGGCAATCATATTCTATTCAAGTATGTATTTCTCAAAGGACTCACTATCGAAAAAAAATTTTTAAGTATAACTTTCCATGTTTTAATTGACTTTACTCCCAGACTTGTTTGCTTGCAAAAGCCTTCAGAAAATACCAAGAACCTACTTCATCTGGCAGTTTGCACAGCAACATGAGTGGAGATGCTCTTGTCACACTGCTTGGTTTCTCTGTCCCACCTTGCAAAGCACAACCTCCTGTCCGCCCTCCTGGGAAGGGAGCCAGTGCCCACCCTGAGCTCAATCCCTGGGGTAGATCTCTTGGTTCTGTCTTCACTGTATGCAGTGTTTCTTGCCCAGCACACAGAAACAGGGCCGGCACAAGTGATGGAAGACAGACTTTCCACAGGAGAAGGACATTTCGTTTCCTTAGCACAGAATCCGATAGTGAATATTAGCCTCAAAGGAGAAAGGTGGAGTGAATTTCCTCCATCTACTCCTGGAGGCTCCTTCTTTCTCGGACTCCTCCAGAACTGGGTGTGGCATGTGGGTACAAGCATGGGCTCCCTGCAAAAGGAAGGAGGCCTGCCTAGCACTAGGTGCTTCAGGTAAGGGGGGAGGACTCATCCCGAGGCTCTAATAGGAAACACTTAGAATGAGGGAAGTGGCAGAGAGATGTATCATAACCATTCAGAATGCTATGAGACGTACTAAGAGATGAGATTTCTTATTAAGTGAAGTTGTAATTGACCCAGTAGTAGGGATGCTGAAACCCAGTTTTGTTCATTAAGATACCAGCCATTGGGCAACTAAGTCCGTGCACCACAACTACTAAGCCTGTGCCGTAGAGCCTGCAAGTCACAACTACTGAGCCCACGTGCCACAACTATTGAAGCCCATGCACCTAGAGCCCGTGCTGTGGAACAACAGAAGCCACCGAAATGAGAAGCCCGCACACTGCAACGAAGACCCAACACAGCCAAAAAAAAAAAAAAGAATCCAGTAAACATTTGCCTGGGTGGTGATAGGATTTGTTTTTCAGTTTATATGAGGCTCACTTTGTATAAAATCAATGCACACACTGAAAGTATACAGTTTAGTTACTTTTATATCCATACCCATTCATGATGCAGTGGTGATGGGAATATTTTTTAGAAAGTTGGCACCAGTAATAGTGATGTTTAGGGGAACATAAATCAAGGGAAACACAACACAAAAAGTTCACATACACACACAGAATCATCCCACTCATTTCACATACAGACACACCCAGTCTCATGCACACAAACCTACATCACCTAACCGTAATACAGCTTCTTCCTGGGACTATAGTAATTGGTCACATTACTTGTAAATCACTTTCTATCACCAGGACCCCTACTCTCATTCCCAGCACAAATTTGGAATTAGTTTGCCGTCTACACTAAAACCAGCAAGAATGTCCAACTTTCTTATCTTCAAAGTTCTTCCTCCCCAAGTGACTGATTCCAGAATACATACCGTTTTCACGTTCTGGGAAGGCCACCTGCAATTACAGAAGAGAAAACACTATGAGGATAAGATCACAGTGATGCTCAGGTCTTTTGTTCATTTGCTGACAGTAGAAAACCTCATAAGAAACAGTGGTCCAGGGAACCCAGCAAGGGTTATCAGAACAAACCTACTCAGGCTGAAAGGCAAGAACTTTGCTGGGAGGATGGAACTTCCAAGTCCATTTAGGTTGGAAATTACAGAATTCTTTGCCTAGAGGAAAAATCGCTGCAGGAGAGAGAGCTCCATACTCTACAGGCTGTAATGGATGCTGTCAATTGTAATGTCCTGTGGAATCAGGCACCATGAGTTGGTAATAGACTCTCACTCCACATTCTCCCAACCAAGGGAATTGTATGTATCTGGAAGGAATACCCTCAAATATTCATAACTTAATTCTATTGAAAGAGAAATAAAGCAATATTTCTATCTCAGGCCAGAAAAAATCCAGCTTACCTTGGGGATCCACAGAGGCTTTTCTCCTGTCCTATCATGGTGCAGGTCATCCGCCACATCCTCAGGGAGAGCTGCAGGGACACAGAGTAACTGTCAGGACACTGGTGATGCGGCTCAGGAATTACTCAGGGGCTTTCTTCTCGATGAGGACATGGGGTGGTGTGTATGGATGTGGGAGGTTAGTAAGTGTGGGCTGAGCTGGTGTTGGGCCATCCTCTTTGGGGGATGAAGGAAGGCAAAGGACAAGAGGAAGGAAATGAAAACAGAGCTTTGGCTTTCTAGCTAAGGGGAGCCTAATCAGAAGGGATGGGTCGATCTAAAAAATGGTAAACACTAAAATGCATGCTCTGTTTCAATGACACAGACCCATGACCCATCCTGCCTCTTTTGAGCTTCTGCTAAATTGCCCCTGTCTCTTGATTTTTCCCAGATCACTCTTTCCCCAGCATCCACAATGCCAGCTACTGCATTTATCATGTCTTCTGTTGTATGATATTTTATACTTGATTAACAGCAACCTCCATTAAAGGACTGAATTCAATCCTAGACAAAATATGCTATATTTATTCACTAATCACTTGTCTTAAAGAAAATCAAATCCACACGATTTGACAAAACTGAAATCCTACCATTTAGATACAGCCACTATCAATCGTATCATATTTTTCTCCCAGTCTTTGATTTCTATACAATGTACGTATGCCCACTGAGTCAGGGGCTGTCCATACTCTAGGGAGCTGTTCCATAAGTGGGACACTTCGTTATGAAGAGGGAGCCCGGACTGAGCACAGCCTGTCTCTAACCCAGCTGTGCAGGAGAAGTGTACAGGCTAACAGTCAGGTTCCACTTTGAGTCCTTGGGTGTGGGCTACAGGAATTGACCAATGCTAAGGCTTATGGTAATGTTATCCAATACAATAAAATAGCTCCCTGATTCTTATCTGCTTTTGGCCTTGTTTAAGCAATGACACCAGCACTGACAGATATGACCTGTACTGTATACATGGGGTCTCACACCTCTCAGAATCTGTGAGCTGACTAGGAGAATGCAGGTCCTGAGGTGAATTTCACCTTAATGACTGTGCCAAAGTCAACTGATATGTCCACCCATAGCTGCCCTGGATTCTGTGACCACTAAGGCCACCTGATAGGCAAGTTCTGGACCTTTGGAGATTCTAGGACTTCCAGCCAAGGATACGGATGCAGGGACTCCCTTGCTCCATGACTGAGGACCCCTTGGCTAAGTGATAAGTGCAGGTCAGGGATCAAGTGCATCCACATTGGGACCCACCCCTGGGGTCTCAGTATGGCTTTTCCACTTAGGACGTCAAGAGCTTAGAACATTTATCTCTGCACCATCTCCTTCTGAGGAAAAGGAATATTAACCAAATCTGGGTAACAGCTGTGTTGAGGGAAGAACATGCAAACAACTTCACAAACAAATAAGGGTCCTGTGCCTGAGCTAACCTTAGGTACTTCAAAACAACTCCGTAAGTCTCTTAGCCCCGTAGAGCAGATGAAAGCAATATTAGAGTTAAAAGTAAGTTGTCCCAATTCCCTTAGTCTGGAACACTGAAACAAAATTCTACAGCAGAGGAAGCCTCATAAACACACAGCACCTGCCTGGGTTTACCCCAGCCTTGGAAGAACTGGGAAGGATAAGACCAAGGCAGGCCTGAGGAAAGGTCAGAGGGTAGGCAGGACTGGGGTGTGGGGAGCAGGGGCAGGGCTGTCCGGACTGAGCAGTGAGTTGTAAGAAGAGCAGTGACCCTGGGTCCTGCTGCCCTGAGTCTCTGTCCTGGGCCTGGTCAACCCCAGGAGACCAGGTCAGCAGGGCTGTGAAAGCAAGTGTGTAAAGAAGCCCAGCAGCCCCTTCACACAGCCCTCTAGAATTTCTGCAGCCGATGGAGGGTCTCTAGGGTAGCTGGATGTGGACCCCTCTCAAATGGAAGCATGTGAGCACATCAGCCTTGGGGAAGTGTAGAGGCTGAGATGAGCTCAAGGAGACTGAGCACATGCAGTGATCCCAGGGCACGTGTTCTGTGACTCATCCATCTCTGGGACTGTCCTTTACAAGAGGAACTAACAGTGAGCACAAAATATGAGGTGAAGCCACAAGTCCTGAAAGTGCAGAGGGAGACAGTTCACTTCTCATCCACCACCTCACCCTTTCTAGAAGAACTTGGTCTCAAGTTTCAAGGGCCCATGAGTTTTGACCCACATGTTCTGTCCATCATAGGTCAATATGCAAACGAAAACAAACTCTACTGTGCACAATACCCTAGATGTGCTAACCAGAAAACAAACTTCCTTATTAGGCAGTGACAAGCACACGAAAGAGCAGCTCATGTGCAAAAGATCAGTTTTGATGAGCAAATCAAGAAAAGGTGATTATAGAGCACAGTCACATCGAAGGACACAATTTCTCTCTATTGTATCATTAAAATATGAAAAAAAAACAAGTCAGAGCTCTACACATATTTCATTCTTCTTTCTGATTTCATATCCACCTTCCTTAGTCTCCAAAGCAGAAGATATAACCCTAAAGTTCCAGGAACCCTCTGCCATTAGATCCTACCTAAGTGTTGTTCCTACCTGTATCCTTTTCTTTATCACGGCCACAAATGCTATCCAAAGTCAATTCTGTAGAAACACGAATATGAATTTACAAGTCTTATGGATACACTTAAAATGTGCCTAATGTGACTAATTGGATATTTTATTTTCTTTTATTTTAATACACTGAGTTAATCATTGATTGAATTAAATAAATTATAACAGGCACATCTAGCTAGTGTCTACCACACTGTAATACACATCCCTCTCTCTCTCTCTCTCCATATATATATATATGTATATATATATATATATATATATACGTATATATATATATATAAAGTATATGGAGGATGTTACCACCGCTCCCCTGGGTATTCCCCTCTGTATGGTCTACCCATTCAAGATGGCTGTTTGCTGATGGTTTACCAAAGGAAAAACCTCTGCCCCGTGAAGGTACTTAGCCCAAGGGGTAAGAGGGATGTGTCCCTCTGCAGGTTTCCCTGGTAAGCGATGAGACCATCTGCTGTCAATTCCCCCTTTAACTGGTAGCCTGCCTACTCGGCCCAGAGAGAAGAATGCTGCTACTGCTGCTGCTGCGTTCTGCCTGCCATCGGCTATCTACAGTGGGATGTCTCTCCAGGACCACTTTGCTTCTGACGTGAAACATCTCCCATTTATTAAACCATGAATGTCTCTGTCCCTGACTTCGGGCTCTTTCCTTAGCCCTGAGGCTGAGCAAGTACAGGGCTTGCAGGCGTGAGAGTTGCAGCCCAACAACTTCTGCAGGGCAGTTTGCTGGCCAGATTTGATGGTTCATTTGTAGGTGTTTCCTAGGCTCATGCACACTTGCCAGGCACTCATGAGACCTTGGGGACACTGAAACAGTAATGTCAACACCCAGCTCCTAGAGGAATTCCCGACAGGTGTTCCACTTGACGGGAGAGGTAATGAACATGGCCCAGTGCACCTGTGCTAGACATAATCAGCGAGCAGGTGCAGAAGGGAGGGAGGGACATTCACTCACTTCATGAGGACATCCTTCTCACCACTGCCTCTGAAAAATCCAGGGAAGGAAGGGACAAAATGCCCTTAGAAGGTAAATGGCCTGTACACTGAAAACTACAAACCACTGCTGAAAGAATTAAACAAGGAACAAATAATTGAAATGACATATCATCTTCATAGACTGGAAACTTATTATTGTTGACATTTCTACACTACCCGAAGGTAAGTATTAATTCATTGTAATACCTATCAAAATCCCAATGTCATTTTCAAGGTAAAAGAAAAAAAAATCCTAAAATACATATGGAACTACTAAGGACTCCAAACAGACAAAACAATCCTGAGAAGAAAGAACATAGATGGAGGCTTCTCACTTCCTGACTTCAAAACACATTACAAAGCCACAGGAATCAAAACTGTATGGTACTGACATAGAAACAGATACATAGGCCTAAAGACCAGAATAAATAACCCCCAAGAAAACTCATAGATACATGGCCAAATGAAATTCACCAAGCTTCTAAGACAACAAATAGGGAAAGTATAGTTTTTTCAACAGTCAATAGGATGAAAATATAACTTACAGAAAGATTACAAACATATGTCAGAAAAGGAGCTAATGTCCAAACATCTAAGAAAAACACTACAACTCAAATGCAAAATACGTTAAAAAATTAAAAAGGGTAAATAACTGGGTTCAGAAATGTGCAAAGACTTAAATAAGACATTTCCTGAAAAAGACATACAAATGGCTAACAAATATAGGAAAAGGTTCTCAACCTCTCTAATCATCAGGGCAATGCAAATGAACACCTCATACCTGTTAGGCTGTGTATTATAAAGAAAAAAATTAACAGTTTAAGGCCAAGATGTGGGGAATTGGAAACTTCGTACACTGCTGGTGGCAATGTAAAATGGTGCCGCTATTATGAAAAAGAGTATGGGGGTTCCTTATAAAATTATAAACAGAAATATCATATGATTCAGCAATCACAGTTCTGGGTATATATCCAAAGGAAATTAAATCAGTATCACAATGAGATGACCTTAGGTTCATTGCAGCATTCTCCAAAATAGCCTAGATATGCAACCAACTTCACAAAACAAGTAAGTGTCCTGTGCCTGAGCTAACCTTAGGTACTTCAAAACAACTCCGTAAGTCTCTTAGCCCCTTAGAGAGAATGAAAGCAATATTAGAGTTAAAAGTAACTTGTCCCTATTCCCTTAGCCTGGAATACTGAAACAAAAGTTCTACAGCAGGGGAAGCCTCATAAACTCACAGCACCTGCCAGGGTTTACCCCAGCCTTGGAAGAACTGGGAAGGATAAGACCAAGGCAGGCCTGAGGAAAGGTCTGAGGGTAGGCAGGACTGGAGTGTGGGGAGCAGGGGCAGGTGTGTCCGGATGGAGCAGTGGGTTGTAAGAAGAGCAGTGACCCTGGGTCCTGCTGCCCTGAGTCTCTGTCCTGGGCCTGGTCAATTCCAGGAGACCAGGTTAGCAGGGCTATGAGAGCCAGTGTGTGAAGCGAGCCCAGCAGCCCCTTCACACAGTCCTCTAGAATTCCTGCTGGCAATGAAGCATCTGTAGGGGCAGCTGGACGTGGAACCCTCTCAAATGGAAGCATGTCAGCACATCAGCCTTGGGAGGTGCTGAGGCTGAAATGAGGAGACTGAGCACATGCAGTGATCCCAAAGCATGTGTTCTGTGACTCATCCACCTCTGGGAGCGCAGTTTCCTTGAGGAATAAACAGTGAGGACAAAAGTAAGGTGAAGCTACAAGTCCTGAAAGTGTAGAGGGAGAGAGTTCAAGTCTCATCCACCACCTGACACTCACTATAAGAACTTGCTCTCCAGTGTCAAGTGACTATGAGAGCTTTGTTCCCACTAGGATATGGCCATCATACGTGAATGTAAAAAGGAAACCAAAATCCCTGGTGCAAAATACCCTCCAGGTACCAAATAGAAACGAACTATTCATCTTTGGCAGTGAAAAAGCAATGAAAGAGTAGTCTTGTGAGAAAGAAAATTTCTGAATGGCAAAGCAAGAAAAGATGACTATAAGCACAGTACAGTCAAAGGACATGGACACAATAAATCTATTATATCATTAAAATTTGGAAAGAACAAATCAGAATTCTACACATATTTCCTTCTTCTTCCTGATTTCATATTCACCTTCCTTAGTTTCTAAAGAACCAGGTGGAACCCAAGTGTTCTAGGAATTGTCTCACTTTAGATCCTACCTGAGAGTTGTTCCCTATGTGAATCGTCATCAGCATCACTGCTATGTATGCTCTCCACCATGCATTCTGTACAAACACAACCATGAGCATAAAGTTATTATACAAGTTGACCCACCCATTTCTCCTACTCGACTTGCTGGCTCACACAGCATCACGCTGGTCTTCCCTCCAGGTTCTCAGACCTCCCCTGTGCTCTGTGCAGACAGAGTCCTTCAATAAGATCTTTTTTTTTTTTTTTTTCGGTATGTGGGCCTCTCACTGTTGTGGCCTCTCCCCTTGTGGAGCACAGGCTCCGGACGCGCAGGCTCAGCGGCCATGGCTCACGGGCCCAGCCGCTCCGCGGCATGTGGGATCTTCCCAGACCGGGGCATGAACCCGTGTACCCTGCATCGGCAGGCGGACTCTCAACCACTGCGTCACCAGGGAAGCCCCTTCAATAAGATCTTGATCACAGTTGAAAATTTCAAATGAGGGAGAGATGCTGAGAAAATCACTTTTCGACCCCTCACTTCTATAAACCCATTTATAGTTTTCACGGTCAACCTTACCAACCTGAAATTCCAGATGTTACAGACACACTTCAAACATGGCTAGTGTGACCAAGCAATTGTGTGTTTTTTGCATTTTTTAATACAATGAGTTAATTATTGTTTGAACTAAATTAATTATAAATAGACACATTTGGTTAGTGGATACCAAACTGGAAAGCTCAGCTCTAAGAAATCCAAAGATGAGAAAGAGGCAATCAGCCAACCCTCCCCTGGTTGTTCTTTACTGCAGAAAATTTGATGGCCTGATCTGATCATTCGTATGTAGGTATACCTTTGGCTCTTGAACCCATGCCAGACATTGGGAGAGTCCTTGTGGACACTGAAATAGTACAGTCAACACTCAGATACAAGAGAAATTCCCAGCAAGGGGCCCACTTGTAGACAGAGGTGAAGGGCATGGCCAAGTACACCTGTATTAGACATAATCAGAGAGTAGCTGCAGAGGGGAGGGAGGGATTTTACTCTCTTCATGAGTCCATCCTTCTTACCCCTGACTCTAGAAGACCTGAGGAAGGCAGGGAAAAGGCCCCATCGGAGGTGAAAAATTTGTATACTGAAAACTACAGGACATTGTGGAAAGAATTTAAGGAAGAGACAAGTAATTGGAATGACATACCATATTCTTAGACTGGATTATTAAATACTGTTGGCATTTCTATACTACATAAAGTGATGTTCACATATATCGCAACAACCCATATAATTCCATGTCATTATTATAGAAGTGGACAGAATCCTAAAATACATATGGAACCCCCCACAAGTAGATAAAACAATCTTGAGAGCAGAGAGCAATGATGCAGATTAACACTTCCTGAACTCAAAACACATAACAATGCCACAGTAGTCAAAAGAGTCTGCTACTGGAATCAAGACAGTGAGATAGACCAATGAAATATAATAGAGAGACCTCAAATAAACGCACATATATATGGCCAACTGATCTTGGCCAAGGTTCTAAGATTACCAAGTGAAGAAAGGATAGTCTCTTCAACAATCAACAGAATGAAAAGGCAACCTATAGGATGGGAGGAAATATGTGTAAACCTTGAATCTGAATAAGGGACCAATATCCAGAATATATAAGAAACTACAACAAGTCAATTACAAAAAAACAGCGATCAAATAACTGAGTTTAAAAATGGGTAAAAAGCTTCACTAGACATTTCTCCATAAAGGCATACAAGTGGTCAATCTACATATGAAAATTTGCTCAGCATTGCTAAGCATCAGGGAAATGGAAATCAAGCCACAAGGAGATATCACTCACACCTGTTAGGATGTGTATTATAAAAAGACAATTAGGGCTTTCGTGGTGGCACAGTGGTTGAGAGTCCGCCTGCCGAGGCAGGGGACACGTGTTCGTGCCCCAGTCTGGGAGGATCCCACATGCCGCTGAGCGGCTGGGCCCATGAGCCATGGCCGCTGAACTTGTGCGTTTGGATCCTGTGATCCACAACGGTAGAGCCCACAACCATGAGAGGCCCGTGTACTGCAAAAAAAAAAAAAAAAAAAAGAAACAAAATTAATGGATGCTGGCAAAGATGTGAAGAAGTGGAACTTCTGTACCCTGTTTTGTACCCTGTAGTAATGTAAAATGGTGTAGCCATTATGGAAAACAGAATGTTGGTCCCCCCAAAATTATTAAGAGAACTATCATAAAATCCAGCAATCACTCATTTAGGTTTATATACCAAGGAGATAAAACAAGAATGTCCAAGAGATATCCACAATCTCATGTCCATTGCAGCATTATACACAATACACAACATAGGAAAACTGCCTAGTGTCCATGGGAAGATGAATTAATAAAGAAAATGTGGTGTATACATAAAGTGGAATGTCATTCAGTCTTTGAAAAAGAAGGAAATCCTGCCATTTGCAGCAACACGAAAGAACTTGGAGGACATTTGAAAGAGTGAAATAAGCCAGTCACAGAAGGTCAAAAACTGAAAGAAAACTCCGAGAAGCAGAGAGTAGAAGGGTGGTTCCAAGAGCTGGCTGGAGGTTGACATGGGAAATCTCTGTTCAATAGTGAGAACGTGTTATTTGCAAAATGCAAAAGTTCTAGACACATGCTGTACAACAAGGTGCATGTAGTCCACAGGACTGCCTGGACATTTTAAAACTTGTTAAGACGTTGGATTTCATTGTATGTGTACTTTTACAACAATAAAATATACATATGTAAAATAAATACAAAGTGGAAAAAGGGGAAAAAAGAAGAAAAATAAGGAAAGGGAGTCAACAGAGGGGAAGAAGAAAGGAGGAAGGGTCTCGAATGTACACAGGTATCAGGAGATAATGGGAGAGAAGCTCCTCTCCCCAGGCTTTAAAGAAGACATCTCTCCAGAGTTCACTCCAGCAAGAGGGGGATGTCCTTTCTCTTCCCCATTCAACCAGAAGCGCCAATAGCATCCTAAGTGTGGCCCAGGCTGTGCTCAGGTGTACACTTTTCCTTGATCTCTAAACCAAACACCCCTGACTCCCCATGGCTCAGGTGCCCTTCCTGTATCTCCTTCCACTTCTCTAAAGCATTTCCCTCTTCAAGTCCAGCCAGAGGCTCTAATCCTGTCCTCACACGTGGGGCACACTGGGTGGGTCTGTAAGTTCTTAAGAGCCTGCCTGTGAGTAGCAGGCACTGAATCGCACACCAGGGTTTCCCTCAGCACCATCAGGAAACTATGACCTAGGGATTGAGGATTTCTAGAACAACTTTACTCATACACAGTCTCTTGGGTAATCAAGTGACATTTTACAATCAAGCATTTTCAGTTTTTTCTTTGGTGGGGAAAATATTGACACATATAAGGCAATCATATTCTATTAATGTATGTATTTCTCAAAGGACTCACTATCGAAAAAAAAATTTTAAGTATATCTTTCCATGTTTTAATTGACTTTACTCCCAGACCTGTTTGCTTGCAAAAGCCTTCAGAAAATACCAAGAACCTACTTCACCTGGCAGTTTGCACAGCAACATGAGTGGAGATGCTCTTGTCACACTGCTTGGTTTCTCTGTCCCACCTTGTAAAGCACAACCTCCTGTCCGCCCTGCTGGGAAGGGAGCCAGTGCCCACCCTGAGCTCAATCCCTGGGGTAGATGTCTTGGTTCTGTCTTCACTGTATGCAGTGTTTCTTGCCCAGCACACAGAAACAGGGCCAGCACAACTGATGGA
Organism: Hyperoodon ampullatus; assembly: GCF_949752795.1. Classification (NCBI taxonomy): domain Eukaryota; kingdom Metazoa; phylum Chordata; class Mammalia; order Artiodactyla; family Ziphiidae; genus Hyperoodon; species Hyperoodon ampullatus. Next base: position 130,922,229 of record NC_136915.1, read on the forward strand.
AAACAAACTTTCCACAGGAGAAGGACATTTCGTTTCCTTAGCACAGAATCCAATAGTGAATATTAGCCTCAAAGGAGAAAGGTGGAGTGAATTTCCTCCATCTACTCCTGGAGGCTCCTTCTTTCTCGGAATCCTGCAGAACTGGGTGTGGCATGTGGGTACAAGCATGGGCTCCCTGCAAAAGGAAGGAGGCCTGCCTAGCACTAGGTGCTTCAGGTAAGAGGGGAGGACTCATCCCGAGGCTCTAATAGGAAACAGTTAGAATGAGGGAAGTGGCAGAGAGATGTATCATAACCATTCAGAATGCTATGAGACGTACTAAGAGATGAGATTTCTTATGAAATGAAGTTGTAATTGGCCCAGTAGTAGGCATGCTGGAACCCAGTTTTGTTCACTAAGAATCCACCCATGGAGCAACTAAGCCCGTGCACAACAACTACTAAGCCTGTGCTCTAGAGCCCGCAGGTCAAGGCCAAGATGTCGGGAATTGGAAACATTGTATGCTGCTGGTGGGAATGTAAAATGGTGCCGCTATTATGAAAAAGAGTATGGGGGTTCCTTATAAAATTATAAACAGAAATATCATATGATTCAGCAATAACAGTTCTGGGTATATATCCAAAGGAAATTAAATCAATATCACAATGAGATGAACATAGGTTCATTGCAGCATTCTACACAATAGCCTAGATATGCAACCAACTTCACAAAAGAAGTAAGTGTCCTGTGCCTGAGCTAATCTTAGGTACTTCAAAACAACTCCGTAAGTCTCTTAGTCCCTTAGAGAGGATGAAAGCAATATTAGAGTTAAAAGTAACTTGTCCCAATTCCCTTAGTCTGGAATACTGAAACAAAATTCTACAGCAGAGGAAGCCTTATAAACACACAGCACCTGACAGGGTTTACCCCAGCCTTGGAAGAACTGGGAAGGATAAGACCAAGGCAGGCTTGAGGAAAGGTCAGAGGGTATGCAGGACTGGAGTGTGGGGATCAGGGGCAGGGCTGGCCGGATGGAGCAGTGGGTCGTAAGAAGAGCAGTGACCCTGAGTCCTGCTGCCCTGAGTCTCTGTCCTGGGCCTGGTCAGTCAATTCCAGGAGACCAGGTTAGCAGGGCTGTGAGAGCCAGTGTGTGAAGAAGCCCAGCAGCCCCTTCACACAGTCCCCTAGAATTCCTGCTGGCCATGAAGGGTCTTTAGGGGCAGCTGGACGTGGAGCCCTCTCAAATGGAAGCATGTCAGCACATCAGCCTTGGGAGGTGCTGAGGCTGAAATGAGGAGACTGAGCACATGCAGTGATCCCAAAGCATGTGTTCTGTGACTCATCCACCTCTGGGAGTGCATTTTCCATGAGGAATCAACAGTGAAGACAAAAGTAAGATGAAGCTACAAGTCCTGAAAGTGTAGAGGGAGAGAGTTCAAGTCTCATCCACCACCTGACACTAAATATAAGGACTTGTTCTCCAGTGTCAATTGACTATGAGACTTTTGTTCCCACTAGGATATGGCCATCATACGTGAATGTAAAAAGGAAACCAAAATCCCTGGTGCAAAATACCCTCCAGGTACCAAATAGAAACGAACTATTCATCTTTGGCAGTGAAAAAGCAATGAAAGAGTAGTCTTGTGAGAAAGAAAATTTCTGAATGGCAAAGCAAGAAAAGATGACTATAAGCACAGTACAGTCAAAGGACACGGACACAATAACTCTATTATATCATTAATTTGGAAAGAACAAATCAGAATTCTACACATATTTCCTTCTTCTTCCTGATTTCATATTCACCTTCCTTAGTTTCTAAAGAACCGGGTGGAACCCAAGTGTTCTAGGAATTGTCTCCCTTTAGATCCTACCTGAGAGTTGTTCGCTACGTGAACCGTCATCAGCATCACTGCTATGTATGCTCTCCACGACCCATTCTGTACAAACACAACCATGAGCATAAAGTTATTATACAAGTTGACCCACCCATTTCTCCTACTCAACTTGCTGGCTCACACAGCATCACCCTGGTCTTCCCTCCAGGTTCTCAGACCTCCCCTGTGCTCTGTGCAGACAGAGTCCTTCAATAAGATCTTGATCACAGTTGAAAATTTCAAATGAGGGAGAGATGCTGAGAAAATCACCTTTCGACCCCTCACTTCTATAGACCCATTTATAGCTTTCACGGTCAACCTTACCAACCTGAAATTCCAGATGTTACAGACACACTTCACACATGGCTAGTATGACCAAGCAATTGTGTGTTTTTTGCATTTTTTAATAGAATGAGTTAATTATTGTTTGAACTAAATTAATTATAAATAGACACATTTGGTTCGTGACTACCACACTGGAAAGCTCAGCTCTAAGAAATCCAAAGATGAGAAAGAGGCAACCAGCCACCCTTCCCCTGGTTGTTCTTTACTGCAGAAAATTTGATGGCCTGATCTCATCCTTCGTATGTAGGTATATCTTGGGCTCTTGGACCCATGCCAGGCATTGGGAGAGTCCTTGTGGACATTGAAATAGTACAGTCAACACTCAGATCCAAGAGGAATTCCCAGCAAGGGGCCCACTTGTAGACAGAGGTGAAGGGCATGGCCCAGTACACCTGTATTAGACATAATCAGAGAGTAGGTGCAGAGGGGAGGGAGGGATTTCACTCTCTCCATGAGTCCATCCTTCTCACACCTGAATCTAGAAGACCTGAGGAAGGCAGTGGAAAAGGCCCCGTTGGAGGTGAAAAATTTGTATACTGGAAACTACAGGATATTGCGGAAATAAATTAAAGAAGAGACAAGTAAAGGGAATGACATACCATGTTCATAGACTGGATTATTAAATACTGTTGGCATTTCTATACTATATAAAGTGATGTACACATATATCGCAACAACCCACAAAATTCCATGTCATTATTATAGAAGTGGACAGAATCCTAAAATACATATGGAACCCCCACAAGTAGATAAAACAATCTTGAGAGCAAAGAGCAATGATGGAGATTAACACTTCCTGAACTCAAAACACAAAACAATGCCACAGTAGTCAACACAGTCTTCTACTGGCATCAAGACAGTGAGACAGACCAATTAAATATAATAGAGAGACTCCAAATAAACGCACATATATATGGCCAACAGATCTTGGCCAAGGTTCTAAGATTACCAAGTAAAGAAAGGATAATCTCTTCAACAATCAACAGAATGAAAAGGAAACCTATAGAATGGGAGGAAATATGTGTAAACCTTGTATCTGAATAAGGGACCAATATCCAGAATATATAAAAACTACTACAAGTCAATTTCAGAAAAACAGCAGGCAAATAAGTGAGTTTAAAAATGGGTAAAAAGCTTCACTAGACATTTCTCCATAAAGGCATACAAGTGGTCAATCTACATATGAAAATTTGCTCAACATTGCTAAGCATCAGGGAAATGGAAATCAAGCCACAAGGAGATATCACTCACACCTGTTAGGATGTGTATTATAAAAGGACAATTAGGGCTTCCCTGGTGGCACAATGGATGAGAGTCCGCCTGCCGAGGCAGGTGACACGTGTTCGTGCCCCGGTCTGGGAGGATCCCACATGCCACTGAGCGGCTGGGCCCATGAGCCATGGCTGCTGAGCCTGGGTGTTTGGAGCCTGTGCTCTGCAACGGGAGAGCCCATAACAATGAAAGGCCCATGTACTGCAAAAAAAAAAAAAAAAAAAAAAAAGAAAGAAAGAAAATTAATGGATGCTGGCAAAGATGTGAAGAAGTGGAACTTCTGTACCCTGTTTTGTACCCTGTAGTAATGTAAAATGGTGTAGCCATTATGGAAAACAGAATGGAGGTCCCACAAAAATTATTAAGAGAACTCTCATAAAATCCAGCAGTCACTCATTTAGCTTTATATACAAAGGAGATAAAACAAGAATGTCCAAGAGATATCTACAATCTCATGTCCATTGCAGCATTATACACAATACATAACATAGGAAAACTGCCTAGTGTCCATGGGAAGATGAATTAATAAAGAAAATGTGGTGTATACATACAGTGGAATGTCATTCAGTCTTTGAAAAAGAAGGAAATCCTGCCATTTGCAGAAACACAAAAGAACTTGGAGGACATTTGTAAGAGTGAAATAAGCCAGTCACAGAAGGTCAAAAACTGAAAGAAAACTCCGAGAAGCAGAGAGTAGAAGGGGGGTTCCAAGAGCTGGCAGGAGGTTGACATGGGAAGTCTCTGTTCAATGGTTAGAATGTGTTATTTGCAAAATGGAACAGTTCTAGACACATGCTGTACAACAAGGTGCATGGAGTCAACAGGACTGACTGGACATATCAAAACTTGTTAAGACGTTGGATTTCATTGTATGTGTACTTTTACAACAATAAAATATACATATGTAAAATAAATACAAAGTGGAAAAAGGGGAAAAAAGAAGAAAAATAAGGAAAGGGAGTCAACAGAGGGAAAGAAGAAAGCAGGAAGGGTCTCGAATGTACACAGGTATCAGGAGATAATGGGAGAGAAGCTCCTCTCCCCAGGCTTTAAAGAAGACATCTCTCCAGAGTTCACTCCAGCAAGAGGGGGATGTCCTTTCTCTTCCCCATTCAACCAGAAGCGTCAATAGCATCCTAAGTGTGGCCCAGGCTGTGCTCAGGTGGACACTTTTCCTTGATCTCTAAACCAAACACCCCTGACTCCCTATGGCTCAGGTGCCCTTCCTGTATCTCCTTCCACTTCTCTAAAACATTTCCCTCTTCAAGTCCAGCCCGAGGCTCCAATCCTGTCCTCACACGTGGGGTCCACTGGGCGGGTCTCTGAGTTCTTAAGAGCCTCCCTGTGAGTAGCAGGCACTGAATCGCACACCAGGGTTCCACTCAGCACCATCAGGAAACTACGACCTAGGGATTGAGGATTTCTAGAACAACTTTACTCATACACCGTCTCTTGGGTAAACAAATGACATTTTACAATCAAGCATTTTCAGTTTTTTCTTTGGTGGGGAAAATATTGACACATATAAGGCAATCATATTCTATTAAAGTATGTATTTCTCAAAGGACTCACTATCGAAAAAAATTTTTATATATAACTTTCCATGTTTTAATTGACTTTACTCCCAGACTTGTTTGCTTGCAAAAGCCTTCAGAATATACCAAGAACATACTCCATCTGGCAGTTTGCACAGCAACATGAGTGGAGATGCTCTTGTCACACTGCTTGGTTTCTCTATCCCACATGGCAAAGCCCAACCTCCTGGGAAGGGAGCCAGTGCCCACCCTGAGCTCAATCCATGGGGTACATCTCTTGGTTCTGTCTTCACTGTATGCAGTGTTTCTTGCCCAGCACACAGAAACAGGGCCGGCACAAGTGATGGTAGACAGACTTTCCACAGGAGAAGGACATTTCGTTTCCTTAGCACAGAATCCGATAGTGAATATTAGCCTCAAAGGAGAAAGGTGGAGTGAATTTCCTCCATCTACTCCTGGAGGCCCCTTCTTTCTCGGGCTCCTGCAGAGCTGGGTGTGGCTTGTGGGTACAAGCATGGGCTCCCTGCAAAAAGAAGGAGGTCTGCCTAGAACTAGGTGCTTCAGGTAAGGGGGGAGGACTCATCCCGAGGCTCTAATAGGAAACAGTTAGAATGAGGGAAGTCCAGATAGATGTATCATAACCATTCAGAATGCTATGAGACCTACTAAGAGATGAGATTTCTTATTAAATGAAGTTGAACTTGACCCTGGAGTAGGGATTCTGAAACCCTGTTTTGTTCACTAAGAATCCAGCCATGGAGCAACTAAGCCCGTGCACCACAACTACTAAGCCTGTGCTCTAGAGCCCGCAAGTCACAACTACTGAGCCCACGTGCCACAACTATTGAAGCCCATGCACCTAGAGCCCGTGGTCTGGAACAACAGTAGCCACCGAAATGAGAAGCCCGCACACTGCAACGAACACCCAACACAGCCAAAAGAAAAAAAAATAAGAATCCAGTAAACAATTGCCTGGGTGGTGATAGGATTTGTTTTCCATGTTAAATGAAGCTCAATTTGTAGATAATCAATGCACACCCTGAAAGTATACAGTTTATTTACTTTTATATCCATACCCATTCATGATGCAGTGTTGATGGGAATATTTTCTAGAAAGTTGGCACCAGTAACAGTGATGTTTAGGGGAACATACATCAAGGGAAACACAACACAAAATGTTCACATACACACACAGAATCATACCACTCATTTCACATACAGACACACCCAGTCTCATGCACACAAACCTACATCACCTAACCGTAATACAGCTTCTTCCTGGGACTATAGTAATTGGCCACATTACTTGTAAATCACTTGCTATCACCAGGGCCCCTACTCTCATTCCCAGCACAAATTTGGAATCTGTTTGCCCTCTACACTAAAACCAGCAAGAATGTCCCACTTTCTCATCTTCAAAGTTCTTCCTCCCCAAGTGACTGATTCCAGAATACATACTGTTTACACGTTCTGTGAAGGCCACCTGCAATTACAGAAGAGAAAACACTATGAGGATAAGATCACAGTGATGCTCAGTAGAAAACCTCATAAGAAACAGTGGTCCAGGGAACCCAGCAAGGGTTATCAGAGCAAACCTACTCAGGCTGAAAGGCAAGAACTTTGCTGGGAGGATGGAACTTCCAAGTCCATTTAGGTTGGAAATTACAGAATTTTTTTCCTAGAGGAAAAATCGATGCAGGACAGAGAGCTCCGTACTCCACAGGCTGTAATGGATGCTGTCAATTGTAATGTCCTGTGGAATCAGGCACCATGAGTTGGTAATAGACTCTCACTCCACATTCTCCCAACCAAGGGAATTGTATGTATCTGGAAGGAGTACCCTCAAATATTCATAACTTCATTCTATTGAAAGAGAAATAAAGCAATATTTCTATCTCAGACCAGAAAAAATCCAGCTAACCTTGATTTTCCACGGAGGCTTTTCTCCTGTCCTATCACGGTGCAGGTCATCCGCCACATCCTCAGGGAGAGCTGCAGGGACACAGAGTAACTGTCAGGACACTGGTGATGCGGCTCAGGAATTACTCAGGGGCTTTCTTCTCGATGAGGACATGGGGTGGTGTGTATGGATGTGGGAGGTTAGTAAGTGTGGGCTGAGCTGGTGTTGGGCCATCCTCTTTGGGGAATGAAGGAAGGCAAAGGACAAGAGGAAGGAAATGAAAACAGAGCTTTGGCTTTCTAGCTAAGGGGAGCCTAATCAGAAGGGAAGGGTCGATCTAAATAATGGTAAACACTAAAATGCATGCTCTGTTTCAATGACACAGACCCATGACCCATCCTGCCTCTTTTGAGCTTCTGCTAAATTGCCACTGTCTCTTGATTTTTCCCAGATCACTCTTTCCCCAGCATCCACAATGCCAGCTACTGCATTTATCATGTCTTCTATTGTATCATATTTTATACTTGATTAACAGCAACCTCTATTAAAGGACTGAATTCAATCCTAGACAAAATATGCTATATTTATTCACTAATCACTTGTCTTAAAGAAAATCAAATACACAAGGTTTGACAAAACTGAAATCCTACCATTTAGATACAGCCACTATCAATCGTGTCATATTTTTCTCCCAGTCTTTGTTTTCTATACAATGTATGTATGCCCCCTGAGTCAGGGGCTGTCCATACTCTAGGGAGCTGTTCCATAAGTGGGACACTTCGTTATGAAGAGGGAGCCCGGACTGAGCACAGCCTGTCTCTAACCCAGCTGTGCAGGAGAAGTGTACAGGCTAAAAGTCAGGTTCCACTTTGAGTCCTTGGGTATGGGCTACAGGAATTGACCAATGCTAAGGCTAATGGTAACGTTATCCAATACAATAAAATAGCTCCCTGATTCTTATCTGCTTTTGGCCTTGTTTAAGCAATGACACCAGCACTGACAGATATGACCTCTATTGTATACATGGGGTCTCACACCTCTCAGAATCTGTGAGCTGACCAGGAGAATGCAGGTCCTGATGTGAATTTCACATTAATGACTGTGCCAAAGGCAACTGATAAGTCCACCCATAGCTGCCCTGGATTCTGTGACCACTAAGGCCACCTGATGGGCAAGGTCTGGAACTTTGGAGATGCTAGTATTTCCAGCCAATTATGCGGATGCAGGGACTCCCTTGCTCCATGACTGAGGATCCCTTGGCTGAGTGGTAAGTGCAGGTCAGGGATCCAGAGCATCCATACCGGGACCCACCCCTGGGTTCTCAGTATGGCTTTTCCACTTAGGAGGTCAAGAGCTTAGAACATTTATCTCTGCACCATCTCCTTCTGAGGAAAAGGAATATTAACCAAATCTGGGTAACAGCTGTGTTGAGGGAAGAACATGCAAACAACTTCGCAAAACAAGGAAGGGTCCTGTGCCTGAGCTAACCTTAGGTACTTCAAAACTACTCCGTAAGTGTCTTAGCCCCTTAGAGAGGATGAAAGTAATATTAGAGTTAAAAGTAACTTGTCCCAATTCCCTTATTCTGGAATACTGAAACAAAATTCTACAGCAGAGGAAGCCTCATAAACACACAGCACCTGCCTGGGTTTACCCCAGCCTTGGAAGAACTGGGAAGGATAAGACCAAGGCAGGCCTGAGGAAAGGTCAGAGGGTAGGCAGGACTGGGGTGTGGGGAGCAGGGGCAGGGCTGTCTGGACGGAGCAGTGGGTTGTAAGAAGAGCAGTGACCCTGTGTCCTGCTGCCCTGAGTCTCTGTCCTGGGCCTGGTCAACCCCAGGAGACCAGGTCAGCAGGGCTGTGAAAGCAAGTGTGTGAAGAAGCCCAGCAGCCCCTTCAAACAGCCCTCTAGAATTTCTGCCACCCATGGAGGGTCTCTGGGGCAGCTGGAGGTGGACCCCTCTCAAATGGAAGCATGTCAGCACATCAGCCTTTGGGAAGTGCAGAGGCTGAGATGAGCTCAAGGAGACTGAGCACATGCAATGATCCCAGAGCACGTGTTCTGTGACTCATCCATCTCTGGGTCTGTCCTTTACAAGAGGAACAAACAGTGAGGACAAAACATGAGGTGAAGCCACAAGTCCTGAAAGTGCAGAGGGAGACAGTTCACTTCTCATCCACCACCTCACTCTTTCTAGAAGAACTTGGTCTCAAGTTTCAAAGGCCCATGAGAGTTTTGACCCACAGGTTCTGTCCATCATAGGTCAATATGCAAAAGAAAACAAACTCTCCTATGCACAATACCCTAGATGTGCTAACCAGAAAACAAACTTCCATATTAGGCAGTGACAAGCACAAGAAAAAGCAGCTCATGTGCAAAAGATCAGTTTTGATGAGCAAATCAAGAAAAGGTGATTATAGAGCACAGTCACGTCTAAGGACACAATTGCTCTCTATTGTATCATTAAAATGTGAAAAAAACATGTCAGAACTCTACACATATTTCATTCTTCTTTCTGATTTCATATCCACCTTCCTCAGTCTCCAAAGCAAGAGATATAACCCTAAAGATCCAGGAACCCTCTGCCATTAGATCCTACCTAAGTGTTGTTCCTACCTGTATCCTTTTCTTTATCACGGCCACAAATGCTATTCAAAGGCAATTCTGTAGAAACACGAATATGAATTTACAAGTCTTATGGATACATTTAATATGTGACTAATGTGACTGAGTAATGGGATATTTTATTTTCTTTTATTTTAATACACTGAGTTAAACATTGATTGAATTAAATAAATTATAACAGGCACAACTAGCTAGGGGCTACCACACTGTAATACACATCCCTCTCTCTCTCACTCTCCATATATATATATATATGTATATATATATATATATATATATATACATATATATATATATAAAGTATATGGAGGATGTTACCACCGCTCCCCTGGTTATTCCCCTCTGTATGGTCTACCCATTCAAGATGGCTGTTTGCTGATGGTTTACCAAAGGAAAAACCTCTGCCCCGTGAAGGTACTTAGCCCAAGGGGTAACAGGGATGCATCCCTCTGCTGGTTTCCCTAGTGACCGCTGAGCCCATCTGCTGTCAATTCCCCCTTTAACTGGTTGCCTGCCTATTCCGCCCAGAGGGAAGCATGCTGCTACTGCTGCTGCTGCGTTCTGCCTGCCATTGGGTATCTACAATGGGATGTCTCTCCAGGACCACTTTGCTTCTGATGTGAAAGATCTCCCATCTATTAAACCATGAATGTCTCTGTCCCTGACTTTGGGCTCTTTCCTTAGCCCTGAGGCTGAGCAAGTACAGGGCTTGCAGGCGTGAGAGGTGCAGCCCAACACCTTCTGCAGGGCAGTTTGCTGGCCAGATTTGATGATTCATTTGTAGGTGTTTCCTAGGCTCATGCACACTTGCCAGGCACTCATGAGACCTTGGGGACACTGAAACAGTAATGTCAACACCCAGATCCTAGAGGAATTCCCGACAGGTGTTCCACTTGAGGGGAGAGGTAATGAGCATGGCCCAGTGCACCTGTGCTAGACATAATCAGTGAGCAGGTGCAGAAGGGAGGGAGGGACATTCACTCACTTCATGAGGCCATCCTTCTCACCACTGCCTCTGAAAAATCCAGGGAAGGAAGGGACAAAATGCCCTTAGAAGGTAAATGGCCTGTACACTGAAAACTACAAACCACTGCTGAAAGAATTAAACAAGGAACAAATAATTGAAATGACATATCATATTCATAGACTGGAGACTTACTATTGTTGACATTTCTACACTACCCAAAGGGAAGTATAAATTCATTGTAATACATGTCAAAATCGCAATGTCATTTTCAAAGAAATAGAAAAAAAAAAGATCCTAAAATACATATGGAACCACTAAGGACTCCAAACAGACAACACAATCCTGAGAAGAAAGAACATAGACGGAGGCTTCTCACTTCCTGACTTCAGAACACATTACAAAGCCACAGGAATCAAAACTGTACGGTACTGACATAGAAACAGATACATAGGCCTGAACACCAGAATAAATAACCCCCAAGAAAACTCATAGATACATGGCCAAATGAAATTCACCAAGCTTCTAAGACAACAAATAGGGAAAGTATAGTTTTTTCAACAGTCAATAGGATGAAAATATAACTTACAGAAGGATTACAAACATATATCAGAAAAGGAGCTAATATACAAAACATCAAAGAAAAACACTACAACTCAAATGCAAACTAAGTTAAAAAATTAAAAAGGGCAAATAACTGGGTTCAGAAATGTGCAAAGACTTAAATAAGACATTTCCTGAAAAAGACATACAAATGGCTAACAAATATAGGAAAAGGTTCTCAACCTCACTAATCATCAGGGCAATGCAAATCAACACCTCATACCTGTTAGGCTGTGTATTATAAAGAAAAAAATTAACAGTTTAAGGCCAAGATGTGGGGAATTGGAAACTTTGTACACTGCTGGTGGCAATGTAAAATGGTGCCGCTATTATGAAAAAGAGTATGGGGGTTCCTTATAAAATTATAAACAGAAATATCATATGATTCAGCAATCACAGTTCTGGGTATATATCCAAAGGAAATTAAATCAGTATCACAATGAGATGAACATAGGTTCATTGCAGCATTCTACACAATAGCCTAGATATGCAACCAACTTCACAAAACAAGTAAGTGTCCTGTGCCTGAGCTAACCTTAGGTACTTCAAAACTACTGTGTAAGTCTCTTAGCCCCTTAGAGAGGATGAAAGCAATATTAGAGTTAAAAGTAACTTGTACCAATTCCCTTAGTCTGGAATGCTGAAACAAAAGTTCTACAGCAGAGTAAGCCTCATAAACACACAACTCCTGCCAGGGTTTAACCCAGCCTTGGAAGAACAGGGAAGGATAAGACCAAGGCAGGCCTGAGGAAAGGGCAGAGGTTAGGAAGGACTGGGGAGTGGGGAGCAGGGGCAGGGCTGTCTGGACGGAGCAGTGGGTTGTAAGAAGACAGTGACCCTGGGTCCCGCTGCCCTGAGTCTCTGTCCTGGGCCTGGTGAATTCCAGGAGACCAGGTTAGCAGGGCTGTGACAGCCAGTGTGTGAAGAAGCACAGCAGCCCCTTCACACAGTCCTCCAGAATTCCTGCCGGCCATGAAGGGTCTTTAGGATCAGCTGGACGTGGACCCCTCTCAAATGGAAGCATGTCAGCACATCAGCCTTGGGAGGTGCTGAGGCTGAAATGAGGAGACTGAGCACATGCAGTGATCCCAAATCACATGTTCTGTGATTCTTCCACCTCTGGAAGCGTGCTTTCCATGAGGAATAAACAGTGAGGACAAAAGTAAGATGAAGCTACAAGTCCTGAAAGTGTAGAGGGAGAGAGTTCAACTCTCATCCACCACCTGACACAAACTATAGGAACTTGTTCTCCAGTGTCAAGTGACTATGAGAGTTTTGTTCCCACTAGGATATGGCCATCATACGTGAATGTAAAAAGGAAACCAAAATCCTTGGTGCAAAATACCCTCCAGGTACCAAACAGAAACAGACCTTTCATTTTTGGCAGTGAAAAAGCAATGAAAGAGTAGTCTTGTGAGAAAGAAAATTTCTGAATGGCAAAGCAAGAAAAGATGACTATAAGCACAGTACAGTCAAAGGACATGGACACGATAACTCTATTATATCATTAAAGTTTGGAAAGAACAAATCAGAATTCTACACATATTTCCTTCTTCTTCCTGATTTCATATTCACCTTCCTTAGTTTCTAAAGAAGTGGATGGAACCTAAGTGTTTTAGGAATTGTCTCGCTTTAGATCCTACCTGAGAGTTGTTCCCTAAGTGATTCGTCATCAGCATCACTGCTATGTATGCTCTCCAAGATCCATTCTGTACAAACACAACCATGAACATAAAGTTATTATACAAGTTGACCCACCCATTTCTCCTACTCGACTTGCTGGCTCACACAGCATCACCCTGGTCTTCCCTCCAGGTTCTCAGACCTCCCTTGTGCTCTGTGCAGACAGAGTCCTTCAATAAGATATTGATCACAGTTGCAAATTCCAAATGAGGGAGAGATGCTGAGAAAATCACCTTTCGACCCCTCACTTCTATAGACCCATTTATAGCTTTCACCGTCAACCTTACCAACCTGAAATTCCAGATGTTACAGACACACTTGAAAAATGGCTAGTGTGACCAAGCAATTGTGTGTTTCTTGCATTTTTTAATAGAATGAGTTAATTATTGTTTGAATTAAATTAATTATAAATAGACACATTTGTTGAGTGGCTACCACACTGGAAAGCTCAGCTCTAAGAAATCCAAAGATGAGAAAGAGGCAACCAGCCACCCATCCCCTGGTTGTTCTTTACTGCAGATAATTTGATGGCCTGATCTGATCATTTGTATGTAGGTATATCTTGGGCTCTTGGACCCACGCCACGCATTGGGAGAGTCCTTGTGGACACTGAAATAGTACAGTCAACACTCAGATCCAAGAGGAATTCCCAGCAAGGGGCCCACTTGTAGACAGAGGTGAAGAGCATGGCCCAGTACACCTGTATTAGACATAATCAGAGAGTAGGTGCCGAGGGGAGGGAGGGATTTCACACTCTCCATGAGTCCATCCTTCTCACCCCTGACTCTAGAAGACCTGAGGAAGGCAGTGGAAAAGGCCCCGTAGGAGGTGAAAAATTTGTATACTGAAAACTACAGGACATTGCAGAAAGAAATTAAAGAAGAGACAAGTAAAGGGAATGACATACCATGTTCATAGACTGGATTATTAAATACTGTTGGCATTTCTATACTACATAAAGTGATGTACACATATATCACAAAAACCCACAAAATTCCATGTCATTATTATAGAAGTGGACAGAATCCTAAAATACATATGGAACCCCCACAAGTAGATAAAACAATCTTGAGAGCAAAGAGCAATGATGGAGATTAACACTTCCTGAACTCAAAACACATAACAATGCCACAGTAGTCAACACAGTCTGCTAGTGGCATCAAGACAGTGAGATAGACCAATGAAATATAATAGAGAGACTCCAAATAAACGCACATATATATGGCCAACTGATCTTGGACAAGGTTCTAAGATTACCAAGTGAAGAAAGGATAGTCTCTTCAACAATCAACAGCATGAAAAGGCAACCTGTAGCATGAGAGGAAATATGTGTAAACCTAGTATCTGAATAAGGGAAGAATATCCAGAATATATAAGAAACTACTACAAGTCAATTTCAGAAAAAGAGCGGGCAAATAACTGAGTTTAAAAATGGGTAAAAAGCTTCATTAGACATTTCTCCATAAAGACATACAAGTGGTCAATCTACATATGAAAATTTGCTCAACATCGCTAAGCATCAGGGAAATGGAAATCAAGCCACAAGGAGATATCACTCACACCTGTTAGGATGTGTATTATAAAAAGACAATTAGGTCTTCCCTGGTGGCACAGTGGTTGAGAGTGTGCCTGCCGATGCAGGGGACACGTGTTCGTGCCCCGGTCTGGGAGGATCCCACATGCCGCTGAGCGGGTGGGCCCATGAGACATTGCCGCTGAGCCTGTGCGTTTGGAGCCTGTGCTCCGCAACGGGAGAGCCCATAACAATGAGAGGCCTGTGTACTGCCAAAAAAAAAAAAAAAAAAAAAAAAAGAAAGAAAATTAATGGATGTTGGCAAAGATGTGAAGAATTGGATCTCCTGTACCCTGTTTTGTACCCTGTAGTAATGTAAAATGGTGTAGCCATTATGGTAAACAGGATGGAGGTACCCCAAAAATTATTAAGAGAACTATCATAAAATGAACAATCACTCATTTAGGTTTATATACAAAGGAGATAAAACAAGAATTTCCGAGAGATATCTACAATCTCATGTCCATTGCAGCATTATACACAATACACAACATAGGAAAACTGCCTAGTGTCCATGAGAAGATGAATTAATAAAGAAAATGTGGTGTATACATACAGTGGAATGTCATTCAGTCTTTGAAAAAGAAGGAAATCCTGCCATTCGCAGCAACACGAAAGAACTTGGAGGACATTTGTTAGAGTGAAATAAGCCAGTCGCAGAAGGTCAAAAACTGAAAGAAAACTCCGAGAAGCAGAGAGTAGAAGGGGGGTTCCAAGAGCTGGCAGGAGGTTGACATGGGAAGTCTCTGTTCAATGGTTAGAATGTGGTATTTCAAAATAGAAAAGTTCTAGACACATGCTGTACAACAAGGTGCATGTAGTCCACAGGACTGCCTGGACATTTCAAAACTTGTTAAGAAGTTGGATTTCATCGTATGTGTACTTTTACAACAATAAAATACACATATGTAAAATAAATACAAAGTGGAAAAAGGGGATAAAAGAAGAAAAATAAGGAACGGGAGTCAACAGAGGGAAAGAAGAAAGCAGGAAGGGTGTCGAATGTACACAGGTATCAGGAGATAATGGGAGAGAAGCTCCTCTCCCCAGGCTTTAAAGAAGACATCTCTCCAGAGTTCACTCCAGCAAGAGGGGGATGTCCTTTCTCTTCCCCATTCAACCAGAAGTGCCAATAGCATCCTAAGTGTGGCCCAGGCTGTGCTCAGGTGGACACTTTTCCTTGATCTCTAAACCAACCACCCCTGACTCCCCATGGCTCAGGTGCCCTTCCTGTACCTCCTTCCACTTCACTAAAGCATTTCCCTCTTCAAGTCCAGCCCGAGGCGCCAATCCTGTCCTCACACGTGGGGTCCACTGGGCGGGTCTCTGAGTTCTTAAGAGCCTCCCTGTGAGTAGCAGGCACTGAATCGCACACCAGGGTTCCCCTCAGCACCATCAGCAATCTACGACCTAGGGATTGAGGATTTCTAGAACAACTTTACTCATACACAGTCTCTTGGGTAAACAAGTGACATTTTACAATCAAGCATTTTCAGTTTTTTCTTTGGTGGGGAAAATATTGACACATATAAGGCAATCATATTCTATTCAAGTATGTATTTCTCAAAGGACTCACTATCGAAAAAAAATTTTTAAGTATAACTTTCCATGTTTTAATTGACTTTACTCCCAGACTTGTTTGCTTGCAAAAGCCTTCAGAAAATACCAAGAACCTACTTCATCTGGCAGTTTGCACAGCAACATGAGTGGAGATGCTCTTGTCACACTGCTTGGTTTCTCTCTCCCACCTTGCAAAGCACAACCTCCTGTCCGCCCTCCTGGGAAGGGAGCCAGTGCCCACCCTGAGCTCAATCCCTGGGGTAGATCTCTTGGTTCTGTCTTCACTGTATGCAGTGTTTCTTGCCCAGCACACAGAAACAGGGCCGGCACAAGTGATGGAAGACAGACTTTCCACAGGAGAAGGACATTTCGTTTCCTTAGCACAGAATCCGATAGTGAATATTAGCCTCAAAGGAGAAAGGTGGAGTGAATTTCCTCCATCTACTCCTGGAGGCTCCTTCTTTCTCGGACTCCTCCAGAACTGGGTGTGGCATGTGGGTACAAGCATGGGCTCCCTGCAAAAGGAAGGAGGCCTGCCTAGCACTAGGTGCTTCAGGTAAGGGGGGAGGACTCATCCCGAGGCTCTAATAGGAAACACTTAGAATGAGGGAAGTGGCAGAGAGATGTATCATAACCATTCAGAATGCTATGAGACGTACTAAGAGATGAGATTTCTTATTAAGTGAAGTTGTAATTGACCCAGTAGTAGGGATGCTGAAACCCAGTTTTGTTCATTAAGATACCAGCCATTGGGCAACTAAGTCCGTGCACCACAACTACTAAGCCTGTGCCGTAGAGCCTGCAAGTCACAACTACTGAGCCCACGTGCCACAACTATTGAAGCCCATGCACCTAGAGCCCGTGCTGTGGAACAACAGAAGCCACCGAAATGAGAAGCCCGCACACTGCAACGAAGACCCAACACAGCCAAAAAAAAAAAAAAAAGAATCCAGTAAACATTTGCCTGGGTGGTGATAGGATTTGTTTTTCAGTTTATATGAGGCTCACTTTGTATAAAATCAATGCACACACTGAAAGTATACAGTTTAGTTACTTTTATATCCATACCCATTCATGATGCAGTGGTGATGGGAATATTTTTTAGAAAGTTGGCACCAGTAATAGTGATGTTTAGGGGAACATAAATCAAGGGAAACACAACACAAAAAGTTCACATACACACACAGAATCATCCCACTCATTTCACATACAGACACACCCAGTCTCATGCACACAAACCTACACCACCTAACCGTAATACAGCTTCTTCCTGGGACTATAGTAATTGGTCACATTACTTGTAAATCACTTTCTATCACCAGGACACCTACTCTCATTCCCAGCACAAATTTGGAATTAGTTTGCCGTCTACACTAAAACCAGCAAGAATGTCCAACTTTCTTATCTTCAAAGTTCTTCCTCCCCAAGTGACTGATTCCAGAATACATACCGTTTTCACGTTCTGGGAAGGCCACCTGCAATTACAGAAGAGAAAACACTATGAGGATAAGATCACAGTGATGCTCAGGTCTTTTGTTCATTTGCTGACAGTAGAAAACCTCATAAGAAACAGTGGTCCAGGGAACCCAGCAAGGGTTATCAGAGCAAACCTACTCAGGCTGAAATGCAAGAACTTTGCTGGGAGGATGGAACTTCCAAGTCCATTTAGGTTGGAAACTACAGAATTCTTTGCCTAGAGGAAAAATCGCTGCAGGAGAGAGAGCTCCATACTCTACAGGCTGTAATGGATGCTGTCAATTGTAATGCCCTGTGGAGTCAGGCTCCATGAGTTGGTAATAGACTCTCACTCCACATTCTCCCAACCAAGGGAATTGTATGTATCTGGAAGGAATACCCTCAAATATTCATAACTTAATTCTATTGAAAGAGAAATAAAGCAATATTTCTATCTCAGGCCAGAAAAAATCCAGCTTACCTTGGGGATCCACAGAGGCTTTTCTCCTGTCCTATCATGGTGCAGGTCATCCGCCACATCCTCAGGGAGAGCTGCAGGGACACAGAGTAACTGTCAGGACACTGGTGATGCGGCTCAGGAATTACTCAGGGGCTTTCTTCTCGATGAGGACATGGGGTGGTGTGTATGGATGTGGGAGGTTAGTAAGTGTGGGCTGAGCTGGTGTTGGGCCATCCTCTTTGGGGGATGAAGGAAGGCAAAGGACAAGAGGAAGGAAATGAAAACAGAGCTTTGGCTTTCTAGCTAAGGGGAGCCTAATCAGAAGGGATGGGTCGATCTAAAAAATGGTAAACACTAAAATGCATGCTCTGTTTCAATGACACAGACCCATGACCCATCCTGCCTCTTTTGAGCTTCTGCTAAATTGCCCCTGTCTCTTGATTTTTCCCAGATCACTCTTTCCCCAGCATCCACAATGCCAGCTACTGCATTTATCATGTCTTCTGTTGTATGATATTTTATACTTGATTAACAGCAACCTCCATTAAAGGACTGAATTCAATCCTAGACAAAATATGCTATATTTATTCACTAATCACTTGTCTTAAAGAAAATCAAATCCACACGATTTGACAAAACTGAAATCCTACCATTTAGATACAGCCACTATCAATCGTATCATATTTTTCTCCCAGTCTTTGATTTCTATACAATGTACGTATGCCCACTGAGTCAGGGGCTGTCCATACTCTAGGGAGCTGTTCCATAAGTGGGACACTTCGTTATGAAGAGGGAGCCCGGACTGAGCACAGCCTGTCTCTAACCCAGCTGTGCAGGAGAAGTGTACAGGCTAACAGTCAGGTTCCACTTTGAGTCCTTGGGTGTGGGCTACAGGAATTGACCAATGCTAAGGCTTATGGTAATGTTATCCAATACAATAAAATAGCTCCCTGATTCTTATCTGCTTTTGGCCTTGTTTAAGCAATGACACCAGCACTGACAGATATGACCTGTACTGTATACATGGGGTCTCACACCTCTCAGAATCTGTGAGCTGACTAGGAGAATGCAGGTCCTGAGGTGAATTTCACCTTAATGACTGTGCCAAAGTCAACTGATATGTCCACCCATAGCTGCCCTGGATTCTGTGACCACTAAGGCCACCTGATAGGCAAGTTCTGGACCTTTGGAGATTCTAGGACTTCCAGCCAAGGATACGGATGCAGGGACTCCCTTGCTCCATGACTGAGGACCCCTTGGCTAAGTGATAAGTGCAGGTCAGGGATCAAGTGCATCCACATTGGGACCCACCCCTGGGGTCTCAGTATGGCTTTTCCACTTAGGACGTCAAGAGCTTAGAACATTTATCTCTGCACCATCTCCTTCTGAGGAAAAGGAATATTAACCCAATCTGGGTAACAGCTGTGTTGAGGGAAGAACATGCAAACAACTTCACAAACAAATAAGGGTCCTGTGCCTGAGCTAACCTTAGGTACTTCAAAACAACTCCGTAAGTCTCTTAGCCCCGTAGAGCAGATGAAAGCAATATTAGAGTTAAAAGTAAGTTGTCCCAATTCCCTTAGTCTGGAACACTGAAACAAAATTCTACAGCAGAGGAAGCCTCATAAACACACAGCACCTGCCTGGGTTTACCCCAGCCTTGGAAGAACTGGGAAGGATAAGACCAAGGCAGGCCTGAGGAAAGGTCAGAGGGTAGGCAGGACTGGGGTGTGGGGAGCAGGGGCAGGGCTGTCCGGACTGAGCAGTGAGTTGTAAGAAGAGCAGTGACCCTGGGTCCTGCTGCCCTGAGTCTCTGTCCTGGGCCTGGTCAACCCCAGGAGACCAGGTCAGCAGGGCTGTGAAAGCAAGTGTGTAAAGAAGCCCAGCAGCCCCTTCACACAGCCCTCTAGAATTTCTGCCGCCCATGGAGGGTCTCTAGGGTAGCTGGATGTGGACCCCTCTCAAATGGAAGCATGTGAGCACATCAGCCTTGGGGAAGTGTAGAGGCTGAGATGAGCTCAAGGAGACTGAGCACATGCAGTGATCCCAGGGCACGTGTTCTGTGACTCATCCATCTCTGGGACTGTCCTTTACAAGAGGAACTAACAGTGAGCACAAAATATGAGGTGAAGCCACAAGTCCTGAAAGTGCAGAGGGAGACAGTTCACTTCTCATCCACCACCTCACCCTTTCTAGAAGAACTTGGTCTCAAGTTTCAAGGGCCCATGAGTTTTGACCCACATGTTCTGTCCATCTTAGGTCAATATGCAAACGAAAACAAACTCTACTGTGCACAATACCCTAGATGTGCTAACCAGAAAACAAACTTCCTTATTAGGCAGTGACAAGCACACGAAAGAGCAGCTCATGTGCAAAAGATCAGTTTTGATGAGCAAATCAAGAAAAGGTGATTATAGAGCACAGTCACATCTAAGGACACAATTTCTCTCTATTGTATCATTAAAATATGAAAAAAAAACAAGTCAGAGCTCTACACATATTTCATTCTTCTTTCTGATTTCATATCCACCTTCCTTAGTCTCCAAAGCAGAAGATATAACCCTAAAGTTCCAGGAACCCTCTGCCATTAGATCCTACCTAAGTGTTGTTCCTACCTGTATCCTTTTCTTTATCACGGCCACAAATGCTATCCAAAGTCAATTCTGTAGAAACACGAATATGAATTTACAAGTCTTATGGATACACTTAAAATGTGCCTAATGTGACTAATTGGATATTTTATTTTCTTTTATTTTAATACACTGAGTTAATCATTGATTGAATTAAATAAATTATAACAGGCACATCTAGCTAGTGTCTACCACACTGTAATACACATCCCTCTCTCTCTCTCTCTCCATATATATATATATGTATATATATATATATATATATACGTATATATATATATATAAAGTATATGGAGGATGTTACCACCGCTCCCCTGGGTATTCCCCTCTGTATGGTCTACCCATTCAAGATGGCTGTTTGCTGATGGTTTACCAAAGGAAAAACCTCTGCCCCGTGAAGGTACTTAGCCCAAGGGGTAAGAGGGATGTGTCCCTCTGCAGGTTTCCCTGGTAAGCGATGAGACCATCTGCTGTCAATTCCCCCTTTAACTGGTAGCCTGCCTACTCGGCCCAGAGAGAAGAATGCTGCTACTGCTGCTGCTGCGTTCTGCCTGCCATCGGCTATCTACAGTGGGATGTCTCTCCAGGACCACTTTGCTTCTGACGTGAAACATCTCCCATTTATTAAACCATGAATGTCTCTGTCCCTGACTTCGGGTTCTTTCCTTAGCCCTGAGGCTGAGCAAGTACAGGGCTTGCAGGCGTGAGAGTTGCAGCCCAACAACTTCTGCAGGGCAGTTTGCTGGCCAGATTTGATGGTTCATTTGTAGGTGTTTCCTAGGCTCATGCACACTTGCCAGGCACTCATGAGACCTTGGGGACACTGAAACAGTAATGTCAACACCCAGCTCCTAGAGGAATTCCCGACAGGTGTTCCACTTGACGGGAGAGGTAATGAACATGGCCCAGTGCACCTGTGCTAGACATAATCAGCGAGCAGGTGCAGAAGGGAGGGAGGGACATTCACTCACTTCATGAGGACATCCTTCTCACCACTGCCTCTGAAAAATCCAGGGAAGGAAGGGACAAAATGCCCTTAGAAGGTAAATGGCCTGTACACTGAAAACTACAAACCACTGCTGAAAGAATTAAACAAGGAACAAATAATTGAAATGACATATCATCTTCATAGACTGGAAACTTATTATTGTTGACATTTCTACACTACCCGAAGGTAAGTATTAATTCATTGTAATACCTATCAAAATCCCAATGTCATTTTCAAGGTAAAAGAAAAAAAAATCCTAAAATACATATGGAACTACTAAGGACTCCAAACAGACAAAACAATCCTGAGAAGAAAGAACATAGATGGAGGCTTCTCACTTCCTGACTTCAAAACACATTACAAAGCCACAGGAATCAAAACTGTATGGTACTGACATAGAAACAGATACATAGGCCTAAAGACCAGAATAAATAACCCCCAAGAAAACTCATAGATACATGGCCAAATGAAATTCACCAAGCTTCTAAGACAACAAATAGGGAAAGTATAGTTTTTTCAACAGTCAATAGGATGAAAATATAACTTACAGAAAGATTACAAACATATATCAGAAAAGGAGCTAATGTCCAATCATCTAAGAAAAACACTACAACTCAAATGCAAAATACGTTAAAAAATTAAAAAGGGTAAATAACTGGGTTCAGAAATGTGCAAAGACTTAAATAAGACATTTCCTGAAAAAGACATACAAATGGCTAACAAATATAGGAAAAGGTTCTCAACCTCTCTAATCATCAGGGCAATGCAAATGAACACCTCATACCTGTTAGGCTGTGTATTATAAAGAAAAAAATTAACAGTTTAAGGCCAAGATGTGGGGAATTGGAAACTTCGTACACTGCTGGTGGCAATGTAAAATGGTGCCGCTATTATGAAAAAGAGTATGGGGGTTCCTTATAAAATTATAAACAGAAATATCATATGATTCAGCAATCACAGTTCTGGGTATATATCCAAAGGAAATTAAATCAGTATCACAATGAGATGACCTTAGGTTCATTGCAGCATTCTCCAAAATAGCCTAGATATGCAACCAACTTCACAAAACAAGTAAGTGTCCTGTGCCTGAGCTAACCTTAGGTACTTCAAAACAACTCCGTAAGTCTCTTAGCCCCTTAGAGAGAATGAAAGCAATATTAGAGTTAAAAGTAACTTGTCCCTATTCCCTTAGCCTGGAATACTGAAACAAAAGTTCTACAGCAGGGGAAGCCTCATAAACTCACAGCACCTGCCAGGGTTTACCCCAGCCTTGGAAGAACTGGGAAGGATAAGACCAAGGCAGGCCTGAGGAAAGGTCAGAGGGTAGGCAGGACTGGAGTGTGGGGAGCAGGGGCAGGTGTGTCCAGATGGAGCAGTGGGTTGTAAGAAGAGCAGTGACCCTGGGTCCTGCTGCCCTGAGTCTCTGTCCTGGGCCTGGTCAATTCCAGGAGACCAGGTTAGCAGGGCTATGAGAGCCAGTGTGTGAAGCGAGCCCAGCAGCCCCTTCACACAGCCCTCTAGAATTCCTGCTGGCAATGAAGCATCTGTAGGGGCAGCTGGACGTGGAACCCTCTCAAATGGAAGCATGTCAGCACATCAGCCTTGGGAGGTGCTGAGGCTGAAATGAGGAGACTGAGCACATGCAGTGATCCCAAAGCATGTGTTCTGTGACTCATCCACCTCTGGGAGCGCAGTTTCCTTGAGGAATAAACAGTGAGGACAAAAGTAAGGTGAAGCTACAAGTCCTGAAAGTGTAGAGGGAGAGAGTTCAAGTCTCATCCACCACCTGACACTCACTATAAGAACTTGCTCTCCAGTGTCAAGTGACTATGAGAGCTTTGTTCCCACTAGGATATGGCCATCATACGTGAATGTAAAAAGGAAACCAAAATCCCTGGTGCAAAATACCCTCCAGGTACCAAATAGAAACGAACTATTCATCTTTGGCAGTGAAAAAGCAATGAAAGAGTAGTCTTGTGAGAAAGAAAATTTCTGAATGGCAAAGCAAGAAAAGATGACTATAAGCACAGTACAGTCAAAGGACATGGACACAATAAATCTATTATATCATTAAAATTTGGAAAGAACAAATCAGAATTCTACACATATTTCCTTCTTCTTCCTGATTTCATATTCACCTTCCTTAGTTTCTAAAGAACCAGGTGGAACCCAAGTGTTCTAGGAATTGTCTCACTTTAGATCTTACCTGAGAGTTGTTCCCTATGTGAATCGTCATCAGCATCACTGCTATGTATGCTCTCCACCATGCATTCTGTACAAACACAACCATGAGCATAAAGTTATTATACAAGTTGACCCACCCATTTCTCCTACTCGACTTGCTGGCTCACACAGCATCACCCTGGTCTTCCCTCCAGGTTCTCAGACCTCCCCTGTGCTCTGTGCAGACAGAGTCCTTCAATAAGATCTTTTTTTTTTTTTTTTTCGGTATGTGGGCCTCTCACTGTTGTGGCCTCTCCCCTTGTGGAGCACAGGCTCCGGACGCGCAGGCTCAGCGGCCATGGCTCACGGGCCCAGCCGCTCCGCGGCATGTGGGATCTTCCCAGACCGGGGCATGAACCCGTGTACCCTGCATCGGCAGGCGGACTCTCAACCACTGCGTCACCAGGGAAGCCCCTTCAATAAGATCTTGATCACAGTTGAAAATTTCAAATGAGGGAGAGATGCTGAGAAAATCACTTTTCGACCCCTCACTTCTATAAACCCATTTATAGTTTTCACGGTCAACCTTACCAACCTGAAATTCCAGATGTTACAGACACACTTCAAACATGGCTAGTGTGACCAAGCAATTGTGTGTTTTTTGCATTTTTTAATACAATGAGTTAATTATTGTTTGAACTAAATTAATTATAAATAGACACATTTGGTTAGTGGATACCAAACTGGAAAGCTCAGCTCTAAGAAATCCAAAGATGAGAAAGAGGCAATCAGCCAACCCTCCCCTGGTTGTTCTTTACTGCAGAAAATTTGATGGCCTGATCTGATCATTCGTATGTAGGTATACCTTTGGCTCTTGAACCCATGCCAGACATTGGGAGAGTCCTTGTGGACACTGAAATAGTACAGTCAACACTCAGATACAAGAGAAATTCCCAGCAAGGGGCCCACTTGTAGACAGAGGTGAAGGGCATGGCCAAGTACACCTGTATTAGACATAATCAGAGAGTAGCTGCAGAGGGGAGGGAGGGATTTTACTCTCTTCATGAGTCCATCCTTCTTACCCCTGACTCTAGAAGACCTGAGGAAGGCAGGGAAAAGGCCCCATCGGAGGTGAAAAATTTGTATACTGAAAACTACAGGACATTGTGGAAAGAATTTAAGGAAGAGACAAGTAATTGGAATGACATACCATATTCTTAGACTGGATTATTAAATACTGTTGGCATTTCTATACTACATAAAGTGATGTTCACATATATCGCAACAACCCATATAATTCCATGTCATTATTATAGAAGTGGACAGAATCCTAAAATACATATGGAACCCCCCACAAGTAGATAAAACAATCTTGAGAGCAGAGAGCAATGATGCAGATTAACACTTCCTGAACTCAAAACACATAACAATGCCACAGTAGTCAAAAGAGTCTGCTACTGGAATCAAGACAGTGAGATAGACCAATGAAATATAATAGAGAGACCTCAAATAAACGCACATATATATGGCCAACTGATCTTGGCCAAGGTTCTAAGATTACCAAGTGAAGAAAGGATAGTCTCTTCAACAATCAACAGAATGAAAAGGCAACCTATAGGATGGGAGGAAATATGTGTAAACCTTGAATCTGAATAAGGGACCAATATCCAGAATATATAAGAAACTACAACAAGTCAATTACAAAAAAACAGCGATCAAATAACTGAGTTTAAAAATGGGTAAAAAGCTTCACTAGACATTTCTCCATAAAGGCATACAAGTGGTCAATCTACATATGAAAATTTGCTCAGCATTGCTAAGCATCAGGGAAATGGAAATCAAGCCACAAGGAGATATCACTCACACCTGTTAGGATGTGTATTATAAAAAGACAATTAGGGCTTTCGTGGTGGCACAGTGGTTGAGAGTCCGCCTGCCGAGGCAGGGGACACGTGTTCGTGCCCCAGTCTGGGAGGATCCCACATGCCGCTGAGCGGCTGGGCCCATGAGCCATGGCCGCTGAACTTGTGCGTTTGGATCCTGTGATCCACAACGGTAGAGCCCACAACCATGAGAGGCCCGTGTACTGCAAAAAAAAAAAAAAAAAAGAAACAAAATTAATGGATGCTGGCAAAGATGTGAAGAAGTGGAACTTCTGTACCCTGTTTTGTACCCTGTAGTAATGTAAAATGGTGTAGCCATTATGGAAAACAGAATGTTGGTCCCCCCAAAATTATTAAGAGAACTATCATAAAATCCAGCAATCACTCATTTAGGTTTATATACCAAGGAGATAAAACAAGAATGTCCAAGAGATATCCACAATCTCATGTCCATTGCAGCATTATACACAATACACAACATAGGAAAACTGCCTAGTGTCCATGGGAAGATGAATTAATAAAGAAAATGTGGTGTATACATAAAGTGGAATGTCATTCAGTCTTTGAAAAAGAAGGAAATCCTGCCATTTGCAGCAACACGAAAGAACTTGGAGGACATTTGAAAGAGTGAAATAAGCCAGTCACAGAAGGTCAAAAACTGAAAGAAAACTCCGAGAAGCAGAGAGTAGAAGGGTGGTTCCAAGAGCTGGCTGGAGGTTGACATGGGAAATCTCTGTTCAATAGTGAGAACGTGTTATTTGCAAAATGCAAAAGTTCTAGACACATGCTGTACAACAAGGTGCATGTAGTCCACAGGACTGCCTGGACATTTTAAAACTTGTTAAGACGTTGGATTTCATTGTATGTGTACTTTTACAACAATAAAATATACATATGTAAAATAAATACAAAGTGGAAAAAGGGGAAAAAAGAAGAAAAATAAGGAAAGGGAGTCAACAGAGGGGAAGAAGAAAGGAGGAAGGGTCTCGAATGTACACAGGTATCAGGAGATAATGGGAGAGAAGCTCCTCTCCCCAGGCTTTAAAGAAGACATCTCTCCAGAGTTCACTCCAGCAAGAGGGGGATGTCCTTTCTCTTCCCCATTCAACCAGAAGCGCCAATAGCATCCTAAGTGTGGCCCAGGCTGTGCTCAGGTGTACACTTTTCCTTGATCTCTAAACCAAACACCCCTGACTCCCCATGGCTCAGGTGCCCTTCCTGTATCTCCTTCCACTTCTCTAAAGCATTTCCCTCTTCAAGTCCAGCCAGAGGCTCTAATCCTGTCCTCACACGTGGGGCACACTGGGTGGGTCTGTAAGTTCTTAAGAGCCTGCCTGTGAGTAGCAGGCACTGAATCGCACACCAGGGTTTCCCTCAGCACCATCAGGAAACTATGACCTAGGGATTGAGGATTTCTAGAACAACTTTACTCATACACAGTCTCTTGGGTAATCAAGTGACATTTTACAATCAAGCATTTTCAGTTTTTTCTTTGGTGGGGAAAATATTGACACATATAAGGCAATCATATTCTATTAATGTATGTATTTCTCAAAGGACTCACTATCGAAAAAAAAATTTTAAGTATATCTTTCCATGTTTTAATTGACTTTACTCCCAGACCTGTTTGCTTGCAAAAGCCTTCAGAAAATACCAAGAACCTACTTCACCTGGCAGTTTGCACAGCAACATGAGTGGAGATGCTCTTGTCACACTGCTTGGTTTCTCTGTCCCACCTTGTAAAGCACAACCTCCTGTCCGCCCTGCTGGGAAGGGAGCCAGTGCCCACCCTGAGCTCAATCCCTGGGGTAGATGTCTTGGTTCTGTCTTCACTGTATGCAGTGTTTCTTGCCCAGCACACAGAAACAGGGCCAGCACAACTGATGGAAAACAAACTTTCCACAGGAGAAGGACATTTCGTTTCCTTAGCACAGAATCCAATAGTGAATATTAGCCTCAAAGGAGAAAGGTGGAGTGAATTTCCTCCATCTACTCCTGGAGGCTCCTTCTTTCTCGGAATCCTGCAGAACTGGGTGTGGCATGTGGGTACAAGCATGGGCTCCCTGCAAAAGGAAGGAGGCCTGCCTAGCACTAGGTGCTTCAGGTAAGAGGGGAGGACTCATCCCGAGGCTCTAATAGGAAACAGTTAGAATGAGGGAAGTGGCAGAGAGATGTATCATAACCATTCAGAATGCTATGAGACGTACTAAGAGATGAGATTTCTTATGAAATGAAGTTGTAATTGGCCCAGTAGTAGGCATGCTGGAACCCAGTTTTGTTCACTAAGAATCCACCCATGGAGCAACTAAGCCCGTGCACAACAACTACTAAGCCTGTGCTCTAGAGCCCGCAGGTCAAGGCCAAGATGTCGGGAATTGGAAACATTGTATGCTGCTGGTGGGAATGTAAAATGGTGCCGCTATTATGAAAAAGAGTATGGGGGTTCCTTATAAAATTATAAACAGAAATATCATATGATTCAGCAATAACAGTTCTGGGTATATATCCAAAGGAAATTAAATCAATATCACAATGAGATGAACATAGGTTCATTGCAGCATTCTACACAATAGCCTAGATATGCAACCAACTTCACAAAAGAAGTAAGTGTCCTGTGCCTGAGCTAATCTTAGGTACTTCAAAACAACTCCGTAAGTCTCTTAGTCCCTTAGAGAGGATGAAAGCAATATTAGAGTTAAAAGTAACTTGTCCCAATTCCCTTAGTCTGGAATACTGAAACAAAATTCTACAGCAGAGGAAGCCTTATAAACACACAGCACCTGACAGGGTTTACCCCAGCCTTGGAAGAACTGGGAAGGATAAGACCAAGGCAGGCTTGAGGAAAGGTCAGAGGGTATGCAGGACTGGAGTGTGGGGATCAGGGGCAGGGCTGGCCGGATGGAGCAGTGGGTTGTAAGAAGAGCAGTGACCCTGAGTCCTGCTGCCCTGAGTCTCTGTCCTGGGCCTGGTCAGTCAATTCCAGGAGACCAGGTTAGCAGGGCTGTGAGAGCCAGTGTGTGAAGAAGCCCAGCAGCCCCTTCACACAGTCCCCTAGAATTCCTGCTGGCCATGAAGGGTCTTTAGGGGCAGCTGGACGTGGAGCCCTCTCAAATGGAAGCATGTCAGCACATCAGCCTTGGGAGGTGCTGAGGCTGAAATGAGGAGACTGAGCACATGCAGTGATCCCAAAGCATGTGTTCTGTGACTCATCCACCTCTGGGAGCGCAGTTTCCTTGAGGAATAAACAGTGAGGACAAAAGTAAGATGAAGCTACAAGTCCTGAAAGTGTAGAGGGAGAGAGTTCAAGTCTCATCCACCACCTGACACTAAATATAAGGACTTGTTCTCCAGTGTCAATTGACTATGAGACTTTTGTTCCCACTAGGATATGGCCATCATACGTGAATGTAAAAAGGAAACCAAAATCCCTGGTGCAAAATACCCTCCAGGTACCAAATAGAAACGAACTATTCATCTTTGGCAGTGAAAAAGCAATGAAAGAGTAGTCTTGTGAGAAAGAAAATTTCTGAATGGCAAAGCAAGAAAAGATGACTATAAGCACAGTACAGTCAAAGGACACGGACACAATAACTCTATTATATCATTAATTTGGAAAGAACAAATCAGAATTCTACACATATTTCCTTCTTCTTCCTGATTTCATATTCACCTTCCTTAGTTTCTAAAGAACCGGGTGGAACCCAAGTGTTCTAGGAATTGTCTCCCTTTAGATCCTACCTGAGAGTTGTTCGCTACGTGAACCGTCATCAGCATCACTGCTATGTATGCTCTCCACGACCCATTCTGTACAAACACAACCATGAGCATAAAGTTATTATACAAGTTGACCCACCCATTTCTCCTACTCAACTTGCTGGCTCACACAGCATCACCCTGGTCTTCCCTCCAGGTTCTCAGACCTCCCCTGTGCTCTGTGCAGACAGAGTCCTTCAATAAGATCTTGATCACAGTTGAAAATTTCAAATGAGGGAGAGATGCTGAGAAAATCACCTTTCGACCCCTCACTTCTATAGACCCATTTATAGCTTTCACGGTCAACCTTACCAACCTGAAATTCCAGATGTTACAGACACACTTCACACATGGCTAGTATGACCAAGCAATTGTGTGTTTTTTGCATTTTTTAATAGAATGAGTTAATTATTGTTTGAACTAAATTAATTATAAATAGACACATTTGGTTCGTGACTACCACACTGGAAAGCTCAGCTCTAAGAAATCCAAAGATGAGAAAGAGGCAACAAGCCACCCTTCCCCTGGTTGTTCTTTACTGCAGAAAATTTGATGGCCTGATCTCATCCTTCGTATGTAGGTATATCTTGGGCTCTTGGACCCATGCCAGGCATTGGGAGAGTCCTTGTGGACACTGAAATAGTACAGTCAACACTCAGATCCAAGAGGAATTCCCAGCAAGGGGCCCACTTGTAGACAGAGGTGAAGGGCATGGCCCAGTACACCTGTATTAGACATAATCAGAGAGTAGGTGCAGAGGGGAGGGAGGGATTTCACTCTCTCCATGAGTCCATCCTTCTCACACCTGAATCTAGAAGACCTGAGGAAGGCAGTGGAAAAGGCCCCGTTGGAGGTGAAAAATTTGTATACTGGAAACTACAGGATATTGCGGAAATAAATTAAAGAAGAGACAAGTAAAGGGAATGACATACCATGTTCATAGACTGGATTATTAAATACTGTTGGCATTTCTATACTATATAAAGTGATGTACACATATATCGCAACAACCCACAAAATTCCATGTCATTATTATAGAAGTGGACAGAATCCTAAAATACATATGGAACCCCCACAAGTAGATAAAACAATCTTGAGAGCAAAGAGCAATGATGGAGATTAACACTTCCTGAACTCAAAACACAAAACAATGCCACAGTAGTCAACACAGTCTTCTACTGGCATCAAGACAGTGAGACAGACCAATTAAATATAATAGAGAGACTCCAAATAAACGCACATATATATGGCCAACAGATCTTGGCCAAGGTTCTAAGATTACCAAGTAAAGAAAGGATAATCTCTTCAACAATCAACAGAATGAAAAGGAAACCTATAGAATGGGAGGAAATATGTGTAAACCTTGTATCTGAATAAGGGACCAATATCCAGAATATATAAAAACTACTACAAGTCAATTTCAGAAAAACAGCAGGCAAATAAGTGAGTTTAAAAATGGGTAAAAAGCTTCACTAGACATTTCTCCATAAAGGCATACAAGTGGTCAATCTACATATGAAAATTTGCTCAACATTGCTAAGCATCAGGGAAATGGAAATCAAGCCACAAGGAGATATCACTCACACCTGTTAGGATGTGTATTATAAAAGGACAATTAGGGCTTCCCTGGTGGCACAATGGATGAGAGTCCGCCTGCCGAGGCAGGTGACACGTGTTCGTGCCCCGGTCTGGGAGGATCCCACATGCCACTGAGCGGCTGGGCCCATGAGCCATGGCTGCTGAGCCTGGGTGTTTGGAGCCTGTGCTCTGCAACGGGAGAGCCCATAACAATGAAAGGCCCATGTACTGCAAAAAAAAAAAAAAAAAAAAAAAAGAAAGAAAGAAAATTAATGGATGCTGGCAAAGATGTGAAGAAGTGGAACTTCTGTACCCTGTTTTGTACCCTGTAGTAATGTAAAATGGTGTAGCCATTATGGAAAACAGAATGGAGGTCCCACAAAAATTATTAAGAGAACTCTCATAAAATCCAGCAGTCACTCATTTAGGTTTATATACAAAGGAGACAAAACAAGAATGTCCAAGAGATATCTACAATCTCATGTCCATTGCAGCATTACACACAATACATAACATAGGAAAACTGCCTAGTGTCCATGGGAAGATGAATTAATAAAGAAAATGTGGTGTATACATACAGTGGAATGTCATTCAGTCTTTGAAAAAGAAGGAAATCCTGCCATTTGCAGAAACACAAAAGAACTTGGAGGACATTTGTAAGAGTGAAATAAGCCAGTCACAGAAGGTCAAAAACTGAAAGAAAACTCCGAGAAGCAGAGAGTAGAAGGGTGGTTCCAAGAGCTGGCAGGAGGTTGACATGGGAAGTCTCTGTTCAATGGTTAGAATGTGTTATTTGCAAAATGGAAAAGTTCTAGACACATGCTGTACAACAAGGTGCATGGAGTCAACAGGACTGACTGGACATTTCAAAACTTGTTAAGACGTTGGATTTCATTGTATGTGTACTTTTACAACAATAAAATATACATATGTAAAATAAATACAAAGTGGAAAAAGGGGAAAAAAGAAGAAAAATAAGGAAAGGGAGTCAACAGAGGGAAAGAAGAAAGCAGGAAGGGTCTCGAATGTACACAGGTATCAGGAGATAATGGGAGAGAAGCTCCTCTCCCCAGGCTTTAAAGAAGACATCTCTCCAGAGTTCACTCCAGCAAGAGGGGGATGTCCTTTCTCTTCCCCATTCAACCAGAAGCGTCAATAGCATCCTAAGTGTGGCCCAGGCTGTGCTCAGGTGGACACTTTTCCTTGATCTCTAAACCAAACACCCCTGACTCCCTATGGCTCAGGTGCCCTTCCTGTATCTCCTTCCACTTCTCTAAAACATTTCCCTCTTCAAGTCCAGCCCGAGGCTCCAATCCTGTCCTCACATGTGGGGTCCACTGGGCGGGTCTCTGAGTTCTTAAGAGCCTCCCTGTGAGTAGCAGGCACTGAATCGCACACCAGGGTTCCACTCAGCACCATCAGGAAACTACGACCTAGGGATTGAGGATTTCTAGAACAACTTTACTCATACACCGTCTCTTGGGTAAACAAGTGACATTTTACAATCAAGCATTTTCAGTTTTTTCTTTGGTGGGGAAAATATTGACACATATAAGGCAATCATATTCTATTAAAGTATGTATTTCTCAAAGGACTCACTATCGAAAAAAATTTTTATATATAACTTTCCATGTTTTAATTGACTTTACTCCCAGACTTGTTTGCTTGCAAAAGCCTTCAGAAAATACCAAGAACATACTCCATCTGGCAGTTTGCACAGCAACATGAGTGGAGATGCTCTTGTCACACTGCTTGGTTTCTCTATCCCACATGGCAAAGCCCAACCTCCTGGGAAGGGAGCCAGTGCCCACCCTGAGCTCAATCCATGGGGTACATCTCTTGGTTCTGTCTTCACTGTATGCAGTGTTTCTTGCCCAGCACACAGAAACAGGGCCGGCACAAGTGATGGTAGACAGACTTTCCACAGGAGAAGGACATTTCGTTTCCTTAGCACAGAATCCGATAGTGAATATTAGCCTCAAAGGAGAAAGGTGGAGTGAATTTCCTCCATCTACTCCTGGAGGCCCCTTCTTTCTCGGGCTCCTGCAGAGCTGGGTGTGGCTTGTGGGTACAAGCATGGGCTCCCTGCAAAAAGAAGGAGGTCTGCCTAGAACTAGGTGCTTCAGGTAAGGGGGGAGGACTCATCCCGAGGCTCTAATAGGAAACAGTTAGAATGAGGGAAGTCCAGATAGATGTATCATAACCATTCAGAATGCTATGAGACCTACTAAGAGATGAGATTTCTTATTAAATGAAGTTGAACTTGACCCTGGAGTAGGGATTCTGAAACCCTGTTTTGTTCACTAAGAATCCAGCCATGGAGCAACTAAGCCCGTGCACCACAACTACTAAGCCTGTGCTCTAGAGCCCGCAAGTCACAACTACTGAGCCCACGTGCCACAACTATTGAAGCCCATGCACCTAGAGCCCGTGGTCTGGAACAACAGTAGCCACCGAAATGAGAAGCCCGCACACTGCAACGAACACCCAACACAGCCAAAAGAAAAAAAAATAAGAATCCAGTAAACAATTGCCTGGGTGGTGATAGGATTTGTTTTCCATGTTAAATGAAGCTCAATTTGTAGATAATCAATGCACACCCTGAAAGTATACAGTTTATTTACTTTTATATCCATACCCATTCATGATGCAGTGTTGATGGGAATATTTTCTAGAAAGTTGGCACCAGTAACAGTGATGTTTAGGGGAACATACATCAAGGGAAACACAACACAAAATGTTCACATACACACACAGAATCATACCACTCATTTCACATACAGACACACCCAGTCTCATGCACACAAACCTACATCACCTAACCGTAATACAGCTTCTTCCTGGGACTATAGTAATTGGCCACATTACTTGTAAATCACTTTCTATCACCAGGGCCCCTACTCTCATTCCCAGCACAAATTTGGAATCTGTTTGCCCTCTACACTAAAACCAGCAAGAATGTCCCACTTTCTCATCTTCAAAGTTCTTCCTCCCCAAGTGACTGATTCCAGAATACATACTGTTTACACGTTCTGTGAAGGCCACCTGCAATTACAGAAGAGAAAACACTATGAGGATAAGATCACAGTGATGCTCAGTAGAAAACCTCATAAGAAACAGTGGTCCAGGGAACCCAGCAAGGGTTATCAGAGCAAACCTACTCAGGCTGAAAGGCAAGAACTTTGCTGGGAGGATGGAACTTCCAAGTCCATTTAGGTTGGAAATTACAGAATTTTTTTCCTAGAGGAAAAATCGATGCAGGACAGAGAGCTCCGTACTCCACAGGCTGTAATGGATGCTGTCAATTGTAATGCCCTGTGGAGTCAGGCTCCATGAGTTGGTAATAGACTCTCACTCCACATTCTCCCAACCAAGGCAATTGTATGTATCTGGAAGGAGTACCCTCAAATATTCATAACTTCATTCTATTGAAAGAGAAATAAAGCAATATTTCTATCTCAGACCAGAAAAAATCCAGCTAACCTTGATTTTCCACGGAGGCTTTTCTTCTGTCCTATCACGGTGCAGGTCATCCGCCACATCCTCTGGGAGAACTGGAGGGACACAGAGTAACTGTCAGGACACTGGTGATGCGGCTCAGGAATTACTCAGGGGCTTTCTTCTCGATGAGGACATGGGGTGGTGTGTATGGATGTGGGAGGTTAGTAAGTGTGGGCTGAGCTGGTGTTGGGCCATCCTCTTTGGGGGATGAAGGAAGGCAAAGGACAAGATGAAGGAAATGAAAACAGAGCTTTGGCTTTCTAGCTAAGGGGAGCCTAATCAGACGGGAAGGGTCGATCTAAAAAATGGTAAACACTAAAATGCATGCTCTGTTTCAATGACACAGACCCATGACCCATCCTGCCTCTTTTGAGCTTCTGCTAAATTGCCACTGTCTCTTGATTTTTCCCAGATCACTCTTTCCCCAGCATCCACAATGCCAGCTACTGCATTTATCATGTCTTCTATTGTATCATATTTTATACTTGATTAACAGCAACCTCTATTAAAGGACTGAATTCAATCCTAGACAAAATATGCTATATTTATTCACTAATCACTTGTCTTAAAGAAAATCAAATACACAAGGTTTGACAAAACTGAAATCCTACCATTTAGATACAGCCACTATCAATCGTGTCATATTTTTCTCCCAGTCTTTGTTTTCTATACAATGTATGTATGCCCCCTGAGTCAGGGGCTGTCCATACTCTAGGGAGCTGTTCCATAAGTGGGACACTTCGTTATGAAGAGGGAGCCCGGACTGAGCACAGCCTGTCTCTAACCCAGCTGTGCAGGAGAAGTGTACAGGCTAACAGTCAGGCTCCACTTTGAGTCCTTGGGTGTGGGCTACAGGAATTGACCAATGCTAAGGCTTATGGTAATGTTATCCAACACAATAAAATAGCTCCCTGATTCTTATCTGCTTTTGGCCTTGTTTAAGCAGTGACACCAGCACTGACAGATATGACCTGTACTGTATACATGGGGTCTCACACCTCTCAGAATCTGTGAGCTGACTAGGAGAATGCAGGTCCTGAGGTGAATTTCACCTTAATGACTGTGCCAAAGTCAACTGATATGTCCACCCATAGCTGCCCTGGATTCTGTGACCACTAAGGCCACCTGATTGGCAAGTTCTGGATCTTTGGAGATTCTAGGACTTCCAGCCAAGGATACGGATGCAGGGACTCCCTTGCTCCATGACTGAGGACCCCTTGGCTAAGTGGTAAGTGCAGGTCAGGGATCAAGTGCATCCACATTGGGACCCACCCCTGGGGTCTCAGTATGGCTTTTCCACTTAGGACGTCAAGAGCTTAGAACATTTATCTCTGCACCATCTCCTTCTGAGGAAAAGGAATATTAACCCAATCTGGGTAACAGCTGTGTTGAGGGAAGAACATGCAAACAACTTCACAAACAAATAAGGGTCCTGTGCCTGAGCTAACCTTAGGTACTTCAAAACAACTCCGTAAGTCTCTTAGCCCCGTAGAGCAGATGAAAGCAATATTAGAGTTAAAAGTAAGTTGTCCCAATTCCCTTAGTCTGGAACACTGAAACAAAATTCTACAGCAGAGGAAGCCTCATAAACACACAGCACCTGCCTGGGTTTACCCCAGCCTTGGAAGAACTGGGAAGGATAAGTCCAAGGCAGGCCTGAGGAAAGGTCAGAGGGTAGGCAGGACTGGGGTGTGGGGAGCAGGGGCAGGGCTGTCTGGACGGAGCAGTGGGTTGTAAGAAGAGCAGTGACCCTGGGTCCTGCTGCCCTGAGTCTCTGTCCTGGGCCTGGTCAACCCCAGGAGACCAGGTCAGCAGGGCTGTGAAAGCAAGTGTGTAAAGAAGCCCAGCAGCCCCTTCACACAGCCCTCTAGAATTTCTGCCGCACATGGAGGGTCTCTAGGGTAGCTGGACGTGGACCCCTCTCAAATGGAAGCATGTCAGCACATCAGCCTTGGGGAAGTGCAGAGGCTGAGATGAGCTCAAGGAGACTGAGCACATGCAGTGACCCCAGGGCACGTGTTCTGTGACTCATCCATCTCTGGGACTGTCCTTTACAAGAGGAACTAACAGTGAGCACAAAATATGAGGTGAAGCCACAAGTCCTGAAAGTGCAGAGGGAGACAGTTCACTTCTCATCCACCACCTCACCCTTTCTAGAAGAACTTGGTCTCAAGTTTCAAGGGCCCATGAGTTTTGACCCACAGGTTCTGTCCATCATAGGTCAATATGCAAACGAAAACAAACTCTACTGTGCACAATACCCTAGATGTGCTAACCAGAAAACAAACTTCCTTATTAGGCAGTGACAAGCACACGAAAGAGCAGCTCATGTGCAAAAGATCAGTTTTGATGAGCAAATCAAGAAAAGGTGATTATAGAGCACAGTCACATCTAAGGACACAATTTCTCTCTATTGTATCATTAAAATATGAAAAAAACAAGTGAGAACTCTACACATATTTCATTCTTCTTTCTGATTTCATATCCACCTTCCTCAGTCTCCAAAGCAGAAGATATAACCCTAAAGTTCCAGGAACCCTCTGCCATTAGATCCTACCTAAGTGTTGTTCCTACCTGTATCCTTTTCTTTATCACGGCCACAAATGCTATTCAAAGTCAATTCTGTAGAAACACGAATATGAATTTACAAGTCTTATAGATACACTTAAAATGTGCCTAATGTGACTAATTGGATATTTTATTTTCTTTTATTTTAATACACTGAGTTAATCATTGATTGAATTAAATAAATTATAACAGGCACATCTAGCTAGTGTCTACCACACTGTAATACACATCCCTCTCTCTCTGTCTCTCCATATATATATATATGTATATATATATATATATATATACGTATATATATATATATAAAGTATATGGAGGATGTTACCACCGCTCCCCTGGTTATTCCCCTCTGTATGGTCTACCCATTCAAGATGGCTGTTTGCTGATGGTTTACCAAAGGAAAAACCTCTGCCCCGTGAAGGTACTTAGCCCAAGGGGTTAGAGGGATGTGTCCCTCTGCAGGTTTCCCTGGTAAGCGATGAGACCATCTGCTGTCAATTCCCCCTTTAACTGGTAGCCTGCCTACTCGGCCCAGAGAGAAGAATGCTGCTACTGCTGCTGCTGCGTTCTGCCTGCCATCGGCTATCTACAGTGGGATGTCTCTCCAGGACCACTTTGCTTCTGACGTGAAACATCTCCCATTTATTAAACCATGAATGTCTCTGTCCCTGACTTCGGGCTCTTTCCTTAGCCCTGAGGCTGAGCAAGTACAGGGCTTGCAGGCGTGAGAGGTGCAGCCCAACAACTTCTGCAGGGCAGCTTGCTGGCCAGATTTGATGATTCATTTGTAGGTGTTTCCTAGGCTCATGCACACTTGCCAGGCACTCATGAGACCTTGGGGACACTGAAACAGTAATGTCAACACCCAGCTCCTAGAGGAATTCCCGACAGGTGTTCCACTTGACGGGAGAGGTAATGAACATGGCCCAGTGCACCTGTGCTAGACATAATCAGCGAGCAGGTGCAGAAGGGAGGGAGGGACATTCACTCACTTCATGAGGACATCCTTCTCACCACTGCCTCTGAAAAATCCAGGGAAGGAAGGGACAAAATGCCCTTAGAAGGTAAATGGCCTGTACACTGAAAACTACAAACCACTGCTGAGAGAATTAAACAAGGAACAAATAATTGAAATGACATATCATCTTCATAGACTGGAAACTTATTATTGTTGACATTTCTACACTACCCGAAGGTAAGTATTAATTCATTGTAATACCTATCAAAATCCCAATGTCATTTTCAAGGTAAAAGAAAAAAAATCCTAAAATACATATGGAACTACTAAGGACTCCAAACAGACAAAACAATCCTGAGAAGAAAGAACATAGATGGAGGCTTCTCACTTCCTGACTTCAAAACACATTACAAAGCCACAGGAATCAAAACTGTATGGTACTGACATAGAAACAGATACATAGGCCTAAAGACCAGAATAAATAACCCCCAAGAAAACTCATAGATACATGGCCAAATGAAATTCACCAAGCTTCTAAGACAACAAATAGGGAAAGTATAGTTTTTTCAACAGTCAATAGGATGAAAATATAACTTACAGAAAGATTACAAACATATATCAGAAAAGGAGCTAATGTCCAAACATCTAAGAAAAACACTACAACTCAAATGCAAAATACGTTAAAAAATTAAAAAGGGTAAATTACTGGGTTCAGAAATGTGCAAAGACTTAAATAAGACATTTCCTGAAAAAGACATACAAATGGCTAACAAATATAGGAAAAGGTTCTCAACCTCTCTAATCATCAGGGCAATGCAAATGAACACCTCATACCTGTTAGGCTGTGTATTATAAAGAAAAAAATTAACAGTTTAAGGCCAAGATGTGGGGAATTGGAAACTTCGTACACTGCTGGTGGCAATGTAAAATGGTGCCGCTATTATGAAAAAGAGTATGGGGGTTCCTTATAAAATTATAAACAGAAATATCATATGATTCAGCAATCACAGTTCTGGGTATATATCCAAAGGAAATTAAATCAGTATCACAATGAGATGACCTTAGGTTCATTGCAGCATTCTCCAAAATAGCCTAGATATGCAACCAACTTCACAAAACAAGTAAGTGTCCTGTGCCTGAGCTAACCTTAGGTACTTCAAAACAACTCTGTAAGTCTCTTAGCCCCTTAGAGAGAATGAAAGCAATATTAGAGTTAAAGGTAACTTGTCCCAATTCCCTTAGTCTGGAATACTGAAACAAAAGTTCTACAGCAGGGGAAGCCTCATAAACTCACAGCACCTGCCAGGGTTTACCCCAGCCTTGGAAGAACTGGGAAGGATAAGACCAAGGCAGGCCTGAGGAAAGGTCTGAGGGTAGGCAGGACTGGAGTGTGGGGAGCAGGGGCAGGTGTGTCCGGATGGAGCAGTGGGTTGTAAGAAGAGCAGTGACCCTGGGTCCTGCTGCCCTGAGTCTCTGTCCTGGGCCTGGTCAATTCCAGGAGACCAGGTTAGCAGGGCTATGAGAGCCAGTGTGTGAAGCGAGCCCAGCAGCCCCTTTACACAGTCCTCTAGAATTCCTGCTGGCAATGAAGCATCTGTAGGGGCAGCTGGACGTGGAACCCTCTCAAATGGAAGCATGTCAGCACATCAGCCTTGGGAGGTGCTGAGGCTGAAATGAGGAGACTGAGCACATGCAGTGATCCCAAAGCATGTGTTCTGTGACTCATCCACCTCTGGGAGCGCAGTTTCCTTGAGGAATAAACAGTGAGGACAAAAGTAAGGTGAAGCTACAAGTCCTGAAAGTGTAGAGGGAGAGAGTTCAAGTCTCATCCACCACCTGACACTCACTATAAGAACTTGCTCTCCAGTGTCAAGTGACTATGAGAGCTTTGTTCCCACTAGGATATGGCCATCATACGTGAATGTAAAAAGGAAACCAAAATCCCTGGTGCAAAATACCCTCCAGGTACCAAATAGAAACGAACTATTCATCTTTGGCAGTGAAAAAGCAATGAAAGAGTAGTCTTGTGAGAAAGAAAATTTCTGAATGGCAAAGCAAGAAAAGATGACTATAAGCACAGTACAGTCAAAGGACATGGACACAATAACTCTATTATATCATTAAAATCTGGAAAGAACAGGGGCTTCCCTGGTGGCGCAGTGGTTGAGAGTCCGCCTGCCGATGCAGGGGACACGAGTTCGTGCCCCGGTCCGGGAGGATCCCACATGCCGCGGAGCGGCTGGGCCCGTGAGCCACGGCTGCTGAGACTGTGCGTCCGGAGCCTGTGCTCTGCAATGGGACCGGCCACAGCAGTGAGAGGCCCGCGTACCGCAAAAAAAAAAATAAAAATAAAAAATTTGGAAAGAACAAATCAGAATTCTACACATATTTCCTTCTTCTTCCTGATTTCATATTCACCTTCCTTAGTTTCTAAAGAAGTGGGTGGAACCCAAGTTTTCTAGGAATTGTCTCACTTTAGATCCTACCTGAGAGTTGTTCCCTACGTGAATCGTCATCAGCATCACTGCTATGTATGCTTTCCACCATGCATTCTGTACAAACACAACCATGAGCATAAAGTTATTATACAAGTTAACCCACCCATTTCTCCTACTCGACTTGCTGGCTCACACAGCATCACCCTGGTCTTCCCTCCAGGTTCTCAGACCTCCGCTGTGCTCTGTGCAGACAGAGTCCTTCAATAAGATCTTGATCACAGTTGAAAATTTCAAATGAGGGAGAGATGCTGAGAAAATCACTTTTCAACCCCTCACTTCTATAGACCCATTTATAGCTTTCACGGTCAACCTTACCAACCTGAAATTCCAGATGTTACAGACACACTTCAAACATGGGTAGTGTGACCAAGCAATTGTGTGTTTTTTGCATTTTTTAATAGAATGAGTTAATTATTGTTTGAACTAAATTAATTATAAATAGACACATTTGGTTAGTGGATACCAAACTGGAAAGCTCAGCTCTAAGAAATCCAAAGATGACAAAGAGGCAATTAGCCAACCCTCCCCTGGTTGTTCTTTACTGCAGAAAATTTGATGGCCTGATCTGATCATTCGTATGTAGGTATACCTTTGGCTCTTGAACCCATGCCAGACATTGGGAGAGTCCTTGTGGACACTGAAATAGTACAGTCAACACTCAGATACAAGAGAAATTCCCAGCAAGGGGCCCACTTGTAGACAGAGGTGAAGGGCATGGCCAAGTACACCTGTATTAGACATAATCAGAGAGTAGCTGCAGAGGGGAGGGAGGGATTTCACTCTCTTCATGAGTCCATCCTTCTTACCCCTGACTCTAGAAGACCTGAGGAAGGCAGGGAAAAGGCCCCATCGGAGGTGAAAAATTTGTATACTGAAAACTACAGGACATTGTGGAAAGAATTTAAAGAAGAGACAAGTAATTGGAATGACATACCATATTCATAGACTGGATTATTAAATACTGTTGGCATTTCTATACTACATAAAGTGATGTTCACATATATCGCAACAACCCATATAATTCCATGTCATTATTATAGAAGTGGACAGAATCCTAAAATACATATGGAACCCCCCACAAGTAGATAAAACAATCTTGAGAGCAAACAGCAATGATGCAGATTAACACTTCCTGAACTCAAAACACATAACAATGCCACAGTAGTCAAAAGAGTCTGCTACTGGCATCAAGACAGTGAGATAGACCAATGAAATATAATAGAGAGACCTCAAATAAACGCACATATATATGGCCAACTGATCTTGGCCAAGGTTCTAAGATTACCAAGTGAAGAAAGGATAGTCTCTTCAACAATCAACAGAATGAAAAGGCAACCTATAGGATGGGAGGAAATATGTGTAAACCTTGAATCTGAATAAGGGACCAATATCCAGAATATATAAGAAACTACAAAAAGTCAATTACAAAAAAACAGCGATCAAATAACTGAGTTTAAAAATGGGTAAAAAGCTTCACTACACATTTCTCCATAAAGGCATACAAGTGGTCAATCTACCTATGAAAATTTGCTCAGCATTGCTAAGCATCAGGGAAATGGAAATCAAGCAACAAGGAGATATCACTCACACCTGTTAGGATGTGTATTATAAAAAGACAATTAGGGCTTTCGTGGTGGCACAGTGGTTGAGAGTCCGCCTGCCGAGGCAGGGGACACGTGTTCGTGCCCCAGTCTGGGAGGATCCCACATGCCGCTGAGCGGCTGGGCCCATGAGCCATGGCCGCTGAGCTTGTGCGTTTGGATCCTGTGATCCACAACGGTAGAGCCCACAACCATGAGAGGCCCGTGTACTGCAAAAAAAAAAAAAAAAAAGAAAGAAAATTAATGGATGCTGGCAAAGATGTGAAGAAGTGAAACTTCTGTACCCTGTTTTGTACCCTGTAGTAATGTAAAATGGTGTAGCCATTATGGAAAACAGAATGGAGGTCCCCCCAAAATTATTAAGACAACTATCATAAAATCCAGCAATCACTCATTTAGGTTTATATACCAAGGAGATAAAACAAGAATGTACAAGAGATATCTACAATCTCATGTCCATTGCAGCATTATACACAATACACAACATAGGAAAACTGCCTAGTGTCCATGGGAAGATGAATTAATAAAGAAAATGTGGTGTATACATAAAGTGGGATGTCATTCAGTCTTTGAAAAAGAAGGAAATCCTGCCATTTGCAGCAACACTAAAGAACTTGGAGGACATTTGTAAGAGTGAAATAAGCCAGTCACAGAAGGTCAAAAACTGAAAGAAAACTCTGAGAAGCAGAGAGTAGAAGGGTGGTTCCAAGAGCTGGCAGGAGGTTGACATGGGAAGTCTCTGTTCAATAGTTAGAACGTGTTATTTGAAAAATGGAAAAGTTCTAGACACATGCTGTACAACAAGGTGCATGTAGTCAACAGGACTGACTTGACATTTCAAAACTTGTTAAGACGTTGGATTTCATTGTATGTGTACTTTTACAACAATAAAATATACATATGTAAAATAAATACAAAGTGGAAAAAGGGGAAAAAAGAAGAAAAATAAGGAAAGGGAGTCAACAGAGGGGAAGAAGAAAGCAGGAAGGGTCTCGAATGTACACAGGTATCAGGAGATAATGGGAGAGAAGCTCCTCTCCCCAGGCTTTAAAGAAGACATCTCTCCAGAGTTCACTCCAGCAAGAGGGGGATGTCCTTTCTCTTCCCCATTCAACCAGAAGCGCCAATAGCATCCTAAGTGTGGCCCAGGCTGTGCTCATGTGTACACTTTTCCTTGATCTCTATACCAAACACCCCTGACTCCCCATGGCTCATGTGCACTTCCTGTATCTCCTTCCACTTCTCTAAAGCATTTCCCTCTTCAAGTCCAGCCAGAGGCTCTAATCCTGTCCTCATACGTGGGGCCCACTGGGCGCGTCTGTAAGTTCTTAAGAGCCTCCCTGTGAGTAGCAGGCACTGAATCACACACCAGGGTTTCCCTCAGCACCATCAGGAAACTTTGACCTAGGGATTGAGGATTTCTAGAACAACTTTACTCATACACAGTCTCTTGGGTAAACAAGTGACATTTTACAATCAAGCATTTTCAGTTTTTTCTTTGGTGGGGAAAATATTGACACATATAAGGCAATCATATTCTATTAATGTATGTATTTCTCAAAGGACTCACTATCGAAAAAAAAATTTTAAGTATATCTTTCCATGTTTTAATTGACTTTACTCTCAGACCTGTTTGCTTGCAAAAGCCTTCAGAAAATACCAAGAACCTACTTCAGCTGGCAGTTTGCACAGCAACATGAGTGGAGATGCTCTTGTCACACTGCTTAGTTTCTCTGTCCCACCTTGTAAAACACATCTCCTGTCTGCCCTGCTGGGAAGGG
This sequence comes from Hyperoodon ampullatus, assembly GCF_949752795.1. NCBI lineage: Eukaryota > Metazoa > Chordata > Mammalia > Artiodactyla > Ziphiidae > Hyperoodon > Hyperoodon ampullatus. The sequence goes on from NC_136915.1 coordinate 130,965,959, forward strand.
AGCCAGTGCCCACCCTGAGCTCAATCCCTGGGGTAGATCTCTTGGTTCTGTCTTCACTGTATGCAGTGTTTCTTGCCCAGCACACAGAAACAGGGCCAGCACAACTGATGGAAAACAAACTTTCCACAGGAGAAGGACATTTCGTTTCCTTAGCACAGAATCCGATAGTGAATATTAGCCTCAAAGGAGAAAGGTGGAGTGAATTTCCTCCATCTACTCCTGGAGGCTCCTTCTTTCTCGGAATCCTGCAGAACAGGGTGTGGCATGTGGGTACAAGCATGGGCTCCCTGCAAAAGGAAGGAGGCCTGCCTAGCACTAGGTGCTTCTGGTAAGAGGGGAGGAATCATCCCGAGGCTCTAAGAGGAAACAGTTAGAATGAGGGAAGTGGCAGAGAGATGTATCATAACCATTCAGAATGCTATGAGACGTACTAAGAGATGAGATTTCTCATGAAATGAAGTTGTAATTGGCCCAGTAGTAGGCATGCTGGAACCCAGTTTTGTTCACTAAGAATCCACCCATGGAGCAACTAAGCCCGTGCACAACAACTACTAAGCCTGTGCTCTAGAGCCCGCAGGTCAAGGCCAAGATGTCGGGAATTGGAAACATTGTACGCTGCTGGTGGGAATGTAAAATGGTGCAGCTATTATGAAAAAGAGTATGGGGGTTCCTTATAAAATTATAAACAGAAATATCATATGATTCAGCAATCACAGTTCTGGGTATATATCCAAATGAAATTAAATCAATATCACAATGAGATGAAGTTAGGTTCATTGTAGCATTCTCCAAAAGAGCCTAGATATGCAACCAACTTCACAAGAGAAGTAAGTGTCCTGTGCCTGAGCTAATCTTAGGTACTTCAAAACTACTCTGTAAGTCTCTTAGCCCCTTAGAGAGGATGAAAGCAATATTAGAGTTAAAAGTAACTTGTCCCAATTCCCTTAGTCTGCAATACTGAAACAAAATTCTACAGCAGAGGAAGCCTTATAAACACACAGCACCTGACAGGGTTTACCCCAGCCTTGGAAGAACTGGGAAGGATAAGACCAAGGCAGGCTTGAGGAAAAGTCAGAGGTTATGCAGGACTGGAGTGTGGGGATCAGGGGCAGGGCTGGCCGGATGGAGCAGTGGGTTGTAAGAAGAGGAGTGACCCTGAGTCCTGCTGCCCTGAGTCTCTGTCCTGGGCCTGGTCAGTCAATTCCTGGAGACCAGGTTAGCAGGGCTGTGAGAGCCAGTGTGTGAAGAAGCCCAGCAGCCCCTTCACACAGTCCCCTAGAATTCCTGCTGGCCATGAAGGGTCTTTAGGGGCAGCTGGACGTGGAGCCCTCTCAAATGGAAGCATGTCAGCACATCAGCCTTGGGAGGTGCTGAGGCTGAAATGAGGAGACTGAGCACATGCAGTGATCCCAAAGAATGTGTTCTGTGACTCATCCACCTCAGGGAGTGCATTTTCCATGAGGAATCAACAGTGAGGACAAAAGTAAGATGAAGCTACAAGTCCTGAAAGTGTAGAGGGAGAGAGTTCAAGTCTCATCCACCACCTGACACTAAATATAAGGACTTGTTCTCCAGTGTCAATTGACTATGAGACTTTTGTTCCCACTAGGATATGGCCATCATACGTGAATGTAAAAAGGAAACCAAAATCCCTGGTGCAAAATACACTCCAGGTACCAAACAGAAACGAAGCTTTCATCTTTGGCAGTGAAAAAGCAATGAAAGAGTAGTCTTGTGAGAAAGAAAATTTCTGAATGGCAAAGCAAGAAAAGATGACTATAAGCACAGTACAGTCAAAGGACACGGACACAATAACTCTATTATATCATTAATTTGGAAAGAACAAATCAGAATTCTACACATATTTCCTTCTTCTTCCTGATTTCATATTCACCTTCCTTAGTTTCTAAAGAACCGGGTGGAACCCAAGTGTTTTAGGAATTGTCTCCCTTTAGATCCTACCTGAGAGTTGTTCGCTACGTGAACCGTCATCAGCATCACTGCTATGTATGCTCTCCAAGATCCATTCTGTACAAAAACAACCATGAGCATAAAGTTATTATACAAGTTAACCCACCCATTTCTCCTACTCGACTTGCTGGCTCACACAGCATCACCCTGGTCTTCCCTCCAGGTTCTCAGACCTCCCCTGTGCTCTGTGCAGACAGAGTCCTTCAATAAGATCTTGATCACAGTTGAAAATTTCAAATGAGGGAGAGATGCTGAGAAAATCACCTTTCGACCGCTCACTTCTATAGACCCATTTATAGCTTTCACGGTCAACCTTACCAACCTGAAATTCCAGATGTTACAGACACACTTCACACATGGCTAGTATGACCAAGCAATTGTGTGTTTTTTGCATTTTTTAATAGAATGAGTTAATTATTGTTTGAACTAAATTAATTATAAATAGACACATTTGGTTCGTGACTACCACACTGGAAAGCTCAGCTCTAAGAAATCCAAAGATGAGAAAGAGGCAACCAGCCACCCTTCTCATGGTTGTTCTTTACTGCAGAAAATTTGATGGCCTGATCTCATCCTTCGTATGTAGGTATATCTTGGGCTCTTGGACCCACGCCAGGCATTGGGAGAGTCCTTGTGGACACTGAAATAGTACAGTCAACACTCAGATCCAAGAGGAATTCCAAGCAAGGGGCCCACTTGTAGACAGAGGTGAAGGGCATGGCCAAGTACACCTGTATTAGACATAATCAGAGAGTAGGTGCAGAGGGGAGGGAGGGATTTCACTCTCTCCATGAGTCCATCCTTCTCACACCTGAATCTAGAAGACCTGAGGAAGGCAGTGGAAAAGGCCCCGTTGGAGGTGAAAAATTTTTATACTGAAAACTACAGGATATTGCAGAAAGAAATTAAAGAAGAGACAAGTAAAGGGAATGACATACAATGTTCATAGACTGGATTATTAAATACTGTTGGCATTTCTATACTATATAAAGTGATGTACACATATATCGCAACAACCCACAAAATTCCATGTCATTATTATAGAAGTGGACAGAATCCTAAAATACATATGGAACCCCCACAAGTAGATAAAACAATCTTGAGAGCAAAGAACAATGATGGAGATTAACACTTCCTGAACTCAAAACACAAAACAATGCCACAGTAGTCAACACAGTATTCTACTGGCATCAAGACAGTGAGACAGACCAATTAAATATAATAGAGAGACCTCAAATAAACGCACATATATATGGCCAACAGATCTTGGCCAAGGTTCTAAGATTACCAAGTGAAGAAAGGATAATCTCTTCAACAATCAACAGAATGAAAAGGAAACCTATAGAATGGGAGGAAATATGTGTAAACCTTGTATCTGAATAAGGGACCAATATCCAGAATATATAAAAACTACTACAAGTCAATTTCAGAAAAACAGCAGGCAAATAAGTGAGTTTAAAAATGGGTAAAAAGCTTCACTAGACATTTCTCCATAAAGGCATACAAGTGGTCAATCTACATATGAAAATTTGCTCAACATCGCTAAGCATCAGGGAAATGGAAATCAAGCAACAAGGAGATATCACTCACAGCTGTTAGGATGTGTATTATAAAAGGACAATTAGGGCTTCCCTGGTGGCACAGTGGTTGAGAGTCCGCCTGCTGAGGCAGGGGACACGTGTTCGTGCCCTGGTCTGGGAGGATCCCACATGCCACTGAGCGGCTGGGCCCATGAGCCATGGCTGCTGAGCCTGGGTGTTTGGAGCCTGTGCTCTGCAACGGGAGAGCCCATAACAATGAAAGGCCCATGTACTGCAAAAAAAAAAAAAAAAAGAAAGAAAGAAAATTAATGGATGCTGGCAAAGATGTGAAGAAGTGGAAATTCTGTACCCTGTTTTGTACCATGTAGTAATGTAAAATGGTGTAGCCATTATGGAAAACAGAATGGAGGTCCCACAAATATTATTAAGAGAACTCTCATAAAATCCAGCAGTCACTCATTTAGGTTTATATACAAAGGAGATAAAACAAGAATGTCCAAGAGATATCTACAATCTCATGTCCATTGCAGCATTACACACAATACATAACATAGGAAAACTGCCTAGTGTCCATGGGAAGATGAATTAATAAAGAAAATGTGGTGTATACATACAGTGGAATGTCATTCAGTCTTTGAAAAAGAAGGAAATCCTGCCATTTGCAGCAACACTAAAGAACTTGGAGGACATTTGTAAGAGTGAAATAAGCCAGTCACAGAAGGTCAAAAACTGAAAGAAAACTCCGAGAAGCAGAGAGTAGAAGGGTGGTTCCAAGAGCTGGCAGGAGGTTGACATGGGAAGTCTCTGTTCAAGGTTAGAATGTGTTATCTGCAAAATGGAACAGTTCTAGACACATGCTGTACAACAAGGTGCATGGAGTCAACAGGACTGACTGGACATTTCAAAACTTGTTAAGACGTTGGATTTCATTGTATGTGTACTTTTACAACAATAAAATATACATATGTAAAATAAATACAAAGTGGAAAAAGGGGAAAAAAGAAGAAAAATAAGGAAAGGGAGTCAACAGAGGGAAAGAAGAAAGCAGGAAGGGTCTCGAATGTACACAGGTATCAGGAGATAATGGGAGAGAAGCTCCTCTCCCCAGGCTTTAAAGAAGACATCTCTCCAGAGTTCACTCCAGCAAGAGGGGGATGTCCTTTCTCTTCCCCATTCAACCAGAAGCGTCAATAGCATCCTAAGTGTGGCCCAGGCTGTGCTCAGGTGTACACTTTTCCTTGATCTCTAAACCAGCCACCCGTGACTCCCCATGGCTCAGGTGCCCTTCCTGTATCTCCTTCCACTTCTCTAAAACATTTCCCTCTTCAAGTCCAGCCCGAGGCTCCAATCCTGTCCTCACACGTTGGGTCCACTGGGCGGGTCTCTGAGTTCTTAAGAGCCTCCCTGTGAGTAGCAGGCACTGAATCGCACACCAGGGTTCCCCTCAGCACCATCAGCAATCTACGACCTAGGGATTCAGGATTTCTAGAACAACTTTACTCATACAACGTCTCTTGGGTAAACAAGTGACATTTTACAATCAAGCATTTTCAGTTTTTTCTTTGGTGGGGAAAATATTGACACATATAAGGCAATCATATTCTATTAAAGTATGTATTTCTCAAAGGACTCACTATCGAAAAAAATTTTTATATATAACTTTCCATGTTTTAATTGACTTTACTCCCAGACTTGTTTGCTTGCAAAAGCCTTCAGAAAATACCAAGAACATACTCCATCTGGCAGTTTGCCCAGCAACATGAGTGGAGATGCTCTTGTCACACTGCTTGGTTTCTCTATCCCACATGGCAAAGCCCAACCTCCTGGGAAGGGAGCCAGTGCCCACCCTGAGCTCAATCCATGGGGTACATCTCTTGGTTCTGTCTTCACTGTATGCAGTGTTTCTTGCCCAGCACACAGAAACAGGGCCGGCACAAGTGATGGAAGACAGACTTTCAACAGGAGAAGGACATTTCGTTTCCTTAGCACAGAATCCGATAGTGAATATTAACCTCAAAGGAGAAAGGTGGAGTGAATTTCCTCGATCTACTCCTGGAGGCCCCTTCTTTCTCGGGCTCCTGCAGAGCTGGGTGTGGCTTGTGGGTACAAGCATGGGCTCCCTGCAAAAGGAAGGAGGCCTGCCTAGAAGTAGGTGCTTCAGGTAAGGGGGGAGGACTCATCCCGAGGCTCTAATAGGAAACAGTCAGAATGAGGGAAGTCCAGATAGATGTATCATAACCATTCAGAATGCTATGAGACCTACTAAGAGATGAGATTTCTTATTAAATGAAGTTGAACTTGACCCTGGAGTAGGGATTCTGAAACCCTGTTTTGTTCACTAAGAATCCAGCCATGGAGCTACTAAGCCCGTGCACCACAACTACTAAGCCTGTGCTCTAGAGCCCGCAAGTCACAACTACTGAGCCCACGTGCCACAACTATTGAAGCCCATGCACCTAGAGCCCGTGGTCTGGAACAACAGTAGCCACCGAAATGAGAAGCCCGCACACTGCAACGAACACCCAACACAGCCAAAAGAAAAAAAAAAAAGAATCCAGTAAACAATTGCCTGGGTGCTGATAGGATTTGTTTTCCATGTTAAATGAGGCTCAATTTGTAGAAAATCAATGCACACACTGAAAGTATACAGTTTATTTACTTTTATATCCATACCCATTCATGATGCAGTGTTGATGGGAATATTTTCTAGAAAGTTGGCACCAGTAACTGTGATGTTTAGGGGAACATACATCAAGGGAAACACAACACAAAATGTTCACATACACACACAGAATCATACCACTCATTTCACATACAGACACACCCAGTCTCATGCACACAAACCTACACCACCTAACCGTAATACAGCTTCTTCCTGGGACTATAGTAATTGGTCACATTACTTGTAAATCACTTTCTATCACCAGGGCCCCTACTCTCATTCCCAGCACAAATTTGGAATCTGTTTGCCCTCTACACTAAAACCAGCAAGAATGTCCCACTTTCTCATCTTCAAAGTTCTTCCTCCCCAAGTGACTGATTCCAGAATACATACTGTTTACACGTTCTGTGAAGGCCACCTGCAATTACAGAAAAGAAAACACTATGAGGATAAGATCACAGTGATGCTCAGTAGAAAACCTCATAAGAAACAGTGGTCCAGGGAACCCAGCAAGGGTTATCAGAGCAAACCTACTCAGGCTGAAAGGCAAGAACTTTGCTGGGAGGATGGAACTTCCAAGTCCATTTAGGTTGGAAATTACAGAATTCTTTTCCTAGAGGAAAAATCGATGCAGGACAGAGAGCTCCGTACTCCACAGGCTGTAATGGATGCTGTCAATTTTAATGTCCTGTGGAATCAGGCACCATGAGTTGGTAATAGACTCTCACTCCACATTCTCCCAACCAAGGGAATTGTATGTACCTGGAAGGAGTACCCTCAAATATTCATAACTTAATTCTATTGAAAGAGAAATAAAGCAATATTTCTATCTCAGACCAGAAAAAATCCAGCTAACCTTGATTTTCCACGGAGGCTTTTTTTCTGTCCTATCACGGTGCAGGTCATCCACCACATCCTCAGGGAGAGCTGCAGGGACACAGAGTAACTGTCAGGACACTGGTGATGCAGCTCAGGAATTACTCAGGGGCTTTCTTCTCGATGAGGACATGGGGTGGTGTGTATGGATGTGGGAGGTTAGTAAGTGTGGGCTGAGCTGGTGTTGGGCCATCCTCTTTGGGGAATTAAGGAAGGCAAAAGACAAGAGGAAGGAAATGAAAACAGAGCTTTGGCTTTCTAGCTAAGGGGAGCCTAATCAGAAGGGAAGGGTCGATCTAAAAAATGGTAAACACTAAAATGCATGCTCTGTTTCAATGACACAGACCCATGACCCATCCTGCCTCTTTTGAGCTTCTGCTAAATTGCCACTGTCTCTTGATTTTTCCCAGATCACTCTTTCCCCAGCATCCACAATGCCAGCTACTGCATTTATCATGTCTTCTATTGTATCATATTTTATACTTGATTAACAGCAACCTCTATTAAAGGACTGAATTCAATCCTAGACAAAATATGCTATATTTATTCACTAATCACTTGTCTTAAAGAAAATCAAATACACAAGGTTTGACAAAACTGAAATCCTACCATTTAGATACAGCCACTATCAATCGTGTCATATTTTTCTCCCAGTCTTTGTTTTCTATACAATGTATGTATGCCCCCTGAGTCAGGGGCTGTCCATACTCTAGGGAGCTGTTCCATAAGTGGGACACTTCGTTATGAAGAGGGAGCCCGGACTGAGCACAGCCTGTCTCTAACCCAGCTGTGCAGGAGAAGTGTACAGGCTAACAGTCAGGTTCCACTTTGAGTCCTTGGGTATGGGCTACAGGAATTGACCAATGCTAAGGCTAATGGTAACGTTATCCAATACAATAAAATAGCTCCCTGATTCTTATCTGCTTTTGGCCTTGTTTAAGCAATGACACCAGCACTGACAGATATGACCTCTATTGTATACATGGGGTCTCACACCTCTCAGAATCTGTGAGCTGACCAGGAGAATGCAGGTCCTGATGTGAATTTCACATTAATGACTGTGCCAAAGGCAACTGATAAGGCCACCCATAGCTGCCCTGGATTCTGTGACCACTAAGTCCACCTGATGGGCAAGGTCTGGAACATTGGAGATGCTAATATTTCCAGCCAATTATACGGATGCAGGGACTCCCTTGCTCCATGACTGAGGATCCCTTGGCTGAGTGGTAAGTGCAGGTCAGGGATCCAGAGCATCCATACTGTGACCCACCCCTGGGTTCTCAGTATGGCTTTTTCACTTAGGAGGTCAAGAGCTTAGAACATTTATCTCTGCACCATCTCCTTCTGAGGAAAAGGAATATTAACCAAATCTGGGCAACAGCTGTGTTGAGGGAAGAACATGCAAACAACTTCGCAAAACAGGGAAGGGTCCTGTGCCTGAGCTAACCTTAGGTACTTCAACACTATTCCGTAAGTGTCTTAGTCCCTTAGAGTGGATGAAAGTAATATTAGAGTTAAAAGTAACTTGTCCCAATTCCCTTATTCTGGAATACTGAAACAAAATTCTATAGCAGAGGAAGCCTCATAAACACACAGCACCTGCCAGGGTTTACCACAGCCTTGGAAGAACTGGGAAGAATAAGACAAAGGCAGGCCTGAGGAAAGGTCAGAGGGTAGGCAGGACTGGGGTGTGGGGAGCAGGGGCAGGGCTGTCTAGACGGAGCAGTGGGTTGTAAGAAGAGCAGTGACCCTGGGTCCTGCTGCCCTGAGTCTCTGTCCTGGGCCTGGTCAACCCCAGGAGACCAGGTCAGCAGGGCTGTGAAAGCAAGTGTGTAAAGCAGCCCAGCAGCTACTTCACACAGACCTCTAGAATTTCTGCCACCCATGGAGGGTCTCTAGGGCAGCTGGAGGTGGACCCCTCTCAAATGGAAGCATGTCAGCACATCAGCCTTTGGGAAGTGCAGAGGCTGAGATGAGCTCAAGGAGACTGAGCACATGCAATGATCCCAGAGCACGTGTTCTGTGACTCATCCATCTCTGCGTCTGTCCTTTACAACAGGAACAAACAGTGAGCACAAAACATGAGGTGAAGCCACAAGTCCTGAAAGTGCAGAGGGAGACAGTTCACTTCTCATCCACCACCTCACCCTTTCTAGAAGAACTTGGTCTCAAGTTTCAAGGGCCCATGAGGGTTTTGACCCACAGGTTCTGTCCATCATAGGTCAATATGCAAAAGAAAACACACTCTCCTGTGCACAATACCCTAGATGTGCTAACCAGAAAACAAACTTCCATATTAGGCAGTGACAAGCACAAGAAAGAGCAGCTCATGTGCAAAAGATCAGTTTTGATGAGCAAATCAAGAAAAGGTGATTATAGAGCACAGTCACGTCTAAGGACACAATTGCTCTCTATTGTATCATTAAAATGTGAAAAAAACAAGTCAGAACTCTACACATATTTCATTCTTCTTTCTGATTTCATATCCACCTTCCTCAGTCTCCAAAGCAGGAGATATAACCCTAAATTTCCAGGAACCCTCTGCCATTAGATCCTACCTAAGTGTTGTTCCTACCTGTATCCTTTTCTTTATCACGGCCACAAATGCTATTCAAAGGCAATTCTGTAGAAACACGAATATGAATTTACAAGTCTTATGGATACATTTAAAATGTGACTAATGTGACTGAGTAATGGGATATTTTATTTTCTTTTATTTTAATACACTAAGTTAATCATTGATTGAATTAAATAAATTATAACAGGCACATCTAGCTAGTGGCTACCACACTGTAATACACATCCCTCTTGCTCTCTATCTCTCTCCATATATATATATGTATATATATATATATATAATATATGGAGGATGTTACCATCGCTCCCCTGGTTATTCCCCTCTGTATGGTCTACCCATTCAAGATGGATGTTTGCTGATGGTTTACCAAAGGAAAAACCTCTGCCCCCTGAAGGTACTTAGCCCAAGGGGTAAGAGGGATGCGTCCCTCTGCTGGTTTCCCTGGTAAGCGATGAGACCATCTGCTGTCAATTCCCCCTTTAACTGGTAGCCTGCCTATTCCGCCCAGAGAGAAGAATGCTGCTACTGCTGCTGCTGCATTCTGCCTGCCATCGCCTATCTACAGTGGGATGTCTCTCCTGGACCACTTTGCTTCTGATGTGAAAGATCTCCCATCTATTAAACCATGAATGTCTCTGTCCCTGACTTTGGGCTCTTTCCTTAGCCCTGAGGCTGAGCAAGTACAGGGCTTGCAGGCGTGAGAGGTGCAGCCCAACACCTTCTGCAGGGCAGTTTGCTGGCCAGATTTGATGATTCATTTGTAGGTGTTTCCTAGGCTCATGCACACTTGCCAGGCACTCATGAGACCTTGGGGACACTGAAACAGTAATGTCAACACCCAGATCCTAGAGGAATTCCAGACAGGTGTTCCACTTCAGGGGAGAGGTAATGAGCATGGCCCAGTGCACCTGTGCTAGACATAATTGGCGAGCAGGTGCAGAGGGGAGGGAGGGACATTCACTCACTTCACGAGGCCATCCTTCTCACCACTGCCTCTGAAAAATCCAGGGAAGGAAGGGACAAAATGCCCTTAGAAGGTAAATGGCTTGTACACTGAAAACTACAAACCACTGCTGAAAGAATTAAACAAGGAACAAATAATTGAAATGACATATCATATTCATAGACTGGAGACATATTATTGTTGACATTTCTACACTACCCAAAGGGAAGTATAAATTCATTGTAATACCTATCAAAATCCCAATGTCATTTTCAAAGAAATAGAAAAAAAAAAGATCCTAAAATACATATGGAACCACTAAGGACTCCAAACAGACAACACAATCCTGAGAACAAAGAACATAGATGGAGGCTTCTCACTTCCTGACTTCAGAACACATTACAAAGCCACAGGAATCAAAACTGTACGGTACTGACATAGAAACAGATACATAGGCCTAAAGACCAGAATAAATAACCCGAAAGAAAACTCATAGATACATGGCCAAATGAAATTCACCAAGCTTCTAAGACAACAAATAGGGAAAGTATAGTTTTTTCAACAGTCAATAGGATGAAAATATAACTTACAGAAAGATTACAAACATATATCAGAAAAGGAGCTAATATACAAAACATCAAAGAAAAACACTACAACTCAAATGCAAACTAAGTTAAAAAATTAAAAAGGGTAAATAACTGGGTTCAGAAATGTGCAAAGACTTAAAAGACATTTCCTGAAAAAGACATACAAATGGCTAACAAATATAGGAAAAGGTTCTCAACCTCACTAATCATCAGGGCAATGCAAATGAACACCTCATACCTGTTAGGCTGTGTATTATAAAGAAAAAAATTAACAGTTTAAGGCCAAGATGTGGGGAATTGGAAACACTGCTGGTGGGAATGTAAAATGGTGCCGCTATTATGAAAAAGAGTATGGGGGTTCCTTATAAAATTATAAACAGAAATATCATATGATTCAGCAATCACAGTTCTGGGTATATATCCAAAGGAAATTAAATCAGTATCACAATGAGATGACCTTAGGTTCATTGCAGCATTCTCCAAAATAGCCTAGATATGCAACCAACTTCACAAAAGAAGTAAGTGTCCTGTGCCTGAGCTAACCTTAGGTACTTCAAAACGACTCTGTAAGTCTCTTAGCCCCTTAGAGAGGATGAAAGCAATATTAGAGTTAAAAGTAACTTGTCCCAATTCCCTTAGTCTGGAATGCTGAAACAAAAGTTCTACAGCAGAGTAAGCCTCATAAACACACAACTCCTGCCAGGGTTTACCCCAGCCTTGGAAAAATTGGGGAGGATAAGACCAAGGCAGGCCTGAGGAAAGGGCAGAGGTTAGGCAGGACTGGGGAGTAGGGAGCAGGGGCAGGGCTGTCTGGTCAGAGCAGTGGGTTGTAAGAAGATAGTGACCCTGGGTCCCGCTGCCCTGATTCTCTGTCCTGGGCCTGGTGAATTCCAGGAGACCAGGTTAGCAGGGCTGTGACAGCCAGTGTGTGAAGAAGCCCAGCAGCCCCTTCACACAGTCCTCTAGAATTCCTGCTGGCCATGAAGGGTCTTTAGGATCAGCTGGACGTGGACCCCTCTCAAATGGAAGCATGTCAGCACATCAGCCTTGGGAGGTGCTGAGGCTGAAATGAGGAGACTGAGCACATGCAGTGATCCCAAATTACGTGTTCTGTGACTCTTCCACCTCTGGGAGCGTGCTTTCCATGAGGAATAAACAGTGAGGACAAAAGTAAGATGAAGCTACAAGTCCTGAAAGTGTAGAGGGAGAGAGTTCAACTCTCATCCACCACCTGACACAAACTATAAGAACTTGTTCTCCAGTGTCAAGTGACTATGACAGTTTTGTTCCCACTAGGATATGGCCATCATACGTGAATGTAAAAAGGAAACCAAAATCCTTGGTGCAAAATACCCTCCAGGTACCGAACAGAAACGAACCTTTCATTTTTGGCAGTGAAAAAGCAATGAAAGAGTAGTCTTGTGAGAAAGAAAATTTCTGAATGGCAAAGCAAGAAAAGAAGCACAGTACAGTCAAAGGACATGGACACCATAACTCTATTATATCATTAAAGTTTGGAAAGAACAAATCAGAATTCTACACATATTTCCTTCTTCTTCCTGATTTCATATTCACCTTCCTTAGTTTCTAAAGAAGTGGATGGAACCCAAGTGTTTTAGGAATTGTCTCGCTTTAGATCCTACCTGAGAGTTGTTCCCTAAGTGATTCGTCATCAGCATCACTGCTATGTATGCTCTCCAAGATCCATTCTGTACAAACACAACCATGAACATAAAGTTATTATACAAGTTGACCCACCCATTTCTCCTACTCGACTTGCTGGCTCACACAGCATCACCCTGGTCTTCCCTCCAGGTTCTCAGACCTCCCCTGTGCTCTGTGCAGACAGAGTCCTTCAATAAGATATTGATCACAGTTGCAAATTTCAAATGAGGGAGAGATGCTGAGAAAATCACCTTTCGACCCCTCACTTCTACAGACCCATTTATAGCTTTCACCGTCAACCTTACCAACCTGAAATTCCAGATGTTACAGACACACTTGAAACATGGCTAGTGTGACCAAGCAATTGTGTGTTTCTTGCATTTTTTAATAGAATGAGTTAATTATTGTTTGAACTAAATTAATTATAAATAGACACATTTGGTTAGTGGCTACCACACTGGAAAGCTCAGCTCTAAGAAATCCAAAGATGAGAAAGAGGCAACCAGCCACCCATCCCCTGGTTGTTCTTTACTGCAGATAATTTGATGGCCTGATCTGATCATTTGTATGTAGGTATATCTTAGGCTCTTGGACCCACGCCACGCATTGGGAGAGTCCTTGTGGACACTGAAATAGTACAGTCAACACTCAGATCCAAGAGGAATTGCCAGCAAGGGGCCCACTTGTAGACAGAGGTGAAGAGCATGGCCGAGTACACCTGTATTAGACATAATCAGAGAGTAGGTGCCGAGGGGAGGGAGGGATTTCACACTCTCCATGAGTCCATCCTTCTCACCCCTGACGCTAGAAGACCTGAGGAAGGCAGTGGAAAAGGCCCCGTAGGAGGTGAAAAATTTGTATACTGAAAACTACAGGACATTGCAGAAAGAAATTAAAGAAGAGACAAGTAAAGGGAATGACATACCATGTTCATAGACTGGATTATTAAATACTGTTGGCATTTCTATACTACATAAAGTGATGTACACATATATCACAAAAACCCACAAAATTCCATGTCATTATTATAGAAGTGGACAGAATCCTAAAATACATATGGAACCCCCACAAGTAGATAAAACAATCTTGAGAGCAAAGAGCAATGATGGAGATTAACACTTCCTGAACTCAAAACACATAACAATGCCACAGTAGTCAACACAGTCTGCTAGTGGCATCAAGACAGTGAGATAGACCAATGAAATATAATAGAGAGACTCCAAATAAACGCACATATATATGGCCAACTGATCTTGGACAAGGTTCTAAGATTACCAAGTGAAGAAAGGATAGTCTCTTCAACAATCAACAGCATGAAAAGGCAACCTGTAGCATGAGAGGAAATATGTGTAAACCTAGTATCTGAATAAGGGAAGAATATCCAGAATATATAAGAAACTACTACAAGTCAATTTCAGAAAAAGAGTGGGCAAATAACTGAGTTTAAAAATGGGTAAAAAGCTTCATTAGACATTTCTCCATAAAGACATACAAGTGGTCAATCTACATATGAAAATTTGCTCAACATCGCTAAGCATCAGGGAAATGGAAATCAAGCCACAAGGAGATATCACTCACACCTGTTAGGATGTGTATTATAAAAAGACAATTAGGTCTTCCCTGGTGGCACAGTGGTTGAGAGTCTGCCTGCCGATGCAGGGGACATGTGTTCGTGCCCCGTTCTGGGAGGATCCCACATGCCGCTGAGCGGTTGGGCCCATGTGACATTGCCGCTGAGCCTGTGCGTTTGGAGCCTGTGCTCCGCAACGGGAGAGCCCACAACAATGAGAGGCCCGTGTACTGCAAAAAAAAAAAAAAAAAAAAAAAGGGCTTCCCTGGTGGTGCAGTGGGTGAGAGTCCGCCTGCCGATGCAGAGAACGCGGGTTCGTGCCCCGGTCCGGGAAGATCCCACATGCCGCGGAGCGGCTGGGTCCGTGAGCCATGGCCGCTGAGCCTGCGCGTCCCGAGCCTGTGCTCCGCAACGGGAGAGGCCACAACAGTGAGAGGCCCACGTACCACAAAAAAAAAAAAAAAAAAAAAAAAAGAAAAGAAAATTAATGGATGTTGGAAAAGATGTGAAGAATTGGAACTCCTGTACCCTGTTTTGTACCCTGTAGTAATGTAAAATGGTGTAGCCATTATGGAAAACAAATGGACGTCCCCCCAAAATTATTAAGAGAACTATCATAAAATCCACAATCACTCATTTCGGTTTATATACAAAGGAGATAAAACAAGAATGTCCAAGAGATATCTACAATCTCATGTCCACTGCAGCATTATACACAATACACAACATAGGAAAACTGCCTAGTGTCCATGAGAAGATGAATTAATAAAGAAAATGTGGTGTATACATACAGTGGAATGTCATTCAGTCTTTGAAAAAGAAGGAAATCCTGCCATTCGCAGCCACACGAAAGAACTTGGAGGACATTTGTTAGAGTGAAATAAGCCAGTCACAGAAGGTCAAAAACTGAAAGAAAACTCCGAGAAGCAGAGAGTAGAAGGGGGGTTCCAAGAGCTGGCAGGAGGTTGACATGGGAAGTCTCTGTTCAATGGTTAGAATGTGGTATTTCAAAATGGAAAAGTTCTAGACACATGCTGTACAACAAGGTGCATGTAGTCAACAGGACTGCCTGGACATTTCAAAACTTGTTAAGAAGTAGGATTTCATCGTATGTGTACTTTTACAACAATAAAGTACACATATGTAAAATAAATACAAAGTGGAAAAAGGGGAAAAAAGAAGAAAAATAAGGAACGGGAGTCAACAGAGGGAAAGAAGAAAGCAGGAAGGGTCTCGAATGTACACAGGTATCAGGAGATAAAGGGAGAGAAGCTCCTCTCCCCAGGCTTTAAAGAAGACATCTCTCCAGAGTTCACTCCAGCAAGAGGGGGATGTCCTTTCTCTTCCCCATTCAACCAGAAGCGTCAATAGCATCCTAAGTGTGGCCCAGGCTGTGCTCAGGTGGACACTTTTCTTTGATCTCTAAACCAACCACCCCTGACTCCCCATGGCTCAGGTGCCCTTCCTGTATCTCCTTCCACTTCTCTAAAGCATTTCCCTCTTCAAGTCCAGCCCGAGGCGCCAATCCTGTCCTCACACGTGGGGTCCACTGGGCGGGTCTCTGAGTTCTTAAGAGCCTCCCTGTGAGTAGCAGGCACTGAATCGCACACCAGGGTTCCCCTCAGCACCATCAGCAATCTACGACCTAGGGATTCAGGATTTCTAGAACAACTTTACTCATACACAGTCTCTTGGGTAAACAAGTGACATTTTACAATCAAGCATTTTCAGTTTTTTCTTTGGTGGGGAAAATATTGACACATATAAGGCAATCATATTCTATTAAAGTATGTATTTCTCAAAGGACTCACTATCGAAAAAAAATTTTTAAGTATAACTTTCCATGTTTTAATTGACTTTACTCCCAGACTTGTTTGCTTGCAAAAGCCTTCAGAAAATACCAAGAACCTACTTCATCTGGCAGTTTGCCCAGCAACATGAGTGGAGATGCTCTTGTCACACTGCTTGGTTTCTCTCTCCCACCTTGCAAAGCACAATCTCCTGTCCGCCCTCCTGGGAAGGGAGCCAGTGCCCACCCTGAGCTCAATCCCTGGGGTAGATCTCTTGGTTCTGTCTTCACTGTATGCAGTGTTTCTTGCCCAGCACACAGAAACAGGGCCGGCACAAGTGATGGAAGACAGACTTTCCACAGGAGAAGGACATTTCGTTTCCTTAGCACAGAATCCGATAGTGAATATCAGCCTCAAAGGAGAAAGGTGGAGTGAATTTCCTCCATCTACTCCTGGAGGCTCCTTCTTTCTCGGACTCCTCCAGAACTGGGTGTGGCATGTGGGTACAAGCATGGGCTCCCTGCAAAAGGAAGGAGGCCTGCCTAGCACTAGGTGCTTCAGGTAAGGGGGGAGGACTCATCCCGAGGCTCTAATAGGAAACACTTAGAATGAGGGAAGTGGCAGAGAGATGTATCATAACCATTCAGAATGCTATGAGACGTACTAAGAGATGAGATTTCTTATTAAGTGAAGTTGTAATTGACCCAGTAGTAGGGATGCTGAAACCCAGTTTTGTTCATTAAGATACCAGCCATTGGGCAACTAAGTCCGTGCACCACAACTACTAAGCCTGTGCCGTAGAGCCTGCAAGTCACAACTACTGAGCCCACGTGCCACAACTATTGAAGCCCATGCACCTAGAGCCCGTGCTGTGGAACAACAGAAGCCACCGAAATGAGAAGCCCGCACACTGCAACGAAGACCCAACACAGCCAAAAAAAAAAAAAAAATGAATCCAGTAAACATTTGCCTGGGTGGTGATAGGATTTGTTTTTCAGGTTAAATGAGGCTCACCTGGTATAAAATCAATGCACACACTGAAAGTATACAGTTTAGTTACTTTTATATCCATACCCATTCATGATGCAGTGGTGATGGGAATATTTTTTAGAAAGTTGGCACCAGTAACAGTGATGTTTAGGGGAACATAAATCAAGGGAAACACAACACAAAAAGTTCACTTACACACACAGAATCATCCCACTCATTTCACATACAGACACACCCAGTCTCATGCACACAAACCTACACCACCTAACCGTAATACAGCTTCTTCCTGGGACTATAGTAATTGGTCACATTACTTGTAAATCACTTTCTATCACCAGGACCCCTACTCTCATTCCCAGCACAAATTTGGAATTAGTTTGCCGTCTACACTAAAACCAGCAAGAATGTCCAACTTTCTTATCTTCAAAGTTCTTCCTCCCCAAGTGACTGATTCCAGAATACATACCGTTTTCACGTTCTGGGAAGGCCACCTGCAATTACAGAAGAGAACACACTATGAGGATAAGATCACAGTGATGCTCAGGTCTTTTGTTCATTTGCTGACAGTAGAAAACCTCATAAGAAACAGTGGTCCAGGGAACCCAGCAAGGACTATCAGAGCAAACCTACTCAGGCTGAAATGCAAGAACTTTGCTGGGAGGATGGAACTTCCAAGTCCATTTAGGTTGGAAATTACAGAATTCTTTGCCTAGAGGAAAAATCGCTGCAGGAGAGAGAGCTCCATACTCTACAGGCTGTAATGGATGCTGTCAATTGTAATGTCCTGTGGAATCAGGCACCATGAGTTGGTAATAGACTCTCACTCCACATTCTCCCAACCAAGGGAATTGTATGTATCTGGAAGGAATACCCTCAAATATTCATAACTTAATTCTATTGAAAGAGAAATAAAGCAATATTTCTATCTCACACCAGAAAAAATCCAGCTTACCTTGGGGATCCACGGAGGCTTTTCTCCTGTCCTATCACGGTGCAGGTCATCCACCACATCCTCAGGGAGAGCTGGAGGGACACAGAGTAACTTTCAGGACACTGGTGATGCGGCTCAGGAATTACTCAGGGGCTTTCTTCTCGATGAGGACATGGGGTGGTGTGTATGGATGTGGGAGGTTAGTAAGTGTGGGCTGAGCTGGTGTTGGGCCATCCTCTTTGGGGGATGAAGGAAGGCAAAGGACAAGAGGAAGGAAATGAAAACAGAGCTTTGGCTTTCTAGCTAAGGGGAGCCTAATCAGAAGGGAAGGGTCGATCTAAAAAATGGTAAACACTAAAATGCATGCTCTGTTTCAATGACACAGACCCATGACCCATCCTGCCTCTTTTGAGCTTCTGCTATATTGCCACTGTCTCTTGATTTTTCCCAGATCACTCTTTCCCCAGCATCCACAATGCCAGCTACTGCATTTATCATGTCTTCTGTTGTATGGTATTTTATACTTGTTTAACAGCAACCTCCATTAAAGGACTGAATTCAATCCGAGACAAAATATGCTATATTTATTCACTAATCACTTGTCTTAAAGAAAATCAAATCCACAAGATTTGACAAAACTGAAATCCTACCATTTAGATACAGCCACTATCAATCGTATCATATTTTTCTCCCAGTCTTTGTTTTCTATACAATGTACGTATGCCCACTGAGTCAGGGGCTGTCCATACTCTAGGGAGCTGTTCCATAAGTGGGACACTTCGTTATGAAGAGGGAGCCCGGACTGAGTACAGCCTGTCTCTAACCCAGCTGTGCAGGAGAAGTGTACAGGCTAACAGTCAGGTTCCACTTTGAGTCCTTGGGTGTGGGCTACAGGAATTGACCAATGCTAAGGCTTATGGTAATGTTATCCAATACAATAAAATAGCTCCCTGATGCTTATCTGATTTTGGCCTTGTTTAAGCAGTGACACCAGCACTGACAGATATGACCTGTACTGTATACATGGGGTCTCACACCTCTCAGAATCTGTGAGCTGACTAGGAGAATGCAGGTCCTGAGGTGAATTTCACCTTAATGACTGTGCCAAAGTCAACTGATATGTCCACCCATAGCTGCCCTGGATTCTGTGACCACTAAGGCCACCTGATGGGCAAGGTCTGGACCTTTGGAGATTCTAGGACTTCCAGCCAAGGATACGGATGCAGGGACTCCCTTGCTCCATGACTGAGGACCCCTTGGCTAAGTGGTAAGTGCAGGTCAGGGATCAAGTGCATCCACATTGGTACCCACCCATGGGGTCTCAGTATGGCTTTTCCCCTTAGGACGTCAAGAGCTTAGAACATTTATCTCTGCACCATCTCCTTCTGAGGAAAGGAATATTAACCAAATCTGGGCAACAGCTGTGTTGAGGGAAGAACAAGGTAGTGTACAGACAGTGAGCAGTGGTGATGAGCTTTGTTGACAGGTGAATTGTGCTGTGTAAGAGGGAAATATCTCCTCAGGAAACACACACACGCTCACGCATGCAGGTTCACAATCACACCACATAGGCTCACACATGGACCCCACCCCAACCCTGATACACACAAACCCACATCATCTAAATGATGCAGTTACTTCCAGGACCATAGAACTTGGGCATGGCTCTTTACTGGGAAATCAGTCTCTAGCTCTACACCCCCAGCCCTCATCCCTGTAGGGACCCTGAATCAGGGTGTCTCTCCAAGCAAAGCCAGCAAGAGAGTCCCACCTTCTTCATCATCTAGATTGTTCCTCAGCACAGGGGTGAACTCTGAATACATACCGTTTTTGTTTGCTGTCCAATCCACCTGTGATTAGAGAAGAGAAAACAGTGTAAGGATCTCAGCATCCTGTGCTCTGTGGACACAGGTATTTCATCTCTTTTTTTGTCCTCAGAAAACCAAATGGGAAACTGCTGTTGAGTCAATGGCCCCAAAAGAAACCAGAGAAGACAGCTGTGGGAAAGGCTGGAGCTTTGCCTGGAAGATCTCTCAGGTCCACTTTGAGGAGCAAATACAAAAGTCTATTTCAAGGAGGGAAATTTTCTGCTCAGGAAAGTGTGTCTGACTATACAGTTTCTAACTGATGTTGCCATTTTTTAAATGGCCTTTTGAATGAGTTATCTGTTGGGAAAGACCTTCAATCAGCATTCATCCAACCAAGCAAAATTGTATACATCAGCTGTCTTGAACATTGTAGATCTTCATATCTGAAATCAATTGGAAAAGAAAGAAATGAAGCAAACTTTTAATCTCTGATAAATAAGGGGAGCTTACCCTGGAGGTAGCAGGAGCCACTTTAATTGTCCTCACATAGGGCCGTTTCTCCAACAGGTCCTCAGGGGGCTCTAGGAGGACACAGAGTAAGTGTCAGGACACTGGTGATGCTGCTCAGGAATTACTCAGAGAGCCTCGTTAATGTGGACACAGGGTGGGAGTGTATGGATGCAGGTGGTTACTGAGTGTGGACTGAGGTGCTGTTGGACAAACCTCCCTGGTGGGTGGAGGAAGGCAAAGGGGAGGAACATTTCAGAAATGAGGAAGAGAACCTTTAGCTTTCTAGCTGTAGGGAACCTAATCAATTTGAAAGTGTCAGTCTGAAAAAGCTTAAACACTAACATTGCACTATGTTTCAGTATAGAGTCCCACGGCCCCTCTGCCCATTTCAAAGTCCCTCCAAATCCCCCTTCTTCTTGAAATGTTACAAGACTATTTCAGCTTCCTTCTAATCAAATATGTTGCTCCTTCATTCATCGTCCATTCTGTTGGATTTTTGACTTATTTTATTGTGATGAAATATACATATTTATGCTTTTCGTAATTTTTAAGTATACAGTTCACTAGCATTTCTTACTTTCACAATGCTGTGTACCCATCAACACAATCTACATCTTAATCTTTTTCATCATTTCAACGTAACCTCTGTACCCATTAAATCATAATCCACCTGACTCCTGCCTCCTGACCTTGGTAATTTCTACTTCTGGTGTCTGTGAGTTTGCCTACACTAGGTGCCTCATACAAGTGGAATCATATAATATTTGTCTTTCTGCGCCTGCCTTATTTCACTAACAATAATATATTTTTATATTATTTGGATCATTCATTTTGTAGCATAAGTCAATCTTTAATTCCTTTTTTTATGGTTGAAAATTATTCCATTCTGTGTATATATCACATTTTATTTATCCATTCATCACCTCATGGACTTTGGATTGTTTCTATCTTTTGGCTACTAAGAATAATGCTACTATGAACATTAGTGTACACATTTCTGTATGGCACCATAATGGTGACAAATAATATTGTACATATTTCAAATATCATTGAATATAACAACACAAGGTGTGACTCTTAGGTGAACTATGGACTTTTCATTAGTAAAAATATACTTACACTGTTTCACTAATTGTAACAAATGTACTTCACCTATGCTATATATTATTAATAGCTGAAACTGGAGTGATAGGATACAGGTATTTTCTGTATTGCATGTACAACTTTTATGTCAATATAATCCTGTCCTAAATAATGTCTAATAATTTAAAGAAATCTCAAAACTTGGTTTCAGGGAGGGATGTGTTTTTGCTAACGTTCAAAAATCAGCTAATGTCTAAACCATAACTAGAGACCATCTTCCCTCTTAAACATGAACCAAATGTTGAATTTTAAATGCATGTTTACTTCCATGGTTAAAACAGCATCAGCTGGCTTAGTAAGTTTCAATTTGAACACACGGAATGAAAGAAGAATACTGCTTAATATTTCATAGCTTTTTCTTAAATATGAGGCACTGAATCAACTAGAATTATTATTCTTGAGTGAACCTAATGAGACATTTTCCACAGTACCTTCAGCTGGGTCATTTATAGGGTGCATCCTAAAATGTGGCCGGATGCGGATCTTTTTCAGCCAGCCTGGGGTTGATATTCCTGACCTCTGATGAGTGTTTCTTCTTCTCGCATTCTGGGAGCAGCATCCTGGGAAATGCATTACAATAGAGACAACTATTGACATCTTGCTGGCAGAAGACCATGGGGAAATTAGCAATAATTTATTCACAGTTCAATCCTTTGGTCCCTTTCCTCACCAGCTGCCCAGCAGAGCCTCCTGAATCAAAGTTGGACTTAGGAAGATCTTGTACTTTGGTATGCAGTGAAAACACCCAACAGACAGGTTTTGTGGGCAAATATCTTTATTTAACTGAGAATGTCTAGAAAGTCAGCAAACCATTGGGACCATGACTGATGGACTGGATTCAAATCCTGTTTAGAAGAAGCATGTACTTGGGAAAGATATGTAGATCCCTCTTTGCCTCAGTTCCCTGTTCTGAGATGTAGGAATGTTAATATGGCCTACTTTTAGCATTATGTCATGTGGCCAAAAATGATTGAATACAGGTAAAATGTTTGAAAAATAAAGGACCGGTGCTTCACAAATGCTCTATAAGTGTTCAATCCTAAATGATGGCAAGAAGAAGCTGGATATTTCGTAGCTGTTGAAAGGAGAGAAGGGATTTGACGGCTCCAAGAAAGGGGGATTCAAGCTTACTCTTCAGCTTTTTCATGGGAACAATGCTTTACAGCTCATGGAGAATATCCATTATCATGTCTGACACCCAGCCCTGTTGGGGGTGAAGGGGAGGGCAAAGTGGGGGCTGTAACCCATATGTTATGGTGGAGGGTGTGGAAATTTAGAGAGATAAGTGACTGTCCAAGAGTCACAACCATGATGAATGATGGATCACGGACAGGACAGACAGAGCCAGTGCCTACCCTGAGCTCAATCCCTGGGGTAGATCTCTTGGTTCTGTCTTCACTGTATGCAGTGTTTCTTGCCCAGCACACAGAAACAGGGCCGGCACAAGTGATGGAAGACAGACTTTCCACAGGAGAAGGACATTTCGTTTCCTTAGCACGGAATCCGATAGTGAATATTAGCCTCAAAGGAGAAAGGTGGAGTGAATTTCCTCCATCTACTCCTGGAGGCTCCTTCTTTCTCGGACTCCTCCAGAACTGGGTGTGGCATGTGGGTACAAGCATGGGCTCCCTGCAAAAGGAAGGAGGCCTGCCTAGCACTAGGTGCTTCAGGTAAGGGGGGAGGACTCATCCCGAGGCTCTAATAGCAAACAGTTAGAATGAGGGAAGTGGCAGACAGATGTATCATAACCATTCAGAATGCTATGAGACCTACTAAGAGATGAGATTTCTTATTAAATGAAGTTGTAATTGACCCAGTAGTAGGGATGCTGAAACCCAGTTTTGTTCATTAAGAATCCATCCATGGAGCAACTATGTCCGTGCACCACAACTACTAAGCCTGTGCTCTAGAGCCCGCAAGTCACAACTACTGAGCCCACGTGCCACAACTATTGAAGCCCATGCACCTAGAGCCCATGCTCTGGAAAAACAGAAGCCACCGAAATGAGAAGCCCGCACACTGCAACGAAGACCCAACACAGCCAAAAAAAAAATAATAATAATAATCCAGTAAACATTTGCCTGGGTGGTGATAGGATTTGTTTTCCAGGTTAAATGAGGCTCACTTGGTATAAAATCAATGCACACACTGAAAGTGTACAGTTTATTTACTGTTATATCCATACCCATTCATGATGCAGTGGTGATGGGAATATTTTTTAGAAAGTTGGCACCAGTAACAGTGATGTTTAGGGGAACATAAATCAAGGGAAACACAACACAAAATGTTCACATACACACACAGAATCATACCACTCATTTCACATACAGACACACCCAGTCTCATGCACACAAACCTACACCACCTAACTGTAATACAGCTTCTTCCTGGGACTATAGTAATTGGTCACATTACTTGTAAATCACTTTCTATCACCAGGACCCCTACTCTCATTCCCAGCACAAATTTGGAATCAGTTTGCCCTCTACACTAAAACCAGCAAGAATGTCCCACTTTCTCATCTTCAAAGTTCTTCCTCCCCAAGTGACTGATTCCAGAATACGTACCGTTTTCACGTTCTGGGAAGGCCACCTGCAATTACAGAGGAGAAAACACTATGAGGATAAGATCACAGTGATGCTCAGGTCTTTTGTTCATTTGCTGACAGTAGAAAACCTCATAAGAAACAGTGGTCCAGGAAACCCAGCAAGGGTTATCAGAGCAAACCTACTCGGGCTGAAAGGCAAGAACTTTGCTGGGAGGATGGAACTTCCAAGTCCATTTAGGTTGGAAATTACAGAATTCTTTGCCTAGAAGAAAAATCGATGCAGGAGAGAGAGCTCTATACTCTACAGGCTGTAATGGATGCTGTCAATCGTAATGTCCTGTGGAATCAGGCACCATGAGTTGGTAACAGACTCTCACTCCACATTCTCCCAACCAAGGGAATTGTATGTATCTGGAAGGAATACCCTCAAATATACATAACTTAATTCTATTGAAAGAGAAATAAAGCAATATTTCTATCTCACACCAGAAAAAATCCAGCTTACCTTGGGGATCCACGGAGGCTTTTCTTCTGTCCTATCACGGTGCAGGTCATCCGCCACATCCTCAGGGAGAGCTGGAGGGACACAGAGTAACTGTCAGGACACTGGTGATGCGGCTCAGGAATTACTCAGGGGCTTTCTTCTCGATGAGGACATGGGGTGGTGTGTATGGATGTGGGAGGTTAGTAAGTGTGGGCTGAGCTGGTGTTGGGCCATCCTCTTTGGGGGATGAAGGAAGGCAAAGGACAAGAGGAAGGAAATGAAAACAGAGCTTTGGCTTTCTAGCTAAGGGGAGCCTAATCAGAAGGGAAGGGTCGATCTAAAAAATGGTAAACACTAAAATGCATGCTCTGTTTCAATGACACAGACCCATGACCCATCCTGCCTCTTTTGAGCTTCTGCTAAATTGCCACTGTCTCTTGATTTTTCCCAGATCACTCTTTCCCCAGCATCCACAATGCCAGCTACTGCATTTATCATGTCTTCTGTTGTATGATATTTTATACTTGATTAACAGCAACCTCCTTAAAGGACTGAATTCAATCCTAGACAAAATATGCTACATTTATTCACTAATCACTTGTCTTAAAGAAAATCAAATCCACAAGATTTGACAAAACTGAAATCCTACCATTTAGATACAGCCACTATCAATCGTATCATATTTTTCTCCCAGTCTTTGTTTTCTATACAATGTACGTATGCCCACTGAGTCATGGTCTGCCCATACTCTAGGAGATGTTCCATAAGTGGGACACTTCGTTATGAAGAGGGAGCCCGGACTGAGCACAGCCTGTCTCTAACCCAGCTGTGCAGGAGAAGTGTACAGGCTAACAGTCAGGTTCCACTTTGAGTCCTTGGGTGTGGGCTACAGGAATTGACCAATGCTAAGGCTTATGGTAATGTTATCCAATACAATAAAATAGCTCCCTGATTCTTATCTGCTTTTGGCCTTGTTTAAGCAATGACACCAGCACTGACAGATATGACCTGTACTGTATACATGGGGTCTCACACCTCTCAGAATCTGTGAGCTGACCAGGAGAATGCAGGTCCTGAGGTGAACTTCACATTACTGACTGTGCCAAAGTCAACTGATAAGCCCACCCATAGCTGCCCTGGATTCTGTGACCACTAAGGCCACCTGATGGGCAAGGTCTGGACCTTTGGAGATGCTAGGACTTCCAGCCAAGGATACGGATGCAGGGACTCCCTTGCTCCATGACTGAGGATCCCTTGGCTGAGTGGTAAGTGCAGGTCAGGGATCCAGAGCACCCACATTGGGACCCACCCCTGGGTTCTCAGTTTGGCTTTTCCACTTAGGAGGTCAAGAGCTTAGAACATTTATCTCTGCACCATCTCCTTCTGAGGAAAAGGAATATTAACCAAATCTGGGCAACAGCTGTGTTGAGGGAAGAACAAGGTAGTGTACAGACAGTGTGCAGTGGTGATGAGCTTTGTTGACAGGTGAACTGTGCTGTGTAAGAGGGAAATATCTCCTCAGGAAACACACACACGCTCACGCATGCAGGTTCACAATCACACCACATAGGCTCACACATGGACCCCACCCCAACCCTGATACACACAAACCCACATCATCTAAATGATGCAGTTACTTCCAGGACCATAGAACTTGGGCATGGCTCTTTACTGGGAAATCAGTCTCTAGCTCTACACCCCCAGCCCTCATCCCTGTAGGGACCCTGAATCAGGGTGTCTCTCCAAGCAAAGCCAGCAAGAGAGTCCCACCTTCTTCATCATCTAGATTGTTCCTCAGCACAGGGGTGAACTCTGAATACATACCGTTTTTGTTTGCTGTCCAATCCACCTGTGATTAGAGAAGAGAAAACAGTGTAAGGATCTCAGCATCCTGTGCTCTGTGGACACAGGTATTTCATCTCTTTTTTTGTCCTCAGAAAACCAAATGGGAAACTGCTGTTGAGTCAATGGCCCCAAAAGAAACCAGAGAAGACAGCTGTGGGAAAGGCTGGAGCTTTGCCTGGAAGATCTCTCAGGTCCACTTTGAGGAGCAAATACAAAAGTCTATTTCAAGGAGGGAAATTTTCTGCTCAGGAAAGTGTGCCTGACTATACAGTTTCTAACTGATGTTGCCATTTTTTAAATGGCCTTTTGAATGAGTTATCTGTTGGGAAAGACCTTCAATCAGCATTCATCCAACCAAGCAAAATTGTATACATCAGCTGTCTTGAACATTGTAGATCTTCATATCTGAAATCAATTGGAAAAGAAAGAAATGAAGCAAACTTTTAATCTCTGATAAATAAGGGGAGCTTACCCTGGAGGTAGCAGGAGCCACTTTAATTGTCCTCACATAGGGCCGTTTCTCCAACAGGTCCTCAGGGGGCTCTAGGAGGACACAGAGTAAGTGTCAGGACACTGGTGATGCTGCTCAGGAATTACTCAGAGAGCCTCGTTAATGTGGACACAGGGTGGGAGTGTATGGATGCAGGTGGTTACTGAGTGTGGACTGAGGTGCTGTTGGACAAACCTCCCTGGTGGGTGGAGGAAGGCAAAGGGGAGGAACATTTCAGAAATGAGGAAGAGAACCTTTAGCTTTCTAGCTGTAGGGAACCTAATCAGTTTGAAAGTGTCAGTCTGAAAAAGCTTAAACACTAACATTGCACTATGCTTCAGTATAGAGTCCCACGGCCCCTCTGCCCATTTCAAAGTCCCTCCAAATCCCCCTTCTTCTTGAAATGTTACAAGACTATTTCAGCTTCCTTCTAATCAAATATGTTGCTCCTTCATTCATCGTCCATTCTGTTGGATTTTTGACTTATTTTATTGTGATGAAATATACATATTTATGCTTTTCATAATTTTTAAGTATACAGTTCACTAGCATTTCTTACTTTCACAAT
Organism: Hyperoodon ampullatus; assembly: GCF_949752795.1. Taxonomy (NCBI): domain Eukaryota; kingdom Metazoa; phylum Chordata; class Mammalia; order Artiodactyla; family Ziphiidae; genus Hyperoodon; species Hyperoodon ampullatus. Next base: position 130,993,459 of record NC_136915.1, read on the forward strand.
GCTGTGTACCCATCAACACAATCTACATCTTAATCTTTTTCATCATTTCAACGTAACCTCTGTACCCATTAAATCATAATCCACCTGACTCCTGCCTCCTGACCTTGGTAATTTCTACTTCCGGTGTCTGTGAGTTTGCCTACACTAGGTACCTCACACAAGTGGAATCATATAATATTTGTCTTTCTGCGCCTGCCTTATTTCACTAACAATAATATATTTTTATATTATTTGGATCATTCATTTTGTAGCATAAGTCAATCTTTAATTCCTTTTTGTGGTTGAAAATTATTCCATTCTGTGTATATATCACATTTTATTTATCCATTCATCACCTCATGGACTTTGGATTGTTTCTATCTTTTGGCTACTAAGAATAATGCTACTATGAACATTAGTGTACACATTTCTGTATGGCACCATAATGGTGACAAATAATATTGTACATATTTCAAATATCATTGAATTTAACAACACAAGGTGTGACTCTTAGGTGAACTATGGACTTTTCATTAGTAAAAATATACTTACATTGTTTCACTAATTGTAACAAATGTACTTCACCTATGCTATATATTATTAATAGCTGAAACTGGAGTGATAGGATACAGATATTTTCTGTATTGCATGTACAACTTTTATGTCAATATCATCCTGTTCTAAATAATGTCTAATAATTTAAAGAAATCTCAAAACATGGTTTCAGGGAGGGATGTGTTGTTGCTAACGTTCAAAAATCAGCTAATGTCTAAACCATAACTAGAGACCATCTTCCCTCTTAAACATGAACCAAATGTTGAATTTTAAATGCATGTTTACTTCCATGGTTAAAACAGTACCAGCTGGCTTAGTAAGTTTCAATTTGAACACATGGAATAAAAGAAGAATACTGCTTAATATTTCATAGCTTTTTCTTAAATATGAGGCACTGAATCAACTAGAATTATTATTCTTGAGTGAACCTAATGAGACATTTTCCACAGTACCTTCAGCTGGGTCATTTATAGGGTGCATCCTAAAATGTGGCCGGATGCGGATCTTTTTCAGCCAGCCTGGGGTTGATATTCCTGACCTCTGATGAGTGTTTCTTCTTCTCGCATTCTGGGAGCAGCATCCTGGGAAATGCATTACAATAGAGACAACTATTGACATCTTGCTGGCAGAAGACCATGGGGAAATTAGCAATAATTTATTCACGGTTCAATCCTTTGGTCCCTTTCCTCACCAGCTGCCCAACAGAGCCTCCTGAATCAAAGTTGGACTTAGGAAGATCTTGTACTTTGGTATGCAGTGAAAACACCCAACAGACAGGTTTTGTGGGCAAATATCTTTATTTAACTGAGAATGTCTAGAAAGTCAGCAAACCATTGGGACCATGACTGATGGACTGGATTCAAATCCTGTTTAGAAGAAGCATGTACTTGGGAAAGATATGTAGATCCCTCTTTGCCTCAGTTCCCTGTTCTGAGATGTAGGAATGTTAATATGGCCTACTTTTAGCATTATGTCATGTGGCCAAAAATGATTGAATACAGGTAAAATGTTTGAAAAATAAAGGACCGGTGCTTCACAAATGCTCTATAAGTGTTCAATCCTAAATGATGGCAAGAAGAAGCTGGATATTTCGTAGCTGTTGAAAGGAGAGAAGGGATTTGACGGCTCCAAGAAAGGGGGATTCAAGCTTACTCTTCAGCTTTTTCATGGGAACAATGCTTTACAGCTCATGGAGAATATCCATTATCATGTCTGACACCCAGCCCTGTTGGGGGTGAAGGGGAGGGCAAAGTGGGGGCTGTAACCCATATGTTATGGTGGAGGGTGTGGAAATTTAGAGAGATAAGTGACTGTCCAAGAGTCACAACCATGATGAATGATGGATCACGGACAGGACAGACAGAGCCAGTGCCTACCCTGAGCTCAATCCCTGGGGTAGATCTCTTGGTTCTGTCTTCACTGTATGCAGTGTTTCTTGCCCAGCACACAGAAACAGGGCCGGCACAAGTGATGGAAGACAGACTTTCCACAGGAGAAGGACATTTCGTTTCCTTAGCACGGAATCCGATAGTGAATATTAGCCTCAAAGGAGAAAGGTGGAGTGAATTTCCTCCATCTACTCCTGGAGGCTCCTTCTTTCTCGGACTCCTCCAGAACTGGGTGTGGCATGTGGGTACAAGCATGGGCTCCCTGCAAAAGGAAGGAGGCCTGCCTAGCACTAGGTGCTTCAGGTAAGGGGGGAGGACTCATCCCGAGGCTCTAATAGCAAACAGTTAGAATGAGGGAAGTGGCAGACAGATGTATCATAACCATTCAGAATGCTATGAGACCTACTAAGAGATGAGATTTCTTATTAAATGAAGTTGTAATTGACCCAGTAGTAGGGATGCTGAAACCCAGTTTTGTTCATTAAGAATCCATCCATGGAGCAACTATGTCCGTGCACCACAACTACTAAGCCTGTGCTCTAGAGCCCGCAAGTCACAACTACTGAGCCCACGTGCCACAACTATTGAAGCCCATGCACCTAGAGCCCATGCTCTGGAACAACAGAAGCCACCGAAATGAGAAGCCCGCGCACTGCAACGAAGACCCAACACAGCCAAAAAAATAATAATAATAATCCAGTAAACATTTGCCTGGGTGGTGATAGGATTTGTTTTCCAGGTTAAATGAGGCTCACTTGGTATAAAATCAAGGCACACACTGAAAGTGTACAGTTTATTTACTTTTATATCCATACCATTCATGATGCAGTGGTGATGGGAATATTTTTTAGAAAGTTGGCACCAGTAACAGTGATGTTTAGGGGAACATAAATCAAGGGAAACACAACACAAAAAGTTCACATACACACACAGAATCATACCACTCATTTCACATACAGACACACCCAGTCTCATGCACACAAACCTACACCACCTAACCGTAATACAGCTTCTTCCTGGGACTATAGTAATTGGTCACATTACTTGTAAATCACTTTCTATCACCAGGACCACTACTCTCATTCCCAGCACAAATTTGGAATCAGTTTGCCCTCTACACTAAAACCAGCAAGAATGTCCCACTTTCTCATCTTCAAAGTTCTTCCTCCCCAAGTGACTGATTCCAGAATACGTACCGTTTTCACGTTCTGGGAAGGCCACCTGCAATTACAGAGGAGAAAACACTATGAGGATAAGATCACAGTGATGCTCAGGTCTTTTGTTCATTTGCTGACAGTAGAAAACCTCATAAGAAACAGTGGTCCAGGAAACCCAGCAAGGGTTATCAGAGCAAACCTACTCGGGCTGAAATGCAAGAACTTTGCTGGGAGGATGGAACTTCCAAGTCCATTTAGGTTGGAAATTACAGAATTCTTTGCCTAGAAGAAAAATCGATGCAGGAGAGAGAGCTCTATACTCTACAGGCTGTAATGGATGCTGTCAATCGTAATGTCCTGTGGAATCAGGCACCATGAGTTGGTAATAGACTCTCACTCCACATTCTCCCAACCAAGGGAATTGTATGTATCTGGAAGGAATACCCTCAAATATACATAACTTAATTCTATTGAAAGAGAAATAAAGCAATATTTCTATCTCACACCAGAAAAAATCCAGCTTACTTTGGGGATCCACGGAGGCTTTTCTTCTGTCCTATCATGGTGCAGGTCATCCGCCACATCCTCAGGGATACCTGGAGGGACACAGAGTAACTGTCAGGACACTGGTGATGCGGCTCAGGAATTACTCAGGGGCTTTCTTCTCGATGAGGACATGGGGTGGTGTGTATGGATGTGGGAGGTTAGTAAGTGTGGGCTGAGCTGGTGTTGGGCCATCCTCTTTGGGGGATGAAGGAAGGCAAAGGACAAGAGGAAGGAAATGAAAACAGAGCTTTGGCTTTCTAGCTAAGGGGAGCCTAATCAGAAGGGAAGGGTCGATCTAAAAAATGGTAAACACTAAAATGCATGCTCTGTTTCAATGACACAGACCCATGACCCATCCTGCCTCTTTTGAGCTTCTGCTAAATTGCCACTGTCTCTTGATTTTTCCCAGATCACTCTTTCCCCAGCATCCACAATGCCAGCTACTGCATTTATCATGTCTTCTGTTGTATGATATTTTATACTTGATTAACAGCAACCTCCTTAAAGGACTGAATTCAATCCTAGACAAAATATGCTACATTTATTCACTAATCACTTGTCTTAAAGAAAATCAAATCCACAAGATTTGACAAAACTGAAATCCTACCATTTAGATACAGCCACTATCAATCGTATCATATTTTTCTCCCAGTCTTTGTTTTCTATACAATGTACGTATGCCCACTGAGTCATGGTCTGCCCATACTCTAGGAGCTGTTCCATAAGTGGGACACTTCGTTATGAAGAGGGAGCCCGGACTGAGCACAGCCTGTCTCTAACCCAGCTGTGCAGGAGAAGTGTACAGGCTAACAGTCAGGTTCCACTTTGAGTCCTTGGGTGTGGGCTACAGGAATTGACCAATGCTAAGGCTTATGGTAATGTTATCCAATACAATAAAATAGCTCCCTGATTCTTATCTGCTTTTGGCCTTGTTTAAGCAATGACACCAGCACTGACAGATATGACCTGTACTGTATACATGGCGTCTCACACCTCTCAGAATCTGTGAGCTGACCAGGAGAATGCAGGTCCTGAGGTGAACTTCACATTACTGACTGTGCCAAAGTCAACTGATAAGCCCACCCATAGCTGCCCTGGATTCTGTGACCACTAAGACCACCTGATGGGCAAGGTCTGGACCTTTGGAGATGCTAGGACTTCCAGCCAAGGATACGGATGCAGGGACTCCCTTGCTCCACGACTGAGGATCCCTTGGCTGAGTGGTAAGTGCAGGTCAGGGATCCAGAGCACCCACATTGGGACCCACCCCTGGGTTCTCAGTTTGGCTTTTCCACTTAGGAGGTCAAGAGCTTAGAACATTTATCTCTGCACCATCTCCTTCTGAGGAAAAGGAATATTAACCAAATCTGGGCAACAGCTGTGTTGAGGGAAGAACAAGGTAGTGTACAGACAGTGTGCAGTGGTGATGAGCTTTGTTGACAGGTGAACTGTGCTGTGTAAGAGGGAAATATCTCCTCAGGAAACACACACACGCTCACGCATGCAGGTTCACAATCACACCACATAGGCTCACACATGGACCCCACCCCAACCCTGATACACACAAACCCACATCATCTAAATGATGCAGTTACTTCCAGGACCATAGAACTTGGGCATGGCTCTTTACTGGGAAATCAGTCTCTAGCTCTACACCCCCAGCCCTCATCCCTGTAGGGACCCTGAATCAGGGTGTCTCTCCAAGCAAAGCCAGCAAGAGAGTCCCACCTTCTTCATCATCTAGATTGTTCCTCAGCACAGGGGTGAACTCTGAATACATACCGTTTTTGTTTGCTGTCCAATCCACCTGTGATTAGAGAAGAGAAAACAGTGTAAGGATCTCAGCATCCTGTGCTCTGTGGACACAGGTATTTCATCTCTTTTTTTGTCCTCAGAAAACCAAATGGGAAACTGCTGTTGAGTCAATGGCCCCAAAAGAAACCAGAGAAGACAGCTGTGGGAAAGGCTGGAGCTTTGCCTGGAAGATCTCTCAGGTCCACTTTGAGGAGCAAATACAAAAGTCTATTTCAAGGAGGGAAATTTTCTGCTCAGGAAAGTGTGTCTGACTATACAGTTTCTAACTGATGTTGCCATTTTTTAAATGGCCTTTTGAATGAGTTATCTGTTGGGAAAGACCTTCAATCAGCATTCATCCAACCAAGCAAAATTGTATACATCAGCTGTCTTGAACATTGTAGATCTTCATATCTGAAATCAATTGGAAAAGAAAGAAATGAAGCAAACTTTTAATCTCTGATAAATAAGGGGAGCTTACCCTGGAGGTAGCAGGAGCCACTTTAATTGTCCTCACATAGGGCCGTTTCTCCAACAGGTCCTCAGGGGGCTCTAGGAGGACACAGAGTAAGTGTCAGGACACTGGTGATGCTGCTCAGGAATTACTCAGAGAGCCTCGTTAATGTGGACACAGGGTGGGAGTGTATGGATGCAGGTGGTTACTGAGTGTGGACTGAGGTGCTGTTGGACAAACCTCCCTGGTGGGTGGAGGAAGGCAAAGGGGAGGAACATTTCAGAAATGAGGAAGAGAACCTTTAGCTTTCTAGCTGTAGGGAACCTAATCAGTTTGAAAGTGTCAGTCTGAAAAAGCTTAAACACTAACATTGCACTATGCTTCAGTATAGAGTCCCACGGCCCCTCTGCCCATTTCAAAGTCCCTCCAAATCCCCCTTCTTCTTGAAATGTTACAAGACTATTTCAGCTTCCTTCTAATCAAATATGTTGCTCCTTCATTCATCGTCCATTCTGTTGGATTTTTGACTTATTTTATTGTGATGAAATATACATATTTATGCTTTTCATAATTTTTAAGTATACAGTTCACTAGCATTTCTTACTTTCACAATGCTGTGTACCCATCAACACAATCTACATCTTAATCTTTTTCATCATTTCAACGTAACCTCTGTACCCATTAAATCATAATCCACCTGACTCCTGCCTCCTGACCTTGGTAATTTCTACTTCCGGCGTCTGTGAGTTTGCCTACACTAGGTACCTCACACAAGTGGAATCATATAATATTTGTCTTTCTGCGCCTGCCTTATTTCACTAACAATAATATATTTTTTATATTATTTGCATCATTCATTTTGTAGCATAAGTCAATCTTTAATTCCTTTTTTTATGGTTGAAAATTATTCCATTCTGTGTATATATCACATTTTATTTATCCATTCATCACCTCATGGACTTTGGATTGTTTCTATCTTTTGGCTACTAAGAATAATGCTACTATGAACATTAGTGTACACATTTCTGTATGGCACCATAATGGTGACAAATAATATTGTACATATTTCAAATATCATTGAATATAACAACACAAGGTGTGACTCTTAGGTGAACTATGGACTTTTCATTAGTAAAAATATACTTACACTGTTTCACTAATTGTAACAAATGTACTTCACCTATGCTATATATTATTAATAGCTGAAACTGGAGTGATAGGATACAGGTATTTTCTGTATTGCATGTACAACTTTTATGTCAATATAATCCTGTCCTAAATAATGTCTAATAATTTAAAGAAATCTCAAAACATGGTTTCAGGGAGGGATGTGTTGTTGCTAACGTTCAAAAATCAGCTAATGTCTAAACCATAACTAGAGACCATCTTCCCTCTTAAACATGAACCAAATGTTGAATTTTAAATGCATGTTTACTTCCATGGTTAAAACAGCATCAGCTGGCTTAGTAAGTTTCAATTTGAACACACGGAATGAAAGAAGAATACTGCTTAATATTTCATAGCTTTTTCTTAAATATGAGGCACTGAATCAACTAGAATTATTATTCTTGAGTGAACCTAATGAGACATTTTCCACAGTACCTTCAGCTGGGTCATTTATAGGGTGCATCCTAAAATGTGGCCGGATGCGGATCTTTTTCAGCCAGCCTGGGGTTGATATTCCTGACCTCTGATGAGTGTTTCTTCTTCTCGCATTCTGGGAGCAGCATCCTGGGAAATGCATTACAATAGAGACAACTATTGACATCTTGCTGGCAGAAGACCATGGGGAAATTAGCAATAATTTATTCACAGTTCAATCCTTTGGTCCCTTTCCTCACCAGCTGCCCAGCAGAGCCTCCTGAATCAAAGTTGGACTTAGGAAGATCTTGTACTTTGGTATGCAGTGAAAACACCCAACAGACAGGTTTTGTGGGCAAATATCTTTATTTAACTGAGAATGTCTAGAAAGTCAGCAAACCATTGGGACCATGACTGATGGACTGGATTCAAATCCTGTTTAGAAGAAGCATGTACTTGGGAAAGATATGTAGATCCCTCTTTGCCTCAGTTCCCTGTTCTGAGATGTAGGAATGTTAATATGGCCTACTTTTAGCATTATGTCATGTGGCCAAAAATGATTGAATACAGGTAAAATGTTTGAAAAATAAAGGACCGGTGCTTCACAAATGCTCTATAAGTGTTCAATCCTAAATGATGGCAAGAAGAAGCTGGATATTTCGTAGCTGTTGAAAGGAGAGAAGGGATTTGACGGCTCCAAGAAAGGGGGATTCAAGCTTACTCTTCAGCTTTTTCATGGGAACAATGCTTTACAGCTCATGGAGAATATCCATTATCATGTCTGACACCCAGCCCTGTTGGGGGTGAAGGGGAGGGCAAAGTGGGGGCTGTAACCCATATGTTATGGTGGAGGGTGTGGAAATTTAGAGAGATAAGTGACTGTCCAAGAGTCACAACCATGATGAATGATGGATCACGGACAGGACAGACAGAGCCAGTGCCTACCCTGAGCTCAATCCCTGGGGTAGATCTCTTGGTTCTGTCTTCACTGTATGCAGTGTTTCTTGCCCAGCACACAGAAACAGGGCCGGCACAAGTGATGGAAGACAGACTTTCCACAGGAGAAGGACATTTCGTTTCCTTAGCACGGAATCCGATAGTGAATATTAGCCTCAAAGGAGAAAGGTGGAGTGAATTTCCTCCATCTACTCCTGGAGGCTCCTTCTTTCTCGGACTCCTCCAGAACTGGGTGTGGCATGTGGGTACAAGCATGGGCTCCCTGCAAAAGGAAGGAGGCCTGCCTAGCACTAGGTGCTTCAGGTAAGGGGGGAGGACTCATCCCGAGGCTCTAATAGCAAACAGTTAGAATGAGGGAAGTGGCAGACAGATGTATCATAACCATTCAGAATGCTATGAGACCTACTAAGAGATGAGATTTCTTATTAAATGAAGTTGTAATTGACCCAGTAGTAGGGATGCTGAAACCCAGTTTTGTTCATTAAGAATCCATCCATGGAGCAACTATGTCCGTGCACCACAACTACTAAGCCTGTGCTCTAGAGCCCGCAAGTCACAACTACTGAGCCCACGTGCCACAACTATTGAAGCCCATGCACCTAGAGCCCATGCTCTGGAAAAACAGAAGCCACCGAAATGAGAAGCCCGCACACTGCAACGAAGACCCAACACAGCCAAAAAAAAAAAAATAATAATAATCCAGTAAACATTTGCCTGGGTGGTGATAGGATTTGTTTTCCAGGTTAAATGAGGCTCACTTGGTATAAAATCAATGCACACACTGAAAGTGTACAGTTTATTTACTGTTATATCCATACCCATTCATGATGCAGTGGTGATGGGAATATTTTTTAGAAAGTTGGCACCAGTAACAGTGATGTTTAGGGGAACATAAATCAAGGGAAACACAACACAAAATGTTCACATACACACACAGAATCATACCACTCATTTCACATACAGACACACCCAGTCTCATGCACACAAACCTACACCACCTAACTGTAATACAGCTTCTTCCTGGGACTATAGTAATTGGTCACATTACTTGTAAATCACTTTCTATCACCAGGACCCCTACTCTCATTCCCAGCACAAATTTGGAATCAGTTTGCCCTCTACACTAAAACCAGCAAGAATGTCCCACTTTCTCATCTTCAAAGTTCTTCCTCCCCAAGTGACTGATTCCAGAATACGTACCGTTTTCACGTTCTGGGAAGGCCACCTGCAATTACAGAGGAGAAAACACTATGAGGATAAGATCACAGTGATGCTCAGGTCTTTTGTTCATTTGCTGACAGTAGAAAACCTCATAAGAAACAGTGGTCCAGGAAACCCAGCAAGGGTTATCAGAGCAAACCTACTCGGGCTGAAAGGCAAGAACTTTGCTGGGAGGATGGAACTTCCAAGTCCATTTAGGTTGGAAATTACAGAATTCTTTGCCTAGAAGAAAAATCGATGCAGGAGAGAGAGCTCTATACTCTACAGGCTGTAATGGATGCTGTCAATCGTAATGTCCTGTGGAATCAGGCACCATGAGTTGGTAATAGACTCTCACTCCACATTCTCCCAACCAAGGGAATTGTATGTATCTGGAAGGAATACCCTCAAATATACATAACTTAATTCTATTGAAAGAGAAATAAAGCAATATTTCTATCTCACACCAGAAAAAATCCAGCTTACCTTGGGGATCCACGGAGGCTTTTCTTCTGTCCTATCACGGTGCAGGTCATCCGCCACATCCTCAGGGAGAGCTGGAGGGACACAGAGTAACTGTCAGGACACTGGTGATGCGGCTCAGGAATTACTCAGGGGCTTTCTTCTCGATGAGGACATGGGGTGGTGTGTATGGATGTGGGAGGTTAGTAAGTGTGGGCTGAGCTGGTGTTGGGCCATCCTCTTTGGGGGATGAAGGAAGGCAAAGGACAAGAGGAAGGAAATGAAAACAGAGCTTTGGCTTTCTAGCTAAGGGGAGCCTAATCAGAAGGGAAGGGTCGATCTAAAAAATGGTAAACACTAAAATGCATGCTCTGTTTCAATGACACAGACCCATGACCCATCCTGCCTCTTTTGAGCTTCTGCTAAATTGCCACTGTCTCTTGATTTTTCCCAGATCACTCTTTCCCCAGCATCCACAATGCCAGCTACTGCATTTATCATGTCTTCTGTTGTATGATATTTTATACTTGATTAACAGCAACCTCCTTAAAGGACTGAATTCAATCCTAGACAAAATATGCTACATTTATTCACTAATCACTTGTCTTAAAGAAAATCAAATCCACAAGATTTGACAAAACTGAAATCCTACCATTTAGATACAGCCACTATCAATCGTATCATATTTTTCTCCCAGTCTTTGTTTTCTATACAATGTACGTATGCCCACTGAGTCATGGTCTGCCCATACTCTAGGGAGCTGTTCCATAAGTGGGACACTTCGTTATGAAGAGGGAGCCCGGACTGAGCACAGCCTGTCTCTAACCCAGCTGTGCAGGAGAAGTGTACAGGCTAACAGTCAGGTTCCACTTTGAGTCCTTGGGTGTGGGCTACAGGAATTGACCAATGCTAAGGCTTATGGTAATGTTATCCAATACAATAAAATAGCTCCCTGATTCTTATCTGCTTTTGGCCTTGTTTAAGCAATGACACCAGCACTGACAGATATGACCTGTACTGTATACATGGGGTCTCACACCTCTCAGAATCTGTGAGCTGACCAGGAGAATGCAGGTCCTGAGGTGAACTTCACATTACTGACTGTGCCAAAGTCAACTGATAAGCCCACCCATAGCTGCCCTGGATTCTGTGACCACTAAGGCCACCTGATGGGCAAGGTCTGGACCTTTGGAGATGCTAGGACTTCCAGCCAAGGATACGGATGCAGGGACTCCCTTGCTCCACGACTGAGAATCCCTTGGCTGAGTGGTAAGTGCAGGTCAGGGATCCAGAGCACCCACATTGGGACCCACCCCTGGGTTCTCAGTTTGGCTTTTCCACTTAGGAGGTCAAGAGCTTAGAACATTTATCTCTGCACCATCTCCTTCTGAGGAAAAGGAATATTAACCAAATCTGGGCAACAGCTGTGTTGAGGGAAGAACAAGGTAGTGTACAGACAGTGTGCAGTGGTGATGAGCTTTGTTGACAGGTGAACTGTGCTGTGTAAGAGGGAAATATCTCCTCAGGAAACACACACACGCTCACGCATGCAGGTTCACAATCACACCACATAGGCTCACACATGGACCCCACCCCAACCCTGATACACACAAACCCACATCATCTAAATGATGCAGTTACTTCCAGGACCATAGAACTTGGGCATGGCTCTTTACTGGGAAATCAGTCTCTAGCTCTACACCCCCAGCCCTCATCCCTGTAGGGACCCTGAATCAGGGTGTCTCTCCAAGCAAAGCCAGCAAGAGAGTCCCACCTTCTTCATCATCTAGATTGTTCCTCAGCACAGGGGTGAACTCTGAATACATACCGTTTTTGTTTGCTGTCCAATCCACCTGTGATTAGAGAAGAGAAAACAGTGTAAGGATCTCAGCATCCTGTGCTCTGTGGACACAGGTATTTCATCTCTTTTTTTGTCCTCAGAAAACCAAATGGGAAACTGCTGTTGAGTCAATGGCCCCAAAAGAAACCAGAGAAGACAGCTGTGGGAAAGGCTGGAGCTTTGCCTGGAAGATCTCTCAGGTCCACTTTGAGGAGCAAATACAAAAGTCTATTTCAAGGAGGGAAATTTTCTGCTCAGGAAAGTGTGTCTGACTATACAGTTTCTAACTGATGTTGCCATTTTTTAAATGGCCTTTTGAATGAGTTATCTGTTGGGAAAGACCTTCAATCAGCATTCATCCAACCAAGCAAAATTGTATACATCAGCTGTCTTGAACATTGTAGATCTTCATATCTGAAATCAATTGGAAAAGAAAGAAATGAAGCAAACTTTTAATCTCTGATAAATAAGGGGAGCTTACCCTGGAGGTAGCAGGAGCCACTTTAATTGTCCTCACATAGGGCCGTTTCTCCAACAGGTCCTCAGGGGGCTCTAGGAGGACACAGAGTAAGTGTCAGGACACTGGTGATGCTGCTCAGGAATTACTCAGAGAGCCTCGTTAATGTGGACACAGGGTGGGAGTGTATGGATACAGGTGGTTACTGAGTGTGGACTGAGGTGCTGTTGGACAAACCTCCCTGGTGGGTGGAGGAAGGCAAAGGGGAGGAACATTTCAGAAATGAGGAAGAGAACCTTTAGCTTTCTAGCTGTAGGGAACCTAATCAATTTGAAAGTGTCAGTCTGAAAAAGCTTAAACACTAACATTGCACTATGCTTCAGTATAGAGTCCCACGGCCCCTCTGCCCATTTCAAAGTCCCTCCAAATCCCCCTTCTTCTTGAAATGTTACAAGACTATTTCAGCTTCCTTCTAATCAAATATGTTGCTCCTTCATTCATCGTCCATTCTGTTGGATTTTTGACTTATTTTATTGTGATGAAATATACATATTTATGCTTTTCATAATTTTTAAGTATACAGTTCACTAGCATTTCTTACTTTCACAATGCTGTGTACCCATCAACACAATCTACATCTTAATCTTTTTCATCATTTCAACGTAACCTCTGTACCCATTAAATCATAATCCACCTGACTCCTGCCTCCTGACCTTGGTAATTTCTACTTCCGGCGTCTGTGAGTTTGCCTACACTAGGTACCTCACACAAGTGGAATCATATAATATTTGTCTTTCTGCGCCTGCCTTATTTCACTAACAATAATATATTTTTTATATTATTTGCATCATTCATTTTGTAGCATAAGTCAATCTTTAATTCCTTTTTTTATGGTTGAAAATTATTCCATTCTGTGTATATATCACATTTTATTTATCCATTCATCACCTCATGGACTTTGGATTGTTTCTATCTTTTGGCTACTAAGAATAATGCTACTATGAACATTAGTGTACACATTTCTGTATGGCACCATAATGGTGACAAATAATATTGTACATATTTCAAATATCATTGAATATAACAACACAAGGTGTGACTCTTAGGTGAACTATGGACTTTTCATTAGTAAAAATATACTTACACTGTTTCACTAATTGTAACAAATGTACTTCACCTATGCTATATATTATTAATAGCTGAAACTGGAGTGATAGGATACAGGTATTTTCTGTATTGCATGTACAACTTTTATGTCAATATAATCCTGTCCTAAATAATGTCTAATAATTTAAAGAAATCTCAAAACATGGTTTCAGGGAGGGATGTGTTGTTGCTAACGTTCAAAAATCAGCTAATGTCTAAACCATAACTAGAGACCATCTTCCCTCTTAAACATGAACCAAATGTTGAATTTTAAATGCATGTTTACTTCCATGGTTAAAACAGCATCAGCTGGCTTAGTAAGTTTCAATTTGAACACACGGAATGAAAGAAGAATACTGCTTAATATTTCATAGCTTTTTCTTAAATATGAGGCACTGAATCAACTAGAATTATTATTCTTGAGTGAACCTAATGAGACATTTTCCACAGTACCTTCAGCTGGGTCATTTATAGGGTGCATCCTAAAATGTGGCCGGATGCGGATCTTTTTCAGCCAGCCTGGGGTTGATATTCCTGACCTCTGATGAGTGTTTCTTCTTCTCGCATTCTGGGAGCAGCATCCTGGGAAATGCATTACAATAGAGACAACTATTGACATCTTGCTGGCAGAAGACCATGGGGAAATTAGCAATAATTTATTCACAGTTCAATACTTTGGTCCCTTTCCTCACCAGCTGCCCAGCAGAGCCTCCTGAATCAAAGTTGGACTTAGGAAGATCTTGTACTTTGGTATGCAGTGAAAACACCCAACAGACAGGTTTTGTGGGCAAATATCTTTATTTAACTGAGAATGTCTAGAAAGTCAGCAAACCATTGGGACCATGACTGATGGACTGGATTCAAATCCTGTTTAGAAGAAGCATGTACTTGGGAAAGATATGTAGATCCCTCTTTGCCTCAGTTCCCTGTTCTGAGATGTAGGAATGTTAATATGGCCTACTTTTAGCATTATGTCATGTGGCCAAAAATGATTGAATACAGGTAAAATGTTTGAAAAATAAAGGACCGGTGCTTCACAAATGCTCTATAAGTGTTCAATCCTAAATGATGGCAAGAAGAAGCTGGATATTTCGTAGCTGTTGAAAGGAGAGAAGGGATTTGACGGCTCCAAGAAAGGGGGATTCAAGCTTACTCTTCAGCTTTTTCATGGGAACAATGCTTTACAGCTCATGGAGAATATCCATTATCATGTCTGACACCCAGCCCTGTTGGGGGTGAAGGGGAGGGCAAAGTGGGGGCTGTAACCCATATGTTATGGTGGAGGGTGTGGAAATTTAGAGAGATAAGTGACTGTCCAAGAGTCACAACCATGATGAATGATGGATCACGGACAGGACAGACAGAGCCAGTGCCTACCCTGAGCTCAATCCCTGGGGTAGATCTCTTGGTTCTGTCTTCACTGTATGCAGTGTTTCTTGCCCAGCACACAGAAACAGGGCCGGCACAAGTGATGGAAGACAGACTTTCCACAGGAGAAGGACATTTCGTTTCCTTAGCACGGAATCCGATAGTGAATATTAGCCTCAAAGGAGAAAGGTGGAGTGAATTTCCTCCATCTACTCCTGGAGGCTCCTTCTTTCTCGGACTCCTCCAGAACTGGGTGTGGCATGTGGGTACAAGCATGGGCTCCCTGCAAAAGGAAGGAGGCCTGCCTAGCACTAGGTGCTTCAGGTAAGGGGGGAGGACTCATCCCGAGGCTCTAATAGCAAACAGTTAGAATGAGGGAAGTGGCAGACAGATGTATCATAACCATTCAGAATGCTATGAGACCTACTAAGAGATGAGATTTCTTATTAAATGAAGTTGTAATTGACCCAGTAGTAGGGATGCTGAAACCCAGTTTTGTTCATTAAGAATCCATCCATGGAGCAACTATGTCCGTGCACCACAACTACTAAGCCTGTGCTCTAGAGCCCGCAAGTCACAACTACTGAGCCCACGTGCCACAACTATTGAAGCCCATGCACCTAGAGCCCATGCTCTGGAAAAACAGAAGCCACCGAAATGAGAAGCCCGCACACTGCAACGAAGACCCAACACAGCCAAAAAAAAAAAAATAATAATAATCCAGTAAACATTTGCCTGGGTGGTGATAGGATTTGTTTTCCAGGTTAAATGAGGCTCACTTGGTATAAAATCAATGCACACACTGAAAGTGTACAGTTTATTTACTGTTATATCCATACCCATTCATGATGCAGTGGTGATGGGAATATTTTTTAGAAAGTTGGCACCAGTAACAGTGATGTTTAGGGGAACATAAATCAAGGGAAACACAACACAAAATGTTCACATACACACACAGAATCATACCACTCATTTCACATACAGACACACCCAGTCTCATGCACACAAACCTACACCACCTAACTGTAATACAGATTCTTCCTGGGACTATAGTAATTGGTCACATTACTTGTAAATCACTTTCTATCACCAGGACCCCTACTCTCATTCCCAGCACAAATTTGGAATCAGTTTGCCCTCTACACTAAAACCAGCAAGAATGTCCCACTTTCTCATCTTCAAAGTTCTTCCTCCCCAAGTGACTGATTCCAGAATACGTACCGTTTTCACGTTCTGGGAAGGCCACCTGCAATTACAGAGGAGAAAACACTATGAGGATAAGATCACAGTGATGCTCAGGTCTTTTGTTCATTTGCTGACAGTAGAAAACCTCATAAGAAACAGTGGTCCAGGAAACCCAGCAAGGGTTATCAGAGCAAACCTACTCGGGCTGAAAGGCAAGAACTTTGCTGGGAGGATGGAACTTCCAAGTCCATTTAGGTTGGAAATTACAGAATTCTTTGCCTAGAAGAAAAATCGATGCAGGAGAGAGAGCTCTATACTCTACAGGCTGTAATGGATGCTGTCAATCGTAATGTCCTGTGGAATCAGGCACCATGAGTTGGTAACAGACTCTCACTCCACATTCTCCCAACCAAGGGAATTGTATGTATCTGGAAGGAATACCCTCAAATATACATAACTTAATTCTATTGAAAGAGAAATAAAGCAATATTTCTATCTCACACCAGAAAAAATCCAGCTTACCTTGGGGATCCACGGAGGCTTTTCTTCTGTCCTATCACGGTGCAGGTCATCCGCCACATCCTCAGGGAGAGCTGGAGGGACACAGAGTAACTGTCAGGACACTGGTGATGCGGCTCAGGAATTACTCAGGGGCTTTCTTCTCGATGAGGACATGGGGTGGTGTGTATGGATGTGGGAGGTTAGTAAGTGTGGGCTGAGCTGGTGTTGGGCCATCCTCTTTGGGGGATGAAGGAAGGCAAAGGACAAGAGGAAGGAAATGAAAACAGAGCTTTGGCTTTCTAGCTAAGGGGAGCCTAATCAGAAGGGAAGGGTCGATCTAAAAAATGGTAAACACTAAAATGCATGCTCTGTTTCAATGACACAGACCCATGACCCATCCTGCCTCTTTTGAGCTTCTGCTAAATTGCCACTGTCTCTTGATTTTTCCCAGATCACTCTTTCCCCAGCATCCACAATGCCAGCTACTGCATTTATCATGTCTTCTGTTGTATGATATTTTATACTTGATTAACAGCAACCTCCTTAAAGGACTGAATTCAATCCTAGACAAAATATGCTACATTTATTCACTAATCACTTGTCTTAAAGAAAATCAAATCCACAAGATTTGACAAAACTGAAATCCTACCATTTAGATACAGCCACTATCAATCGTATCATATTTTTCTCCCAGTCTTTGTTTTCTATACAATGTACGTATGCCCACTGAGTCATGGTCTGCCCATACTCTAGGGAGCTGTTCCATAAGTGGGACACTTCGTTATGAAGAGGGAGCCCGGACTGAGCACAGCCTGTCTCTAACCCAGCTGTGCAGGAGAAGTGTACAGGCTAACAGTCAGGTTCCACTTTGAGTCCTTGGGTGTGGGCTACAGGAATTGACCAATGCTAAGGCTTATGGTAATGTTATCCAATACAATAAAATAGCTCCCTGATTCTTATCTGCTTTTGGCCTTGTTTAAGCAATGACACCAGCACTGACAGATATGACCTGTACTGTATACATGGGGTCTCACACCTCTCAGAATCTGTGAGCTGACCAGGAGAATGCAGGTCCTGAGGTGAACTTCACATTACTGACTGTGCCAAAGTCAACTGATAAGCCCACCCATAGCTGCCCTGGATTCTGTGACCACTAAGGCCACCTGATGGGCAAGGTCTGGACCTTTGGAGATGCTAGGACTTCCAGCCAAGGATACGGATGCAGGGACTCCCTTGCTCCACGACTGAGGATCCCTTGGCTGAGTGGTAAGTGCAGGTCAGGGATCCAGAGCACCCACATTGGGACCCACCCCTGGGTTCTCAGTTTGGCTTTTCCACTTAGGAGGTCAAGAGCTTAGAACATTTATCTCTGCACCATCTCCTTCTGAGGAAAAGGAATATTAACCAAATCTGGGCAACAGCTGTGTTGAGGGAAGAACAAGGTAGTGTACAGACAGTGTGCAGTGGTGATGAGCTTTGTTGACAGGTGAACTGTGCTGTGTAAGAGGGAAATATCTCCTCAGGAAACACACACACGCTCACGCATGCAGGTTCACAATCACACCACATAGGCTCACACATGGACCCCACCCCAACCCTGATACACACAAACCCACATCATCTAAATGATGCAGTTACTTCCAGGACCATAGAACTTGGGCATGGCTCTTTACTGGGAAATCAGTCTCTAGCTCTACACCCCCAGCCCTCATCCCTGTAGGGACCCTGAATCAGGGTGTCTCTCCAAGCAAAGCCAGCAAGAGAGTCCCACCTTCTTCATCATCTAGATTGTTCCTCAGCACAGGGGTGAACTCTGAATACATACCGTTTTTGTTTGCTGTCCAATCCACCTGTGATTAGAGAAGAGAAAACAGTGTAAGGATCTCAGCATCCTGTGCTCTGTGGACACAGGTATTTCATCTCTTTTTTTGTCCTCAGAAAACCAAATGGGAAACTGCTGTTGAGTCAATGGCCCCAAAAGAAACCAGAGAAGACAGCTGTGGGAAAGGCTGGAGCTTTGCCTGGAAGATCTCTCAGGTCCACTTTGAGGAGCAAATACAAAAGTCTATTTCAAGGAGGGAAATTTTCTGCTCAGGAAAGTGTGTCTGACTATACAGTTTCTAACTGATGTTGCCATTTTTTAAATGGCCTTTTGAATGAGTTATCTGTTGGGAAAGACCTTCAATCAGCATTCATCCAACCAAGCAAAATTGTATACATCAGCTGTCTTGAACATTGTAGATCTTCATATCTGAAATCAATTGGAAAAGAAAGAAATGAAGCAAACTTTTAATCTCTGATAAATAAGGGGAGCTTACCCTGGAGGTAGCAGGAGCCACTTTAATTGTCCTCACATAGGGCCGTTTCTCCAACAGGTCCTCAGGGGGCTCTAGGAGGACACAGAGTAAGTGTCAGGACACTGGTGATGCTGCTCAGGAATTACTCAGAGAGCCTCGTTAATGTGGACACAGGGTGGGAGTGTATGGATACAGGTGGTTACTGAGTGTGGACTGAGGTGCTGTTGGACAAACCTCCCTGGTGGGTGGAGGAAGGCAAAGGGGAGGAACATTTCAGAAATGAGGAAGAGAACCTTTAGCTTTCTAGCTGTAGGGAACCTAATCAATTTGAAAGTGTCAGTCTGAAAAAGCTTAAACACTAACATTGCACTATGCTTCAGTATAGAGTCCCACGGCCCCTCTGCCCATTTCAAAGTCCCTCCAAATCCCCCTTCTTCCAGAAATGTTACAAGACTATTTCAGCTTCCTTCTAATCAAATATGTTGCTCCTTCATTCATCGTCCATTCTGTTGGATTTTTGACTTATTTTATTGTGATGAAATATACATATTTATGCTTTTCATAATTTTTAAGTATACAGTTCACTAGCATTTCTTACTTTCACAATGCTGTGTACCCATCAACACAATCTACATCTTAATCTTTTTCATCATTTCAACGTAACCTCTGTACCCATTAAATCATAATCCACCTGACTCCTGCCTCCTGACCTTGGTAATTTCTACTTCCGGCGTCTGTGAGTTTGCCTACACTAGGTACCTCACACAAGTGGAATCATATAATATTTGTCTTTCTGCGCCTGCCTTATTTCACTAACAATAATATATTTTTTATATTATTTGCATCATTCATTTTGTAGCATAAGTCAATCTTTAATTCCTTTTTTTATGGTTGAAAATTATTCCATTCTGTGTATATATCACATTTTATTTATCCATTCATCACCTCATGGACTTTGGATTGTTTCTATCTTTTGGCTACTAAGAATAATGCTACTATGAACATTAGTGTACACATTTCTGTATGGCACCATAATGGTGACAAATAATATTGTACATATTTCAAATATCATTGAATATAACAACACAAGGTGTGACTCTTAGGTGAACTATGGACTTTTCATTAGTAAAAATATACTTACACTGTTTCACTAATTGTAACAAATGTACTTCACCTATGCTATATATTATTAATAGCTGAAACTGGAGTGATAGGATACAGGTATTTTCTGTATTGCATGTACAACTTTTATGTCAATATAATCCTGTCCTAAATAATGTCTAATAATTTAAAGAAATCTCAAAACATGGTTTCAGGGAGGGATGTGTTGTTGCTAACGTTCAAAAATCAGCTAATGTCTAAACCATAACTAGAGACCATCTTCCCTCTTAAACATGAACCAAATGTTGAATTTTAAATGCATGTTTACTTCCATGGTTAAAACAGCATCAGCTGGCTTAGTAAGTTTCAATTTGAACACACGGAATGAAAGAAGAATACTGCTTAATATTTCATAGCTTTTTCTTAAATATGAGGCACTGAATCAACTAGAATTATTATTCTTGAGTGAACCTAATGAGACATTTTCCACAGTACCTTCAGCTGGGTCATTTATAGGGTGCATCCTAAAATGTGGCCGGATGCGGATCTTTTTCAGCCAGCCTGGGGTTGATATTCCTGACCTCTGATGAGTGTTTCTTCTTCTCGCATTCTGGGAGCAGCATCCTGGGAAATGCATTACAATAGAGACAACTATTGACATCTTGCTGGCAGAAGACCATGGGGAAATTAGCAATAATTTATTCACGGTTCAATCCTTTGGTCCCTTTCCTCACCAGCTGCCCAGCAGAGCCTCCTGAATCAAAGTTGGACTTAGGAAGATCTTGTACTTTGGTATGCAGTGAAAACACCCAACAGACAGGTTTTGTGGGCAAATATCTTTATTTAACTGAGAATGTCTAGAAAGTCAGCAAACCATTGGGACCATGACTGATGGACTGGATTCAAATCCTGTTTAGAAGAAGCATGTACTTGGGAAAGATATGTAGATCCCTCTTTGCCTCAGTTCCCTGTTCTGAGATGTAGGAATGTTAATATGGCCTACTTTTAGCATTATGTCATGTGGCCAAAAATGATTGAATACAGGTAAAATGTTTGAAAAATAAAGGACCGGTGCTTCACAAATGCTCTATAAGTGTTCAATCCTAAATGATGGCAAGAAGAAGCTGGATATTTCGTAGCTGTTGAAAGGAGAGAAGGGATTTGACGGCTCCAAGAAAGGGGGATTCAAGCTTACTCTTCAGCTTTTTCATGGGAACAATGCTTTACAGCTCATGGAGAATATCCATTATCATGTCTGACACCCAGCCCTGTTGGGGGTGAAGGGGAGGGCAAAGTGGGGGCTGTAACCCATATGTTATGGTGGAGGGTGTGGAAATTTAGAGAGATAAGTGACTGTCCAAGAGTCACAACCATGATGAATGATGGATCACGGACAGGACAGACAGAGCCAGTGCCTACCCTGAGCTCAATCCCTGGGGTAGATCTCTTGGTTCTGTCTTCACTGTATGCAGTGTTTCTTGCCCAGCACACAGAAACAGGGCCGGCACAAGTGATGGAAGACAGACTTTCCACAGGAGAAGGACATTTCGTTTCCTTAGCACGGAATCCGATAGTGAATATTAGCCTCAAAGGAGAAAGGTGGAGTGAATTTCCTCCATCTACTCCTGGAGGCTCCTTCTTTCTCGGACTCCTCCAGAACTGGGTGTGGCATGTGGGTACAAGCATGGGCTCCCTGCAAAAGGAAGGAGGCCTGCCTAGCACTAGGTGCTTCAGGTAAGGGGGGAGGACTCATCCCGAGGCTCTAATAGCAAACAGTTAGAATGAGGGAAGTGGCAGACAGATGTATCATAACCATTCAGAATGCTATGAGACCTACTAAGAGATGAGATTTCTTATTAAATGAAGTTGTAATTGACCCAGTAGTAGGGATGCTGAAACCCAGTTTTGTTCATTAAGAATCCATCCATGGAGCAACTATGTCCGTGCACCACAACTACTAAGCCTGTGCTCTAGAGCCCGCAAGTCACAACTACTGAGCCCACGTGCCACAACTATTGAAGCCCATGCACCTAGAGCCCATGCTCTGGAAAAACAGAAGCCACCGAAATGAGAAGCCCGCACACTGCAACGAAGACCCAACACAGCCAAAAAAAAAAAAATAATAATAATCCAGTAAACATTTGCCTGGGTGGTGATAGGATTTGTTTTCCAGGTTAAATGAGGCTCACTTGGTATAAAATCAATGCACACACTGAAAGTGTACAGTTTATTTACTGTTATATCCATACCCATTCATGATGCAGTGGTGATGGGAATATTTTTTAGAAAGTTGGCACCAGTAACAGTGATGTTTAGGGGAACATAAATCAAGGGAAACACAACACAAAATGTTCACATACACACACAGAATCATACCACTCATTTCACATACAGACACACCCAGTCTCATGCACACAAACCTACACCACCTAACTGTAATACAGATTCTTCCTGGGACTATAGTAATTGGTCACATTACTTGTAAATCACTTTCTATCACCAGGACCCCTACTCTCATTCCCAGCACAAATTTGGAATCAGTTTGCCCTCTACACTAAAACCAGCAAGAATGTCCCACTTTCTCATCTTCAAAGTTCTTCCTCCCCAAGTGACTGATTCCAGAATACGTACCGTTTTCACGTTCTGGGAAGGCCACCTGCAATTACAGAGGAGAAAACACTATGAGGATAAGATCACAGTGATGCTCAGGTCTTTTGTTCATTTGCTGACAGTAGAAAACCTCATAAGAAACAGTGGTCCAGGAAACCCAGCAAGGGTTATCAGAGCAAACCTACTCGGGCTGAAAGGCAAGAACTTTGCTGGGAGGATGGAACTTCCAAGTCCATTTAGGTTGGAAATTACAGAATTCTTTGCCTAGAAGAAAAATCGATGCAGGAGAGAGAGCTCTATACTCTACAGGCTGTAATGGATGCTGTCAATCGTAATGTCCTGTGGAATCAGGCACCATGAGTTGGTAACAGACTCTCACTCCACATTCTCCCAACCAAGGGAATTGTATGTATCTGGAAGGAATACCCTCAAATATACATAACTTAATTCTATTGAAAGAGAAATAAAGCAATATTTCTATCTCACACCAGAAAAAATCCAGCTTACCTTGGGGATCCACGGAGGCTTTTCTTCTGTCCTATCACGGTGCAGGTCATCCGCCACATCCTCAGGGAGAGCTGGAGGGACACAGAGTAACTGTCAGGACACTGGTGATGCGGCTCAGGAATTACTCAGGGGCTTTCTTCTCGATGAGGACATGGGGTGGTGTGTATGGATGTGGGAGGTTAGTAAGTGTGGGCTGAGCTGGTGTTGGGCCATCCTCTTTGGGGGATGAAGGAAGGCAAAGGACAAGAGGAAGGAAATGAAAACAGAGCTTTGGCTTTCTAGCTAAGGGGAGCCTAATCAGAAGGGAAGGGTCGATCTAAAAAATGGTAAACACTAAAATGCATGCTCTGTTTCAATGACACAGACCCATGACCCATCCTGCCTCTTTTGAGCTTCTGCTAAATTGCCACTGTCTCTTGATTTTTCCCAGATCACTCTTTCCCCAGCATCCACAATGCCAGCTACTGCATTTATCATGTCTTCTGTTGTATGATATTTTATACTTGATTAACAGCAACCTCCTTAAAGGACTGAATTCAATCCTAGACAAAATATGCTACATTTATTCACTAATCACTTGTCTTAAAGAAAATCAAATCCACAAGATTTGACAAAACTGAAATCCTACCATTTAGATACAGCCACTATCAATCGTATCATATTTTTCTCCCAGTCTTTGTTTTCTATACAATGTACGTATGCCCACTGAGTCATGGTCTGCCCATACTCTAGGAGATGTTCCATAAGTGGGACACTTCGTTATGAAGAGGGAGCCCGGACTGAGCACAGCCTGTCTCTAACCCAGCTGTGCAGGAGAAGTGTACAGGCTAACAGTCAGGTTCCACTTTGAGTCCTTGGGTGTGGGCTACAGGAATTGACCAATGCTAAGGCTTATGGTAATGTTATCCAATACAATAAAATAGCTCCCTGATTCTTATCTGCTTTTGGCCTTGTTTAAGCAATGACACCAGCACTGACAGATATGACCTGTACTGTATACATGGGGTCTCACACCTCTCAGAATCTGTGAGCTGACCAGGAGAATGCAGGTCCTGAGGTGAACTTCACATTACTGACTGTGCCAAAGTCAACTGATAAGCCCACCCATAGCTGCCCTGGATTCTGTGACCACTAAGGCCACCTGATGGGCAAGGTCTGGACCTTTGGAGATGCTAGGACTTCCAGCCAAGGATACGGATGCAGGAACTCCCTTGCTCCATGACTGAGGATCCCTTGGCTGAGTGGTAAGTGCAGGTCAGGGATCCAGAGCACCCACATTGGGACCCACCCCTGGGTTCTCAGTTTGGCTTTTCCACTTAGGAGGTCAAGAGCTTAGAACATTTATCTCTGCACCATCTCCTTCTGAGGAAAAGGAATATTAACCAAATCTGGGCAACAGCTGTGTTGAGGGAAGAACAAGGTAGTGTACAGACAGTGTGCAGTGGTGATGAGCTTTGTTGACAGGTGAACTGTGCTGTGTAAGAGGGAAATATCTCCTCAGGAAACACACACACGCTCACGCATGCAGGTTCACAATCACACCACATAGGCTCACACATGGACCCCACCCCAACCCTGATACACACAAACCCACATCATCTAAATGATGCAGTTACTTCCAGGACCATAGAACTTGGGCATGGCTCTTTACTGGGAAATCAGTCTCTAGCTCTACACCCCCAGCCCTCATCCCTGTAGGGACCCTGAATCAGGGTGTCTCTCCAAGCAAAGCCAGCAAGAGAGTCCCACCTTCTTCATCATCTAGATTGTTCCTCAGCACAGGGGTGAACTCTGAATACATACCGTTTTTGTTTGCTGTCCAATCCACCTGTGATTAGAGAAGAGAAAACAGTGTAAGGATCTCAGCATCCTGTGCTCTGTGGACACAGGTATTTCATCTCTTTTTTTGTCCTCAGAAAACCAAATGGGAAACTGCTGTTGAGTCAATGGCCCCAAAAGAAACCAGAGAAGACAGCTGTGGGAAAGGCTGGAGCTTTGCCTGGAAGATCTCTCAGGTCCACTTTGAGGAGCAAATACAAAAGTCTATTTCAAGGAGGGAAATTTTCTGCTCAGGAAAGTGTGTCTGACTATACAGTTTCTAACTGATGTTGCCATTTTTTAAATGGCCTTTTGAATGAGTTATCTGTTGGGAAAGACCTTCAATCAGCATTCATCCAACCAAGCAAAATTGTATACATCAGCTGTCTTGAACATTGTAGATCTTCATATCTGAAATCAATTGGAAAAGAAAGAAATGAAGCAAACTTTTAATCTCTGATAAATAAGGGGAGCTTACCCTGGAGGTAGCAGGAGCCACTTTAATTGTCCTCACATAGGGCCGTTTCTCCAACAGGTCCTCAGGGGGCTCTAGGAGGACACAGAGTAAGTGTCAGGACACTGGTGATGCTGCTCAGGAATTACTCAGAGAGCCTCGTTAATGTGGACACAGGGTGGGAGTGTATGGATGCAGGTGGTTACTGAGTGTGGACTGAGGTGCTGTTGGACAAACCTCCCTGGTGGGTGGAGGAAGGCAAAGGGGAGGAACATTTCAGAAATGAGGAAGAGAACCTTTAGCTTTCTAGCTGTAGGGAACCTAATCAGTTTGAAAGTGTCAGTCTGAAAAAGCTTAAACACTAACATTGCACTATGCTTCAGTATAGAGTCCCACGGCCCCTCTGCCCATTTCAAAGTCCCTCCAAATCCCCCTTCTTCTTGAAATGTTACAAGACTATTTCAGCTTCCTTCTAATCAAATATGTTGCTCCTTCATTCATCGTCCATTCTGTTGGATTTTTGACTTATTTTATTGTGATGAAATATACATATTTATGCTTTTCATAATTTTTAAGTATACAGTTCACTAGCATTTCTTACTTTCACAATGCTGTGTACCCATCAACACAATCTACATCTTAATCTTTTTCATCATTTCAACGTAACCTCTGTACCCATTAAATCATAATCCACCTGACTCCTGCCTCCTGACCTTGGTAATTTCTACTTCCGGTGTCTGTGAGTTTGCCTACACTAGGTACCTCACACAAGTGGAATCATATAATATTTGTCTTTCTGCGCCTGCCTTATTTCACTAACAATAATATATTTTTATATTATTTGCATCATTCATTTTGTAGCATAAGTCAATCTTTAATTCCTTTTTGTGGTTGAAAATTATTCCATTCTGTGTATATATCACATTTTATTTATCCATTCATCACCTCATGGACTTTGGATTGTTTCTATCTTTTGGCTACTAAGAATAATGCTACTATGAACATTAGTGTACACATTTCTGTATGGCACCATAATGGTGACAAATAATATTGTACATATTTCAAATATCATTGAATTTAACAACACAAGGTGTGACTCTTAGGTGAACTATGGACTTTTCATTAGTAAAAATATACTTACATTGTTTCACTAATTGTAACAAATGTACTTCACCTATGCTATATATTATTAATAGCTGAAACTGGAGTGATAGGATACAGATATTTTCTGTATTGCATGTACAACTTTTATGTCAATATCATCCTGTTCTAAATAATGTCTAATAATTTAAAGAAATCTCAAAACATGGTTTCAGGGAGGGATGTGTTGTTGCTAACGTTCAAAAATCAGCTAATGTCTAAACCATAACTAGAGACCATCTTCCCTCTTAAACATGAACCAAATGTTGAATTTTAAATGCATGTTTACTTCCATGGTTAAAACAGCATCAGCTGGCTTAGTAAGTTTCAATTTGAACACATGGAATAAAAGAAGAATACTGCTTAATATTTCATAGCTTTTTCTTAAATATGAGGCACTGAATCAACTAGAATTATTATTCTTGAGTGAACCTAATGAGACATTTTCCACAGTACCTTCAGCTGGGTCATTTATAGGGTGCATCCTAAAATGTGGCCGGATGCGGATCTTTTTCAGCCAGCCTGGGGTTGATATTCCTGACCTCTGATGAGTGTTTCTTCTTCTCGCATTCTGGGAGCAGCATCCTGGGAAATGCATTACAATAGAGACAACTATTGACATCTTGCTGGCAGAAGACCATGGGGAAATTAGCAATAATTTATTCACGGTTCAATCCTTTGGTCCCTTTCCTCACCAGCTGCCCAGCAGAGCCTCCTGAATCAAAGTTGGACTTAGGAAGATCTTGTACTTTGGTATGCAGTGAAAACACCCAACAGACAGGTTTTGTGGGCAAATATCTTTATTTAACTGAGAATGTCTAGAAAGTCAGCAAACCATTGGGACCATGACTGATGGACTGGATTCAAATCCTGTTTAGAAGAAGCATGTACTTGGGAAAGATATGTAGATCCCTCTTTGCCTCAGTTCCCTGTTCTGAGATGTAGGAATGTTAATATGGCCTACTTTTAGCATTATGTCATGTGGCCAAAAATGATTGAATACAGGTAAAATGTTTGAAAAATAAAGGACCGGTGCTTCACAAATGCTCTATAAGTGTTCAATCCTAAATGATGGCAAGAAGAAGCTGGATATTTCGTAGCTGTTGAAAGGAGAGAAGGGATTTGACGGCTCCAAGAAAGGGGGATTCAAGCTTACTCTTCAGCTTTTTCATGGGAACAATGCTTTACAGCTCATGGAGAATATCCATTATCATGTCTGACACCCAGCCCTGTTGGGGGTGAAGGGGAGGGCAAAGTGGGGGCTGTAACCCATATGTTATGGTGGAGGGTGTGGAAATTTAGAGAGATAAGTGACTGTCCAAGAGTCACAACCATGATGAATGATGGATCACGGACAGGACAGACAGAGCCAGTGCCTACCCTGAGCTCAATCCCTGGGGTAGATCTCTTGGTTCTGTCTTCACTGTATGCAGTGTTTCTTGCCCAGCACACAGAAACAGGGCCGGCACAAGTGATGGAAGACAGACTTTCCACAGGAGAAGGACATTTCGTTTCCTTAGCACGGAATCCGATAGTGAATATTAGCCTCAAAGGAGAAAGGTGGAGTGAATTTCCTCCATCTACTCCTGGAGGCTCCTTCTTTCTCGGACTCCTCCAGAACTGGGTGTGGCATGTGGGTACAAGCATGGGCTCCCTGCAAAAGGAAGGAGGCCTGCCTAGCACTAGGTGCTTCAGGTAAGGGGGGAGGACTCATCCCGAGGCTCTAATAGCAAACAGTTAGAATGAGGGAAGTGGCAGACAGATGTATCATAACCATTCAGAATGCTATGAGACCTACTAAGAGATGAGATTTCTTATTAAATGAAGTTGTAATTGACCCAGTAGTAGGGATGCTGAAACCCAGTTTTGTTCATTAAGAATCCATCCATGGAGCAACTATGTCCGTGCACCACAACTACTAAGCCTGTGCTCTAGAGCCCGCAAGTCACAACTACTGAGCCCACGTGCCACAACTATTGAAGCCCATGCACCTAGAGCCCATGCTCTGGAACAACAGAAGCCACCGAAATGAGAAGCCCGCGCACTGCAACGAAGACCCAACACAGCCAAAAAAATAATAATAATAATCCAGTAAACATTTGCCTGGGTGGTGATAGGATTTGTTTTCCAGGTTAAATGAGGCTCACTTGGTATAAAATCAAGGCACACACTGAAAGTGTACAGTTTATTTACTTTTATATCCATACCATTCATGATGCAGTGGTGATGGGAATATTTTTTAGAAAGTTGGCACCAGTAACAGTGATGTTTAGGGGAACATAAATCAAGGGAAACACAACACAAAAAGTTCACATACACACACAGAATCATACCACTCATTTCACATACAGACACACCCAGTCTCATGCACACAAACCTACACCACCTAACCGTAATACAGCTTCTTCCTGGGACTATAGTAATTGGTCACATTACTTGTAAATCACTTTCTATCACCAGGACCACTACTCTCATTCCCAGCACAAATTTGGAATCAGTTTGCCCTCTACACTAAAACCAGCAAGAATGTCCCACTTTCTCATCTTCAAAGTTCTTCCTCCCCAAGTGACTGATTCCAGAATACGTACCGTTTTCACGTTCTGGGAAGGCCACCTGCAATTACAGAGGAGAAAACACTATGAGGATAAGATCACAGTGATGCTCAGGTCTTTTGTTCATTTGCTGACAGTAGAAAACCTCATAAGAAACAGTGGTCCAGGAAACCCAGCAAGGGTTATCAGAGCAAACCTACTCGGGCTGAAAGGCAAGAACTTTGCTGGGAGGATGGAACTTCCAAGTCCATTTAGGTTGGAAATTACAGAATTCTTTGCCTAGAAGAAAAATCGATGCAGGAGAGAGAGCTCTATACTCTACAGGCTGTAATGGATGCTGTCAATCGTAATGTCCTGTGGAATCAGGCACCATGAGTTGGTAATAGACTCTCACTCCACATTCTCCCAACCAAGGGAATTGTATGTATCTGGAAGGAATACCCTCAAATATACATAACTTAATTCTATTGAAAGAGAAATAAAGCAATATTTCTATCTCACACCAGAAAAAATCCAGCTTACTTTGGGGATCCACGGAGGCTTTTCTTCTGTCCTATCATGGTGCAGGTCATCCGCCACATCCTCAGGGATACCTGGAGGGACACAGAGTAACTGTCAGGACACTGGTGATGCGGCTCAGGAATTACTCAGGGGCTTACTTCTCGATGAGGACATGGGGTGGTGTGTATGGATGTGGGAGGTTAGTAAGTGTGGGCTGAGCTGGTGTTGGGCCATCCTCTTTGGGGGATGAAGGAAGGCAAAGGACAAGAGGAAGGAAATGAAAACAGAGCTTTGGCTTTCTAGCTAAGGGGAGCCTAATCAGAAGGGAAGGGTCGATCTAAAAAATGGTAAACACTAAAATGCATGCTCTGTTTCAATGACACAGACCCATGACCCATCCTGCCTCTTTTGAGCTTCTGCTAAATTGCCACTGTCTCTTGATTCTTCCCAAATCACTCTTTCCCCAGCATCCACAATGCCAGCTACTGCATTTATCATGTCTTCTGTTGTATGATATTTTATACTTGATTAACAGCAACCTCTTTAAAGGACTGAATTCAATCCTAGACAAAATATGCTATATTTATTCACTAATCACTTGTCTTAAAGAAAATCAAATCCACAAGATTTGACAAAACTGAAATCCTACCATTTAGATACAGCCACTATCAATCGTATCATATTTTTCTCCCAGTCTTTGTTTTCTATACAATGTACGTATGCCCACTGAGTCATGGTCTGCCCATACTCTAGGGAGCTGTTCCATAAGTGGGACACTTCGTTATGAAGAGGGAGCCCGGACTGAGCACAGCCTGTCTCTAACCCAGCTGTGCAGGAGAAGTGTACAGGCTAACAGTCAGGTTCCACTTTGAGTCCTTGGGTGTGGGCTACAGGAATTGACCAATGCTAAGGCTTATGGTAATGTTATCCAATACAATAAAATAGCTCCCTGATTCTTATCTGCTTTTGGCCTTGTTTAAGCAATGACACCAGCACTGACAGATATGACCTGTACTGTATACATGGGGTCTCACACCTCTCAGAATCTGTGAGCTGACCAGGAGAATGCAGGTCCTGAGGTGAACTTCACATTACTGACTGTGCCAAAGTCAACTGATAAGCCCACCCATAGCTGCCCTGGATTCTGTGACCACTAAGGCCACCTGATGGGCAAGGTCTGGACCTTTGGAGATGCTAGGACTTCCAGCCAAGGATACGGATGCAGGGACTCCCTTGCTCCACGACTGAGGATCCCTTGGCTGAGTGGTAAGTGCAGGTCAGGGATCCAGAGCACCCACATTGGGACCCACCCCTGGGTTCTCAGTTTGGCTTTTCCACTTAGGAGGTCAAGAGCTTAGAACATTTATCTCTGCACCATCTCCTTCTGAGGAAAAGGAATATTAACCAAATCTGGGCAACAGCTGTGTTGAGGGAAGAACAAGGTAGTGTACAGACAGTGTGCAGTGGTGATGAGCTTTGTTGACAGGTGAACTGTGCTGTGTAAGAGGGAAATATCTCCTCAGGAAACACACACACGCTCACGCATGCAGGTTCACAATCACACCACATAGGCTCACACATGGACCCCACCCCAACCCTGATACACACAAACCCACATCATCTAAATGATGCAGTTACTTCCAGGACCATAGAACTTGGGCATGGCTCTTTACTGGGAAATCAGTCTCTAGCTCTACACCCCCAGCCCTCATCCCTGTAGGGACCCTGAATCAGGGTGTCTCTCCAAGCAAAGCCAGCAAGAGAGTCCCACCTTCTTCATCATCTAGATTGTTCCTCAGCACAGGGGTGAACTCTGAATACATACCGTTTTTGTTTGCTGTCCAATCCACCTGTGATTAGAGAAGAGAAAACAGTGTAAGGATCTCAGCATCCTGTGCTCTGTGGACACAGGTATTTCATCTCTTTTTTTGTCCTCAGAAAACCAAATGGGAAACTGCTGTTGAGTCAATGGCCCCAAAAGAAACCAGAGAAGACAGCTGTGGGAAAGGCTGGAGCTTTGCCTGGAAGATCTCTCAGGTCCACTTTGAGGAGCAAATACAAAAGTCTATTTCAAGGAGGGAAATTTTCTGCTCAGGAAAGTGTGTCTGACTATACAGTTTCTAACTGATGTTGCCATTTTTTAAATGGCCTTTTGAATGAGTTATCTGTTGGGAAAGACCTTCAATCAGCATTCATCCAACCAAGCAAAATTGTATACATCAGCTGTCTTGAACATTGTAGATCTTCATATCTGAAATCAATTGGAAAAGAAAGAAATGAAGCAAACTTTTAATCTCTGATAAATAAGGGGAGCTTACCCTGGAGGTAGCAGGAGCCACTTTAATTGTCCTCACATAGGGCCGTTTCTCCAACAGGTCCTCAGGGGGCTCTAGGAGGACACAGAGTAAGTGTCAGGACACTGGTGATGCTGCTCAGGAATTACTCAGAGAGCCTCGTTAATGTGGACACAGGGTGGGAGTGTATGGATACAGGTGGTTACTGAGTGTGGACTGAGGTGCTGTTGGACAAACCTCCCTGGTGGGTGGAGGAAGGCAAAGGGGAGGAACATTTCAGAAATGAGGAAGAGAACCTTTAGCTTTCTAGCTGTAGGGAACCTAATCAATTTGAAAGTGTCAGTCTGAAAAAGCTTAAACACTAACATTGCACTATGCTTCAGTATAGAGTCCCACGGCCCCTCTGCCCATTTCAAAGTCCCTCCAAATCCCCCTTCTTCCAGAAATGTTACAAGACTATTTCAGCTTCCTTCTAATCAAATATGTTGCTCCTTCATTCATCGTCCATTCTGTTGGATTTTTGACTTATTTTATTGTGATGAAATATACATATTTATGCTTTTCATAATTTTTAAGTATACAGTTCACTAGCATTTCTTACTTTCACAATGCTGTGTACCCATCAACACAATCTACATCTTAATCTTTTTCATCATTTCAACGTAACCTCTGTACCCATTAAATCATAATCCACCTGACTCCTGCCTCCTGACCTTGGTAATTTCTACTTCCGGCGTCTGTGAGTTTGCCTACACTAGGTACCTCACACAAGTGGAATCATATAATATTTGTCTTTCTGCGCCTGCCTTATTTCACTAACAATAATATATTTTTTATATTATTTGCATCATTCATTTTGTAGCATAAGTCAATCTTTAATTCCTTTTTTTATGGTTGAAAATTATTCCATTCTGTGTATATATCACATTTTATTCATCCATTCATCACCTCATGGACTTTGGATTGTTTCTATCTTTTGGCTACTAAGAATAATGCTACTATGAACATTAGTGTACACATTTCTGTATGGCACCATAATGGTGACAAATAATATTGTACATATTTCAAATATCATTGAATATAACAACACAAGGTGTGACTCTTAGGTGAACTATGGACTTTTCATTAGTAAAAATATACTTATTACATTGTTTCACTAATTGTAACAAATGTACTTCACCTATGCTATATATTATTAATAGCTGAAACTGGAGTGATAGAATACAGGTATTTTCTGTATTGCATGTACAACTTTTATGTCAATATCATCCTGTTCTAAATAATGTCTAATAATTTAAAGAAATCTCAAAACATGGTTTCAGGGAGGGATGTGTTGTCGCTAACGTTCAAAAATCAGCTAATGTCTAAACCATAACTAGAGACCATCTTCCCTCTTAAACATGAACCAAATGTTGAATTTTAAATGCATGTTTACTTCCATGGTTAAAACAGTACCAGCTGGCTTAGTAAGTTTCAATTTGAACACATGGAATAAAAGAAGAATACTGCTTAATATTTCATAGCTTTTTCTTAAATATGAGGCACTGAATCAACTAGAATTATTATTCTTGAGTGAACCTAATGAGACATTTTCCACAGTACCTT
Organism: Hyperoodon ampullatus; assembly: GCF_949752795.1. Lineage (NCBI taxonomy): Eukaryota > Metazoa > Chordata > Mammalia > Artiodactyla > Ziphiidae > Hyperoodon > Hyperoodon ampullatus. The sequence goes on from NC_136915.1 coordinate 131,026,908, forward strand.
CAGCTGGGTCATTTATAGGGTGCATCCTAAAATGTGGCCGGATGCGGATCTTTTTCAGCCAGCCTGGGGTTGATATTCCTGACCTCTGATGAGTGTTTCTTCTTCTCGCATTCTGGGAGCAGCATCCTGGGAAATGCATTACAATAGAGACAACTATTGACATCTTGCTGGCAGAAGACCATGGGGAAATTAGCAATAATTTATTCACAGTTCAATCCTTTGGTCCCTTTCCTCACCAGCTGCCCAGCAGAGCCTCCTGAATCAAAGTTGGACTTAGGAAGATCTTGTACTTTGGTATGCAGTGAAAACACCCAACAGACAGGTTTTGTGGGCAAATATCTTTATTTAACTGAGAATGTCTAGAAACTCAGCAAACCATTGGGACCATGACTGACGGACTGGATTCAAATCCCGTTTAGAAGAAGCATGTACTTGGGAAAGATATGTAGATCCCTCTTTGCCTCAGTTCCCTGTTCTGAGATGTAGGAATGTTAATATGGCCTAAGTTTAGCATTATGTCATGTATCCAAAAATGATTGAATATAGGTAAAATGTTTGAAAAATAAAGGACCGGTGCTTCACAAATGCGCTATACGTGTTCAATCCTGAATGATGGCAAGAAGAAGCTGGACATTTGGTAGCTGTTGAAAGCAGAGAAGGGATTTGACGGCTCCAAGTAAAGGGGGGATTCAAGCTTACTCTTCAGCTTTTTCATGGGAACAATGCTTTACAGCTCATGGAGAATATCCATTATCATGTCTGACACCCAGCCCTGTTGGGGGTGAAGGGGAGGGCAAAGTGGGGGCTGTAACCCATATGTTATGGTGGAGGGTGTGGAAATTTAGAGATAAGTGACTGTCCAAGAGTCACAACCATGATGAATGATGGATCTGGGACAGGACAGACCCCTGGACCCCTGAGCCAGGAGTTCCCCTCACTCTCTCTCTCAAATTCTCCTGCCCCAAGTTTTCTGTGGGTGAGAGCTGATGCCCTGGAGGAGCTGCCTGAGCCTAGAAAAGAACCCAAATCCTTACCCTACTTTTCGTCTCTATATTTCTATCCCTCATTCAAAATACATCAGTTTCTTACCAACAAAGCTCCCCTGAAGGACCACAGGAATTCCAACTGTGTCCGTTCTCCCCAGCCTCTTCATACCGTCAACTATCTCACAAGCATCCTTCACAATGACCAGCTCACCATGCTGAGTGACCAGTGGTCTGTTACATTCCTAGGTTGCCTCAGAGCTCAAAACCTCTAAGCAAAAGGCCACCTGATGGCTCTACCAAGAATCAACTTCCCTTCAATTGACCAAGTTTGGATGAATAGTTATCATGAATTAACTGAGGAGGTGGCCATCTCTGCTGGGCTTTGGTGGCTTAGTTAAGTCTGTGATGCTCAAAGTCTCACTGACAATTGATCTGAGCACCCATTCGAGCAGCCTGGACCAAGGGCTTGCTAAGAATGGGCAAGCGTTCAAGTCCTTCCTCACTAATATTCCGGCTCTATAAACTCATCATTTTCTAGACCCTGTAGTGGAAGGCAATAGAATCCCACATTCTTTTTGAAAGTCATCTCCATACTCAGAGGCTGGAGACCCCACCCCAGGATTCTCCTTGAGAATCACCAGACAGACCCTCCTTCCCTCAGTGACCAAATGTTCATTCCACTAATGTGATGGCACTGGCCCTTCTCACCAAACTCCCTGGCAGCCCCCAAACAGCCAGTGATCTTGTCCACAGCAACCCATGGAAATCCAACCAGTGAATCCCAGGTTCTTTCCTTTATAAAACTCTCTGGATTTAGACCTTGAATATTTGGTTTCAGATTGACAGCTACATTTAGAAGAGCTGAGCTGTAATTCCCCTTTCCTCCTATAATGACCATTGCTGAGGAGATATGAAGATTCTCCTGCTTCAGTAAAAGCATAATGAGTGAGTTCCCTTTATCTGTTCTCTGGTAGAGTGTGTACAAAATTGGCATTTGGAGATAGTATGTTTTTCTAAATTTAGGAAAATATTTAAGGCAGCTGGCTTGATAGAAGAATCAAAAATATAACTTAAGTAATATAACAAACTATAAAATATATTTATAACTGTAGATAAATGTGGTAGAAATCAAAAAAGAAAACAAAAAAGATGAGGAACATATATCAGTAAAAGTTAACCAGCACATTTGAAGGAACAGCCTTCAGAGGATGAATATGAACCTACCTCCAGAACAATTCAGACTGTCCATTTTCAAAGTCTCAAGGGGTGAAAGTGAGAGCTTCTCATCTGTCACCGTATGTGAACCTCTCAGTTCACAGACTGGCAGTTGGAATGGAATGCCAAGATGTGCATTATCATATTACCATAGTGACAGGTCACAATAGAACTTTCAGAATGAACTGGACTCTGCACAGGATGGGTCCAACTGCTGTTGTCTAGAAAGTGTGTTTCCAAGGACAAGTTTGGCTCTTCAGAGTAAACATTTTATTTCCGAAGTTGAATCTCAGGCGCACAATTTACTCTCTCATTAAGAAAATAATTTATATGGGAGAAAATGATCTGCCCCCCCAAATACAGTTGATAGTGCACATTTCAGGGTGAAGATGGACAAAGGTAACACGTTGAGAATAAAAAGAGGTTCTATTCTTCACTGAAATATCATCCTGTTGCTGAACGCAAGTCCATGTGCCTGACAAACAGTGAGGCCAAACAATACCAACATGTCGAGTTTGGAGCATTGGAGCAGAGAAAGGTTTACTGCAGGGCCATGTGAGGAGATGGGCGGCTCATGCCTTAGAAAACCCTGAACTCCCCAAAAGCTTTCAGCAAAGCCCTTTCATGGGAAAGGTAAGAGAGAGGTGTGGTTAGTTGCTTCAAACTTCTAAGGTCAGATCCTTTTTTCTTGAGGTCAGGTCATGGTCAGGTCACGATGTTCCTGTAAGCCTCCACCAAAACAAATGTTACTCTCTGTACTGACAAGAAAGGGCAAGGTCCCAAGGCTCAACTCTTGCTCTCCAGAGTCCAGGTCCTGGCCAAGAGGAGGGGGTCTGTGTGCAGGCTGGTTACCCTGCCCGGGAGTGTCCGTCCATCAACCAGTCTGGGTTCTCCCACCAGTGCCCAGGCCTGCTTGAAGAAGCAGATCTCAGGTGGCGGTGCCCTCCAGGCCAGGTCCCCAGACCCTGCCCAGCCTTCATCACTGAGGGAGCCAGGCGCCCAGGACCCTGCCGGCCCTCAGGCTTTTCCTTTAAACTGGAGAGAATCATTTGTAGCAAATACCAGTCAGGTGAATTCCCAGCTGCCAACAACTGCCCTTTGACGAGAACAGCCCAACCGCAGAGGCGGACCTGAAGTAATGATGTGCAAAGTCCTTGCAGCTGAACCTTGACCTCTGGCCTCTTCCTGGGGTGGACAACTGATCAAAGCTGGACCAAGTTTTGAAACTTGAGCAGAGAGTCTGAAGCCGCTTGAAGCTCTTACCTGGATGACAGTGTCCGTGTACTGCAGGTGCTGAGGCCTCTGTGCACCACGACCCATGGGGACTGCTGCTGCCATTAGGTCGCCAAGGCAGGGACGGGGGTAGGTTCACGCCTGCCCCGCCCCTATTACAATCTCCACCCATTTCTACTCTTCCTCCCCACACTTTTCTAGATAAAATAATTTAAAATGTAAGATTTAATCTTATTATAAACAAAGTTAAGTTTTCATGTCTAATGTCCAGTTGTATTCTTAGTGTCCTATAAATTCGGTTTTTCTCCTCACAGAAATTAATATTTTTGCCACGTATTGCAAGTATATTTCCAATTTGTCACTGTCTTTTTATCAGTTACTTTTACTTTTATCATGAAGACATTTACTTTCTTTTCAAAAATCAGTAATTCAAATATTTTTATTTGTTACTTTTGGCTGTGAGAAAGGTAAGGAGGAAGAATAGTATGACTAATATTCATATTAAGGACTAAATACTCCTTTAGGAAAATATTTTACTAATTAGGAAAATAACTACAGGTTATGTTACATTAGTTCTGCCTTCAAGGTGCCCACACTCTAGTGCCATGAAGATATAAATCAAATTTAGAGCCCAATTATAATAAATAGCTCAATCCAGGTGACTTGTAACACCCATTGCAATGTTTGCACTTCAAACTGTTTTATGTGATTCCCTAATTATATTATATGGTAACCTAATAAATGATCTCAAATCCATTAGATAAAAGGCATGATAAAAAATTAAGAAATAGACTTAGTAAAATAAAGGGTACCATGGCAAAATAATGTGTTTCCCTTGATTTATAAACCCGTTAATCTTGAATGAACATTTTGGTAACATTTCATCTGGTTTGTGAGTCCATTTTACAAGTATAAGCAGTTCACTTGGAGGAATTTTGTTGATTCCTGCTGGGTTTAAAACTTCAGTTAAGTGACTACCATTCTATTTCTCATGAGAGCTAGCTTAACTTCTTCCATTTTTCTTCGTAATTCTCATCTTTGAGAGCAGGAACATGTTGGTTGGAATAATTTTGCATCCCAGTAGGAGCAATTATACATTTTCTCATGTGATTGATACTGCACGCAAGTCTATTGGTGATCAGTAACCTGCGCCTTGTAATTCCTTTAATTTCATTTATATTCAGCTGGGAAAGGAGCCAGATTTCTCCTGGCTTCCACACACTCGCTGATGGTTAGACAATAAATAAGATTTTTATTTTCCTTCCTGTACTTGTAGGCTTGTCGGCTATAACACTTTCTTCTTTTTGCAGCATTTTCTGTCACTATCTTTATTTTTAAATTAAGTGTATTTTATTTTGTGCAAAGTACCCCTTCAGCTTCAACAGAGAAGTTTCACTCTGCAGTGTTTTTGTTACTATTCAGTCATATTATTTTAAACTTTATTATTTCTTCTTTCATCTAAGGGTTACTTACAAGAGTAAGTTTATTTCTCCCTAACTTCAGATGTGGTTGTTCCTTAGTAATCCCTTTATATCAAACACCAGCTTAATTGTGTTCTGGTCAAGAATGTGTTCTTTAGGATACTGGTTCTGGGAATATAATAAAACTTGCTTTATTACCTTGTAGCTGATTAATTTTTATGGATATGCTATGTTTGCTTGAAAATGATATACATTCTACATTTGTTAGGTGTCATGTTCTATCTATACTCATTATATCAAGATCTTGTTTAGTTTAAATCTTCTATATCTTTATCAATTCTTAACATCTTGTTAATGTTCCTGGCTTGGATTTAAGTTTTTTTTTTCTTCTTAGCATTTCTACATTGTTACATTTGTATATATGTGGTGCTATTATTAGATGCATACATATTTATAATTTATACTCAGTATGATTTTTATCATCCTGATGACTTTAATACTACTATTTAACGCATTGTTTGTTTGACATGAACACAAATACATCATTGATATTTTAAATATTTGGTTTGCTTATAAATTTATGCTCTTTTAATTTCAAATTCTAAGTTTTTTGGGTTTTTTTTTAATTTACTTAGGGCCTAAAACTTATCCCCTTGCAAAAAAGCATATAACTTTATTTTTAAAATGACATTGATTTTTTTTAACCTGGATTATTTCTTTGGCACATTTAATTTCACATATATTGATTCATTCTTACAATCTTATTTTACTTATTTAATGTTTTCTATTTATCTGATTTTCTACATTTGTTTTGTTGGTTAGCATGTAGGTGCATATACTTGGGTGTGTGTGTGTGTGTGTGTGTGTGTGTGTGTGTTTTAGTGTAACTTTTCAATTTTGGATTGATTTCACTTATATACTACTCTAATTCCATTTCACACAACTATTTTATTTTTTTTGGTTGAAGTATAGTTGATTTATAATGTGTTATTTTCTGACAATGTGATTTGGTTATATACATATATATATATATATATGTATATATTCTTTTTAATATTCTTTTCCATTATCGTTTATTACAAGATATTGAATACAGTTCCCTGTGGTACACAATGTGTCCTTGTTGATTATCTATTTTATATATAGTAGTGTGTATATGTTAATCTCAAACTCCTCATTTATCCCTCCACTCCTCTCCCTGTTATCCCTTATGGTAACCATAAGTTTGTTTTCTAGGTCTGTGGGTCTATTTGTTTTGTAGATAAGTTAGTTTGTATCATTTTTTTCAGACTTCACAAATAAGCGATATCATATGATATTTGTCTTTTTCTGTCTGGCTTACTTCACTTAGTATGATAATCTCTAGGTCCACCCATGTTGCTGCAAATGGAATTATTTCATTCTTTTTTGTGGCTGAGTAGTATTTTATTGTATATATGTACATCTTCTTTATCCATTCATCTGTCGATGGACATTTAGGTTGCTTCCATGTCTTGGCTATTGTGAATAGTGCTGCTATGAACACAGAAGTGCATGTATCTTTTCAAATAGAGTTTCCTCCAGCTACATGCCCAGGAGTGGGATTGCTGGTCATATGATAGTTCTATTGTTTATTTTTTTAAGGAAACTCCATACAAGTTTCCATAGTGGCTGCACCAATTTATATTCTCACCAACAGTGTAGGAGGGTGCCCTTTTCTTCATACCCTCTCTAACATTTATTATTTGTAGAATTTTTTGATGATGGCCATTCTGACTGGTGTGAGGTGATATCTCATTGTAGTTTTGATTTGCATTTCTCTGATAATTGGTGAAGCTGAGCATCTTTTCATGTGCCTTTTGGCTATCTGTATGTCTTCTTTGGAGAAATGTCTATTTAGGTCTTCTGCCCATTTTTGGATTTGTTGTTGTTGTTGTTGTTGTTATGCATTGTACGAGCTGTTTGTATATTTTGGAAAGTAATCCCTTGTCAGCCGAATTGTTTGCAAATATGTCCTCCCATTCCATAGGTTGTCTTTTCATTTTGTTTATGTTTTCCTTTGCTGAGCAAAACTTACAAGTTTGATTGTGTTCTGTTTGTTTATTTGTGCTTTTATTTCTATTGCCTTGGGAGACTGACCTAAGAAAACGTTGGTACAATTTATGTCAGAAAATATTTTGCCTAAGTTCTCTTCAAGGAGTTTTATTCTGTGATGTCTTATATTTAAGTCTTTAAACCATTTTGAATTTATTTTGGTGTAGGGTGTGAGGGTGTGTTCTAACTTTATTGATTTACATGCAGCTGTCAAACTTCTCCAACATCACATGCAGAGAGACTGTCCTTTTCCCATTTTATATTCTCGCCTCATTTGTCAGAGGTTAATTGACTATAGGTGTGTGGGTTTATTTCTGGGCTGTCTATTCTGTTCCACTGACCCATATGTCTGTTTTTGTATCAACACCACACCGTTTTGATGACTGTAGCCTTGTAGTATTGTCTGAAGTCTGGGAGAGTTACACCTCCAGCTTTGTTGTTTTTCCTTAGGATTGCTTTGGCAATTCTGGGTCTTTTATGGTTCCATATAAATTTTAGGATTATTTGTTCTAGTTCTGTGAAAAATGCCATTGGTAATTTGATAGGGGCTGCATTAAATCTGTAGATTGCTTTGGGCAGTATGGCCATTTTAACAATATTAATTCTTCCAATCCAAGAACATGGCATATCTTTTCATTTCTTTGAATGATCTTCAAATTCCTTTATAGTTCTCAGAATATAGGTCTTTCACCTCCTTGGTCAGGTTTATTCCTAAGTATTTTTCTTTTTATATGATTTTCAAAGAGATTTTTTTTTAACTTTCCCTTTCTGATATTTCATTATTAGTGTAAAGAAATGCAACAGATTTCTGTATGATAATCCTGTATCATGTTACCTTGCTAAATTAATTTATCAGTTCTTGCAGTTTTGGTCACACTATTTTAGATATTATATACTGTATTTTTTATCTTACAATGGCTACTTTATAAAATAGTACATGTTAAAATGTTAATTATTACTTTCCAAATTATACAATAAATCCAGAATTCTTTAATTCCAATACGTTATCCTGACATAGTTTTTACTTTACTTCTGCAATACAGTAAGCCCCCTACATATGAACTTTCAAGTTGCAAACTTTCAAAGATGCAAACGTGCGTTCGCATGTCCAATCATGTAAGTTACTTCATGTGTCTGGCTTCCATTGTCACGTGCATGCGTCCTCTACAAGTGGTTGTGCTTTTGTGTATTTTACTGTACAGTACTGTATACAGTATAATAATACAGTATCTTTATTTCAAGCCAGGATGTTTGGAAGCAAGCATAAAAGCAATGGTATATAGCCGTTGTATTAGTTGGGTACCTAGGCTAAATTTGTTGGACTTACGAGCAAATTGGACTTATGAATGAGCTCTCAGAATGGAACTCATTCATATGTAGGGGACTTACTATAATTTATAAGTATAAGCATTAGATGTAAATGTGATATTTTCATATACTCACAAATAGCTTTGACCAACATGATTACATTTTCAACAGTAATTCTTGTGTTAAAAATCATTATTTGATGGAGTAAATTTGAAGACGTAATTGGCTTTATTCAATGATTCATGAATTGGGCAGCATCCCATCTAGCAAGCAGAAAGTAGCTCTGAGGAGCTGCACAAAATGGAAGGCTTTTATACACAGAAGGGGGCAAAAAGAAGTTTCTAACAAAGTATTATTTCAAGCAAGGTCACCTTTTTGGGGGGGATGTCACCTGTCTATGAGGCAGATTATCTCACTGGAACTAACCAGGAAATTCCAGAGTAACTGGTTAAAGTCACATCCCTGGAAGAGGCTGCAACTGTTAGTTATTAAGTCTTGGTTTGATGACGTGGGACTTAGTACAAGTGGCTCCATTTTAGGCCTGTTGTTACTTTTTAAACACTTGTAACTGAGGCCTTTATTGTCAGATTATTTTCTTTGTATATAAAGTTCATTCTTAGAAGTTTCTTTAGTGTAATTCTACTGCTAATAAAATTTCTGGGCTCTTTTTTTTGGTGTGAAAATGTGTTTAATTTGATCTAAATTCTGAAAGGTAATTTCACCTTGTATAGAATTCTACAATGGCCGTTATATTTAAATATGTTGAGGCCATTGTTCTATTATCTGTTTTATTTTATTACTTTTTGCTATTGAGAAAATATACAATGAGGACAAATTATTTGTCTGCCTTTTACCATTCTTACCATGTTTTTTTACCTGTAGACCTAAGTTATCATCATGTCTCATCTGGTTTCCTGTGATAAAATTCTACCTTTAACTCTCCCTGACTACCCTCTCCCCCAAACATGCATTATCTATTACTATGTAGCAGTTGGGTTATTCCTTTTAAAGTATGTGTCACTTCCCTGCTTAGAACCCTCCAGAGAGCTCTCTTTTTTATACTGAGTCAAATCCAAAATCATTACAAAGGTCTGGCCCCACCTGCCTAGTTTCATTAACTCTCTGACTTTCTCTTTCTTATTTCTCTCTTTAGCTAACTACCGCCCATGGAGGGTCTCTAGGGGCAGCTAGACGTGGACCCCTCTCAAATGGAAGCATGTCAGCACATCAGCCTTGGGGAAGTGCAGAGGCTGAGATGAGCTCAAGGAGACTGAGCACATGCAGTGATCCCAGAGCACGTGTTCTATGACTCATCCACCTCTGGGACTGTCCTTTACAAGAGGAACAAACAGTGAGGACAAAACATGAGGTGAAGCCACAAGTCCTAAAAGTGCAGAGGGAGACAGTTCACTTCTCATCCACCACCTCACCCTTTCTAGAAGAACTTGGTCTCAAGTTTCAAGGGCCCATGAGGGTTTTGACCCACAGGTTCTGTCCATCATAGGTCAATATGCAAAAGAAAACAAACCCTCCTGTGCACAATACCCTAGATGTGCTAAGCAGAAAACAAACTTCCATATTAGGCAGTGACAAGCACAAGAAAGAGCAGCTCATGTGCAAAAGATCATTTTTGATGAGCAAATCAAGAAAAGGTGATTATAGAGCACAGTCACGTCTAAGGACACAATTGCTCTCTATTGTATCATTAAAATATGAAAAAAACAAGTCAGAACTCTGCACATATTTTATTCTTGTTTCTGATTTCATATCCACCTTCCTCAGTCTCCAAAGCAGGAGATATAACCCTAAAGTTCCAGGAACCCTCTGCCATTAGATCCTACCTAAGTGTTGTTCCTACCTGTATCCTTTTCCTCATCACGGCCACAAAAGCTATCCAGAGTCGATTCTGTAGAAACACGAACATGAATTTACAATTCTTATGGATACATTTAAAATGTGACTAATGTGACTGAGTAATTGGATATTTTATTTTGTTTTATTTTAATACACTGAGTTAATCATTGATTGAATTAAATAAATTATAACAGGCACATCTAGCTAGTGGCTACCACACTGTAATACACATCCCTCTTGCTCTCTATCTCTCTCCATATATATATATGTATATATATATATATAAAATATATGGAGGATGTTACCACCGCTCCCCTGGTTATTCCCCTCTGTATGGTCTACCCATTCAAGATGGCTGTTTGCTGATGGTTTACCAAAGGAAAAACCTCTGCCCCGTGAAGGTACTTAGCCCAAGGGGATAAGAGGGATCTGTCCCTCTGCTGGTTTACCTGGTAAATGATGAGCCCATCTGCAGTCAATTCCCCCTTTAACTGGTAGCCTGCCTATTCCGCCCAGAGAGAAGCATGCTGCTACTGCTGCTGCTGCGTTCTGCCTGCCATCGGCTATCTACAGTGGGATGTCTCTCCAGGACCACTTTGCTTCTGACGTGAAAGATCTCCCGTCTATTAAACCATTAATGTCTCTGTCCCTGATTGCGGGCTCTTTCTTTAGCCCTGAGGCTGAACAAGTACAGGGTTTGCAGGCGTGAGAGGTGCAGCCCAACACCTTCTGCAGGGCAGTTTGCTGGCCAGATTTGATGATTCATTTGTAGGTGTTTCCTAGGCTCATGCACACTTGCCAGGCACTCATGAGACCTTGGGGACACTGAAACAGTAATGTCAACACCCAGCTCCTAGAGGAATTCCCGACAGGTGTTCCACTTGAGGGGAGAGGTAATGAGCATGGCCCAGTGCACCTGTGCTAGACATAATCAGCGAGCAGGTGCAGAAGGGAGGGAGGGACATTCACTCACTTCATGAGGCCATCCTTCTCACCACTGTCTCTGAAAAATCCAGGGAAGGAAGGGACAAAATGCCCTTAGAAAGTAAATGGCCTGTACACTGAAAACTACAAACCACTGCCGAAAGAATTAAACAAGGAACAAATAATTGAAATGACATATCATATTCATAGACTGGAGACTTATTATTGTTGACATTTCTACACTACCCGAAGGTAAGTATTAATTCATCGTAATACCTATCAAAATCCCAATGTCATTTTCAAGGTAAAAGAAAAAAAAATCCTAAAATACATATGGAACCACTAAGGACTCCAAACAGACAAAACAATCCTGAGAAGAAAGAACATAGATGGAGGCTTCTCACTTCCTGACTTCAAAACACATTACAAAGCCACAGGAATCAAAACTGTATGGTACTGGCATAGAAACAGATACATAGGCCTAAAGACCAGAATAAATAATCCCCAAGAAAACTCATAGATACATGGCCAAATGAAATTCACCAAGCTTCTAAGACAACAAATAGGGAAAGTATAGTTTTTTCAACAGTCAATAGGATGAAAATATAACTTACAGAAAGATTACAAACATATATCAGAAAAGGAGCTAATGTCCAAAACATCTAAGAAAAACACTACAACTCAAATGCAAAATACGTTAAAAAATTAAAAAGGGTAAATAACTGGGTTCAGAAATGTGCAAAGACTTAAATAAGACATTTCCCGAAAAAGACATACAAATGGCTAACAAATATAGGAAAAGGTTCTTAACCTCACTAATCATCAGGGCAATGCAAATGAACACCTCACACCTGTTAGGCTGTGTATTATAAAGAAAAAAATTAACAGTTTAAGGCCAAGATGTGGGGAATTGGAAACTTTGTACACTGCTGGTGGGAATGTAAAATGGTGCCGCTATTATGAAAAAGAGTATGGGGGTTCCTTATAAAATTATAAACAGAAATATCATATGATTCAGCAATCACAGTTCTGGGTATATATCCAAAGGAAATTAAATCAGTATCACAATGAGATGAACTTAGGTTCATTGCAGCATTCTCCAAAATAGCCTAGATATGCAACCAACTTCACAAAAGAAGTAAGTGTCCTGTGCCTGAGCTAACCTTAGGTACTTCAAAACAACTCCGTAAGTCTCTTAGCCCCTTAGAGAGGATGAAAGCAATATTAGAGTTAGAAATAACTTGAACCAATTCCCTTAGTCTGGAATACTGAAACAAAAGTTCTACAGCAGGCGAAGCCTCATAAACACACAGCACCTGCCAGGGTTTACCCCAGCCTTGGAAGAACTGGGAAGGATAAGACCAAGGCAGGCCTGAGGAAAGGTCAGAGGGTAGGCAGGACTGGAGTGTGGGGAGCAGGGGCAGGGCTGTCCGGATGGAGCAGTGGGTTGTAAGAAGAGGAGTGACCCTGGGTCCTGCTGCACTGAGTCTCTGTCCTGGGCCTGGTCAATTCCAGGAGACCAGGTTAGCAGGGCTGTGAGAGCCAGTGTGTGAAGCGAGCCCAGCAGCCCCTTCACACAGCCCTCTAGAATTCCTGCCGGCCATGAAGGGTCTTTAGGGGCAGCTGGACGTGGAGCCCTCTCAGATGGAAGCATGTCAGCACATCAGCCTTGGGAGGTGCTGAGGCTGAAATGAGGAGACTGAGCACATGCAGTGATCCCAAAGCATGTGTTCTGTGACTCATCCATCTCTGGGAGTGCGCTTTCCATGAGGAATAAACAGTGAGGACAAAAGTAAGGTGAAGCTTCAAGTCCTGAAAGTGTAGAGGGAGAGAGTTCAAGTCTCATCCACCACCTGACACTAAATATAAGAACTTGTTCTCCAGTTGCAAGTGACTATGAGAGTTTTGTTCCCACTAGGATATGGCCATCATACGTGAATGTAAAAAGGAAACCAAATTCCCTGGTGCAAAATACCCTCCAGGTACCAAACATAAACGAACCTTTCATCTTTGGCAGTGAAAAAGCAATGGAAGAGTAGTCTTGTGAGAAAGCAAATTTCTGAATGGCAAAGCAAGAAAAGATGACTATAAGCACAGTACAGTCAAAGGACATGGATACAATAACTCTATTATATCATTACAATTTGGAAAGAACAAATCAGAATTCTACACATATTTCCTTCTGCTTCCTGATTTCATATTCACCTTCCTTAGTTTCTAAAGAAGTGGGTGGAACCCAAGTGTTCTAGGAATTGTCTCGCTTTAGATCCTAACTGAGTGTTGTTCACTATGTGAGTCGTCATCAGCATCACTGCTATGTATGCTCTCCAAAATGCATTCTGTACAAACACAACCATGAGCATAAAGTTATTATACAAGTTGACCCACCCATTTCTTCTACTCGACTTGCTGGCTCACACAGCATCACCCTGGTCTTCCCTCCAGGTTCTCAGACCTCCCCTGTGGTCTGTGCAGACAGAGTCCTTCAATAAGATATTGATCACAGCTGAAAATTTCAAATGAGGGAGAGATGCTGAGAAAATCACCTTTCGACCCCTCACTTCTATAGACCCATTTATAGCTTTCACCGTCAACCTTACCAACCTGAAATTCCAGATGTTACAGACATACTTGAAACATGGCTAGTGTGACCAAGCAATTGTGTGTTTTTTGCATTTTTTAATAGAATGAGTTAATTATTGTTTGAACTAAATTCATTATAAATAGACACATTTGGTTAGTGGCTACCACACTGCAAAGCTCAGCTCTAAGAAATCCAAAGATGAGAAAGAGGTAACCAGCCACCCCTCTCCTGGTTGTTCTTTACTGCAGAAAATTTGATGGCCTGATCTGATCATTCATATATAGGTATATCTTGGGCTCTTGGACACACGCCAGGCATTGGGAGAGTCCTTGTGGACACTGAAATAGTACAGTCAACACTCAGATCCAAGAGGAATTCCCAGCAAGGGGCCCACTTGTAGACAGAGGTGAAGGGCATGGCCCAGTACACCTGTATTAGACATAATCAGAGAGTAGCTACAGAGGGGAGGGAGGGATTTCACTCTCTCCATGAGTCCATCCTTCTCACCCCTGACTCTAGAAGACCTGAGGAAGGCAGTGGAAAAGGCCCCGTTGGAGGTGAAAAATTTGTATACTGAAAACTACAGGACATTGCAGAAAGAATTTAAAGAAGAGACAAGTAATTGGAATGACATACCATGTTCATAGACTGGATTATTAAATACTGTTGGCATTTCTATACTACATAAAGTGATGTACACATATATCGCAACAACCCACAAAATTCCATGTCATTATTATAGAAGTAGACAGAATCCTAAAATACATATGGAACCGCACCCAAGTAGATAAAACAATCTTGAGAGCAAAGAGCAATGATGGAGATTAACACTTCCTGAACTCAAAACACATTAACAATGCCACAGTAGTCAAAACAGTCTGCTACTGGCATCAAGACAGTGAGATAGACCAATGAAATATAATAGAGAGACCCCAAATAAACGCACATATATATGGCCAACTGATCTTGGCCAAGGTTCTAAGATTACCAAGTGAAGAAAGGACAGTCTCTTCAACAATCAACAGAATGAAAAGGCAACCTATAGGATGGGAGGAAATATGTGTAAACCTTGTATCTGAATAAGGGACCAATATCCAGAATATATAAGAAACTACTATAAGTCAATTTCAGAAAAACAGCGGGCAAATAACTGAGTTTCAAAATGGGTAAAAAGCTTCACTAGGCATTTCTCCATAAAGACATACAGGGGGTCAATCTACATATGAAAATTTGCTCAACATCGCTAAGCATCAGGGAAATGGAAATCAAGCCACAAGGAGATATCACTCACACCTGTTAGGATGTGTATTATAAAAAGACAATTAGGGCTTCCCTGGTGGCACAGTGGTTGAGAGTCCGCCTGCCGAAGCAGGGGACACGTGTTCGTGCCCCGGTCTGGGAGGATCCCACATGCCACTGAGCGGCTGGGCCCATGAGCCATGGCCGCTGAGCCTGTGCGTTTGGAGCCTGTGCTCCGCAACGGGAGAGCCCACAACAATGAGAGGCCCGTGTACTGCAAAAAAAAAAAAAAAAAAAAGAAAGAAAGAAAATTAATGGATGCTGGCAAAGATGTGAAGAAGTGGAACTTCTGTACCCTGTTTTGTACCCTGTAGTAATGTAAAATGGTGTAGCCATTATGGAAAACAGAATGGAGGTCCCCCAAAAATTATTAAGAGAACTCTCATAAAATCCAAGTCACTCATTTAGGTTTATATACAAAGGAGATAAAACAAGAATGTCCAAGAGATATCTACAATCTCATGTCCATTGCAGCATTATACACAGTACACAACATAGGAAAACTGCCTAGTGTCCATGGGAAGATGAATTAATAAAGAAAATGTGGTGTATACATACAGTGGAATGTCATTCAGTCTTTGAAAAAGAAGGAAATCCTGCCATTTGCAGCAACACAAAAGAACTTGGAGGACATTTGTAAGAGTGAAATAAGCCAGTCACAGAAGGTCAAAAACTGAAAGAAAACTCCGAGAAGCAGAGAGTGGAAGGGTGGTTCCAAGAGCTGGCAGGAGGTTGACATGGGAAGTCTCTGTTCAAGGTTAGAATGTGTTATTTGCAAAATGGAAAAGTTCTAGACACATGCTGTACAACAAGGTGCATGTAGCCAACAGGACTGCCTGGACATTTCAAAACTTTAGGGGAACATAAATCAAGGGAAACACAACACAAAAAGTTCACATACACACACAGAATCATACCACTCTTTTCACATACAGACACACCCAGTCTCATGCACACAAACCTACACCACCTAACCGTAATACAGCTTCTTCCTGGGACTATAGTAATTGGTCACATTACTTGTAAATAATTTTCTATCACCAGGACCCCTACTCTCATTCCCAGCACAAATTTGGAATCAGTTTGCCCTCTACACTAAAATCAGCAAGAATGTCCCACTTTCTCATCTTCAAAGTTCTTCCTCCCCAAGTGACTGATTCCAGAATACATACCGTTTTCACGTTCTGGGAAGGCCACCTGCAATTACACAAGAGAAAACACTATGAGGATAAGATCACAGTGATGCTCAGGTCTTTTGTTCATTTGCTGACAGTGGAAAACCTCATAAGAAACAGTGGTCCAGGGAACGCAGCAAGGGTTATCAGAGCAAACCTACTCGGGCTGAAAGGCAAGAACTTTGCTGGGAGGATGGAACTTCCAAGTCCATTTAGGTTGGAAATTACAGAATTCTTTTCCTAGAGGAAAAATCGCTGCAGGAGAGAGAGCTCCGTACTCTACAGGCTGTAATGGATGCTGTCAATTGTAATGTCCTGTGGAATCAGGCACCATGAGTTGGTAATAGACTCTCACTCCACATTCTCCCAACCAAGGGAATTGTATGTATCTGGAAGGAATACCCTCAAATATTCATAACTTCATTCTATTGAAAGAGAAATAAAGCAATATTTCTATCTCACACCAGAAAAAATCCAGCTTACCTTGATGATCCACGGAGGCTTTTCTTCTGTCCTATCATGGTGTAGGTCATCCGCCACATCCTCAGGGATACCTGGAGGGACACAGAGTAACTGTCAGGACACTGGTGATGCGGCTCAGGAATTACTCAGGGGCTTACTTCTCGATGAGGACATGGGGTGGTGTGTATGGATGTGGGAGGTTAGTAAGTGTGGGCTGAGCTGGTGTTGGGCCATCCTCTTTGGGGGATGAAGGAAGGCAAAGGACAAGAGGAAGGAAATGAAAACAGAGCTTTGGCTTTCTAGCTAAGGGGAGCCTAATCAGAAGGGAAGGGTCGATCTAAAAAATGGTAAACACTAAAATGCATGCTCTGTTTCAATGACACAGACCCATGACCCATCCTGCCTCTTTTGAGCTTCTGCTAAATTGCCACTGTCTCTTGATTCTTCCCAGATCACTCTTTCCCCAGCATCCACAATGCCAGCTACTGCATTTATCATGTCTTCTGTTGTATGATATTTTATACTTGATTAACAGCAACCTCCTTAAAGGACTGAATTCAATCCTAGACAAAATATGCTATATTTATTCACTAATCACTTGTCTTAAAGAAAATCAAATCCACAAGATTTGACAAAACTGAAATCCTACCATTTAGATACAGCCACTATCAATCATATCATATTTTTCTCCCAGTCTTTGTTTTCTATACAATGTACGTATGCCCACTGAGTCAGGGGCTGTCCATACTCTAGGGAGCTGTTCCATAAGTGGGACACTTCGTTATGAAGAGGGAGCCCGGACTGAGCACAGCCTGTCTCTAACCCAGCTGTGCAGGAGAAGTGTACAGGCTAACAGTCAGGTTCCACTTTGAGTCCTTGGGTGTGGGCTACAGGAATTGACCAATGCTAAGGCTTATGGTAATGTTATCCAATACAATAAAATAGCTCCCTGATTCTTATCTGCTTTTGGCCTTGTTTAAGCAATGACACCAGCACTGACAGATATGACCTGTACTGTATACATGGCGTCTCACACCTCTCAGAATCTGTGAGCTGACCAGGAGAATGCAGGTCCTGAGGTGAACTTCACATTACTGACTGTGCCAAAGTCAACTGATAAGCCCACCCATAGCTGCCCTGGATTCTGTGACCACTAAGGCCACCTGATGGGCAAGGTCTGGACCTTTGGAGATGCTAGGACTTCCAGCCAAGGATACGGATGCAGGGACTCCCTTGCTCCATGACTGAGGATCCCTTGGCTGAGTGGTAAGTGCAGGTCAGGGATCCAGAGCACCCACATTGGGACCCACCCCTGGGTTCTCAGTTTGGCTTTTCCACTTAGGAGGTCAAGAGCTTAGAACATTTATCTCTGCACCATCTCCTTCTGAGGAAAAGGAATATTAACCAAATCTGGGCAACAGCTGTGTTGAGGGAAGAACAAGGTAGTGTACAGACAGTGTGCAGTGGTGATGAGCTTTGTTGACAGGTGAACTGTGCTGTGTAAGAGGGAAATATCTCCTCAGGAAACACACACACGCTCACGCATGCAGGTTCACAATCACACCACATAGGCTCACACATGGACCCCACCCCAACCCTGATACACACAAACCCACATCATCTAAATGATGCAGTTACTTCCAGGACCATAGAACTTGGGCATGGCTCTTTACTGGGAAATCAGTCTCTAGCTCTACACCCCCAGCCCTCATCCCTGTAGGGACCCTGAATCAGGGTGTCTCTCCAAGCAAAGCCAGCAAGAGAGTCCCACCTTCTTCATCATCTAGATTGTTCCTCAGCACAGGGGTGAACTCTGAATACATACCGTTTTTGTTTGCTGTCCAATCCACCTGTGATTAGAGAAGAGAAAACAGTGTAAGGATCTCAGCATCCTGTGCTCTGTGGACACAGGTATTTCATCTCTTTTTTTGTCCTCAGAAAACCAAATGGGAAACTGCTGTTGAGTCAATGGCCCCAAAAGAAACCAGAGAAGACAGCTGTGGGAAAGGCTGGAGCTTTGCCTGGAAGATCTCTCAGGTCCACTTTGAGGAGCAAATACAAAAGTCTATTTCAAGGAGGGAAATTTTCTGCTCAGGAAAGTGTGTCTGACTATACAGTTTCTAACTGATGTTGCCATTTTTTAAATGGCCTTTTGAATGAGTTATCTGTTGGGAAAGACCTTCAATCAGCATTCATCCAACCAAGCAAAATTGTATACATCAGCTGTCTTGAACATTGTAGATCTTCATATCTGAAATCAATTGGAAAAGAAAGAAATGAAGCAAACTTTTAATCTCTGATAAATAAGGGGAGCTTACCCTGGAGGTAGCAGGAGCCACTTTAATTGTCCTCACATAGGGCCGTTTCTCCAACAGGTCCTCAGGGGGCTCTAGGAGGACACAGAGTAAGTGTCAGGACACTGGTGATGCTGCTCAGGAATTACTCAGAGAGCCTCGTTAATGTGGACACAGGGTGGGAGTGTATGGATACAGGTGGTTACTGAGTGTGGACTGAGGTGCTGTTGGACAAACCTCCCTGGTGGGTGGAGGAAGGCAAAGGGGAGGAACATTTCAGAAATGAGGAAGAGAACCTTTAGCTTTCTAGCTGTAGGGAACCTAATCAATTTGAAAGTGTCAGTCTGAAAAAGCTTAAACACTAACATTGCACTATGCTTCAGTATAGAGTCCCACGGCCCCTCTGCCCATTTCAAAGTCCCTCCAAATCCCCCTTCTTCTAGAAATGTTACAAGACTATTTCAGCTTCCTTCTAATCAAATATGTTGCTCCTTCATTCATCGTCCATTCTGTTGGATTTTTGACTTATTTTATTGTGATGAAATATACATATTTATGCTTTTCATAATTTTTAAGTATACAGTTCACTAGCATTTCTTACTTTCACAATGCTGTGTACCCATCAACACAATCTACATCTTAATCTTTTTCATCATTTCAACGTAACCTCTGTACCCATTAAATCATAATCCACCTGACTCCTGCCTCCTGACCTTGGTAATTTCTACTTCCGGTGTCTGTGAGTTTGCCTACACTAGGTACCTCACACAAGTGGAATCATATAATATTTGTCTTTCTGCGCCTGCCTTATTTCACTAACAATAATATATTTTTATATTATTTGCATCATTCATTTTGTAGCATAAGTCAATCTTTAATTCCTTTTTGTGGTTGAAAATTATTCCATTCTGTGTATATATCACATTTTATTTATCCATTCATCACCTCATGGACTTTGGATTGTTTCTATCTTTTGGCTACTAAGAATAATGCTACTATGAACATTAGTGTACACATTTCTGTATGGCACCATAATGGTGACAAATAATATTGTACATATTTCAAATATCATTGAATTTAACAACACAAGGTGTGACTCTTAGGTGAACTATGGACTTTTCATTAGTAAAAATATACTTACATTGTTTCACTAATTGTAACAAATGTACTTCACCTATGCTATATATTATTAATAGCTGGAACTGGAGTGATAGGATACAGATATTTTCTGTATTGCATGTACAACTTTTATGTCAATATCATCCTGTTCTAAATAATGTCTAATAATTTAAAGAAATCTCAAAACATGGTTTCAGGGAGGGATGTGTTGTCGCTAACGTTCAAAAATCAGCTAATGTCTAAACCATAACTAGAGACCATCTTCCCTCTTAAACATGAACCAAATGTTGAATTTTAAATGCATGTTTACTTCCATGGTTAAAACAGTACCAGCTGGCTTAGTAAGTTTCAATTTGAACACATGGAATAAAAGAAGAATACTGCTTAATATTTCATAGCTTTTTCTTAAATATGAGGCACTGAATCAACTAGAATTATTATTCTTGAGTGAACCTAATGAGACATTTTCCACAGTACCTTCAGCTGGGTCATTTATAGGGTGCATCCTAAAATGTGGCCGGATGCGGATCTTTTTCAGCCAGCCTGGGGTTGATATTCCTGACCTCTGATGAGTGTTTCTTCTTCTCGCATTCTGGGAGCAGCATCCTGGGAAATGCATTACAATAGAGACAACTATTGACATCTTGCTGGCAGAAGACCATGGGGAAATTAGCAATAATTTATTCACAGTTCAATCCTTTGGTCCCTTTCCTCACCAGCTGCCCAGCAGAGCCTCCTGAATCAAAGTTGGACTTAGGAAGATCTTGTACTTTGGTATGCAGTGAAAACACCCAACAGACAGGTTTTGTGGGCAAATCTCTTTATTTAACTGAGAATGTCTAGAAACTCAGCAAACCATTGGGACCATGACTGATGGACTGGATTCAAATCCCGTTTAGAAGAAGCATGTACTTGGGAAAGATATGTAGATCCCTCTTTGCCTCAGTTCCCTGTTCTGAGATGTAGGAATGTTAATATGGCCTACTTTTAGCATTATGTCATGTGTCCAAAAATCATTGAATATAGGTAAAATGTCTGAAAAATAAAGGACCAGTGCTTCACAGATGCGCTATACATGTTCAATCCTGAATGATGGCAAGAAGAAGCTGGACATTTAGCAGCTGTTGAAAGCAGAGAAGGGATTTGACGGCTCCAAGTAAAGGGGGGATTCAAGCTTACTCTTCAGCTTTTTCATGGGAACAATGCTTTACAGCTCATGGAGAATATCCATTATCATGTCTGACATCCAGCCCTGTTGGGGGTGAAGGGGAGGGCAAAATGGGGGCTGTAACCCATATGTTATGGTGGAGGGTGTGGAAATTTAGAGATAAGTGACTGTCCAAGAGTCACAACCATGATGAATGATGGATCTGGGACAGGACAGACCCCTGGACCCCTGAGCCAGGAGTTCCCCTCACTCTCTCTCTCAAATTCTCCTGCCCCAAGTTTTCTGTGGGTGAGAGCTGATGCCCTGGAGGAGCTGCCTGAGCCTAGAAAAGAACCCAAATCCTTACCCTACTTTTCGTCTCTATATTTCTATCCCTCATTCAAAATACATCAGTTTCTTACCAACAAAGCTCCCCTGAAGGACCACAGGAATTCCAACTGTGTCCGTTCTCCCCAGCCTCTTCATACCGTCAACTATCTCACAAGCATCCTTCACAATGACCAGCTCACCATGCTGAGTGACCAGTGGTCTGTTACATTCCTAGGTTGCCTCAGAGCTCAAAACCTCTAAGCAAAAGGCCACATGATGGCTCTACCAAGAATCAACTTCCCTTCAATTGACCAAGTTTGGATGAATAGTTATCATGAATTAACTGGGGAGGTGGCCATCTCTGCTGGGCTTTGGTGGCTTAGTTAAGTCTGTGATGCTCAAAGTCTCACTGACAATTGATCTGAGCACCCATTCGAGCAGCCTGGACCAAGGGCTTGCTAAGAATGGGCAAGCGTTCAAGTCCTTCCTCACTAATATTCCGGCTCTATAAACTCATCATTTTCTAGACCCTGTAGTGGAAGGCAATAGAATCCCACATTCTTTTTGAAAGTCATCTCCATACTCAGAGGCTGGAGACCCCACCCCAGGATTCTCCTTGAGAATCACCAGACAGACCCTCCTTCCCTCAGTGACCAAATGTTCATTCCACTAATGTGATGGCACTGGCCCTTCTCACCAAACTCCCTGGCAGCCCCCAAACAGCCAGTGATCTTGTCCACAGCAACCCATGGAAATCCAACCAGTGAATCCCAGGTTCTTTCCTTTATAAAACTCTCTGGATTTAGACCTTGAATATTTGGTTTCAGATTGACAGCTACATTTAGAAGAGCTGAGCTGTAATTCCCCTTTCCTCCTATAATGACCATTGCTGAGGAGATATGAAGATTCTCCTGCTTCAGTAAAAGCATAATGAGTGAGTTCCCTTTATCTGTTCTCTGGTAGAGTGTGTACAAAATTGGCATTTGGAGATAGCATGTTTTTCTAAATTTAGGAAAATATTTAAGGCAGCTGGCTTGATAGAAGAATCAAAAATATAACTTAAGTAATATAACAAACTGTAAAATATATTTATAACTGTAGATAAATGTGGTAGAAATCAAAAAAGAAAACAAAAAAGATGAGGAACATATATCAGTAAAAGTTAACCAGCACATTTGAAGGAACAGCCTTCAGAGGATGAATATGAACCTACCTCCAGAACAATTCAGACTGTCCATTTTCAAAGTCTCAAGGGGTGAAAGTGAGAGCTTCTCATCTGTCACCGTATGTGAACCTCTCAGTTCACAGACTGGCAGTTGGAATGGAATGCCAAGATGTGCATTATCATATTACCATAGTGACAGGTCACAACAGAACTTTCAGAATGAACTGGACTCTGCACAGGATGGGTCCAACTGCTGTTGTCTAGAAAGTGTGTTTCCAAGGACAAGTTTGGCTCTTCAGAGTAAACATTTTATTTCCGAAGTTGAATCTCAGGCGCACAATTTACTCTCTCATTAAGAAAATAATTTATATGGGAGAAAATGATCTGCCCCCCCAAATACAGTTGATAGTGCACATTTCAGGGTGAAGATGGACAAAGGTAACACGTTGAGAATAAAAAGAGGTTCTATTCTTCACTGAAATATCATCCTGTTGCTGAACGCAAGTCCATGTGCCTGACAAACAGTGAGGCCAAACAATACCAACATGTCGAGTTTGGAGCATTGGAGCAGAGAAAGGTTTACTGCAGGGCCATGTGAGGAGATGGGCGGCTCATGCCTTAGAAAACCCTGAACTCCCCAAAAGCTTTCAGCAAAGCCCTTTCATGGGAAAGGTAAGAGAGAGGTGTGGTTAGTTGCTTCAAACTTCTAAGGTCAGATCCTTTTTTCTTGAGGTCAGGTCATGGTCAGGTCACGATGTTCCTGTAAGCCTCCACCAAAACAAATGTTACTCTCTGTACTGACAAGAAAGGGCAAGGTCCCAAGGCTCAACTCTTGCTCTCCAGAGTCCAGGTCCTGGCCAAGAGGAGGGGGTCTGTGTGCAGGCTGGTTACCCTGCCCGGGAGTGTCCGTCCATCAACCAGTCTGGGTTCTCCCACCAGTGCCCAGGCCTGCTTGAAGAAGCAGATCTCAGGTGGCGGTGCCCTCCAGGCCAGGTCCCCAGACCCTGCCCAGCCTTCATCACTGAGGGAGCCAGGCGCCCAGGACCCTGCCGGCCCTCAGGCTTTTCCTTTAAACTGGAGAGAATCATTTGTAGCAAATACCAGTCAGGTGAATTCCCAGCTGCCAACAACTGCCCTTTGACGAGAACAGCCCAACCGCAGAGGCGGACCTGAAGTAATGATGTGCAAAGTCCTTGCAGCTGAACCTTGACCTCTGGCCTCTTCCTGGGGTGGACAACTGATCAAAGCTGGACCAAGTTTTGAAACTTGAGCAGAGAGTCTGAAGCCGCTTGAAGCTCTTACCTGGATGACAGTGTCCGTGTACTGCAGGTGCTGAGGCCTCTGTGCACCACGACCCATGGGGACTGCTGCTGCCATTAGGTCGCCGAGGCAGGGACGGGGGTAGGTTCACGCCTGCCCCGCCCCTATTACAATCTCCACCCATTTCTACTCTTCCTCCCCACACTTTTCTAGATAAAATAATTTAAAATGTAAGATTTAATCTTATTATAAACAAAGTTAAGTTTTCATGTCTAATGTCCAGTTGTATTCTTAGTGTCCTATAAATTCGGTTTTTCTCCTCACAGAAATTAATATTTTTGCCACGTATTGCAAGTATATTTCCAATTTGTCACTGTCTTTTTATCAGTTACTTTTACTTTTATCATGAAGACATTTACTTTCTTTTCAAAAATCAGTAATTCAAATATTTTTATTTGTTACTTTTGGCTGTGAGAAAGGTAAGGAGGAAGAATAGTATGACTAATATTCATATTAAGGACTAAATACTCCTTTAGGAAAATATTTTACTAATTAGGAAAATAACTACAGGTTATGTTACATTAGTTCTGCCTTCAAGGTGCCCACACTCTAGTGCCATGAAGATATAAATCAAATTTAGAGCCCAATTATAATAAATAGCTCAATCCAGGTGACTTGTAACACCCATTGCAATGTTTGCACTTCAAACTGTTTTATGTGATTCCCTAATTATATTATATGGTAACCTAATAAATGATCTCAAATCCATTAGATAAAAGGCATGATAAAAAATTAAGAAATAGACTTAGTAAAATAAAGGGTACCATGGCAAAATAATGTGTTTCCCTTGATTTATAAACCCGTTAATCTTGAATGAACATTTTGGTAACATTTCATCTGGTTTGTGAGTCCATTTTACAAGTATAAGCAGTTCACTTGGAGGAATTTTGTTGATTCCTGCTGGGTTTAAAACTTCAGTTAAGTGACTACCATTCTATTTCTCATGAGAGCTAGCTTAACTTCTTCCATTTTTCTTCGTAATTCTCATCTTTGAGAGCAGGAACATGTTGGTTGGAATAATTTTGCATCCCAGTAGGAGCAATTATACATTTTCTCATGTGATTGATACTGCACGCAAGTCTATTGGTGATCAGTAACCTGCGCCTTGTAATTCCTTTAATTTCATTTATATTCAGCTGGGAAAGGAGCCAGATTTCTCCTGGCTTCCACACACTCGCTGATGGTTAGACAATAAATAAGATTTTTATTTTCCTTCCTGTACTTGTAGGCTTGTCGGCTATAACACTTTCTTCTTTTTGCAGCATTTTCTGTCACTATCTTTATTTTTAAATTAAGTGTATTTTATTTTGTGCAAAGGACCCCTTCAGCTTCAACAGAGAAGTTTCACTCTGCAGTGTTTTTGTTACTATTCAGTCATATTATTTTAAACTTTATTATTTCTTCTTTCATCTAAGGGTTACTTACAAGAGTAAGTTTATTTCTCCCTAACTTCAGATGTGGTTGTTCCTTAGTAATCCCTTTATATCAAACACCAGCTTAATTGTGTTCTGGTCAAGAATGTGTTCTTTAGGATACTGGTTCTGGGAATATAATAAAACTTGCTTTATTACCTTGTAGCTGATTAATTTTTATGGATATGCTATGTTTGCTTGAAAATGATATACATTCTACATTTGTTAGGTGTCATGTTCTATCTATACTCATTATATCAAGATCTTGTTTAGTTTAAATCTTCTATATCTTTATCAATTCTTAACATCTTGTTAATGTTCCTGGCTTGGATTTAAGTTTTTTTTTTCTTCTTAGCATTTCTACATTGTTACATTTGTATATATGTGGTGCTATTATTAGATGCATACATATTTATAATTTATACTCAGTATGATTTTTATCATCCTGATGACTTTAATACTACTATTTAACGCATTGTTTGTTTGACATGAACACAAATACATCATTGATATTTTAAATATTTGGTTTGCTTATAAATTTATGCTCTTTTAATTTCAAATTCTAAGTTTTTTGGGTTTTTTTTTAATTTACTTAGGGCCTAAAACTTATCCCCTTGCAAAAAAGCATATAACTTTATTTTTAAAATGACATTGATTTTTTTTAACCTGGATTATTTCTTTGGCACATTTAATTTCACATATATTGATTCATTCTTACAATCTTATTTTACTTATTTAATGTTTTCTATTTATCTGATTTTCTACATTTGTTTTGTTGGTTAGCATGTAGGTGCATATACTTGGGTGTGTGTGTGTGTGTGTGTGTGTGTGTGTGTGTTTTAGTGTAACTTTTCAATTTTGGATTGATTTCACTTATATACTACTCTAATTCCATTTCACACAACTATTTTATTTTTTTTGGTTGAAGTATAGTTGATTTATAATGTGTTATTTTCTGACAATGTGATTTGGTTATATACATATATATATATATATATGTATATATTCTTTTTAATATTCTTTTCCATTATCGTTTATTACAAGATATTGAATACAGTTCCCTGTGGTACACAATGTGTCCTTGTTGATTATCTATTTTATATATAGTAGTGTGTATATGTTAATCTCAAACTCCTCATTTATCCCTCCACTCCTCTCCCTGTTATCCCTTATGGTAACCATAAGTTTGTTTTCTAGGTCTGTGGGTCTATTTGTTTTGTAGATAAGTTAGTTTGTATCATTTTTTTCAGACTTCACAAATAAGCGATATCATATGATATTTGTCTTTTTCTGTCTGGCTTACTTCACTTAGTATGATAATCTCTAGGTCCACCCATGTTGCTGCAAATGGAATTATTTCATTCTTTTTTGTGGCTGAGTAGTATTTTATTGTATATATGTACATCTTCTTTATCCATTCATCTGTCGATGGACATTTAGGTTGCTTCCATGTCTTGGCTATTGTGAATAGTGCTGCTATGAACACAGAAGTGCATGTATCTTTTCAAATAGAGTTTCCTCCAGCTACATGCCCAGGAGTGGGATTGCTGGTCATATGATAGTTCTATTGTTTATTTTTTTAAGGAAACTCCATACAAGTTTCCATAGTGGCTGCACCAATTTATATTCTCACCAACAGTGTAGGAGGGTGCCCTTTTCTTCATACCCTCTCTAACATTTATTATTTGTAGAATTTTTTGATGATGGCCATTCTGACTGGTGTGAGGTGATATCTCATTGTAGTTTTGATTTGCATTTCTCTGATAATTGGTGAAGCTGAGCATCTTTTCATGTGCCTTTTGGCTATCTGTATGTCTTCTTTGGAGAAATGTCTATTTAGGTCTTCTGCCCATTTTTGGATTTGTTGTTGTTGTTGTTGTTGTTATGCATTGTACGAGCTGTTTGTATATTTTGGAAAGTAATCCCTTGTCAGCCGAATTGTTTGCAAATATGTCCTCCCATTCCATAGGTTGTCTTTTCATTTTGTTTATGTTTTCCTTTGCTGAGCAAAACTTACAAGTTTGATTGTGTTCTGTTTGTTTATTTGTGCTTTTATTTCTATTGCCTTGGGAGACTGACCTAAGAAAACGTTGGTACAATTTATGTCAGAAAATATTTTGCCTAAGTTCTCTTCAAGGAGTTTTATTCTGTGATGTCTTATATTTAAGTCTTTAAACCATTTTGAATTTATTTTGGTGTAGGGTGTGAGGGTGTGTTCTAACTTTATTGATTTACATGCAGCTGTCAAACTTCTCCAACATCACATGCAGAGAGACTGTCCTTTTCCCATTTTATATTCTCGCCTCGTTTGTCAGAGGTTAATTGACTATAGGTGTGTGGGTTTATTTCTGGGCTGTCTATTCTGTTCCACTGACCCATATGTCTGTTTTTGTATCAACACCACACCGTTTTGATGACTGTAGCCTTGTAGTATTGTCTGAAGTCTGGGAGAGTTACACCTCCAGCTTTGTTGTTTTTCCTTAGGATTGCTTTGGCAATTCTGGGTCTTTTATGGTTCCATATAAATTTTAGGATTATTTGTTCTAGTTCTGTGAAAAATGCCATTGGTAATTTGATAGGGGCTGCATTAAATCTGTAGATTGCTTTGGGCAGTATGGCCATTTTAACAATATTAATTCTTCCAATCCAAGAACATGGCATATCTTTTCATTTCTTTGAATGATCTTCAAATTCCTTTATAGTTCTCAGAATATAGGTCTTTCACCTCCTTGGTCAGGTTTATTCCTAAGTATTTTTCTTTTTATATGATTTTCAAAGAGATTTTTTTTTAACTTTCCCTTTCTGATATTTCATTATTAGTGTAAAGAAATGCAACAGATTTCTGTATGATAATCCTGTATCATGTTACCTTGCTAAATTAATTTATCAGTTCTTGCAGTTTTGGTCACACTATTTTAGATATTATATACTGTATTTTTTATCTTACAATGGCTACTTTATAAAATAGTACATGTTAAAATGTTAATTATTACTTTCCAAATTATACAATAAATCCAGAATTCTTTAATTCCAATACGTTATCCTGACATAGTTTTTACTTTACTTCTGCAATACAGTAAGCCCCCTACATATGAACTTTCAAGTTGCAAACTTTCAAAGATGCAAACGTGCGTTCGCATGTCCAATCATGTAAGTTACTTCATGTGTCTGGCTTCCATTGTCACGTGCATGCGTCCTCTACAAGTGGTTGTGCTTTTGTGTATTTTACTGTACAGTACTGTATACAGTATAATAATACAGTATCTTTATTTCAAGCCAGGATGTTTGGAAGCAAGCATAAAAGCAATGGTATATAGCCGTTGTATTAGTTGGGTACCTAGGCTAAATTTGTTGGACTTACGAGCAAATTGGACTTATGAATGAGCTCTCAGAATGGAACTCATTCATATGTAGGGGACTTACTATAATTTATAAGTATAAGCATTAGATGTAAATGTGATATTTTCATATACTCACAAATAGCTTTGACCAACATGATTACATTTTCAACAGTAATTCTTGTGTTAAAAATCATTATTTGATGGAGTAAATTTGAAGACGTAATTGGCTTTATTCAATGATTCATGAATTGGGCAGCATCCCATCTAGCAAGCAGAAAGTAGCTCTGAGGAGCTGCACAAAATGGAAGGCTTTTATACACAGAAGGGGGCAAAAAGAAGTTTCTAACAAAGTATTATTTCAAGCAAGGTCACCTTTTTGGGGGGGATGTCACCTGTCTATGAGGCAGATTATCTCACTGGAACTAACCAGGAAATTCCAGAGTAACTGGTTAAAGTCACATCCCTGGAAGAGGCTGCAACTGTTAGTTATTAAGTCTTGGTTTGATGACGTGGGACTTAGTACAAGTGGCTCCATTTTAGGCCTGTTGTTACTTTTTAAACACTTGTAACTGAGGCCTTTATTGTCAGATTATTTTCTTTGTATATAAAGTTCATTCTTAGAAGTTTCTTTAGTGTAATTCTACTGCTAATAAAATTTCTGGGCTCTTTTTTTTGGTGTGAAAATGTGTTTAATTTGATCTAAATTCTGAAAGGTAATTTCACCTTGTATAGAATTCTACAATGGCCGTTATATTTAAATATGTTGAGGCCATTGTTCTATTATCTGTTTTATTTTATTACTTTTTGCTATTGAGAAAATATACAATGAGGACAAATTATTTGTCTGCCTTTTACCATTCTTACCATGTTTTTTTACCTGTAGACCTAAGTTATCATCATGTCTCATCTGGTTTCCTGTGATAAAATTCTACCTTTAACTCTCCCTGACTACCCTCTCCCCCAAACATGCATTATCTATTACTATGTAGCAGTTGGGTTATTCCTTTTAAAGTATGTGTCACTTCCCTGCTTAGAACCCTCCAGAGAGCTCTCTTTTTTATACTGAGTCAAATCCAAAATCATTACAAAGGTCTGGCCCCACCTGCCTAGTTTCATTAACTCTCTGACTTTCTCTTTCTTATTTCTCTCTTTAGCTAACTACCGCCCATGGAGGGTCTCTAGGGGCAGCTAGACGTGGACCCCTCTCAAATGGAAGCATGTCAGCACATCAGCCTTGGGGAAGTGCAGAGGCTGAGATGAGCTCAAGGAGACTGAGCACATGCAGTGATCCCAGAGCACGTGTTCTATGACTCATCCACCTCTGGGACTGTCCTTTACAAGAGGAACAAACAGTGAGGACAAAACATGAGGTGAAGCCACAAGTCCTAAAAGTGCAGAGGGAGACAGTTCACTTCTCATCCACCACCTCACCCTTTCTAGAAGAACTTGGTCTCAAGTTTCAAGGGCCCATGAGGGTTTTGACCCACAGGTTCTGTCCATCATAGGTCAATATGCAAAAGAAAACAAACCCTCCTGTGCACAATACCCTAGATGTGCTAAGCAGAAAACAAACTTCCATATTAGGCAGTGACAAGCACAAGAAAGAGCAGCTCATGTGCAAAAGATCATTTTTGATGAGCAAATCAAGAAAAGGTGATTATAGAGCACAGTCACGTCTAAGGACACAATTGCTCTCTATTGTATCATTAAAATATGAAAAAAACAAGTCAGAACTCTGCACATATTTTATTCTTGTTTCTGATTTCATATCCACCTTCCTCAGTCTCCAAAGCAGGAGATATAACCCTAAAGTTCCAGGAACCCTCTGCCATTAGATCCTACCTAAGTGTTGTTCCTACCTGTATCCTTTTCCTCATCACGGCCACAAAAGCTATCCAGAGTCGATTCTGTAGAAACACGAACATGAATTTACAATTCTTATGGATACATTTAAAATGTGACTAATGTGACTGAGTAATTGGATATTTTATTTTGTTTTATTTTAATACACTGAGTTAATCATTGATTGAATTAAATAAATTATAACAGGCACATCTAGCTAGTGGCTACCACACTGTAATACACATCCCTCTTGCTCTCTATCTCTCTCCATATATATATATGTATATATATATATATAAAATATATGGAGGATGTTACCACCGCTCCCCTGGTTATTCCCCTCTGTATGGTCTACCCATTCAAGATGGCTGTTTGCTGATGGTTTACCAAAGGAAAAACCTCTGCCCCGTGAAGGTACTTAGCCCAAGGGGATAAGAGGGATCTGTCCCTCTGCTGGTTTACCTGGTAAATGATGAGCCCATCTGCAGTCAATTCCCCCTTTAACTGGTAGCCTGCCTATTCCGCCCAGAGAGAAGCATGCTGCTACTGCTGCTGCTGCGTTCTGCCTGCCATCGGCTATCTACAGTGGGATGTCTCTCCAGGACCACTTTGCTTCTGACGTGAAAGATCTCCCGTCTATTAAACCATTAATGTCTCTGTCCCTGATTGCGGGCTCTTTCTTTAGCCCTGAGGCTGAACAAGTACAGGGTTTGCAGGCGTGAGAGGTGCAGCCCAACACCTTCTGCAGGGCAGTTTGCTGGCCAGATTTGATGATTCATTTGTAGGTGTTTCCTAGGCTCATGCACACTTGCCAGGCACTCATGAGACCTTGGGGACACTGAAACAGTAATGTCAACACCCAGCTCCTAGAGGAATTCCCGACAGGTGTTCCACTTGAGGGGAGAGGTAATGAGCATGGCCCAGTGCACCTGTGCTAGACATAATCAGCGAGCAGGTGCAGAAGGGAGGGAGGGACATTCACTCACTTCATGAGGCCATCCTTCTCACCACTGTCTCTGAAAAATCCAGGGAAGGAAGGGACAAAATGCCCTTAGAAAGTAAATGGCCTGTACACTGAAAACTACAAACCACTGCCGAAAGAATTAAACAAGGAACAAATAATTGAAATGACATATCATATTCATAGACTGGAGACTTATTATTGTTGACATTTCTACACTACCCGAAGGTAAGTATTAATTCATCGTAATACCTATCAAAATCCCAATGTCATTTTCAAGGTAAAAGAAAAAAAAATCCTAAAATACATATGGAACCACTAAGGACTCCAAACAGACAAAACAATCCTGAGAAGAAAGAACATAGATGGAGGCTTCTCACTTCCTGACTTCAAAACACATTACAAAGCCACAGGAATCAAAACTGTATGGTACTGGCATAGAAACAGATACATAGGCCTAAAGACCAGAATAAATAATCCCCAAGAAAACTCATAGATACATGGCCAAATGAAATTCACCAAGCTTCTAAGACAACAAATAGGGAAAGTATAGTTTTTTCAACAGTCAATAGGATGAAAATATAACTTACAGAAAGATTACAAACATATATCAGAAAAGGAGCTAATGTCCAAAACATCTAAGAAAAACACTACAACTCAAATGCAAAATACGTTAAAAAATTAAAAAGGGTAAATAACTGGGTTCAGAAATGTGCAAAGACTTAAATAAGACATTTCCCGAAAAAGACATACAAATGGCTAACAAATATAGGAAAAGGTTCTTAACCTCACTAATCATCAGGGCAATGCAAATGAACACCTCACACCTGTTAGGCTGTGTATTATAAAGAAAAAAATTAACAGTTTAAGGCCAAGATGTGGGGAATTGGAAACTTTGTACACTGCTGGTGGGAATGTAAAATGGTGCCGCTATTATGAAAAAGAGTATGGGGGTTCCTTATAAAATTATAAACAGAAATATCATATGATTCAGCAATCACAGTTCTGGGTATATATCCAAAGGAAATTAAATCAGTATCACAATGAGATGAACTTAGGTTCATTGCAGCATTCTCCAAAATAGCCTAGATATGCAACCAACTTCACAAAAGAAGTAAG
This sequence comes from Hyperoodon ampullatus, assembly GCF_949752795.1. Taxonomy (NCBI): domain Eukaryota; kingdom Metazoa; phylum Chordata; class Mammalia; order Artiodactyla; family Ziphiidae; genus Hyperoodon; species Hyperoodon ampullatus. The sequence continues at coordinate 131,059,492 of NC_136915.1, forward strand.
TGTCCTGTGCCTGAGCTAACCTTAGGTACTTCAAAACAACTCCGTAAGTCTCTTAGCCCCTTAGAGAGGATGAAAGCAATATTAGAGTTAGAAATAACTTGAACCAATTCCCTTAGTCTGGAATACTGAAACAAAAGTTCTACAGCAGGCGAAGCCTCATAAACACACAGCACCTGCCAGGGTTTACCCCAGCCTTGGAAGAACTGGGAAGGATAAGACCAAGGCAGGCCTGAGGAAAGGTCAGAGGGTAGGCAGGACTGGAGTGTGGGGAGCAGGGGCAGGGCTGTCCGGATGGAGCAGTGGGTTGTAAGAAGAGGAGTGACCCTGGGTCCTGCTGCACTGAGTCTCTGTCCTGGGCCTGGTCAATTCCAGGAGACCAGGTTAGCAGGGCTGTGAGAGCCAGTGTGTGAAGCGAGCCCAGCAGCCCCTTCACACAGCCCTCTAGAATTCCTGCCGGCCATGAAGGGTCTTTAGGGGCAGCTGGACGTGGAGCCCTCTCAGATGGAAGCATGTCAGCACATCAGCCTTGGGAGGTGCTGAGGCTGAAATGAGGAGACTGAGCACATGCAGTGATCCCAAAGCATGTGTTCTGTGACTCATCCATCTCTGGGAGTGCGCTTTCCATGAGGAATAAACAGTGAGGACAAAAGTAAGGTGAAGCTTCAAGTCCTGAAAGTGTAGAGGGAGAGAGTTCAAGTCTCATCCACCACCTGACACTAAATATAAGAACTTGTTCTCCAGTTGCAAGTGACTATGAGAGTTTTGTTCCCACTAGGATATGGCCATCATACGTGAATGTAAAAAGGAAACCAAATTCCCTGGTGCAAAATACCCTCCAGGTACCAAACATAAACGAACCTTTCATCTTTGGCAGTGAAAAAGCAATGGAAGAGTAGTCTTGTGAGAAAGCAAATTTCTGAATGGCAAAGCAAGAAAAGATGACTATAAGCACAGTACAGTCAAAGGACATGGATACAATAACTCTATTATATCATTACAATTTGGAAAGAACAAATCAGAATTCTACACATATTTCCTTCTGCTTCCTGATTTCATATTCACCTTCCTTAGTTTCTAAAGAAGTGGGTGGAACCCAAGTGTTCTAGGAATTGTCTCGCTTTAGATCCTAACTGAGTGTTGTTCACTATGTGAGTCGTCATCAGCATCACTGCTATGTATGCTCTCCAAAATGCATTCTGTACAAACACAACCATGAGCATAAAGTTATTATACAAGTTGACCCACCCATTTCTTCTACTCGACTTGCTGGCTCACACAGCATCACCCTGGTCTTCCCTCCAGGTTCTCAGACCTCCCCTGTGGTCTGTGCAGACAGAGTCCTTCAATAAGATATTGATCACAGCTGAAAATTTCAAATGAGGGAGAGATGCTGAGAAAATCACCTTTCGACCCCTCACTTCTATAGACCCATTTATAGCTTTCACCGTCAACCTTACCAACCTGAAATTCCAGATGTTACAGACATACTTGAAACATGGCTAGTGTGACCAAGCAATTGTGTGTTTTTTGCATTTTTTAATAGAATGAGTTAATTATTGTTTGAACTAAATTCATTATAAATAGACACATTTGGTTAGTGGCTACCACACTGCAAAGCTCAGCTCTAAGAAATCCAAAGATGAGAAAGAGGTAACCAGCCACCCCTCTCCTGGTTGTTCTTTACTGCAGAAAATTTGATGGCCTGATCTGATCATTCATATATAGGTATATCTTGGGCTCTTGGACACACGCCAGGCATTGGGAGAGTCCTTGTGGACACTGAAATAGTACAGTCAACACTCAGATCCAAGAGGAATTCCCAGCAAGGGGCCCACTTGTAGACAGAGGTGAAGGGCATGGCCCAGTACACCTGTATTAGACATAATCAGAGAGTAGCTACAGAGGGGAGGGAGGGATTTCACTCTCTCCATGAGTCCATCCTTCTCACCCCTGACTCTAGAAGACCTGAGGAAGGCAGTGGAAAAGGCCCCGTTGGAGGTGAAAAATTTGTATACTGAAAACTACAGGACATTGCAGAAAGAATTTAAAGAAGAGACAAGTAATTGGAATGACATACCATGTTCATAGACTGGATTATTAAATACTGTTGGCATTTCTATACTACATAAAGTGATGTACACATATATCGCAACAACCCACAAAATTCCATGTCATTATTATAGAAGTAGACAGAATCCTAAAATACATATGGAACCGCACCCAAGTAGATAAAACAATCTTGAGAGCAAAGAGCAATGATGGAGATTAACACTTCCTGAACTCAAAACACATTAACAATGCCACAGTAGTCAAAACAGTCTGCTACTGGCATCAAGACAGTGAGATAGACCAATGAAATATAATAGAGAGACCCCAAATAAACGCACATATATATGGCCAACTGATCTTGGCCAAGGTTCTAAGATTACCAAGTGAAGAAAGGACAGTCTCTTCAACAATCAACAGAATGAAAAGGCAACCTATAGGATGGGAGGAAATATGTGTAAACCTTGTATCTGAATAAGGGACCAATATCCAGAATATATAAGAAACTACTATAAGTCAATTTCAGAAAAACAGCGGGCAAATAACTGAGTTTCAAAATGGGTAAAAAGCTTCACTAGGCATTTCTCCATAAAGACATACAGGGGGTCAATCTACATATGAAAATTTGCTCAACATCGCTAAGCATCAGGGAAATGGAAATCAAGCCACAAGGAGATATCACTCACACCTGTTAGGATGTGTATTATAAAAAGACAATTAGGGCTTCCCTGGTGGCACAGTGGTTGAGAGTCCGCCTGCCGAAGCAGGGGACACGTGTTCGTGCCCCGGTCTGGGAGGATCCCACATGCCACTGAGCGGCTGGGCCCATGAGCCATGGCCGCTGAGCCTGTGCGTTTGGAGCCTGTGCTCCGCAACGGGAGAGCCCACAACAATGAGAGGCCCGTGTACTGCAAAAAAAAAAAAAAAAAAAAGAAAGAAAGAAAATTAATGGATGCTGGCAAAGATGTGAAGAAGTGGAACTTCTGTACCCTGTTTTGTACCCTGTAGTAATGTAAAATGGTGTAGCCATTATGGAAAACAGAATGGAGGTCCCCCAAAAATTATTAAGAGAACTCTCATAAAATCCAAGTCACTCATTTAGGTTTATATACAAAGGAGATAAAACAAGAATGTCCAAGAGATATCTACAATCTCATGTCCATTGCAGCATTATACACAGTACACAACATAGGAAAACTGCCTAGTGTCCATGGGAAGATGAATTAATAAAGAAAATGTGGTGTATACATACAGTGGAATGTCATTCAGTCTTTGAAAAAGAAGGAAATCCTGCCATTTGCAGCAACACAAAAGAACTTGGAGGACATTTGTAAGAGTGAAATAAGCCAGTCACAGAAGGTCAAAAACTGAAAGAAAACTCCGAGAAGCAGAGAGTGGAAGGGTGGTTCCAAGAGCTGGCAGGAGGTTGACATGGGAAGTCTCTGTTCAAGGTTAGAATGTGTTATTTGCAAAATGGAAAAGTTCTAGACACATGCTGTACAACAAGGTGCATGTAGCCAACAGGACTGCCTGGACATTTCAAAACTTTAGGGGAACATAAATCAAGGGAAACACAACACAAAAAGTTCACATACACACACAGAATCATACCACTCTTTTCACATACAGACACACCCAGTCTCATGCACACAAACCTACACCACCTAACCGTAATACAGCTTCTTCCTGGGACTATAGTAATTGGTCACATTACTTGTAAATAATTTTCTATCACCAGGACCCCTACTCTCATTCCCAGCACAAATTTGGAATCAGTTTGCCCTCTACACTAAAATCAGCAAGAATGTCCCACTTTCTCATCTTCAAAGTTCTTCCTCCCCAAGTGACTGATTCCAGAATACATACCGTTTTCACGTTCTGGGAAGGCCACCTGCAATTACACAAGAGAAAACACTATGAGGATAAGATCACAGTGATGCTCAGGTCTTTTGTTCATTTGCTGACAGTGGAAAACCTCATAAGAAACAGTGGTCCAGGGAACGCAGCAAGGGTTATCAGAGCAAACCTACTCGGGCTGAAAGGCAAGAACTTTGCTGGGAGGATGGAACTTCCAAGTCCATTTAGGTTGGAAATTACAGAATTCTTTTCCTAGAGGAAAAATCGCTGCAGGAGAGAGAGCTCCGTACTCTACAGGCTGTAATGGATGCTGTCAATTGTAATGTCCTGTGGAATCAGGCACCATGAGTTGGTAATAGACTCTCACTCCACATTCTCCCAACCAAGGGAATTGTATGTATCTGGAAGGAATACCCTCAAATATTCATAACTTCATTCTATTGAAAGAGAAATAAAGCAATATTTCTATCTCACACCAGAAAAAATCCAGCTTACCTTGATGATCCACGGAGGCTTTTCTTCTGTCCTATCATGGTGTAGGTCATCCGCCACATCCTCAGGGATACCTGGAGGGACACAGAGTAACTGTCAGGACACTGGTGATGCGGCTCAGGAATTACTCAGGGGCTTACTTCTCGATGAGGACATGGGGTGGTGTGTATGGATGTGGGAGGTTAGTAAGTGTGGGCTGAGCTGGTGTTGGGCCATCCTCTTTGGGGGATGAAGGAAGGCAAAGGACAAGAGGAAGGAAATGAAAACAGAGCTTTGGCTTTCTAGCTAAGGGGAGCCTAATCAGAAGGGAAGGGTCGATCTAAAAAATGGTAAACACTAAAATGCATGCTCTGTTTCAATGACACAGACCCATGACCCATCCTGCCTCTTTTGAGCTTCTGCTAAATTGCCACTGTCTCTTGATTCTTCCCAGATCACTCTTTCCCCAGCATCCACAATGCCAGCTACTGCATTTATCATGTCTTCTGTTGTATGATATTTTATACTTGATTAACAGCAACCTCCTTAAAGGACTGAATTCAATCCTAGACAAAATATGCTATATTTATTCACTAATCACTTGTCTTAAAGAAAATCAAATCCACAAGATTTGACAAAACTGAAATCCTACCATTTAGATACAGCCACTATCAATCATATCATATTTTTCTCCCAGTCTTTGTTTTCTATACAATGTACGTATGCCCACTGAGTCAGGGGCTGTCCATACTCTAGGGAGCTGTTCCATAAGTGGGACACTTCGTTATGAAGAGGGAGCCCGGACTGAGCACAGCCTGTCTCTAACCCAGCTGTGCAGGAGAAGTGTACAGGCTAACAGTCAGGTTCCACTTTGAGTCCTTGGGTGTGGGCTACAGGAATTGACCAATGCTAAGGCTTATGGTAATGTTATCCAATACAATAAAATAGCTCCCTGATTCTTATCTGCTTTTGGCCTTGTTTAAGCAATGACACCAGCACTGACAGATATGACCTGTACTGTATACATGGCGTCTCACACCTCTCAGAATCTGTGAGCTGACCAGGAGAATGCAGGTCCTGAGGTGAACTTCACATTACTGACTGTGCCAAAGTCAACTGATAAGCCCACCCATAGCTGCCCTGGATTCTGTGACCACTAAGGCCACCTGATGGGCAAGGTCTGGACCTTTGGAGATGCTAGGACTTCCAGCCAAGGATACGGATGCAGGGACTCCCTTGCTCCATGACTGAGGATCCCTTGGCTGAGTGGTAAGTGCAGGTCAGGGATCCAGAGCACCCACATTGGGACCCACCCCTGGGTTCTCAGTTTGGCTTTTCCACTTAGGAGGTCAAGAGCTTAGAACATTTATCTCTGCACCATCTCCTTCTGAGGAAAAGGAATATTAACCAAATCTGGGCAACAGCTGTGTTGAGGGAAGAACAAGGTAGTGTACAGACAGTGTGCAGTGGTGATGAGCTTTGTTGACAGGTGAACTGTGCTGTGTAAGAGGGAAATATCTCCTCAGGAAACACACACACGCTCACGCATGCAGGTTCACAATCACACCACATAGGCTCACACATGGACCCCACCCCAACCCTGATACACACAAACCCACATCATCTAAATGATGCAGTTACTTCCAGGACCATAGAACTTGGGCATGGCTCTTTACTGGGAAATCAGTCTCTAGCTCTACACCCCCAGCCCTCATCCCTGTAGGGACCCTGAATCAGGGTGTCTCTCCAAGCAAAGCCAGCAAGAGAGTCCCACCTTCTTCATCATCTAGATTGTTCCTCAGCACAGGGGTGAACTCTGAATACATACCGTTTTTGTTTGCTGTCCAATCCACCTGTGATTAGAGAAGAGAAAACAGTGTAAGGATCTCAGCATCCTGTGCTCTGTGGACACAGGTATTTCATCTCTTTTTTTGTCCTCAGAAAACCAAATGGGAAACTGCTGTTGAGTCAATGGCCCCAAAAGAAACCAGAGAAGACAGCTGTGGGAAAGGCTGGAGCTTTGCCTGGAAGATCTCTCAGGTCCACTTTGAGGAGCAAATACAAAAGTCTATTTCAAGGAGGGAAATTTTCTGCTCAGGAAAGTGTGTCTGACTATACAGTTTCTAACTGATGTTGCCATTTTTTAAATGGCCTTTTGAATGAGTTATCTGTTGGGAAAGACCTTCAATCAGCATTCATCCAACCAAGCAAAATTGTATACATCAGCTGTCTTGAACATTGTAGATCTTCATATCTGAAATCAATTGGAAAAGAAAGAAATGAAGCAAACTTTTAATCTCTGATAAATAAGGGGAGCTTACCCTGGAGGTAGCAGGAGCCACTTTAATTGTCCTCACATAGGGCCGTTTCTCCAACAGGTCCTCAGGGGGCTCTAGGAGGACACAGAGTAAGTGTCAGGACACTGGTGATGCTGCTCAGGAATTACTCAGAGAGCCTCGTTAATGTGGACACAGGGTGGGAGTGTATGGATACAGGTGGTTACTGAGTGTGGACTGAGGTGCTGTTGGACAAACCTCCCTGGTGGGTGGAGGAAGGCAAAGGGGAGGAACATTTCAGAAATGAGGAAGAGAACCTTTAGCTTTCTAGCTGTAGGGAACCTAATCAATTTGAAAGTGTCAGTCTGAAAAAGCTTAAACACTAACATTGCACTATGCTTCAGTATAGAGTCCCACGGCCCCTCTGCCCATTTCAAAGTCCCTCCAAATCCCCCTTCTTCTAGAAATGTTACAAGACTATTTCAGCTTCCTTCTAATCAAATATGTTGCTCCTTCATTCATCGTCCATTCTGTTGGATTTTTGACTTATTTTATTGTGATGAAATATACATATTTATGCTTTTCATAATTTTTAAGTATACAGTTCACTAGCATTTCTTACTTTCACAATGCTGTGTACCCATCAACACAATCTACATCTTAATCTTTTTCATCATTTCAACGTAACCTCTGTACCCATTAAATCATAATCCACCTGACTCCTGCCTCCTGACCTTGGTAATTTCTACTTCCGGTGTCTGTGAGTTTGCCTACACTAGGTACCTCACACAAGTGGAATCATATAATATTTGTCTTTCTGCGCCTGCCTTATTTCACTAACAATAATATATTTTTATATTATTTGCATCATTCATTTTGTAGCATAAGTCAATCTTTAATTCCTTTTTGTGGTTGAAAATTATTCCATTCTGTGTATATATCACATTTTATTTATCCATTCATCACCTCATGGACTTTGGATTGTTTCTATCTTTTGGCTACTAAGAATAATGCTACTATGAACATTAGTGTACACATTTCTGTATGGCACCATAATGGTGACAAATAATATTGTACATATTTCAAATATCATTGAATTTAACAACACAAGGTGTGACTCTTAGGTGAACTATGGACTTTTCATTAGTAAAAATATACTTACATTGTTTCACTAATTGTAACAAATGTACTTCACCTATGCTATATATTATTAATAGCTGGAACTGGAGTGATAGGATACAGATATTTTCTGTATTGCATGTACAACTTTTATGTCAATATCATCCTGTTCTAAATAATGTCTAATAATTTAAAGAAATCTCAAAACATGGTTTCAGGGAGGGATGTGTTGTCGCTAACGTTCAAAAATCAGCTAATGTCTAAACCATAACTAGAGACCATCTTCCCTCTTAAACATGAACCAAATGTTGAATTTTAAATGCATGTTTACTTCCATGGTTAAAACAGTACCAGCTGGCTTAGTAAGTTTCAATTTGAACACATGGAATAAAAGAAGAATACTGCTTAATATTTCATAGCTTTTTCTTAAATATGAGGCACTGAATCAACTAGAATTATTATTCTTGAGTGAACCTAATGAGACATTTTCCACAGTACCTTCAGCTGGGTCATTTATAGGGTGCATCCTAAAATGTGGCCGGATGCGGATCTTTTTCAGCCAGCCTGGGGTTGATATTCCTGACCTCTGATGAGTGTTTCTTCTTCTCGCATTCTGGGAGCAGCATCCTGGGAAATGCATTACAATAGAGACAACTATTGACATCTTGCTGGCAGAAGACCATGGGGAAATTAGCAATAATTTATTCACAGTTCAATCCTTTGGTCCCTTTCCTCACCAGCTGCCCAGCAGAGCCTCCTGAATCAAAGTTGGACTTAGGAAGATCTTGTACTTTGGTATGCAGTGAAAACACCCAACAGACAGGTTTTGTGGGCAAATCTCTTTATTTAACTGAGAATGTCTAGAAACTCAGCAAACCATTGGGACCATGACTGATGGACTGGATTCAAATCCCGTTTAGAAGAAGCATGTACTTGGGAAAGATATGTAGATCCCTCTTTGCCTCAGTTCCCTGTTCTGAGATGTAGGAATGTTAATATGGCCTACTTTTAGCATTATGTCATGTGTCCAAAAATCATTGAATATAGGTAAAATGTCTGAAAAATAAAGGACCAGTGCTTCACAGATGCGCTATACATGTTCAATCCTGAATGATGGCAAGAAGAAGCTGGACATTTAGCAGCTGTTGAAAGCAGAGAAGGGATTTGACGGCTCCAAGTAAAGGGGGGATTCAAGCTTACTCTTCAGCTTTTTCATGGGAACAATGCTTTACAGCTCATGGAGAATATCCATTATCATGTCTGACATCCAGCCCTGTTGGGGGTGAAGGGGAGGGCAAAATGGGGGCTGTAACCCATATGTTATGGTGGAGGGTGTGGAAATTTAGAGATAAGTGACTGTCCAAGAGTCACAACCATGATGAATGATGGATCTGGGACAGGACAGACCCCTGGACCCCTGAGCCAGGAGTTCCCCTCACTCTCTCTCTCAAATTCTCCTGCCCCAAGTTTTCTGTGGGTGAGAGCTGATGCCCTGGAGGAGCTGCCTGAGCCTAGAAAAGAACCCAAATCCTTACCCTACTTTTCGTCTCTATATTTCTATCCCTCATTCAAAATACATCAGTTTCTTACCAACAAAGCTCCCCTGAAGGACCACAGGAATTCCAACTGTGTCCGTTCTCCCCAGCCTCTTCATACCGTCAACTATCTCACAAGCATCCTTCACAATGACCAGCTCACCATGCTGAGTGACCAGTGGTCTGTTACATTCCTAGGTTGCCTCAGAGCTCAAAACCTCTAAGCAAAAGGCCACATGATGGCTCTACCAAGAATCAACTTCCCTTCAATTGACCAAGTTTGGATGAATAGTTATCATGAATTAACTGGGGAGGTGGCCATCTCTGCTGGGCTTTGGTGGCTTAGTTAAGTCTGTGATGCTCAAAGTCTCACTGACAATTGATCTGAGCACCCATTCGAGCAGCCTGGACCAAGGGCTTGCTAAGAATGGGCAAGCGTTCAAGTCCTTCCTCACTAATATTCCGGCTCTATAAACTCATCATTTTCTAGACCCTGTAGTGGAAGGCAATAGAATCCCACATTCTTTTTGAAAGTCATCTCCATACTCAGAGGCTGGAGACCCCACCCCAGGATTCTCCTTGAGAATCACCAGACAGACCCTCCTTCCCTCAGTGACCAAATGTTCATTCCACTAATGTGATGGCACTGGCCCTTCTCACCAAACTCCCTGGCAGCCCCCAAACAGCCAGTGATCTTGTCCACAGCAACCCATGGAAATCCAACCAGTGAATCCCAGGTTCTTTCCTTTATAAAACTCTCTGGATTTAGACCTTGAATATTTGGTTTCAGATTGACAGCTACATTTAGAAGAGCTGAGCTGTAATTCCCCTTTCCTCCTATAATGACCATTGCTGAGGAGATATGAAGATTCTCCTGCTTCAGTAAAAGCATAATGAGTGAGTTCCCTTTATCTGTTCTCTGGTAGAGTGTGTACAAAATTGGCATTTGGAGATAGCATGTTTTTCTAAATTTAGGAAAATATTTAAGGCAGCTGGCTTGATAGAAGAATCAAAAATATAACTTAAGTAATATAACAAACTGTAAAATATATTTATAACTGTAGATAAATGTGGTAGAAATCAAAAAAGAAAACAAAAAAGATGAGGAACATATATCAGTAAAAGTTAACCAGCACATTTGAAGGAACAGCCTTCAGAGGATGAATATGAACCTACCTCCAGAACAATTCAGACTGTCCATTTTCAAAGTCTCAAGGGGTGAAAGTGAGAGCTTCTCATCTGTCACCGTATGTGAACCTCTCAGTTCACAGACTGGCAGTTGGAATGGAATGCCAAGATGTGCATTATCATATTACCATAGTGACAGGTCACAACAGAACTTTCAGAATGAACTGGACTCTGCACAGGATGGGTCCAACTGCTGTTGTCTAGAAAGTGTGTTTCCAAGGACAAGTTTGGCTCTTCAGAGTAAACATTTTATTTCCGAAGTTGAATCTCAGGCGCACAATTTACTCTCTCATTAAGAAAATAATTTATATGGGAGAAAATGATCTGCCCCCCCAAATACAGTTGATAGTGCACATTTCAGGGTGAAGATGGACAAAGGTAACACGTTGAGAATAAAAAGAGGTTCTATTCTTCACTGAAATATCATCCTGTTGCTGAACGCAAGTCCATGTGCCTGACAAACAGTGAGGCCAAACAATACCAACATGTCGAGTTTGGAGCATTGGAGCAGAGAAAGGTTTACTGCAGGGCCATGTGAGGAGATGGGCGGCTCATGCCTTAGAAAACCCTGAACTCCCCAAAAGCTTTCAGCAAAGCCCTTTCATGGGAAAGGTAAGAGAGAGGTGTGGTTAGTTGCTTCAAACTTCTAAGGTCAGATCCTTTTTTCTTGAGGTCAGGTCATGGTCAGGTCACGATGTTCCTGTAAGCCTCCACCAAAACAAATGTTACTCTCTGTACTGACAAGAAAGGGCAAGGTCCCAAGGCTCAACTCTTGCTCTCCAGAGTCCAGGTCCTGGCCAAGAGGAGGGGGTCTGTGTGCAGGCTGGTTACCCTGCCCGGGAGTGTCCGTCCATCAACCAGTCTGGGTTCTCCCACCAGTGCCCAGGCCTGCTTGAAGAAGCAGATCTCAGGTGGCGGTGCCCTCCAGGCCAGGTCCCCAGACCCTGCCCAGCCTTCATCACTGAGGGAGCCAGGCGCCCAGGACCCTGCCGGCCCTCAGGCTTTTCCTTTAAACTGGAGAGAATCATTTGTAGCAAATACCAGTCAGGTGAATTCCCAGCTGCCAACAACTGCCCTTTGACGAGAACAGCCCAACCGCAGAGGCGGACCTGAAGTAATGATGTGCAAAGTCCTTGCAGCTGAACCTTGACCTCTGGCCTCTTCCTGGGGTGGACAACTGATCAAAGCTGGACCAAGTTTTGAAACTTGAGCAGAGAGTCTGAAGCCGCTTGAAGCTCTTACCTGGATGACAGTGTCCGTGTACTGCAGGTGCTGAGGCCTCTGTGCACCACGACCCATGGGGACTGCTGCTGCCATTAGGTCGCCGAGGCAGGGACGGGGGTAGGTTCACGCCTGCCCCGCCCCTATTACAATCTCCACCCATTTCTACTCTTCCTCCCCACACTTTTCTAGATAAAATAATTTAAAATGTAAGATTTAATCTTATTATAAACAAAGTTAAGTTTTCATGTCTAATGTCCAGTTGTATTCTTAGTGTCCTATAAATTCGGTTTTTCTCCTCACAGAAATTAATATTTTTGCCACGTATTGCAAGTATATTTCCAATTTGTCACTGTCTTTTTATCAGTTACTTTTACTTTTATCATGAAGACATTTACTTTCTTTTCAAAAATCAGTAATTCAAATATTTTTATTTGTTACTTTTGGCTGTGAGAAAGGTAAGGAGGAAGAATAGTATGACTAATATTCATATTAAGGACTAAATACTCCTTTAGGAAAATATTTTACTAATTAGGAAAATAACTACAGGTTATGTTACATTAGTTCTGCCTTCAAGGTGCCCACACTCTAGTGCCATGAAGATATAAATCAAATTTAGAGCCCAATTATAATAAATAGCTCAATCCAGGTGACTTGTAACACCCATTGCAATGTTTGCACTTCAAACTGTTTTATGTGATTCCCTAATTATATTATATGGTAACCTAATAAATGATCTCAAATCCATTAGATAAAAGGCATGATAAAAAATTAAGAAATAGACTTAGTAAAATAAAGGGTACCATGGCAAAATAATGTGTTTCCCTTGATTTATAAACCCGTTAATCTTGAATGAACATTTTGGTAACATTTCATCTGGTTTGTGAGTCCATTTTACAAGTATAAGCAGTTCACTTGGAGGAATTTTGTTGATTCCTGCTGGGTTTAAAACTTCAGTTAAGTGACTACCATTCTATTTCTCATGAGAGCTAGCTTAACTTCTTCCATTTTTCTTCGTAATTCTCATCTTTGAGAGCAGGAACATGTTGGTTGGAATAATTTTGCATCCCAGTAGGAGCAATTATACATTTTCTCATGTGATTGATACTGCACGCAAGTCTATTGGTGATCAGTAACCTGCGCCTTGTAATTCCTTTAATTTCATTTATATTCAGCTGGGAAAGGAGCCAGATTTCTCCTGGCTTCCACACACTCGCTGATGGTTAGACAATAAATAAGATTTTTATTTTCCTTCCTGTACTTGTAGGCTTGTCGGCTATAACACTTTCTTCTTTTTGCAGCATTTTCTGTCACTATCTTTATTTTTAAATTAAGTGTATTTTATTTTGTGCAAAGGACCCCTTCAGCTTCAACAGAGAAGTTTCACTCTGCAGTGTTTTTGTTACTATTCAGTCATATTATTTTAAACTTTATTATTTCTTCTTTCATCTAAGGGTTACTTACAAGAGTAAGTTTATTTCTCCCTAACTTCAGATGTGGTTGTTCCTTAGTAATCCCTTTATATCAAACACCAGCTTAATTGTGTTCTGGTCAAGAATGTGTTCTTTAGGATACTGGTTCTGGGAATATAATAAAACTTGCTTTATTACCTTGTAGCTGATTAATTTTTATGGATATGCTATGTTTGCTTGAAAATGATATACATTCTACATTTGTTAGGTGTCATGTTCTATCTATACTCATTATATCAAGATCTTGTTTAGTTTAAATCTTCTATATCTTTATCAATTCTTAACATCTTGTTAATGTTCCTGGCTTGGATTTAAGTTTTTTTTTCTTCTTAGCATTTCTACATTGTTACATTTGTATATATGTGGTGCTATTATTAGATGCATACATATTTATAATTTATACTCAGTATGATTTTTATCATCCTGATGACTTTAATACTACTATTTAACGCATTGTTTGTTTGACATGAACACAAATACATCATTGATATTTTAAATATTTGGTTTGCTTATAAATTTATGCTCTTTTAATTTCAAATTCTAAGTTTTTTGGGTTTTTTTTTAATTTACTTAGGGCCTAAAACTTATCCCCTTGCAAAAAAGCATATAACTTTATTTTTAAAATGACATTGATTTTTTTTAACCTGGATTATTTCTTTGGCACATTTAATTTCACATATATTGATTCATTCTTACAATCTTATTTTACTTATTTAATGTTTTCTATTTATCTGATTTTCTACATTTGTTTTGTTGGTTAGCATGTAGGTGCATATACTTGGGGGTGTGTGTGTGTGTGTGTGTGTGTGTGTGTGTGTTTTAGTGTAACTTTTCAATTTTGGATTGATTTCACTTATATACTACTCTAATTCCATTTCACACAACTATTTTATGTTTTTTGGTTGAAGTATAGTTGATTTATAATGTGTTATTTTCTGACAATGTGATTTGGTTATATACATATATATATATATATATATGTATATATTCTTTTTAATATTCTTTTCCATTATCGTTTATTACAAGATATTGAATACAGTTCCCTGTGGTACACAATGTGTCCTTGTTGATTATCTATTTTATATATAGTAGTGTGTATATGTTAATCTCAAACTCCTCATTTATCCCTCCACTCCTCTCCCTGTTATCCCTTATGGTAACCATAAGTTTGTTTTCTAGGTCTGTGGGTCTATTTGTTTTGTAGATAAGTTAGTTTGTATCATTTTTTTCAGACTTCACAAATAAGCGATATCATATGATATTTGTCTTTTTCTGTCTGGCTTACTTCACTTAGTATGATAATCTCTAGGTCCACCCATGTTGCTGCAAATGGAATTATTTCATTCTTTTTTGTGGCTGAGTAGTATTTTATTGTATATATGTACATCTTCTTTATCCATTCATCTGTCGATGGACATTTAGGTTGCTTCCATGTCTTGGCTATTGTGAATAGTGCTGCTATGAACACAGAAGTGCATGTATCTTTTCAAATAGAGTTTCCTCCAGCTACATGCCCAGGAGTGGGATTGCTGGTCATATGATAGTTCTATTGTTTATTTTTTTAAGGAAACTCCATACAAGTTTCCATAGTGGCTGCACCAATTTATATTCTCACCAACAGTGTAGGAGGGTGCCCTTTTCTTCATACCCTCTCTAACATTTATTATTTGTAGAATTTTTTGATGATGGCCATTCTGACTGGTGTGAGGTGATATCTCATTGTAGTTTTGATTTGCATTTCTCTGATAATTGGTGAAGCTGAGCATCTTTTCATGTGCCTTTTGGCTATCTGTATGTCTTCTTTGGAGAAATGTCTATTTAGGTCTTCTGCCCATTTTTGGATTTGTTGTTGTTGTTGTTGTTGTTATGCATTGTACGAGCTGTTTGTATATTTTGGAAAGTAATCCCTTGTCAGCCGAATTGTTTGCAAATATGTCCTCCCATTCCATAGGTTGTCTTTTCATTTTGTTTATGTTTTCCTTTGCTGAGCAAAACTTACAAGTTTGATTGTGTTCTGTTTGTTTATTTGTGCTTTTATTTCTATTGCCTTGGGAGACTGACCTAAGAAAACGTTGGTACAATTTATGTCAGAAAATATTTTGCCTAAGTTCTCTTCAAGGAGTTTTATTCTGTGATGTCTTATATTTAAGTCTTTAAACCATTTTGAATTTATTTTGGTGTAGGGTGTGAGGGTGTGTTCTAACTTTATTGATTTACATGCAGCTGTCAAACTTCTCCAACATCACATGCAGAGAGACTGTCCTTTTCCCATTTTATATTCTCGCCTCATTTGTCAGAGGTTAATTGACTATAGGTGTGTGGGTTTATTTCTGGGCTGTCTATTCTGTTCCACTGACCCATATGTCTGTTTTTGTATCAACACCACACCGTTTTGATGACTGTAGCCTTGTAGTATTGTCTGAAGTCTGGGAGAGTTACACCTCCAGCTTTGTTGTTTTTCCTTAGGATTGCTTTGGCAATTCTGGGTCTTTTATGGTTCCATATAAATTTTAGGATTATTTGTTCTAGTTCTGTGAAAAATGCCATTGGTAATTTGATAGGGGCTGCATTAAATCTGTAGATTGCTTTGGGCAGTATGGCCATTTTAACAATATTAATTCTTCCAATCCAAGAACATGGCATATCTTTTCATTTCTTTGAATGATCTTCAAATTCCTTTATAGTTCTCAGAATATAGGTCTTTCACCTCCTTGGTCAGGTTTATTCCTAAGTATTTTTCTTTTTATATGATTTTCAAAGAGATTTTTTTTTAACTTTCCCTTTCTGATATTTCATTATTAGTGTAAAGAAATGCAACAGATTTCTGTATGATAATCCTGTATCATGTTACCTTGCTAAATTAATTTATCAGTTCTTGCAGTTTTGGTCACACTATTTTAGATATTATATACTGTATTTTTTATCTTACAATGGCTACTTTATAAAATAGTACATGTTAAAATGTTAATTATTACTTTCCAAATTATACAATAAATCCAGAATTCTTTAATTCCAATACGTTATCCTGACATAGTTTTTACTTTACTTCTGCAATACAGTAAGCCCCCTACATATGAACTTTCAAGTTGCAAACTTTCAAAGATGCAAACGTGCGTTCGCATGTCCAATCATGTAAGTTACTTCATGTGTCTGGCTTCCATTGTCACGTGCATGCGTCCTCTACAAGTGGTTGTGCTTTTGTGTATTTTACTGTACAGTACTGTATACAGTATAATAATACAGTATCTTTATTTCAAGCCAGGATGTTTGGAAGCAAGCATAAAAGCAATGGTATATAGCCGTTGTATTAGTTGGGTACCTAGGCTAAATTTGTTGGACTTACGAGCAAATTGGACTTATGAATGAGCTCTCAGAATGGAACTCATTCATATGTAGGGGACTTACTATAATTTATAAGTATAAGCATTAGATGTAAATGTGATATTTTCATATACTCACAAATAGCTTTGACCAACATGATTACATTTTCAACAGTAATTCTTGTGTTAAAAATCATTATTTGATGGAGTAAATTTGAAGACGTAATTGGCTTTATTCAATGATTCATGAATTGGGCAGCATCCCATCTAGCAAGCAGAAAGTAGCTCTGAGGAGCTGCACAAAATGGAAGGCTTTTATACACAGAAGGGGGCAAAAAGAAGTTTCTAACAAAGTATTATTTCAAGCAAGGTCACCTTTTTGGGGGGGATGTCACCTGTCTATGAGGCAGATTATCTCACTGGAACTAACCAGGAAATTCCAGAGTAACTGGTTAAAGTCACATCCCTGGAAGAGGCTGCAACTGTTAGTTATTAAGTCTTGGTTTGATGACGTGGGACTTAGTACAAGTGGCTCCATTTTAGGCCTGTTGTTACTTTTTAAACACTTGTAACTGAGGCCTTTATTGTCAGATTATTTTCTTTGTATATAAAGTTCATTCTTAGAAGTTTCTTTAGTGTAATTCTACTGCTAATAAAATTTCTGGGCTCTTTTTTTTGGTGTGAAAATGTGTTTAATTTGATCTAAATTCTGAAAGGTAATTTCACCTTGTATAGAATTCTACAATGGCCGTTATATTTAAATATGTTGAGGCCATTGTTCTATTATCTGTTTTATTTTATTACTTTTTGCTATTGAGAAAATATACAATGAGGACAAATTATTTGTCTGCCTTTTACCATTCTTACCATGTTTTTTTACCTGTAGACCTAAGTTATCATCATGTCTCATCTGGTTTCCTGTGATAAAATTCTACCTTTAACTCTCCCTGACTACCCTCTCCCCCAAACATGCATTATCTATTACTATGTAGCAGTTGGGTTATTCCTTTTAAAGTATGTGTCACTTCCCTGCTTAGAACCCTCCAGAGAGCTCTCTTTTTTATACTGAGTCAAATCCAAAATCATTACAAAGGTCTGGCCCCACCTGCCTAGTTTCATTAACTCTCTGACTTTCTCTTTCTTATTTCTCTCTTTAGCTAACTACCGCCCATGGAGGGTCTCTAGGGGCAGCTAGACGTGGACCCCTCTCAAATGGAAGCATGTCAGCACATCAGCCTTGGGGAAGTGCAGAGGCTGAGATGAGCTCAAGGAGACTGAGCACATGCAGTGATCCCAGAGCACGTGTTCTATGACTCATCCACCTCTGGGACTGTCCTTTACAAGAGGAACAAACAGTGAGGACAAAACATGAGGTGAAGCCACAAGTCCTAAAAGTGCAGAGGGAGACAGTTCACTTCTCATCCACCACCTCACCCTTTCTAGAAGAACTTGGTCTCAAGTTTCAAGGGCCCATGAGGGTTTTGACCCACAGGTTCTGTCCATCATAGGTCAATATGCAAAAGAAAACAAACCCTCCTGTGCACAATACCCTAGATGTGCTAAGCAGAAAACAAACTTCCATATTAGGCAGTGACAAGCACAAGAAAGAGCAGCTCATGTGCAAAAGATCATTTTTGATGAGCAAATCAAGAAAAGGTGATTATAGAGCACAGTCACGTCTAAGGACACAATTGCTCTCTATTGTATCATTAAAATATGAAAAAAACAAGTCAGAACTCTGCACATATTTTATTCTTGTTTCTGATTTCATATCCACCTTCCTCAGTCTCCAAAGCAGGAGATATAACCCTAAAGTTCCAGGAACCCTCTGCCATTAGATCCTACCTAAGTGTTGTTCCTACCTGTATCCTTTTCCTCATCACGGCCACAAAAGCTATCCAGAGTCGATTCTGTAGAAACACGAACATGAATTTACAATTCTTATGGATACATTTAAAATGTGACTAATGTGACTGAGTAATTGGATATTTTATTTTGTTTTATTTTAATACACTGAGTTAATCATTGATTGAATTAAATAAATTATAACAGGTACATCTAGCTAGTGGCTACCACACTGTAATACACATTCCTCTTGCTCTCTATCTCTCTCCATATATATATATGTATATATATATATATATAATATATGGAGGATGTTACCACCGCTCCCCTGGTTATTCCCCTCTGTATGGTCTACCCATTCAAGATGGCTGTTTGCTGATGGTTTACCAAAGGAAAAACCTCTGCCCCGTGAAGGTACTTAGCCCAAGGGGATAAGAGGGATCTGTCCCTCTGCTGGTTTACCTGGTAAATGATGAGCCCATCTGCAGTCAATTCCCCCTTTAACTGGTAGCCTGCCTATTCCGCCCAGAGAGAAGCATGCTGCTACTGCTGCTGCTGCGTTCTGCCTGCCATCGGCTATTTACAGTGGGATGTCTCTCCAGGACCACTTTGCTTCTGACGTGAAAGATCTCCCGTCTATTAAACCATTAATGTCTCTGTCCCTGATTGCGGGCTCTTTCTTTAGCCCTGAGGCTGAGCAAGTACAGGGTTTGCAGGCGTGAGAGGTGCAGCCCAACACCTTCTGCAGGGCAGTTTGCTGGCCAGATTTGATGATTCATTTGTAGGTGTTTCCTAGGCTCATGCACACTTGCCAGGCACTCATGAGACCTTGGGGACACTGAAACAGTAATGTCAACACCCAGCTCCTAGAGGAATTCCCGACAGGTGTTCCACTTGAGGGGAGAGGTAATGAGCATGGCCCAGTGCACCTGTGCTAGACATAATCAGCGAGCAGGTGCAGAAGGGAGGGAGGGACATTCACTCACTTCATGAGGCCATCCTCCTCACCACTGCCTCTGAAAAATCCAGGGAAGGAAGGGACAAAATGCCCTTAGAAAGTAAATGGCCTGTACACTGAAAACTACAAACCACTGCTGAAAGAATTAAACAAGGAACAAATAATTGAAATGACATATCATATTCATAGACTGGAGACTTATTATTGTTGACATTTCTACACTACCCGAAGGTAAGTATTAATTCATCGTAATACCTATCAAAATCCCAATGTCATTTTCAAGGTAAAAGAAAAAAAAATCCTAAAATACATATGGAACCACTAAGGACTCCAAACAGACAAAACAATCCTGAGAACAAAGAACATAGATGGAGGCTTCTCACTTCCTGACTTCAAAACACATTACAAAGCCACAGGAATCAAAACTGTATGGTACTGGCATAGAAACAGATACATAGGCCTAAAGACCAGAATAAATAATCCCTAAGAAAACTCATAGATACATGGCCAAATGAAATTCACCAAGCTTCTAAGACAACAAATAGGGAAAGTATAGTTTTTTCAACAGTCAATAGGATGAAAATATAACTTACAGAAAGATTACAAACATATATCAGAAAGGGAGCTAATGTCCAAAACATCTAAGAAAAACACTACAACTCAAATGCAAAATACGTTAAAAAATTAAAAAGGGTAAATAACTGGGTTCAGAAATGTGCAAAGACTTAAATAAGACATTTCCCGAAAAAGACATACAAATGGCTAACAAATATAGGAAAAGGTTCTTAACCTCACTAATCATCAGGGCAATGCAAATGAACACCTCACACCTGTTAGGCTGTGTATTATAA
Organism: Hyperoodon ampullatus; assembly: GCF_949752795.1. Classification (NCBI taxonomy): domain Eukaryota; kingdom Metazoa; phylum Chordata; class Mammalia; order Artiodactyla; family Ziphiidae; genus Hyperoodon; species Hyperoodon ampullatus. Next base: position 131,079,651 of record NC_136915.1, read on the forward strand.
AGAAAAAAATTAACAGTTTAAGGCCAAGATGTGGGGAATTGGAAACTTTGTACACTGCTGGTGGGAATGTAAAATGGTGCCGCTATTATGAAAAAGAGTATGGGGGTTCCTTATAAAATTATAAACAGAAATATCATATGATTCAGCAATCACAGTTCTGGGTATATATCCAAAGGAAATTAAATCAGTATCACAATGAGATGAACTTAGGTTCATTGCAGCATTCTCCAAAATAGCCTAGATATGCAACCAACTTCACAAAAGAAGTAAGTGTCCTGTGCCTGAGCTAACCTTAGGTACTTCAAAACAACTCCGTAAGTCTCTTAGCCCCTTAGAGAGGATGAAAGCAATATTAGAGTTAGAAATAACTTGAACCAATTCCCTTAGTCTGGAATACTGAAACAAAAGTTCTACAGCAGGCGAAGCCTCATAAACACACAGCACCTGCCAGGGTTTACCCCAGCCTTGGAAGAACTGGGAAGGATAAGACCAAGGCAGGCCTGAGGAAAGGTCCGAGGGTAGGCAGGACTGGAGTGTGGGGAGCAGGGGCAGGGCTGTCCGGATGGAGCAGTGGGTTGTAAGAAGAGGAGTGACCCTGGGTCCTGCTGCACTGAGTCTCTGTCCTGGGCCTGGTCAATTCCAGGAGACCAGGTTAGCAGGGCTGTGAGAGCCAGTGTGTGAAGCGAGCCCAGCAGCCCCTTCACACAGCCCTCTAGAATTCCTGCCGGCCATGAAGGGTCTTTAGGGGCAGCTGGACGTGGAGCCCTCTCAGATGGAAGCATGTCAGCACATCAGCCTTGGGAGGTGCTGAGGCTGAAATGAGGAGACTGAGCACATGCAGTGATCCCAAAGCATGTGTTCTGTGACTCATCCATCTCTGGGAGTGCGCTTTCCATGAGGAATAAACAGTGAGGACAAAAGTAAGGTGAAGCTTCAAGTCCTGAAAGTGTAGAGGGAGAGAGTTCAAGTCTCATCCACCACCTGACACTAAATATAAGAACTTGTTCTCCAGTTGCAAGTGACTATGAGAGTTTTGTTCCCACTAGGATATGGCCATCATACGTGAATGTAAAAAGGAAACCAAATTCCCTGGTGCAAAATACCCTCCAGGTACCAAACATAAACGAACCTTTCATCTTTGGCAGTGAAAAAGCAATGGAAGAGTAGTCTTGTGAGAAAGCAAATTTCTGAATGGCAAAGCAAGAAAACATGACTATAAGCACAGTACAGTCAAAGGACATGGATACAATAACTCTATTATATCATTACAATTTGGAAAGAACAAATCAGAATTCTACACATATTTCCTTCTGCTTCCTGATTTCATATTCACCTTCCTTAGTTTCTAAAGAAGTGGGTGGAACCCAAGTGTTCTAGGAATTGTCTCGCTTTAGATCCTAACTGAGTGTTGTTCACTATGTGAGTCGTCATCAGCATCACTGCTATGTATGCTCTCCAAAATGCATTCTGTACAAACACAACCATGAGCATAAAGTTATTATACAAGTTGACCCACCCATTTCTTCTACTCGACTTGCTGGCTCACACAGCATCACCCTGGTCTTCCCTCCAGGTTCTCAGACCTCCCCTGTGGTCTGTGCAGACAGAGTCCTTCAATAAGATATTGATCACAGCTGAAAATTTCAAATGAGGGAGAGATGCTGAGAAAATCACCTTTCGACCCCTCACTTCTATAGACCCATTTATAGCTTTCACCGTCAACCTTACCAACCTGAAATTCCAGATGTTACAGACATACTTGAAACATGGCTAGTGTGACCAAGCAATTGTGTGTTTTTTGCATTTTTTAATAGAATGAGTTAATTATTGTTTGAACTAAATTCATTATAAATAGACACATTTGGTTAGTGGCTACCACACTGCAAAGCTCAGCTCTAAGAAATCCAAAGATGAGAAAGAGGTAACCAGCCACCCCTCTCCTGGTTGTTCTTTACTGCAGAAAATTTGATGGCCTGATCTGATCATTCATATATAGGTATATCTTGGGCTCTTGGACACACGCCAGGCATTGGGAGAGTCCTTGTGGACACTGAAATAGTACAGTCAACACTCAGATCCAAGAGGAATTCCCAGCAAGGGGCCCACTTGTAGACAGAGGTGAAGGGCATGGCCCAGTACACCTGTATTAGACATAATCAGAGAGTAGCTACAGAGGGGAGGGAGGGATTTCACTCTCTCCATGAGTCCATCCTTCTCACCCCTGACTCTAGAAGACCTGAGGAAGGCAGTGGAAAAGGCCCCGTTGGAGGTGAAAAATTTGTATACTGAAAACTACAGGACATTGCAGAAAGAATTTAAAGAAGAGACAAGTAATTGGAATGACATACCATGTTCATAGACTGGATTATTAAATACTGTTGGCATTTCTATACTACATAAAGTGATGTACACATATATCGCAACAACCCACAAAATTCCATGTCATTATTATAGAAGTAGACAGAATCCTAAAATACATATGGAACCGCACCCAAGTAGATAAAACAATCTTGAGAGCAAAGAGCAATGATGGAGATTAACACTTCCTGAACTCAAAACACATTAACAATGCCACAGTAGTCAAAACAGTCTGCTACTGGCATCAAGACAGTGAGATAGACCAATGAAATATAATAGAGAGACCCCAAATAAACGCACATATATATGGCCAACTGATCTTGGCCAAGGTTCTAAGATTACCAAGTGAAGAAAGGACAGTCTCTTCAACAATCAACAGAATGAAAAGGCAACCTATAGGATGGGAGGAAATATGTGTAAACCTTGTATCTGAATAAGGGACCAATATCCAGAATATATAAGAAACTACTATAAGTCAATTTCAGAAAAACAGCGGGCAAATAACTGAGTTTCAAAATGGGTAAAAAGCTTCACTAGGCATTTCTCCATAAAGACATACAGGGGGTCAATCTACATATGAAAATTTGCTCAACATCGCTAAGCATCAGGGAAATGGAAATCAAGCCACAAGGAGATATCACTCACACCTGTTAGGATGTGTATTATAAAAAGACAATTAGGGCTTCCCTGGTGGCACAGTGGTTGAGAGTCCGCCTGCCGAAGCAGGGGACACGTGTTCGTGCCCCGGTCTGGGAGGATCCCACATGCCACTGAGCGGCTGGGCCCATGAGCCATGGCCGCTGAGCCTGTGCGTTTGGAGCCTGTGCTCCGCAACGGGAGAGCCCACAACAATGAGAGGCCCGTGTACTGCAAAAAAAAAAAAAAAAAAAAAGAAAGAAAGAAAATTAATGGATGCTGGCAAAGATGTGAAGAAGTGGAACTTCTGTACCCTGTTTTGTACCCTGTAGTAATGTAAAATGGTGTAGCCATTATGGAAAACAGAATGGAGGTCCCCCAAAAATTATTAAGAGAACTCTCATAAAATCCAAGTCACTCATTTAGGTTTATATACAAAGGAGATAAAACAAGAATGTCCAAGAGATATCTACAATCTCATGTCCATTGCAGCATTATACACAGTACACAACATAGGAAAACTGCCTAGTGTCCATGGGAAGATGAATTAATAAAGAAAATGTGGTGTATACATACAGTGGAATGTCATTCAGTCTTTGAAAAAGAAGGAAATCCTGCCATTTGCAGCAACACAAAAGAACTTGGAGGACATTTGTAAGAGTGAAATAAGCCAGTCACAGAAGGTCAAAAACTGAAAGAAAACTCCGAGAAGCAGAGAGTGGAAGGGTGGTTCCAAGAGCTGGCAGGAGGTTGACATGGGAAGTCTCTGTTCAAGGTTAGAATGTGTTATTTGCAAAATGGAAAAGTTCTAGACACATGCTGTACAACAAGGTGCATGTAGCCAACAGGACTGCCTGGACATTTCAAAACTTTAGGGGAACATAAATCAAGGGAAACACAACACAAAAAGTTCACATACACACACAGAATCATACCACTCTTTTCACATACAGACACACCCAGTCTCATGCACACAAACCTACACCACCTAACCGTAATACAGCTTCTTCCTGGGACTATAGTAATTGGTCACATTACTTGTAAATAATTTTCTATCACCAGGACCCCTACTCTCATTCCCAGCACAAATTTGGAATCAGTTTGCCCTCTACACTAAAATCAGCAAGAATGTCCCACTTTCTCATCTTCAAAGTTCTTCCTCCCCAAGTGACTGATTCCAGAATACATACCGTTTTCACGTTCTGGGAAGGCCACCTGCAATTACACAAGAGAAAACACTATGAGGATAAGATCACAGTGATGCTCAGGTCTTTTGTTCATTTGCTGACAGTGGAAAACCTCATAAGAAACAGTGGTCCAGGGAACGCAGCAAGGGTTATCAGAGCAAACCTACTCGGGCTGAAAGGCAAGAACTTTGCTGGGAGGATGGAACTTCCAAGTCCATTTAGGTTGGAAATTACAGAATTCTTTTCCTAGAGGAAAAATCGCTGCAGGAGAGAGAGCTCCGTACTCTACAGGCTGTAATGGATGCTGTCAATTGTAATGTCCTGTGGAATCAGGCACCATGAGTTGGTAATAGACTCTCACTCCACATTCTCCCAACCAAGGGAATTGTATGTATCTGGAAGGAATACCCTCAAATATTCATAACTTCATTCTATTGAAAGAGAAATAAAGCAATATTTCTATCTCACACCAGAAAAAATCCAGCTTACCTTGATGATCCACGGAGGCTTTTCTTCTGTCCTATCATGGTGCAGGTCATCCGCCACATCCTCAGGGATACCTGGAGGGACACAGAGTAACTGTCAGGACACTGGTGATGCGGCTCAGGAATTACTCAGGGGCTTACTTCTCGATGAGGACATGGGGTGGTGTGTATGGATGTGGGAGGTTAGTAAGTGTGGGCTGAGCTGGTGTTGGGCCATCCTCTTTGGGGGATGAAGGAAGGCAAAGGACAAGAGGAAGGAAATGAAAACAGAGCTTTGGCTTTCTAGCTAAGGGGAGCCTAATCAGAAGGGAAGGGTCGATCTAAAAAATGGTAAACACTAAAATGCATGCTCTGTTTCAATGACACAGACCCATGACCCATCCTGCCTCTTTTGAGCTTCTGCTAAATTGCCACTGTCTCTTGATTCTTCCCAGATCACTCTTTCCCCAGCATCCACAATGCCAGCTACTGCATTTATCATGTCTTCTGTTGTATGATATTTTATACTTGATTAACAGCAACCTCCTTAAAGGACTGAATTCAATCCTAGACAAAATATGCTATATTTATTCACTAATCACTTGTCTTAAAGAAAATCAAATCCACAAGATTTGACAAAACTGAAATCCTACCATTTAGATACAGCCACTATCAATCGTATCATATTTTTCTCCCAGTCTTTGTTTTCTATACAATGTACGTATGCCCACTGAGTCATGGTCTGCCCATACTCTAGGGAGCTGTTCCATAAGTGGGACACTTCGTTATGAAGAGGGAGCCCGGACTGAGCACAGCCTGTCTCTAACCCAGCTGTGCAGGAGAAGTGTACAGGCTAACAGTCAGGTTCCACTTTGAGTCCTTGGGTGTGGGCTACAGGAATTGACCAATGCTAAGGCTTATGGTAATGTTATCCAATACAATAAAATAGCTCCCTGATTCTTATCTGCTTTTGGCCTTGTTTAAGCAATGACACCAGCACTGACAGATATGACCTGTACTGTATACATGGGGTCTCACACCTCTCAGAATCTGTGAGCTGACCAGGAGAATGCAGGTCCTGAGGTGAACTTCACATTACTGACTGTGCCAAAGTCAACTGATAAGCCCACCCATAGCTGCCCTGGATTCTGTGACCACTAAGGCCACCTGATGGGCAAGGTCTGGACCTTTGGAGATGCTAGGACTTCCAGCCAAGGATACGGATGCAGGGACTCCCTTGCTCCACGACTGAGGATCCCTTGGCTGAGTGGTAAGTGCAGGTCAGGGATCCAGAGCACCCACATTGGGACCCACCCCTGGGTTCTCAGTTTGGCTTTTCCACTTAGGAGGTCAAGAGCTTAGAACATTTATCTCTGCACCATCTCCTTCTGAGGAAAAGGAATATTAACCAAATCTGGGCAACAGCTGTGTTGAGGGAAGAACAAGGTAGTGTACAGACAGTGTGCAGTGGTGATGAGCTTTGTTGACAGGTGAACTGTGCTGTGTAAGAGGGAAATATCTCCTCAGGAAACACACACACGCTCACGCATGCAGGTTCACAATCACACCACATAGGCTCACACATGGACCCCACCCCAACCCTGATACACACAAACCCACATCATCTAAATGATGCAGTTACTTCCAGGACCATAGAACTTGGGCATGGCTCTTTACTGGGAAATCAGTCTCTAGCTCTACACCCCCAGCCCTCATCCCTGTAGGGACCCTGAATCAGGGTGTCTCTCCAAGCAAAGCCAGCAAGAGAGTCCCACCTTCTTCATCATCTAGATTGTTCCTCAGCACAGGGGTGAACTCTGAATACATACCGTTTTTGTTTGCTGTCCAATCCACCTGTGATTAGAGAAGAGAAAACAGTGTAAGGATCTCAGCATCCTGTGCTCTGTGGACACAGGTATTTCATCTCTTTTTTTGTCCTCAGAAAACCAAATGGGAAACTGCTGTTGAGTCAATGGCCCCAAAAGAAACCAGAGAAGACAGCTGTGGGAAAGGCTGGAGCTTTGCCTGGAAGATCTCTCAGGTCCACTTTGAGGAGCAAATACAAAAGTCTATTTCAAGGAGGGAAATTTTCTGCTCAGGAAAGTGTGTCTGACTATACAGTTTCTAACTGATGTTGCCATTTTTTAAATGGCCTTTTGAATGAGTTATCTGTTGGGAAAGACCTTCAATCAGCATTCATCCAACCAAGCAAAATTGTATACATCAGCTGTCTTGAACATTGTAGATCTTCATATCTGAAATCAATTGGAAAAGAAAGAAATGAAGCAAACTTTTAATCTCTGATAAATAAGGGGAGCTTACCCTGGAGGTAGCAGGAGCCACTTTAATTGTCCTCACATAGGGCCGTTTCTCCAACAGGTCCTCAGGGGGCTCTAGGAGGACACAGAGTAAGTGTCAGGACACTGGTGATGCTGCTCAGGAATTACTCAGAGAGCCTCGTTAATGTGGACACAGGGTGGGAGTGTATGGATACAGGTGGTTACTGAGTGTGGACTGAGGTGCTGTTGGACAAACCTCCCTGGTGGGTGGAGGAAGGCAAAGGGGAGGAACATTTCAGAAATGAGGAAGAGAACCTTTAGCTTTCTAGCTGTAGGGAACCTAATCAATTTGAAAGTGTCAGTCTGAAAAAGCTTAAACACTAACATTGCACTATGCTTCAGTATAGAGTCCCACGGCCCCTCTGCCCATTTCAAAGTCCCTCCAAATCCCCCTTCTTCCAGAAATGTTACAAGACTATTTCAGCTTCCTTCTAATCAAATATGTTGCTCCTTCATTCATCGTCCATTCTGTTGGATTTTTGACTTATTTTATTGTGATGAAATATACATATTTATGCTTTTCATAATTTTTAAGTATACAGTTCACTAGCATTTCTTACTTTCACAATGCTGTGTACCCATCAACACAATCTACATCTTAATCTTTTTCATCATTTCAACGTAACCTCTGTACCCATTAAATCATAATCCACCTGACTCCTGCCTCCTGACCTTGGTAATTTCTACTTCCGGCGTCTGTGAGTTTGCCTACACTAGGTACCTCACACAAGTGGAATCATATAATATTTGTCTTTCTGCGCCTGCCTTATTTCACTAACAATAATATATTTTTTATATTATTTGCATCATTCATTTTGTAGCATAAGTCAATCTTTAATTCCTTTTTTTATGGTTGAAAATTATTCCATTCTGTGTATATATCACATTTTATTCATCCATTCATCACCTCATGGACTTTGGATTGTTTCTATCTTTTGGCTACTAAGAATAATGCTACTATGAACATTAGTGTACACATTTCTGTATGGCACCATAATGGTGACAAATAATATTGTACATATTTCAAATATCATTGAATATAACAACACAAGGTGTGACTCTTAGGTGAACTATGGACTTTTCATTAGTAAAAATATACTTATTACATTGTTTCACTAATTGTAACAAATGTACTTCACCTATGCTATATATTATTAATAGCTGAAACTGGAGTGATAGAATACAGGTATTTTCTGTATTGCATGTACAACTTTTATGTCAATATCATCCTGTTCTAAATAATGTCTAATAATTTAAAGAAATCTCAAAACATGGTTTCAGGGAGGGATGTGTTGTCGCTAACGTTCAAAAATCAGCTAATGTCTAAACCATAACTAGAGACCATCTTCCCTCTTAAACATGAACCAAATGTTGAATTTTAAATGCATGTTTACTTCCATGGTTAAAACAGTACCAGCTGGCTTAGTAAGTTTCAATTTGAACACATGGAATAAAAGAAGAATACTGCTTAATATTTCATAGCTTTTTCTTAAATATGAGGCACTGAATCAACTAGAATTATTATTCTTGAGTGAACCTAATGAGACATTTTCCACAGTACCTTCAGCTGGGTCATTTATAGGGTGCATCCTAAAATGTGGCCGGATGCGGATCTTTTTCAGCCAGCCTGGGGTTGATATTCCTGACCTCTGATGAGTGTTTCTTCTTCTCGCATTCTGGGAGCAGCATCCTGGGAAATGCATTACAATAGAGACAACTATTGACATCTTGCTGGCAGAAGACCATGGGGAAATTAGCAATAATTTATTCACAGTTCAATCCTTTGGTCCCTTTCCTCACCAGCTGCCCAGCAGAGCCTCCTGAATCAAAGTTGGACTTAGGAAGATCTTGTACTTTGGTATGCAGTGAAAACACCCAACAGACAGGTTTTGTGGGCAAATATCTTTATTTAACTGAGAATGTCTAGAAACTCAGCAAACCATTGGGACCATGACTGACGGACTGGATTCAAATCCCGTTTAGAAGAAGCATGTACTTGGGAAAGATATGTAGATCCCTCTTTGCCTCAGTTCCCTGTTCTGAGATGTAGGAATGTTAATATGGCCTAAGTTTAGCATTATGTCATGTATCCAAAAATGATTGAATATAGGTAAAATGTTTGAAAAATAAAGGACCGGTGCTTCACAAATGCGCTATACGTGTTCAATCCTGAATGATGGCAAGAAGAAGCTGGACATTTGGTAGCTGTTGAAAGCAGAGAAGGGATTTGACGGCTCCAAGTAAAGGGGGGATTCAAGCTTACTCTTCAGCTTTTTCATGGGAACAATGCTTTACAGCTCATGGAGAATATCCATTATCATGTCTGACACCCAGCCCTGTTGGGGGTGAAGGGGAGGGCAAAGTGGGGGCTGTAACCCATATGTTATGGTGGAGGGTGTGGAAATTTAGAGATAAGTGACTGTCCAAGAGTCACAACCATGATGAATGATGGATCTGGGACAGGACAGACCCCTGGACCCCTGAGCCAGGAGTTCCCCTCACTCTCTCTCTCAAATTCTCCTGCCCCAAGTTTTCTGTGGGTGAGAGCTGATGCCCTGGAGGAGCTGCCTGAGCCTAGAAAAGAACCCAAATCCTTACCCTACTTTTCGTCTCTATATTTCTATCCCTCATTCAAAATACATCAGTTTCTTACCAACAAAGCTCCCCTGAAGGACCACAGGAATTCCAACTGTGTCCGTTCTCCCCAGCCTCTTCATACCGTCAACTATCTCACAAGCATCCTTCACAATGACCAGCTCACCATGCTGAGTGACCAGTGGTCTGTTACATTCCTAGGTTGCCTCAGAGCTCAAAACCTCTAAGCAAAAGGCCACATGATGGCTCTACCAAGAATCAACTTCCCTTCAATTGACCAAGTTTGGATGAATAGTTATCATGAATTAACTGGGGAGGTGGCCATCTCTGCTGGGCTTTGGTGGCTTAGTTAAGTCTGTGATGCTCAAAGTCTCACTGACAATTGATCTGAGCACCCATTCGAGCAGCCTGGACCAAGGGCTTGCTAAGAATGGGCAAGCGTTCAAGTCCTTCCTCACTAATATTCCGGCTCTATAAACTCATCATTTTCTAGACCCTGTAGTGGAAGGCAATAGAATCCCACATTCTTTTTGAAAGTCATCTCCATACTCAGAGGCTGGAGACCCCACCCCAGGATTCTCCTTGAGAATCACCAGACAGACCCTCCTTCCCTCAGTGACCAAATGTTCATTCCACTAATGTGATGGCACTGGCCCTTCTCACCAAACTCCCTGGCAGCCCCCAAACAGCCAGTGATCTTGTCCACAGCAACCCATGGAAATCCAACCAGTGAATCCCAGGTTCTTTCCTTTATAAAACTCTCTGGATTTAGACCTTGAATATTTGGTTTCAGATTGACAGCTACATTTAGAAGAGCTGAGCTGTAATTCCCCTTTCCTCCTATAATGACCATTGCTGAGGAGATATGAAGATTCTCCTGCTTCAGTAAAAGCATAATGAGTGAGTTCCCTTTATCTGTTCTCTGGTAGAGTGTGTACAAAATTGGCATTTGGAGATAGCATGTTTTTCTAAATTTAGGAAAATATTTAAGGCAGCTGGCTTGATAGAAGAATCAAAAATATAACTTAAGTAATATAACAAACTATAAAATATATTTATAACTGTAGATAAATGTGGTAGAAATCAAAAAAGAAAACAAAAAAGATGAGGAACATATATCAGTAAAAGTTAACCAGCACATTTGAAGGAACAGCCTTCAGAGGATGAATATGAACCTACCTCCAGAACAATTCAGACTGTCCATTTTCAAAGTCTCAAGGGGTGAAAGTGAGAGCTTCTCATCTGTCACCGTATGTGAACCTCTCAGTTCACAGACTGGCAGTTGGAATGGAATGCCAAGATGTGCATTATCATATTACCATAGTGACAGGTCACAACAGAACTTTCAGAATGAACTGGACTCTGCACAGGATGGGTCCAACTGCTGTTGTCTAGAAAGTGTGTTTCCAAGGACAAGTTTGGCTCTTCAGAGTAAACATTTTATTTCCGAAGTTGAATCTCAGGCGCACAATTTACTCTCTCATTAAGAAAATAATTTATATGGGAGAAAATGATCTGCCCCCCCAAATACAGTTGATAGTGCACATTTCAGGGTGAAGATGGACAAAGGTAACACGTTGAGAATAAAAAGAGGTTCTATTCTTCACTGAAATATCATCCTGTTGCTGAACGCAAGTCCATGTGCCTGACAAACAGTGAGGCCAAACAATACCAACATGTCGAGTTTGGAGCATTGGAGCAGAGAAAGGTTTACTGCAGGGCCATGTGAGGAGATGGGCGGCTCATGCCTTAGAAAACCCTGAACTCCCCAAAAGCTTTCAGCAAAGCCCTTTCATGGGAAAGGTAAGAGAGAGGTGTGGTTAGTTGCTTCAAACTTCTAAGGTCAGATCCTTTTTTCTTGAGGTCAGGTCATGGTCAGGTCACGATGTTCCTGTAAGCCTCCACCAAAACAAATGTTACTCTCTGTACTGACAAGAAAGGGCAAGGTCCCAAGGCTCAACTCTTGCTCTCCAGAGTCCAGGTCCTGGCCAAGAGGAGGGGGTCTGTGTGCAGGCTGGTTACCCTGCCCGGGAGTGTCCGTCCATCAACCAGTCTGGGTTCTCCCACCAGTGCCCAGGCCTGCTTGAAGAAGCAGATCTCAGGTGGCGGTGCCCTCCAGGCCAGGTCCCCAGACCCTGCCCAGCCTTCATCACTGAGGGAGCCAGGCGCCCAGGACCCTGCCGGCCCTCAGGCTTTTCCTTTAAACTGGAGAGAATCATTTGTAGCAAATACCAGTCAGGTGAATTCCCAGCTGCCAACAACTGCCCTTTGACGAGAACAGCCCAACCGCAGAGGCGGACCTGAAGTAATGATGTGCAAAGTCCTTGCAGCTGAACCTTGACCTCTGGCCTCTTCCTGGGGTGGACAACTGATCAAAGCTGGACCAAGTTTTGAAACTTGAGCAGAGAGTCTGAAGCCGCTTGAAGCTCTTACCTGGATGACAGTGTCCGTGTACTGCAGGTGCTGAGGCCTCTGTGCACCACGACCCATGGGGACTGCTGCTGCCATTAGGTCGCCGAGGCAGGGACGGGGGTAGGTTCACGCCTGCCCCGCCCCTATTACAATCTCCACCCATTTCTACTCTTCCTCCCCACACTTTTCTAGATAAAATAATTTAAAATGTAAGATTTAATCTTATTATAAACAAAGTTAAGTTTTCATGTCTAATGTCCAGTTGTATTCTTAGTGTCCTATAAATTCGGTTTTTCTCCTCACAGAAATTAATATTTTTGCCACGTATTGCAAGTATATTTCCAATTTGTCACTGTCTTTTTATCAGTTACTTTTACTTTTATCATGAAGACATTTACTTTCTTTTCAAAAATCAGTAATTCAAATATTTTTATTTGTTACTTTTGGCTGTGAGAAAGGTAAGGAGGAAGAATAGTATGACTAATATTCATATTAAGGACTAAATACTCCTTTAGGAAAATATTTTACTAATTAGGAAAATAACTACAGGTTATGTTACATTAGTTCTGCCTTCAAGGTGCCCACACTCTAGTGCCATGAAGATATAAATCAAATTTAGAGCCCAATTATAATAAATAGCTCAATCCAGGTGACTTGTAACACCCATTGCAATGTTTGCACTTCAAACTGTTTTATGTGATTCCCTAATTATATTATATGGTAACCTAATAAATGATCTCAAATCCATTAGATAAAAGGCATGATAAAAAATTAAGAAATAGACTTAGTAAAATAAAGGGTACCATGGCAAAATAATGTGTTTCCCTTGATTTATAAACCCGTTAATCTTGAATGAACATTTTGGTAACATTTCATCTGGTTTGTGAGTCCATTTTACAAGTATAAGCAGTTCACTTGGAGGAATTTTGTTGATTCCTGCTGGGTTTAAAACTTCAGTTAAGTGACTACCATTCTATTTCTCATGAGAGCTAGCTTAACTTCTTCCATTTTTCTTCGTAATTCTCATCTTTGAGAGCAGGAACATGTTGGTTGGAATAATTTTGCATCCCAGTAGGAGCAATTATACATTTTCTCATGTGATTGATACTGCACGCAAGTCTATTGGTGATCAGTAACCTGCGCCTTGTAATTCCTTTAATTTCATTTATATTCAGCTGGGAAAGGAGCCAGATTTCTCCTGGCTTCCACACACTCGCTGATGGTTAGACAATAAATAAGATTTTTATTTTCCTTCCTGTACTTGTAGGCTTGTCGGCTATAACACTTTCTTCTTTTTGCAGCATTTTCTGTCACTATCTTTATTTTTAAATTAAGTGTATTTTATTTTGTGCAAAGGACCCCTTCAGCTTCAACAGAGAAGTTTCACTCTGCAGTGTTTTTGTTACTATTCAGTCATATTATTTTAAACTTTATTATTTCTTCTTTCATCTAAGGGCTACTTACAAGAGTAAGTTTATTTCTCCCTAACTTCAGATGTGGTTGTTCCTTAGTAATCCCTTTATATCAAACACCAGCTTAATTGTGTTCTGGTCAAGAATGTGTTCTTTAGGATACTGGTTCTGGGAATATAATAAAACTTGCTTTATTACCTTGTAGCTGATTAATTTTTATGGATATGCTATGTTTGCTTGAAAATGATATACATTCTACATTTGTTAGGTGTCATGTTCTATCTATACTCATTATATCAAGATCTTGTTTAGTTTAAATCTTCTATATCTTTATCAATTCTTAACATCTTGTTAATGTTCCTGGCTTGGATTTAAGTTTTTTTTTCTTCTTAGCATTTCTACATTGTTACATTTGTATATATGTGGTGCTATTATTAGATGCATACATATTTATAATTTATACTCAGTATGATTTTTATCATCCTGATGACTTTAATACTACTATTTAACGCATTGTTTGTTTGACATGAACACAAATACATCATTGATATTTTAAATATTTGGTTTGCTTATAAATTTATGCTCTTTTAATTTCAAATTCTAAGTTTTTTGGGTTTTTTTTTAATTTACTTAGGGCCTAAAACTTATCCCCTTGCAAAAAAGCATATAACTTTATTTTTAAAATGACATTGATTTTTTTTAACCTGGATTATTTCTTTGGCACATTTAATTTCACATATATTGATTCATTCTTACAATCTTATTTTACTTATTTAATGTTTTCTATTTATCTGATTTTCTACATTTGTTTTGTTGGTTAGCATGTAGGTGCATATACTTGGGTGTGTGTGTGTGTGTGTGTGTGTGTGTGTGTGTGTGTGTGTTTTAGTGTAACTTTTCAATTTTGGATTGATTTCACTTATATACTACTCTAATTCCATTTCACACAACTATTTTATGTTTTTTGGTTGAAGTATAGTTGATTTATAATGTGTTATTTTCTGACAATGTGATTTGGTTATATACATATATATATATATATATGTATATATTCTTTTTAATATTCTTTTCCATTATCGTTTATTACAAGATATTGAATACAGTTCCCTGTGGTACACAATGTGTCCTTGTTGATTATCTATTTTATATATAGTAGTGTGTATATGTTAATCTCAAACTCCTCATTTATCCCTCCACTCCTCTCCCTGTTATCCCTTATGGTAACCATAAGTTTGTTTTCTAGGTCTGTGGGTCTATTTGTTTTGTAGATAAGTTAGTTTGTATCATTTTTTTCAGACTTCACAAATAAGCGATATCATATGATATTTGTCTTTTTCTGTCTGGCTTACTTCACTTAGTATGATAATCTCTAGGTCCACCCATGTTGCTGCAAATGGAATTATTTCATTCTTTTTTGTGGCTGAGTAGTATTTTATTGTATATATGTACATCTTCTTTATCCATTCATCTGTCGATGGACATTTAGGTTGCTTCCATGTCTTGGCTATTGTGAATAGTGCTGCTATGAACACAGAAGTGCATGTATCTTTTCAAATAGAGTTTCCTCCAGCTACATGCCCAGGAGTGGGATTGCTGGTCATATGATAGTTCTATTGTTTATTTTTTTTAAGGAAACTCCATACAAGTTTCCATAGTGGCTGCACCAATTTATATTCTCACCAACAGTGTAGGAGGGTGCCCTTTTCTTCATACCCTCTCTAACATTTATTATTTGTAGAATTTTTTGATGATGGCCATTCTGACTGGTGTGAGGTGATATCTCATTGTAGTTTTGATTTGCATTTCTCTGATAATTGGTGAAGCTGAGCATCTTTTCATGTGCCTTTTGGCTATCTGTATGTCTTCTTTGGAGAAATGTCTATTTAGGTCTTCTGCCCATTTTTGGATTTGTTGTTGTTGTTGTTGTTGTTATGCATTGTACGAGCTGTTTGTATATTTTGGAAAGTAATCCCTTGTCAGCCGAATTGTTTGCAAATATGTCCTCCCATTCCATAGGTTGTCTTTTCATTTTGTTTATGTTTTCCTTTGCTGAGCAAAACTTACAAGTTTGATTGTGTTCTGTTTGTTTATTTGTGCTTTTATTTCTATTGCCTTGGGAGACTGACCTAAGAAAACGTTGGTACAATTTATGTCAGAAAATATTTTGCCTAAGTTCTCTTCAAGGAGTTTTATTCTGTGATGTCTTATATTTAAGTCTTTAAACCATTTTGAATTTATTTTGGTGTAGGGTGTGAGGGTGTGTTCTAACTTTATTGATTTACATGCAGCTGTCAAACTTCTCCAACATCACATGCAGAGAGACTGTCCTTTTCCCATTTTATATTCTCGCCTCGTTTGTCAGAGGTTAATTGACTATAGGTGTGTGGGTTTATTTCTGGGCTGTCTATTCTGTTCCACTGACCCATATGTCTGTTTTTGTATCAACACCACACCGTTTTGATTACTGTAGCCTTGTAGTATTGTCTGAAGTCTGGGAGAGTTACACCTCCAGCTTTGTTGTTTTTCCTTAGGATTGCTTTGGCAATTCTGGGTCTTTTATGGTTCCATATAAATTTTAGGATTATTTGTTCTAGTTCTGTGAAAAATGCCATTGGTAATTTGATAGGGGCTGCATTAAATCTGTAGATTGCTTTGGGCAGTATGGCCATTTTAACAATATTAATTCTTCCAATCCAAGAACATGGCATATCTTTTCATTTCTTTGAATGATCTTCAAATTCCTTTATAGTTCTCAGAATATAGGTCTTTCACCTCCTTGGTCAGGTTTATTCCTAAGTATTTTTCTTTTTATATGATTTTCAAAGAGATTTTTTTTAACTTTCCCTTTCTGATATTTCATTATTAGTGTAAAGAAATGCAACAGATTTCTGTATGATAATCCTGTATCATGTTACCTTGCTAAATTAATTTATCAGTTCTTGCAGTTTTGGTCACACTATTTTAGATATTATATACTGTATTTTTTATCTTACAATGGCTACTTTATAAAATAGTACATGTTAAAATGTTAATTATTACTTTCCAAATTATACAATAAATCCAGAATTCTTTAATTCCAATACGTTATCCTGACATAGTTTTTACTTTACTTCTGCAATACAGTAAGCCCCCTACATATGAACTTTCAAGTTGCAAACTTTCAAAGATGCAAACGTGCATTCGCATGTCCAATCATGTAAGTTACTTCATGTGTCTGGCTTCCATTGTCACGTGCATGCGTCCTCTACAAGTGGTTGTGCTTTTGTGTATTTTACTGTACAGTACTGTATACAGTATAATAATACAGTATCTTTATTTCAAGCCCAGGATGTTTGGAAGCAAGCATAAAAGCAATGGTATATAGCCGTTGTATTAGTTGGGTACCTAGGCTAAATTTGTCGGACTTACGAGCAAATTGGACTTATGAATGAGCTCTCAGAATGGAACTCATTCATATGTAGGGGACTTACTATAATTTATAAGTATAAGCATTAGATGTAAATGTGATATTTTCATATACTCACAAATAGCTTTGACCAACATGATTACATTTTCAACAGTAATTCTTGTGTTAAAAATCATTATTTGATGGAGTAAATTTGAAGACGTAATTGGCTTTATTCAATGATTCATGAATTGGGCAGCATCCCATCTAGCAAGCAGAAAGTAGCTCTGAGGAGCTGCACAAAATGGAAGGCTTTTATACACAGAAGGGGGCAAAAAGAAGTTTCTAACAAAGTATTATTTCAAGCAAGGTCACCTTTTTGGGGGGGATGTCACCTGTCTATGAGGCAGATTATCTCACTGGAACTAACCAGGAAATTCCAGAGTAACTGGTTAAAGTCACATCCCTGGAAGAGGCTGCAACTGTTAGTTATTAAGTCTTGGTTTGATGACGTGGGGCTTAGTACAAGTGGCTCCATTTTAGGCCTGTTGTTACTTTTTAAACACTTGTAACTGAGGCCTTTATTGTCAGATTATTTTCTTTGTATATAAAGTTCATTCTTAGAAGTTTCTTTAGTGTAATTCTACTGCTAATAAAATTTCTGGGCTCTTTTTTTTGGTGTGAAAATGTGTTTAATTTGATCTAAATTCTGAAAGGTAATTTCACCTTGTATAGAATTCTACAATGGCCGTTATATTTAAATATGTTGAGGCCATTGTTCTATTATCTGTTTTATTTTATTACTTTTTGCTATTGAGAAAATATACAATGAGGACAAATTATTTGTCTGCCTTTTACCATTCTTACCATGTTTTTTTACCTGTAGACCTAAGTTATCATCATGTCTCATCTGGTTTCCTGTGATAAAATTCTACCTTTAACTCTCCCTGACTACCCTCTCCCCCAAACATGCATTATCTATTACTATGTAGCAGTTGGGTTATTCCTTTTAAAGTATGTGTCACTTCCCTGCTTAGAACCCTCCAGAGAGCTCTCTTTTTTATACTGAGTCAAATCCAAAATCATTACAAAGGTCTGGCCCCACCTGCCTAGTTTCATTAACTCTCTGACTTTCTCTTTCTTATTTCTCTCTTTAGCTAACTACCGCCCATGGAGGGTCTCTAGGGGCAGCTAGACGTGGACCCCTCTCAAATGGAAGCATGTCAGCACATCAGCCTTGGGGAAGTGCAGAGGCTGAGATGAGCTCAAGGAGACTGAGCACATGCAGTGATCCCAGAGCACGTGTTCTATGACTCATCCACCTCTGGGACTGTCCTTTACAAGAGGAACAAACAGTGAGGACAAAACATGAGGTGAAGCCACAAGTCCTAAAAGTGCAGAGGGAGACAGTTCACTTCTCATCCACCACCTCACCCTTTCTAGAAGAACTTGGTCTCAAGTTTCAAGGGCCCATGAGGGTTTTGACCCACAGGTTCTGTCCATCATAGGTCAATATGCAAAAGAAAACAAACCCTCCTGTGCACAATACCCTAGATGTGCTAAGCAGAAAACAAACTTCCATATTAGGCAGTGACAAGCACAAGAAAGAGCAGCTCATGTGCAAAAGATCATTTTTGATGAGCAAATCAAGAAAAGGTGATTATAGAGCACAGTCACGTCTAAGGACACAATTGCTCTCTATTGTATCATTAAAATATGAAAAAAACAAGTCAGAACTCTGCACATATTTTATTCTTGTTTCTGATTTCATATCCACCTTCCTCAGTCTCCAAAGCAGGAGATATAACCCTAAAGTTCCAGGAACCCTCTGCCATTAGATCCTACCTAAGTGTTGTTCCTACCTGTATCCTTTTCCTCATCACGGCCACAAAAGCTATCCAGAGTCGATTCTGTAGAAACACGAACATGAATTTACAATTCTTATGGATACATTTAAAATGTGACTAATGTGACTGAGTAATTGGATATTTTATTTTGTTTTATTTTAATACACTGAGTTAATCATTGATTGAATTAAATAAATTATAACAGGCACATCTAGCTAGTGGCTACCACACTGTAATACACATCCCTCTTGCTCTCTATCTCTCTCCATATATATATATGTATATATATATATATAAAATATATGGAGGATGTTACCACCGCTCCCCTGGTTATTCCCCTCTGTATGGTCTACCCATTCAAGATGGCTGTTTGCTGATGGTTTACCAAAGGAAAAACCTCTGCCCCGTGAAGGTACTTAGCCCAAGGGGATAAGAGGGATCTGTCCCTCTGCTGGTTTACCTGGTAAATGATGAGCCCATCTGCAGTCAATTCCCCCTTTAACTGGTAGCCTGCCTATTCCGCCCAGAGAGAAGCATGCTGCTACTGCTGCTGCTGCGTTCTGCCTGCCATCGGCTATCTACAGTGGGATGTCTCTCCAGGACCACTTTGCTTCTGACGTGAAAGATCTCCCGTCTATTAAACCATTAATGTCTCTGTCCCTGATTGCGGGCTCTTTCTTTAGCCCTGAGGCTGAGCAAGTACAGGGTTTGCAGGCGTGAGAGGTGCAGCCCAACACCTTCTGCAGGGCAGTTTGCTGGCCAGATTTGATGATTCATTTGTAGGTGTTTCCTAGGCTCATGCACACTTGCCAGGCACTCATGAGACCTTGGGGACACTGAAACAGTAATGTCAACACCCAGCTCCTAGAGGAATTCCCGACAGGTGTTCCACTTGAGGGGAGAGGTAATGAGCATGGCCCAGTGCACCTGTGCTAGACATAATCAGCGAGCAGGTGCAGAAGGGAGGGAGGGACATTCACTCACTTCATGAGGCCATCCTCCTCACCACTGCCTCTGAAAAATCCAGGGAAGGAAGGGACAAAATGCCCTTAGAAAGTAAATGGCCTGTACACTGAAAACTACAAACCACTGCTGAAAGAATTAAACAAGGAACAAATAATTGAAATGACATATCATATTCATAGACTGGAGACTTATTATTGTTGACATTTCTACACTACCCGAAGGTAAGTATTAATTCATCGTAATACCTATCAAAATCCCAATGTCATTTTCAAGGTAAAAGAAAAAAAAATCCTAAAATACATATGGAACCACTAAGGACTCCAAACAGACAAAACAATCCTGAGAAGAAAGAACATAGATGGAGGCTTCTCACTTCCTGACTTCAAAACACATTACAAAGCCACAGGAATCAAAACTGTATGGTACTGGCATAGAAACAGATACATAGGCCTAAAGACCAGAATAAATAATCCCCAAGAAAACTCATAGATACATGGCCAAATGAAATTCACCAAGCTTCTAAGACAACAAATAGGGAAAGTATAGTTTTTTCAACAGTCAATAGGATGAAAATATAACTTACAGAAAGATTACAAACATATATCAGAAAAGGAGCTAATGTCCAAAACATCTAAGAAAAACACTACAACTCAAATGCAAAATACGTTAAAAAATTAAAAAGGGTAAATAACTGGGTTCAGAAATGTGCAAAGACTTAAATAAGACATTTCCCGAAAAAGACATACAAATGGCTAACAAATATAGGAAAAGGTTCTTAACCTCACTAATCATCAGGGCAATGCAAATGAACACCTCACACCTGTTAGGCTGTGTATTATAAAGAAAAAAATTAACAGTTTAAGGCCAAGATGTGGGGAATTGGAAACTTTGTACACTGCTGGTGGGAATGTAAAATGGTGCCGCTATTATGAAAAAGAGTATGGGGGTTCCTTATAAAATTATAAACAGAAATATCATATGATTCAGCAATCACAGTTCTGGGTATATATCCAAAGGAAATTAAATCAGTATCACAATGAGATGAACTTAGGTTCATTGCAGCATTCTCCAAAATAGCCTAGATATGCAACCAACTTCACAAAAGAAGTAAGTGTCCTGTGCCTGAGCTAACCTTAGGTACTTCAAAACAACTCCGTAAGTCTCTTAGCCCCTTAGAGAGGATGAAAGCAATATTAGAGTTAAAAATAACTTGAACCAATTCCCTTAGTCTGGAATACTGAAACAAAAGTTCTACAGCAGGCGAAGCCTCATAAACACACAGCACCTGCCAGGGTTTACCCCAGCCTTGGAAGAACTGGGAAGGATAAGACCAAGGCAGGCCTGAGGAAAGGTCCGAGGGTAGGCAGGACTGGAGTGTGGGGAGCAGGGGCAGGGCTGTCCGGATGGAGCAGTGGGTTGTAAGAAGAGGAGTGACCCTGGGTCCTGCTGCACTGAGTCTCTGTCCTGGGCCTGGTCAATTCCAGGAGACCAGGTTAGCAGGGCTGTGAGAGCCAGTGTGTGAAGCGAGCCCAGCAGCCCCTTCACACAGCCCTCTAGAATTCCTGCCGGCCATGAAGGGTCTTTAGGGGCAGCTGGACGTGGAGCCCTCTCAGATGGAAGCATGTCAGCACATCAGCCTTGGGAGGTGCTGAGGCTGAAATGAGGAGACTGAGCACATGCAGTGATCCCAAAGCATGTGTTCTGTGACTCATCCATCTCTGGGAGTGCGCTTTCCATGAGGAATAAACAGTGAGGACAAAAGTAAGGTGAAGCTTCAAGTCCTGAAAGTGTAGAGGGAGAGAGTTCAAGTCTCATCCACCACCTGACACTAAATATAAGAACTTGTTCTCCAGTTGCAAGTGACTATGAGAGTTTTGTTCCCACTAGGATATGGCCATCATACGTGAATGTAAAAAGGAAACCAAATTCCCTGGTGCAAAATACCCTCCAGGTACCAAACATAAACGAACCTTTCATCTTTGGCAGTGAAAAAGCAATGGAAGAGTAGTCTTGTGAGAAAGCAAATTTCTGAATGGCAAAGCAAGAAAACATGACTATAAGCACAGTACAGTCAAAGGACATGGATACAATAACTCTATTATATCATTACAATTTGGAAAGAACAAATCAGAATTCTACACATATTTCCTTCTGCTTCCTGATTTCATATTCACCTTCCTTAGTTTCTAAAGAAGTGGGTGGAACCCAAGTGTTCTAGGAATTGTCTCGCTTTAGATCCTAACTGAGTGTTGTTCACTATGTGAATCGTCATCAGCATCACTGCTATGTATGCTCTCCAAAATGCATTCTGTACAAACACAACCATGAGCATAAAGTTATTATACAAGTTGACCCACCCATTTCTTCTACTCGACTTGCTGGCTCACACAGCATCACCCTGGTCTTCCCTCCAGGTTCTCAGACCTCCCCTGTGCTCTGTGCAGACAGAGTCCTTCAATAAGATATTGATCACAGCTGAAAATTTCAAATGAGGGAGAGATGCTGAGAAAATCACCTTTCGACCCCTCACTTCTATAGACCCATTTATAGCTTTCACCGTCAACCTTACCAACCTGAAATTCCAGATGTTACAGACATACTTGAAACATGGCTAGTGTGACCAAGCAATTGTGTGTTTTTTGCATTTTTTAATAGAATGAGTTAATTATTGTTTGAACTAAATTCATTATAAATAGACACATTTGGTTAGTGGCTACCACACTGCAAAGCTCAGCTCTAAGAAATCCAAAGATGAGAAAGAGGTAACCAGCCACCCCTCTCCTGGTTGTTCTTTACTGCAGAAAATTTGATGGCCTGATCTGATCATTCATATATAGGTATATCTTGGGCTCTTGGACACACGCCAGGCATTGGGAGAGTCCTTGTGGACACTGAAATAGTACAGTCAACACTCAGATCCAAGAGGAATTCCCAGCAAGGGGCCCACTTGTAGACAGAGGTGAAGGGCATGGCCCAGTACACCTGTATTAGACATAACCAGAGAGTAGCTACAGAGGGGAGGGAGGGATTTCACTCTCTCCATGAGTCCATCCTTCTCACCCCTGACTCTAGAAGACCTGAGGAAGGCAGTGGAAAAGGCCCCGTTGGAGGTGAAAAATTTGTATACTGAAAACTACAGGACATTGCAGAAAGAATTTAAAGAAGAGACAAGTAATTGGAATGACATACCATGTTCATAGACTGGATTATTAAATACTGTTGGCATTTCTATACTACATAAAGTGATGTACACATATATCGCAACAACCCACAAAATTCCATGTCATTATTATAGAAGTAGACAGAATCCTAAAATACATATGGAACCGCACCCAAGTAGATAAAACAATCTTGAGAGCAAAGAGCAATGATGGAGATTAACACTTCCTGAACTCAAAACACATTAACAATGCCACAGTAGTCAAAACAGTCTGCTACTGGCATCAAGACAGTGAGATAGACCAATGAAATATAATAGAGAGACCCCAAATAAACGCACATATATATGGCCAACTGATCTTGGCCAAGGTTCTAAGATTACCAAGTGAAGAAAGGATAGTCTCTTCAACAATCAACAGAATGAAAAGACAACCTATAGGATGGGAGGAAATATGTGTAAACCTTGTATCTGAATAAGGGATCAATATCCAGAATATATAAGAAACTACTACAAGGCAATTTCAGAAAAACAGCGGGCAAATAACTGAGTTTCAAAATGGGTAAAAAGCTTCACTAGGCATTTCTCCATAAAGACATACAGGGGGTCAATCTACATATGAAAATTTGCTCAACATCGCTAAGCATCAGGGAAATGGAAATCAAGCCACATGGAGATATCACTCACACCTGTTAGGATGTGTATTATAAAAAGACAATTAGGGCTTCCCTGGTGGCACAGTGGTTGAGAGTCCGCCTGCCGAAGCAGGGGACACGTGTTCGTGCCCCGGTCTAGGAGGATCCCACATGCCACTGAGCGGCTGGGCCCATGAGCCATGGCCGCTGAGCCTGATCGTTTGGAGCCTGTGCTCCGCAACGGGAGAGCCCACAACAATGAGAGGCCCGTGTACTGCAAAAAAAAAAAAAAAAAAAAGAAAGAAAGAAAATTAATGGATGCTGGCAAAGATGTGAAGAAGTGGAACTTCTGTACCCTGTTTTGTACCCTGTAGTAATGTAAAATGGTGTAGCCATTATGGAAAACAGAATGGAGGTCCCCCAAAAATTATTAAGAGAACTCTCATAAAATCCAAGTCACTCATTTAGGTTTATATACAAAGGAGATAAAACAAGAATGTCCAAGAGATATCTACAATCTCATGTCCATTGCAGCATTATACACAGTACACAACATAGGAAAATTGCCTAGTGTCCATGGGAAGATGAATTAATAAAGAAAATGTGGTGTATACATACAGTGGAATGTCATTCAGTCTTTGAAAAAGAAGGAAATCCTGCCATTTGCAGCAACACAAAAGAACTTGGAGGACATTTGTAAGAGTGAAATAAGCCAGTCACAGAAGGTCAAAAACTGAAAGAAAACTCCGAGAAGCAGAGAGTGGAAGGGTGGTTCCAAGAGCTGGCAGGAGGTTGACATGGGAAGTCTCTGTTCAAGGTTAGAATGTGTTATTTGCAAAATGGAAAAGTTCTAGACACATGCTGTACAACAAGGTGCATGTAGCCAACAGGACTGCCTGGACATTTCAAAACTTTAGGGGAACATAAATCAAGGGAAACACAACACAAAAAGTTCACATACACACACAGAATCATACCACTCTTTTCACATACAGACACACCCAGTCTCATGCACACAAACCTACACCACCTAACCGTAATACAGCTTCTTCCTGGGACTATAGTAATTGGTCACATTACTTGTAAATAATTTTCTATCACCAGGACCCCTACTCTCATTCCCAGCACAAATTTGGAATCAGTTTGCCCTCTACACTAAAACCAGCAAGAATGTCCCACTTTCTCATCTTCAAAGTTCTTCCTCCCCAAGTGACTGATTCCAGAATACATACCGTTTTCACGTTCTGGGAAGGCCACCTGCAATTACACAAGAGAAAACACTATGAGGATAAGATCACAGTGATGCTCAGGTCTTTTGTTCATTTGCTGACAGTGGAAAACCTCATAAGAAACAGTGGTCCAGGGAACGCAGCAAGGGTTATCAGAGCAAACCTACTCGGGCTGAAAGGCAAGAACTTTGCTGGGAGGATGGAACTTCCAAGTCCATTTAGGTTGGAAATTACAGAATTCTTTTCCTAGAGGAAAAATCGCTGCAGGAGAGAGAGCTCCGTACTCTACAGGCTGTAATGGATGCTGTCAATTGTAATGTCCTGTGGAATCAGGCACCATGAGTTGGTAATAGACTCTCACTCCACATTCTCCCAACCAAGGGAATTGTATGTATCTGGAAGGAATACCCTCAAATATTCATAACTTCATTCTATTGAAAGAGAAATAAAGCAATATTTCTATCTCACACCAGAAAAAATCCAGCTTACCTTGATGATCCACGGAGGCTTTTCTTCTGTCCTATCATGGTGCAGGTCATCCGCCACATCCTCAGGGATACCTGGAGGGACACAGAGTAACTGTCAGGACACTGGTGATGCGGCTCAGGAATTACTCAGGGGCTTACTTCTCGATGAGGACATGGGGTGGTGTGTATGGATGTGGGAGGTTAGTAAGTGTGGGCTGAGCTGGTGTTGGGCCATCCTCTTTGGGGGATGAAGGAAGGCAAAGGACAAGAGGAAGGAAATGAAAACAGAGCTTTGGCTTTCTAGCTAAGGGGAGCCTAATCAGAAGGGAAGGGTCGATCTAAAAAATGGTAAACACTAAAATGCATGCTCTGTTTCAATGACACAGACCCATGACCCATCCTGCCTCTTTTGAGCTTCTGCTAAATTGCCACTGTCTCTTGATTCTTCCCAGATCACTCTTTCCCCAGCATCCACAATGCCAGCTACTGCATTTATCATGTCTTCTGTTGTATGATATTTTATACTTGATTAACAGCAACCTCTTTAAAGGACTGAATTCAATCCTAGACAAAATATGCTATATTTATTCACTAATCACTTGTCTTAAAGAAAATCAAATCCACAAGATTTGACAAAACTGAAATCCTACCATTTAGATACAGCCACTATCAATCGTATCATATTTTTCTCCCAGTCTTTGTTTTCTATACAATGTACGTATGCCCACTGAGTCATGGTCTGCCCATACTCTAGGGAGCTGTTCCATAAGTGGGACACTTCGTTATGAAGAGGGAGCCCGGACTGAGCACAGCCTGTCTCTAACCCAGCTGTGCAGGAGAAGTGTACAGGCTAACAGTCAGGTTCCACTTTGAGTCCTTGGGTGTGGGCTACAGGAATTGACCAATGCTAAGGCTTATGGTAATGTTATCCAATACAATAAAATAGCTCCCTGATTCTTATCTGCTTTTGGCCTTGTTTAAGCAATGACACCAGCACTGACAGATATGACCTGTACTGTATACATGGGGTCTCACACCTCTCAGAATCTGTGAGCTGACCAGGAGAATGCAGGTCCTGAGGTGAACTTCACATTACTGACTGTGCCAAAGTCAACTGATAAGCCCACCCATAGCTGCCCTGGATTCTGTGACCACTAAGGCCACCTGATGGGCAAGGTCTGGACCTTTGGAGATGCTAGGACTTCCAGCCAAGGATACGGATGCAGGGACTCCCTTGCTCCACGACTGAGGATCCCTTGGCTGAGTGGTAAGTGCAGGTCAGGGATCCAGAGCACCCACATTGGGACCCACCCCTGGGTTCTCAGTTTGGCTTTTCCACTTAGGAGGTCAAGAGCTTAGAACATTTATCTCTGCACCATCTCCTTCTGAGGAAAAGGAATATTAACCAAATCTGGGCAACAGCTGTGTTGAGGGAAGAACAAGGTAGTGTACAGACAGTGTGCAGTGGTGATGAGCTTTGTTGACAGGTGAACTGTGCTGTGTAAGAGGGAAATATCTCCTCAGGAAACACACACACGCTCACGCATGCAGGTTCACAATCACACCACATAGGCTCACACATGGACCCCACCCCAACCCTGATACACACAAACCCACATCATCTAAATGATGCAGTTACTTCCAGGACCATAGAACTTGGGCATGGCTCTTTACTGGGAAATCAGTCTCTAGCTCTACACCCCCAGCCCTCATCCCTGTAGGGACCCTGAATCAGGGTGTCTCTCCAAGCAAAGCCAGCAAGAGAGTCCCACCTTCTTCATCATCTAGATTGTTCCTCAGCACAGGGGTGAACTCTGAATACATACCGTTTTTGTTTGCTGTCCAATCCACCTGTGATTAGAGAAGAGAAAACAGTGTAAGGATCTCAGCATCCTGTGCTCTGTGGACACAGGTATTTCATCTCTTTTTTTGTCCTCAGAAAACCAAATGGGAAACTGCTGTTGAGTCAATGGCCCCAAAAGAAACCAGAGAAGACAGCTGTGGGAAAGGCTGGAGCTTTGCCTGGAAGATCTCTCAGGTCCACTTTGAGGAGCAAATACAAAAGTCTATTTCAAGGAGGGAAATTTTCTGCTCAGGAAAGTGTGTCTGACTATACAGTTTCTAACTGATGTTGCCATTTTTTAAATGGCCTTTTGAATGAGTTATCTGTTGGGAAAGACCTTCAATCAGCATTCATCCAACCAAGCAAAATTGTATACATCAGCTGTCTTGAACATTGTAGATCTTCATATCTGAAATCAATTGGAAAAGAAAGAAATGAAGCAAACTTTTAATCTCTGATAAATAAGGGGAGCTTACCCTGGAGGTAGCAGGAGCCACTTTAATTGTCCTCACATAGGGCCGTTTCTCCAACAGGTCCTCAGGGGGCTCTAGGAGGACACAGAGTAAGTGTCAGGACACTGGTGATGCTGCTCAGGAATTACTCAGAGAGCCTCGTTAATGTGGACACAGGGTGGGAGTGTATGGATACAGGTGGTTACTGAGTGTGGACTGAGGTGCTGTTGGACAAACCTCCCTGGTGGGTGGAGGAAGGCAAAGGGGAGGAACATTTCAGAAATGAGGAAGAGAACCTTTAGCTTTCTAGCTGTAGGGAACCTAATCAATTTGAAAGTGTCAGTCTGAAAAAGCTTAAACACTAACATTGCACTATGCTTCAGTATAGAGTCCCACGGCCCCTCTGCCCATTTCAAAGTCCCTCCAAATCCCCCTTCTTCCAGAAATGTTACAAGACTATTTCAGCTTCCTTCTAATCAAATATGTCGCTCCTTCATTCATCGTCCATTCTGTTGGATTTTTGACTTATTTTATTGTGATGAAATATACATATTTATGCTTTTCATAATTTTTAAGTATACAGTTCACTAGCATTTCTTACTTTCACAATGCTGTGTACCCATCAACACAATCTACATCTTAATCTTTTTCATCATTTCAACGTAACCTCTGTACCCATTAAATCATAATCCACCTGACTCCTGCCTCCTGACCTTGGTAATTTCTACTTCCGGCGTCTGTGAGTTTGCCTACACTAGGTACCTCACACAAGTGGAATCATATAATATTTGTCTTTCTGCGCCTGCCTTATTTCACTAACAATAATATATTTTTTATATTATTTGCATCATTCATTTTGTAGCATAAGTCAATCTTTAATTCCTTTTTTTATGGTTGAAAATTATTCCATTCTGTGTATATATCACATTTTATTCATCCATTCATCACCTCATGGACTTTGGATTGTTTCTATCTTTTGGCTACTAAGAATAATGCTACTATGAACATTAGTGTACACATTTCTGTATGGCACCATAATGGTGACAAATAATATTGTACATATTTCAAATATCATTGAATATAACAACACAAGGTGTGACTCTTAGGTGAACTATGGACTTTTCATTAGTAAAAATATACTTATTACATTGTTTCACTAATTGTAACAAATGTACTTCACCTATGCTATATATTATTAATAGCTGAAACTGGAGTGATAGAATACAGGTATTTTCTGTATTGCATGTACAACTTTTATGTCAATATCATCCTGTTCTAAATAATGTCTAATAATTTAAAGAAATCTCAAAACATGGTTTCAGGGAGGGATGTGTTGTCGCTAACGTTCAAAAATCAGCTAATGTCTAAACCATAACTAGAGACCATCTTCCCTCTTAAACATGAACCAAATGTTGAATTTTAAATGCATGTTTACTTCCATGGTTAAAACAGTACCAGCTGGCTTAGTAAGTTTCAATTTGAACACATGGAATAAAAGAAGAATACTGCTTAATATTTCATAGCTTTTTCTTAAATATGAGGCACTGAATCAACTAGAATTATTATTCTTGAGTGAACCTAATGAGACATTTTCCACAGTACCTTCAGCTGGGTCATTTATAGGGTGCATCCTAAAATGTGGCCGGATGCGGATCTTTTTCAGCCAGCCTGGGGTTGATATTCCTGACCTCTGATGAGTGTTTCTTCTTCTCGCATTCTGGGAGCAGCATCCTGGGAAATGCATTACAATAGAGACAACTATTGACATCTTGCTGGCAGAAGACCATGGGGAAATTAGCAATAATTTATTCACAGTTCAATCCTTTGGTCCCTTTCCTCACCAGCTGCCCAGCAGAGCCTCCTGAATCAAAGTTGGACTTAGGAAGATCTTGTACTTTGGTATGCAGTGAAAACACCCAACAGACAGGTTTTGTGGGCAAATATCTTTATTTAACTGAGAATGTCTAGAAACTCAGCAAACCATTGGGACCATGACTGACGGACTGGATTCAAATCCCGTTTAGAAGAAGCATGTACTTGGGAAAGATATGTAGATCCCTCTTTGCCTCAGTTCCCTGTTCTGAGATGTAGGAATGTTAATATGGCCTAAGTTTAGCATTATGTCATGTATCCAAAAATGATTGAATATAGGTAAAATGTTTGAAAAATAAAGGACCGGTGCTTCACAAATGCGCTATACGTGTTCAATCCTGAATGATGGCAAGAAGAAGCTGGACATTTGGTAGCTGTTGAAAGCAGAGAAGGGATTTGACGGCTCCAAGTAAAGGGGGGATTCAAGCTTACTCTTCAGCTTTTTCATGGGAACAATGCTTTACAGCTCATGGAGAATATCCATTATCATGTCTGACACCCAGCCCTGTTGGGGGTGAAGGGGAGGGCAAAGTGGGGGCTGTAACCCATATGTTATGGTGGAGGGTGTGGAAATTTAGAGATAAGTGACTGTCCAAGAGTCACAACCATGATGAATGATGGATCTGGGACAGGACAGACCCCTGGACCCCTGAGCCAGGAGTTCCCCTCACTCTCTCTCTCAAATTCTCCTGCCCCAAGTTTTCTGTGGGTGAGAGCTGATGCCCTGGAGGAGCTGCCTGAGCCTAGAAAAGAACCCAAATCCTTACCCTACTTTTCGTCTCTATATTTCTATCCCTCATTCAAAATACATCAGTTTCTTACCAACAAAGCTCCCCTGAAGGACCACAGGAATTCCAACTGTGTCCGTTCTCCCCAGCCTCTTCATACCGTCAACTATCTCACAAGCATCCTTCACAATGACCAGCTCACCATGTTGAGTGACCAGTGGTCTGTTACATTCCTAGGTTGCCTCAGAGCTCAAAACCTCTAAGCAAAAGGCCACATGATGGCTCTACCAAGAATCAACTTCCCTTCAATTGACCAAGTTTGGATGAATAGTTATCATGAATTAACTGGGGAGGTGGCCATCTCTGCTGGGCTTTGGTGGCTTAGTTAAGTCTGTGATGCTCAAAGTCTCACTGACAATTGATCTGAGCACCCATTCGAGCAGCCTGGACCAAGGGCTTGCTAAGAATGGGCAAGCGTTCAAGTCCTTCCTCACTAATATTCCGGCTCTATAAACTCATCATTTTCTAGACCCTGTAGTGGAAGGCAATAGAATCCCACATTCTTTTTGAAAGTCATCTCCATACTCAGAGGCTGGAGACCCCACCCCAGGATTCTCCTTGAGAATCACCAGACAGACCCTCCTTCCCTCAGTGACCAAATGTTCATTCCACTAATGTGATGGCACTGGCCCTTCTCACCAAACTCCCTGGCAGCCCCCAAACAGCCAGTGATCTTGTCCACAGCAACCCATGGAAATCCAACCAGTGAATCCCAGGTTCTTTCCTTTATAAAACTCTCTGGATTTAGACCTTGAATATTTGGTTTCAGATTGACAGCTACATTTAGAAGAGCTGAGCTGTAATTCCCCTTTCCTCCTATAATGACCATTGCTGAGGAGATATGAAGATTCTCCTGCTTCAGTAAAAGCATAATGAGTGAGTTCCCTTTATCTGTTCTCTGGTAGAGTGTGTACAAAATTGGCATTTGGAGATAGTATGTTTTTCTAAATTTAGGAAAATATTTAAGGCAGCTGGCTTGATAGAAGAATCAAAAATATAACTTAAGTAATATAACAAACTATAAAATATATTTATAACTGTAGATAAATGTGGTAGAAATCAAAAAAGAAAACAAAAAAGATGAGGAACATATATCAGTAAAAGTTAACCAGCACATTTGAAGGAACAGCCTTCAGAGGATGAATATGAACCTACCTCCAGAACAATTCAGACTGTCCATTTTCAAAGTCTCAAGGGGTGAAAGTGAGAGCTTCTCATCTGTCACCGTATGTGAACCTCTCAGTTCACAGACTGGCAGTTGGAATGGAATGCCAAGATGTGCATTATCATATTACCATAGTGACAGGTCACAATAGAACTTTCAGAATGAACTGGACTCTGCACAGGATGGGTCCAACTGCTGTTGTCTAGAAAGTGTGTTTCCAAGGACAAGTTTGGCTCTTCAGAGTAAACATTTTATTTCCGAAGTTGAATCTCAGGCGCACAATTTACTCTCTCATTAAGAAAATAATTTATATGGGAGAAAATGATCTGCCCCCCCAAATACAGTTGA
This sequence comes from Hyperoodon ampullatus, assembly GCF_949752795.1. Lineage (NCBI taxonomy): Eukaryota > Metazoa > Chordata > Mammalia > Artiodactyla > Ziphiidae > Hyperoodon > Hyperoodon ampullatus. Next base: position 131,111,208 of record NC_136915.1, read on the forward strand.
TAGTGCACATTTCAGGGTGAAGATGGACAAAGGTAACACGTTGAGAATAAAAAGAGGTTCTATTCTTCACTGAAATATCATCCTGTTGCTGAACGCAAGTCCATGTGCCTGACAAACAGTGAGGCCAAACAATACCAACATGTCGAGTTTGGAGCATTGGAGCAGAGAAAGGTTTACTGCAGGGCCATGTGAGGAGATGGGCGGCTCATGCCTTAGAAAACCCTGAACTCCCCAAAAGCTTTCAGCAAAGCCCTTTCATGGGAAAGGTAAGGGAGGGGTGTGGTTAGTTGCTTCAAACTTCTAAGGTCAGATCCTTTTTTCTTGAGGTCAGGTCATGGTCAGGTCACGATGTTCCTGTAAGCCTCCACCAAAACAAATGTTACTCTCTGTACTGACAAGAAAGGGCAAGGTCCCAAGGCTCAACTCTTGCTCTCCAGAGTCCAGGTCCTGGCCAAGAGGAGGGGGTCTGTGTGCAGGCTGGTTACCCTGCCCGGGAGTGTCTGTCCATCAACCAGTCTGGGTTCTCCCACCAGTGCCCAGGCCTGCTTGAAGAAGCAGATCTCAGGTGGCGGTGCCCTCCAGGCCAGGTCCCCAGACCCTGCCCAGCCTTCATCACTGAGGGAGCCAGGCGCCCAGGACCCTGCCGGCCCTCAGGCTTTTCCTTTAAACTGGAGAGAATCATTTGTAGCAAATACCAGTCAGGTGAATTCCCAGCTGCCAACAACTGCCCTTTGACGAGAACAGCCCAACCGCAGAGGCGGACCTGAAGTAATGATGTGCAAAGTCCTTGCAGCTGAACCTTGACCTCTGGCCTCTTCCTGGGGTGGACAACTGATCAAAGCTGGACCAAGTTTTGAAACTTGAGCAGAGAGTCTGAAGCCGCTTGAAGCTCTTACCTGGATGACAGTGTCCGTGTACTGCAGGTGCTGAGGCCTCTGTGCACCACGACCCATGGGGACTGCTGCTGCCATTAGGTCGCCGAGGCAGGGACGGGGGTAGGTTCACGCCTGCCCCGCCCCTATTACAATCTCCACCCATTTCTACTCTTCCTCCCCACACTTTTCTAGATAAAATAATTTAAAATGTAAGATTTAATCTTATTATAAACAAAGTTAAGTTTTCATGTCTAATGTCCAGTTGTATTCTTAGTGTCCTATAAATTCGGTTTTTCTCCTCACAGAAATTAATATTTTTGCCACGTATTGCAAGTATATTTCCAATTTGTCACTGTCTTTTTATCAGTTACTTTTACTTTTATCATGAAGACATTTATTTTCTTTTCAAAAATCAGTAATTCAAATATTTTTATTTGTTACTTTTGGCTGTGAGAAAGGTAAGGAGGAAGAATAGTATGACTAATATTCATATTAAGGACTAAATACTCCTTTAGGAAAATATTTTACTAATTAGGAAAATAACTACAGGTTATGTTACATTAGTTCTGCCTTCAAGGTGCCCACACTCTAGTGCCATGAAGATATAAATCAAATTTAGAGCCCAATTATAATAAATAGCTCAATCCAGGTGACTTGTAACACCCATTGCAATGTTTGCACTTCAAACTGTTTTATGTGATTCCCTAATTATATTATATGGTAACCTAATAAATGATCTCAAATCCATTAGATAAAAGGCATGATAAAAAATTAAGAAATAGACTTAGTAAAATAAAGGGTACCATGGCAAAATAATGTGTTTCCCTTGATTTATAAACCCGTTAATCTTGAATGAACATTTTGGTAACATTTCATCTGGTTTGTGAGTCCATTTTACAAGTATAAGCAGTTCACTTGGAGGAATTTTGTTGATTCCTGCTGGGTTTAAAACTTCAGTTAAGTGACTACCATTCTATTTCTCATGAGAGCTAGCTTAACTTCTTCCATTTTTCTTCGTAATTCTCATCTTTGAGAGCAGGAACATGTTGGTTGGAATAATTTTGCATCCCAGTAGGAGCAATTATACATTTTCTCATGTGATTGATACTGCACGCAAGTCTATTGGTGATCAGTAACCTGCGCCTTGTAATTCCTTTAATTTCATTTATATTCAGCTGGGAAAGGAGCCAGATTTCTCCTGGCTTCCACACACTCGCTGATGGTTAGACAATAAATAAGATTTTTATTTTCCTTCCTGTACTTGTAGGCTTGTCGGCTATAACACTTTCTTCTTTTTGCAGCATTTTCTGTCACTATCTTTATTTTTAAATTAAGTGTATTTTATTTTGTGCAAAGGACCCCTTCAGCTTCAACAGAGAAGTTTCACTCTGCAGTGTTTTTGTTACTATTCAGTCATATTATTTTAAACTTTATTATTTCTTCTTTCATCTAAGGGTTACTTACAAGAGTAAGTTTATTTCTCCCTAACTTCAGATGTGGTTGTTCCTTAGTAATCCCTTTATATCAAACACCAGCTTAATTGTGTTCTGGTCAAGAATGTGTTCTTTAGGATACTGGTTCTGGGAATATAATAAAACTTGCTTTATTACCTTGTAGCTGATTAATTTTTATGGATATGCTATGTTTGCTTGAAAATGATATACATTCTACATTTGTTAGGTGTCATGTTCTATCTATACTCATTATATCAAGATCTTGTTTAGTTTAAATCTTCTATATCTTTATCAATTCTTAACATCTTGTTAATGTTCCTGGCTTGGATTTAAGTTTTTTTTTCTTCTTAGCATTTCTACATTGTTACATTTGTATATATGTGGTGCTATTATTAGATGCATACATATTTATAATTTATACTCAGTATGATTTTTATCATCCTGATGACTTTAATACTACTATTTAACGCATTGTTTGTTTGACATGAACACAAATACATCATTGATATTTTAAATATTTGGTTTGCTTATAAATTTATGCTCTTTTAATTTCAAATTCTAAGTTTTTTGGGTTTTTTTTTAATTTACTTAGGGCCTAAAACTTATCCCCTTGCAAAAAAGCATATAACTTTATTTTTAAAATGACATTGATTTTTTTTAACCTGGATTATTTCTTTGGCACATTTAATTTCACATATATTGATTCATTCTTACAATCTTATTTTACTTATTTAATGTTTTCTATTTATCTGATTTTCTACATTTGTTTTGTTGGTTAGCATGTAGTTGCATATACTTGGGTGTGTGTGTGTGTGTGTGTGTGTGTGTGTTTTAGTGTAACTTTTCAATTTTGGATTGATTTCACTTATATACTACTCTAATTCCATTTCACACAACTATTTTATTTTTTTTGATTGAAGTATAGTTGATTTATAATGTGTTATTTTCTGACAATGTGATTTGGTTATATACATATATATATATATATATGTATATATTCTTTTTAACATTCTTTTCCATTATCGTTTATTACAAGATATTGAATACAGTTCCCTGTGGTACACAATGTGTCCTTGTTGATTATCTATTTTATATATAGTAGTGTGTATATGTTAATCTCAAACTCCTCATTTATCCCTCCACTCCTCTCCCTGTTATCCCTTATGGTAACCATAAGTTTGTTTTCTAGGTCTGTGGGTCTATTTGTTTTGTAGATAAGTTAGTTTGTATCATTTTTTTCAGACTTCACAAATAAGCGATATCATATGATATTTGTCTTTTTCTGTCTGGCTTACTTCACTTAGTATGATAATCTCTAGGTCCACCCATGTTGCTGCAAATGGAATTATTTCATTCTTTTTTGTGGCTGAGTAGTATTTTATTGTATATATGTACATCTTCTTTATCCATTCATCTGTCGATGGACATTTAGGTTGCTTCCATGTCTTGGCTATTGTGAATAGTGCTGCTATGAACACAGAAGTGCATGTATCTTTTCAAATAGAGTTTCCTCCAGCTACATGCCCAGGAGTGGGATTGCTGGTCATATGATAGTTCTATTGTTTATTTTTTTAAGGAAACTCCATACAAGTTTCCATAGTGGCTGCACCAATTTATATTCTCACCAACAGTGTAGGAGGGTGCCCTTTTCTTCATACCCTCTCTAACATTTATTATTTGTAGAATTTTTTGATGATGGCCATTCTGACTGGTGTGAGGTGATATCTCATTGTAGTTTTGATTTGCATTTCTCTGATAATTGGTGAAGCTGAGCATCTTTTCATGTGCCTTTTGGCTATCTGTATGTCTTCTTTGGAGAAATGTCTATTTAGGTCTTCTGCCCATTTTTGGATTTGTTGTTGTTGTTGTTGTTGTTATGCATTGTACGAGCTGTTTGTATATTTTGGAAAGTAATCCCTTGTCAGCCGAATTGTTTGCAAATATGTCCTCCCATTCCATAGGTTGTCTTTTCATTTTGTTTATGTTTTCCTTTGCTGAGCAAAACTTACAAGTTTGATTGTGTTCTGTTTGTTTATTTGTGCTTTTATTTCTATTGCCTTGGGAGACTGACCTAAGAAAACGTTGGTACAATTTATGTCAGAAAATATTTTGCCTAAGTTCTCTTCAAGGAGTTTTATTCTGTGATGTCTTATATTTAAGTCTTTAAACCATTTTGAATTTATTTTGGTGTAGGGTGTGAGGGTGTGTTCTAACTTTATTGATTTACATGCAGCTGTCAAACTTCTCCAACATCACATGCAGAGAGACTGTCCTTTTCCCATTTTATATTCTCGCCTCGTTTGTCAGAGGTTAATTGACTATAGGTGTGTGGGTTTATTTCTGGGCTGTCTATTCTGTTCCACTGACCCATATGTCTGTTTTTGTATCAACACCACACCGTTTTGATTACTGTAGCCTTGTAGTATTGTCTGAAGTCTGGGAGAGTTACACCTCCAGCTTTGTTGTTTTTCCTTAGGATTGCTTTGGCAATTCTGGGTCTTTTATGGTTCCATATAAATTTTAGGATTATTTGTTCTAGTTCTGTGAAAAATGCCATTGGTAATTTGATAGGGGCTGCATTAAATCTGTAGATTGCTTTGGGCAGTATGGCCATTTTAACAATATTAATTCTTCCAATCCAAGAACATGGCATATCTTTTCATTTCTTTGAATGATCTTCAAATTCCTTTATAGTTCTCAGAATATAGGTCTTTCACCTCCTTGGTCAGGTTTATTCCTAAGTATTTTTCTTTTTATATGATTTTCAAAGAGATTTTTTTTAACTTTCCCTTTCTGATATTTCATTATTAGTGTAAAGAAATGCAACAGATTTCTGTATGATAATCCTGTATCATGTTACCTTGCTAAATTAATTTATCAGTTCTTGCAGTTTTGGTCACACTATTTTAGATATTATATACTGTATTTTTTATCTTACAATGGCTACTTTATAAAATAGTACATGTTAAAATGTTAATTATTACTTTCCAAATTATACAATAAATCCAGAATTCTTTAATTCCAATACGTTATCCTGACATAGTTTTTACTTTACTTCTGCAATACAGTAAGCCCCCTACATATGAACTTTCAAGTTGCAAACTTTCAAAGATGCAAACGTGCATTCGCATGTCCAATCATGTAAGTTACTTCATGTGTCTGGCTTCCATTGTCACGTGCATGCGTCCTCTACAAGTGGTTGTGCTTTTGTGTATTTTACTGTACAGTACTGTATACAGTATAATAATACAGTATCTTTATTTCAAGCCCAGGATGTTTGGAAGCAAGCATAAAAGCAATGGTATATAGCCGTTGTATTAGTTGGGTACCTAGGCTAAATTTGTCGGACTTACGAGCAAATTGGACTTATGAATGAGCTCTCAGAATGGAACTCATTCATATGTAGGGGACTTACTATAATTTATAAGTATAAGCATTAGATGTAAATGTGATATTTTCATATACTCACAAATAGCTTTGACCAACATGATTACATTTTCAACAGTAATTCTTGTGTTAAAAATCATTATTTGATGGAGTAAATTTGAAGACGTAATTGGCTTTATTCAATGATTCATGAATTGGGCAGCATCCCATCTAGCAAGCAGAAAGTAGCTCTGAGGAGCTGCACAAAATGGAAGGCTTTTATACACAGAAGGGGGCAAAAAGAAGTTTCTAACAAAGTATTATTTCAAGCAAGGTCACCTTTTTGGGGGGGATGTCACCTGTCTATGAGGCAGATTATCTCACTGGAACTAACCAGGAAATTCCAGAGTAACTGGTTAAAGTCACATCCCTGGAAGAGGCTGCAACTGTTAGTTATTAAGTCTTGGTTTGATGACGTGGGACTTAGTACAAGTGGCTCCATTTTAGGCCTGTTGTTACTTTTTAAACACTTGTAACTGAGGCCTTTATTGTCAGATTATTTTCTTTGTATATAAAGTTCATTCTTAGAAGTTTCTTTAGTGTAATTCTACTGCTAATAAAATTTCTGGGCTCTTTTTTTTGGTGTGAAAATGTGTTTAATTTGATCTAAATTCTGAAAGGTAATTTCACCTTGTATAGAATTCTACAATGGCCGTTATATTTAAATATGTTGAGGCCATTGTTCTATTATCTGTTTTATTTTATTACTTTTTGCTATTGAGAAAATATACAATGAGGACAAATTATTTGTCTGCCTTTTACCATTCTTACCATGTTTTTTTACCTGTAGACCTAAGTTATCATCATGTCTCATCTGGTTTCCTGTGATAAAATTCTACCTTTAACTCTCCCTGACTACCCTCTCCCCCAAACATGCATTATCTATTACTATGTAGCAGTTGGGTTATTCCTTTTAAAGTATGTGTCACTTCCCTGCTTAGAACCCTCCAGAGAGCTCTCTTTTTTATACTGAGTCAAATCCAAAATCATTACAAAGGTCTGGCCCCACCTGCCTAGTTTCATTAACTCTCTGACCCTCTCTTTCTTATTTCTCTCTTTTGCTAACTTTGCTCCAGGCTCTTTGTCCTCTTTGTTGTTCCTTGACCAAGCTGGGTAGGCTCCAACTTCAGTGTCTTGTTACTCATTTTCATTCTTCATAGAACAATTTTTTCCCCCAGACTTGCAATGTTTAACTCCTTCATTGCCTTCAAGATGTTCCTCAATGTTAACTTCACATGGAGTACTGTCCTGACACCCACATTTGAAATTTCAAGCCTTACTCTTAGCACTTCCAGTGTACCTGACCCTACCCTGATATTATAATTCTTATAGCATTGTAACAATAAAGTGTATTTATTTGTCATGCACATAATTCATTTTCTTTCCCTTCTTCTATACAATGTAAGCTCTACGAGGGCAAATTTTATCTATTTTAGGATATTGCCATGTGTCTTGAGCAATGCCTAACATAGTCATCAATTTGTTAAATAAATTAAGGGATTTTGGGCTATCACTTTTATCTGCTTTTTTTCTCCCCCAATTAGAACTGCCCAAGGTGTTTTTGCCACTACATTGAATTTTGAATCATGGTTGAATAACCCATGTTAACAAACTCTTCCATGCGGCCTTATCCTTACATCCCTCCTGCCCAACACCATCAAGAAACAGTCTCACACCCCACAGCTGCAGGAGATGGGCATCTCCTATCCTGGAGGCTCTCTGGCTTTCAGAACACGCCATAACCCCAGTTCTTTATCGTAAATTTTAGACAGGTTATACCATTCCTTTAGTCTGTAATGTGTTTTTCTGAAGCAGGGATTGTACTTCTCTGCTTGGGCTTCAATTAAAGCTGCCCTGGTTTGGTCTATAGAAAGTGGTGTTCTGTGAGACAGAGGCAAAAAGCAAACCTCTTGAAACAGCTTACTCTGTGCTTCTCCTGACACACAATGTCTGTTTTCTTCTCCAAAGGTAGAAGGGGCCATTTCTGCCAGCTTGGAGCATTCAGGGGAATTTGGGGATCAAAACCTCTGATCATTGCCTTTCCATGTTTCAGTGACCTACACGTCCCACGTGAAGGCTCTGATTTAGACATAGGAGGTTATCCTGCCAGGAAATTTAGTCTCATCTGTAGTGCTGTCACCCTCACTGTTGGTTCCTAAACAGGATTTTTGGCAAAGTCAGACCCACCGCTGCAGGAGATGGGCCTCTCCTATCCTCGAGGCCCTGTCTTCAGCCTGACTTGTTTTATTTTTACAAAGTTTTAATATAGTCAAAAGATTCAGTCTTAGAAAAGGAGGATTAAGAAGGAAAGGAACTGGAAGCAGAGAAAGAGGGAGATGAAAAACTAGGCGAACTGGCCATAGCTTCTTAACAAGTACAACTGCTCCATTTCAAGACTTCTTTGGATAGGCATATAATAGCTTTCTTTGAGTTAGGAAAGACCCGCAGGAAAGGGGAAGGTTTTATCTGATGGTTCTTCTCACTTTGTAGTGAACACAGCTTAAGGCGGCCCCAGTGCGGCACCTCCTTATATAAAGCTGTTGGAATGCAAGGGGGACCTGTTATTTGCACCTGACTAGAGATATTAGGCTGCCACTTCCTTGACTGAATTACTATTTATAGCAAAGGAGATGTGATGTCACTTCTGTGATTATGTTTCACTATATAAGACTCTGTCTTAGCAGAATGTAAAGTTACTACTTTGGTGGCCTTAAGAAGCAAATCACCATTCTGGGAACTGAACTGCTTATGAAAAGGGCCACATGGCAGGGAAATAAGGACAGCCCCTGCCTCCAGTCAACACCCATTAAGAAGTGAGGAGCCTCGGTCATGCAACTGCAAGGGAATGGATTCTGCCAACATCCTGCCAACATCCAATTTTGGAGGAATGGGTTTGGAAGCACACGCTTCTTCAGCCAAGCCTCCAGATGACAATGCCAACCAGACGACAGCTTGCTTGCAACCTTGTGAGAATGTGAACAGACGACTCACCTTAACTGTGCCCAGGCCCTGATGATTAAAACTGAAAAAAAAAAAATTGTCTTGCTTGACGCTACTAAGTTTCTCATAAGTTCTTACTCAGAGATTAAAAATGTATATATGTATATAATATCCAATTGGAAAAGTCCCACTCTTATGGTCCTTAACTTCATCATCTGGCCTCTCCAGAAAGACACTGGGAACCTAGGGCATTACACCCATTCACTGTGTCCAATCTGGTAGCTGGGTGGGTCCAGAAATCTCTGTGTGCCCTTGCGTGTGCTGGGCTTTTTGATCTGTAGCTGCGGTATAGACAGAAGTACCCCTACGGTTGCACTCTATGGCTTTAGAGTAGACTGTAATTTTTATTCCCGGTCACTCAGTTTCCAAATGTCTAAATTATGATAGAAAATATTATGACACAGACAAATAATTCATTTATTTGTTAATCAACTTAGTCAGTTTACAGGGACTTCTTCAATGCTGTGTGCAGTGATAAAATGGTCACCAAGAGCATCCGTGGTTCCTGCCTTCATGGAAGTTAAAGGCTGGTGGACAAGGTAGATAGAGATCAAATTATTCAACAAAAGAATTACAACCTTTCTAGGTGTTACAAGGAGAAAATTGAGCTGTCAGTATAAAGAAATTTGATATGTCATAATAATTAATAACTATGATTTTGTTTTCACTATGTTCCCAACACTACTCAAAACATTTTCTACGCATTAAACCTTTTTATCCTCACAACAACCATATTAGGAGGAAAACTGAAGCACAGAAATGTTAATGTATTTACCCAGGGCCATACAGCTAGTAAGTGGCTGAGCTGGGAGCAAATCCCAGACATCTGGGGCTACAGCCTGAGTTCTTAAGAATTACCCAATACTGCATCAAATCTGGCTGATGACATCAGTGAAAGTTTCTCTCAAAAATAATAGATTTGAAAGATGAAGACAGTATTTTAACAAGAAAATGGGGTACTATATTTTAGGCATTGTAAATGTTATGTGCAAAGGCCATGGGATGGAAGAGAATAAAGCATTTTAGAAAAACTTGAAGGAAAGAACAGCTGGTTTGGGATATCAGCAGAGTATGATGCAAGACAAAGCTGGACAGATTTAAGCTCCATTAAAGTACCTCTTGAACAATGCATGGCTCTTAAAAGCCTGTTCCTCTGGTCACTCCCTCCAATGTTTTATTGTTACCTATTTACCTCTTCTGTTTAATCACAGCTGCTAAGTAATCATTATCATTATTGATTGATGTCAACATAATTGTCCTTCTTTCTTCTCATCATTATAATTGCATTCCACTCCTGCATTTTTTTTTATGAAGACTATCCATAAATATTTCCTTCAGAAGCCAGCTATGGTTATAAGGAACTGTAGGACTTTATTTTTCCCTCACCCTAGAATGAGATTTTAGCACTGTATACAGCTCTAGATTGAGTCCCAAGACCTCTGCCTTGGTCCCCGTGTGGGCCGTGAAGCCTGAGCACTAACTCTTGGATCCAATAACTCCTCAGCATAGCTGCAGAAACAGTTTGTGAGTCAAAGCTACTATGGTTTTCAGCAATTTGTCTTCTGCTGAAATATGGGAATTTCCTTTTCTTTTGTAACTCCAGGCGTACTTTTTAACAAACATTTTTGTTATATTTTATCTGGCATTTTATATTTCTTATTAGTATTACAGTATAACCTAGTCTTTCACATCACAGGCATTGCAAGTCTTAGTAACATGATTTTGATGAGGCTAAATCGTGTCTATATAGTTAGAACAAGGTCACTGAGATTATACTTGAATATGAAGCGATATTGGAAGTTATACCATATTAAAATTTTGATAAATCCTTTAAAACTTTTTCTCTCCTAAAATATTAAAATTAAGAATTAGTAGGACTTTTTAGACTTCCCTAGTGGCGCAGTGGTTAAGAATCCACCTGCCAACGCAGGGGACATGGGTTCAATCCCTGTTCCGGGAAGATCCCACATGCCGTGGAGCAACTAAGCCCGTGCGCCACAACTACTGAGCCTGCGCTCTAGAGCCTGCGAACCACAGCTACTGAAGCCCGCGCACCTAGAGCCCATGCTCGGCAACAAGAGAAGCCACCACAATGAGAAGCCCATGCACCGCGACAAAGAGTAGCCCCTGCTCGCTGCAACTAGAAAAAGCCCGTGCACAGCAACAAAGACCCAACGCAGCCAAAAATAAAATTCATTAATTAAAAAAAAAGAATTAGTAGGACTTTAAAATGATTATAATTGCACCCCAAAACCTGCCCCAAAATCCTCCGCTCACACCTAACTTTAACAAGAACACACTTGATAAAGTTAACACATGTATGGAGATGTACAGAGTGAAAACCACCCTGGAGGCCCAGCCCACATCACAAATCTAAACCTAAGTCAGCCTGTGCTTACGGCTTGACATCATTGTCAAGGAAACCTAATACCAGTCACAATCCTCCAACTCAGCATTAGCTAGCTTAACCTTACCCTAGAAAATGGCACCTGCTTGCCTTATCAGGAAAGCCCGACCTCCTAGCCGATCATGCCATTTGCATGCTGCTTCTTATAATGTTCCAGGAAACTCGCTCTTGCTCAAAATCCCTCGGGAAGAAAGCTGCACTGCTTGTGAGGCATGGTACTCCTCAATCCATGGGTAGTTCCTCCTTTAATAAGGACTTCAAACTCATTACTAAATCATGTTATTTTTGTCATTTAACACATTCCCTCTGCTTTAAGAACTTGGGAAAAGACCACATGTCAACATATATCTTTTAAGTTTTGATATTATCAGTTATCTTAATGTTTGCCAAGTTAGTGGTTGACAGATATTATTTTACTGAAGCCTTAGTGTGCATTTCCTTGACTATACATCTTCATGAGGATATTAGTCATGCTTTGGTAAATTGTTCGTGAGATTTGCCAGTTATTTGATTGGTTTGTTTATATTTTCATCAATGTGTACAATTTCTTCATATATTTTATAGATTGATCAATTTGCAGTGTGTATCTTACAAAATATATTTTTAATATTGATCAAGCTCACATGTCTAATGTATAAAAGCAGAGAATCAATTGTTCTTTGGTTACAGTGCAATGGGTTCTTACTCCTTGTTTTCCACTTGTAATCAAATGACTTTTTCTATCTTGCTACAAGGACAATTTCTTTCCCACATAGTCTGCTAGCTGTTATCAAATGATGAGTGGAATCAGAGCATCCTTCAATTTTATTGCCCACAGCCTTTTAGAATGTGAAAATTCTGAAAAGAATTTATGAGCGAAATTTCTCTGCAGACATTTTTCCGTATATCCAATTCTTTCTTTTTTCCTACCTTTACTGATATACAACTGTCATAAGTAACACTGCATAAGTTTAAGGTGTACCACGTGGTGATTTGCCATATGTATATATTGCAAAATGACGGCCACAGTAAGATTAGTTAACACATTGATCACCTTACAAGGTTATCTTTTCTTTTTTTCTCTGCATGGTGAGGACTTTTAAGACTTACTCTCTTAGTAACTTTCAAGTATACAACATGGTATTGTTAACTACAATTGACCTTTGAACAATGAAGGGGTCCACCTGAGTATAAATTATGGTCAGCCTTCCATATCCAAGATTCTTCCACATCCTCGGATTCAATCAACCATGGACCATGTAGTGCTGTAGTGCTTACTACTGAAAAATACCCTTGTATAAGCGGAACTGCACAGTTCAAACCTATGTTGTTCAAGGGTCAACTGTATAGTCATCCTATCACACATTAGACCCCCAGAACTTATTCATCTTGTAACGGGCAGTTTGTAGCCTTTGCCCAATAAATTGTTGTACTGATTTACCAAATACAATGTTCACTTCCTGAAAGTGATGAAGAAGCTCAAAATATACTTGACTTTCACTTTAGTAATAAGCTTATCAGATTAAACTATTTTGAACTTCTAAATAAAAGCAACTGCATATATATGATCTATTAATAATTTACATATTTGAGTCCTATAAAATAATTTTACAAGATTAGTCATGAAAAAAAAAGAAAGAAAACATCTGACAGCAATTATGAGTCTTATGATGTAAACACCAATTTTTCAGAACTAGTTAATAAAGTTTGGTATAAGATATAGTTGTAAAATTCCTAAATTTTAAATATTGGGATGTATTGCTTTAAATAAGGAGTATTGTTACACATGGTGAAGTGAATTATTTGTGTCAAACTCTAACTCTACACTGAAGAGAGATAGCTCACTCTAACAGAAATCAAACGACACTAATGCCAATAATTTAAATTGTACCTATCCCTTCACCCTACATCTCTTGTTTCAACACAACAATATAAAAGATCTACAGAATTTTCTCTAATTCTATTTAAGAAACTCCTCTTAAAAATTATCCATATTTGAAAGCACAGTCCTCTCATTTATTTTCCTTTGCTTACATAAGTAATAGGTCATAATTATTTAATTTTCTCAACCAAAGAATATACTCTCATAGACGGAAGACAAAATTTATAAAATCTCAAAATATTTAAGTACCATACTTTTTTTTAACATCTTTATTGGAGTATAATTGCTTTACAAGGGTGTGTTAGTTTCTGCTTTATAACAAAGTGAATCAGCTATACGCATACATATATCCCCATATCCCCTCCCTCTTGCATCTCCCTCCCACCCTCCCTATCCCACCCATCTAGGTGGACAAAAAGTACCCAGCTGATCTCCCTGTGCTATGCGGCTGCTTCCCAATAGCAATCTACTTTGTATTTGGTAGTGTATATATGTCCAAGCCACTCTCTCACTTCGTCCCAGCTTACGCTTCCACCTCCTTGTGTCCTCAAGTCCATTCTCTACGTCTGCGTCTTTATTCCTGTCCTGCCCCTAGGTTCTTCAGAACCTTTTTTTTTTTTTTTTTTTTTTAGATTCCATATATATGTGTTAGCATACGGTATTTCTTTTTCTCTTTCTGACTTACTTCACTCTGTATGACACACTCTAGGTCCATCCACCTCACTACAAATAACTCAGTTTCGTTCCTTTTTATGGCTGAGTAATATTCCATTGTATATATGTGCCACATCTTCTTTATCCATTCATCTGTTGATGGACACTTCGGGTGCTTCCATGCCCTGGTTACTGTAAATAGAGCTGCAATGAACATTTTGGGACACGACCCTTTTTGAATTATGGTTTTCTCAGGGTATATGCCCAGTAGTGGGATTGCTGGGTCATATGGTAGTTCTATTTTTAGTTTTTTAAGGAACGTCCATACTGTTCTCAATAGTGGCTGTATCAATTTAAATTCCCACCAACAGTGCAAGAGGGTCCCCTTTTCTCCACACCCCCTCCAGCATTTATCGTTTGTAGATTTTTTTGATGATGGCCATTCTGACCGGTGAGAGATGATATCTCATTGTAGTTTTGATGTGCATTTCCCTAATGATTAATGATGTTGAGCATTCTTTCATGTGTCTGTTGGCAATCTGTACATCTTCTTGTGAGAAATGTCTATTTAGGTCTTCTGCCCATTTTTGGATTGGGTTGTTTGCTTTTTTAACATTGAGCTGCATGAGCTGCTTGTAAATTTTGGAGATTAATCCTTTGTCAGTTGCTTCATTTGCAAATATTTTCTCCCATTTGGAGGGTTGTCTTTTCGTCTTCTTTATGGTTTCTTTTGATGTGTAAAAGCCTTTAAGTTTCAGTAGGTGCCATTTGTTTATTTTTGTTTTTACTTCCATTTCTCTAGGAGGTGGGTCAAAAAGGATCTTGCTGTGATTTATGTCATAGAGTGTTCTGCCTATGTTTTCCTCTAAGAGTTTGATGGTGTCTGGTCTTACATTTAGGTCTTTAATCCATTTAGAGTTTATTTTTGTGTATGGTGTTAGGGATGGTTCTAATTTCATTCTTTTACATGTAGCTGTCCAGTTTTCCCAGCACCACTTATTGAAGAGGCTGCCTTTTCTCCACTGTATATTCTTGCCTCCTTTATCAATGATAAGGTGACCATTTCCCCAAATCTTCTAGTAGTGCTCCTTTTTTACATTCAGCACCAATTCATTATTTAAATAATTATCATTTCATTATTTTTTTTTAATTTTGATTTGGGAAGTCTAGCATGATGTAAAGTTGACACTATCATTTCATTTCAACTTAAAAAAAAAAAGTAACACCATGAAGTAAACATTGCTAAGCCACTTTCACAGGTAAGGAAACCAACACTTAGAGAGGTCAGGTAAATTTTCAAGGTCACACATCTGATTTAATGGCTAATCTGGAAATCACACATGGGCAACCTGATGTCAATATGCAAACTCTTAATTAAGCCACTTTATTGGTTTCTTGAAAACAGTGCATTCAATTGGGATAATAATCGAAAACATATGTATATTAAGAATGATAGGCATTGTGTTGTAGAAAGAACATTAGACCTAGAAAGAAAACACTAGGTTAGAATTCTGGCTCAGCCATTTACTGTGTCTGGAAAATAGGCTAAACCATATTCACCTCTGGATTTATTATTCCACATGTTTGCAGATGAATTTGTTTTGCCCTTGTACCAGCTACCTCACAAGATTGAGCATACAGATAACATTGTACTCTCTGGTCATGCTGTAAAAAATTCAGTAATTATAATTAACAACGCCAGATATGGTTTCAATTAACAAGGCTCATATATTTCTAGGCTATGTAGAGGAACAAAGACTTTCCTACCACACCTACATGTTCCCTCTTCAGCTAATCTGAATAGAATATTTCAATTTTCACATCATCCCTTAACATTGTTACAAAACAAATACATTGCATCTTCAAAACCTACTGAATATCCAAAGGGCTCATCTTTTTCAGCCTCGCAAAAGCCTTTGCCCCATTTCTACTACTTCTTTCTCAAAACCTGTTCTCTTCTTGTCTTCTTCCTTGTTTGTCACTGACTTCACTCACAGTTTTTGACAAGTCTCATGTACTGGAAATGCCTTTAAATATCAGAGAAAGTAAATTTCTTCTCTACTCATATGCTTTCTGAAAATAATCGCTATAAATAAAGCTATTTATATCTGCCACTGAACTGTATAACTTTAATCCTGATTTGATATTTGAGCTCTAAATTTTTATCTCCAACTACCACCTCTACATATCCACTTGGGTGTTTATATATGCCTGTCAAATGTTTCCAAAACAGACCAGCTGTTTTCCCATCCCCTCCAAATCCTCTAATTCAAGTCCCAATCTAAATTTAGAGTACTTTGCTATCTACACATTACTGAGGGCATAAATTTCAAAGGTTTTCTATCTTCCTTTCACTCTCTCAGGCCTCTTTACTGGCCAGTCTTTTGGCTGTGAGTCCACATTTTATTATTTCAACAGTTGCCATACGACTCTCCCAATCCAAGCCACCATGTATGTACTTTCCCCTACATAATTCAAAAGGCTCCTCATTAATCTAACTCTTTCTACTCCTGTGCCCCAGTAGTTGGTTTCCACACAGCTTATAGAGTGAGCTTGCTACATAAAAATAAAGACAAAAAAATCAAAACACAAAAAAACAACAAAGCAACAACATATGTCAATAGCTTCCCTTAGATAAAAATCCAACGTCTTTATCCTGGATTTCATAAGTCAATGGTCTGAGGACCCTTTCTGTCTTATCAACTACCTGGCCTATCAAAGGGGAGCTAACCCTTTTGCTCCTGCCACAATGGCCATGCCGTTTTTCTGCTATTTATACACATCAATCTTATTCCCATCTCAGGTTGTTTGTACTTGTTGTTCAAGATTCCTGCAAAGCGATTATTAGTTGATGGTCCCCTTTTATCAGTGTGGTCTCATCTCAACTCAGTCAGGAGTTCCTACACAACAAGGCACATTTTTTCTTTTTAAATTGGAGTACAGTTCATTTCCAATGTTGTGTTAGTTTTAGGTGTACAGCAAAGTGACTCAGTTATACATATACATATATCCACTCTTCTTTTTTTAGATTCTTTTCCCAAATAGGCCATCACAGAGTATTGAGTAGAGTTCCCTGTGCTATACAGCAGGTCCTTATTAGTTACCTATTTTATATAGCCTGGTGTGTACATGTCAACCTCCCAATGTATCCCTCCCCCTGCTTACCCTCGGTCACTATAAGTTTGTTTTCTACATCCGTGACTACTTCTGTTTTATAGATAAGTCCATTTGTACCTTTTTTTTTTTTAGAGTCCACGTATCAGCACGTGATATCGCTTATATGTAGAGGCACGTATTGTTTCTTCCTTCCTTTGTGTCTCCTCTCCCTTCCCCTCTCCTCTTCTCCCCAGCCTTTCCTTCCTCCAGGTCCTCCCACCCCAAACTCTGATCTGAATAAAATCTGAACTTGCTTAGTGATTTTTGAAGCTCCCATCCCTGGTTGGAGCCAGAGACTGCTCCCTAATATATATATATATTAGGAATATATCCTCATCTATATCTGCATCTTCCAGGATATATATTTCCCCAGTCTCCTGCAGTCTGCATTGATCTAATTTTAGCTAATTAGATTCACTCGCTTTGAATTGACTGATCTAGCAACTCTCAGGACAATGGAACATGCATCTGAGAGGTGTAGCAACAGCAGCAGCAGCATCAGGTTTTCTGGGTCTGCAGCAGCAGCAGGGCCAGGGAGAGCGCTCAGCCCCTAAAGTCGCGTGGTCAGGGCACTAATTTAGTGTCTTCACTCTGGCTGTGGTTCTGCCCTCCTAGGGTCCCTCCTTCCTGCTCCGTTTTCTGAGCCCAGTTCTCCAGGCTTCTCAGGAATTCTCTGAGTTCCCCAACATGTATACACATTCTCCATCTAAATTAGAGGCAGCTTTGGTTTCTTGTCAACAGACACCTCTGAGGTAATTCTCTATTCCATTACTCAATTTTATGTTCTTCAGACAACGTATTAATACCTAAAATCCTCTTTTTTATTGATGTGTGCATTTGTTTCTTGTGCGTTTTCAATTTTTTATTCTAAGTCTGCTACGGCATTAAGAAGACACTCTAATTTAAAACAGAGAAGAGAGAAATGCTGCATGTTCTTTTCTACATAGTTTCCCTCCTTATTACACTTTGGTTTGGAAAAAAAAATGTGTGCCTCTGCTGAGGATTCAGTATATCTTTTAAATTCTCAAAAAAGTAAATCTTAACAATGGAACATACTTTTTAAAAAAATTCACTGATGTTGTTTAGGAAAGTAGAGCTAAATTGTGAGCAAATGACAGTGCAAGGTATTACAGCTTTAATTTAGATGTAAACAATTTTTCCTAATGGATCTTTAAGTTTTTTGCCACTTTTTCCTTAATTGATTTGTATTTAATTTTCTTGTGTATAGTTTAGAAGTTACTTCAGTGTTAAGTAATAAATGAAGGCATTATTTAATTATTGTATCAGCTTATGTTTCTACACTTTTCCTTGTCTCCCTAATAATGTGACATAATGAAATTGTAAAATGAAATCAACAAATATAAAAATGTACAGAAATATGTAAATTTTGAACAATGATAAATTAAATTCCATATATTTACACATATAAAATGCTTATATTTGTAGTTTTGTTCATTTTTGAAATAGTAAGTTCCCATATTTTAAGTTCTATGCATAATGCTCTTCTTGCAGTTTTTTCTGATGTATCTGTTGGGGTTCTAATGTTCACCTGTATTAATTTTGTCCTTAATGTACTCATGTGGTGTTCTAGACCAAAGATGAATTTTATGTGAAACACTTCATGGTAAACAGTACATCGGTCGACTCCCCTTTGCCCTAGTCTTTATCCACAGGGTGACATGATTAGAGACAAGTCAGCGGTCCTACAAAAGTAGGTGGACACCCCATAGGCAGGGAACAAAGATAAATGATTCTTCTCTGCTTAGAAAGACGAAGGAGGAGGTGTTTCCTTCCCTTCCTAAGAGAATCTCCCTGGAAACTGATGGGCATGAATCCTATCTCCAGCCCTTTGCTATATGAACAAAGTGTCCCCAGGGGCCAGATAACCCCAGGCTTCTCTAGGTTTTACAATTGAGTGATGTCTCTAAATTCTGGGCTTCCTTCCTTTAGAAAGATAAATACTTAGATAGTTTTCCAGTCTTCCTAGCACCTAGGAACCTTGTCCAGCCAGGCTGTAAGCATTTGGCCCTTTCAGGAAGAGATAAGGTCTTATCTGATCCTTTTGGATCAGATCAATTAACCAGATAATGGCTACAGATCTAATTCTCATGGTATGTCAAGATATTTAAGGGGGAGTGAAATCAGTCTCTAGCTTTATAGCACATAAGTTTCCATGTCCCAGAAAGTTAGAGCTCTCAACAGGAACTTTGAAAAATCCAGGAAACTTGATTTCTCCACAATATCTTTCCTACCACCACTGTGCCTGTCATTCCATCTAAGATTTTCCTAGGTCAGTCACCTTTTAATTTCAGAGACTGTCTTGCATACTTTTGTGAATTATGAGCAATAAAAAATACATGACTTTATTCTAAAGACATTTATACTTGGTTTAAGTGACAAGACACATGGCAATTAAAAAACACTATTTGAAATAATTCAAGGTGTAAAATATTACAATACATAGTTAAATGTCAAAATGGGGGTAGCAATATGTTATATAAGAAAAGATAATGGAAATATTTCTTTGTTAGATCCAGGGGGTGTATCTAGAATGTTAATAAATATCTAGTTATATTATATTATATATTATTATTATTAGATTATTATGTTTTTTTATACTGTCAAGATCATTCTGTGTAGGCATCTGTTATATTTGACAGATCATTAAATTTAAGGGGACTTTGTTTTATTTCCATCTCTTTTATACATGAGTTACATAAACTTAGAGATCTAAACTCTAATTCTCAATTTTCTTTAAATGGAAGGAATTGTGTTAGTTCATCCCAAATCATACTTAAGATGATTTATATCTAAATCTAATGTTCATGAAGGTAATTCTAAAAGTACTAAGTAGGACAAATTAATAATGTTTATGAAAGAATTTGGTCTACTTTTACAAAATAGTTAAATGACTACCACTGGATAACTTCGAGCAAGGGTGGGACAACCACTCGACAGAAATGTTGTAATGTTCTAGTATATCTGTTGGGTTCTTAATATTCATCTTTATTAAATTATTTAAGCTAACAAAGATGAATATTAAACCCCAACAGATATAACACTAAAGAGAATTTGTAGAACTGGAGAGGGTTTTAATTGGATGATGTCCAACCATACTTCTAGACCTTCAATTTTATAATAGATTGCTTCTTATTTTATATTCAAAAATCCTTTACATCCAAATTTTAACAACCAATTGGTATGATGTGGTGCCACTCTTTAATTCACAGAAGAGAGCTGGTAACACCAAAATATTTAATTTTTATTCTTCTTGAGTGTCAAACACTCTACTAGTGTGCATTTTAAAAGAAACCGCTAATAAGGAGATTCCCTCAAGACTGCAACAAGTTCTCATAGGATTTCTGTATCTTTGCTGCCATTGACTGATTATTATGTTCTCTTCTAATGTGATATGTCTTCAATTATAGAAACTCGTATAGTCTCTGACTGCACAGTTTCTGATATTACACTAAGGAATTTAGTTAGTGATTTAAACTTTTGTTCTGAAAATAAAATCAGAGCAGATTGTTTAAGTCTAAAGTATAATTTTCAACATTGAAATACCTTCTTTATTATAATTAATGCTCTCATTTTCCAGATGCCTTTATCCTTAAATAAGTCAAGATTACAATGTATGCAGCATGGTGCAAAAAAATAAAACATAAACCATACAGTTAGATGACTTAACTTCAAATATTAAAACTATTATTACAAAGGTGCCCTTGGGCAATGTATCTAATGCTTCAGATCCTCATCTCTAAAATGGAAATAATATCTACTTCACCAAGCTGAACCATGATTATTCACGTAAAATAGATCACCTAGTTTCTGGCACATATTAACATTTAATATATGAAAATACTTAAAATATTCTGAATTGAAACTCTATATTAGTTCTCTCTCTCACCCTTTTCACATTCATATGTGGCCATGATCCAACTCAATGAGATAAGTAAATTGAAAAAAAAAAAAAAGAAAAGACACACTGACATTTAGAACAGGTGAAGAAGTTATAGCATTAAAATTTTAAGACAATTAATTCAGATCACATACGTTTTTAGGAAAAGAGTTAAGTGCAGATGTGAAGTTTGAAGGTAGACCTTTCCTCTTTGCCTTGGAAAGGACCAGTCTATCACTGCTCAGGTAGGTATAGCAGAGAGGAAATTAGCATAGAGCTTTAGAAAAGGGAAGGCAAATAGGATCAGACTTATTTATATATGGTAGAGCTGTCCCTGAGGGTTCATAGTAGAAAACCTGCTACTCTGCAGAGGAACTACTCAGAAACTGAGCTGTTTAAGTGTAAATGTACCAGCAGAATTGGGCAGGGAATAGAGATTTGCCAGATTACAGGGAATAAATACACAGAATGGCCAGTGAAATATGAATTTCAGATTAGCAACATTTTATTTTTTGAATTTTAGTATAAGTATGCCCTGTGAATGCTTTGGGGACATATGTGTACTAAAAGAAGATACTAGTTGTTTATCTGAAATTCATATTTAACTAGATAGCCTATATTTTATCTGGCAACCCTAAAGGGAAAACACAGTATCATTCCCCAAAAATAAAGAGTTCACAATTTATTCTTAAATTAATCATCAATTTATACTCAATTTTGCATTTTCAATCTCGACCTCATTTTGTGATATAATGGATTTTACATCAATTTCTTCTTCCCCAAGATGCTAATTTATTTTGCATTGATATAGATAGGATTTATTTTCAAAATTTGTATATTATTACAGAATGTCCTCTTGTAATTCAATCTGTCTACTCTTTAACCACGGAAAAAATAAATGAAAGAACTAAGTGTGAACCTGTGGTTACTAATTTTCTGAAAAGATTTAGAGACACTGAGAAAGTAAAAGGAACACCTGAATATTCATATTAAACTCTCTTTAAATATTTTTAAATTTCAAGTGTTTGAAGACCTATAACCTACATGATTTAGGGAAGTTTCAGAACTAGTTTTGGAAATTAATTACAAGTTGTTTATATTCCAAAAGAGGTAATACTTAAAATGATGTATATAACCATAAGTCAAGGTTTTCTTACTTTCTTATTTCTCTTAGTGACTCTTTGGTGTTCTATTTCCTTTTCGAGAATGTGTGTTTAGAAAAGTTAGTTTTATCCTGTATTTCATAGAATCTTTCAGATATTGAATTTTCTTACTATTAATTTTGAACATTGGGTTTGTCAATGAACCTCAACGAATGTTATTTGCCCATCTATAATTAAGGGAGATATGTAGATACTTTCTCATGCACCATAAAACAATCATATGTTTTTTTTCTATAATTCTAAATACAACATAAATTTTTTCTTCTTAAATCTGAATTAGGGGTGGTCAAGCTTGTTCTATGAAGGTCCAGAGAGTAAATATTTCAGGCTTCATGGGTCTCATGGTCTCTCTAGGAACTACTCAACACTGCCATTTCAGTGCAAAAGCAGCAGTAGACAATGAAAATGAATGGGTGTGGAGGTATTCCAGTAAAATTTTACTTAAAAATCAAGAGAAGACTGTGTTCATCTAGATGTCTATAATTTAATCTAAGTATTTCCATGGGAATTCCCTGGTGGTCCAGTGGTTAGGACTTTGCACTTCCACTGCCAGGGGCCTGGGTTCGATCCCTGGTAGGGAACTAATAAGATCCTGCAAGCCGCATGGTGCGGTCAATAAATAAATAAACTATAAATAAATATTTCAAAGATAATTCATTGGAAAGAGATAAAGTACATTTTCAGTTGGCCCAGGTGTTTCATTTTCATTCCTATCTCTCTCTCTCTAAACATTTTTTACCATCTTTTGTTTCTTCTCCACTTAAGACACAAACTCTTGCCACTCTGGGCCCATGTCTGATTCATACCAATCCTTTTATTAGAAATAAGTCCATTATAAGATAGACTAAACAACCAACAAACAAAACACACACAAAATCATAAGATATCTATCATGTATCACTACACATGATGCTCTGTCTTTTCTACTTGGATTTACGGCTCTACATAGTGAAGTCTGTGGATGACAACCACCTTAACCTTTCTAAGTCTCAATATCCTTTCTTTTGTAATTGGTTACATACTGGTTTTTTTTTTTTTTTTTTTTTTTGTAAATTATGCCTAACTTCATAGAGGTCAGCATTTCTTAGTTGTTATCAGGCTACAATTATCAACAGTTGTGCTACCTTGTGCAGTAAAACAACCAACTTTTGCCAATGGAACTGGAGGTGTGTTAGGAGGTGTATTCAAAGATCTGACAGGTTTTTTTGGTTTCTTTTTTTTTGCGGTACGCGGGCTTCTTACTGCCACGGCCCCTCCCGTTGCGGAGCACAGGCTCCGGACGTGCAGGCTCAACGGCCATGGCTCACAGGACCAGCTGCTCCGCGGCATGTGGGATCTTCCCGGACCAGGGCACAAACCTGTGTCCCCTGCATTGGTAGGTGGACCCTCAACCACTGCGCCACCAGGGAAACCTGATCTGGCAGTTGTTAAGTCATCCTAAAGAGTTATATGGAGAGCTCAGCCATGCCCGTTATGGCTGCCTTATTTCTCATATATCCCTAATAAATCAAATTTCTGGCTGGTCTTCCAGTCAATTATTTGTCCCAACCAAGACGGCAACTTTAGGCCAGCTGAACTGCTAGTTGGCCCATTCATTTGCCACCAAGATCTCTACTGTTACTGATGCTTCTGGGCATGAGATTTTATGTGTTTGGCTCCAAATAAAGTTAGTCCCTCAGGCAGTGAAGCTGCCTGTTTTATTCCACCCTGACAGAACAACTGTGCTGAACACAGTGGGGGTGGGGGGTGGGAGCAGCTCCAGGCAGAACACCACAGACATCCATGGCTCTTATTCAAAGTTCCATAGTTTTTCACATAGAATCACTTTCCAATTAGATGTATACCTTTAGTTGATTTCCAGAGTCATAAAATATTTTGTCCTCTTTTATTGTTTTTTGGGGGGAGTAGATTTATCTAGCCACTCACTTCACTATCTCAGAAATCCTGTTCACAGAGACTAATTTCTAAGTCCTACTCATGCGTCAGGCACAGGGATAGTCAATTTATTTACATTATTTCTAATATTAACAGCAAGCCTACAAGATATGTGTCATTACCCTTATCTTTCTAATGAGTAATTTAGGCAATTTAAGTAACTTGCCAAACCAGCAAACAGAAAAGCAAAGTATAAACATAATCATGTGTAAGAATTATATTTGAATTCATACATAAATGAATTCATATATTTTTTAAATGTTACTTATGAGAGATAAATCATGTCCGTAAATTGCTTAGCATAGCATGGCATACATATTAATAAGTTTTTGATAATTGAATGTAACTATTTTTAGATACTAAACTTAAAGTAATTGTGAAGTATATTATGTTTAGAATATAGTAATATTTAATTTTAAAAAACAAGGGACTTCTTATGCAAGTCAATTTCATCAGTTTCTTATTCTTATCCACCTTCCCCTGACATTTGTTGGCCCAGGCCACCCTACCTAATGATGGCAGTACTTGTTAAATGGATATATACGTACCAATATATAGATGGATTCATAGTGAAATTGAGCAGCACCCAGTGGGGCTCCGGGGCATGGAAGACTTTCAAACAGATGCTAATCATGGAAGGGAGGGAATGCAGAGACAAGGGAGGAGCAGTCAACAAACAACAGTGCAGCCTTGGGGCAGGGTTCTGGTGTGCCTCAAGGGATACATATAACAATATCTTTGAACTCTTTACAGAACTAAACCCCCCAATAAATGGAAGATGTTAGCATTCTTTATTCCAGATTAAAGGAACCAGAGACCACCTGAGGCCAGATTAAAGGAGTGCAGTCCCTGCACACACCCTAATCCTTAACAGTAACCCCGCCCTTGAACCATTGCTATAAAACTCCTCACCAAATCCTCCCCAGTTGGGAAACAACAGTTTTGAGATGCATGAGTCCTGTGTCCCCCTTTGCCTGGCAAAGCAATAAAGCTATTCTTTTCTACTTCTCCCAAAACTCTGTCTCTGAGATTCGATTCAGCACCGGTGCACAGAGGCCAAGTTTTTGGCATCAATACTAAGTATCATTTTTGCCATGTGTGTAAGACTAGTCAGAACAGGGAACTCAATAACGTGTTTGGGATCTAACAAAATTAAAGAAATTAGGAAAGCAAAGGGTCATGATTAAGGCAGAAAGCTCAAACCTAATGACTAGAAACGTAATATATATTAACACAAGATGAATGTTTCCAGACTTTAGAAAGTCAAATATCAAAGTTGAACTATGAATATCATTGTTAAACCATGAGCCAAAGCTGATTTTTTTCACTGAATCTGTAGTTTATAAACACAGTAAAATCAGAATCTTGAAGTTGACTTTCTTACCTGGCTTGTCAGAATTCCCAAGGTTATCTTCAACAAGAAATTCTTAGTAATTTAAAAAATCTTAGTTATTTAAAAATTAACCTTAATCAAGTCAGGCCCTTTAATATGTTAAGTCTCATAGCGTCAGGGCTATCCTAGACAATTTTTCACACCTAGATACAGAAGGAAGCCAATATATCAATTTAAAAAAATAATTTATATCAGTGAAATGTGATACACATAACACAAATATTCAAATTCTAGAGTAGGATATGAAAGCAATAATACAGGCTAACAATACTGGACATATTTTTCCTTTCTTTACATAAAGATGTATGAATTAGTTTAGGGATCTTGAATAAAATCAAATATAATTTTAGACTAGAGAACATTTACAACCATCAAGTTTCAAAAGAAATTGTTGAATAACTCAAGTGAGTCACAGAGTACAATGCATTTGATTATATTATTCTTTTAGAAGCTCACAATTTCATTATAGTTTTTAGAATGGCACATCCAATTTAATGCAACAAACATATTGCATATGTCATGAATATTTATCTATGTAAGCTCAGCTGTTAAAGGCATGAGTAAATTTCTGATTTTCTCTACATTAATGCTGTAAAGCATAGTGAAATCAAAATGCAGCAGGAAAAAGATATATAAATAAGAAGAAAAACTAATAAAATTTGATCTACATAGTAAATTGGAGCATACTACTTTCAATTTTTTTTTTTTTTTTTTTTTTGTGGTATGCGGGCCTCTCACTGTTGTGGCCTCTCCCGTTGCAGAGCACAGGTTCCGGACGCACAGGCCCAGCAGCCATGGCTCACGGGCCCAGCCGCTTCGCGGCATGTGGGATCCTCCCAGACCGGGGCACGAACCCGTGTCCCCTGCATCGGCAGGCGGACTCTCAACCACTGCACCACCAGGGAAGCCCTTACTTTCAATTTTTAAACTGACAGGTGTTAAGTACAAATAAACTAAAAATAAAGAAAAGTAAATTATTTATAATATCTTGAAGTTTACTCAAGAAAAATAAGGAAAGTCAGTCAAACATGCAGAAAAGTTAGCACATTTTTATTGATGAATATGATATGCTTCAATAAAGATCTATAGAGAAAATATAAACTATGATGTTGGATCTCATTGCTGTATCTAGTGACCAAGATAACATCAAAGTTTCCTCACCTTGTCCAAATTTTGGACAGGCTCCCTCCTGCTTCTATGCCCCTGATCTCCCTTTTCTCAGAGGTTTTACTTTGGAAAACTTGTAATTATAATTTCTTTCTTGGCCCCTTTGGGGTGTAAATTATTTAAAAGCTTCTTGTCTGTTTTAAAACCCAAGAATGTCTTCCTTAAGGACCTAGAACCTATCCCTTTGAAATGTAATCACCAACGAAGATAGTGCCCTATCTCCCAGTCTCTAGGAGACGTGTATTAGTCAGGGTTCTCCAGGGAAACAACCAGTAGGATGGATGGATGGATGGATGGATGGATGGATGGATGGATAGATAGATAGATAGATAGATAAATAGACAGACAGAGGTTTGTCACAGGAATTGGTTCATGCTCTTTCTTGGTTGTAGAAGGGACCAGATGCAACAATGTAACCTTCACCTTAGAAAGGATATCTCAGCATATCCTGCATCACTGGACCCCTAGGAAATTTTACTGAGATAGAAGACCTCTGAATTTTATTCAGGTTTATTTCCCATTCTCTTTCACACAAATATCTTACCAATATATCTAGAGTAGTTGCTACTTCTTACTCACTAGGTCCGATCAGCATAAAATTATCAATGTAATAAACTAGTATACCTTGTGGAAGGGAAGTGTAATCAAGGTCCCAGCAAATTAAATTATGACTCAGGGCTGGAGAATCAATATGGCCCTATGTAGGACAGTGAAGGGGTACTGCTGGCCTTGCCAGCTGAAAGCAAACCTTCTTGTAGACTTTATGGACAAGGATGAAGAAAAATAATTTGTTAGCTCAATAGATACATACCAGTTACCAGGGGATGTGTAAATTTGCTCAAGCAATGAAACCACATCTGGTAGGATTCTGCAATGAGTCATCATCTGGTCATTCTTCAAGATCTATCTGTGTTCGGCCAAGTTAGAGAGTTCAATGGGGATGTGCTGAGAATTACCACCCTTGCATCTTTCAAGTCCTCGATGGTGACACTAATCTCTGCAGTTCCTCCAGGTTTGTGGTACTGCTTTGGATTTACTATTTTTCTAGGTAGAGATAGTTCTAATGGCCTCTACTTCACCTTTGCCATCATAACGGCCCTCACTCCACAGGTCAGGGAACCAATGTAGGGATTCTGCCAGTTGCTCACTATGCTATTCAAATTATGCATTCTGGAACGGGGGAGATGACCACAATATGATTTTAAGGATCCATTAGACCCACTGAGAAATGGATCTGAGCTAAAACTCCATTGATCACCTGACCTCCATAAGCAGCTACTCTGACTGGAGGGCCACAGTAACATTTTAGGTCTCCTGGAACTGGTCTGTCAGTTCAGAGCCAGCATCCAGTAGTCCCTTAAAGTTCTGATTATTTCCTTTTCCTCAATCAGTGCTTACCTTTCAAAAGGCCTTAAGTCTGTTTGGGGAGGTCTGGGAGAAAGTTTAACATTGAAAAAAAATTTTTTTTCCAGTAGTGTATCAGGGTCCTTCCTTAAAGGCAGCTGGCCTTTCCCTTCATTCAAGGGGTTCTTGGTCTATGAACTGGCTCAAGTCTGGGAATTGACTGAGAGGTTGTGACTCTCTGTTTTTATGATGTGAGCTAGACTCTTGTTCACTTGACCTAGAACTTTTCTGCTTATACAAATCAAGTAAGAATTTAGTAGGCTTTCTATCTATTTCATTTCTGGGAACACCAGGCTTAACTAGCCAACGTCAGAGGTCAGATTATTTTGATTGTAGATTTGACTCTTCTGTTCAGTATGGTAACCATGCCCACTTTGTCTATGGTGGTTGAGTGCCATCGCTTGACCTCTGCTACCCCGAGGTCCAACTACTCCCATTGCATTTAGGTCTTCCAGTTGAGTGGCTGATTCTCACTCTAAGGTCCAGCCTACAGAGAAGAGTGATTATAGAGCTCTTGAAGCATGCTGGGCTCCTCTTACAAACTGGTTTCTCAAAATATTGGTGAAAAGTATGTCTTCTGGATCCTCCCAGTGAACCTGAGTAAATCTTAAATGATAAATCCACTCTGACATTCCTATATCCATAAGCCATTGAATCCCTTTCTCTCCAGTAAACCAACTTAGGTTAGACATTTCCAGTTTTCACATGGTAGGCCTTCTTTTGGTCCATATATCAGCCAATCAAACCACCAAACTGTTAGAGCCTTTATAACTCCCTGAGCTACATCATTAAATAAAGAATCTCTGGTTAGGGTCTATATCAGTCAATTTGACCTGATCTAACTTTATATTTCTCTCACCATTATCCCATACACTCAGTGTTCATTCCCACACATATTCTACAGAGTTGTTTGCATAAATTGGAAAACTCAAGTAGTTCTTTCGGAGTGTAGTGTACTTCCTCATGAGTCACACTTTGCATCTCACCATTGAGGGTCTGCTTGAAGTTGAGGCTAGTTACAAGTCTAGAAGTAAAGAGGGATAATGGGGGTAGGTGCTGTGGAGATTCTGCATTGTATTGCACGGCAACTGCCTCCAAGGAGGCTATTACTAATTCCTCAGCCTCTGCAGGATTAATCCCCTCAGATGGAGGCGGGAAGGCCAACACCACTGTGCTAGAGGTACCACTCTGCTGGAGAAGTGGATGCTACTGTGGGTGGGGAGGCCAATTTCTCTGAGGATGAGAAGTCCTATTCTACTGGCAGAGGAGACTCATTGGAATTTAAGGGCTTGATATTCCCCAGTTTTATCAGCACCTTTCATGTGTTCCCATCCCAACTTACAAGACCCCATCTCTCCCAACTGATGCCCTCACTAACAGTAGAAACATTGCAAGACTGGGAATTCTATTTGCATTTTAATGTAGCCAATTGCAGAATGTGGCTCTGATTTTTAGCAATTTCAGCCCTGGAGCTACAGGAGATAAGGCTCTCCTTATTACCTAGAAGCTCTTAGGTCTTTTATGGGGCTCTTGAGTGGGGAATTTAAATCCCTGACCTCATCTTTTTCTTTTACCACTTTGTCCGGCAAACCAACCAATTTCATTTATATTCCTTAGTTTTCTGACGATGTGCAAAGGTATCATATACAGAGTCACTTAGCTCATTGCTTCTTATAGGTGGTTTATTAGGAGTATTCAATGCCAATATTTTGTGTATCTCTATAAACAGTTCACATCAAGGACTATCAGTCTCTGTTTCCTACTGGAAATAGAATCATTAGTTTCTTTAAATCTAATCAGATTAGACAGCCAATTCCAAATGGTTCCAGAAACCCTAGAACCAATTCAGAAAATTCATCCTTAAAATTCTCTTCCTCTAGAACCACTCTCTTGGTATCTTGCTCCAATTGTGTGTCTTGCTTCAACTTGAAAAAATACCTCCTGTCATGAAGATTTGAGAAAGTTTACTTTTCTTTTATGTAAGGCCGAGTAACAAACATTTATGGTCTATGATCCATCCCACCTGAAAATTCTCCGACTCTTTGTTTCAATGGAGTTGATTTCAGGCTGTTTTGACAGTAGCACACTTACTAAGTAATTTTAGAATTAAGGAATTTATCCAGTTAATTAGAATTTAAAAATAGCTACTTTAAAAAATTATCTAGAGATAGACAAAGCAGAATTGCTGAACAAAATTATTCTAATAATTACTTGGCTATTGAACCTTGCCTGTGAAGAGCAAATATTTAGAGTCCATTCATAATGTATTTACATAATAAGAAGATCCAGTAAAAAATATATTTATTTACTCAGTCAACCATATATTATTCTTATTATTTATCAATATGAATTTCGGAGAGAAGTTAATACTTTTCTACAAATTGCAGCTTTTTTCCAGTGAGAATAAAATGATAATTTAATGTGAAATATATATTATCATTCCTCCTCAAGATGGTCCTTTATTCACTCTATTACAGATTTATTCTAAGTTATTAAAGCAATATGATCTGTGTTTTATGACTTGTTTATGTTAGGTAAGCTAGGCTAGGCCTTCATTTTCATAATTCACGTATGTACAGATAATGGTAAATATCTATTTGTATATGATATCATGAAAAAATTCTAATCACTTAAAATATTATATATGTAAGTACTGTGAAAGGATTTCAATCTAAAATGGAACTGAAGGATATGAAACTGAGAATCTCATGCATGCCCTTAGAATAAGGAAACACACTAGAGACTGATTTCCCATAAATGCCTGATTTACAGATGATCAAGACTTCTCTCCTGACCAATGATCATCCACCAAGGAATCTGGCCCCATCCTCAAGCCAAGGAACTTACTGCTTGGGCTCTGGCTGACTTCCCCCTCTCTTCACTTCTTGCAAACCCTCAGCAGACTCCCTGGGTCTTGCTGCAGTGCACATTTCCCTGAATGAGATTCCTTGGCTATTCCGGAATAAACTCAATTCCTGGTCATTCAAGCTTGCCTCAGTTTACCTCCTTATTTAGGATGACAGCATAAAACCATACTATCTAACAATAAGTGCCAAGCAGTGTCACAGAAATGTGCTATAAAATAAGAAAACACAAACTCTTGCTTAGAAAAACCCACGGAAGACAGAAAGGGCATTTTGGAAGGTAAAGAAAAGAGTGAATGTGAAGACAAAGTAAACAGAAGAGTAAAAACCAATGAATTGTAAGGAAAATAAAAATTTTTCTCCATATATATCGTGTAAAAAAGGTAGAACTTAAAGACAATATAGCAGATATTAGGTGGTGTATTTCTATTTCTGATTTTCTCCAATGATCAACCAAAATGTATATTTTAACTCCAGGTGGAAAACTAATTTGCCTGTGTTCAAATAATGTGTTTTACTCCCTTTATTTATGTGTTATATTATTTTAAAGAATCAGCAATGTAGGTCACACCTCCATTTCTATGAACTCCTTATCTTAGAAGTGGATGTGTTCAGTTTTAGAAAGTGGATAAAAGATACTACTGAAAGGAACTACATAAATAATGAATGAACTGAAATGGAACAAATGTATTTTTAATAGCTCTGATGAAATAAATATTAATTTTAAAATAACCCTGTGCTATCTTTCAGGTTTGTGGATGCATGTTGCACTAAATATCTTATATAAAATAAACAGTAAGTTCTCATGTGAAGGTCAGAATATTATATTTGTATAGCATATACTTCTGTGATTCTACTTTTTTATATTCCTGGGATTGCCTGATTTTAACAAGGTTACTAAAAACAGAACAAGTTTTTTCTATTAATTGCTGTACATATTAATTAATAAATAATCCCTTATTCTACAGTGTATATTTTCCATAGCAATAGGATTAAAAATCCAGTCCTTTGCAAATTCAAAATTGTCAGATGCTATGATTTTTTTCTCTGCACAATTAACAACTATTAATTAATGTATCAAAGCAACTCATGATTTACTGTTATCCAAAGAAACGTTTTAGTATTTGTAGCTGCAGTCTCAGTAAGTATTCAAATTTCTGCAAACATGCTTATTTTATTTTAATTATTGATGTATAAGAAATAATTCTTTTTACATGAAAGGTACTGTTATGATGGAATTTATAATCCTTCTTCTTTTAACCTTCATATGCTTTTTCCTTTTAGATTATGGTGCTGAAATTCAATGAATTTATTTTCACAGCACTATATAGAAAAGATGTTTTGATTTGGATCCACTTCACAAAAAATCTTTTAATTAACTGAAATAAGCTATGTAGCCTTCTTCTTTTATCTACTTATGTTACTTTTTATTACTACCACTTCATTTAGCAGAGTAAAATGTGATTAGCAGTTATATAGCCCTTCTTTTTATCAATAGCTAATATTACCTAGCTTCATTATTTTAGCATATCTAGAACAATGAACTGAAATCATCAATTAATATGTTTTAACAGTCTTGTTTTTAAGCACTATAATATCAATTATTGAAAAAAGTGTATTCATTGGTTAAAGGTAGAGTATGAAATAACAGTTAAACAGCTAGCCAACAAAAATAATGTTTACTTCTGTGGGTACATCATGTTTCTTTTACATACTTATATATATATTATATATATATATATAATATATATATAAAACATATTATATATATAATATATATACCTTCATGTAGCAAAATCAGTATATATTACACAAATATATTCAAGAGACAATTTATCCTAAATAGAATATTTTCAATGGATTGTACATACATCTACATTTATTTTGCAGGACAGGAGAATATCTTCATGTATTCACCATTGCCAGTGAGATTTTACACATAGATGGTGCTTAGTTGATTTCTGTATATGATGTAAGACATAGGTCCATTTTTATTCTTTTGCATGTGGATATTTAGTTTTCCCAACACCATTTGTTGAAGACGCTATCTTTTTCCCATTGTGTATTCTTGGCACCCTTGTCAAAAATCAGTTGACCATATATATGTGGATTTATTTCTTGATTCTTTATTGTTTTCCATTGGTTTATACATCTGTGTTTGGTTTATACTGGTTTATATGTATCTGTGTGTGTGTGTTATTTTACAAAAGTGAAAAAAAATTTAGAAATACTCTGAAAATAATTATTACCAACTGAGGTTTATCCCCCTCGCTAAGAGAACAATTATGTGTGAGGTCAGAATAAAGACATTTTTAGATGGTCAATATTGCTAAAATGACATTCCAGGTACACATTCTCTGGAAGTTACAAAAGGATATGCTTAATCAAACCAAAAAGGGAGACACTGGATCCAGGAAAGAGAGATAAATGGAGATAATCAGAGATTATGTGTGAAGGAGACCAAGAGAATAACTAGTCTAGGATTAAAGGGAATGAGAGAGGATTTCAATTCTTATGTCACTAAGAGAAAAAAAAATCTGATATACTAGTTGATTTATTTGATCTTATAGAAAACATAATTCCATAGCATTTGGCAATTATATAGAAAAAATTGCAATAGTTATATACAGGTAAAACTTCTTTTATTGAGCTTTGCTTTATTGTACTTTGCAGTTATTGTGGTTTTTCTTTTCCAAATTGAAGGTTTGTGATAATCATGCATCAAGCCAGTTTATGGGTACCATTTTTTCAACAGCTTTTGCTCACTCTTGTTTGTGTCACATTGTGGTAATTCTTGCAATATTTCAAACTTTTTCATCACTATATTTGTTATGGTGATCTGTGATCAGTGATCTTTGATGTTACTACTGTAATTGTTTTGGGGCACCACAAACTGGGCCCATATAAGAAGATGAACTGGATCGATAAATGTTGTATTTGTCTGACTGTTCCACTGACTGGCCATACCCCTGCTCCTCTCCCTCTACTCAGGCCTCCCTATTCCCTGAGATGCAGCAATATTAAAATTAATTAATTAGGCCATTGAATAACCCTACAATGATCTCTAGATGTTCAAGTGAAAAGTCACAAGTCTTTCACTTTAAGTCAAAAGCTAGAAATGATTAAGCTTAGTGAGAAAGGCATGATGAAGGTTAAGATAAGCAGAAAGCAAGGCCTCTTCTGCCAAAAATCTAGCCAAGTTGTGACTGCAAAGGAAAAGTTCTTCAGGTAAATTAAAAGTGCTACTCCAGTGAACACAGGAATGATAAAGTTTGAAGCTAGCAATGTAAACCCTGAGGTTTACAGAAAGAAACCATCTCCATGACTTAAAAATGAAAGGTGAAGCAGCAAATGTTGATGTAGAAGCTGCTGCAAGTTATCCCAAGGATCTTGCTAAGATAATTAATGAAGGTGGCTACAATAAACAATAGATTTTCAATGTAGACAAAACAGACTTATTGGGAGAAGATGCCATCTAGGATTTTCATAGCTAGAGAAGAGAAGTCAATGCCTGGCTTCAAAACTTCAAAGGAGGGCTTCCCCGGTGGTGCAGTGGTTGAGAATCTGCCTGCCAATGAAGGGGACATGGGTTCAAGCCCTGGTTTGGGAAGATCCCACATGCCGCAGAGCATCTAGGCCCGTGAGCCACAATTACTGAGCCTGCGCGCCTGGAGCCTGTGCTCCGCAACGAGAGAGGCCGCAATAGTGAGAGGCCCGCACACCGCGATGAAGAGTGGCCCCCACTTGCCACAACTAGAGAAAGCCCTCGCACAGAAATGAAGACCCAACACAGCCAAAAATAAATAAATAAATAAATAAATAAATAAATAAATAAAATTAAAACAACAACAACAACAACAACAAAACTTCAAAGGACAGGCTGACCCTCTTGTTAGGGGCTGGTGACTTTTAAGTTGAAACCAATGCCCAGTTACCATTCCAAATATCCTAGGGCCCTTAAAAACTGCACTAAATTAGCTTTGTGTGTGCTCTATAAATGGAAAAACAAAGCCTGGAGGACAGCACATCTGTTTACAGCAGGGTTTACTGAATATTATAAGCCCACTGTTGAGAACTACTGCTCAGAAAAAAAAAAAAAATTCTTTCAAAATACTACTGATCGTTGATGATGCACCTGGTCACCCAAGAGCTCTGATGGAGATGGACAACAAGATTAATGTTGTTTTCCTGCCTGCTAACATGACATCCATTCTCCAGCCCATTGATCATGGAATAATTTTGATGTTCAAATCTCATTATTTAATATATATTTTATAAATTGTATACATTTCAATGAAAATAGACAATATAAAATAACTCAGAATCAAAAAAAAAAAACCCTCAGTATGTAAAATTCAAAATTTACAACAAGAAAACCAACATGAAACCCCTTTTCTTTGTGGACCATGTGGGTATTGCTGTACTACATTTAAAGCAAATTAGAGCTTTTCAGTGATAGCTTAAAAATATAAACTGTAATATGTAGCAGAAGAATTTCCATACATTGGTTTCCATAATCTAGTAAGAAATACATTTCATAAGGCTATAGATGCCATAGATAGTGATTCCTCTGGTGGATCCAGACAAAGTAAATTGAAAACCTTTTGGAAAGGATTCACCATTTTAGATGCCATCAAGAAAATTCATGATTCATGCAACCTTGGCAGTGAAAGCACAGAGTCCTAACCACTGGACTGCCAGGGAATTCCTGGATTGACTATAATTTTGAAAGAAAGTCTGCTGTGGGGGAAATGCTATCAAACAGCATTGCAAGCTACAGAGAAACCGTTCTCAGGAGGAAGAGTCAATCGATGTGGCAAACTTTATTGTGGTCTTATTTCAAGAAACTGCCACAGCCGCTCCAACCTTCAGCAACCAATAAGCTGGTCAATCAGCAGCCGTCAGTCTTCAGGCAAACCTTCCACCAGCAAAAAGATTAAGACTCTCTGAATGCTCAGATGATGTTCAGCATTTTTTAGCAATAAAGTATATTTTTTAAATAATGGTATTTTTAGTAAGATATTTACATTGTTTTTAAAGATATAATGCTACTGATCACTTAATAGACTACAGTATAGTGTAAACATAACTTTTATGTGCAGTGAAAAACCCCAAAATTTGTGTGACTAACTTTATTGCAATATTTGCTTTACTGTGATGGTCTGGAACCAAACCGGAAATATCTCTGAGGAATGCCTATACATAGAAAACTAGCTCACAAAAATGAGAGGAGAATATATTAGAGAGTGTCATCAATTGTTAAGACGCACTATTATTTTTTATACAACTTAGAAAAATATTACAATTACAGTGTGATGCAATACTTTAAAAAGAACCCTGCACAACTAAAGAATTGCTCCTATATATCTCTCATTGTTGTAAGGTTTTTTTCACTTGTTCCATTGACTTTCTAATTCATCTTACTCTGTTTGCATTGCTTAACACGTGATGCGCAATCTCTCTGCATGTACCTCAGTAACAAAACAGAACCCAGCTTTATTTACCTGTAAAGGTACTCCCTTCTTCACCAACATAAAGCTCTTGTTGGGTGCTGTTTTCTTTTTTTAAATAGTATATATATATATGGAATTCTAGTTATTTTTCTGAAGATAGATGTTTGCTTCAATTATATCAAATGATATAATGCTTCATGCTTCAGTTATATCAAATGCTGCTTCTCTGATTTCCTGACTTTTTATGCAATAAATTTCCATGATAATGCTTCAAGAGTCCAATCTCCAGTCTGAACACTTAAATGTCAATTCAGTTTAAGCTATTGATTGACAGGGCATGTCCTTTAACTGAAGTGAGAATGAAGTGGAGACCTATGATCAAATTCATACATGATTCACATGATTTTCAAATATAAAATAAAACTAAACTAAAATACACACAAAATTTGTTTCCTCCTACATTCCTTTCCCAAATTCCAATATTCTCCAAACATCGGAGATAATAGTAACGCCATAGACACATATCTAAAAAAATTATCAGAAACAGAAAGTGACCATTGAAACAACTCCCCACAAAACATCAGGGATCAATTTGATTATAAAATAACATATTAAAGGGAAAAAATCTCTGTTCGAAGGCTAATAGGTACATTAACAGAGCTGTCACGACATGTTTCAGACATTTCTTCCTAGGCATGCTCCGAGGTGCACACTTTAGACAGTTAAGTGCATGCTGGTTATGACTGAGTAGCACACAAACAACAACTGTAAAAGCCAGGTGAAATACAAACATGCTGGCATTTGAAAGCCCTAGAAAGCATCCAAGGCAGCGGAGATTTAAGAGTCAATGCAGCACAAAGAAAATGCAGCAAGGTGAACCTGATATTTTCTGCTGCTTTTTCCTTGAGACACGTGTTGGTTCTTAATTGGTATGCAGCTTAGAAGTCAAGAAAAAGAAGATCAGAACGACGAGAGCAGCCTCAGGTAGCTAGACAGACACTGGAGAGCAGGGATCTGAAGGTGCCTTGGACCTCAGGGGTTGAGATGTCAGAGGAAATGGAGCCTCTGAAAGGTGAGCCTTACATTGTGTCTTAAGCTTTTTGTCATTTTCTCAATTTTTGCTGGTCAAGAGTCTAATAAACGAAGCAAAATGTGATAGCTAAGAAACTAAAAAAATAAGCAATTGTTCTGCTTTTGGATAGGACGGAGCAGATTGCAGCAGATTCACAATACAGTGAAAATAACAAGGATTTCCAGAATGGCAGTGTGAGGTGCTCGACAAACTCTCTCCCCAGTGAAATGGACATTTAATGCGTGAAAATTACATACATACAAAATTGGAGTCTCTGCAAATTGTCCTAAGAGCATATGGAAAAGACAGGAGCATAAATTCACAAAAATTGACTAAATCTCAGCCAGGGCAGTGAGTCACAACACGCTCCCTCCCTACCCCCCACCTCCAGCTCAACATGACAGAGCTCTACTCCAGAAGGACAGGGCTAAGAACACAGAGCTTCCTTGCCCCCAAGCACCCAGTCTATGGTTGCATATTTGCTCCAGGAGGGGCAGGGCACCTGCATCTTTCATCACACACCAGCTCTACGTTGCAGAAACTATTCCAGGCAGTCATAGTCAAGAAGACCACTACATACTGTCTACCAGAGACACAATTTAGATCCAAAGTTACAAATACACTGAATGTAAAAGGATTGAAACATGCACACAGAAACCGTAAGAAATGAAATGGCTGTACTAATATTAAATGAAATAGACATAAAGTTACTTGACTATAGATATTTGACAATAATAAAAGTGTCAATCAATCAGGGTGATATGACAACTATACACCTGTATTCACCTAATAATAATGCCTCAAAATACAAGAAGCAAAACTGATAGAATTGAAAGGAAAAATAGGTAACTCAACAGTAAGATTTAGAGATTTCAGTACCCCATCTTCCATAATGAATAGCACAATCAGGTATAAGATCAACAAGGTGCTAAAACCTTGGAAACACTATAAACCAACTAGACTTAACCTGACTCTATAGAACATTTGATACAACCATAGCAGAATTCACATTCTTCTCATGCACACATGGAACACACTTCAAGGTAGACCAAATGCAAGGCCATACAGAAGTCTCAATATATTTAGGAGAAATTAAATCAAACAAGTATGTTCTCTAAACACAATAGAATGAAATCAGAAATAAATAACAGAGGAATAGTGGGAAAATGGCA
Source organism: Hyperoodon ampullatus (assembly GCF_949752795.1). NCBI lineage: Eukaryota > Metazoa > Chordata > Mammalia > Artiodactyla > Ziphiidae > Hyperoodon > Hyperoodon ampullatus. Next base: position 131,149,562 of record NC_136915.1, read on the forward strand.
ACGTGGAAGAACCTAGCTTCCCCATTTCGCCCTCTCCCACAAAGATCAATGACTGGACAGCTATCCATGAAAAAAACCAGCTCTGGGAGACCCCAAGAATCCACTTAGGAAGTCTGAGCAACACAATGAAACAAAAATACACAGTTTTCCAATGAAGACATACAAATGATCAATATGTACATGAAAGAGTACTCTACATCACTAAGTATGAAACTACAATGAAATATCACATTTGTTAGAATGGCCATCATCAAAAAGACAGGAGATGTGGTGTTGATGAGGATGTGGAGAAAAGGAACACTTGTTCACCATTGATGGGAATGTAAATTGGTCCAGTCACTATGGAAAACAATATGGAGGTTCCTCAAAGAATTTAAAAATAAAATACTGCATGATCCAGCAATCCCACTTCTGCATGTATGTCCAAAGGAGTTGAAATCAAAATCTTGAACAGATAGCTGCACCCCCATGTTCACTGCAGTATTATTCACAATAGTCAAGATATGGAAACACTTAAATGTCTGTCAACAGATGAATGGATAAAAAAGATGCTATATGTTTAACAGAATATTATTCAGCCATTAGAAAGAAGGAAATCCTGCCATCTGTTACAATTTGGATGAGACTTGAGGGTATTATACTGAATGAAATGTTACAGAAAAACAAATACTGTATGATATCACTCATATGTGGATTCAAAACGGCCTAACTCAGAGAAACGGGGAGTAAAACGATGGTTACCAGAGGACGGGGGCAGGGGAAATGGAAAGACATTGGTCAAAGGATACAAACTTCCAGTTGTAAGATTAACATGTTCTGGGGATCTAATATACAGCATGGTAATTATAGCTAATAATACTGTATTATATACTTGAAAGTTTGTAAGAGAGTAGATTGTAAATGTTCTCACCACAAAAAAATGGTAATTAAATGATGGTCTGAAGGTATTAGCTAATGCTAAGTGGTAAGCATTTGCAATATATAAATATATCAAATCAACACCCCATTCATCTTAAATGTATACAATGTTATATGTCAATTATATCTCAATAAAGCTGGAATTTTTAAAATAAGTAATGGAGGAATTTGGAAACTTCACAAGCAGGTGGAAACCAATACATCTATAAATAACTGATGGATCCAAAATTTTAAAAAAGCTCACAATAGACATCTTCCCTCCTCCTGAGTATTTTCAAATTATTTTTGATGACTAAAGAAAAAACTGTAACACTGTCTGATATTTGCCATGTATGCAGAGGCAATATTTTAAACAATTATAAAAGTGTAACTATTTCATTCTTTGCTGTATAACCCAATACTATAATTCTTTGTTTTGTTCAAATTATTCCAACTTTCACAATTGGGAGATTTTCACATTGACTTCCTTTTCTTTTTGACATGCTTCATCCATTATTCTCTTTTGAGATATTCCTTATGTTCTACCAATGCAAGATGCTTCAGGCTTATCTTGTTTTTCTCCTGTTCCAGCTGTAGACTTTGCTATTTCTTCAAGTAGCCCTCATTCCCTTCATTGAAGAATGTTAATTAAAAATAAAGATCTGAGCATAAGGTAGGTTCATTGTTAGTGAGGATTTTCTGCTTTTAAACCATCTAAGAGAACAGAATTAGGAAATATGTGTATGAATACTAACACACAAACACATAGCTGTTTATTTTTCTATCAAGCAATCAACAAAGCCTTTAAAATAATTTCATTACATATATTTAATATATTTGGAGTATTATGAGATCCGTGTGTGTGTGTATGTGTGAGACAGAGAAAGAGAGAGAGAGAGAGAGAGAAGAGAGAGCGATTATTCTACCTGAAAATCCTCATTCCATTTTGCAACATTATCTAGTAGCATTTCCCTTTGGTATAAAGAACTGCTGTTAGTATTTCTTGTAGTACAGTTTGACTAAAGAGTTTTTTCAGTATTTGCCTGTCTGCAGTATTTTTACTTAGGTCTTATTTTTGAACGATATTTTCACTGGCTTTAGCTTTCTAGGTTGATGGTTTTTATTTTTTCTTAGTACTTTAAACACGTTTTCCCATTGTCTTCTAATATCCATTGTTTTTGATGAGAACTCAATCACCATTTTTCTTGCTATCTTCCTGTACAAAATTTGTCTTTTTATCTGGTTTCTTTAGGAATTTTTCCTTTACATTGGTTTTCAGCAGTTTGACAAGGATGTGCCTAGGGGTGTGTGCGTGTGTGTTTTTCAATTACTATTCTTGTGGTTTTCTGAGCCCCTTGGAATGGTTTATGCTTTTAATGTGGGGAAATTGTTGAACATTATCTCTTCAAAGATTTATTCTGTTCCATCTTCTCTCTCTTCTCAGGTGCTCCAATTACATATTTTTCTGTTATCTTAAGATCTTGGACACTCTTTTAAATTTATTTTTCTACTCAGTTCTTTTTGTGTTTTAGTTGGGATAATTTCTATGGATTGTTTTTCAGTTGTACCAATTCTTTCCTCTATTTTGTTCAGATAATTAGTCCAACAAAATATTCTTCATCACTGATAACTTATTTTTCAATATCAGTATTTCAATTTGACTTATTTTATTCTTCTGTCTCACTGCTAAGCTTCTTTATCTGTGCATGTTTACTGTTTACTTTTTGCAATGTATCATTAAATATATTTATATTACTTTTTATAACTCTGCCTGATAATTCCATACTCTGTTCCATCTCTGGCTCAGGTTCCACTGACTTTTTCTTCTCTCGATGCTCTGTCATATTTTATAATTTTTTCATAGATTTTCTAAAATTTGGTTTGAATGTAAGGTTTTATAAGTTATAGAACATTTCTCTAATAATCAGTCATGTTGAGAATCTTTTCATGGGCCTCTTGGCCATCTGTATATCTTCTTTGGAGAAATGTCTGTTTAGGTCTTCCACCCATTTTTTTTTTTTTTTTTTTGCAGTACGCGGGCCTCTCACTGCCGTGGCCTCTCCTGTTGCAGAGCACAGGCTCTGGACGTGCAGGCTCAGTGGCCATGGCTCACGGGCCCAGCCGCCCCGCGGCATGTGGGATCTTCCCGGACCGGGACACAAACCCATGTCCCCTGAATCGGCAGGCGGACTCTCAACCACTGTGCCACCACGAAAGCCCCCACCCATTTGTTTTTGATTGGGTTGGTTTTTTTTTTGATACTGAGCTACATGTGCTGTTTGTATATTTTGGAGGTTAATCTTTTGTCAGTTGCTTCATTTGCAAATATTTTCTCCCATTCTGAGGGTTGTCTTTTCATCTCGCTTATGGTTTTCTTTGCTGTGCAAAGGCTTTTAAGTTTAATTAGTTCCATTTGTCTATTTTTGTTTTTATTTTCATTACTCTAGGAGGTGGGTCAAAAAAATCTTACTGTAATTTATGTCAAAGAATGTTCTTCCTACGTTTTCCTCTAAGAGTTTTATACAATGAGGTATAACTTCACACAGGTCAGAATGGCCATTATCAAAAAAAAATCTACAAACAATAAATGCTGGAGAGGGTGTGGAGAAAAAGGAACCCTCTTGCACAGTTGCTGAGAATGTAAATTGATACAGCCACTATGGAGAACAGTGTACGGAGGTTCCTTAAAAAAAAATAAACATAGAACTACTAGATGACCCAGCAATCCCACTACTGGGCATATACCCTGAGAAAACCATAATTCAAAGAGACACATGCACCCCAATGTTCATTGCAGCACTATTTACAATAGTCAGGATATGGAAGCAACCTAAATGTCCATCGACAGATGAATGGATAAAGAAGATGTGGTACATATATACAATGGAATATTACTCAGCCATAAAAAGGAATGAAATTGGGTCATTTGTAGATATGTGGATAGACCTAGAGTGTGTCATACAGAGTGAAGTAAGTCAAAAAGAAAAACAAATATCACATATTAACGCATATATGTGGAATCTAGAAAAGTGGTATAGATGAACCTATGTGCAGGGCAGAAATAGAAATGCAGACATATAGAACGGATGTGTGGACATGGGGTGGGGGGTGGGAAGGGAGGGTGGGATAAACTGGGAGATTGGGATTGACATAAATACACTACCATGTGTAAAACAGATAGCTAGTGGGAACCTGCTGTATAGCACAGGGAGCTCAGCTTGGTGCTCTGTGATGACCTAGATGGGTGGGATGGGGTGGGGGGAGGTCCAAGAGGGAGGAGATATAGGTATACATATACCTGATTCACTTCATTGTACAGCTGAAACTAACACAACATTGTAAAGCAACTACTCCCCAATTTAAAAAAAAAAAAAAGAAATAAAAAGAAGTAATAGAACAGCAGAGACTTAAGCAAGCAATGTTAATATATATAATAACACATGCTCAGGAAATGTCATATCTCGCCTTTTGTCAGGCCATTGGCATGTGTGATGAAGTCAATCTAACTGGAACTGAGACCATCTGGGTTGTGTATTCTGGGAGAAGTTTCCTTGAGTGGCGCTATGAGTTGACTTGCAGATCACCTGCCCTACTTTCAGACTCAGCAGCACCTGAAGGTGCATTTCAGGGAGCATCTCTCCAGGCATCTACCCACCCCAGTGAACGGTGCTGCTGCCTGGTACCTCGTGTGGGGCCCAGATACCTGTGTGGTTTCTCTCTTTGCTCCCCTCTACCATTTGACTTCAGCGAACACTCTGTGCTTAATCTTTAGTAGGTAGATTTTTTCTACTTTCAAAGTCCGTGACCACCTTTTATCAGCAAGTGGCTTAGAATGTGCACGGGTTTCTCGCAGTTGCTTCTCTAGCATCAGAATTTGGCAGGAGCCTTTAGTGTTCCCCTGGGAGAGACTCAGCTTTCCTCCCCTCCTCCTCCCAGATCAGCGACACTCACTGCCTGCCTGGTGGCTGTCTGTCCTCCTGCTCCACCCTCAGACATCAGCACTCTTTCCTCAGACAGGGTCCCTTTCAGCCTCCTGCTAGGTGGCCAGTTACCCTCAGGAGCTCCCCATGGAAGGCTGAGTAAAACGTGGAAACTGCATGGAGATTCCTGCTGTGTCTGGGCCTCCCAGGGATTCCGGGCTCTCATGCCAGACCACCCTAGGGTTTTACAAGTTTGATCCACTTCATCAGTGTTCTTACTTGCATCTGCGGCAGCTTCCTTGATTCCCCGCTGCTCTGCCAGGAATGACAGTAGCTGTGGGTCTCTCCTCCCCCAGTAAACTTGTCACTTTCTGGATTTTAGTTAATTAGATTCCTTGCCAACTAAGCTCTCAGATGTTTTGTTCAAACTGTTAGGGCGCAAGAGAGTTCTCTTGTGATTATCTCCTAAAGAAAAGGAGAAGTTTTATTTTAAAATATCAATAATCACAGCACCTCAGAAACTACACACCTTGGAACTGCTTTAATTGTGAAAAGTTTTAGAGGTCAAGTTTAAAGTGACATATATTTTATTACAAATTTTTGAAAAACCACTTTAATTTCAAATTTCTTCTACAATGTACCTGAATAATAATGCTTGGAGACCACTAATCTAAGGCACTTTGTATTAATTGCTATGCCCAATGATAAAAGAAAATGACTGATTACAGAGCCCAAGTAGGCATAATACCAAGACAGCTATGACTCCTCAGTAATAGAGATTCTGGTCTTCTTCATCCCCAAATAAACAACCCTGGCCACCTGAAAAACTAATGGAACAAAGGACATGTAGCGGAAACAAGAAGTTCAAAAATATTAACTATGGCCAGTTGCATAAATGAGCACAGTAGCATTAGTTATCTGTTCTCTCCAGCCCACCTTATAAAGAGATTGTGTGTAGTGGTTGTTTGTTGATCTTTGAATTATAGTAATAATAATCACTCACAGATAGATGAAGTAATTAAAAGGACATTCAGATGTCTCTTGGGAAAATGTTCAATGTGTGTGTGTGTGTGTGTGTGTGTGTGTGTGCACATTAAGTGCAGTGCGTTAGGTGGGGACATTTGTTGTTCATTAGTAGAATTTTACATATATGTAGTAAGCTGTATAGATCTTTCATTGGAAACCAGTGTAGGATGTGGCTTATTAATACTCAGTATCCATCCTATCATCTCCTAGTGCACCTTCCTGAACTTAGAGACTGAAAATCTCAAAACTATTTTTTTCCTACTTCCTTTGATTGTCTCTGGAGCGGAGATACATTCCAGATTAAGAAGTATTTGTTTGATAGCCAGAAGGAATGTTTAAGAAGAACATCTTATGCTGACTGTTTCTTCTGGCAAACAAGCCATCATTTTGGTGGCCAGTTTCTAGTTGATTTGCAAGCAGCAGTTGAGGCTGTGATGCCTGGATCATAGCAATGACCATTTGTTCTTTTTATTTAAGAAAATAAAACTTTATTTTTTTGGAGCAGTTTTAGGTTAACAACAATATTGATGGGACGGTACGGAGACTTCTCTTATACACCACCCCCCGCCCCCCGCTCCCACACATGCATAGCTTCTCTTACTGTCAACGTCACTCACCAGGATCGTATGTTTTTACTAAGGATGAACCTAAATTGATACATCATAATCACCCAAAGTCCATAGTTTACCTTAGGGTTCACTCTTGGTGCTGTAAATTCTATGGGTTTGGACAAAAGTATGACATAAACCCATCATTATAATATCATATGGAGTATTTTCAAGGTCCTAAAAGTCCTCTGTGCTCTGCCTGTTCTTCTCCCCGACCCCTGGCAACCACTGATCTTTTTATTGTTTCCATAGTTTTGTGACCATTTGTGCCTGAACTCATTAATTTCAGTGATGGATCTTGATTCTCACTCCTACAGGCTGTCTGTTGATTTTATGTCTTATACTTCCCTACATTAACTCCATTTCTGCTTTTTACACGTGGAATGTTTGTTTCCCACCATTTGTTTATACTGATACACTAGAGAAGAGCTCAGAGAACAGAAGTAATTAGAGAAAAAAAAGTAAATTTTAAGTATGCAACTACTGGACCCCAAAATTTAGCAAATTCCTTCCCATCTAACCTCTGATGTGGTACGTGAAGGAAAAATACAAGAAACCCATGGCAGGAAACTGAATGTCTATTCATTTCATGATTGCATACAACAATAATCATGAGTGGTTCTCCTTTGAATGAATTGCTTTTGCAAAGACTAAAATCAAGTCAAAAATTCTTACTGTGAACTACATTCAGACATAAGAAAGTACATAAATAAAATATAACTTTAAAAAATGTGATTTCTCTAATAAAGCACTGCCATGTTTCCTATGGCAAAATGCTATAATTATAAATCCTAGCTGCCTTATTAATATCATATGTGAAGTGCCTTCAGAAAGCATTTTACATAATCTGAAAATCATTCTATTTCAATATGCCAATGTACCCTCACAGCTATTGTAATTACAATGCTGGGAATCTAGCTCAAGAAAAAAATCTTAAATGTAAGAACAGCTTTATGCATTTCAATATACTTCCATTTTATTTAATTTAATAAAAGTGGAATTTATTTTTTAATACTCATAAATACATCTTTAGTTCAGGAAGACATAGGATGACCACTCTAAATTATGGAATCAGTATTTTGAAATTGATATTCTGGGTTAATAAGAGATTGCTATTCTATAAGGAATGAACATAAAAGTATGACAAATTGTATAAAACAAAAAAATCTCACATGTTAAAGTGGGGGAAGGCATGATTTTAAAATGTAATGTATTTGTTTTTTTCTCATGGGAAACTGGCTAAATTGTGTTTTAGGGAAAAGAGTTGTTTTGTTTTATTAAATAATCATTTTATTGACATCTAAATGTCATGAGAAAAGATAGAAAACAGTCAATAGTACAGTAAATGTGGCTCAGGATGTCATGGAGCTTATGGTGTAGTTGGAAGAATGGACATTATTCAGGCCTCCTCACAATTAATATAACTGATAATCTAAGGAGTTAATATGTGCTGTAAGATTATAAACTGAGAGAGTTTTACATATCCATAAACGCCAGAGAAGTCTTAAGGAAAAAAAAAAAAACCAAAATCTTAAAAGCACATTAAATTCATACCAGAAAAAAGTACAGGAACATTCTATATCGCTTTTTTAAACTATCATTCCATTATGTCTCACATGTTTAATTTTTGGTACAATCCATAATCTGCCCACTATTAACTTCTTGATCATAGTGACCATCAACTCCAACCCTATATTGCCCAAAAGGTATAGTATGGATCTTACATTGCCTTTGGTTCTCTACAATAGTATTTGACTCAACAAGTTAATTAGACTTTGCCAGAAATATTCTAAATCGGATGCAAATTCTGTGAAGGCAGATGTCGTGCACTTTATTTTCACATGTTTCTCTTTGGACGAAAGTGGCTTTTCTATGTGATACAACATCTACCAGAAACTCTCAGCATTTATTTATTTATTTTGTTTGTTTCTTTGTTTTTTGTTTGTTTTAAAAAATTTATTGAAATATAGTTGATTTACAATGTGGTGTTAGTTGCATGTGGACAACAAAGTGACATATATAATCTTTTTTAGATTCCTTTTTTTTTAAAAAAATAATTTTTATTGGAGTATAGTTGCTTTACAACGTTGTGTTAGTTTCTACTGTCCAGTAAAGTGAATCAGCTATACGTATACATATATCCCCCCTTTTTTGGATTTCCTTCCCATTTAGGTCACCACAGAGTGCTGAGTAGAGTTCCCTGTATTTATTCACTGCAAAGAAAGTAGCAATGAATAGTGGTTAGGAGCACAGATTCCATGATCAGATTACCAGGGGACTTGAGTGCTAATTCTACCACTTTACTTATTCTTTAACCCACGAAATTTAACCACTCTATGTCTCAGCCTTCTTGTGTATAAAATGAGAATTAGCAAACATTTAGCTAGGTATAGGAGAAAGGATTTGGTAACGTCTAATTTAGTAGTCAAATTAGTCTGTATTAAAATTCAAAGGTTGTCAAGTTTTTGATATGGGGTATTCCCACAGAGTATAGCTTATAAGGTGCATTTTTAAATTAGAAATATTGGAATAAAGAGCCTAAAAAGAGTATTTTCATTTTAGGGACTTCATTGCTTAAATAGCAGTAACAGCATTTGTACGTATGTATACAAGAGAAATTGTGATAAAGGGTAAAACTAATTTTATTAAGTTTTTCAGCACATAAGCTGTTGCTTCTATCTTTGCCCATACTGATATATTTATAAACAACAAAGAAAATTTAAATATTTTTAAAGATCTCAGTAGATGTATCAAGCACCAGACAAAGCAATAGTTGAATCTGTAGGCAGTCATAAACCAATGACTTGGAATACACTGCAGAAAATTTTTAAATGTAAATACAAAAGCGAAGAGACACGATGCCCCAAGAAGTTACAGAAGGAGAAAATCAAGAGAAAAGGAGAGAGGCAATATTAAAGGACGTAATGTCAAAGAATTACCTCAATTTTAAGGAAGTGGTGAGGTAACAATAGGATAATATTAGCATCTAAATCTGAATTGCAATCTCTTCTCAAGTCACCAATCAGATGCAGACTACGGAGGTGACTGAAAGATTCGTGTTTATTTACCTGTTTCCAGGTAATGGGAAGTTGTCTTATTCTCTGTCTCCTAGTTCTGTGTTAGCTATAGATATTGGGTTTTTTCTCTTACCTCATGCTTGATCTGTTTTTTTTTTAATTTTTATTTTTTTATTGAAGTATAGTTGATTTACAATGTTTCCGGTGTACAGCAGTGACTCAGTTTATATATATATATTTATATATCTATTATATATATATTCTTATATGTATATGTATTTATATATAGTTATGATATATTTATATATATTACATATATTTATATGTATATTTATATATATATATATAAATCTCTTCTTTTTCAGATTCTTTTCCATTATAGATTATTACAAGATATTGAATATAGTTCCCTGTGCTAGCAGTAGGTCCTTGCTGTTTATCTATTTTAAATATAGTAGTCTGCATCTGTTAATCCCAAATTCCAAATTTATCCCTCCCCTGACCCTGATCTGGGTTTTTTGCTGTTTGTTTGTTTTGCTTTGTTTTTGTGATTTGAGGATGTGTTAAGAAATTCAGAATAAAAGAAAGCAGGGCTCCTTATAGAAATTGCTCACTGTTGGAGCCAGGGTAGGGAAAATACTAGATGAGCTTGGGGCATTCAGTAGTGTCACAAAGTAAAAAAGTGCTTAAAGGAGGAGGGGCATGAAAATGAGCATAGGAACCAACCTGAAAAAGCTTCTAATGAGCAAAGCTAGAAGAGTGTGAGCAACAAAACACAGTACAAAATTATTTTCTTATAAATCAGAACAAAACGAATAAATAACTGGTAGGGAGGATTTGGGTTCCTTTAATCTTTGTTGACCAGAATATGTTATCGAAATGGAGCAAGACCCTATGATCTATGGACCCCATGTCCTCAGCCTGACTTCTGTCTGTGGAAAAACTTTAGCCAAAGAATAAGTTTAATCAGAGAGTAAGAAAATGCAGAAACAAAGGAAAACAGTTAAAGGAGACCAAATAATAATAGTTTAGTCATTAAGCACAGTCAAGGACCTTCAGTCCCTCCTCAAGGGGTACAGATAATACTCTGAGCCGTATCCTGTGAGCTGTCTTATAGACAAGGAGACCCCCACCAGGTGGAAGAAGTGAACTATATGATGACCAGGCTGTAGCCATGACATAAGCTGCCACAATTCCAAAAATTGGCCTCAAGGAAATGGGAACAAACCAACCCTGGAATTGAAGACTAACTGTACCTAAAACAATCAAGATGACGCTGATCAGACCACCACACGACCAATTTCAAGATGACTGTCAGAGCTGACTGTGCTGTTTCTGCATGTAGCCCCCTCCCTCCGCCTATAAATGCTCTTGCCTCCTGATTCTCAGTGGGTGGGGGAGAGTCGGCCTTTGGACAGGCGTCAGCCCTCCCCTCCACTCAACCCCACCAGTTGCTGGCATCTAAAATAAAGGAAACTTTCCTTTCCACCAACCTTGCCTCTTTATTGGTTTTTGAGCGGCAAGCAGCCAGGCCCCACTTTCGGTTATATTATGTTACATGGCAAAAAGAAATTTGCAGATATAATTAAGGTTATAAAACTTAAGGAGACTATCCTCAGTTCTCCAGATGGGCCCAGTTTAATCACTTGAGCCCTTAACAGCAAAGAGATTTCTCTCCAGCTGGGAGCAGTCAGACAGAAGCAGCAGAAGAGGGAGGCAGAGGGAAGATTCAAAGCATGAGAGGGCCTGCCCATCATTGCTGGCTTAGAAAGGGACTATGAGTTAGAGAATGCAGGTGGTCTCTAGAAGCAGAGAATGACACCTGGCTGACATCTGGCAAGTAAACTTCAGGCTTCCAATGGCAGGCAACTAAATCCCACTGACAACCTGTGTGAGTGTGGAAGGACTCTAGAAAATAATTCAGCCCTGTATACACCTGCTTTCTGTCTTGTGTATCTCAGAGCAGAGGAACAAGCTGAGCTACACTATGCCCAGACTTTGGACACATGGAGATTGTGAGATGATAAATGGATGCTGTTGTATCCTGCTAAATTTGTGCAATATCTTTAAAGCATCAATAGAAAACTAATATGATAATCATGAATCCATCTGATGTAAATAAAGGAATAAAGGACAAATCTTTCTTACAAAACAGTTCAAAATAACAAATGTAGAAGAAATGTGGGAAATAGAAAATCATCACGAGAATACCACAATAACTGCTGTAGGTGAGACCAATGATGAATGATAAAATTTGTGAACAAACAGAAAAGGAGAAACAGTATAGATGCATAGCCTCAAAGTATCTCTCCCAATAGACATATTAATTTGTGGGGTGATTTTAACCTGTCTACATATTATTTATTTTCTCACCAGGATGTAGAGCTTAATTCCCCCTCATTATGAGCATGGATACTTAAATATTACATTTTAATTTTTGTTCATTTAAAATGATATGTGATAAAATATAATTAAATACACAGAACAGCAATTCTACTGAGGCTGGACAGAACATCAAAGAAAGTCCTAGACAACAGAAACATACAAAATGCAATGGGATGCAGTCTTACTGTCCTTTGGTAAAATTTGGGTCAGCAATTACTCCTAGAGTTTAGAATAATTGAATCACTAACTAACCAGATCAAAAAGATATCAAAGGTATCTTAAATCACACAGACTGGCAGTTGTTGATGTAAGCAACTGAAAATTCATTGCACAGCTTGAATCATGCTAAATTAATGTCAAAGAAAACCAGGCCATGATGAGTTAACTTGAGATGGATAACAAGAGAAACTGAGCATAATGTTAAGATAAGGGTAGATGAAACACAAATGTATTAAGATAACAAGTGTCTATGGCAGAGATTTGATTTAAAAAAAAAAAACAAGCACGTGTGCAAAGCTGGTTATAAATATAGAATAACAAATATCAGTAACACACAAGCAACAAAGTTGAAAATATTCAAATAAATGAATCATAGGTTCAGCAGCCTATTTATTTTTCTTGGCTCTGGTAGATTTACCTCCACCTGAGGACTCAGGTTAGAACTTGCAGTGGGATTAATCTCTCAGGTGATGTTTTAGTAGACCTTGAACATAAGTGATGACAGGAAAAAAATAAACACTATTGCTTGATGGAGAGTGAAATAAACCTGTTAACCCCAAGAAAATAATAAAGGGATAGAAAAATAATGTGAAAAAATTAGTTTCAGCCATTGAAATGGGTTGGTTTAATCATTATACTAAAGAAAAATTAAAGCTTAAATAGTCATTCTTATCCAACCTTCCATAAAATGTTGCAAAGGTCAAATGAAAAAATACAGAAACCATGCTTATGGAAACTTCCCTTTTTAAAAAATGAGGTCTCAAATATAAAATATTCTTATTATTAATAAGATGTCATTATCAATAATTTATTGAACTGAGAGCTTACTGTATTATTCAGAAACCCACTGAGCTCCTCCCAGCTCAGCGGAGGAGCAAATTCTCAAGAGTGTATTGGGGATTTTTGTAGGCAACTAACTAGATTCATGGCCACTTAACCTCTCTAAGTCAGCTGTAGCAGAAGCCACTTACTAATTGATGAGCAAGTACCTTTGAGAAGAGTTAAAATAAAAAGTATTTATTTGAGGCCCAGATTCATACAGTGCATGACAGTGAACTCACAGTCATGGTGGAGATAATCAGGCCAAGAACGTACTGTAGTGAAGGTTCAAGAACATCTTACATATTCAAATTACCTCCTCTACAGACTGAGCTATAGTTAGTTTGCTAAATGTGAAAACAGCTGAGTGTTTCGAGGTCAAAGTTGACATATGACTTTCCTTAATTTATTCATTTACAAGGTTTACCAGACAGAAGTTTGAGAAAATATCATGGTACAAAGGCAAAAGCACATCTATCATATAAATAAATATATTAATACACGCTTTAGAGCAATTCAAAATTTCTAATTTTAATAATACCACTCTGTGCAGAAGGTCATGCTTAAGAATTCATTTTACTAATACAGATTTAAACAGACAAAACTCTACCTGTTTTTTTGGCAACGATTCTATTTGTATTCTACACTTTCAAGTGTAGAGTGTTTGACAATGTTCTACACTTTGGTTAAAACACTCATCTAAGAGAGTCTGATACTTTCCACTTTTAAAAAATGAAGAATAATTAAGAACAAGAATGTACCTCTTTATCTCTGTTAACACCCAGGTTGACTCTTAGATTAAATGATTGTAATAAAAATAAACTATATTAAAAAATACAATAATTATTATGTAGGGAAGCTGTTACAATTTTTGGTTGAGTACACTTTTAGCATTTACAATTTACGTCCTTTGAGTCCTATGCATGATTTGTTTGGTTAATTGATTTTGTACATTCTTCCAGATTTATGTTTATTTATCTATTCATGTAATGCAAATGATGGACAGCTCATAAAAAGAACGTTTAGACTTTGCCTAGTTGCCTTGAATAAAAATAAGTTCAGGACAGAAGATTAAACCTTTGAGACATAAAGTATATTTCAGATCATGAATTGTAATTCCTTAGCAAATATTAGAGGTTAAAAAGTTAGTCTTAATAATCCACAAGTGAATTAGAAATTCATAATTCATTGACTCAAAATTATACAGTATGACCAAAAGTCTCAACATAAAATGCTAGATGTATGATATATTCTTTCAAGTTAAATAAAAATGAAAAGGAGAAATACTGAAAATATAGTGATTTCTGAATAGCCAAGTCAATTTTTCACATTTTTTTCCGGAAAATGGCATCAATGTGAAATGTATCAATCACAGTTTATATCAAAAAATTAAAGTTTGTGAAAAACTCATTTAAATAGCAATTTGTATTTCAAAAATTAAATGAAAGGAAATAGAATAAGAATTCTGAATGTAAGGATGAATTAAAATGTGTGATATATTCTGCACAAAAAAGTATAATCAAATTTTACAGCAAAATGTATCTTTAAAGGTGACATAATTCATCCCTCACATTAAGGATAGAAAAAATAAATTGAAAAACTTTTAATATGTGTTGGATTTCTTTAAAGTTATAATGTCATTATGAAAATAGTAAATACTATTGAAGTTACAAAGATTACATTTCAACTCTGGTTAATAATATTGATGGTAATTAATAAGTAATATTAGATAATATACTATAAACTACAACACGCTTATACCATATATCCCCATATTTTATACTTATACAGTCATAATTATATTGATGTGATTATGATATACCAATATATATGTATGTGCAATACATTATATTATATGTATGCACATAATATTTTATCTATATGTAATTCAGTATTATAGGGATGATAGATTATTTAAATTTATGTTAACATATTATAAAATAATGTTTGTTGTTCCCCTACATTTTGTTACACGTTATGAATCTTACTATCATTATGTTCGAAAACAATTCAATGAGATATGGGTTATTGTAGCTCCATTTTACATTTGTGAACATTAGAATCAAAATAACAATCTTCTGGCCAGAAAGCCCATAATCTGAGCAACAACACTGGAGTGAGAGAGTTTGACCAAATTACTCGGCACCTCTGACTCTCATATACCCTCTTTGTATAAAGTGTTTGTATGAAACAATGCATATTAATTTTAGGAAATAAGGTATTATAATAAGCCATTTTCATACTGTAGATAGATACCAGTTATGTAAAACACTTGAACAGTATGTTACATGTACTAAGCACTCAACAGGAGAGCCACAATTGTTATTATTATTATGATTATTAATTACTGTTACCACTTTTCTGGATCTTATTCTACTCCTAGCCTAATGCACTATCATTTAAAATATATATATATGTGTATCTATTTGTATATATAAACATATTTGATTTTAGTCATTTAATATGTTTTATATAATATACACTGTTTTAAAACTTTTTAAACTCTGATGAGAGCAAAACTTTAGGGATTAAGATATTTGAGTAAATGTCTACAGATCACCCTGAAGCTTCTGATGCCTTGACCCAAGTTAAGATTGCCTGATTGCAGCACTACAAAAGTGAAAGTTGTTAAGTAGTCTCTTTTGGGGTTTCACCAACTAAGAGAAATAACGAGGCTTACCATTATAAAAACTAATGTCTTTATAAAACCAATGCCTTTTGTCTACTAGTTTCTGGTCTACAGTAAGTTTTCCAGTGTTATGCACCCTGCTCTATTTATTGTATTATAAATGTCTTAGAAAGATTTAATTAAATTTTTATAAGTTTAACATATATTTTCTATTCATTATATGTCAATTATACACACATACAGAAATATTTTGACATTTTCATATGTCACCTTCCTATACATTGTTAATAAATATGAAAAATGGAGTGGTCAAGGTTTGTGAAGACAATTCTGAGATTAATAATACTGGGGACTTCTCTGGTGGCGCAGTGGTTAAGAATCGCCTGCCAATGCAGGGGACATGGCTTTGAGCCCTGGTCCGGATGATTCCACATGCCGCAGAGCAACTAAGCTCGTGCACCACAACTACTGAGCCTGCGCTCTAGAGCCCACGAGCTACAACTACTGAAGCCCACGTACCACAACTACTGAAGCCCACGCACGTAGAACCCATGTTCCACAACAAAGGAAGCCACCGCAATAAGAAGCCCACGCACCACAACGAAGGGTAGCCCCCACTCAATGCAACTAGAGAAAGCCTGCGTGCAGCAACGAAGACCCAATGCAGCCATAAATAAATACATAAATTTATTTAAAAAATAATAATAATATTGGGATATGGAAGTAAATTATGAAAAAGAAAGTGGTTTTATCTCTACTGATATTTCTGAAGTCCATCACTATTGTAACAGGATTATTGTCAAAGTGTTTTAATTAAGTGGTTTTCTTGCTTCCACCATAGAACGCATTAGTCTTACATCCATACGAACTTCAGGAGAACACTGAAGAAAGCAAATCTAGCAGAAATAACCACAAAATATGTACAAGGACATTATACAAAAATTATACATTACATTTTAAAGAACATTCAAGAAGGCTTAATAAACGGAGAAAAGAAACAATGTTATGGATGAGCAGGCAATTATACTAAGATGTCAAATCTTTCGTAGTGAGCACATTGATTCAATGTGACTCCAATCATAATTATGGCATCTTTTTGGTAGAACGTGAAAATTTATTTTTAAAATATATTTGGTAAAGATCCAAGGGTATACAAAACCCTCTGAAGAATAAAAATATGATTGTGAACAAGTTATTTGATATCCACACTTTTAAAAAGGCTGTGGCAATAAAGATATATTATTGTTTAAAAAGTAGAAAAACAACATGAAACAGAAATGAGAGCTCACAGATCTATAATATATGAGAGAGCTAAAATTACAGGTAAACAGAAAAAGGGTGGATAATTCAATAAATGATGGAGGAAAAACTGATTATTTACTTGGGAGAAAACCTCCATCACACACCATACAGGTATCTTAAAAATGAAAGTAAAATTTGAGACATACTAGAAGATTTGACAAAATATTAAGCAGATATGGATGGAAAGAAGAATTTCTTAAGAGACATATTGAAATCATAACAGAAAATACTGATTCACTTAACCACATGGATAATTCTCTCCCCTTGAGCTTTCATGGGACCTGGGAATATGATGGAATTGTCCTTCCCTTCATTTAGTTATATTATATGTCAAAGATGATGGGAAAATCTCTCCCATGATTATGTACATTACATAACATTCCCTTGTAGCCAGCTGGAGGAAAACTCTCCTGCTGTCCTTGAAGTAAGATGGTACCTTACAATAGGGCCCCATGGCTAGGACCTGGGTGGGGCCACTAGCAACTGGCAGCTACTCTTGGCCAAAACCAGTAAGAAAATCAGGACCTCAGACCTACAACCATGAGGAATCAATTTTCCTAACAACCTCAGTGATCTTGGAAGAGAGTATTTATCTACAGATGCATGTGCAGTTTTGGCAACACCATGATTTCAACCAAGTGAGGCCCCAAGCAAAGAATCCACCTATGCCATGCACAGATTTCTATCCTGCAGAAGGTGGGCATCATAAATGGGGGTTGCTTTATGCCATTAAATAACAAAAACCTAAAATGTAGGAGTCACTTTTAGTACAGGAAAAACTTTCAAAAAGCACTATGATATTTTTCTCTCTGCATCCATTTTACCCTCTCTATGCATTCATTACAACACTCGCACTGCAACACAAGCACTGTGAATATCTATCCATCAAATTATGTACAAAGACAGTATTTTATTCACCTCAGTATTTTTAATAGTTAGCTCATTTCATCATTGTATATGATGAATATATATATATATATATACACACACACAAATAGAATGCACTTAAGGAAAGTGCTGAATAATGAATGAATAAATATATAAATAAACAAACATGAGTTAGGAATGGGCACTTAGGAGAATTTATGAGGGAATATACTGACATATTGAGTAATATATACTTACATGTCTGTGTAAAATTGATAATGATTATGTAAATAAATTCAGTCTTTGCTGCTTCTGTCAGTTTTAAAGTAGAAACCACTTTCAGGTATTTCTCTTTGGGAGTTATGGGTTAGGAAAAGACTTAATTGTCAGCAGGTCTATGAATAAAAATCTCTTTAAGATAACAAAGTAACCATTCCAGACTACTGTTTTTTGTAGAAAGGTAGAGTGTTTTTTGTTCATTCATCTAATCAAAGCAAAGGGGAATCTAATTGAATCCAAAGAATCAGATTCTCTGTGGCAAAATATTCTAAAAGCTCACTGGCTAATTGAAAATTATTTGTATCATTATCTCAGAAACTATGGTACTGTACAGATACAGTGCTGGACACCCTATGCCAAACAACTAGCAAGACAGGAACACAGCCCCACCCATTAGCAGACAGGCGGCCTAAAGTCATAATAAGGTCACAGACACCCCAAAACACACAACTGGACATGGACCTGCCCACCAGAAAGACAAGATCCAGCCGCATCCACCAGAACACTGGCACTAGTCCCCTCCACCAGGAAGCCTACAAAACCCACTGAACAAACCTTAGTCACTGGGGGTGGAAACCAAAAACACTGCGAACTACAAACCTGCAGCCTGCAGAAAGGAGACCCCAAACACAGTAAGTTAAGCAAAATAAGAAGACAGAGAAATACACAGCAGATGAAGGAGCAAGATAAAAAGCCACCAGACCAAACAAATGAAGAGGAAATAGGCAGTCTACCTGAAAAAGAATTCAGAGTAATTATAATAAAAATGATCCAAAATCTGGGAAATAGAATGCAGAAAATACAAGAAACGTTTAAAAAGGACCTAGAAAAACTAAAGAGCAAACAAACAATTATGGACAACACAATAAATGAAATTAAAAATTCCCTGGAAGGACTCAATAGCAGAATAACTGAGGCAGAAGAACGGATAAGTGACCTGGAAGATAAAATAGTGGAAATAACTACTGCAGAGTAGAATAAAGAAAAAAGAATCAAAAGAATTTAGGACAGTCTCAGAGACCTCTGAGACAACATTAAACACACCAATGTTCAAATCATAGGGGTCCCACAAGAAGAGAAAAAGAAAGGGACTGAGAAAACATTTGAAGAGATTATAGTTGAAAACTTCCCTAATAAGGGAAAGTAATTAGTCAATCAAATCCAGGAAGCACAGAGACTCCCATACAGGACAAATCCAAGGAGAAATATGCCAAGACATATATTAATCAAACTATCAAAAATTAAATACAGGGCTTTCCTGGTGGCGCAGTTGTTGAGAGTCCGCCTGCCGATGCAGGGGACGCGGGTTCGTGCCCCGGTCCGGGAGGATCCCACGTGCCGCGGAGCGGCTGGGCCCGTGAGCCATGGCCGCTGAGCCTGCGCGTCCGGAGCCTGTGCTCCGCAACGGGAGAGGCCACAACGGTGAGAGGCCCACGTACCGCAAAAAAAAAAAAAAAAAAAAAAAAAATTAAATACAAAGAAAAAATATAAAAAGCAGCAAAGGAGAAACAACAAATAATATATAAGGGAATCTCCATAAGGTTAAGAGCTGATCTTTCAGCAGAAACTCTGCAAGCCAGAAGGGACTGGCAGGACATATTTAAAGTGATGAAAGGGAAAAACCTACAGCCAAGATTACTCTACCCAGCAAGGATCTCATTCAGATTTGATGGAGATATTAAAACCTTTACAGAAAAGCAAACGCTAAGAGAATTCAGCACCACCAGACCAGCTTTACAACAAATGCTAAAGGAACTTCTCTAGGCAGGAAACACAAGAGAAGGAGAAGACCTACAATAACAAATGCAAAACAATTAAGAAAATGGTAATAGGAACATACATATCAATAATTACCTTAAATGTAAATGCATTAAATACTCCATCCAAAAATCATAGACTGGCTGAATGGATACAAAAACAAGACCCGTATATATGCTGTCTACAAGAGACTCACTTCAGACCTAGGGACACATACAGACTGAAAGTGAGGGGATGGAAAAAGATATTCCATGTAAATGGAAATCAAAAGAAAGCTGGAGTAGCAATTCTCATATCAGACAAAATAGACTTTAAAATAAAGACTGCTACAAGAAGGACACTATATAATGATCAAGGGATCAATCCAAGAAGAAGATATAACAATTGCAAATATTTATGCACCCAACATAGGAGCACCTCAATACAGAAGGCAAATGCTAAGAGCCATAAAAGGGGAAATCGATGGTGACACAATCATAGTAGTGGACTTTAACACCCCACTTTCACCAACAGACAGATCATCCAAAATGAAAATAAATAAGAAAACACAAGCTTTAAATGGTACATTAAACAAGATGGACCTAACTGATATTTATAGGACATTCCATCCAAAAACAACAGAATACACTTTCTTCTCAAGTGCTCATGGAACATTCTCCAGGATAGATCATATCTTGGGTCACAAATCAAGCCTTGATAATTTTAAGAAAATGAAATTTTATCCAGTGTCTTTTTGAACCACACCGCTATGAGACTAGATATCAATTATGGGAAAAAATGTGTAAAAACTACAAACACATGGAGGCTAAACAATACACTACTTAATAACCAAGAGATCACTGAAGAAATCAAAGAGGAAAACAAAAAGTACCTAGAAACAAATGACAATGAAAATCTGGTGACCCAAAACCTGTGGTATGCAGCAAAAGCAGTTCTAAGAGGGAAGTTTATAGCAATACAATCCTACCTCAAGAAACAAGAAACATCTCAAACAACCAACCTAACCTTACAACTAAAGTGATTAGAGAAAGAAAAACAAAAAAAACCCAAAGTTAACAGAAGAAAAGAAATCATAAAGATCAGGTCAGAAATAAATGAAGAAGAAATGAAGGAAACAATAGCAAAACTAAAAGCTGGTTCTTTGTGAAGATAAACAAAATTGATACACCATTAGCCAGACTCATCAAAAAAAAAAGGGAGAAGACAAATGAATAGAATTAGAAATGAAAAAGGAGAAGTAACAACTGACACTGCAGAAATACAAAGGATCATTAGACATTATTACAAGAAACTCTATGCCAATAAAATGGACAACCTGGAAGAAATGGACAAATTCTTAGAAAAGCACAACCTTCGGAGGCTGAACCAGGAAGAAGTAGAAAATATAAAGAGACCAATCACAAGTGCTGAAATTGAGACTGTGATTAAAAATTTTCCAACAAACAAAAGCCCAGGACCAGATGGCTTCACAGGCAAATTCTATCAAATATTTAGAGAAGAGCTAAAACCTATCCTTCTCAAACTCCTCCATAATATAGCAGAGGGAGGAACACTCCCAAAATCATCCTGTGAGGCCACCACCACCCTGATACCAAAACCAGACAAAGACGTCACACAAAAAAGAAAACTACAAGCCAATATCACTGATGAACATAGATGCAAAAATCCTCAACAAAATACTAGCAAACAGAATCCAACAGCACATTAATGGGATCATACACCATGATCAAGTGGGGTTTATCCCAGGAATGCAAGGATTCTTCAATATACACAAATCAATCAATGTGATAAACCATATTAACAAACTGAAGGAGAAAAACCATATGATCATCTCATTAGATGCAGGAGAAGCTTTCGACAAAATTCAACACCCATTTATGAGAAAAACTCTATAGAAAGTAGGCATAGAGGGTATTATGTCAACATAATAAAGGCAATATATGACAAACCCACAGCCAACATCATTCTCAATGGTGAAAGACTGAAATCATTTCCACTAAGATCAGGAACAAGACAAGGTTGCCCACTCTCACCACTATTATTCAACATAGTTTTGGAAGTTTTAGCCACAGCAGTCAGAGAAGAAAAAGAAATAAAAGGAATCCAAATCAGAAAAGAAGTAAAGCTGTCACTGTTTGCAGATGACATGATACTATATACAGAATCCTAAAGATGCTACCAGAAAATTACTAGAGGTAAGCAATGAATTTGGTAAAGTAGGAGGATACAAAATTAATGCACAGCAATCTCTTGCATTCCTATACAGTAATGATGAAAAATCTGAAAGAGAAACTAAGGAAACACTTCATTTACCACTGAAACAAAAAGAATAAAATACCTAGGTATAAACCTACCTAAGGAGACAAAAGACCTGTATGCAGAAAACTATAAGACACTGATGAAAGAAATTTAAGATGATACAAACAGATGGAGAGATATACCATGTTCTTGGATTGGAAGAATCAACACTGTGAAAATGACTACACTACCCAAGCAATCAACAGATTCAATGGAATCCCTATCAAACTAACAATGGCATTTTTCACAGAAGTAGAAGAAAAAATGTCACGATTTGTATGGAAACACAAAAGACCCCAAATAGACAAAGCAATCTTGAGAAAGAAAAACGGAGCTGGAGGAATCAGACTCCCTGACTGCAGTCTATACTACAAAGCTACAGTAATCAAGACAGTATGGTACTGGCACAGAAACAGACATATAGATCAATGGAACAGGATAGGAAGCCCAGAGAGAAACCCACACACATATGGTCACCTTAATTTTGATAAAGGAGGCAAGGATATACAATGGAGAAAAGACAGCCTCTTCAATTAGTGGTGCTGGGAAAACTGGACAGCTTCATGTAAAAGAATGAAATGAGAACACTCCCTAAGACCATACACAAAAATAAACTCAAAGTGGATTACAGACCTAAAACTAAGGCCAGACACTATAAAACTCTTAGAGGAAAACACAGGCAGAACACTCTATCACATAAATCACAGAAAGATCCTTTCTGACCCACCTCCTAGAGAAATGGAAATAAAAACAAAAGTAAACAAATGGGACCTAATGAAACTTAAAAGCTTTTGCACAGCAAAGGAAACCAGAAACAAGATGAAAAGAAGACAACGCTCAGAGTGGGAGAAAATATTTGAAAATGAAGCAACTGACAAAGGACTAATCTCCAAAATTTACAAGCAGCTCATGCAGCTCAATATCAAAAAATCAAACAACCCAGTCCAAAAATGGGCAGAAGACCTCAATAGACATTTCTCCAAAGAAGACATACAGATTGCCAAGAAACACATGAAAGAATGCTCAACATCACTAATCATTAGAGAAATGCAAATCAAAAGTACAATTAGGAATCACCTCACACCAGTCAGAATGGCCATCGTCGAAAAATCTACAAACAATGAATGCTGGAGAAGGCATGGAGAAAAGGGAACCCTCTTGCACTGTTAGTGGGAATGTAAACTGATACACCTACTAGGGAGAACAGTATGGAGTTTCCTTAAAAAACTAAAAATAGAACTACCATACGACCAGCAATCCCACTACTGGGCATATGCCGTGAGAAAACTATAATTCAGAAAGAGTCACGTACCCCAATGTTCACTGCAGCTCTATTTACAATAGCCAGGACATGGAAGCAACCTAAGTGTCCATCGACAGATGAATGAATAAAGAAGATGTGCCACATATATATAATGGAATGTTACTCAGCCATAAAAAGAAACGAAATTGAGTTATTTGTAGTGAGGTGGATGGACCTAGAGTCTGTCATGCAGAGTGAAGTAAGTCAGAAAGAGAAAAAGCAATACCGCATGCTAACACATATATATGGAATCTAAAAAATAAACAAATAAATAAATAAAGGTTATGAAGAACTTAGGGGCAGGACAGGAATAAAGATGCAGAGGTAGAGAATGGACTTGAGGACACGGGGAGTGGGAAGGATAAGCTGGGACGAAGTGAGAGAGTGGCATGGACTTATATACACTACCAAATGTAAATTAGGTAGTTAGTGGGAAGCAGCCACATAGCACAGGGAGATCAGCTTGGTGCTTTGTGACCGCCTGGAGGGGTGGGATAGGGAGGGTGGGAGGGAGGGAGACGCAAGAGGGAAGGGATGTGGGAACAGATGTATATGTATGACTGATTCACTTTGTTATAAAGCAGAAACTAATAAAAAAAAAGAAAAAGAAAAAAAATGTTAACATTAAGTCTCACAATCAATGAATATAGTTTAGCTCTCCATTACTTAGTCCTTCCTTAATTTATCTCAGTAATATTTGGCAGTGCTCAGGGTCTAGGTCTTGCTCACCTCATGTTAAACTTATTCCTTTGTATCTGGTAGTAAAAATGCTATTTTAAGTGTTATCTTTTTCAATTAATTACCAAAGTGTGGTCACTAGAATACAAAAATAGATTGTTTTATATTCATTGTGCATCCAATGGCTCTGATAAATACACTAATTAATTCCACTGTTTTGTTTAGAGATTAAATTTTTTATGTGTTCAATTATATCATTTGCAGATAATGACAGATTTACTTATTTCTCATATATATACCTTTTGCTTTCTTTTCTTATTGTACTGACTAGATGTTCTTTTACAGTTAAGTAGATATGATGATAGTAGACATTCTTGGACATGTTTGTCAGAGTTATTTTAAAGTTCCTATTTGGTAACTTTAATATATGATTTGTTTGTTGAGCTGTTTCCATTTTTCAGTTTTTGTCTATGTTGTCAATGCATTGTTCCTGGGTGCTTTTTTTTTTTTTCAAGCCTCATGATGTTTGATTGAATGAAAGATATTTCGAATGAAAAATTTAGAGTCTCTGTAAGATGATATCTTTCTCTAGGTGTTTTCTTGTGGCAGGCAGATGACATAGTGCTTGATGCTTTGAGAGTTGGTTTTAGGCTTTGTTAGGTCAGGTGTGTTTAATGAGCCCTTGCAAAATATTATGGGCCTTGAATGACAGCTAATTGCCTGGCTTGCTTACCAAGACATAAGACTCCTAAACATTGGTGGGAGCCTGAATTCAAGTCTTTTTCACCCCACTACTTAGCAAATCAAATCACCCAGAAGTTTTTGGTTCTGAGTATCTTGGATTCTTAGCGTACAAATGTGCAGCTTATGAGTTATACAATAAAGGAAGGGATTTGTATATGAATTTTGGCATTTACCTTCCTGAGCATTTTTCCTGTTTAAAATTCCTCCCTTAAATTCCTGACACTTTGGAATTCTCAACCTCCACTGTCTCTTATTTTCAGGGTAGTAAGATGACTTCATGTTTTTTAGCAATATGATTAATCTGAGAAAAAATACACTTAAGATGACTAGAACAATTATTATACATATCATGATGTATTAATCAACCTTGTACTGATGGGCATTTAAGCTGTTACCAAACCATTCCTTTAACTACAATATTGAGATGTGTCTGCTGTTCTACAAGAGATTTCCTTCTTTCTGATTTAAGTATGTCTATTGTTCATCTTTTAATCATGCCATTCTATTCACATTATTTTTTTTCATATTATCTTTTTATCATTTAATTTCTTTGCTTCTTTTTCTTTTCCCCTTTGCCTTCAAATTGCATCCCCAAATATTCTATAATTCTAAAGTTTCTTCTCTAAAATTACTTGGAAAATAGATTACACTTCCGTTCCAGTAATTCCCCTCATCCCCCTTCTTACTCTGTTTTAAATGAAGTATAATATACATAGTGGAAAGCAAACTGTAACAATATTACAACTCAGTATATTTTCACAAGTAATGACATGCATGCAATGAACACCCAGATCAAGAAATAGAACATTACTATCCTACAAGTAGCACTCTGAATAATCCTATTCACAATGCCCCAGAACAGTGAAAATAACCTTTACACTATTTCTACTTTTCAGAATGTATATTAGATTGTCACCATTGTATTTTATACAAATGTACTGTGTTGCTTCCAGTCATTTGGATCTCCTCTTTTGTGAAATGTCTCTTTAACTCCTCTGGCTCTTTTAAAAATATTATTGATTTGTAAAATTTTGAAATATATTTTGGATGTAAATCCTTTTATTCTATAAACATTGCAAATATCTCCTCCCATTATATGGGTTACACTTTCAGTTTTGTAATGATGTGTTTTAGCGAACAAAATTACTTATTTTTAATTTAATTAAATGTTTTGGATTTTTCACTTATGGTTAGCACTTTTTGTGTCATGTTTGATAAATCTTTACATTCTCCAGTATCACAAAAATATCTGTATATATATATATACATATATTTTTTTTTTTTATTTTTTGCTTTATGACAAATTTAATCAGTTATACATATACATATGTTCCCATATCCCCTCCCTTTTGCATCTCCCTCCCACCCTCCCTATCCCACCCCTCCAGGCGGTCACAAAGCACCGAGCTGATCTCCCTGTGCTATGCGGCTGCTTCCCACTAGCTATCTACCTTACGTTTGGTAGTGTATATATGTCCATGCCACTCTTTCACTTTGTCACAGCTTACCCTTCCCCCTCCCCATATCCTCAAGTTGTATATATATTTTAGATATAAACATATTATTGTGTTGACATTTGCGTTTAGATGTGCAATCCATTGAGTTTGATTTTTGTATATGGCTTAGGGACCAAGATATATTTTTTCTAATATTACCCAGGATTATTTATGGCAAAGACCATGCTTCTTGAATTGTAGTGTAATCTTTGTTGTAAGTAGGTCATGGTAGGTAGCCTCTATCGTATTTCATTAACTTATTTGAACATGCTTTTACCAATATGCATTTTCTTGATTATCATAATTTTTAAAAATATTGTTATCTTGCAATGCAAATCCTTGAGCATTGTTTTTCTTCTTCAAGGTGATTTTAACTGTTCTTGATCCTATGGAGTCTTTGAATCCATGTACATGGTATATCCCTTCACTTATCTATGTTTTCCTTAATTTTCCTTTGCAATGCTTTTTTAGTTTCCAATATAGAAGTTGTATGCATATTTTACTATGTTTATTGTTATTAGTTTCCTTTCATATATTTAATTTTTCATTGTAATGTTGGTATATATATAGATACATGAGTAATATTTAATATTGATCTCAAATCCTTGACTTTGCACAATTAACTTATTAATTTGAACAGATTTTCAATAGATATTTTTACTGCCTTTGAAACAAATACTAATCTATAAATAAAACTTTCTTTTTTCTCTCCAAAATTTATTTATTTTTATTTATTGTGCTTGCCTTATTATCCTGCTAGGAACTTTATTTAAATATTGATAAGGTGTTCTACAGTTTCTTCTCTGTAATGATTTGGAAAAATATAAATTGTACTTCAGTATTTTACAAATTTCTCTCATTTTAACTTTGAACTGAATTAAACCATATACAGAAAGAAGGTAACAGACATTTTTGATTATATATCTCAATATATTTTCACAAATAAACATATGATGATAACAAGATGCACAGAAACTTACCTAATTTCTCAGTCTTGATCTCAGGAAAAAAATTTCCCTAATTTTACCATTGATTTTAGATGCTACAGATGACTTTTATATATTATTTATCATATTAAGAAAATTTTCTTCCATTTTTGGAGTGTTAAGAGTTTCTTTATTGAATGTGAGTTAAATATGGTCAAATTCATTCTCTGCATCTTTTAAAAGGAATAGCACCCATGCACACACACATACACACATTAATGTAAAACAAATATTGGTGGTAATATAAAGTATATAAGTAAACATGTAGATAAATTACTATTAAATTACTCTAATATATGTTCCAGATTATATAGTTCACTGTTCACATTTCATTCTCCTAAACATTATGTTAAAAATCTGTATTTTCAGATAGCCAATAGGCACATGGAAAAAATGCTCAACTTTGCTAATTATTAAAGAAATGCAAGTCAAAACTACAATGAGGTACCACCTCATACTGGTCAGAATGGCCATCACTAAAAAGTCTGCAAATAATAAATGCTGGAGAGGGTGTGGAGAAAAGGGAACCCTCCTACACTGTTGGTAGGAATGTAAATTGGTGCAGCCACTATGGAAAACAGTATGGAGATTCCTCAAAAAACTAAAAATAGAGTTGCCATATGATCCAGCAATCCCACTCCTGGGTAAATATCAGGACAAAACTATAATTCAAAGAGATACATGCAGCCCTATGTTCATAGTAGCACTTTTATAGTAGCCATAGTAGCACTTTTATAACAGCCAAGACATGGAAACAACCTAAATGATAAATGTCCATTGACAGATGAATGGATAAAGATGTGTGAGTGTGTAACACTGGACTATTACTCAGCCATGAAAAAGAATGAAATAATGCCATTTGCAAAACACTGATTGACATACATACTAAGTGAAGTAAATCCAAAAGAGAAAGACAAATACCATATATCACTTAGATGTGGAATCTAAAATATGACACAAATGAACGTATCTATGAAAGAGAAACAGATTCACAGATATAGAGAATAGACTTGTGGTTGCCAAGGGGGAGGGGGTGATGGAGGGATGGATTGAGAGTTTGGGATTAGCAGATGCAAACTCATATATAGAATGGATAAACAACAAGGTCCTAATATATAGCACAGGGAACTATATTCAATATCCTGTGATAAACCATAATGGAAAGAAATATGAAATAGAATATATATATATATATGTAAAATTGAATCACTTTGCTGTACAGCAGAAAGTAACACAACATTGTAAATCAACTATACTTCAATTAAAAATAATCAATTAATTAATTTAAAATAAAAAGATAAAAAAATAAACATCTATATTTTATAAATTCCAGAGTAATGTAATGTTTGCTATTTGTAAAATCCATATATTTATGAATTACATAGTTACAAGTTAAATTAATTTGTACTTTTGCTTCCACATAGAATGTAGTTGAAATGATTTGGAAAAATGATCACTTCTGCTGTAACAAATGGGAAAAACATTATATGTTTAAAAACACAAATTACTCTAGTTTTATATTATGGCTTGAAATCAAGAATTCCATACTGAAAAATACTTTTCTGAGGTTAACTAAGAATCACTCTTTTGTTCCCACAGGGGCTTGGTCTGAAGATCTGTCTTGACCTAGGTAAAGTGAACACTGCTGAATGTGGAACTCAGTTATAACCGGTGGTGGTCATGCTAAAAAAAACATGGGCTGTTTTTCCCCATGGGCATCTGCTCACTTTGGGGGTACTGAAGGAGAATAGGGACTAGGGGAAATATTTCTTTTTTATATATATTTACAAATTTGTGTACATATATTTGTGATAGCATATATATAAATTAAATTTAAATTGGATAAAATATTGTACTAAAATAGACTGCATCTGTTTTGCCTGATCATATACCACTTTCTGTAATGGTCAATATTCTCTGATATTCTTCTAATAATTCTTGGAAGAAGCCAAGCTCTTCCTCAACACAAGCTGATTGCACTGTCACCTTATTTTTCACATGACAGTTGAAGAGGTTTAGAACGAGTCTCCCCACAATGTGCCACTTTTGCTTGAGAATTATTTTGAGCTAAAGGCAATCGAGACCCTGCAGGTTCAAGATAAACTTTTGTCCCCTCTTATCTACCTAGAATAATTTATATTGAGGGTCTTTCCCCCAAAAAAGAGTTATTACCAGAGATAAATTTTATCTGAGTGGCAAACATCTAATTACCCAACATCTGCCCTTATCATTCTGTAAATTGCCCTCCTGTCCTTGGATGCCCCAGACCCCTATCCTATTCCTCAGCTCAGGATGGCGTGCACACCTTTCTGTCTTTGAACCTTTCATGTATGCGGGGTTGTGCATGTTTGTTTTTTCCCCTGTTCATTAGTCTCGTGTTGACTTGACAATTTGAACAGTGAAAAGAACCTCTGTAGGGTGGAAGAGAATTCTTCTTCCCCCTACACATGTTTCTTTGTATCTTTAGACCTCAGCTATCTGGCTGTGTCATCTGAGGGCCCTTCCTTGTTCAGCCTACTTTTTTTCTTTTAATTTTCTTAAGTGAACTTATTACAAATTGCATTGATTCACTCATATAAACATTTTGTGAATGTTTCTCATACTGGAAAAAATACATTTTCGATATTTCACAATATAAGTTTAAAAATAGTATTTGATTTTTAGAATCAAAATGTCCTATGTTACATTCACATTTCAGGTGTGTATTATTCACTGAATTTTCGCTTGTGAATTGTCTTTTCTTCAACTTTGTGTCTTTTACCTTTAGCTTTCTGAGTTATTTTCTTATTGGCTTATAAAGAGAGTTTATTTATTTTGACTATAGAGATGTTAAGGATTTGTCTGTTTCATGTATTACAAATATAAATTGCTTTTCTGTCTTTTAAAAGTAATTCTCATTTAACATATAATAGTCGTTAGAATCCATCTCAACAAATATCTCTACTTCAATAGCTTGTAGACTGTGTGATGCAATAACAACCTTTATTTTCAAACCAACATAAAATATAATTATTTTCATAAATATTCATAAAAGTATTTTTGTGTCTATATAAATTTTAATTTTTACCCAACAGTAAATATTCATAATTAAAATATTGATTAATTAAGACATTCTGACAACAGGTAATCTATATTATGAAGATTTGAAGAAATAAACTGAGATTTAAGATTAAGAAGCAATTCACACTTCTGGGGAAGATGGCGGAAGAGTAAGACGCGGAGATCACCTTTCTCCCCACAGATACACCAGAAATACAGCTACACTTGCAACAACTCCTACAGAACATCTACTGTACGCTGGCAGAAGACCTCAGACCTCCCAAAAGGCAAGAAACTCCCCACATACCTGGGTAGGGCAAAGCGGAGAGATTCCCGCACAGAGGATCGGTGCCAACCGGCACTCACCAGCCCGAGAGGCTTGTCTGCTCGCCCACCGGGGCGGGCGGCGCTGGGAGCTGGGGCTCGGGCTTCAGTCGGAGCGCAGGGAGAGGACTGGGGTTGGCAGCGTGAACACAGCCTGAGGGGGCTGGTGCGCCGCAGCTGGCTGGGAGGGAGTCCGGGAGAAAGTTTGGACCTGTCCAAGAGGCAAGAGACTTTTTCTTCCCTCTTTATTTCCTGGTGCGCGAAGGGAGGGGATTGGGAGCGCTGCTTGGAGGGGCTCCAGAGACGGGCACGAGCCGCGGCTGAAAGCATGGACCCCAGAGACGGGCGTGGGACGCTGGGGCTGCTGCCGCCGCTGCGGGGCCTGTATGCCAGCACAGGTCGCTGTCCACGTCCCCCTTCTGAGGAGCCTGTGCAGCCCGTCACTGCCGGGGTCTCTGGACCCAGGGACGGCTTCCCTGGGAGAAGGCACGGCGCGCCTCGGGCTGGTGCAACGTCACGCCGGCCTCTGCCACTGCAGGCTGCACCCGCACTCCGTGCGCCTCCCTGCCCCCCGGCCTGAGTGAGACAGAGTCCCCGAAGAGGCTGCTCCTTTAACCCTGTCCTGTCTGAGCAAATAACAGATGCCCTGCGGCGACCTACACGGAGAGGTGGGGCCAAATCCAAAGCTAAGACCCGGGAGCTGTGAGAACAAAGAGAAAGGGAAATCTCTCCCAGCAGCCACAGAAGCAGAGGATTAAAGCTCCACAATCAACTTGATGTACCCTGCATCTGTGGAATACATGAACAGACAACGAATCATCCCAAATTGAGGAGCCAGGAGTCACTGCTGTGCTTCTGAGGTGGGACAGCCAACTTCAGGACAGGGGTCCACAAGAGACCTCCCAGCTCCACATAATATCAAATGGCAAAAATCTTCCAGAGATCTCCATCTCAACACCAGCACCCAGCTTCACTCAACGACCAGCAAGCTACAGTGCTGGACACCCTATGCCAAACAACTAGCAAGACAGGAACACAACGCCACCCATTAGCAGAGAGGCTTTCTAAAATCATAAAAAGTCCACAGACACCCCAAAATACACCACCAGACATGGACCTGTCCACCAGAAAGACAAGATCCAGCCTCATCCACCAGAACACAGGCACTAGTCCCCTCCACAGGAAGCCTACGCAACCCACTGAACCAAACTTAGCCACTGGGGACAGACACCAAAGTCAATGGGAACTACGAATCTGCAGCCTGCAAAAACGAGACCCCAAACACAGTAAGATAAGCAAAATGAGAAGACAGAAAAACACACAGCAGGAGAAGGAGCAAGATAAAAACCCACCAGGCATAACAAATGAAGAGGAAATAGGCAGTCTACCTGAAAAAGAATTCAGAATAATGATAGTAAAGATGATCCAAGATTCTATTTCCAATAACCAAAATCTTGAAAATAGAATAGACAAAATGCAATAAACAGTTAACAAGGACCTAGAAGAACTAAAGATGAATCAAGCTTCGATTAAAAACACAATAAATGAAATGAAAAATACTCTAGGTGGGATCAATAGTAGAATAACTGAGGCAGAAGAACGGATAAGTGAGGTGGAAGATAAAATAGTGGAAATAACTGCTGCAGAGCAAAATAAAGAAAAAAGAATGAAAAGAACAGAGGACAGTCTCAGAGACCTCTGGGACATCATTAAACGCACCAACATTCGAATTATAGGGGTTCCAGAAGAAGAAGAGAAAAAGAAAGGGACTGAGAAAATATTTGAAGAGATTATAGTTGAAAACTTCCCTAATATGGGAAAGGAAATAGTTAATCAAGTCCAGGAGGCACAGAGAGTCCCATACAGAATAAATCCAAGGAGAAATACACCAAGACACATATTAATCAAACTGTCAAAAATTAAACACAAAGAAATCCTATTAAAAGCAGCAAGGGAAAAACAACAAATAACACACAAGGGAATCCCCGTCAGGTTAACAGCTGATCTCCTAGCAGAAACTCTACAAGCTAGAAGGGAGTGGCAGGACATAATTAAAGTGGTGAAGGAGAGAAAACTGCAACCAAGACTACTCTACCCAGCAAGGATCTCATTCAGATTTGATGGAGAAATTAAAACCTTTACAGATAAGCAAAAGCTGAGAGAGTTCAGCACCACCAAACCAGCTTTACAACAAATGCTAAAGGAACTTCTCTAAGCAAGAAACACAACAGAAGGAAAAGACCTACAATAATGAACCCAAAACAATTAAGGAAATGGGAATAGGAACATACATATCAATAATTACCTTAAATGTAAATGGACTAAATGCTCCCACCAAAGGACACAGATTGGCTGAATGGATACAAAAACAAGACCCATATATATGCTGTCTACAAGAGACCCACTTCAGACCTAGAGACACATACAGATTGAAAGTAAGGGGATGGAAAAAGATATTCCATGCAAATGGAAATCAAAACAAAGCTGGAGTAGCAATTCTTATACCAGACAAATTAGACTTTAAAATAAAGACTATTAGAAGAGAAAAAGAAGGACACTACATAATGATAAAGGGATCGAACCAAGAAGATATAACAATAGTAAATATTTATGCACCCAACATAGGAGCACCTCAATACATAAGGCAAATACTAACAGCCATAAAAGGGGAAATCGACAGTAACACACACATAGTAGGGGACTTTAACACCCCCCTTTCACCAATGGACAGATCATCCAAAATGAAAATAAATAAGAAAACACAAGCTTTAAATGATACATTAAACAAGATGGACTTAATTGATATTTATAGGACATTCCATCCAAAAACAACAGAATACACATTCTTCTCAAGTGCTCATGGAACATTCTCCAGGATAGATCATATCTTGGGGCACAAATCAAGCCTTGGTAAATTTAAGAAAATTGAAATTGTATCAAGTATCTTTTCCGAACACAATGCTATGAGACTAGACGTCAATTACAGGAAAAGATCTGTAAAAAATACAAACACATGGAGGCTAAACAATACACTACTCAATAACGAAGGGATCACTGAAGAAATCAAAGAGGAAATTAAAAAATACCTAGAAACAAATGACAATGGAGACACGACGACCCAAAACCTATGGGACGCAGCAAAAGCAGTTCTAAGGGGGAAGTTTATAGCAATACAATCCCACCTTAAGAAACAGGAAATATCTCGAGGAAACAACCTGACTCTGCACCTAAAGCAATTAGAGAAAGAAGAACAAAAAAAACCCAAAGTTAGCAAAAGGAAAGAAATCATAAATATCAGATCAGAAATAAATGAAAAAGAAATGAAGGAAACGATAGCAAAGATCAATAAAACTAAAAGCTGGTTCTTTGAGGAGATAAACAAAATTGATAAACCCTTAGCCAGACTCATCAAGAAAAGAAGGGAGAAGACTCAAATCAATAGAATTAGAAATGAAAAAGGAGAAGTAACAACTGACACTGCAGAAATACAAAAGATCATGAGAGATTACTACAAGCAACTCTATGCCAATAAAATGGACAACCTGGAAGAAATGCACAAATTCTTAGAAATGCACAACCTGCCAAGACTGAATCAGGAAGAAATAGAAAATATGAATAGACCAATCACAAGCACTGAAATTGAAACTGTGATTAAAAATCTTCCAACAAACAAAAGCCCAGGACCAGATGGCTTCACAGGCGAATTCTATCAAACATTTAGAGAAGAGCTAACACCTATCCTTCTCAAACTCTTCCAAAATATAGCAGAGGGAGGAGCACTCCCAAACTCATTCTACGAGGCCACCATCACCTTGATACCAAAGCCAGGCAAGGATGTCACAAAGAAAGAAAACTACAAGCCAATATCACTGATGAACATAGATGCAAAAATCCTCAACAAAATACTAGCAAACAGAATCCAACAGCACATTAAAAGGATCATACACCATGATCAAGTGAGGTTTATTCCAGGAATGCAAGGATTCTTCAATATATGCAAATCAATCAATGTGATACACCATATTAACAAATTGAAGAAGAAAAACCATATGATCATCTCAATAGATGCAGAGAAAGCTTTCAACAAAATTCAACACCCATTTATGAGAAAAACCCTGCAGAAAGTAGGCATAGAGGGAACTTTCCTCAACATAATAAAGGCCATATATGACAAACCCACAGCCAACATCGTCCACAATGGTGAAAAACTGAAACCATTTCCACTAAGATCAGGAACAAGACAAGGCTGCCCACTCTCACCAGTCTTATTCAACTTACTTTTGGAAGTTTTAGCCACAGCAATCAGAGAAGAAAAGGAAATAAAAGGAATCCAAATTGGAAAAGAAGAAGTAAAGCTGTCACCGTTTGCAGATGACATGATACTATACATAGAGAATCCTAAAGATGCTACCAGAAATCTACTAGAGCTAATCAATGAATTCGGTAATGTACCAGGATACAAAATTAATGCACAGGAATCGCTGGCATTCCTGTACACTAATGATGAAAAATCTGAAATTGAAATCAAGAAAACACTCCCATTTACCACTGCAACAAAAAGAATAAAATATCTAAGAATAAACCTACCTAAGGAGGCAAAAGACCTGTATGCAGAAAATTATAAGACACTGATGAAAGAAATTAAAGATGATACAAATAGATGGAGAGATATACCATGCTCCTGGATTGGAAGAATCAATATTGTGAAAATGACTATACTACCCAAAGCAATCTACTGATTCAATGCAATCCCTATCAAACTACCACTGGCATTTTTCACAGAACTAGAACAAAAAATTGCAAAATTTGTTTGGAAAAACAAAAGACCCCGAATAGCCAAAGCAATCTTGAGAACGAAAAACGGAGCTGGAGGAATCAGGCTCCCTGACTTCAGACTATACTACAAAGCTACAGTAATCAAGACAGTGTGGTACTGGCACAAAAACAGAAAGATAGATCAATGGAACAGGATAGAAAGCCCAGAGATAAACCCAAGCACATATGGTCAACTTATCTTTGATAAAGGAGGCAGGAATATACAGTGGAGAAAGGACAGCCTCTTCAATAAGTGGTGCTGGGAAAACTGGACAGGGACATGTAAAAGTATGAGATTAGATCATTCCCTAACACCATACACAAAAATAAGCTCAAAATGGATTAAAGACCTAAATGTAAGGCCAGAAACTATCAAACTCTTAGAGGAAAACATAGGAAGAACACTGTATGACATAAATCACAGCGAGATCCTTTTGGACCCACGTCCTAGAGAAATGGAAATAAAAACAAAGATAAACAAATGGGACCTAATGAAACTTCAAAGCTTTTGCACAGCAAAGGAAACCATGAACAAGACCAAAAGACAACCCTCAGAATGGGAGAAAATATTTGCAAATGAAGCAACTGACAAAGGATTAATCTCCAAAAGTTATAAACAGCTCATGCAGCTCAATAGCAAAAAAAAAACAAACAACCCAATCCAAAAATGGGCAGAAGACTTAAATAGGCATTTCTCCAAAGAAGATATACAGACTGCCAACAAACACATGAAAGAATGCTCAACATCATTAATCATTAGAGAAATGCAAATCAAAACTACAATGAGATATCATCTCACACCAGTCAGAATGGCCATCATCAAGAAATCTAGAAACAATAAATGCTGGAGAGGGTGTGGAGCAAAGGGAACATGCTTGCACTGCTGGTGGGAATGTGAATTGGTACAACCACTATGGAGAACAGTATGGAGGTTCCTTAAAAAACTACAAATAGAACTAACATATGACCTAGCAATCCCACTACTAGGCATATACCCTGAGAAAACCATAATTTAAAAAGAGACATGTACCAAAATGTTCATTGCAGCTCTGTTCACAATAGCCCGGAGATGGAAACAACCTAAGTGTCCATCATCGGATGAATGGATAAAGAAGATGTGGCACATATATACAATGGAATATTAGCCATAAAAAGAGACGAAACTGAGCTATTTGTATTGAGGTGGATAGACCTAGAGTCTGTCATACAGAGTGAAGTAAGTCAGAAAGAGAAAGACAAATACCGTATGCTAACACATATATATATGGAATTAAAAAATATATATCAGGGCCTCCCTGGTGGCGCAGTGGTTGAGAGTCCGCCTGCCGATGCAGGGGATACGGGTTCGTGCCCCGGTCTGGGAGGATCCCATATGCCGCGGAGCGGCTGGGCCCGTGAGCCATGGCTGCTGAGCCTGCGCATCCGGAGCCTGTGCTCCGCAACGGGAGAGGCCACAACAGTGAGAGGCCCGCGTACCACAAAAAAAAAAAAAAAATATATATATATATATATCATGAAGAACCTAGGGGTAAAATGGGAATAAATATACAGACCTACTTGAGAATGGACTTGAGGATATGGGGAGGGGGAAGGGTAAGCTGTGACAAAGCGAAAGAGAGGCATGGACATATATACACTACCAAACGTAAGGTAGATAGATAGTGGGAAGCAGCCACATAGCACAGGGAGATCAGCTCGGTGCTTTGTGACCACCTGGAGGGGTGGGATGGGGAGGTTGGGAGGGAGGGAGATGCATGAGGGAAGGGATGTGGGAACAGATGTATATGTATGACTGATTCACTTTGTTATAAAGCAGAAACTAATAAAAAAAAAAAAGAAACGCTAAAAAAAAATAAATAAAATAAATAAATAAATAAATGGTGGAGAGGGTGTGGAGAAAAGGGAACCCTCCTACATTGTTGGTGGGAATGTAAATTGGTACAACCATTATGGAGAACAGTATGGACGTTCCTTAAAAAACCTAAATATAGAAATACCGTGTGATCCAGCAATTCCACTCCTGGGCGTATATCCAGAGAAAACCATAATTTGAAAAGATACATGCACCCCAGTATTCACTGCAGCACAATTTACAGTAGCCAGGACATGGAAGCAACCTAAATGTCCATCGATGAATGAATGGATAAAGAAGATGTGGTACATATATATAATGGAATATTACTCAGCCTTAAAACAGAATGAAATAATGCCATTTGCAGGAACATGGATGCACCTACAGATTGTCATTCTGAGTGAACTCAAAGACAAATATCGTATGATATTGCTGACATGTGAAGTCTAAAAAAATCGTACAAATGAACCTAGTTACAAAACAGAAATAGAGTTACAGATGTAGAAAAGAAACTGGTTACCAAGGGGTAAAGCATGGGGTGGGGGGGAGGAATAAACAGGGAGATTGGGATTGACATCTACACACTGCTATATATAAAATAGATAACTAATAAGAACCTATTGTATAGCACAGGAAACTCTACTCAATACTCTTTAATGACCTATATGGGAATAGAATCTAAAAAAGAGTGGATATATGTATATGCATAACTGAATCACTTTGCTATACAGCAGAAACTAACACAACATTGCAAATCAACTATATTCCAATAAAAATTAATTTAAAAAACAAAATAAGCTAAAATTAAATTTTCCATGATTCTTAGCTTCTAGAACTTATAAAAGCCTTGAAAGAAGCATATATAGATATATAATATTTGAGGTTATTAAAATATATGTAATTACACCATACTTAGACCCCACTTCTTCTATAGACTACCTTTTTCTTATAATTCCTTATAGTTATTGCATAATCCTTTGGGAAATTTCAACATTATTAAGTGGTTTATTAATTTATCAGTATTTTATATATACTTTTTCTTATAAACATATTTAAATTTTATTTAGAACTTTATTTTAATATTAAGTTTGAAAATAATGTAGAAATTCACAATCAGGGATAAAAACATAAAATTGAATATATAAATGCAAACATTAGTATAATTACTCATGCCCTATTCTATCATTACAAGTTGTAATCTTTCAAATTACATGGAGATTTTCTTAATATCCCTCAATTTGTAACATCCACTTGAAATTCATCCTTTTTTGTAGTACTTGATTTTGGTGCCTTGTAAGTTGGTAATCTCCTATGAATTCCAGACCAGTATTAATCAGTATTAATTTACTTCTTTTTCTAACCTAAAATCTGACATTTGATCTCCTAAGAGGGTTAAATGAGTTTCCTTTTCAACATCTGAAACCACCCCTTCTTTGATTTTTGAAGAAAGGCTAACAATAGTCTTTAATGTTATATCACTTTGATCTTGGTAACATTTGATGTGAAACTGCTTCGAAGATACATTGAGTATAATTTGGAGATTCTAATTTATAATTTATACTGTACTTCATTTAAGTCTGGGTGTAAACAATCTTTTCAAATGTGAAAATAAGTTTGTTTTCTGGTACTCCAATGAACGTTCTGCTATCATTAAAAATGACACATGTAAATGGAACTTTACATTATTCTGAGTCTAAGCCTGTAAAGATTTTTAGCCTTTATTCAAAATTGAATTTGACATATTAGCCAGTGAGTCCATCATTAACCCTGTCCAAATGAAAGAGACAAATATTTCAAAGTACTGTAGTGAAATACATAAAATGATTGAATCTGGATGATGTTAACCATTATGCTTGTTCTGAGTGGAAACTTCTCACTCAAAATAGTCCCTGCCTCATAGTCCTTGTATTTTTATAATATTTCCTTGAGTTCTACTGAATAGCAAATGGGGTGCCAAAGAAGAGAAAGCATAAGTATGTAATTTATATGTCAGGAACATTATTGTTAAAATCAATGAAAAAATCGCAGGAATAAGATGGGAGAAGATAAATTACTAGGGACCCATGCATGCTTAAAGAAAATAAACAGAATATCTCTATACTTGAAATAAGTAAGATACTATCTCTAACCTTTGAATCAGAGTATATTCAAGTAGAAAACAAACTCCTCATTCTACCACTGAGCTCAACCCATATAGTATTGGCTCACTTTCTCACTCCATAGTTCATCATACATCTATAGCCATTAGTTCTTTTTTATTCCAGTTTTATGAGATATAACTGACACATAACATTGTGTAAGTTTAAGCTGTACAATGTAATGATTTTATAGACATATATATTGTGAAACAATTATCACAATAAGGTTAATTAACATTCCCATCACCTTACATTGTTCTTTTTGTGTGTGTGTGGTCAGAATACTTAAGATCTATTCTCTCAGAAACTTTCCAGAATACAATATAGTATTTTTAACTATAGTCACTATGTCGTAAATTAAATCTCCAGAACTTATTCAACTTATAAATATAAGTTTGTACCCTTTCACCAACATCTCCCCATTTCCTGCTACTTCCCAGCCCCTGATAACCAACAACCTACTCTTTGTTTCTATGACTCTGACTTTTTTTTTAGATTCACCATTTAAGTGAGATCATATAGTATTTGTCTTTCTCTGTCTAACTTATCTTACTTAGCAAAATGCCCACAAAGATTCATCTGTGTTGTCACAAAGAGCACAATTTCCTTCTGTTTTTATGGCTAAATACTATTCTATTGTACATATATACCACATCTTCCTTATCCATTCATCTGTTGATGGATACTTAGGGTATTTCCATGTCTTGTAAAGCCATTACTTCTAAGAAAATAACAAAATGGTAAACATCATTGGGAAAGCTGATAATGCAAGTTATATTCTAGTGGGCGTAGTCCTAACATGAAAAAAATACATATAGGGACAGATTGGGAATAACTCACTAGAAGGGTATTAAGCATGAAACTATTTTATATAATATTCATATTTTACATAACATTTGTATCACACAAGTGTATCATGAAAAACCCAGAACAAAGTCCTGAAATGTTTGACAAATTTCTACCAGCAGTAACGTGGAAGACATATTAGACATGTAATTAGCTTGCAAGTTTGGGAGAAAAGGTCAGAAAAGAAGATTTTGGTAGTATGTGTTGATTGCCTTTTGATGAGTTTGTCAAAATATTACAAGAAGAAAATGAGTTCAGGAAAAATTGTAGCTATTTTAAAACCACAAATGACAGGGAATACAGCCTATAAACCCTGAGAATTGTGTTATCAGAGGAAGTCATTCCTTCTTAACCCTAAACAGTAAAATATAACATTGACAAAGGCTAATTAAAAATCAGGCTTGTCACAGAGGAGAGCGCAGCAACAGGGGTGCGGAGGGCAAAGCGGAGAGGTTCCCGCACAGAAGATTGGTGCCAACCAGCACTCACCAGCCCGAGAGGCTTCTCTGCTCAGCCGCTGGGGTGGGCGGGGGCTGGGAGCTGAGGCTCAGGCTTTGGAGGTCAGAGCCCAGGGAGAGGACTGGGGTTGGCTGCGTGAACACAGCTTGAAGGGAGCTAGTATGCCACAGCAGGCCGGGAGGGAGTCCGAGAAAAAGTCTGGAGCTGCTGAAGAGGCAAGAGAACATTATTTTGGGGTGACCGAGCAGAGAGAATTCAGAGTGCTGCTTAAAGGAGCTCCAGAGATGGGCGCAAGCCATGACTATCAGCGTGGACCCCAGAGACGGGCATGGGACGCTAAGGCTGCTGCTGCCACCACCAAAAAGCCTGTGTGCCAGCATAGGTCACTGTCCACAACTCCCCTCCCGGGAGCCTGTGCAGCCCACCACTGCCAGGGTCCCGTGATCCAGGGAAAACTTCCCCGGGAGAACACACAGTGCGCCTCGGGCTGGTCAACGTCATGCCAGCCTCTGCCGCCGCAGGCACTCCCCGCATCCATACCCCTCCCTCCCCCCGGCCTGAGAGAGATAGAGCCTCCGAATCAGCTGCGCCTTTAACACCATCCTGCCTGAGCAAAGAACAGATGCCCTCAGGCAACCTACATACAGAGGCGGGTCCAAATCCAAAGTTGAAGACCCAGCTTCATTCAACGACCAGCAAGCTACAGTGCTGGACACCCTATGCCAAACAACTAGCAAGACAGGAACACAACCCCATCCATTAGCACAGAGGCTGCCTAAACTCATAATAAGGCCACAGACACTGCAAAACACACCACCAGACGTGGAACTACCCACCAGAAAAACAAGATCCAGTGTCATCCACCAGAACACAGGCACTAGTTCCCTCCACCAGGAAGCCTACACAACCCACTAAACCAACCTTAGCCACTGGGGACAGACACCAAAAACAACGGGAACTATGAACCTGCAGCCTGCGAAAAGGAGACCCCAAACACAGTAAGTTAAGCAAAATGAGAAGACAGAAAAACACACAGCAGATAAAGGAGAAAGGCAAAAACCCACCACGCCTAACAAATGAAGAGGAAATAGGCAGTCTACCTGAAACAGAATTCAGAATAATGATAGTAAAGATGATCGAAAATCTTGGAAATAGAATAGAGAAAGTATAAGAAACGTTTAACAAGGACCTAGAAGAACAAAAGAGCAAACAAACAATGATGAACAATACAATAAATGAAATTAAAAATTCTCTAGAAGGGATCAGTAGCAGAATAACTGAGGCAGAAGAACGGATAAGTGACCTGGAAGATAAAATAGTGGAAATAACTACTGCAGAGCAGAATAAAGAAAAAAGAATGAAAAGAACTGAGAACAGTCTCAGAGACCTCTGGGACAACATTAAATGCACCAACATTCAAATTATAGGGGTCCCAGAAGAAGAAGAGAAAAAGAAAGGGACTGAGAAAATATTTGAAGAGATTATAGTTGAAAACTTCCCTAATATGGGAGAGGATATAGTTAAATCAAGTCCAGGAAGCACAGAGAGCCCTATAGAGTACAAATCCAATGAGAAACACGCCAAGACACATATTAATCAAACTATCAAAAATTAAATACAAAGAAAACATATTAAAAGCAGCAAGGGAAAAACAACAAATAACACACAAGGGAATCCGCATAAGGTTAACAGCTGATTTTTCATCAGAAACACTGCAAGCCAGAAGGGAGTGGCAGAACATACCTAAAGTGATGAAGGAGAAAAACCTACAACCAAGATTACTCTACCCAGCAAGGATCTCATTCAGATTTGATGGAGAAATTAAAACCTTTACAGACAAGCAAAAGCTGAGAGAATTCAGCACCACCAAACCAGCTTTACAACAAATGCTAAAGGAACTTCTCTAGGTAGGAAACACAAGAGAAGGAAAAGACCTACAATAACAAATCCAAAACAATTAAGAAAATGGTAATAGGGACATACATATCGATAATTACCTTAAATGTAAAAGGATTAAATGCTCCAACCAAAAGATATAGAATGGCTGAATGGATACAAAAACAAGACCCATATATTTGCTGTCTACAAGAGACCCACTTCAGACCTAGGGACACATACAGACTGAAAGTGAGGGGATGGAAAAAGGTATTCCATGCAAATGGAAATCAAAAGAAAGCTGGAGTAGCAATTTTCATATCAGACAAAATCGACTTTAAAATAAAGACTATTACAAGAGACAAAGAAGGACACCACATATGATCAAGGGATCGATCCAAGAAGAAGATATAACAATTGTAAATAGTTATGCACCCAACATAGGAGCACCACAATACATAAGGCAAATACTAATAGTCATAAAAGGGGAAATCGACAGTAACACACTCATAATAGGGGACTTTAACACCCCACTTTCACCAATGAATAGATTCAAAATGAATATACATAAGGAAACACAAGCTTTAAATGATACATTAAACAAGATGGACTTAATTGATATTTATAGGACATTCCATCCAAAAACAACAGAATACACATTCTTCTCAAGTGCTCATGGAACATTCTCCAGGATAGATCATATCTTGGGTCACAAATCAAGCCTTCCTAAATTTAAGAAAATTGAAATCGTATCAAGTATCTTTTCCGACCAGAACGGTATGAGACTGGATATAAATTACAAGAAAAAATCTGTAAAAAATACAAGCGTATGGAGGCTAAACAATACACTACTTAATAACCAAGACATCAGTGAAGA
Source organism: Hyperoodon ampullatus (assembly GCF_949752795.1). Lineage (NCBI taxonomy): Eukaryota > Metazoa > Chordata > Mammalia > Artiodactyla > Ziphiidae > Hyperoodon > Hyperoodon ampullatus. Next base: position 131,193,018 of record NC_136915.1, read on the forward strand.
AATCTAACAGGAAATCAAAAAATATCTAGTAACAAATCACAATGAAAACACAATGACCCAAAACCTATAGGATGCAGCAAAAGCAGTTCTAAGAGGGAAGTTTATAGCAATACAATCCTACCTTAAGAAAGAAGAAACATCTCAAATAAACAACCTAACCTTACACCTAAAACAATTAGAGAAAGAAGAACAAAAAAACCCCAAAGTTAGCAGAAGGAAAGAACTCATAAACATCAGATCAGAAATAAATAAAAAAGAAATGAAGGAAAGGATAGCAAAGATCAATAAAACTAAAAGCTGGTTCTTTGAGAAAATAAACAAAATTGATAAACCATAAGGCAGACTCATCAAGAAAAAAAGGGAGAAGACTCAAATCAATAGAATTAGAAATGAAAAAGGAGAAGTAACAACTGACACTGCAGAAATACAAAGGATCATGAGAGATTACCACAAGCAACTCTATGCCAATAAAATGGACAACCTGGAAGAACTGGACAAATTCTTAGAAAAGCACACCCTTCTGAGACTGAACCAGGAAGAAACAGAAAATAGAAACAGAGCAATCACAAGCACTGAAATTGAAACTGTGATTAAAAATCTTCAACAAACACAAGCCCAGGACCAGACAGCTTCACAGGCAAATTCTATCAAACTTTTAGAGAAGAGCTAACACCTATCCTTCTCAAACTCTTCCAAAATATAGCAGAGGGAGGAACACTCCCACACTCATTCTATAAGCCACCATCACCCTGATACCAAAACCAGTCAAAGATATCACAAAGAAAGAAGACTACAGTCCAATATCACGGATGAACATAGATGCAAAAATCCTCAACAAAATACTAGCAAACAGAATCCAACAGCACATTAAAAGGATCATACACCATGATCAAGTGGGGTTTATCCCAGGAATGCAAGGATTCTTCAATATATGCAAATCAATCAACGTGATACACCATATTAACAAATTGAAGGAGAAAAACCATATGATTATCTCAATCGATGCAGAGAAAGCTTCTGAAAAAATTCAACACCCATGTATGATAAAAAACTCTGCAGAAAGTAGGCATAGAGGAAATTTTCTTCAACATAACAAAGGCCATATATGACAAACCCACAACCAACATCATCGTCAATGGTGAAAAAGTGAAAACATTTCCACTAAGATCAGGAACAAACAAGGTTGCCCATTCTCGCCACTATTATTCAACATAGTTTTGGTAGTTTTAGCCACAGCAATCAGAGAAGAAAAAGAAATAAAGTGAACCCAAATCGGAAAAGAACAATTAAAGCTGTCACTATTTGCAGATGACATGATACTACACATAGAGAATCCTAAAGATGCTACCAGAAAACTATTAGAGCTAATGAACAAATTTTGTAAAGGAGCAGGATACAAAATTAATGCACAGAAATCTCTAGCATTCCTACACACTAATGATGAAAAATCAGAAACTGAAATTAAGAAAACACTCCCATTTACCATTGTAACAAAAGATAAAATATCTACGAATAAAGCTACCTGAAGAGACAAAAGACCTGTATGCAGAAAATTATAAGACACTGATGAAAGAAATTAAAGATGATACAAATAGATGGAGAGATATACCATGTTCTTGGATTGGAAGAAACAACATTGTGAAAATGACACTACTACCCAAGGCAATCTACAGATTCAAAGCAATCCCTATCAAACTACCACTGGCATTTTTCACAGAACTAGAACAAAAGATTTCACAATTTGTATAGAAACACAAAAGACCCTGAATAGCCAAAGCAATCTTGATAAAGAAAAACGGAGCTGGAGGAATCAGGCTCCCTGACTTCAGACTATACTACAAGTTACAGTAATAAAGTAGTATGGTACTGTCACAAAAAAAGAAATATAGATCAATGGAACAGGATAGAAAGCCCAGAGATAAACCCACACAAATATGGTCACCTTATCTTTGATAAAGAAGGCAAGAATATACAGTGGAGAAAAGAGAGCCTCTTCAATAAGTGGTGCTGGGAATACTGGACAGCTATATGTAAAAGTATGAAATTAGAACACTCTCTAACAGCGTACAAAAAATATATTCAAAATGGATTAAAGACCTAAATGTAAGCCCAGACACTATAAAATTTTTAGAGGAAAACATAGGCAGAACACTCTATGACATATATCACAGCAAGATCCTTTTTGACCCACCTCCTAGAGAAATGTAAATAAAAAGAAAAATAAACAAATGGGACCTAATGAAACTTAAAAGCTTTTGCACAGCAAAGGAAACCATAAACACAACGAAAAGATAACCCTCAGAATGGGAGAAAATATTTGCAAATGAAGCAACTGAGAAAGGATTAATGTCCAAAATTTATAAGCAGCTCAATAACAACAACAACAACAAAACAACCCAATCCAAAAATGGGCAGAAGTCCTAAATTGACATTTCTCCAAAGAAGGTATACAGACTGCCAACAAACACATGAAAGAATGCTCAACATCATTAATCATTAGAGAAATGGAAATCAAAACTAAAATGAGATATCATCTCACATTGGTCATTATGGCCATCATCTATGCGTAGAGGGAACTTTCCTCAACATAATAAAGGCCATATCTGACAAACCCCACAGCCAACAACGTCCTCAATGGAGAAAAACTGAAACCAGTTCCACTAAGATCAAGAACAAGACAAGGTTGCCCACTCTCACCACTCTTACTCAACTTAGTTTTGGAAGTTTCAGCCACAGCAATCAGAGGAGAAAAGGAAATAAAAGGAATCCAAATTAGAAAAGAAGTAAAGCTGTCACTGTTTGCATATGACATGATACTATACATAGAGAATCCTAAAGATGCTACCAGAAAACTACTAGAGCTAATCAATGAATTTGGTAAAGTAGCAGGATACAAAATTAATGCACAGAAATCTATGGCATTCCTATACACTAATGATGAAAAATCTGAAAGTGAAATCAAGAAGACACTTCCATTTACCATTGCAACCAAAAGAATAAAATATCTAGGAATAAAGCTACCTAAAGAGACAAAAGACGTGTATGCAGAAAATTATAAGACACTGATGAAAGAAATTAAAGATGATACAAATAGATGGAGAGATATACCATGTTCTTGGATTGGAAGAATCAACATTGTGAAAATGACACTATTACCCAAGGCAATCTACAGATTCAAAGCAATCCCTATCAAACTACCACTGGCATTTTTCACAGAACTAGCACAAAAGATTTCACAATTTGTATGGAAACACAAAATACCCCGAATAGCCAAAGCAATCTTGAGAAGGAAAAACGGAGCTGGAGGAATCAGGCTCCCTGATTTCAGACTATAAAGCTTTATACTTTTTTTATACTATAAAGCTACAGTAAAACAGATCAATGGAACAGGATAGAAAGCCCAGAGATAAACCCACACACATATGGTCACCTTATCTTTGATAAAGGAGGCAGGAACGTACAGTGGAGAAAGGACAGCCTCTTCAATAAGTGGTGCTGGGAAAACTGGACAGCTACATGTAAAAGTATGAAATTAGAACACTCCCTAACACCATACAGAAAAATAAGCTCAAAATGGATTAAAGACCTAAATGTAAGGCTAGAAACTATCAACCTCTTAGAGGAAAACATAGGCAGAACACTCTATGACATAAATCACAGCAAGATCCTTTCGGACCCACCTCCTAGAGAAATGGAAATAAAAACAAAAATAAACAAATGGGACCTAATGAAACTTCAAAGCTTTTGCACAGCAAAGGAAACCATGAACAAGACCAAAAGACAACCCTCAGAATGGGAGAAAATATTTGCAAATGAAGCAACTGACAAAGGATTAATCTCCAAAAGTTATAAACAGCTCATGCAGCTCAATAACAAAAAAACAAACAATCTAATCCAAAAATGGGCAGAAGACGTAAATAGACATTTCTCCAAAGAAGATATACAGACTGCCAACAAACACATGAAAGAATGCTCAACATCATTAATCATTAGAGAAATGCTAATCAAAACTACAATGAGATATCATCTCACACCAGTCAGAATGGCCATCATCAAAAAATCTAGAAGCAATAAATGCTGGAGAAAGTGTGGAGAAAAGGGAACACTCTTGCACTGCTGGTGGGAATGTGAATTGGTACTGCCACTATGGAGAACAGTATGGAGGTACCTTAAAAAACTACAAATAGAACTACCATATGACCCAGCAATCCCACTACTGGGCATATACCTTGAGAAAACCATAATTCAAAAAGAGTTATGTACCAAAATGTTCATTGTAGCTCTATTCACAATAGCCCAGAGATGGAAACAACCTAAGTGTCCATCATCGGATGAATGGATAAAGAAGATGTGGCACATATATACAATGGAATATTACTCAGCCATAAAAAGAAACGAAATTGAGCTATTTGTAATGAGGTGGATAGACCTAGAGTCTGTCATATAGATTAAGTCAGAAAGAGAAAGACAAATGCCTTATGCTAACACATATATATATATGGAAGTTAAGAAAAAAAACCAAAATGTCATCAAGAACCTAGGGGTAAAACAGGAATAAAGACACAGATCTACTAGAGAATGGACTTGAGGATATGGGGAGGGGGAAGGGTAAGCTGTGACAAAGCGAGAGAGAGGCATGGACATATATACACTACCAAACGTAAAATAGATAGCTAGTGGGACGCAGCCACATAGCACAGGGAGTTCAGATCGGTGCTTTGTGACCACCTGGAGGAGTGGGATAGGGAGGGTGGGAGCAAGGGAGATGCAAGAGGGAAGGGATATGGGAACAGATGTATATGTATGACTGATTCAGTTTGTTATAAAGCAGAAACTAACACACCATTGTGAAGCAATTACACTCCAATAAAGTTGTAAAAAAAAAAGATTTACGGGCTTCCCTGGTGGCGCAGTGGTTGCGAGTCCGCCTGCTGATGCAGGGGATGCGGGTTCGTGCCCCGGTCTGGGAAGATCCCACATGCCGCGGAGCGGCTGGGCCCGTGAGCCATGGCCGCTGAGCCTGCGCGTCCGGAGCCTGTGCTCCGCAACGGGAGAGGCCACAGCAGTGAGAAGCCCGCGTACCGCAAAAAACAAAAACAAAACAAAACAAAAAAGATTTACTTAATAGCTTGTGGAAAAAAAAAAAGAATGGCCATCATCAAAAAATCTACAAACAATAAATGCTGGAGAGGGTATGGAGAAAAGGGGACCCTCTTGCACTGTTGGTGGTAATGTAAATTGACACAGCCACTATGGAGAACAGTATGGAGGTTCCTTAATAAACTAAAAATAGAACTTAAAAATCTAAAAAATAGAACTACCATGTGACCCAGCAATCCCACTACTGGGCATATACCTTGAGAAAACCATAATTCAAAAAGCGTCATGTACCAAAATGTTCATTGCAGCTCTATTCACAATAGCCAGGATGTGGAAGCAACCTAAGTGTCCATCAACAGATGAATGGATAAAGAAGATGTGGCACATATATACAATGGAATATTACTCAGCCATAAAAAGAAACGAAATTGAGTTATTTGTAATGAGGTGGATGGACCTAGAGTCTGTCATACAGAGTGAAGTCAGAAAGAGAAAAACAAATACCGTATGCTAACACACATATATGGAATCTAAGGGGAAAAAAAGGTCATGAAGAACCTAGGGGCAAGACGGGAATAAAGATGCAGACCTAGTAGAGAATGGACTTGAGGATATGGGGCGGCGGAAGGGTAAGCTGTGACAAAGTGAGAGAGTGGCATGGACATATATACACTACCAAACGCAAAATAGCTAGCCAGTGGGAAGCAGCCGCGTAGCACAGGGAGATCAGCTCAGTGCTTTCTGACCACCTAGAGGGGTGGGATAGGGAGGGTGGGAGGGAGGGAGGCACAAGAGGGAAGAGATATGGGAACAGATGTATATGTATAACTGATTCACTTTGTTATAAAGCAGAAACTAGCACACCATTGTAAAGCAATTATACTCTAATAAAGATGTTTAAAAATAAATAAATAAATAAAAATCAGGCTTGTGGTAAATATATTAAGGTTCTATCTATTATCCTCATTGATAAAACCTCTGTTTAAGATTTCTTAGACTATCAGAACACTTTAAAGTGGGTAAGCAATATATATTTCAATTAGGCCAGATACCTCAAGGAGGAGAATAGATGTTGCCCTCTTACTGAAGCCTGACATATACATACATGCAAATTGACAGATAGAGCCATGAGGAATAAGAATATAGATATAGCAAGCATGAGGATTTGTGTGCTAAAAGCAATATATGGCTATTATTCCTATAGCCATATGGCTATTAGTCTGTGGTGATGACAGGAAGCAAATTAAGAAATAATATTTCAGAAGTAGTACTGTAAAATTATATAATGAGCTATATTACCAAAATACCCACAATTCTAGACCAAAAGATATTGTGACTATCTGAGTAGTAAATCTACTTTGGGAGCTTGTATCGCTTATGGTAGGAAATTCACTGAGAATGATGCTCATGGCACCAACAAGGACATATTCACTGATGTCCACTTCAGAAGTGGCCACAAGATCATGAAAAGCTATCACACCTCCCACCAGCTGTGTGGAGATCAGGCAGCTGGTGATCACAGATAAAAATGGACAAGGGAATACGACCAGGGACTCGTGTTTTGATCATCTCTTCTTCAACCTTTTGATGAAGAAGGCATTTCCAATCTAGGGTCATCGAATGACCTAATAAGACACAGGACACTGGGCAGTCTAGATCATTAGCAATTTATTAGTCACACACAATCACAGCCAGGACAGGAGGACACCATGCATGCAGGGTCACATGGAGTTTGCACTTCGAAACAGAGTGAGTGAGCAGGGGCTGTGGGGGTAGGTTTTTGCAGTAACAAGAGGGTGAACTGATTCCTGGTTCCCACAGGAGGATGTGCATCCCTGGTTTGAATGACTTTGTGGGCTGGTAGGGAACTGAAGCTTGCTATGCGGAAATAGTCAGCCACGGTACCTGGAGGGTTATTCCGCTAGAGGATCTCATTCTCGGGAGTAGACTTGGGGAGGGAACTTGTATTTAGGCCATGTGAGGCCCTCCAAGCTCTTGATGTCATGGAAGCACATAATATTGAATTAATTTCAGACTTTGCACCACGCTAATCAAGGGGCATTCTATACACAACTCCTCCATGATGCCCTTCCACCCTGAGAAAGAACTGATCTACTGTAGAAAGTTTGCATTTTCTAAAATGTTTAAATAAATGAAATAATACAATACATTCTCCCTTTTATCCGGCTTTTTCACTCAGAAAAATTATGAATTCAACCTAATTATTTTGAAATTCATGGGTGATTTATACAGTAGGTGTTTGTTTAAATCTAAGAAACTGACAAAGTGATTTTCAATGTTTGCTACATTTTGCACTCTGACCCAGAGTGCATTAAGATTTCTATTACACCACATCCTTGCCAACTTTTGGTATGGTGAGTCATTTTACTATTTGACATTATAATAGTCTAATGATAGCTAATTGTGGTTTTAATTTGATATTCCCTAATGATTAAGGATTATTTTTTCTCTTCATTGTAAATTGTGTTTTCCTGCACCTTTGCATGCCTAGTGAATATGATTAGACACCAGGCACTGTGAATTTTACCTTCTTGGGTGACGGCGAATTTTTTATGCCTACAAATATTCTTGAGCTTAGTCTGGGATGTCATAAAATCTTGAAAATGGTTTGCTCCTTTCCCATCTCGCTTTAATAGTGTGTTAGGCAAGCACAGAAGAGCATTTAGTCTAGTGTTCATTCCTCTCCACTACTGAGGTTACACCGTCCAGATACTCTACCTGATGCCCCATGAATTATGAGATTTTCCAATACGGCTAGTGACAGCAGGCAGTATTTCCAGCACCTTGTGAGCCCTAGGTGTTGATTTCTACTATCGGCTCGGTAGCTCTTTCCACATCCTTGGGTAGTTTCCTCCCATGCATGCACTGATCGGTACTCAGGTGAATTCTTGGGAGGACTCCCTGAAGATGTCTAGGGCTCTCTTTCTGTGAAGCAATCTTCTATCTGATATTCTCTCCTGCAAATTCTGGTCACCATAGCCTGTCTGGATTCCCATCTTTATCTCTTCCAGTAAGGGAGGCTTTCTGGCTCTGCCTGGGTTCCTGCTGCCTGAGACTTGAGCCATGGCCTGGAAATGTCTCCAGGCAGTAAACTGGGGAAATGATAGGATTTACTTTGTTAGTTTTGCATTTCTCCCATTTACCATCCTGCATTGTTTGATGTCCAATGTCTTGAGAGCCATTGTTTCATATATGTTGCCTGCTGGTTTTAGTTGTTGAGACAGGACAGTAAATCTTACCCTGTTACTGCATTTTGGCCAGAGGTAGATGTCATGGTTGTTTTTTACTTACAGCATAAATTAGGCTTACCTGACTACTGTAGAAAAGGTTATAGTAATATCAGTGTGCTCAAAAATTAGATGTAGGACAAATAAAAGAATTCCACATATAATTTATAAATAAGTTCTTAATGTTTGTGTCTGTGTATGTTTTATATGACAAGAGAACAAGAGTAATAAAATCAACACAGTTAAGGTTCTATGCAGGACAGAAAGACCAATTAGATGCTTACACAATTCTTAGATGAAATGGAGAAGTTAAATACATGTGGCTATCACTAAGCTTTGGCTTTAATTTCACACCACTACAGCCAGGATCAAGAAGCCAGGACAGTGTCTCCCAGAGTTTAGGAAACAGTGTCCACCTCTTTTAAGAGTGCTGCCACAGTCACTGTTCTCTTGGAACATAAGACTGGTAATTAGACTTTAAGACATAGCACCCAGCTTCTCATAACATTCATTTCTGTCCATAATACTCCACAAGTATGGATCTGCCTCACTTCCAACTTATAAATGTGATACCTAATTTACATTCAGAACTCTAGCTTTAAGGGTGTCTGAAAAATGCAATATTTAGCTTTCCAACTTTAGAGGTACAAGGCAAAAGAAAGGTTATGAGTGTCGATCAACATATCCATCAAACTCCATCACTCTGGCTATTCAAATTCCATTCATAGCTTTCTATGCATAATAAATGTCTGTCTGTACCAGAAGACAGAGCCAAAGAGGATAAACAGCAGTCAGGGTACCCATTTCAAAGTGACATCCACTCTCTGCTTATTTAGTCAAGATTCTGCTTTGCTTTTCTGTAAATAGAAAACCAATTCAGAAGCCAGTTATCAAAAATGTACTATATAAAATAATAAGGAAAAAGAAGAGCAAAGCTTACATCCACTATAAGGGAAAGAAGAAAATATTCATAGTCATTAGGGAAATGTAACTACAGATCTACACAGGGAAAAGTCATAGGGAAATGTAACTACAGATCTAAATATAGATGTATTTGAAGGAAAGAGAGAATATACTTAGTTACTAAAGCCTGCATTTCAGTTCACAAGGCTATGGTTGATATTTATAATCTCACCATACATTTCATGTTGCCTTTTCCTTTAGTCAGCATCTCTGTATTTGACAAATTTCTTACTCAGTACTTTAAGCCATTAGTGTTTGTGCTTTTACTATTATCACAGGTTATGAAGGAGCTGACCAATGAACCTGAGGAGCCCATGTTTTCAAAACACACCCCTCTCTACCTCCTTCTTTTTGATAATCAGGATAAACATATCACACAGTATGATAAACATCTTCTTTTCCTGTTGATTCAATGGCACTGGAATCCAAAGTGGCACAGTCACTGTATGAAAACAGTGTTTTTGTTTTCTGGGTGAATTATACCTTTAAACCAGAAGAGCACAAACTTCTGGTGACGGAAAACAAAAATTTGTTAGTGGATCATAAGGAAAGACCACTTACAAATCTTGATCACCAGAACAATATGTTGTGGCCATGGCAGAAATAGTACCAAATATTGCCAAGGGAAGAGATATTAGTACCCAGCATAATTGCTTATTCCAGTACCTACAAGTAGATGTTTGGCTAGACCACATTTTGGGGGACAATATACTTACAGCTTGTAGTGGTGCCTTTACTAAATCTTCAAAAGGTCACTTCAACTTTATATGAAAAGTTTTTCTGAGAAAACTGCGATAAGACAAACTCCCTAGACGTGAGCCACTTCATCATATTCATTTTGCTTTGTTGTTATTATAAAATGAATTGTTTTTTCAAAAACAATGTTATGCATGATATCATAATAGTGAATTAGACGTTCAGTAAATCCACAAATGATAGTGCTTACAGAAGCACTGGGTTCAGAGAAGACATCCATATCCAGCATAATTTTTATTCAAGTGAAAAGAAAGAGTTGTTTATTTATAAAAGAAGGGCATCAAACAATGAAACTTCCACCATTTCTCTGGAGGATTTCCCAATCCTCCAGAGAAATGGTGTAGTAACAGGTAATAACAGTGGTGTGTGAACCTGTGAGACTGTGTCCGGTCAATGGCAGTGATCACTTGAGACTCAGTGGGTTGAAGTCCATGCTCTTTGATCCAGGAATGATCTTCATCCCAGCTGCCTTGTGAGGTTATTGATTTGATTTTATGGTAATCAGTTAAAGAAGCTGACCAAGATGAGTAAACTTGTCCCTCGGATTATTGAGAGTTTCTTCTGCAGTAAATACTCTTTTGTGAGCATTTACACAAGAAACAAATATATCCTCATTTCACTTGATCCTGAATCTAAAATTTCTTTACATATAATCCCCAGACCCTTTTATGAGGAACCCACCAACTGTTATTTTTAATTGTCCTTAACTTCTTTCCATGTGGTTAGTCATTGCCCATAAATCACTGCAGATCTGTACCTCTGGCACTTCCTTCTTTAGAAAAAATATACTTCAAGATATACTGTACAATGTTTGTCCACTTGAGGGACTAATCTTTTCCACCAGCCTTCAGGTCCATGCTAAGTGTGTAGGTGAAATGGAATAGCATTTCATTTCTAGCAGCATCCAGTCAATGAGCCAAAACAAATTTCTAGCAGCATCCAGTCAATGAGCCAAAACAAACTAACTCAGGCTTATATGTGATTTCCTGAGTCGACTGCCCATTATGATCTCCCCAAGCATCCACAGATGTGTACAAAATATTAGTGGCTTTCGGACACAGAGTCAGGCTTTCCTCATTCATGCGTTTCTACATGTGAAAGGGGTCCTTATACACAAGTATAGGAGTCTGAGAGTATTTCACGCAAGAAGGATGTACTGAAGAAGAACAGAAAATGCATGGTGTTATTGCAGGTGTTCACAACACGGCAAAAGCAACAGAGAGACAAGCCTGAGAATTAGCTGTGTTCCATAAACTAGAGTTCTGTGATGTGCTTCTCTGATTGGAGATTTCTGCAGACTCCTCCTAGAATCCTGATCCAACAAAGAAACATCAGTCATCCTCTGGATCTGCTGGATCAGCAGCAGCATCTACAACAACATGAACAATGCCAGGACAGCAGCTAAACTATCTCTTATTCTGTATTACTTAGTTCATGGGTTAGAGCCAAATGTTCAGCCAAATATTCTTTATGAGCTCCAAAATCCTAATAGATCCAGTAAGCATCTATTAGCTTGTCTTCCTTTAGCTAAGGAAACCAGGTGTTGTAGTAGATAAACCCAAAATCTCATTGAGAAAAAAAAAGCCAGAATTAGAAAATAAACAAAAAATGTTAATAAATCACAGGTTATATGTTTGTTTGCATACACAAAGGCATCCAAAACAACTAAATTAATAATAATTAATTAATCATTATTAGAACAGGCAAGATATTAATAGGATGGCTGGATATACATTTTAGTTTAAAACAGAAGTGATGAATAGTTTTTATTTCCTGATTCCAAAATTTATATGGAAATGCAATTGTCCAACCATAGTCAAAACTCTACTGAAGAACAACAAAAAAAGTATAGAGTTATTGCAGGTATTGACAACGTGGCAGATGAAACAGAGGGGCAAACCTGAGAATTAGACCCACACATACACTGAAGCTTGATATGGACATTGCAGCCTAGCAGACAGTGGGGGAAGGACAGAATTTTTAATAATTGGTGCTAGGAAATCTGGCAATCCATTTAAGAAAAAGAGATGAAGTGGGACCTCTACATCACACGATTATAAGGGAATCAATGCCAGGCAGATTGAAGTCCTAAATGTGAAAGTCAACCGTGAAAAACCTTTAAAAGATAATATAAGAGATTCTCTTCATGACCTTGAGGAAGAGGGTGATTTCTAAGACAAAGCATGGAAGAAATAACCCAAGGTAGACACTGGCATATTGTATATACATTAAAATTAGAAACTCTTATAAGCTATGAAAAAAATAAGTTGAAGAATGATGGCTATACAAAACATATAAAGAACCTTACATATAACATAAGATAAAAAAAAGGCAAGTGAATAAACAGAAACTTTTCAAAAGATGAACTCCAAATGGCTAATAAATGCATGAATATGCACTCAGTTCTTTAATAACAAGGCAAAAGCAAATCAAAGCCACAGTGTGATGCTGCTGCATCATGGATTGGTTGGCTAACATGAAAGTCTGACAATATCAGTGTTGGTGAAGATGGGGATCTATGAGAACTTTCATACACTGCTGACCACAAATCAGACAAAAATTCTGAAGAACACATTGACAATTTCTCTAAAGTTTACCACATGTATATTCTACAACTTAGCAATTTTACTTCTAGCTGTAGTCCCTAGAAAAAGGAGTGCACATCTAATCCAGAAAACATGCATAGGAATATTCATAGCATCAACATTTACAACTGCCAGAAACTGAAAACAACCCAAATGTTCATCAACATTAGAATAAATGAATAAACTGTGGTATAATCACAACAGAATATACAGAGCAATAAAAATTGATGAACCACAGCTATAGGCCTTTGGAAAGAATCACAGACACATAAAGAAAGGCAAAAAAAAAAAAAAAACCTATAAAGCAAACAAACAGCAAAAATGTATACAAGGCAGAATAAAAGGCTAATAGATGTTGACAGGTAAACATACATCTTATGAAATCCTAAGGAATTTTTTCCTCCATCACTTTTTTCAGGATATTGAACATAAAGGACTATATCATTATAATCTGAGGAAGACAGGTTTTAAAGAGACTGTTATCCATAGTGAAATCTAATGAGGTGGTTTATTTCTGCTGTATTTAACAGTTACAGCAATGATGGTACAAAATGTTTTGTCAAGCCAAGTGTATAAGAAATTTTTATTGAGCTTGTACGGAAAAGTAGGAGAAAATGAAGCTAGGCTATCATGTCACAGTGAGAGGATGCTTACTTTTACTATTTTTGCTTAAGGAGGCAATGATTGAAAGCAAATGTTTTCACAATTTCATTTTCATAATTTATTTTTTCTCTCAAAACTGAAGAGGTTTTGAGAGATATTTGGTTTGAGAGAAATATCATAGATATTTCTAAGCTAAGCAAACTACTAAATGAACAATGTTTTGTGGTGTTATTACAAACGCTAATATAAAGTCTTTCCTCAGCCCAGTTTCAGGAGAATAAAGTCGCACAAAGCTTCTGCTGAACAGACAGAAGTAGATATGATTTTTAACTCATGAACCCACTTTCTATGGCCATGGTGAATGAACAAAAGTTTTAGAACACTGATGAAATGGCAACACATCATTTTGCTCCCAAGGAACACCTGAAGACCTATTGCAGACAGGTTTCCTAACACTGAGGAGAGCAGAGTGTCTGAGAAAGCCCTATTCCTATGACCCCAGCATCACAGGTCTAAGACTGAAGATGGCCTTAGGCATCCCCCAGCCCCATCAGCAGGCTAGTAAGCACAGAGTAACATGAATTGTCATCTAACCCTGGGAAGAGGACCAATCAATCCTAAAGAGAGACCCTACCAAGGCTCAAGAGCACAAGAAAACCCATGAGTTATTGTGGTTGAGGAAACTTGAGTAAAACTCTCCAGTACACCAGCCCTTACCCTTAGCGTTAGGTAAGTTCAGAGGAATTTGAAGCTATTGGTCTTGAAGGCAACTGTAAAAATAAACCCCAACCCAACTTAAGCCCTAACAAAATTCACCCAGTACTCACACTCAAGAATAGCCGAAGGGACATGACCATCTCCAGGTGTAACTAATATATATCTCAGACCCAAGGGTCTTACTCGTCATTAACCACCAGGTAAATAGGAATTAAAACTACAATACAATTCTAATAAATGGCCAGTAATACAGCAAACATTAAAAGATTGAGAATGATAACAACAAGGATGTAAGACAAACAACTTTGTCAGAGATAGCTGGTAGGAGTGTAAATTGAGATAATCAGTTTGGGAAGGTATTTGGAAGCATCTACTAAAACTGAACGGAGCAATTATATGCCCAAAAGAATTGTACACATATTTATATCAAAAGACATGTATGAGAATGTTCATAGCAGTACTATTAATAAAAATGCAGACTGGAAACAACAAATACATCTTTCTACAGTATGATAGATAAATGTATTATCATCATACACACCAATAAAAACTAATGAATTACAGCTATTTGCATCAAGGGTGAGTTTCACAAACATAATATTATTTCAAAGAAGCCAACACAAAAGTATACGCAGTAAAATTCCACTCATATCAATAGCAATCCTGATAAAATTAGTTCATGGTGATGGAAATCAAGTCAGTGCTTTCTCTTGGGTGGAGATTATTGGCTGTGATGGGACGTTACAGTTTCTGGGTTGGTGTTAATAGTCTGTATCTTATTTTCTGTTTTAGTTACATAGGTTTATTAAACTTTTGACAATTCATCCAGCTGTATTATTATGAAGATTTTATAAATAAACAACGTACTTAATTCATAAAAATTCCATCCTTTGCCCTTGACAGAAAACAGAATAAATAAAGAAACTTTGAAAATAAGCAGGTATAGGAAGATCAGGCTTCAAGAGTCCGGGCAATGGGAGCCACCTGCTCTGGTGACCAGGAGTACTTCATCACTGACATCGTTTATAAGTGTCTGCTTCTCATGATATTTGAAAGAAGACTGAATTTTAACCAGTGTATTATTGTCAAATCTCTACAAACAATGCACTCCACTACTGCCTGTACTCAAGACAGACTATTCTCATGTTCCACCCCCTTGATATACCATCACTTTGAACAAATAGCCAGAAAAATACATACTTTGAAATGCATAAATCAAAATACATAATGAAAAACCACATTAATTAAATCCACCAACATTTCTTGAAGGCTTACTTTGTTTCAGTCTCTCTTCTAGGTGCTTCAAGGACATTGGTCAATAAAAGGTAAAATTCTCTGTGCTTGTGCAGCTTTTATTTCAGTGGACAGAACCAAAAAGCAAACCAATTCAGCAACAATTGCACTTAGAAATTTTCAAAAGTCATTTTCAAAAGCTGATAGATCAATGAGCCAGACCAAAACAAAAATATAGAAGACCTGAATTGCACAATTAACAACCTTAGACTGCGTGTTAAATTGCATACAATAAAACCAGAGATGCATTCTTTCATAGCAAGTGGTATACATGAAATGTTTACAACAAAGTCATTATTATACCATGGAAGCCACAACTATCAACCTTCTACCAAAAAAAAAAAAAAAAAAAAAATCATGTTCACACAAGCAATATTCTTTTACTTCCCTGCAATAAATTCAGTACATGTAGAAATCAAGGATATAAGCATAGGGGAATAAATCAGTATGTCCGAAAATAAAATAACTTTTAGACTAAAGATAAAAGCTTGGTTTCCCACCCCACTCTCTGGAAGGTAAGCCACAGAGGGTGGCTGTGGTATATCCAGTGAAGGTCTTACCTTTATCGCTGGGAGGGATGTTTCAGCTTCCCTACTCTTCCGTCTGCCCGTCCGAGACTGCTATCCTGCACGCTGGGAAGGCCCTGGAAGCTTATGCGCATGTCTCTCGTTGGCTTCCCCGCCCTTGCCTTCAGCCAGCCAGGCTGATATCCCGCATTCAGAAAGATGTGAGCGCTGTCCGGAGCAGTCATTTGGCCTCCTCACAGCGGCAGCCATCAAGCCAGGCCAGGGACAGTGAAAGCTTCGTTAACAATGTGTCTCGTTTGCCCACATCTCTCAGAAGAGCAGATTTCTTTTGAACCTGCCCCTTTGCCAGTATTAAAAGAAACTGAGGGTACTTTTCCCCTTAAAAATGGCTATTTACTTTCTGGAAGTTTATTTACATGTCTTTGCATCCTCGTCTCTCTGATGGATTTTTTAAAATGCTACGATTGGGGCTTCCCTGGTGGCGCAGTGGTTGAGAGTCCGCCTGCTGATGCAGGGGACGCGGGTTCGTGCCCCGGTCCGGGAAGATTCCACACGCCGCGGAGCGGCTGGGCCCGTGAGCCATGGCCGCTGAGCCTGCGCGTTCGGAGCCTGCGCATTCGGAGCCTGCGCGTCCGGAGCCTGTGCTCCTCAACGGGAGAGGCCACAACGGTGAGAGGCCCGCGTACCGCTAAATAAATAAATAAAAATAAAAATACTACGATTATATGACTCATTTGGCTTTTTCTCATATTTTAAGGAGGAACAATGGCCTACTGATACTTTCTAACACCCTGAACACCAACATTCTATTTTGATTTTAAACTATAACTACAAAATGCATGACTACACGACTACACAATAATAACTGTATTGCAAATGGAGAATATTATCTAAATTCTGAAACCAGTCACTGTCTTTAATTGTTTCAGCTTGGAAGTATTTTCACACCTGGGTTCCACTTAGAGATTGCATCCAGTCATTTCCACCACACTGTTCTATCCACTCATCTGTTACCTTCAGCCAAGCACGAATTCCACTGGGTGTCAGTCTTCTTGTGTGCCTCCCCCCATTACGGCTGTGGTTACACTCCTGACTCAACAAAGTAGCCTCTATTCTCCTGCCGATCCTTTCCCCGTATCCTCATCTCTGTTTTATGTAAACTCATTGTCCTTTACATTTCACCTCATTCTAGAATACTTTTTGCTTCTTGCCTCTTAAATTACCTTGGACATACCACTCCTTACTAAGTAAACATGTTCTTTGCAGTTTTTGAAGTAAAGATTGCTTATTGTGCTATTTTCTATGAGAATAGTTGCTGATGGTCCTGCATCACCATTTTTCTTCCTCAAAATTATTTCCTTCCCACACATGACATTTTCATTTTTAGAAAAACAGCCCCCTTGGAGCTGATACCTCCCAGGTATGTACATCTCCACGTTCTTCTGGTACCAGTTCATGCTCATCACCTGTATTACAGCTGTGACGTGAGTAGCTTCAGTAAATCTGTGGACTTTTTCCAGAAGGGATCACACCCTGGCCCCCTGATTCCTCTCACCCAGTGATTTGCACCTCCACTCCATTAACCCCATTTCATAACTATAACCTGCATTTTATCATAATCCATAACAGCTCTACCTCTAAATTAATTACACATTGTGTTTCTGACAACAGTCATTCTAGCTCTAGTTCCCACATTTACTTACCCCCATGAGTCCATTACCTTTCCCTTATGTCCCTATTCATTCTCGGTTACTTATTTTCTGTGTTAATTCTCCTACCTTATGTCCTAGGGAGGCCATGGAATAAGATTTTAATCTTTCTCACTACTCCTCCTATTCAACACTTCTACATTCTTTACTTGAAATTGCCTTACATTTCCTCTTTTGAAAAATCTTGGCTTGAATTAGGAACATCTTCCATATTTCAATCACCTTCCAGAAACTGATACTAAATGTCACACAGTAGAAAGTTGTTTATAAATGTTTTTTTTTATTACAAAATTTGCTCTTGACCCTGGTGTAGTTTTGAATTTAATATACTCATGATGACTTGATTCATAGTTCAAAATACAGTTATTTTAATGATAGATCATAGTGTTTGGTAGAGTAACATAAAATGTATATCTTCAGCTACAAAGTTTTATTTTACCAAATTTTTTAATGTCTATTTACTGTACAGTAATTGTATTCAATACAATGGATATATCAAGAAATATGGCATTAAACTATTTTTGGCCTTGCCATCAGGTGTCACATTTAAATGAAATGTTTTCAAGGCATTATTTATATCTTGAGCTTATGTTTTTCACTTCCAGGAGGGAGTATTTATAAAGATTGAACAGGTTTATTCTTGAAATAATGAAGAGCAAAACACTCTGAAGTTTGCTATATAAATGGCAAACAAGAATAGTAAAAGAAATAAAAATCACTGAGTTTTAACTTTTAGAGATTATTTTTAAAAACCTGATTTGGAAACAACAGCACTATTGTTTACTATAGTACATTGGAAGTCAAACATGGTCAGCAGGCTAAATTTGGTACCACTTCATTAAATAAATGATAGTTCTTGATCTGCATATTTGAATTGCTTACATTTTTATATTTGACTTAAGTTGTAAATTACAGGAAATACGTGAATTAAGAAATGGTCATGCAATTTGAAATGATAAACCCTGACTGTAGCTAGATTTATGGGACTTATAAAGAGTTGTTGTGTTAGAACTTGTGGCTGGGAATAAAATGATGGTGCCCAGTATACCTGTCCTTCAATTAATCATTGAAAAGAAGGTTAAATGTTGATAAGCAAACTCTTTCAGAATCTAACGGCAGTAAGATATGGTAATAAGTGAGAAAGAGAATTGTGTTTCTAGGACATTATTTTTCACATGTCTAATTATTTCAGTTTTCAATGATCTAGGGCCACAGTCCAGGGAGTGTGTTGCACATTTAGTGGTGTCCATAATTTTAGGATGCTTGATGATCTTTAAAGATGCATGTGGGACATGTACAGGAACTCTAGATTTAAAAAAAAAAAAAGCTATCAACAGGAATTTGAATTTTAGCTTTGGTAGTCACCACCATATCTTTTCACACCACATTTTCCAACCAATGACTGCTAAAAGCAAATGAATTTGGGCAAAAGAGATTATACACGTTTTAAAAATAGGGTTAAAACTTGTTAGAAGCCAGAGGAACTGAGGGCCAAAGGTTATTAGGGACAATCTGTGTCCCATGGCTTTACCAAGGCACCATTCCCTTTTGAACCTTGGGTTAGATAATCTATAAGATTTCTTTTAGATTTCAACATGCTTTTCCCAAATTTTCTAGAAGTAGTAATAATGGCATTGCAGTAAAAAAAAAATTTAAATATGTTCTCTTTGTGTCTACTGGAATAAGCAAGCACATCCATTACTGTTTAGTGTAGATATTATTATTATTATCATTATTTTCATTATATCCTTGTGTATGAGGATATTCCTTTCCCTTCTCCATGTCTACCATTGCATAGTTATCTATGGTAGTGTGACAATTATCCTAAAATCTAGCCACTTAAAACAATAAACATTTATTATCTTACAGTTTTTGTGGGTTAAGAATCCAAGGGCAGCTTATTTGGGCTTTCTGGCTAAGGGTGTTGACAAAGTTGCAGTCAAGGTATCACCTGGGACTGGAGTCATCTTAGCTCAATTAGGGATGGATCTGCTTCCAAACTTACTCATGTGGTTGTTGATAGGATTCGGTTCCTCTGGTTTCCTGGCTTGAGGCCCCTTTTCCTTGCTGGCTATTGGATGGAAGCGGGACAGACTCTGCTCTTTGCCAGGTGGGCCTCTTGAGAGACAGTACGATGACGTAAACCAGGAAGAAGGGATCACGGGGAGTCATCTCTAAAGCTACCTCCTGCAACCACCTTATTCAGATCTATAAAATAACTGAGAGTAAAGAAAACAAAAAGCATTAATTTGCTACAATTGCTCAAAGAACTGCTTTGGTCATGGAATAAAAAGCCAAAATTTATCCAAGTAAAAGTAAAAAATCAGTAAATAACAAACATTTAAAACAGCCAAAAAGTATAATTTAAGCTTCAAAAAATTTCTCCAAAATGATGCTCTGGGGGTCTCACTAAAACATTCACTATAAACACAGCCTGTGGTCCTACTGCCTGAGTTGTCCAAATGAGACTTTTAAGTGCTGTTGACTATGGCAACATTGCGTCCAAGAAATTTGAGTCACTTTCTGAAACACATCCATCAATTCTCTTTAACTCAGCAGTGCATTATACACTCTTTGCATTCCTTATTGTACCTTAGATTTTATAGATGCTAATAAACATTCATTGTAAAAAAAATACTACCAAGCATTTACTTGTGTTTCAGGCATTCAAAGTTGGTGGAATACGTGGCTACTAATTTGAAAATTCACAGATTAATCGAAGAGACAAAAAGTATGTGGTTGATAAAAAGATGCAAAGTATCAAAACAACATGAAAGTAGTTGTCAATATATAATAAATTAAATATCTTTAATAGTGTGAGGTAGGACTTAATCTTGAGATAGAGTAGAGCAGGATTCAAGAAAAATAATAGAGTAAGGTGGGCAGCTGCTATTACTTGTTTAATTATTTTTATTATTTTTAAATTGAAATACAGTTAATTTACAATGTGTTAGTTTCAGGTGTACAGCAAAGTGTTTTAGGTATATATATACTCTTTTTCAGATTATTTTCCTTTATAGGTTATTACAAGATACTGAATATAGTCCCCTGTGCTATACAGTAGGTCCTTGTTGTTTGTCTTTTTATATATAGTAGTGTGTATATGTTAATCCCAAACACCTAATTTATCTCTCCTATCCCCTGCTACCTGTTTAATTATTTACTTTTATCAAGTAAATAAAGACAATTGTCTGACAGGATTTACTTCAATGTTCAACTAAAATAATGTAACTTATTGCTTTAAATACCTAGATAGAGCCAAAAATGTTCAATAAGAAATAACAAGCAAATAAACATACAAATACATACATACATACTTTCAAACATAGATACATATATAGACACATGCAAAAATGAACGAACGAATGTCATTAGTGAAATTAGAGAATTAATGAAAACTTGAAATATTCTCTCCAACTTTATCAACTTGATAAGCCAAGATTAAAAAAAAAAAAAAACTCCCCTCCTCCAAAAAAAAATTCTCTGGATTTTGGCAAGTTTAAAAACAACTCATGGACAAATACTACTTTTTTCTTTACTCATTTCTATTTTTCCTAATTTTTGCAATGCATATACCTCCCTTTGATTTAGAGAAATGTAATATTTTTAAATGCAACAAAAATAAGTAATAAATAAGATAAATGAAAGGAGATAACAATACCTCTTTTCATGAACTGCTTGAGAGTTTCCCAGGCAATAATATATTGCTCTCATGCTGTAAGTTGAGAAATGCCTTGTGTAATGTATTTTATCACTCAGGATTTTTCTTTCATATGTGTGTGTCATGTGTCTTTTTTACATAGTCTTATACTTGGTCACCTTCCACTGCATACATGCAATTTAGCTTAATTTTACACCATCTTCACTTCCATACTTGAAGATCTATGGTGAAGGCAAAGTTCTTATCACAGGTAACTTTCATCCTGTGAAAAAGTTTAAAATATCCGTATATTTCTTATTTCTTCTTATATTTTCAGGCTGTTAGCTATTCACAATGACTCATTATCAGCCAGAAAGGGCAAACTTTAGTTATGATTTACTATCTTCTGATTTCTGAAAGGCGTTGTTTATCCACAAAAGGACTGCCTTTTACTTATTCAGAATGCATATACAGTCTTACTGTGTTTCCTGAAATGTTAACCTCATCAAGGAGGGTTGGATGCTTTTATCTCTATATCAGGATAAAAACTCCTCTTTCCTCCCTTTGGTCCTGCATTTGCCCTTGTTTTTCAAATGCTGTATCTTTTGGTTCTTCTACAGAAAACTCACATATCACAACATTATTTTAATGTTTAAATCTATTATTCAGACAGATGTAAAGCAAAGAATAGATTTTATTTCAGAATAACTGTGCCTGCATACTGATTCCATCATTTACTAGCAACATAAATTTAGATGGGTGTTTGAAAAGTCTTTTCTAATGGCAGCCAAGTTACGATGACCCAAGAATTTGATCATATTGAAGAAGTGAGGCAGATAAAATTCTAATCAGAATGTCAAGATAATCTGCAATTTTTCACAACCAAATAAACAGCCACTGTAGTCACTAAGAGCAACCCTACCGATGTTAATTAAATACTAATAGTTAAGGGGAACAAAACAACTCTATGCAATAATGATATTGTATTAAGAACAAATTTCTATTCACTCAAATTATGGTAATTCAACATTATTTGCTATGTATGTACACATTAGCAGTTAAGTGACTTTTAAAATAATTCCTTTGTTATGTATGGACCACTTTTTAGAGTACTAAATCGGAACTTGTAACTATGAGTTAATATTAATTCATGCCAACGAACTTTAGTAACTCTAATAAGCAACAAGCTTTTGCTGTTACATGCAAATTAAAATATGTGAAGTTTTGCATAATCCCCCCATGAAAAACAAACAAAAGGGGGCCTTGCATTTTTGAATTAGCTTTTAACTAAGCACAGAGCTTCCATTAGTCTGCTTATGTGCTATAGAGCATCTGTTGGTAAATGTGGTTTTAAAAAGTTATTAAATTTATGTTTATAAGCTAAAACTCTTCAATGCAATAAATGCATCATACATGAGTTTCAAGTTAGTTTCCTTTACTACTATTTGGCGAAATAAATAATTTCTTAAATCCTCTATCATATTTCCTCAAAGTGCACTCCATGGAATGAATACCAGTTTTTTTCCTAAATCCAGACAGGAAGAAAAAATGATTATCTGATTCATTTAATCTGGGAAACACTATGTTTAAAATGATTATAACATATTTTAAAATGTACCTTACAAGTCTCCAATAAGATCATGAAATGCACAGCGTTTTCTGAATATATATGATCGTACGACCCTATTTCCAAAGATAATTTTTTTTCTAAAGAGACTTTGTACTGTGAATCTAGGGTAGCATTGTCCAGCAGACATTTCTACAGTGATGGAAATGTTCCAAAGCTGTGCTGTCCAAAACCCAAAAGAGTAGCCACTCATCACTAGTGGCTTTTGAATACTTGAAATGTGACTAGTGTGTCGGAGGAACTGAATTTTAATGTCATTTAGTTTTAATCAAATTTTAAGTGGCCACTTGCAGCTAATGGCTAATTTATTGGACAACTCAGATCTAGATTCTCAAAACCCACTCATGTTATGCTGCTCTATCACTACAGTTATGAGTAATTTGGTTAGCTGGCACGTACCTCCAGAGCACATTAACCAGGAATGTAATGACTGTAAATACTTCCATGGAACATGACTGGAGAACAGCACTAATGAGTGTACTAATGGTGAAACCAGGAGGAATGTCATCAAGTAGCAAAGGTCCAAGGGGTCAGCAACGAAAGCTGGATGAGGCACAGGCAACTACAAATTCTGAACTGTATGATTTATTTCAGCTCTCTCGTGAGCACCCCTCATTTACTCATCCTCCCTAGTGTTACAAGAAAGGGAGAACAGGAATGAATGAGCTAAAATGAAAATGCTCACGTTGCAGAGCTGCTTCTCAGAGACAAGGCTAGAATTGTGCAGGAACACACATAATGAAAATGTATTTCATTCCAGTGCTACTAAATTATCACGTTATTTGTGATGGTACAAACAAACTTGTATATGATTATGAGGACTGGCCTACCTTGCAATTTTCTTGTTCCCACTAATCCATATTCAAGCCTAAATGACAATATAAAGGTTTCAACAATGCAAATATTAGCACTTCACAACCAGCATCAAAGTATTACTCAGCCATAAAAAATGAAATAATGCCACTGTTTTACACATTTAAAGCATTTCCAACTTTAAAAATTTTGTGTCTCAGGAATTATCTCATTTGATCTTGTTAAAAAAAAAAAAAAAAACACCCCTCACAGTTATTCAAGGAAATGCAGCCCTGATGATGGTGAAGATAGTGACAATGCGGTTTATGATGATGATGATGATGATGATGGTGGTGGTGATCTCAAGTGAAAAATATTCCCTGAGTTCCTTCATGTCCATAATTAGTTTCCTGGGGCCTCAAACTTGAATTCAATAGAGCTGGGTTAAAGTTGGCTCACATTTTCTTTCCCGATTCTCTTACAGGGTTGAGCATGGTATAAATGTTGCTGTTGAGAAGACTCAAAGCATTCTGATTCTTTTTCCTTACACATGACTTGGAGTTTCTGACCGATGCACAAAGTGTTTTTCCTTCTTATCTTTAAAGTCAGTATAAGTCAGTAAGTCAATATAAGTCCCAGGCAATCTTTCAATAGGCTTTTTTCAAATATAATTTTTTTGAGGGATGGTAAAGTTAGGGCTGGATAGCTGATATTATAGCTTTCAGTAAAGTGTCTGCTTCTTTCCTTTTTTTTGTCGATAAGGAGCCCAGCTATATGTACACTATATGTTTGAGGCATTATTTGCCTATTTAGTACAGGGGTCAGCAAACTGTTCCCTGAGGCCCAAATTCAGACCTGAGTGTGGCCTGAAAGTTGAGAGTATTTCATTTTTTACCTTTTTCAAAGTTTGTGAAGACAAAGAAGGAGGTGTAACAGAGACCTCTGTGACCCATAAAAATCTAAAGTATTAACTTTATAAAAATGTTATTAATAAAGTATAAAAACTTTCTTCAGTCTATAATCTAGTACATCCAACATTTTCCTATATACTATTTGCCTTTTCTGTTTTCTTTTTTTCCTTACTGGTGTTTTGTCATTCCTGTTATTCTTGTGAAAATGAGATTCCATTCTAATTTTTATAAAAATTTCTAAAGTTTGTTAGGTCTTATTTCAGATCCTACTATTTCTAGCCATATTATTGAAATTTTTGCCCCTACTGTTCTTTTTTTAATTTATTTTTTATATTGAAGTATAGTTGATTTACAGTGACTCAGGTGTACAGTATAATGATTCAGTTGTACATATATATATATATAATATATATATTATATATATCTTTTTCAGATTCTTTTCCCTTATAGGTTATTATAAGATATTGAATATTGTTCCCTGTGCTATACAGTAGGTCTTGTTGTTTATCTATTCTATATATAGTAGTGTGGACCTGTTAAGCTCAAACTCCTAATTTATCCCTCTCCCCCTACTGTTCTTTTATGCTAAATAAATTGTCTATTTTAAGGTTTCAACTAAAGTATTAGGTTAAAATTTTCAAATATTTTTGGAAATTTGGTTGTCCTTTAGACTTAATTTTCATCTTTTTATTTCTTATATTGTTTGTTATTTTAGTGAATGCTCACTTGTATCCATTCTTAAAAGGAAGTTTTTTTCTGGATAATTGGAGTAGGTTTATTTTTGTCCAAGTTGAAAGGGCAGTGTTTATTTTTCTCTGGTCCATGGCTGTATCTTTCCATCTTAGAAGGATGTTCCATTTTGTTCTTAATTCTTTTCTGCATCAGTTTTCTCCACCTATCTTTCCCATCAGATCCTTTTCTTTTTCTTAACTGCTCAAATAAATTTGAATCCACTAGCTGTTCTTCAGAGTAAGCCTCTGTTTTGGGGGAACATGTATTTGCTAAATCCGTTTTTCATCCTCAAGGACTTGAACCATCATGGTGCACTTTAGTCCTTTTGGGTTTCTACTAAATTGTTGCAGTTATAACCAAAGTAGAACCTCAGCAAATTTCTCCACATTTTCCTGATCATATTCAGACGTTCACTCATGTTTTCAATAAGGATGGAATCTATCCTTCTCCAAGTGTGTATTTGCTGACAATTTTTGTATCAGATGATGCCTTTATCTCCCACCACTCCACTGAAGGTGATTCTGTACTTGCTTTGAAGTGACTGATGATTGGCTTTACAAGCCTGCCTTGCAGTGTTTTATTAAAGATAGAGGTTATTGTGTTTGCTATCTGCGGTAAGCTGAATGACTACCACTACCCCAAAAAAGAGATCTTCGTATACAAATCCTGAAACCAGTGAATGTATTACCATCTATGGCAAAAAGTACTTTACACATGGGATTATATTAACGAAATTGAGATGTGGAGATGATTGCCATGGATTATCTGGTGAGTCAATATAATCCCAAGAATCCTTATAAGGAGAAGGCGGTGTGCCCACAGGAGTCATGATTGGAGTGATGCAGCCAAAAGGAATGAAGCCACCAGAAGATGGAAAAGGCCAGGAATTAATTCTTGCCTAGAGCCTTTGGAAAGAACCAATTTTGCAGACACTTTGACTTTAGCCCAATGAAATTTATTTTGGACCTCTGCCTTCCAGAATCAAAAGAGAATATATTTGTATTATGTAAACCACCAAGTCTGAGGTAATTTGTTACAGCAGCAATAGGAAACTAATATACTATCCTTGTGGGTCTATATAATTTGTGAGCAAGAGTGTCCTGGTAGGTTCACTAAGTAGGAAATAAAGAGCCAGGAAATCTTCATCTATTTTAGAAATTAAAACAAAACAAAACAAAAATCTGACTATTTCTTCAATTATTTTCTTCTTTGGGTTGTTTTTTCCTCTTCTGGGACTCATTTATATTTTGACACTTTTACTTCTCTTGATATATCCTAGATTTTTTTTATTATATGTCCTGCATCTTAATATTTTCTTGCAGGATTCTGCTTCTAGTATGATGAAATATCTCTATCCAGGGTAACATTTCTGCCAAGAATAACTGGAAAAAGCAGAAAAATTAGAAAAAGAAAAATCTATTATAAGACATAAAAAAACTGTGAGTGCAAACAGTACTAGAGGAATCAAGATCCAAGAGGGAAGAGAACTCCTTTGGGCAGAGTTCCGTCCTAATACCTTAGGGACAGGATGGAGTTGGAAGAGACAGTCTAAGTGATGATGCTGAAGACATGGTATTTGGAGGAATTCTACGTGGAACAGTGAACTCCTGAGAGTGCCTGTCTGTCTGCACGGGTTTTCACAAAAACTCACCCAGCAGTCTGGGCTATTGTTACTGTCTTTTCTTAAAGGGAAGGGTAACAAAAGTGGGATGGCAAGTAAGAAGCTTAAACAGGTTTCCTCCTACTGATCTCTAATCACTATTGCACCTGGTTGCAAGCACCCACCTGCTGCAGCTATCAGGGTTCAAGTCAGCCTTCATTCTACAGAGAGGATTTTTATTTTTTAATTGGTTTTTGTCATTAATTTTCGGCCATTAATTTTAGAATTCTTTTTACTATGCATTTCTTGTTTGGATAACTTTTTTTTTCATATATTTTGAGAGGGCACATTATAGAAATTAAAATGTTATTGACAGGTTGTCACACATTTTGGAGAGTACAGGTGAGAAATCCCTTTAACATTTGAGCTTGTTCAGTAAAAGTGAGAAAGAGACATCTGCCACATTGTCTACTTTCCTACTGTTTTCATGTTAAAAGACAAAATTATTCCCTATTTTTTTTAATCTTGGCAGGAGAATGCTACTATAGAGATGAATAATCGTGATAAACAGAGAACTCAGGAAATTATTAAAAATAATTGTTTAAGAAATAGAGTCACAGATGTAGAAAACACACTTATGGTTACCAGGGGGAAAGGGGGGGATAAGTTGGGAGATTGAGACTGACATATACACACTGCTCTGTATAAAATAGACAACTGTATACAGTTTCCTGTATAGCAGAGGGAACTCTATTCAATACTCTGTAATGACCTATATGGGAAAAGAACCTAAAAAAGAGTGGAGATATATATACATATATATATATATATATATATATATGTATAACTAATACACTCTGCTGTACAGCAGAAGGTAACACAACATTGTAAATCAACTATTCAATGAAAATTTTTAAAAATAATTTTTTAATTCCTGTCGTAAGGAAAAAATAAGAAAATAAGTGATCTGCTCTCTTTAAGTATACACTTATTTTACTCAAATGTAGCATATGGTGTGTTAAAATATTAGATTTTATTTTAGCAGCAGAGCCTCAGCACATTGCTAACATGTGGTGATGCATTTTAATTCTTACGTGCCAGTTTACAACTATGTCAGCATCTGCTGTGTGTAAACAGTATGATCAGCACCAGGTAAGTGTAGCTGTTTAATGTTCTCTGGGGAAATTGGAGGGCAGTAAGCAGTTGTATAAAAAAGAGTATATGACTATTTTAATTTTGAAAACACTATTATTAGTAATTGCACCCTGCAGAATTAAATCTAAAACATGCATGCTAGCAAAATTTAAAAAAATTATGCCAAGGAAATTAGATTAGCTAATAATCCAGCATTTCCTCATGAAAACAATGTATATAGAAAATATGTATGTTTACAATGCTAATTTTTTGCTACAGAATCAGCTGCCTGCAACATATTTGATGTCCTAGGACAGTAAGACCTGAAGGCATTTCCTGAGGTCATCACATCCACTTTTCTGATTTAAGGCCTGCAACTACCCAAACAAAAGAATTAATCACACAGCCTGATTCTTACCTCACCAAGGGGAAAGACTAGCCTTGGGAATAACTGCTATGAAGCTTAAAAAGAACAACTCTGTATAGTTGATGTTCAAGTCCCTTATAGAAAATGGTGTAGTATTTGCATATAACCTATGCACACCCCCATACTTTAAATCATCCATAGATTACTTGTAATACCTTATACAATATAAATGCTGTGTAAATAGTTGTAAATACAATGTAAATGCCAGGTATATAGTTGCCAGCACATAGCAAATTCAAGTTCTGCTTTTTGAAACATTCTGGATTTTTGTATGGAATATTTTCCATCTGCGGTCGGCTGAATCCATGGTTGTGGAACCTGCAGATATGATGTACAGACTGGATATGACAGAACATCAAAAAGCCAGCGGGGCATGTATCCATAGGTCCTCAGTTGCTGAGCTTGTTCTGACATTACAATATTCTATAATTGTTGTGAATATTTCATTTAGAGAGTCCTTCTAAAGCCATAGATATTTTTTTTTACAGGATCATTAGCTCTTGAAATAATAATGAGCATGGGGGGCTTCCCTGGTGGTGCAGTGGTTGAGAATCTGCCTGCCAATGCAGGGGACATGGGTTCGAGCCCTGGTCTGGGAAGATCCCACATGCCGCGGAGCAGCTAGCCCCGTGAGCCACAATTACTGAGCCTGCGCGTCTGGAGCCTGTGCTCCGCAACAAGAGAGGCCGCGATAATGAGAGGCCCGCGCACCGCGATGAGGAGTGGCCCCCACTTGCCGCAACTAGAGAAAGCCCTCGCACAGAAAAGAAGACCCAACACAGCCATAAATAAATTAAAAAAAAAAAAAAAGCAAAAGAAATCTGAATGAAGTATGGTCTAAAAAAAAAAAAAAAAGGAAAAAAAAAGAAAACAAAAATAATGAGCATGGGAAAACCATTTGGTATGAAAGAAAATTTGAAGACTAGTGTTGTAAATTAATAGGTTGTTAGTCCTATAACCTCTGGTCACAGCACAGAGAAGTCAAATGGGGGAGGGTGTAGGCACAGGACTCTGCATTTGGTACACATACCCTTGCCTCAGTCTCTCCCATCTCTCTCCAACATGGAACATTTTTTTTTAATAATAAAGGAATACAAAAATTCCAAACTTACACTCTGTTGCAACTGAATCAAATTACATATGGTTTCACATCAAAAGTTAAAGGTTAATGAGTGATAGATTTTTAATAGCATAAAATATTTGGATTTCTTTCCTTTGAAAATGTACAGCATGAATTTGCTGATCCTGTATTTATCCCTTGATAAAAAGAGACTTCAAAGACATTCTTCGTTTCTGAAATTCAGTCACTCTATGGTTCAGGTATCGCCATGGTTTAATGTCTAAGAAATATGAAGTAGAAAGAGAAAGGAGAACTGGGGACTTTCTCTTGCCGATTGCCATAACTTTTTCCCTATCTTGTCAGATAGTGCCTGGGACAAGCCTGCAGATAAAATGGCCCATGTTTGTCCTTCATCCTACAGATTTGTCTCCATGTCTTATCCCTGTTAGCAGCTGTCTTTTTCCTGGCTTTCTTCAATTTTCCTAAATTAATTATTTTTTTCCTGCTTTAGTTTAAAGGTATATACATAGTGATTTCTAAAACAATTCTGTAAATGTTTTGACAAAACTGAGTTTGGAGGTTAAAACCATTTAAAAACTTTATATATATATATATTGCTGATAGCACAATTTTAAAGTATGTAATTTGACCTTTACAAAATACAGTGTAAGCAAAGTTCAATTATAGGAGTTGGTGAAGTGGTGTGCAAAGAAAGAGAGTAGGAGACAGTTTTGCACAAGGATCTGTGACTAAAAGAAATAGTCGGGAAGATAGGTGATTAACATTGACCCCTGTCTTGAACAATCATATTCTCATTTCTGTTGCCTGCCATAATGATTTCCCTTATGATTTCCTTTAGCGCTTCAAGTAGAGAATAGTTTTTCTAGGTGGAGGAAATCAATGTATAAACAGATGACAGTTAAAAGGAAATCATGTCTGTTGTCTTCTTAGAATTGTGGAAGACAATTAATTATCTCAGTGATGCAGAAGTCTGTTTCATATATACCATCTGCACTACTGGGGGAGAAAGTGCCTTCAGAGAGCACACCAATACTGGGGACACAGTGCTTAACGTCTTTTCATGAAATTCGATTATTTTTCTCTAGCCCTTTTATTATCTGCTATAGTTTACAAACATATATACATGTGTGGATACATATATGTGTATATGCATAAATATACTTATATGTATGCACATATACACTCACAAAAGGCAACCATCACGGGCTAAATGATATGGATTGCACAAAACCATTATAAAGATATTTTACATTCCCGTTAAGGTACTTCCAACTCCTGTTAATAGGTGAGATTTTGATGGGCAGGGAAGAATTGCACACACAAATATTAGAAACATTGACATTGATATTCTTCTATAATTTGAAACCATTTTCTAGAGCTAGAAAAATCTAAATTTGGAGATGAAAATATATGAGAAAAAATACTATGGTGTTTTGGGCTGAATTGTGTACCCCACAAAATTTATATGTTGAAGTCATAACCCCTAGTACCTTAGGATATGACTGTATTGGAGTTTGGCCTTTAAACAGGTAATTGAGATTAAATCAGATCACTAGGCTGGGCCCTAATCCAACATGACTGGTGTCCATAGAAGAGATTGTGACACAGATATTCACAGAGGGAGGACCCTGTGAAACGCTGGGAAAAGATGACCATCTACAAGCCAAAGAGAGAAATTCTCAGCAGAAACCAGCTCTGCGTATACCTTGATCTTGAACTTCTAGCTTCCAGAATTGAGACAAAATAGATTCCTATTGTTTAAGGCACTCAGTCTGTAGTACTTTGTTGTGGCAACTCTTGTAAGCTAATACATACAGAATATCAGATAAAACAAAAGAAAGAAAAAGACTGGCAATTACTCGTGTAAATGAAGCACATTTTCCTTGTCTTTATTCAAGGACAAATGATACATTTTAAAAAATCACCCCAGTAAAAATGTCTTTAAAATACAAACATTAGACTACACTCAAATTTCCCTTTTCAACCTCTCTTTTATGACTTAACACTATTCAGAAAATAGTAACAATAATTGGTGCATTTCCCTTATTAAAGGAAAAGAAATCTTTCCCATGCCATTTCCACTGCCATTAAGGCTCAGATGATGGGCCAAACTTGGGGTCTTTTCTAGAACTGGGAAAGTAGTATTTCTTAAAACTTCAGTGGAAATAATTTGTACAAAGACTTTCTTGATTGATTCCCCCTCCATTTTAACTTTTCTGCTCCCAGGTCACTGTTCCCCCAAATGGGCTTTAACTCATTCCCTCATTTCTGCTTGCTACTGCACAGATCACCCCGTATCAGAGCTTTCACTAGCAACAGCATCGAAAACCACCCTATCACAATCTATCCCTTTACCTGTCTTTTTCTCTATACAAAGAATTTCTATAAAGGAAAATGTATTGCCTTCTAACCTGTCTATATATATATATGTTTCTTTGTGTTTTTTTCCTGCACAAACACACATTTCAGGAGAGAAGGCCTTATTTTATTCATATCATGTATTAATAATAGAGATTTGTTGAATGCTGATGTTATTTGATGTTATTAAATTGAAAGGGAAAAGGCCTGTGACTTGCGATATTGACTCATTTTTCCCTGGATATTGCAAAGTCAAGATCTGTTTGGTCTTTGGTGAAATGAATATATATATTCCAGGCACCTCCAAAAAAGTTGGCATGGCTAAAAATCCTTCCATACGATTTTGCGCTGATGCTTGGGGACTCCAGAGTCTGGGAATTTGGTGATTTGACTTTGAATTGCCTCATCTCAAAACCTATGCCCACCCCTCCTTCTAGGTCCCTGCCTGGTAAATGCTGTAGTTGTTGATTTGTCCTTTGTTCTAATGAACAGATATATTTCTTTGAAGTAATTGGAAGAAAGAAAAATCAAAAGCAAGGAAATCATGGACTCAGAAAAATATCCTAAACAGAAGATATGATTAAAATTACAAAGGAAAGCATAATTGAAAGTAAATTTCTTTGAATTAGTATTACAATATCTGATTTTATAATACTTAATATTCTAATATTAACATAATATTATAATCTGATTTCCAGGATATTCAAAGGAATCTTCCTAAAAATCTATGTATGTTCCTGTACTTTCCTGCTTAAAATTCCTCAGTGACACCCATTAGTCTTTTTAAAGACCACATTTGTAACATTCCCTTCAGGGACCTAGCTAGCAACTGCTTACTTAAAAATCCATGTTCTATCCTAACCAAAAGTTTGACCTTGGGCCTGTGAACTTGCTTTTTTCCCTATTTGGAATTTCCAAACTGCTTAGAATAGTAATGTACAATTGCACCTTTCAATTGAAGTCTCACACTAAAGCAGGGGCTGTGAAAATGAAAAGAGGGGAGCAAATCTGAGTTTCGCAAAGCCAGGTGATGTTTCTCAGCATGAATTTTGGCAAAAGAATTCTATATCAGCACATCATTGCCCTGAGCCATCACTTGCATGGCATTTTTCAGTGAGAGGGTTCGAATGTTTCCAAGACACCTACTACTTTTAAAACAGAGATGACAAATGCATGCAATTGTTCTCCAGACACTTGTGCGCAGCAGTGTAAAATTTGAGGTAATCAAATCAGGAAACGTAGACTTAAAGCAATTTCCTCAGGCTAATGGTCATGACGAAAGCAATATATTCCCGAATTCAACAATATGCTCATGCATGATCTGGGAGCACCTGCATAGTTAGCTGAGTTATGGTTATCAAATTAGTGATCTGCTGCTGACTTGGACCAAAGATGGGGATGGCACTCCCTGAAGGGCGGCCTTACGAACCCCTAAGGCAGTGAAAACTCTAAATAAAACAAAACAATGTCGTTTACTTAAATCAAGTAGAATTTCGTATTGTACATAAAGCCATGATTCTAACTTTCTACAGTATTATTTAAAGTGCTTATGGATTTAAATAGAATTTTTTAATATACATTTTAATTTTATTTCTGTCTTCAGAATTAAGCGGCAGGAACTGGAGAAGGGTAGAGGCATGCCCAATTTGCAGGAATTTAGGCTGTTTGCTGAGGACAGGTGAAGAATTAGGACAAGGCTAGTGTTTATGACATTTTGTTCACGGATATCAGTATCTTTGACACTAAATGCAGCACATTCCTAGAGTAAGTTCCCCCAGGAAGCCTTTACCTTATTTTCTTGCCAAACTGAAGGTGGCTATGCTCTAAATAATTCCAAATGTGCCGAGATTTTAAAAGTGCATGGTTTTCAGCCCCGCATTTAAAGAGCCGTATGCAGTAGAATTCAGTACAGTTCTATTGCCACAGTATTCAGATCTTATCTCGAATTAAACAATTTAACCAGCACAATTTATTGAAAAATCTGTTCACATTGCATTTTTTAACGTGTATGTTTCTAATTTGGCTTGCTTTGTTTAAAAGGGAAAAGAATTCATTAACACTAAAAAGAGGAGATTATCCTAAAAATGTATGAGAATCTCTCACAATTTTAGAGCAAAAGTGCATTGGGGCCTCGTGGGAAAATCCTTATGTCTGTCTCTCTTCTTCTGCCTGGGGGCACACAGCCTGGATGCTCTGCTTCTCCACACTGTTTCACTTCATTCTCTCTGAAGACTGCCCAATTCCACTCACTCCTCACTCAGCTTTCAGAGGACTAGTCATATTTCCCTCCCTAGATGGCAGTCTTAGCTCCTTGGTTTACATACTCTTCTAGTTGCTCACAGTTTAACAACTGAGTTTCTATACCCCATTTCCAAAACCTCATTTCAGGGAATCCAACTGGCCTGCCTTGAGCCGGATTTAATCAGCTCTGGGCAGAGTCCAGGGTCATCTGCTCCAGGGCAAGGGCCAAGCATGAAGGCGCACATAGAAAGCACACGCTGGGGGTCACTAAAATCCCTTTCACTAAAATTCTAATTTACCTTCATTGAATATATGTAAATTATGTGAGTACTTGTGAATAAAGCTTTTCTTAAAGGGCTGATGATGTTAGATGATAACTATTTATTGCTTTTTGTTGGTTGCAGTGTTTAGGAGGAACTTGATAGGAGTTCTATTACTTGCAACAGGATCTGGATATAATTTCTTAATTCAGTCAGCAAACATTTATTGATCATTTGCCATTTACCACACAATGAGACAGTAAGAAGAAACCATGAATAGACAGAGGAGCAAGGTTCAGCAGAGGCAGCAACCAGAGATTTTGCTGAAAAGTTAAGAGAGATGATGCCAGAATATCAACTGTTAGCTACCTGTTAGCTAGGGAGAGTATTAATTTGAAAACTGTCCCTATAACGTCTGCAACTCTACATAAATGTTTACATATATTACATATAAGTTCCTTTTTCTTGTTAAAACTCACAGATTTTCAAAGGAGGATGTAAATACATATATTATTCAGTTATATTTAGCTTGGTATCAACAATTTAAAAATATCTGCTTAATAAACATCAGAATAAAAACAATGATCTGTAATTAAACCCTTTTATCTCCTATTTACCAAGATAACCTCAAATGATTTACTATAGCACAGTAGTTCTCAATGCTCAGTTCAAAAATACATAGGATAATAGGTTAATTCACTCTAATTGAGACAATTATAACCCATTTAATACATTAGCTATATTTGAATGATGTGCTAAATTGAATTTAAAATCACCACCAACAAACTTGCTGCTTCCTAGTGATAAAATGTTAGATAAAGTACTCTTTTGAATATTGTTTCAAATTTTATTCTGAGTTTATACTTAACGCATATTTTGACAAACATGGTAATTCATGTTTTTTTCTTAATATAGAATTCTCTTTAAAAGTGATATGTTGAAAAATTCACTGTTGTCCCAATTGGTGGTTTTCCTTAGAAGAAAGTTTTAAATTTCATAAAAACAATTGCTGTCTGCTTAAGGGAGATTATCAGAGATGTAGTATGTGGCCTACTTTTACTAAGAATAATCTATGTAGGCTAAGGTAATGTAGATTTTATTGCAGTTGGAATACTAATATAGTTATGAGAGTTAACTGAAAATTAAACCAATATTCCCAAACTTACTACTTTATCTTGAAATACTGTAAAATTTGCTATTAATATGTATACATTTCCTAAAATACAGACCTCAGGTTTTACTAGCAATGGACATGTCAACTGATTGATAGATTTATGTTCAATTCACACATTAATTGACCATTGAAAATAAACATAGGGGGAAAAAGACAAATATTTTATTTACTGGAGAAAATGAGGCTGTTTAAAGTATAGTAATGATTGACCATGATTGAGAGAATCACTTTTAAAATCTACCAGGTATGAACATTTCAATATCCATCATGGCTCATAAAGATTTTTAAACCATCACAGGTTACTGACATTAAATTACTAATTTAAAGATTTAAGTTTGAAAAGTTAACAGTATGCAATCTTAAAATAGTAACTCATGTTAGAGTTTAAGATGATGTAATAGAAACCATAAAAATATTAAGCTACAGAAATATGGCATCTCTGTGAAAAATACCATTTAAAACACATACAGTAGGATAAAGCTCAAAAT
Source organism: Hyperoodon ampullatus (assembly GCF_949752795.1). Classification (NCBI taxonomy): domain Eukaryota; kingdom Metazoa; phylum Chordata; class Mammalia; order Artiodactyla; family Ziphiidae; genus Hyperoodon; species Hyperoodon ampullatus. Next base: position 131,228,984 of record NC_136915.1, read on the forward strand.
GTTATATAGAGCAATAATAGCTTCAAAACCAACTGACATTTTAAGAAATATTATATTATACATGTGATTTAGAATATAAAGCATTCATAGAATAAAAATATTGCATTTGAATTTGTCTGAATTTCAGATTAGAGAAGTTCAGTCAATCATTCTCTACTTAACCTCCATTCGAGTAGTTTGTTAATTTTTTTTAATGAAAAATAAGATACAAAAACTTTGCTTATATCTATACGTGTTGCTAATTAACGATCCTCTGTGACATAGTCATGACCTGAGTCCACTGTTTATTAATGGGCTTGTGCTGCCTTGTTCTGTGCTCTCCTTTACTCTCAATCATTGTGCAATTGTGACCCTTTTGGCCAAGGAAAAAATTGTATTGGTTGTTCTGAGAAAGGACAGTGTTTCAAAGAAAAATAACCCATGACCTTAAAACTCTAAATGGAAAGAAAATTGGCCAGAGTTTAATCAGTCACAGAGTTCAGAGGCTTTCTTTTTCTAAAATTGAACTCACTTTAATTATTTTTTAGTAGATTTATAGGAACATGTGACTACTTCCTGATAATGCTGCATTGAATGATTTGCAAGAAGGAAGAAACTCTACACACAAAATAAAAGTGTCATAATAGAGGGTCATGGAGTTTATAATCTATTGTGGCCGTTTCCATAGTGATTTCACAGAGAGAAATACTGTGTGCTACCCAGTATAACTCCTATAACACTTAAAGAGACACGCCTTTAATGAAACTAGATTATTTTAATGGATCTCAGGCTGACCTACTTCGGCTGTTTTATGTAGGTTTCCTGCTCTTTGTATAGTAATTCACGACCAGAATCTTATTGAATGATGCTAAAACACTGTCCATTAATTCCTTGTCACTTTATGAATACCTCCAGAAATTTAAACATATAACATTTGAACTTAGTTTCAGTAGCCATGCTACTTATGCTGTATCTGGCATTCCTTTTACCTAAAATAGTGGCTGGAGCATAGAAGGTGCTTAAGAAATATCCACACAATGGATCACAAATGTACCCATTTATTTAATTAAGAATGTATCCGTATTGCACTTTCTTCACCTTTAGTTCAGGACTAATGCAAGAGCAAGTGGGTTGTTTGACATGATCATAAGTCTGAACATTTAGTCACATTTATTATGGCCACATTTCAAACCTTATATATGAAAGTGAAGATACATCTCTGAATTCTAACTACTGCAGCAATATTTCATCTTCTGTAGCACATCTGAGAAAAGGTTTAAGGATAAAGAGATCATTATTGTTGTTTATTATTGTATTGTGATTTTATATGTGTTTTCACTCAAATTTCTCATCTCTGAAAGGTAATTACAAGTATTTGTACTCAGACTCCCATTCTGGATTGTAATAATATCTCCAGTTCTGTCAGAACAGTGTAAAGGTGAGGATACTAAAATGTATGCTAAGTGACTGTTATTCATAAGTTTAATCTACACAGCTGTAGGCAGCTCCTTGCCGGACACCTCCCTCAGCAGCAAGCCCCTTTTCGAGTCACTTTGGCAAAGCTATATTGTAACTAAACCAGTTGCCTTTTAAACCAGGCACCCCCATGCTCTACCCATCTCTGGCCCAAGCACACCTCTCAAATCTTTTAATCACACAATACCTTGCCTAACTTGTCGGTTCTTTCCGTGGATCAAAGAAGTAGAAATGAAGAACCAGTGATTAACAGATGACCAGATGATCTAGAGGAAGATCCAGAGGAGTCGACAAGCCTGCACCCAGTGGGGGATGGTGACAACCCTGACCCCCTATCCCAGTGATTAACTGAGATTACTTCTCCGTTTCCCATTAAAAACTTTCATAACCAAGCATAATCTTCGGAGGTGGTTTTTGGGAGGACACTGAGTCCATCATCTCCCCAGATTGTCAGCATTCTGATTAAAGGCACCTTTCTTTTGCTACCAACATTTGTATTGATTTTGTAAGCGGTGAGCAGCGGGACCCCCCCCCCCAATTCAATAACACAGCCAATGAGATCCATTTATAAAGAAAACATTTATTAGACATTGGGCTGAGCCATGAATGATAAGGAAGCCGTCTCTTAAATATTTTGTAGAAGACAGCACTTCATTCAGAGGCAGCAGGGCTAAGGAGGGAAAAGGCTGGGTGTCTTTGAAGGGCAGAAAACAGTAATACTGGATGAGAAGGAGCAGGGGATGAAAAGTAGTTTGGATAAAAGCAGCAGCCACATCATGAGTGGTCTTTCAGGTAATGAGAAACTATTCATATTTTGTTGTAATTAGGATGAACTGCCGCTGGGTAAGTTGTAACTGTGTCTGGGGTTAGGGGAGGGGGTAATGATGATAAACGAGAAACAAAGAAATAAACCTCTAGAAATAATCCAGAATAAAAGATGAAAATGCCTAGAATCATCTTGAACATATTAAGGAGTGGTGAGATGTGGAGATGCTTTGGATTTATGAAAAAACACCTCCCAATGGTCTGGATGTGGGGTGCAGAAGAAAGAGAAGAATCAATGATGACTTCTTGAATTTGAGACTGATGAATTCAACTGGTTAAAGGTTTTACTAGGACTTATCCTAGTCCCACCATATGCTAATTGGATCAAGAATTCTATAAAAGTATCTTTACAATGATATCCTTCAGAATATCCTGTCATAAGTTTTAGCTACTGTATATTATCATCCGCTTTGAGAACAGGACCCTATGTGAGTAGGTGGTGAGGTATAACAAGCTTGCATATAGTATCAAATGTGCAAGATATGAAGATTCTGAACACAATGTGATCACTAATTGAAGATACCCTTACAAATAAATAAAAATTGACAATAAAAATATTGTTTGCTCTAATTTTCAATCACCAGTTTATCTACAGTGCATATTTGAAGTTATAGGTTACACTGCAGTTCTCATTGGCTTATTTTTTTCTTTTTCTTTCTGCTTTTTTCACCTTACTAGAAAACCCTAACTTGTGATGTGAGCTTGTTGGGAATGGCATAATCTGGTTTTCCTTTGGTAGCTGTGCCATATAATTCTGAATATTTGAATCAATCCCAGACCCATAACTTAAGAAGTGATTTCCAATTGAAGACTATATTTATTAAAATATATAGAAGTATATACTATAAAATAAAATATATAGTTCATCAAATTTTTAAATCTTTTAAGCAGTGATGTTCAACGCATCATGTTGTAACTTTGAAATTAATTATACATTTAACATTTAATGAAAAAAGATTCCCTTTTGTAATCCTTGCTTTTATTTACGTCTTTTCTCTTCGTCCAAATTTTTTCCTTGATCAATCATGTAAGTTCACTGATGTACAAGTTATTACAAATGATATTGAAATGAAGTGAAAAGGATATATGGAAAGTGAAGGCAGTTCAAGTAGACTAAACTCTTATGAATATTTATTATAAAATCAATAAGAAAGGCCTGGTAATGGCAAAAGAATGAAGTGAGAGAGGCTGTTTGTTCCTTTTTTGATTTCTTGAGGTTTGGCTTTGATTAGGTTGGGTGATTTTAAAGCATATTTGTATGTGCAATTGCATATTACTCTAGATTATCCAGAAAAGAGTAAAAATAACTGAAAGCGATGAGAGGAAGTAAAACTAGAATAATTATGAATGAACTGGAATTTGAAAAGAGAGGTATATGTCTCAATTTATTAAAGTGAAAAAGGTGATGTATGAACAAATTAAATTTGTGGATTTGGTAGTAACAAACTAAAAAAGTTTAACTGAAATTTTAGGAAAGGAGAGCAGCTGAGATAAAGGAAAGGGGAAGAGGTTAGTAGTTAAGAGAGAGAAAACAGAAATTTTAAAATTGTAGAGGCAGGCAAAGTAGGTTTGTTGCAGTGATGAGACTTTAATTTTCAATAAAAACATTTGCTCATTTGAATGATTTTGTTTTGTATAAACACACAAATGGGAGGGAGTATACTTGATTATATGCATTATTGACAATTTTAGGATGAAATGAAGGTTTCCACTTTTGATTTTTTTTCCATCTCTAAAAATGTACAACCTTATTAAACCTAAATGAAAACGTCCAAAGGAGAATAGGGCTTTTCCCCAGTATAATTTCCCCTGTTAATTTATTTTTTTTTTATTGAAGTATAGTTGACTTATAAGGCTTCCAGTTTGGGTCATAATATAGTAAGCATTATTGGACTTGCCCTCCCACTAATGTACATGTGATTAGAGTTCCAAAACTGTGACTAGAGAAACAGTAGGGCAGAAAAAAATTGAAGAAATAATGATAAGAATTGCTACAAATGTGGCTGAACTGTCAACATATATATACAAGAAATGCAACAAGTCCTAAGCATAATACAGAAAAGAAATATGAAATATAGGCTCATCATAGTAAAATTACTAAAAATCAGTGGTAAAGAGGAGTATTAAAAGAAGCTAGAGAAAAAACACATTATATGCCAATGATCAACTACACAAATGACATCTGACTACTCATCAGAAGCAATAAAGTTTGGAAAACATTGAAATCACATCTTTAAATTTCTGAAAGGAGAAAATAGCTGTTAACAAGATTTCTGTATTTGATACAAATATTCACTGAAGAAGGCATGACAAAGATGCTTCCTGACCAAGAAAAACTGAGATCGTACTTTTCCAGTAGACCTGGTTTAAAAAAATGTGAATAAAGTTTCAGGCTGACAGGAAATTATATCTGATCTACACTAAAGAATGAAAAACACCAACAGTAAATACGTGATTAAATACGTCTATGTTTTTTCTTGTTTTAACTTCTTTAAAAGTAAAACGTAGATTAAAAATGTCCACGAAGTGTCAATTTTATGAGGAATGCTAGATTCTAAACAAACTGCAGAAGGCTTATATACAATAAATGATATGTTAAATTGATCAGAAGTTATGAAAAAGTTTGAAAAATATTGTGGGTTGCTCAAATAATTAGTCTGTAAAAAAGAACTAGAATACAGACATCCATAATTTTGAAGATTTGCAATTTTTTATGGTTATTAATTCCTACTTTTTAACTGTTTGTGTTGATGGTTGAGTTGAGTTAAAAAAAAAAAAAGGCATCTGACAGAATAGAAGCACATTTTCTGATGCAGAGAAAAGTAATTCCAGTCCTTTCTGGCCAAAGTGTGGGTAGCTGGGAGGGGGCAGAAGGAGAAGTGATCATGAGGAAGAGAAGAAGCCAAATACACTGTCCCCCATGAGTCCCACCAATTACAGATTCTGGCTGGAGGAACAAAGAGGAAATTGATGCTTCTCAATGAAGAGTGGAGTTTTCATTAATATATTGAAGTGTAATTTAAGATGCTGAAATGAAGCTGGGCTTGATGAATGAAATGATCACAGGACTATCTATTAAATACAAGCTACCAGAGGAGCCTTGGGCTTTGCCAGAGTTTTCACTTTGTTACAAGAAAACTCATGTGTTCACCCTGTAAACATTAAAGAGAAAGTGTGGGACAGAAATAAAAATTGTATTTATATTATATCCCCCCCCATATTGTCCTCATTCAAAACACAAATTACATCCCATTAGTGCATTTTCCCTACAACTTCCATATAGCCAGAAGCATTCATTGAGTATATTGACAGTCTCCCACAATTAATTATGGATACAGATACCATACACAGTTATAGGCTGTTCATTTTTAGAATAATGCAATAATGCCTTTCTTGGGTTTATACAGGTTTCCTAGTGAAAACAGAAAGTGTTCAGGTTTTATAATCAAAACATTAGGGTGAATTATCTAAAGCAGAGTTTACTCATATGCAAACAGAATGACAGTAATTACCTTGTAGGACTGCTATGAGATTTGTATAATTAATCCAAAAGAATGGATACACCTTGATCACTTAATATACACTGTAGTCATTGTATTGCTCTAATTAATCTCAGAATCAACATTCTCTAAATCACTGCCTTCAACTGCTTAGGTAGATACATATGGATAAAATAATATAAAATGACCTTCAATTTTTTTTCATGTTCAAATTTTGCTTAATTACTGAGACTTTTAATTTGACTAATCAAAAAAGGGAAATTTTAGAATGTGAGAATATAGATTATTAAATATTAAATAATTATATAAATTGCATGATATATTTTTAAAATCGTGAATTTACTAAGTAAAGTGTATTTTAATCTAAATCCATGGGGATATTTATAAAAGATAAATACAAGGCTGAACAAAAATTTAAAACAATTTATTGAGGCAAAATCCACATAACGTAATAGTCACCATTTTAAAGTGAACAATTCCATGGGGGAGGTGCGGCCAAGATGGCAGAGCAGGAAGACTCTGAGCTCACCTCCTCTCAAAAGCACTGCAAAATTACAACTATTTATAGAGCAACTGTCGATGAGAACAACCTGAAGTCTAGCAGTAAAGATTTTCCACAACTAAAGAAATAAGGAAGGAACTGCAACAAGACAGGCAGGAGAAGCAGAGATGTGGTAGAGTTAAGATCCACACCCTTGAGTAGGTAATCCACAAATGGAAGGATAATCACAATGGCAGATGTTCTTCCCAAGGAGCCAGGGGTCCAAGCCCCACATTGGGTTTTCCAGCCTGGAGATCCTGCCTCAGAATCATGAGCTCCAAGAACACCTGGCTTTGAAGACAGTGGGGCTGGTGTACTGGAGAAAAGAAGGGTTACAGGAAACAGATTGCTCTTAAAGGGCACGAACAAAATCTCACATGCTCCAAGACCCAGCACAGAGGCAGTAATTTGAGAAAAGCCTGGGTCAGACACACTTGCTGATCTTGAAGAGCCTCCTGGAGAGGCAAGAAGCAAGTGGGAATACCCTGGGTGACATAGATGCTGGCAGCAGCCATTTCTGGAAACTTGTTCTACAATGAGGACACTGGTTAAGGCAAATGCCATTTTAGAGTCCTCCCTCTAGTCTGTTAGTACTGGCACTTACCTGCCCACTAGTCTGTCAGCACAAGTCCCAAGACCCCTCCCATGCTGAGCACACAGCTGTGTGGGGACTCAGCCCCACCCACCAGTGAGCAAATACCAGTCTCTGAACCCACAGGTCCTGGAACCAGCCTCCTCAGTACCCACTGCTGCCCACCAGTGGACTGGCACAAGCCTGGACCTCCCTTGGCCCTTGGTCATGCACTGTAACATGCTGGGACCTGACTCTGACCAACAGAAGAATGGCAGCCTCCACAAGAGACAGGGTCTGGAAGCCAACTGGGCCAGGGGTCATTCCCATCTACAAATATACTCACAGCCATAGGCTTCACCACAATGGAAGGGCACATTCAGCTCACGTAGGGGGCAATGCTAGACCATACAGATCTGGTGACCAGAGGCAAGCATGCTGCTGGGCTCCATAGGATGTCTCTTACATAAGGCCACTTCTCCTAGAACTGCAAACATAACCAACCTACCTAATACATAAAAATAAAAATACAGAATTAGAATGAGATGGCAGAGGAATATGTTTTAAACAGAGGAACAAGATAAAACCCCAGAAAAGAAATAAGTGAAGTAAAGATAAGCTATCTGCTCAATAAAAAGTTCAAGGTAATGATCATAAAGATGCTCAACAAATTCAGGGGAGGAATGAATGATCACAGTTATAAGATTAACAAAGAGTTAGAAAATGTAAAGAATATCCAAACAGAGCTGAAGAATACAATAACTAAAACAAAACATACAGTAGAAGAAATCAACAGTAGATTAGATGATACAGAGAAATGGATCTGAACTGGAAGACAGAGCAATGGAAATCACCCAAGCTGAACAGAAAAAGGGGAAAAATAATAAAATAAATGAAGACAGTTTAAGAGACTCTGGAAATATCAGAGAAATTAAGAAAACAATCCCATTTAAAATTACATCAAAAGGAATAAAATGCCTAGGAATAAATCTAACTAAGGAGATAAAAGACCTGTACTAGGAAAACTATAAGACCCTGATGAAAGGAAATGAAGATGAAACAAATAAATGGAAAGATACACCATTCTCATGATTGGAAGAATTAATATTGTTAAAATGACTAGACTACCCAGTGCAATCTACAGATTCAATGTAATCCCTATCAGAATTGCAATGGCATTTTTCACAGAACAAGAAATCATAATTCTAAAATTCATGTGGAAACACAAAAGACCTTGAGTAGCCAAAACAATACTGAGAAAGAAAATCAAAGCTGTAGGCATCATTTTTCCTAATTTCAAATTATACTACAAAGCTACAATCATCAAAATAGTGTTACTGGCACAAAATAGACACAAAGATCAATGGAACAGAATAGAGAGTCCAGAAATACACTGATATTTATATGGTCAGTTAATCTATGCAAAAGGAGGAAAGAACACACAATGGGGACAAGACAGCCTCTTTAATAAACGATCTTAGGAAAACTGAACAGCTACATGCAAAGGAATCAATCTGGACTACTTCCACACACCACACACAAAAATAAACTCAAAACTGATTAAAGACTTAAGTGTAAAACCTGAAATCATAGAACTCTTAGAAGAAAACATAGACAGTGAACTATTTGACATTTGTCTTAATATTTTTTTGGTATCTGTTCCTCAGGCAAGGGCAACAAAAGCAAAAACTAAGCAAATGGAACTAATCAAACTAAAAAGCTTTTGCACAGTGAAGGAAACTATCAACAAAATGAAAAGGCATTCTACTGAATAGGAGAAGATATTACAAACAATACATCTAGTAAGGGGTTAATATCCAAAATATACAAAGAACTCATACAACTCAATATCAAAAAAGAAACACCCTGATTAAAAAATTTTCAGAGGATCTGAATAGACATTCTTCCAAAGAAGACATAAAGAAGGCCACAAGCACGTGAAAAGATGCTCAACATCACTAATCATCAGTGAAATGCAAATCAAAACCACAATGAGATATCACATCATACCTGTCCGAATGGTGATTATCTGAAAGTCAACAAGTAACAATTGTTGGCCTGGATGTGGAGAAAAGGGAAACCTCATGCACTGTTGGTAGGAATTTAAATCCATGTAGCTTCTATGGAACACAGTTGAAGTTTCCCCAGAATATTAAAAATAGAACTACCATATGATCCAGCAATTCTACTTCTGGGTATTTTTCCAAAGGAAACAAAAACACCTATTAGAGAAGACATATGCCCCTGACCAATGTTCACTGCAGCATTATCTACAATAGCCAATAAATGGAAGCAAACTAGACTGTGTCTATGGATAGATGAATGGATAAAGAATAAGGATAGATGAATGGATAAGAATATTACTCAGCAATAAAAAAAGAATGAGGGCTTCCCTGGTGGCGCAGTGGTTGGGAGTCCGCCTGCCGATGCAGGGGACACGGGTTCGTGCCCCGGTCCGGGAAGATCCCACATGCCGCGGAATGGCTGGACCCGTGAGCCATGGCCGCTGAGCCTGCGCGTCCGGAGCCTGTGCTCCACAGCGGGAGAGGCCACAAGAGTGAGAGGCCCGCGTACCGCAAAAAAAAAAAAAAAAAAAAAAAAAAGAATGAAAACTTTCCATTTATTACAGCATGGATGGACCAAGAGGTTAATATGCTAAGTGAAATATCAGACAGAGAAAGACAAATACCATATTTCGCTTATGTGTGAAATCTAAAAAAAGGCAAATGAACAAACAACAAAACAGAAACAGACTCATATATGCAGAGAACAAATAGTAGTCGCCAGAATGGAGCGGGATAGAAAAATAAAAAGAAAAAAAAAAAAAGTGAGGTAGTGAATGCTAATTAGTTTGATTTTGGTGATCATTTCAGAATTTATATTTACATAAAACCATCACATTGTACACCTTAAATATTTACAATATTTGTCAGTCATACCTCAATAAAGCTGCAAAAAGGAAAAGAATAATTATCTCATGGCTTTTAGCTCATCCACAATATTGTGCAACCACCACCCTATACATACTTAGAAAGTATTTCTCACAATATTTTGATTTATTTGAATCATACAGTAGTCTATTTTCAATACTATCATTTTAGAATTTAAATAACAAGGAGAAAATTATGTTAAAATCATCACTGATTAAGATATGTTTCATAAATTTTTATTCTATTGATTATCATCACTTCTCATTAATATGTAGTAGCAAAAACTTTTTTAATTTGAAAGTAAACTAATTATATGCAATCAGTCAATTTAAGGAAGTACGTTTTCTCATGAAAAATACTTAAACATAAAATAAAAATGAATTTAGAAGTGAATCACTTGCATGTTATATCAACAGTATAGAAATATTAGCATTTATTTCAAATTTAAGATCAAATTCAATCATCAATATATTTACTCTAAAATATGGCATAGGAAGTTTTATTTCCAATGCATTTTGATCTCTATGACTTTTTGTTGCCTGTGCAATGTGTGATTACATTCTTGATACATTTTCTCTTTCAGTATCTGAGGAATTTGCCTCTGGGAAATCAAGTGTAGGGGGAAAGTGTCCAGGGATATTTGCTTTTGTACGATAAAGTAGGTAGACCATGACTTGAGTACATTGATTATAAAGTTGTAAGAAAGGAGTTAAGAAATAAAAGCAAAGTGGGGGTTAAAGGCTTTTGTTGGTGGTAGGTGTCTTTGCTCTGGAAGTTGATGTTTTCTGGCATTGGGTACAGGATGATATGGTTGGTTCATGATGATTATGTGCTTTGTTTCCTTTGTTGTTGTTGTTGGATGTGATCAAAAGATTATGGACAAAGGGAGAAAAGATAATACAAACTAGGAGAAAAAATAGGGTCTCTGGATAGCAAGAATGTTATAGACTTGGAAAATGAACTAAGGGCAACTGAAGGGATAGGAAAAATTGACTAAATTCTAGGTGGTTTGTAACCAAACATACATTATACAACTTCTATATAATTTAAGAAGTGGAGTTATAATTCAAGGAATGGATAAAACTAAAACAGGACTTGAAGGTGAGTCCCTCTTTTGCTGTATACAAGTATCTTAAACTAGGGCATCCTCCAGATGAGAAAAATATGTATATTAAAAGAGTACCAGGACTCCAAGCCAGCAACTGCATAGCATACACTTTTAGATTATAGTGTATTAAATATGGGAATACATTCTAAAATTAAGGGCAGCTATAGAAAAACTCACTATAAATAGTTGAAAAACTGTTCTAGTAACTTGCAATGTTAACTGCTGAATAAAGGACATTTTAAAATTTAATCTACATTTGCACACTTAGCACACCTCCTAGGAATAATAACGGCAATTGTTATATTATTTAAACAAAACTGAAGATAACTTTAATTTATTATAATCAAACCAAGTGTTGCTGCTGTTCAAGCTTTATTATGTAACTGGCTATTCATTATGCATTTTCTTATTCTGTAGAATAAAAGAGAGCACTCTTTGGGTGAATGAATTTTGCTTAGAGATGCCAATTTCGTTCTGCAGCAAAATTAAACTCTGCCAACACAGCAAAATCTGTGTTTTCTATTGCTGGGCTAAATGACCCACAATTCTAACTTTGATTTCACCGAAGTTCTTGTGACTTAAAAATGTTTTAAATGTTATTTAATTAATTTGAGGTTTTTTTTAAAAATAGTAGAGGTGTATTTGTTTTGCTGAAATGAATAAAACCATGTCCTAAATAATATTTTTAGAAAATTGCTTTTATCATTTGACATGACCATGGTAAATTTCTAAGAGTATACTTAAAAATCTTCCTTGCTCATATTTAATGATACTATAGTATTTTACTTATTTATATTGCTTCACTTAATTTTAATAAGTTATTCCTTATGTGATATCTTATCTATATAAGTACACACACACACGTATACATATGCCCCACTCACACACTAACATGCTCAGCGATGGATCAGAAAGGAGAATAACTACCTCAAATTTGGGATAGAAGTAGTCTGTAAAACTGTCTGGGTCTGGATTCCTTTATGGTGGTCATCCTTGTAAATTTTTCCAGTTTATTTTCATTTAAACAGCCAGTTCAAGTTTTCTAAATGTTTATGAGTTACACTTTGCAATTTATATTTTGATAGAAAAAAATGCCCTCCATTGAATATACTTGTTGGGATACATTTTGGATTTTGTCTTTAAATTCCATTTATCTACTTTAGTGTTTACAGCCCTGTTGTTTTTCTTTGAACATTTTGTTTCATTGCAAAACTTTTAATTTAAATTGTTCAAAGATAATTCATTATGTAGGTTATCAAAATACTTCGGTATCCATGTTTAAAAATAAAGTTAAACTAAAAAATTTTTTTTAATTTCCTGCCACATGGAGCCTATGCTCTGACAACAAAAGATGGAAAATAAAAATCAGGTAAAACAGTAAATATATATTTTGTGGTTCATGTATATATATATTTACTTTTTTACCAGAAAGTTTTAGGGAAAAAAATCCAGAGCAATTACTTAGAAGAAAAACTGGATAGTCATTTCTAAAACCATGGTGAGTACGTACTATGTTGTTTATAAATTATGCCTAAACTAATTTGTATGAAAGTGTTCTAACCCCAAAGAGTGGGGTTATATTATTCTCATTCTCATTTTGTTACTATCCTTTGTTGGTTCTAAACTTCTGGGTGTTTCCAGAAGGTATCTCAGTGTACCTTTAGATATAGAAACTTAAAAAGCAAAAAATGAAGTTCTGTTATGGTGTCATCTGATTGGGCTAAAGCCGGGCATTTATCCACCTACATTCCCGGTAGCATTGCTTTGACCTAATGACTATCTTTTCTCCTTTATTCCTGACCAAGTATCTCAAAATTCTATAGTCCAATGATCTTCCTTATTTGTCTCCCTCAGTGTATTCTAGCTCCATCCAAACACTCGCCTCACAATAGCTAGAATTATCTCTTTATATACCCTTTGTCCCATAAACACTCAAGTAAAATGCTACTGAAAGCCCTCTTAGAGTTTCTTAAATCTCCTGATTTAGAGACCAGAATCTTGAAAGTGACCAACCAGGACCTGAGTAATAGTTTCCTTTTCAGCATCTCAAGCTTTATCTCCCGATTCTTTTCCTCTCTTTCTTCAATTTTATCAAGTGTTCCTTTCCAAATCCTTTGTACTTGCTGTTGCCCCTGCCTAGAATGTGTTTGCCTTCCCCTCTCTGCATTCTCCCATTATAACTTTTCAAACCATTGAAGTCTTCTTCCTAGCATTTACTGTATTAAATAATTATACATTGTATGTATGACTATTTGATTAATGCCTTTCTTCTACTAGACCATAAGCTCTCTGAGGGCAGAGGACATGGCTAATTCCTCTTCATCGTAACATAGCAGTTTTGTCACATCACAGCAGCCACTAATAAATTTTTGAGGAATGAATAAATGACCTCCTTGCAACTTCTAATTTGTTCACATCACTTTCTCTCATCTTGTAAGCCTTTTCTTGTCTTTACTTAGCTTCTTATCTAGTAGACTTTTTGAACATTACTGTAATTAGTTCTAAATTACTCAAATCCTTCCCTCCACCATGTTTTTCTGCCCAGTCTTCAGGGAACCTGCCTGCTCCATTCCTGCACATGTCCTGTAAGGCTTTCCTAGAGAAAAAACACAAGCCAGGCAGTTTAGCAAGACTATAAATTCAGCACCACCTACCTCAAGAGTTGCTGCAATCCTATTGCTCCCCTTTATGGGGATTGCTCTCTCGTGCTATATTGGAATGACTGTCGCTATGTGGTTATTGCCTGGACTTCTACTCAACTCCTGGGGTCTAACACATAAAGAATAAAAACAGGATTCACCAGTAAACTGAGAAGATCAGAAAGATCTCACTATTTCCCATCACAGGGTTCTCTGGTAAGCTGAGTGGAAAACTGAGTCCAGTGAGACTCTTCCTTCTTACTAGCTGAACTGGAGACAGTAGGATGTGTAGCACTGGAGTTGCCTGATTTATCCCCTCCTGCCCCCATCACAGGAGGGAAAGCTGAAACAAGGAGAGAAAGGAAGAACGGCTTTCCTCCCCACTAGTGCTCCTTATCCTCACCCTTTCTCTGCCTCATATTGAGAACTTAAGTCCAGTACATCATTCTACCGTGCAATTTTCTGTATGACCTTTATTATCAAACACAGTGCTGTATGCTTGCAAGCCTTTTTGAATAAATGTTAGTCTTTAATAAATTAAATTTCCTAAAGGGTGAAATACCTATTTTTCATGATCACTTTTTGATGTGTTCTTCATCTATTAAAAAAATTAAAATCCTGAGTACATGGCTTTGCTGAGTAAAATATAAATAAGATACTAATTTTAAAAAAAGTAAATATATACTAGGTGAGGGAATGACAATATATACTGAGAAAATAGCTTGAAAGAGAAAAAACAAAACAAAACAAAACTCTTGAGAGTAGGTTGCAACCTTAAATAGTGTGGTCAGGGAAGACCTCAGTGAACTGTGTAGATATTAGCTGAAATTTTTCATAGTAGTATCCCTAGCACAAAAATTGGAGTCTAGGATTAGACCAATAATGATACTCTACATTTATGTTACTTAAATAACTGTGCTAATAGAAACAGTTCATTAATAATTTTTCTTTATAATAAAAAATAGTACCTTTATTTCTCAAATTTTGGCATCCTGTAACTTTGCTTTAATAAGGTTGTGTAATAACATAGTAACACTCATTAAATATAAAACTTATAGCAATAATACACATAATGCATTATTAAACAATACAGAGAAAACTAAGAAATGGGTAATGAGTTGTTAAATGCTAATTTATCAAAATAATTATAGGTGATGACAAGTAAATAGTGGAAAGAAGCAAGAGTAAAAGTATTTCAGGTCAGAAACTAAACATAAAACGCTGCGCTTAAATTAAACAAAAACTAATTCAGATGTTCCATTTCCTTTCCATAGTTTCTCCTGGACTTACTATAATTTTGAAGGGAATTATCACATCTATTTTTACACAGTTCTTCTACAAACAAAGTCCTGAAACATTATTCTTAATGTTATGTTTATGCTGATGTTTGTACACTTGTTAAATATTTTGGTTGGTTACACTGAATAAGCATTTAATGATATAAAAATGATCTAGAGAAGTAGTTTATTTTCCTGAAAGCTGCACTGAATATAAACCATTCTGATGACTATGACACTTCTTTTAAAGAAAGAGGAGGAATCCAGCATATTAAAGTGAATGAATCTGAAAAAATTTTTATCACAGAAACCAAATGTTCAGTTTTCAAAAGCCACAACAGAATGCAGGCATAGGAAAATCCACTGTGAACTAGCAACTCAATTTTGAAAGTTTTACTAATCAAGTACATTAAATATATATTTAGAAAACTGGTGTTGAAATGCATGTTAACTGCACTTATTGTGGTGACCATTTCAATATAAACAAATATTGAACCATTATGTGGTGCATCTGAAACTACTGTAATATGTCAATTATACTGCAATTAAAAAGAAAAAAGAAAATTGATAATTTAATGATTTTCTCAAAGTTCTATTGAATGTATAAAATAATGCATGCATTTCCCTAAGCATCATGCTACATAAAATGTCAATTTTACTAATTATATTTCAAAGAAGTACAAATCGTAGATAAAATTAAAAATTCATTTAGAAACATCTGTTTATTTTAATAGGATATATCTTTGAAACTTAATTAATGAGTTTAATATAATAATCAATATATTTAAGCATTTGTCTATTTTTTAGGGGAAAAATATCCCTTCTCCAACATATTGAGACTTCTCCCAAGGGGATTATTGAGAAATATCCTGATTAATTTAATTTTAGGTGATTTTTTAATTCTTACAGATTTTTTAAATTGAAATTTGTAGTTTCACATAATTGTAAATTTACAGTTAATGGAAAAAAGTTATTCAGAAACTAATTCTGTGCACCTTTACAGTTTCCCCTAATAGTAACTTCTTGCAAATCTGTAACACAATTTCACAACCAGGAAGTTTACACTAATACAGTAAAGAGGGAGAACATTTCTATCACCACTAGGGCCCCTCACGCTGCCCTTTTATAATCACACCCACTTCCTTTCCACCCAACGCTTAATCCCACCCACCTCACTTAATCCCTGACAACCACTAATCTGTCCTCTATTTCTGTAATTAGGTTGTTTCAGGAATTTATATAAATGGAATCATGGAGGATGTAGCCTTTTGGGGTTGGATTTTTTTCACTTAGCCTAATTCTCTGGAGATTCATGCAGATTGTGGTGTGTATGAACAATGTGTTCCTTTTTATTGCTGAGTAATATTCAGTGTTAGGTTATGTGCCCGAATTGCTTTCATCATTTACCTGTTGAGACTATTTGGATTGTTTCCAGTTTTGGGCTATTTCAGTTGAAGCTGCTGTAAATATTTTTGTAATTTTTTTTGTGAACTTAAGTCTTTGTTTCTATGCAATAAAGACCCAGGATTTCAATTACTACATGTGTTAGCTGCAGGGTCAGTCTTTTCAGAAACTGCCAAAGTGGTTTCCAAAGTGTTTGTGCCATTTTACATTCCCACCAGCAATATTTTAAGTGATACTCACCAACAGCTAGTGGTATCAATTTTTTCTAGCCATTCTGATACGTGTGTTTTGGTATCTGATTGTGATTTAACTTTGTTTTCCTCTAATGGCTAATGATATTGAATATCTTTTAATGTACTTATTTGTCATCTGTATACCTTCTGTGAAATGTTGCTTCATTTCTTTGTCCATGTTGTAGTTGAACTGCATAGTTTGTTAAATTTTACTTTCAATTTTGAGAGTTATTATCTCCTAAATGCTAGGCCTTTGTTGTAGATGCTGTGTGCCGATATTTTCTCCCAATCTGTATCTTTTCTATTCATTCCCTTAACAGGATCTTTCACAGAGGAAAAGTTATTTTGATGAAGTATAATTTATCAGATTTTTCTTTTATGGATCAGGCTTTCAGTATCAAGTCTAAGAGCTCTTTGTTGAACCCTAAATTTGTTCTTTTTTTTTTTCTAAAAAAGTTTCATAGTTTGACATTTTACACGTAACTCTGTGAACTATCAGGAGTTAATTGTTGTACAAGATAAGAGGCTTATGTTGAGGTTCAGTTATTTTTTATTTTTTTACCTATAGATGTTCAATTGCTCCACCACCTCTTGAAAAGGTTGAAAAGTCTATCTTTCATCAGGAATATTTTTGAAGGTCTATTTCCTATTTGGTTCCTTTAATCTATGTGTCTATCCCTCTCACATTATCAGAGCCTTGATTACTGTAGCTATATAGTAAGTCTTGAAAACAGGTAAAGTGATTCCTTACACTTAATTTTTATCAAAACTTTCTTAGCTAATCTAGTTCCTTAGCATTTCTATTAAAAATAGTATAATCTGTCTCTGTTTACAAAAACTCTTGGGAATTTTGATAGAAATTCCCTGTGATGATTAATTTTATGGTCAACTTGATATATATCTGTGTTATGTCTATGTATTGTGTACATCATATATATATATACATACCTTATAATAGTCTAAAAATGAATAAAAAATCATTTCAATTACAATTTAAAGAAAACTATGATTTTAAAATGTTTTATCTAAGATCACATAACTAGATATTGGCAGAACTGGGGCTGAACTCTAGATCTCTTTTATGTCAAAGTGCATGTGCTTAATCTCTACATTTGCCTGTCTAACATATATCCCATACTGTTTCCCTGAGGTGGACATGGTCTCGTATGTGGTTGGCTGAATAATGTCCGCCAGCCAAAGATCTCTGTAACCCATTAAATGTATCACCTTATATGGTAAAGGGGACTTTATATGTGTGATTAAATTAAAGATCTTGAGAAGGGGATTACCCTGTTTTATCTGAATTGTTCCAATGTAATCAATCAAAAGGGTCACAAGGGAGGCAGAGGATCAGCATCAGGGACTATGTAAGCAGTGAGGCAGAAGTCAGAGAGGAGAGCAGATACAACACTGAAGGCTTTGAATGTTGAGGAAGAAGCCAGTAGCCAAAGAATGTAGGTGGCTGCTTGAAGCAGAAAAAGACCACTGTTCTCCCCTGGAGCCTCCAGAATGAAAACAGACCTGCAGACACTGATTTTAGTCCAGTTAGTCGGATTTTGCACTTCTGATTTCCAGAACTTTAAGATGATAATTTTTGTTGTTTTAAGCCAGTATGTTAGTGGCAATTTATTACAGCAGCAATAAGAAACTAATATATCATGGTAGCCCTCTTTTCTATTACATGAAGTTCAGCTTTCTTGGGCTGGCATCCAAATGCCACCACACTCTAGTATCATATGTATATGATGTTTTATCTTCTATAAAATGTTTTCAGTGATGCCTTCTATTCTAAGCCAGATTAAATATTCACCATTTCTCGAACTTTTTCAGTGGAGTCTTTGCTTACATTCATCCTTAACCTTACCAACAGCCCCATCTCTGTTTCATAATCATTCATCGAAGTCCCAGTTTATTTTTTTCCTTCCTTAGGTTTATTTTATTAGAAAAAAAATTTTTAGTTTATATTGGAGTATAGCTGATTAACGATGTTGTGTTAGTTTCAGGTGTATATATACACTACTATATTTAAAATAGATAACCAACAAGGATCTACACTATAGCACAGGGAACTCTGCTCAATATTCTGTAACAACCTAAATGGGAAAAGAATTTGAAAAAGAATAGATACATGTATATGTATAACTCAATCACTTTGCTGTACACCTGAAACTAGACTGGTTTAATTTATAATTCACACTGATTTTTTTTTCAAACACCCTGATGTTTTTATTTAATGTTTATTGATGTTATCTGTTTTTCCCATTCCAGTAATGAGTCTCATCACCCAGTTGCTTAGGCATCTGCTATAAATGGTTTTCTAGTAAAGTCTTCTGTGAACTTCTTGCATACCACTCTCAATATAAGATGAATTGCAAATGTTTGAGAGAAGTCTTTTTCCTAGTTTAGCTTTTAAGAACTTCAGCAATGCCTCCAAATACAGCGTGACTATTGTAAAGAACAGAAATCACTAAAATTATTTTGAGTAAAGGGGGATACTTATGTAAATAAATATTTGTTTAAATAAAATCCAAGTGAAAAAAGAAGGGAAAAAAATAGAGTAAGGACAAAAAGGAACTAAACTGAGCACTGGAATATTAGGAAACAAGAACATTTTCTTGAAACTCGGAAGTGTTTGCTTTGCTCTAACATTACCGGGTACACTATTCTCAACCTAACTTTAAAAGACCTTTTAGTTCAAGTGTATCTAATTGTAGGTTCTGTCTTTTAGTTCAAATTATCATAAGGTTAAGAATTGGACTGGTCGATAACTTGAGTGTTTACAATAACCTACCACCCTTGGTGCAATAGTTTTTCATATGGCTGGGGATGGGGCTAATACATAACATAGTACAAAGTTGTACATGAACTTGAGTAGCAAAGTTTAACAGAAAAGGAAGGTGTGAATACAGGGAATTAGGCAAATGTCTACTGCAAGGCACAAAATTAAATGAAATAAAAATAGCACCTGACCTCGTAAGACACTGTCATCCCTACTTTAAGGCTGTGTAAGTCTGTGCATCGGTTTTCAATTTAAGATGTTAAATAGGTGAAAATGTCTGTTCATGTTATCTTGCCTTTTTAGCCACCATGAAAAACTGTGCATATAAGGTTAGTGTATTTAAGCCAGAATTTAGCAGTATAATCTAGGGAGTTATATGAGTTTATGACAGAAGTAACTGTACTTTTATTTGCTTTTTAGGTTTATTGGTTTAATGGTTTTATTGGTCTCTATTTGCATAGTTATTTTATATTACTGTGATATCAATAAGAAAATAGATTAATAGAAATTAATCTCATTCACAGGCATCCTTATAACTAAAATGTAACCAAAATCTATGAAAGGGTTTATGTGCATTTATTTAATTCAACTGCCTCCATTTACTACCTGTACATTGGATCATTTGGAACCTTTTTTAGGTTTATAAAAGATATGTGCAATACAAGTAACAGCTTTTAAAAATATAAAGGCACATTTTTCTCATAAATCAAGGGATGGTGGAGTCAGTTTGAGTTACAGAAATTTATTAAAAATAAAATATTTAAGATTTTTCTGAAATACTACGCTTAAGAACTTTTATTTCAAGTTGCAATGTATATCTTACTATCATTCATTTATTCTAATTTCAACAAATAAAATAAAACATCATTAAATTTGTACTGAATAAGTATCAAAATGAATTATAACTCCTACTTAAATATCAAAGTTCTGGCATTTGAATAAAGCTAAGAATGGGAATCCTGGTTTTGTCTTTAACTATCTTGCTAACTCACAATTGGGTTCCCATGCTCTTCTTCCTTTGTGTTTAAATATTAGTATTTGCCACAATATCATTAGTCTGTAGATTGTTCCTTGTTGAATTCACCTAAACCACAATGACAACTATTACATTTATAAATCTAAAATCTATACCTTCAGTCTAAGTTTCTCTGTTGAGATCTTGAACCATATCTACCTTCTTCTAGTTCATATACATTCACGACACTGCATAGTTAACTCTGAAACTAAGGTATTAAAATGGAACATATATGGCAATCCCCTGGCAGTCGAGTGGTTAGGACTCCATGTTTCCACTGCCAGGGGCGGGGGTTTGAGCCCTGGTCAGGAAAATAAGGTCCCTGCAAGCGTCGTGCCATGGTCAAAAAAAAAAAAAAAAGAACACACACAATGAACATATAATATTTTCTCTTCTGCTTACATCAGCACTGTAGGTAATCTGTTAAACACTCCCCTTAACTCTCTCTGATGTGGATTATTTGATGCACCACCACATCTAGCACCAAGACTGAGAGTTTATTTCCTCCTGATCTGCAAGTATCGCTAGCGTCAGTTCTCCTTGGAAAATGCCTCCTCTGAAAAGAGCCATTTGATCAAATGTCACTTCTTCCTGGGAAGCCCACACCTACCACTGTTGGATCTGGGAGCGTGAATATCTGCCTCCTTACGGAAAGCAGGGTCATTCTAAATGGGTTTCTCAGCTCCAGAGCTCCCTGTGGTGTCAGCATAAGCCTTGTTTGGAATGATAACTTACTCCAGCTCCTCTCTCTGTCCAAACCTGTTCCCAACTCATCCTGCAGCAGGATGTGAAGGCAGATGCTAAGATGGGATGTTGGAGTTGCATCATCTACTAACTCACTGGCCATAAAGACTCCATCATCACTGACATAGAGAACATACTGTAGATAGGACCTGGTACAAGGAAGACTTGCAATTGTAATATTTTTAGCTGTGGTAAGGTGAGATGGAATTCCAGTGGAGGGCAGTGTGCTACTGGTACAATGTATTAGATTTTTGAAAAATATGGGGGAGATTGAGTAACTATAACCCTTATAACCCACTAAGGTAAAGTGAGTATGTATTATCAGTGTTCTACTGCTACTATAACACATTACCGTAAATGTAGTGTGTGAAACAACATTCATTTACTATTTCACCGTTCTGTAGGTCAGAAGTCTGGGATTGCATGGTGAGGTTCTCTGTTCAGCATATCATAAGACTGAAAATGAGGTGTAGGCTGAAGCTGCAGTTCTCATGTGGGGTTTGGAGTTCTTCTAACTTCACTGGTTGTTGTCCAAATCCAGTATTTTGCAGCTCTAGGTAGAAGGTCCCCATTTCCTTATTAACTGTCAGCCAGGCCACTCTCTGCCCCTAAGGGATGTCCACATTCCTCTCACCTGGCCTCCTCTATTATCAAAGCTGCATCAGTATGTGAACCCTTATCAAGCTCCTAATTTCTTTGGCTTTTTCTCCTGCTGCCAGCCAGAGAGATCTCTGCTGTTAAAAAGATTTCTGCAGTTAGATTTGGTCCACCTGGATAATCTATCTTAAGGTCAACTGTGATGCAAGAAGATTTCTTTCACAATTACAAAAACGTATATGTGTGTGTGTGTATATATATATACATATATATAACAACTTTATAGAGAGACATAATCTTGTATGGGAGAAAGAAAGTATAACTGTTAGAAACACAAGCTCTGAAGACAAACTGCATGGTTCAGTCTCAACCTCCCCTAAGAGAGAAATTATTCGTTTCATGTGCCTTGACTGTTCTCACCTATAACAGGAAAAAAATAACAGTACATATTTCACAGGGTGGTTTTGAGTACTTAATGAGCTAAAAATGCACTTAAAACATCATAGAGTAGCTTCAAATTAATTTGTTAAATGTAGTACAATTTTATTTGAAATTACAATGTGAACTTTGGGTCAACTGTCAAAGGTTATACTTTTTTGTGAAAAATTAAATGCCAAAGAATAATCAACAACCTTTTGAAAAGAAAAAGAATGTACTTCTGTTAGCAATATACACTATCAAACACCAAATGACATAATTCTAGCAAAGAAAAAGACAAATTCATTCATTTATTCACTCTACAACAGGAACTTATGTAGGCACAACAAACAGATAAAGCAGTAACAGAAAAGACAAAAACCCCTGAATGGAACTTACATTTAGAATAAATGGAAAAATGTCATTTACAGTGTTCTAAAAGGACTCTGAGCCTGGCAATAATAATCACTGCTTTAGGTACAAAATAGACCACTAGTCATGACTTATTTTAATCTGAGGACATGATTTGGTGAGTTAATTCCTACATATGTCAATTGATGAACAAAATAGAGCATAAACTCTTTGAGAATAGTTGATTTACTCAGCTTTGTACCTTCTGTAGCATTTATCAAAGTAGCAGAGTATAGAGTACCTCATATTATCTGAATGCCTGAACAAAAGAATATGTGAGACAATAACTTTCTATAAATCTTTCCAAAACTATGAGTAAAAGGTAGGATTTTTAATTTATTTGCCCTTTTATTTATTTGTTTATTTTTTTGCGGTATGCGGGCCTCTCGCTGTTGTGGCCTCACCCATTGTGGAGCACAGGCTCCGGACGCGCAGGCTCAGCGACCATGGCTCACGGGCCTAGCCGCTCCGCGGCATGTGGGATCTTCCCGGACCGGGGCACAAACCCATGTCCCCTGCATCGGCAGGTGGACTCTCAACCACTGCACCACCAGGGAAGCCCCCTGCCCTTTTATTTTTAATCAATATTCACTGAATAAAGAAAGCATAGAGAAGCAATTTTCTTTCATTGTAATTGAAATACACAAAACAAAACTGCTTGCAAGAGTGTCAGAGAAATAATGAAGTGAAATAAACATTACATTAAGAGAAGAACTGGGGACTTCCCTGGTGGTTCACTGGTAAAGAATCCTCCTTACAATGCAGGGAACGTGGTTTAGATCCATGGTCAGGGAACTAAGATCCCACATGTGACAGAGCAAATAAGCTCATGTGCCAGAAATACTGAGCTCATGTGCCTCAATGAGAGAGCCCACATGCTGCAAACTACAGAGCCCACACACTCTAGAACCCGTGTGCCACAACTAGAGAGAGAAAACTTGCAGGCCACAACTAAAGAGAAGCCCGCACGCCACAATGAAAAACCCCTCATGCCTCAACGAAGATCCCGTGTGCCGCAACTAAAACCAGACTCAGCCAAAAATTATAAATAAATAAATAAATAATAAATCTTAAAGAACAAGAAGAATTTAATGAGAAACAATTATATATCCAAGTTCTTCTAATGAGTAACTATTATAAAGCAGGCAAATTCATATTGCCGATTTTTATATTAATGTGTTTAAATATTAGGGTGTAAATTGTCTAGAGTTCGCATAATTATATTTTTACACAATAATTCCAACATTGTTTTTATGGAATAAAAATAGTGATATCTGAAAGAGAAGTGTTGGCTCTTAGGTTGACACTATATTAGCAGCTCTATGTTCATTTTCTCCGTTCAACTTCAAAATACATTTGAAGAAACAGATGAAGGAGTTCTAGTTCACCAAGGTCAAGCTATTGGCCCCAAACTACATATTTATGAAGTTCTGAGTTCTCACTGAATGCAAATTTGTATTTCTCTAAAGCCTATGCTTCTTAGCATATGTTTTTCATAATTGGAAAAGGAAGAGAGAAGAGAGGGTGGGAGAGAGGGAGGAAAGTCAAGTATAATTATTAAAATATTTTAATTTCATTGAAATTAAATTATATAGTTAATGGTTTACATATATATTTTATCTTAATATCATAGGTACTTTTAAAAAACTATGTCAATACGTTACACATTTTAAAATGTTATTTGAGTAGTTTCATATGGTCTCTATTCATAACATGTTGAATTCTCAGACCATATTAGTGAGGTTCATCTTTGCTGATATGCTTGGCTCTACTTCATTAATTTTTCTGGAGGCTAGGTCATTTTAAGTTTTGATATTAGAAAATACGGCTGCACTAAACATTGTTGTCCTGTGCCTCTTTGGGCACAGCATTAAGAGTCTCTGCAGGGTAAACAACGAGTGTAGAATTGCTGTGGAATAGGCTGTCTTTAGTTTTTTTTTTTTTTTTGGTACGCGGGCCTCTCACTGTTGTGGCCTCTCCCGTTGCGGAGCACAGGCTCCGGACGCGCAGGCTCAGCGGCCATGGCTCACGGGCCCAGCCGCTCCACGGCATGTGGGATCCTCCCAAACTGGGGCACGAACCCGTGTCCCCTGCATCGGCAGGCGGACTCTCAACCACTGCGCCACCAGGGAAGCCCGGCTGTCTTTAGTTTTGTGCAACTTAATTTTGTGAGGTATTGTCAAAATGAAATTAAGATTGTTTTGGCAGATTTGCACTCCCACCAGCATGCAGACGTTTCCTTTTTTCCACATTCTCAGCACCAGTTTGTAGTATCGGAATCTTATTCTTTTTCCAGTATGAGGACACACAGATTTGTGACATGTATTGATTTCTGCCAGTTGCCATTTCTACAGGATTCTTCACACACACCCAAAAGAGAGCATTCTATTTGGAGCTCTCCTTTCCCTGAGAAACAAAGATGAACCATTTTAAAGTCATGAAAGAATTAGATGAAAGGTTAAAAAGGGTCAACATATGAACATATGACTTTACTGGAGGCAATCCGCTAAAGGAAGCCTATTATCTAAACATAAATGGGGGAGGAGGTTCAAGATGGCAGAAAAGTAAGAAGACATAGAGATTACCTTCCTCCCCACAAATACAACAGAAATACATCTACATGTGGAACAACTCGTACAGAACACCTACTGAACGCTGGCAGAAGACCTCAGACCTCCCCAAAGGCAAGAAAATCCTCACGTACCTGGGTAGGGCAAAAGAAAAAAGAAAAAACACAGAAAAAAGAATAGGGACGGGACCTGCACCAGTGCGAGGGAGCTGTGAAGGAGGAAAGGTTTCCGCACACTAGGAAGGCCCTTCGCGGGCGGACACGGCGGGTGGCGGAGGAGGAAGCTTTGGAACCACGGAGGAGAATGCAGCAACAGGGGTGCAGAGGGCAAAGCGGAGAGATTCCCTCACAGAGGATCGGTGCCGACCAGCACTCACCAGCCCGAGCGGCTAGTCTGCTCACCCACCAGGATGGGTGGGGGCTGGAAGCTGACACTCGGGCTTCGGACATCGGATCCCAGGGAGAGGACTGGGGTTGGCTGCATGAACACAGCCTCAAGGGGGTAAGTGCGCCACGGCTAGCCAGGAGGGAGTCCAGGAAAAAGACTGGAGCTGCCGAAAAGGCAAGAGATTTTTTCTCGCCTCTTTGTTTCCTGGTGTGCGAAGAAAGGGGATTAAGAGCTCCAATAAAGGAGCTCCAGAGACCGGCGCGAGCCGCAGCTATCAGCACGGACCCCAGAGACAGGCATGAGTTGCTAAGGCTGCTGCTGCAGCCACCAAGAAGCCTGCGTGCAAGCACAGGTCACTGTCCACACCACCCCTCCTGGGAGCCTGTGAAGCCCGCCACTTCCAGGGTCCGGTGATCCAGGGACAACTTCAGGGAAAACACACGTTGCACCTCACACTGGTGCAACATTACACTGGCCTCTGCTGCCGCAGGCTCGCCCCGCATCGGTACCCCTCCCTCCCCCCGGCCTGAGTGAGCCAGAGCCCCCGAATCAGCTGCTCCTTTAGCCCCGGCCTGTCTGAGCGAAGAACAGACGCCCTCAGGCGACCTATACACAGAGGCAGGGCAAAATCCAAAGCTGAACCCCAGGAGCTGTGCGAACAGAGCAAGGGAAATCTCTCCCAGCAGCCTCAGGAGCAGCGGATTAAATCTCCACAGTCAGCTTGATGTACCCTGAAGCGGTGGAATACCTGAATAGACAACGAATCATTCCAAATTGAGGAAGTGGACTTTGGGAGCAATGATATATATATTTTTGCCACTTTTTCCCTTTTTGTGAGTGTGTATGTGTATGCTTCTGTGTGTGATTTTGTCTGTATAGCTTTGCTTTTACCATTTGTCCTAGGGCTCTATCTATTCGTTTTGGGGTTTTTTTTTCTTTCTTTTTAGTATAGTTTTTAGCACTGGTTATCATTGATGGATTTGTTTTTTCAATTGTTTGCTCGAATTTTGCTTTTTTTTATTACTTAAAATTTTTTTAATAATTATTTTTTATTTTGATAACTATTTCATTATTTTATTTTATTTTATTTTATCTTTTTCATTCTTTCTCTCTTTTTTCTCCCTTTTCTTCTGAGCCGTGTGGATAAAAGGCTCTTGGTGCTCCACCCAGGCATCTGGGCTGTGCCTCTGAGGTGGCAGAGCCAAGTTCAGGACATTGGTCGACCAGAGACCTCCCAGCTCCACGTACTATCACACGGTGAAAATATCACAGAGCTCTCCATCTCAGTGCCACGGCCCACATCCACTCAGTGACCAGCAAGCAACAGTGCTGGACACCCTATGCCAAACAACCAGCAAGACAGGAACACAACCCCACCCATTAGGAGAGAGGGTGTCTAAAATCATAATAAGGTCACAGACACCCCAAAACATATCACCAGACGTGGACATGCCCACCAGAAAGACAAAATCCAGCCTCATCCACCAAACACAGGCACTAGTCGCCTCCACCAGGAACCTTACACAGCCAATGGAACCAACCTTAGCCACTGGGAACAGACACCAAAAACCACGGAAACTAGGAACCTGCAGCCTGTGAAAAGGAGACCCCAAACACAGTAAGTTAAGCAAAATGAGAAGACAGAGAAACACACAGCAGATGAAGGAGCAAGGCAAAAACCCACCACACCTAACAAATGAAGAGGAAAGCGGCAATCTACCTGAAAAAGAATTCAGAATAATGATAGTAAAGATGATCTAAAATCTTGGAAATAGAATGGAGAAAATACAAGAAACGTTTAACAAGGGCCTAGAAGAACTAAAAAGCAAAGAATGATGAACAACACAATATGAAATTAAAAATTCTCTAGAAAGGATCAGTAGCAGAATAATTGAGGCAGAAGAACAGATAAATGGCCTGGAAGATAAAATAGAAGAAATAACTACTGCAGAGCAGAATAAAGAAAAAAGAATGAAAAGAACTGAGGACAGTCTCAGAGACCTTGGGGACAATATTAAATGCACCAACATTAGAATTATAGGGGTCCCAGAAGAAGCAGAGAAAAAGAAAGGTACTGAGAAAATATTTGAAGAGATTATAGTTGAAAAATGCCCTAATATGGGAAACAAAATAGTTAAGCCTAGGAAGCACAGAGAGTTCCAAATAGGATAAATCCAAGGAGAAACACACCAAGACACATAGTAATCAAACTATCAAAAATTAAATACAAAGAAAAAATATCAAAAGCAGCAAGGGAAAAGCAACAGATAACATACAAGGGAATCCCCATAACATTAACAGCTGATCTTTCAGCAGAAACTCTGCAAGCCAGAAGGGAGTGGCAGGACATATTTAAAGTGATGAAAGGGAAAAACCTACAACCAAGACTACTCTGCCCAGCAAGGACTTCATTCAGATTTGACACAGAAATTAAACCCTTTACAGACAAGCAAAAGTTAAGACAATTCAGCACGACCAAAGCAGCTTTACAACAAATACCAAAAATCTTTTCTAGGCAGGAAACACGAGAGAAGGAAAAGACCGACAAGAACAAACCAAAAACAATTCAGAAAATGGTAATAGAAACATACATATCGATAATTACCTTAAATGTAAATGAATTAAATGCTCCAACCGAAACACATGCACTGGCTGAATGGATACAAAAACTAGACCAGTATATATGCTGTCTACAAGAGACCCACTTCAGAACTAGGGACACATACAGATTAAAAGAGAGGGAATGTAAAAACATACTCCATAAAAATGGAAATGAAAAGAAAGCTGTAGTAGTAATTCTCATATCAGACAAAATAGACTTTAAAACAAAGACTATTACATGAGACAAAGAAGGATACTACATAATGAACAAGGGATCAATCCAAGAACAAGATATAACAATTGTAAATATTTATATACCCAAAAAAGGAGCACTTCAATACATAAGGCAAATACTAACAGATACAAAAGGGGAAATTGACAGTAATACATTCATAGTAGGGGACTTTAACATCCCACTTTCACCAATGGACAGATCCAAAATGAAAATAAATAAGGAAACACAAGCTTTAAATGATACATTAAACAAGATAGACTTAATTGATGTTTCTAGGACATTCCGTCCAAAAACAACAGAATACACATTCTTCTCAAGTGCTCATGGAACATTCTCCAGGATAGATCATATCTTGGGTCACAAATCAAGCCTTCCTAAATTTAAGAAAATTGAAATCATATCAAGTATCTTTTCTGACCACAACGCTACAAGACCAGATATCAATTACAGGAAAAAATCTCTAAAAAATACAAACACATGGAGGCTAAACAATACACTACTTAATAACCAAGGGATCACTGAAGAAATCAAAGAGGAAATCAAAAAATACCTAGAAATAAATGGCAATGAAAACACAAGGACCCAAAACCTATGGGATGCAGCAAAAGCAGTTCTAAGAGGGAAGTTTAGAGCAATACAATCCTACCTTAAGAAACAAGAAACATCTCAAATAAACAACCTAACTTTACACCTAAAGCAACTGGAGAATGAAGAACAAAAAAACCCCAAAGTTAGCTGAAGGAAAGAAATCATAATGATCAGATCAGAAATAAATGAAAAAGAAATGAAGGAAACGATAACAAAGATCAATAAATCTAAAAGCTGTTACTCTGAGAAGAAAAGCAGAATTCATAAACCATTAGCCAGATTCATCAATAAAAAAAGGGAGAAGACTCATATCGATATAATTAGAAATGAAGGAGAAGGAACAACTGACATCGCAGAAATAGAAAGGATCATGAGAGATTACTACAAGCAACTCTATGCCAATAAAATGGACAACCTGGAAGAAATGGACAAATGCTTAGAAATGCACAAACTTCTGAGACTGAACCAGGAAGAAATAGAAAATATGAACAGACCAATCACAAGTAATGAAATTGAAACTGTGATAAAAAATCTTCCACCAAACAAAAGGCCAGGACCAGATGGCTCTAGAGGTAAATTATATCAAATATTTAGAGAAGAGCTAACACCTTTCCTTCTCAAACTCTTCCAAAATATAGCACAGAGAGGACACTCCCAAACTCATTCTGTGAGACCATCATCACCCTGCTACCAAAACCAGGCAAAGATTTACAAAGAAAGAAAACTACAGGCTAATACCACTGATGAACATAGATGCAAAAATCCTCAACAAAATACTAGCAAACAGAATCCAACAGCACATTAAAAGGATCATACACCAGGATCAAGTGGGGTTTATAGCAGAAATGCAAGGATTCTTCAATATACGCAAATCAATCAAGGTGATACACCATATTAACAAATTGAAGGAGAAAAACCATATGATCATCTCATTAGATGCAGAGAAACCTTTTGACAAAATTCTACACCCATTTATGATAAAAACCCTCCAGAAAGTAGGCATAGAGGGAACTTACCTCAAGGTAATAAAGGCCATATATGACAAACCCACAGCCAACATCATCCTCAATGGTGAAAAACTGAAACCACTTCCACTAAGATCAGGAAGAAGACAAGTTTGCCCACTTTCACCACTGTTATTCAACATAGCTTTGGAAGTTTTAGCCACAGCAGTCAAAGAAGAAAAAGAAATAAAAGGAATCCAAATCAGAAAAGAAGAAGTAAAGCTGTCACTGTTTGCAGATGACATGATACTATACATAGAGAACCCTAAAGATGCTACCAGAAAACTATTAGAGCTAATCAATGAATTTGGTAAAGTAGCAGGATACAAAATTAATGTGCAGAAATCTCTTGCATTCGTATACACTAATGATGAAAAATCTCAAAGTGAAATTAAGAAAACACTCCCATTTACCATTGTAACAAAAATAATGGAATACCTAGGAATAAACCTACCTAAGGAAACAAAAGACCTCTATGCAGACAATTATAAGACACTAATGAAAGAAATTAAAGATGATACAAATAGATGGAGAGAACTACTATGTTCTTGGATTGGAAGAATCAATATTGTGAAAATGATTCTACTACCCAAAGCAATCTACAGATTCAATGCAATCCCTATCAAACTACCACTGGCATTTTTCACAGAACTGGAACAAAATATTTCACAATTTGTATGGAAACAAAAAAGGCTCCGAAGAGCCAAAGCAGTCTTGAGAAAGTAAAACGGAGTTGGAGCAATCAGGCTCCCTGACTTCAGACTATACTACAAAGCTACAGTAATCAAGATAGTATGGTGCTGGCACAAAAACAGAAACATAGATCAATGGAACAGGATAGAAAGCCCAGAGATAAACCCATGCACGTATGGTCACCTTATCTTTGATAAAGGAGGCAAACATATACAATGGAGAAAAGACAGTGTCTTCAATAAGTGGTGCCGGAAAAACTGGACAGCTACGTGTAAAAGAATGAAATTAGAACACTCCCTAACACCATACACAAAAATAAACTCAAAATGAATGAAAGACCTAAATGTAAGGCCAAACACTATCAAACTCCTAGAGGAAAACTTAGGCAGAACACTCTATGACATAAATCAAAGCAACATCCTTTTGGACCTACCTCCTGGAGAAATGGAAATAAAAACAAAAGGGACCTAATGAAACTTAAAACCTTTTTCACAGGAAAGGAAAACGGAAACAAGACGAAAAGACAACCCTCCGAATGGGAGAAAATATTTGCAAATGAAGCAACTGACAAAGGATTAATCTACAGAATGTACAAGCAGCTCATGCAGCTCAATATCTAAAAACAAAAAACCCAATCCAAAAATGGGCAGAAGACCTAAACAGACATTTGTCCAATGAAGATATACAGATTGCCAACAAACACATGAAAGAATGCTCAACATCATTAATCATTAGAGAAATGCAAATCAAAACTACAACGAGATATCATCTCATACTGGTCAGAATGGCCATCATCAAGAAATCTCCAAACAATAAATGCTGGAGAGGGTGTGGAGAAAAGGGAACCCTCTTCCACTGTTGGTGGGAATGTAAACTGATACAGCCACTATGGAGAACAGTATGGAGGTTCCTTAAAAGACTGAAAGTAGAACTACCACATGACCCAGCAATCCCACTACTGGGCATTTACCCTGAGAAAACCATAATTCAAAAAGAGTCATGAACCACAACGTTCATTGCAGCTCTATTTACAATAGCCTGGACATGGAAGCAACCTATGTGTCCATCGACAGATGAATGGATAAAGAAGATGTGGCACATATATACAATGGAATATTACTTGGCCATAAAAAGAAATGAAATTGAGTTATTTGTAGTGAGGTGGATGGACATAGGGTCTGTCATACAGAGTGAAGTAAGTTAGAAAGAGAAAAACAAATAGCGTATGCTAACATATATATATATATATATATATATATATATATATATATATATATATGGAATCTAAAAGAAAGAAAAAAAAATCTGGCGATCCTCAGGGCAGGATAGGAATAAAGATGCAGATGTTGAAAATGGACTTGTTTACACAGGGAGGGGGAAGGGTAAGCTGGGACGAAGTGAGGGAGTAGCATTGACATATATACATTACCAAATGTAAAATAGCTAGTGGGAAACAGCTGCATCACACAGGGAGATCACCTAGGTGTTTGTGACCACCTAGAGTGGTGGGATAGGGAGGGTGGGAAGGAGACACAGGTGAGAAGGAATATAGGGATATATGTATACATAAAGCTGATTCTCTTTGCTATACAGCAGAAACTATGACAACATTGTAAAGCAATTACACTCCAATAAGGATGTTTAAATATGAACTAAGGAAGATATTCAGCTGTCTCGGCATTATTGGCTGGTGTCTGGGGAGCAGCACCAGCTTTCTTCCAATTAATATATGACATAAATTCTTGTTTTATTTTAACCACCACCAAATGAATAAGAATAAATTGAGAATTTTGTTTTTACATAAATGGAAATCTCTCTCTCTCTTTTGAAATTATTCTTTATGTCTCTTCTGAGTGGTGGTTTATTCACAGCCCAAGAGAGGTGCACTGAATTTGAGCCATCAAATATAAAAAGCAAATCTTCTGGAGTCAAGTGAACTACTCATGATGTTAGTAGTTTGTGCTGTTATTATTTATGATATATTTACCACTTTTCCTTCTAAGAGTTCAGTAAGCCATTAAAACTACCCATCGTCTATCAACACATTTCCCAGAAATGAGCATTTAATATAAACTTGATTTCCCTTGTACCTTTTGAGCAATTTTGGACTCAATATGTTTTTCTGATGAAAATACCAAAGTATCTTATTTTAAATAATTTTTAATGAATATTAAAAATATCATTCCTCTATGGAATAATGAAATATATGTGTTATCTTCATGAAACAGGTAAAAACACAAAATGCCTCATGCAACTAATACTCAAACCCAACTATTTTATATAAAATTCATCTGGATTCTCAAAAAATGTCCATTTTAATCCATCTAATTTTATTTATTTATTTTTAGTTTCTGAATTTATTTTTTTATACAGCAGGTTCATATTTGTCATCAGTTTTATACACATCAGTGTATACATGTCAATCCCAATCGCCCAATTCATCACACCACTGTCACCATCCCCCTGCGACTTTCCCCCCTTAGTGTCCATACGTTAGTTCTCTATATCTGTGTCTCAACTTCTGCCCTGCTAACCAGTTCATCTGTACCATTTTTCTAGGTTCCACATACATGTGTTAGTACATGATATTTATTTTTCTCTTTCTGACTTAACTTCCCTCTGTATGACAGTCTCTAGATCAATCCACGTATCAACAAATGACCCAATTTCGTTCCATTTTATGGCTGAGTAATATTCCATTCTATATATGTACCATATCTTCTTTATCCATTCTTCTGTTGATGGGCATTTAGGTTGCTTCCATGACCTGGCTATTGTAAATAGTGCTGCAATGAACATTGGGGTGCAAGTGTCTTTTTGAATTATGGTTTTCTCTGGATATATGCCCAGTAGTGGGATTGCTGGATCATATGGTAATTCTATTTTTAGTTTTTTAAGGAACCTCCAAACTGTTCTCCATAGTGGCTGTATCATTTTACATTCCCACCAACAGTGCAAGAGGGTTCCCTTTTCCCCACACCCTCTCCAGCATTTGTTGTTTGTAGATTTTCTGATGATGCCCATTCTAACTGGTGTGAGGTGATACCTCATTATAGTTTTGATTTGCATTTCTCTAATAATTAGTGATGTTGAGAAGCTTTTCATGTGCCTCTTGGCCATCTGTATGTCTTCTTTGGAGTAATGTCTGTTTAGGTCTTCTGCCCATTTTTGGATTGGGTTCTTTGTTTTTTTAATATTGAGCTGCATGAGCTATTTATATATTTTGGAGATTAATCCTTTGTCCATTGATTCATTTGTAAATATTTTCTCCCATTCTAAGGGTTGTCTGTTTGTCTTGTTTATGGTTTCCTTTGCTGTGCAAAAGCTTTGAAGTTTCATTAGGTCCCTTTTTTTTTTTTTTTTTTACTTCCATTACTCTAGGAGGTGGATCAAAAAAGAGCTTGCTGTGATTTATGTCAGAGTGTTCTGCCTATGTTTTCCTCTAAGAGTTTTATAGTGTCCGGTCTTACATTTAAGTCTCTAATCCATTTTGAGTTTATTTTTGTGTATGGTGTTAGGGAGTGTTCTAATTTCATTCTTTTACTTGTAGCTGTCCAGTTTTCCCAGCACCACTTATTGAAGAGATCGTCTTTTCATCATTGTATATCCTTGCCTCCTTTGTCATAGATTAGTTGACCATAGGTGTGTGGGTTTATCTCTGGACTTTCTATCTTGTTCCATTTATCTATGTTTCTGTTTCTGTGCCAGTACCATATTGTCTTGATTACTGTAGCTTTGTAGTATAGTCTGAAGTCATGGAGTCTGATTCTTCCAGCTCCGTTTTTTTTTCCCTCAAGACTGCTTTGGCTATTTGGGGTGTTTTGTGTCTTCATACAAATTT
This sequence comes from Hyperoodon ampullatus, assembly GCF_949752795.1. NCBI lineage: Eukaryota > Metazoa > Chordata > Mammalia > Artiodactyla > Ziphiidae > Hyperoodon > Hyperoodon ampullatus. Next base: position 131,263,349 of record NC_136915.1, read on the forward strand.
TAAGATTTTTTGTTCTAGTTCTGTAAAAAATGCCATTGGTAATTTGATAGGGATTCAATTGAATCTGTAGATTGCTTTGGGTAGTATAGTGTCATTTTCACAATATTGATTCTTCCAATCCAAGAACCTGGTATATCTCTCCATCTGTTTGTATCATCTTTAGTTTCTTTCATCAGTGTCTTATAGTTTTCTGCATATAGTTCTTTTGTCTCCCTAAGTAGGTTTATTCCTAGGTATTTTATTCTTTTTGTTGCAATGGTAAATGTGAGTGTTTCCTTAATTTCTCTTTCAGATTTTTCATCATTATTGTATAGGAATGAAAGAGATTTCTATGCATTAATTTTGTATCCTGCAACTTTATCAAATTCATTGATTAGCTCTAGTAGTTTCCTGGTGGCATCTTTAGGATTCTTTATATATATTATTATGTCATCTGCAAACAGTGACAGTTTTACTTCCTCTTTTCCAATTTGTATTCCTTTTATTTCTCTTTCTTCTCTGATTTCTGTGGCTAGGATTTCCAAAACTATGTTAAATAATAGTCGTGAGAGTGGGTAACCTTGTCTTGTTCCTGGTCTTAGAAGAAATGCTTTCAGTTTTTCACCATTGAGGATGATGTTGGCTGTGGGTTTGTCATATATGGCCTTTATTATGTTGAGGTAGGTTCCTCTATGCCCACTTTCTGGAGAGTTTTTATCATAAATGGGTTTTGGATTTTGTCAAAAGTTTTTCCTGCATCTATTGAGATGATCATATGGTTTTTCTCCTTCAATTTGTTAATATGGTGTATCACATTGATTCATTTGTGTATACTGAAGAATCCTTGCATCCCTGGGATAAATCCCACTTGATCATGGAGTATGAAATCCATATAATTTTAAAAATTGAATGATGAGAAGCACATATGTAATCAGCTTCCCCATGAGAAATAAAGTCTTGAAAAATTACTTCTCTAAAACTAGCTTCTTTACATTTTGATGTCTACCAGCAGTTTTATTTCTCCTTTAAGGGGATAAAATACTAGAAGTTTATGTCCCTACAGCATAAAGCAGGTCTATTACTGGATTGGATTTTTTTAGATTGTATTATTAGATACTTTTGAGTGACAGTGTTGTGACCTAATGATGTAAATTAAGATATCTCAAATTTAAAATGTTGAAGCTCCTTAAGATGCATTATTAGAATCCAAGTTAGGGTTAAGTAAATTTAAGGTGATGTGCAATTGTAAAGAAAAATATATTAGGAATTTAGGAACTTCCAAATAGCATTATCTATATTGCATCACAAAAAAAAGCCACTTAAGACTGGAAAGTCTTTCTTATGTTTTATCAGATTCAAGTAAGCCAAGATGACTGACTGTCAGAATAAAACAACGCAACAAAATAGCCTTCTCAAGATAAATGACCTGTTGACAGTCTTAGAGAAACTAAATATGATGCTTGAAAACTATCAGTGCTTACTAAAATCTTCACTTTCATCATAAAGGCAATCATTGTATAACTGTTGATAGAATTATTCTGAGGGAATTGTCTATGCCCCTTTCACACATGAAATGTCTCAGTCAGTGAATGTTACTGATATTCACTTGTCAGTGGCAGGGTATTTCACTTGTGACTATGAGAAAATAAGAAGTGGGGACCACACTAAAATGCTATGATGCATCAAAACAGTATAAACCATGACTTGACTCATGTTAGTAGTGTTTTTGAAATAGAATATTTGATTAAGGGAGGTATGCTTCCCAGTATTTGGTCTGTACATGAACAATATTTTGGGGTGTTTATGAAACATTCATTTTAATTGGGAGAACTTGACGTTTCTTATTATTTTTCATTCATAATGTTGCTCTAGAAATGTGTAGAGAAAAAAAATGTTTCCTTCCATTCCAGTTCTACAAGGATCAATCCATTAACCACTGCAGTTGCCCAGGGACAGTGCACCCTGAGGGGAATTCATAATGGAGAAAAAAAAAAGGAAGCATTCTGTACATTATATATACTGGCCTCTGGATAGTTGAATATGCATATCTAGTGAAAAAAATTCAAACAACCCCAGATTCTTGCAACTTCCCATAAACAGAAAAGCACTGAAATCTTTAACTTGAGATGTCTGTTCTTTGAGATTAGAAGTAAACTTTTGAGGTTTGACTACATGGTTTTTCCAGCAAAAAAAAAAAAAAAAAAAAGTCATATACATCTTAGCTCCTCCTTTACCTCTGCGGAGCATATCCTGAGAGCTACCTGAGAGTCTTCCAGGTTATAGTGTTCAGTAAGGTCCCCAAATATAACTCAACTCACAACTTTTTCTTTGCACATTTTTATTTCAGTCAACGAATGCATTCCCAGTATCTTTGGTGAGATTTGTGGATGAATCTCAATTTACTAACACATAACATTCTGTGTTAAAATGTACATGTGGGGCTACCCTGGTGGCGCAGTGGTTGCAAGTACGCCTGCCGATGCAGGGGACACGGGTTTGTGCCCCGGTCCGGGAAGATCCCACATGCCGCAGAGCGGCTGGGCCCGTGAGCCATGGCTGCTGAGCCTGCATGTCCGGAGCCTGTGCTCCGCAACGGGAGAGGCCACAACAGTGAGAGGCCCACGTATCAAAAAAATAATAATAATAATACATGTGATGGGGAATTATTATTCACTTAGAACTAATTTTTTTTAAAAGGAAATTAAAGAGAAAATGAGAACTTGAGTTTTAGTTTGTGAAAACTAAAATACCAGATTATACTTGAGTGACTGTAATCCAAACATAGGCATCATAATAACACACACACACCCCTACATTGTGACAACACACAAGAAATAGGCTTGATGTGGATTAAAATTATTGTATTGAAAACATATATTGACAACCTTATAGAAGAAAAATATTTCTCCTCAGAAGTAGTTATCACTTTAAACACTTAATTAGTTGATTAATTTATTTATTAAACAGATGTCTTCCTTTCGTATTAATGAAGTTAAAATTTGATCACTTGAGAACATTTTGGTACCTTAGTTCTCCCTCCTCATCTTTTTTTAAAACCTTTTATTTTGAAATAGTGTTACATTTGCAAGAAGTTGCAAAATAGTACAGATTTCCCATGTGTCTTCCATCCAGCTTTCCCTGTTGAAAAGTGCTGGTGTGAAGATTCAAATGAATGATTTTGTTCTTTTCCTTTTAACGAATTATGCATGAGTTGCTGGGATAGTAACAAAATTCGTTTTCAAATGATTCCAACAAGAACTCTCTGTGTCAGATTATATCAGAGCAAAGCAAAATAATCAGTTGGTAATTTTATTTCCAGTGCCAGCAGCTTCTGTACAATGCTTATCCAGTTACTTTGACTTCCTCTCAATGGGAATAGTTTTGGCGCAGTTACATACTAAATGTCTTTTTTTGTCTAACATTTTCCCAATGTAGTTCTTTGGTGAACTGTGTAGTAGGTTGCTACCTAAAATGACTGTCTAGTATCCCCTTTCCCATGAAGGAGTCTAGCCAAAGACCCTCTAGAACAGATAAGAAAAATCCAATACAGAAATGTGTCAAATCGTATTAAATATACATTGTTAAGTGCCAAGTCTTACACAACTAATTCACAAGGAAAAATTAACTCTTTCTTTGTGGGACATAAAGAGTTCCTCTGTACACTTTAGTGAAGAATTAATTCTGAAGAGTTATATTTTTTACTCACTTTAATGTCATTTTTTCTTATTTTAACTTCTGTTTGAAAACATTTATGGACCATGATTTACTTTGCAGATACTATGCTACACTTGGTAGTGTAAAGCTAAATGACAATAATTTTACCTAATAGGAGCTCATAATTAAATGAAGTGATTTGGCCTCCAAGGATGTATGTTTTGTCATTACTGGGAACTACATGAAAATGACCTAAATAATGGTAAAATGGTAGAAATTGTACTGCTTTCTTACAGTTAAAATTATAAAATCAACACATTAGTAATAAGAACATAGATGTTGCAAAGTCGCCCTACATGACTGACTGCCTTTGGATTAAATTTATTAACACAGATAAAAATGAAGTGCAAGAATCCAATCAAGGATTATCGAACTTGACAACACAGGGAAAACAAAAAAGGATTTTCACTGCGCAAACTTTGTCAGTGTTCATCCCGGGGCTACTTAGAGGCCAGTGTAACACAATCTAAGAATCAACTAGCCTAGTTTCACAGTCAGCTGCTCTCCTATAATGGAGGTAGATGCATATAACTGTTCCATTTTTTGTATCATCCAGTCTAATCAACAGTCTGATTATAATAATTTTAATATATGACATATTGAAAGAAAAACTAGCTTCTAAACTGACAATATAAGCTTGTAGGATTTCAACAGCTATGCTACGCTTGGCAAATTAAATGTGTAACTTTTAAAAATTAACTGATGATACTTTTTAGAGTTTTATATTTCCAAAGAGTTGTCATACAGTGCTTCCCTTGTCACAATTTTCCCTTTTTTAGCATTTTTCATTAGTGATACATTTGTTAGATTCGATGAACCAATACTGATGCATTACCATTAACGAAGTCCATAGTTTACATCATGGTTCACTCTTAGTGTTTTAAATTTCAATGGATTTTGACAAATGGATAATGCTGTGAATTCACCATTATGATATCACACAGAATAGATTCACTCACTGCTGTAAAAATGCCCTGTGCTTTACCTATTCCTCCTTCCCTGCCCTGATTTTACCTTATCTCTACAATTTTGCTTTTTCAAAAGTATCATATAGTTGGAATCATATAGAATGTAGCATTTTCAGACTGGCTTCTTTTGCTTAGCAATAATCATTTAAGATTCCTCCTGTGACTGAATCAAATTCAGGTCCAGTCACTTGATCCACAGCAAAGCCAAGTTACAGATGCCAGGTTTTAGTGAAGGAAAGTATAGCATTTATTGCAGGGCACAAAGCAAGGTTAAATGGCAGCTCATGCTCAAAAGAGCCAAACTCCCCAATGGCTTTCAGGCAAGGGTTTTTAAAGACAGTGTTGGGGTAAGTGTGGTAGGATGCATTATCAGCTTGTGGACAATTTTCTGATTGGTTGGTGGTGAGGTAATAGGGTGATACTGCGGAGATCTAAGTCATCAGTCTTCTGGCACCAACCAGTTCAGAGTGTATGTGCTGTGGTCAGAAGTTTCCAATTGGTGGGGCCCTGGTTCCTGTAAAAACAACTCAAGAATGTGAGAGGGATTGTTATGTATATCCATCCAGGAGAAACAAAGGGTCCTGTGAGTCTGTTTTATGGTTGATATTGTTTTAGTTATTATTCCTTTTCTTGCTTGACTGCTTTTTCTTTGTTTCTGTTTTTTTCTCTTCTCTAATCATTAAATGCTTGAGTTTGTGCTTTAGAACACAGGGAAGGAAGGTCTAAGAGACTCAGGTTTTTTCCTACAAACAAGAGGTAGGGGACACAGAGGGGCTTGTGTCCAAGAGGCCCAGAAGGTCCTGGTCAGTTTTACTCCATGTCTTTTTGTGGCTTGACAGCTTATTCTGTTTTTGTTTTTGTTTTTTTTTTATATAACCGAATAATATTCTAATGTATAGATTTATCACAGTTTTCTTATCTTTCAGTTTTCAGCAATTATGAATCAAGCTACTACTAACATTTTAATGCAGGTTTCTATGTGAATATAAATTTCAACTCATTCAGATTTGCTGAACCATATGATAAGACTGTTTAGCCTTGTCAGAAACTACCAAACTGTCTTCCAAAGCAGCTGTACCATTTGCATTCCTTCCAGTAATGAATGACAGTCCTGTGGTTTAATTGTCATCAGAATTTGGTATTGTCAGTTTTGAATTTTAGTCATTCTAATAGGTGTATAGTGATACTCATTGTTTTGATTTGTAATTTCCTAATGATATCTATTCTTTATTCCTAATTTGTAATTTCCTAATGATATCTATACTTTATAAATTTATTTCTTTATTTCCTAATGACATATGTGTATGTATAACTGATTCACTTGGTTATAAAGCAGAAACTAACACACCACTGTAAAGCAATTATACTCCAATAAAGATGTTTAAAAAAAAGAGCAAGCCACAGTGAATCGTTAATGAACATTGAGAGGACAAAGGTGGCGCCCTCAGAATAAGTGAGATTATTGCAGGGACGTAAAATGTAGGTATCTTTGATTGAAGTTTAATGGAAACTATTGTTTAATTTAATAACAGAACTTTACGGCGATGAAGAGTGGCCCCCGCTCACCACAACTAGAGAAAGCCCTCGCACAGAAACAAAGACCCAACACAGCCAAAACTAAAATAAATAAATTTAAAAAATAATAATAACAGAACTTTATTGTTAGCTGAGATGTCCTTTAAAATCTGATGCCTATAAACTTCTGATTATGCTAATTCAAACTTGTATCTCTCTTTCTTGAGCTTTCTCACCCTGTGTGACAAAGAAGGAGGATATTTGAGTTTGAGGATCATACAACCTCATTTTCCAGAACAGTTTAAATTTAAAATTATCTTTCTTTTATTTTCATAAACATAATTAAGGAAAGTTTAAAACATTCTTAAATGTGCCAGTGATTCATGGCAGATGGAAATTCAGTCAGGAATGGATTCTTTTCCTTCCCGTTTCATGACGAGTTCTTTTGCGTAGCTGCTGTCTGTTTACAAGTTGTAGAGGGGACTATGTAACTTACTTCTATGCCTAAAGTGTTTTAACCCGTATGTATCTTTATAAAGTTGTATAAGTGTTGGTGAAGATAAGCAGTGAAGCAGAAGATCGGTTCAGGTAAACATGAAAAGGATTTGTATGTTGCAATAAAGAATAAGTTTTCACTGCCCTAAGTTGATATGTATATATCAGTGAAGATCTACATATTCTAAAAGGCATCATTACTTTATCAGTGAAAATACAGGGCCTTAGATTCTGACAGATCTGGTAGCAAACTTCAGCATCTTCACTTGACACTTTGTGTTCCTAGTCGACTGCAGTAAATTTTTGAGACTACCCTACTCATTTGTAAAATAGGGTTATTGATGCCTCCTGAACAGGGTATTAATGTGGTGTCATATTAATACGATATTGATAGTACACTGTAGATGCTCAATTGATGAGAGGAATTAATGTTACTATTTCAAGAAAAATGGAGTCGATGGCATTTAAAAACCTGTTTTTGTTTGTTTTCATTTATATGTAAAATTTATCATTACTAAGATAGTATTCTAACTCATTAGGATAGAGTAATATAATTAGAGAGATTGAAATACAGAAATAAGCAAATGACTAAGAGATCATGAAGAAGAGATTAGATGAATTGGGACCTAGAATCTGAGCATTTAAGCCAGATCTTTAAAGATGAGCAAATCATATTTGGTTTGGAATGGTAACAACTAGACTTTTTGTTTTTTGGTTTTTTTTTGCGGTACGCGGGCCTCTCACTGTTGTGGTCTCTCCCATTGCGGAGCACAGGCTCCAGACGCGCAGGCTCAGCAGCCATGGCTCAGCGGCCATGGCTCACGGGCCTAGCCGCTCCACGGCATGTGGGATCTTCCCGGACCGGGGCAAGAACCCGTGTCCCCTGCATCGGCAGGCGGACTCTCAACCACTGTGCCACCAGGGAAGCCCACAACTAGACTTTTTAATATGACCAGGGACGATATGATAGTTCCAGACGTATTCAACATAATGTCCTTTATGGACTTATAAAATCCTACATTTCATAATATACATACATCAATGTGATTTATATTACAAATGCATAGAAAAACAAACAAAATACTCTTGCTTCAAAAATATTTATATTTCTTAAAATTCGCCCATGACATTTAGTGACTCTAACCATGTAAATAAATTCCTATATCCTATTAATGCTGGTAAACACAAATGAAAAGAGAGAGATTAGAGCATTTAGTTGATGTGTGTTTCTGTGTTTATATACCATTATTAGGTACCATGAATTACCTGTGAAACTCATGAGCATTCTTTTCTACTTCAAGTAATATATATACATATGTCATTTTGTCTGGAGGCTTTTTTTTTTAAACTTTTCCCAATAAACAAGAGCCTTTGCAAACTAAGAGCCTTCAAAATGACCAGAGGGTCAAAGAATGTAACCCCTAACAGGTCATATGGTGCAACTATGATTTTCTCTTACAGGTGGCATTTAAACTATTATATTCCAATGACAAGAACCTCCTTGGAAACAGAGGAAAATGGCATAATGTAAGCTATTTCTGTGACCAGGATTTTGGCTCTAGAATGTGAAATAGTACATTTCTTCAATCTTAACTTACAATAAAATATGGTTTTGTTTGTGATAATAAAACAGACTACCCAGCAATAGTTGTTAAGGTTTTGGGAACATAGTTTATAGACTTATACCTAGCAGGTAATAAACTTTTTTATACAACCTGCTGTAATAAACTGGTAGATTCAATGGGGGTTAAGTCTAAACAAGCCAATATTTAATGAAATGTGATTCATAACATACGTGTAATATTTCAAATGGCTATTTCATTACTAGGTAGTTAAAATTAATTACAATTATACATTAATGTTTAGAATTATCTTAAAGGTTTGCTAGGCAGTACATTTACATATATGCCTGGAATTGGCATTTAAACAGGCATAACAATTTAATTCATTAACAGATTTTTAAGAATAAACCTTTTTGTCAAATATTATTCACTCATATAAAATCTGAACAGACATAATGGGGACATATTTTGTAATTGAGAGAAAGAAAAGGAAACACAGCTGAGATTAGCAATACTCACAAACTTTCCAAAAAAATGAGAAAATTTTGTCTTTCTGATAATAAGTAACTAACTGACAAAAAAACCATCCAGAGGTGTAGTATTTTATGGCAACTGAATGTCATTTTTGTTTGTGTCTGCTGATAGCTGTGTAAATTAAGTCCTATGTTGATCACCAATACAGAAGAATATATTAAGACACATTGTTAAAAGCCCCAAACTCTCTTTAAATCATTTAAATATTGTTACTCCTTTGAAAGTTGTTATATGCATTACTTTTTTAAACAGGAAATGTGTGTGTGTGTGTGTGTGTGTGTGTGAGAGAGAGAGAGAGAAAGAGAGAGAAAGAGAGAGAGAGAGAGAGAGAGATATTAATTACAGTAAATAGCATTGGTAGTATTGTCCTAATTCACCTCTTTCTGTTTCCATGTCCTATAGCACGAGGTGTCCTATACCTTCCACTAGAGACTGGATTTACTTCCCACCTCTTGACGTTGAACTCACTCCTCTGACTTGCTTTATCCACAGGGATATTAGCACATATAACACAAGCATGTTTGTTCGGTAGACTTTCTCTTTTAGGCTTCTGTTCTTTCTATAAGAATATAAAAGTCACTTCAAGAAGAACAAGAATCATAAGAACCAAACTTGAATCCAAAACTAACCTACATCTCCCAAACACAAGCCAAACGAGATATGTGAGCGAGATAAACAAAAGTGGATTTTTTTGTTTGATTTTGGCTACAGAGTCTTATTATGAAGTATTATTGTGGCTATAGCTTACAACTCTGTTGTTTAGGTTCTGGTCATGCCCCAAGCCTTTGGTTCTGCGGCGGGGGGAGGGGGGGAAAACTTTGGTTCCAGGTGTTCTTCGAGGTAAAACTGCCTCCTTTGCTCATGCTTCAGCTGCAGGACTTGAGGTTTTGTTCTGTTGTCTCTGGAAAACGACTCATTATCTTGTTAGAAAGAGGAGAGGGCCAGTTTGGAGCTGGTTCTGAGGTTAGGTTACAGGTCTATCCATATTATTGCATGTATCATGTTTCATTACTGCCCAATAATATTCTATTGTTTGTGGGTCCTTTCAATAGTTGATGGACATTTGAGTTCTTTGAACATTTTTTCTATTAAAAATAATGCTGCTATAAATATTAGTCTATACAAGATTTTGTGTGGGCATATGTTTTTATTTCTCTTAGGTATATACCTGGGAATGGAACTGTTGGATCATGTGGCAACTCTATGTTTAACCTTTGGAGAAACTGTCAGACTGTCAAAGCTGTTGCCTCATTTTACAGTCCATCAGCATTGTATGAAGGTTCACGTTTCTCCACTTGGTTGACCATCCTACTGACTGTAAAGTGGTATTTTGGTATGGTTTTGATCTGCATTTCCCTATGGGATAGTGATGTTTAATTGAATATCTTTTCATGTTTCTATTGGTCATTTCCACATCTTACAGAAATCTTTACTAAGATCTTTTGCTGATGTTTTATTTGGGTTGTCTTTTATTACTGAGTTGTAAGAGTTTTTATGCAATCTGGCTGGACACAGGTTCCTTTTTAGATACATGACTTGAAAACCGTTTCACCCATGCTCTGAGCTGCTTTTCAATGTCTTGGTGATGTCATTTGAAGAACAAAGTTGTTTTGTTTTTTTTGGTGAAGTCCAATAGATCTGTTTTTGTCTTTTGCAGCTTGTGCTTTTTTTTTCTTTTTTTTAAGGATAATCGCTTTACAACGTTGTGTTAGTTTTTGCTGTACAATGAAGTGAATCATCTATATGTATATATATATTCCCTCCCCTTGGACCTCCTTCCCATGCCCCCCATCCCACCCATGTAGGTCATCACAGAGCACCGAGCTGAGCTGCCTGTGCTTTATAGCAGGTTCCCACTAGCTATCTATTTTACACATGGTAGTGTATATGTCTATCCTAATCTCCAAACTCAACCTACCCTCCCCTTCCTGCCACCCTGCACCATGTCCACATGTCTGTTCTCTACATCTGTGTCTCTATTCCTGCCCTGGAAATAGGTTCATCTGTACCATTTTTCTAGATTCCACATATATGTGTTAATATATGATATTTGTTTTTCTCTTTCTGACTTAGTTCACTCTGTATGACAGACTCTAGGTCCATCCACATCACTACAAATGACCCGATTTCTTTCCTTTTTATGGCTAATATTCCATTATATATATATACCACATCTTCTTTATCCATTCATCTGTTGTTGGTGTCACACATAAAAGGCCTTTTTCTAGCCAAGTCCAGGAAGAGATACTCTGATATACAGGCATACTTCATTTTACTGCCTTTTGCAGACACAGTGTTTTCTACAAACAGCAGGTTTGTAGCTACCCTGTGTCAAGCAAGTCTACAGGCACCATTTTTCCAACAGCTTATTTTTAATAAAGGTAAGTACATTGTTTTTTCAGACATAACCCTATTGTACACTTAATAGACTATAGTGTAAACATAACTATTATATGCACTGGGAAACCAAAAATTGTGTGTGATACACTTTATTGCAGTATTTGCTTTGTTGTGGTGGTCTGAAACTGAACCTGCAATGTCTCTGAGTTCTGCCTGTACTTTCTGAAGTCATACAGTTTTAGCTCTTATATGTTGTTATTTTTCTCTTCTTGTTCTTTTGGCAATATGACAATGTACTTATTAAGAAAAGTTTATAAAATAAGTCCTACTATATGGAGATATAATCTCCCCTGCTTTGTTTATTTTCCTGATTTTTTTCTGCTATTGTTGGTTGATTATTTGTTTTCTATGAAACGTTTTAAATTAGTTTGATGAAGAACTCATAGGATTTTTATTTGAGATTGCAAGAAAATTAGAGATAAATTTGTGAGAAATTAGCATATTTAAGTTATTTAGTTTTTTTCATCTACGATAATAGGCTATGGACTTTTCACCATCTTTGACTTCTCTAAACAATGACTATACAATCTCTGTTAGATTCTTGCACATCTTTTCAAATATTTACTCACAAACAATGTATATTTTTGATGCTATTGTAAATGTCATTTGTACTTTTAAGACAGTTTCTAATTGTTTGGTACCAAAATACAGTTTTTTTAATATTGAACACATAGCCATAAACTTACCGAATTCACTTATTTATGTCAATAATTTTCCTGCAGGTTTCTTTGTATTTTTTATATACACAATCATCTCAAACAAAAATGAGGGCACTTATTTTTTTCTTTCTAATCATTATTCATTTTCTTTCTTTTTCTAGACTAATTTTGTGAGCTAGATCCTCAAGTACAATGATGAATGGCAACAGTGATAGTGACCTTTCTTGTTTCTAATATCAGTATTTCACAATTCTGTAGAGATTGGCAGAAAATCTTAAGTAATTAAGTTCCATTCTCTTCTAAATAAGCGTTGAGTTTTTCAAATACTTATTAAAGTGATAAGATCACATGATATTTCTACCTCATTCTTCTAATGGGGTGAATTGTACTTTATGGTTATAAAATGCTAAAACAAATTAAAAGAAAACATCACTTGTTCATGAGGTATCCTCCTTAATGTTTTATTTAATTTATTAACTGTTTTAAGATATCTGCATGTAAGTTTATGAGATCAGCCTATAATTATTCTTTCTTATAGTGTACTTGCCTGACCCACTTGAAACATATAATTGTCATTTCTTATAACAGTGAAAATGAATATGTTTAAAACATATATTTTAGGGTAGGAGTAGATGAGAAGTCTGTTTGGGGGCTTGTTAAGTCAAGTACTCTTATTACTCATCCAAGGGGAGGTGGCAAGTAGGAAATTGGATATATAAGTCTCAAGTTCAGACTTGGTGTGAGCATCAGTGTTTGAAATTGGGACTATTTGCAATTCGTAGGCATTTATGGTATTTAAAGGCAGGACACTCCATTCATACACCACTATTAAAGGAAAGAAGAAATTTAAGGACACATCCTTAATAAGATGACATGTAAAGTTCAATGAAAGGAGGAGGAACTATAAAATGAATTGCCAGTATGATAGGGAAAACCCAAAGGATGGAGACCTCAAAGTCAAGTAAAGAAATTGCCAGGTGCTGCTGAAAGGCTCATGTAGATGAGGTCTGAATTGACCTAGGAACTGGGAGTATCCTGGTCAGCAGTAACTTTGAAGAAAATTGTTGAAGTCTAGTTATGGGAAATAGAACAGAAAATATAATTAGATTTCAGTTGAGATGTTTGAAATAAAGTAACTGAAGTAATTAGTAAAGAAATGCTTTGAGGAGCTTTGCTGTAAAGATAAGGAGATAAACGATGATATCTCTGAAGGAAGATCTGAAAATAATAAAAGCTTTGTTTTGATTTGCTTTACTTTATGATTATAGTTAACATATCTGTATTTGTATATCAGTGAGTCAGTATGGAGGGAAAATTGTAAGATTAGTGACAGAAGGGGGGCAATTGTTGGTTTGATGTCCCTGAGTGCTGAGGAGTAGATGGAAATGGGGTTATTAAAATGTCAAGTTAACATAGTATTCAACTCATCCCTAAATTCTGTATGAACTGCGCTATGTTTGATATTCTACGCTAAATTCAAGCAAAAGGGACCACAAACATATCTCTATAATTTCTGTTTCTGGGATTTCCTCGTGGTCCAGTGGTGAAGAATCTGCCTTCCAATGCAGGGGATAGGGGCTCGATCCTGGGTCAGGAACAAATATCCCACGTGCCACGTGGCAACTAAGCCTGCACACCACAACTACTGAGCTCACGGGCCTCAATAGGAGAGCCTGTAAGCCGCAAACTACAGAGCCCATGTGCCCTGGAGTCTGTGCATCACAACTAGAGACAGAAAACCCACATGCCACAACTAGAGAGAAGTCCATGCGCCGCAACGAAGATCCTGCATGTGGCAACTAAGACCCGACACAGCCAAAATAAATTAAAAAAAAAATAAAATAAACATAAAAACAAATTTCTGTTTCTGCTGAGGTCATTGATTATGCCATGTTTCAAACTTTTCTATATGCAACTGCAAGTAAGATACTTATCTCAGGATTTATTGTAGAAGAAAGGTCTCCTTTCAAAAATTTGTTCCCCTTTTCCTTGGAAATTCTTATTCTCAAAAAGAGAAATTTTTATAGGTAACTATATATTTTTCTCCTAATACCATGTTCTCCTTTTACTTTTAAAAATCTCCTGTGTGTATATATATATTTTTATTTTTAATAAGTTAAATTAGGCAGGAATATACTTTTTAAATGAATGGAAGCAGCATGATTAAATAACATGATGAGCTAGAATTCTAATGAATAGCTTTATCATGTCAAGCAGAAAAGTAAGAGTAGCTTTCAAAATGTTTCACTATCGAAGAACCATTTTATTATTTTCTAAAATAAACCTCCTATTTATAGATACTATGCTTAGTAACTATACATTTGAGTGAACTTAACTGTCAAAGCCTCCCCAGTCACTACTGCCATAGGGCTTACAGTCCAATTAGTTCTGCCGTGGAATGTTTTGGGGGCAGGCATGGGGGCATATACAGAATTCTAAGGGATCCCAAGGGCAGATTTATGTATATACTACACTAAATAAGATGAAAGAAGACATCTAAGAAAAGTGATGATTAGCCTAAATTTTGAAGAATGAGTGTAGGAGTAGGTAAATAACTAAGGGAAAATGAATGTAACTCACCAGGGAATGCCTTTATATTCCCTCAAAGTGAGTATTTTACAATTAAATTCATTTTAACTAAATCATTCATAGTGTAAGTAGAGACATAAAAGAACCCCAAATTGATTTTGTGACATCTCAAATATACAAAACTTTAGTCATTGGAAAGTGTGTAGATATTCCAAGAAAAAAGCTGAGGGATTAAATATCTCCTAAAAGAATGTAGGTACTGCATAGGAAAAGGACAGTGGTATTTGGCAAATGTGTATAAATACAGAAAAAAAAATTAAAACACAGCACCAGTAATTTAAAATAAAAACTCCATAGTTTTTTGTGTAACTGTTTACAAAGCATATTAAATCGTATTTAACCACATGATCATATGTAATTGATAACAATTATTCTTCCTTGTATGTAATAGCCACACAGTTTTACTCAGAGATTTCTAAAACCTATTTTAAAATAAAATCTATTGCATTTATCTTGTTTAAATAAAAGTAAATGTTTAAACATGCTTAGTCTCATGCAAAACTATTACAATTTTTTATCATTTTGTAAGTACCCAATAATGCAGGTCTGATTAGAATGCTAGATGTGTGGAAAATGTGGAAATGAATGAGACAATTGCTATAAAGGAGATTTAATAAACCATAATGTGTGTGTGTGTGTGTGTGTGTGTGTGAGCACACACATGGCGAACGCTCAAAGGTATATATTATATTTGTTAATTCTTCTAAGCAAGACTATAAACAAGTTCTTATGGTGATAATCACTTTGGGTTTTCATGGAGGAAAAGATTACAGCAGGTGGTAGAGAAATTTAGAAGAAGCTTCAGAAAAGAAAAATAATTTGAGATTGATCCTGTTGATTTGATTTTGATAAACAATAAACGAGTGGATGAGAGAGGAGAGGAAAGCAGACTGGTATGTGGAGTCATGTGATTGATGTCACTGGGGAGAGGTCAAGCAAGTGTCCTCAGGGAGCAGAGAGTCCAATTCTGCCAGTAATTGGATCATGTGAACTGTCAAGTTTTAATCCCTCTCACAAATATACTGTTTCATTTCCATAATTCTATTCACTCACTAATTCCACAAGCATTTATTGATTTATTATATTCCAGAAAGGGCAGTACAGTCTGAGATGAAAAAGGTAAAGAAGATATAATTTATCACAAAGAAACAGAAATTAGTAGGAAAAAATGACTCATTAACAATTTATTGATCTGTGATAATTCCCATGCAATAACAATATTGCAAGTTAAAATGGTATTTGGATTAAAAGAATAGAGAGGGTGGCATTGGAAAACACATCCTGATTTTGGGTTCTGAAGTTGAACTACAGGAGTATACTGGAAAGGACACTGAACTGGAATTTATAAACCTACAGTTCAGATACTAGCTTGTTTATTCATTAGTTAAATCAATTCAGCCTGCTGAATTGACTGAGACGTGAACAGATCCAAGAAGAATTTATGTTTTATTAAATCAGCAATTGGAGTATTAGGGCCCTGTGGTTAACAAAGCCACATTTTGTTAATATGGCAGCCTAGGCATATTTAACACATTTTCAGAATTCCTGAGGGCATAGCAAATATCATCCAGATATGTGTGTTACCTTTAATTATATCACATGTGACATTCATGGTTTCAAATATTTTACAGAGTCTTAATTTTAATCTGTATAGTTTTAAATTGTGTGAGAAAATCAAGAGTTATTTTTATGACAGTTCAAATTTTGCAGACATTGAATTTTAGGGCTATTTCAGGAATTTTTAATACTGATTAATAGTTTTAAAACAGCACTTTTATTTTCATGTTCAATGCCATTATATTTTTATTTGTTTTTTTCCTAAGAGTTCAAATATTAATCCAAATAAATTTTTAAAAACTATTGAATAATATTCTATAAAAGAATTGAAGTCTAATATTCCTCAGTTAATTTTATATTTCAAAAGTATGTCCTAGAAATACTATTGTATGGAGTCATTTTGTGTTAAAATTCTTTCCACCTTCAGATCTATTATGAGTCTATGAAATATATATTTTATTTAAGAACAAGTGGTTATATTAAAAAATTATATATTTTATGTTTAAAAACCTATAGAATAAAAATGTTTTTTGCCATCACTTTTATTATATTAAATTATATTATATTTTATATTATATTTTATATTTTAATCCTCATCATTCAAATTTGTGCAAGTTATTTTCCCACTACACTTTAGAACAAGTCATTAACACTGACTATAAAATAAATAAGGAGAAGAACAAAGTCACCTATATAGTCTCAGAATATGTAGACACGCAAAAAGTCATAATTAGAACTATATCATAAATCACCAACTTATGCAAAATGTAATCTATTTATTGTCAGCCTTTAATGTTTCTTTAGTAACATAATTATTAATTATAAAACTGATATCAAAATGGATTTCTTTTCTAGTTATCTTCTTTATTGTTAAAACATAAATTTTCGGGCTTCCCTTGTGGTGCAGGGGTTAAGAATCCACCTGCCAATGCAGGGGGCACGGGTTCGAGCCCTGGTCCGGGAGGATCCCACATGCTGCAGAGCAGCTGGGCCCGTACACCATAGCTGCTGAGCCTGCACTCTGGAGCCCGTGAGCCACAGCTGCTGAGCCCATGTGCCACAACTGCTGAGGCCTGCGGCACCTGGAGCCTGTGCTCCGCAACGGGAAAGGCCACCGCGATGGGAGGCCCGTGCACCATGGCAGGGAGTGACTCCCGCTCGCCGCAACTGAAGAGGGCCCGCCTGCAGCAGCGAAGACCCAACACAGCCAAAAATAAATAAGTAAATAAATAAATTAATTTAAAAAACCACTAGAGTTTAAAATAATAAATAAATAAATTTTCCTGCTCAGTTCTCTATAAATCAATGGATTATTTTACTGGTTTCAGAACCTTTCTCTAAAGGAGGTAACATTCTAAACTGACTGCCACTGACTTTCAAAGTTTTTTATCTGCCACACAAAAATGTTACATCTCTCTGTTTCTGTATATATGTCCCTAGAGGTTCTCTGCAACATCTGATCAACTTGGTCCCTAACCAAAAGGTGACATGAAGTACATTTGTGTTGTTACTTCAGTTTTTCACCCATGGGGCATAGAAAGAGCAATACAAATCCCATTTGTAACCTTATTCAATTGTGAGAATCAAATGAAATAATATTTGAAAGTGCTTTGAAAACTAGAAAGCACTGTGAAAATATAAGGCATTGTTATTGGTATTAGGAGAACGACATTTTTCGGTCTGCATTATTTTTCCCTTCATCCTTGAAAAGTTATTACTTCAAATTGTATTCTCACAACCTCTGATTTCCATTCATCTTTGAAAATGTACACTGGATTGAAAGCAAGTTCTAGAAGAAGAGACACAATCAATGGGCTCCTTTATTTCCAGTTTCAGAGGTATTTACAGATGTTTTGCATATTGCAGTAGAGAAAAGGGAATAGAAATTTTACTCATTTTGATTGATTTGACTTAGCAGTCTCCACAGAAAGTGTGCATTGGTTATCACCTGGGTGTTCGCTATAATATAGAATCCTGGGCCCCCAGAAGATCTACTGAATCAAATTCTCAGGAGATAGGGCCAAGAAATAAATGTTTCTTAAGGTCCCAAGATGATTTTTTTAATACTAAGTTTGACAACTTTTGTGCTAGGGAAAGTTAGTATTGGATAGTATGAGAATAGTAAGCATTTGGTACAAGCCCAGATTTTAATAAACTGTAGCTATATTCTAATCAAACACATTTTTAGT
This sequence comes from Hyperoodon ampullatus, assembly GCF_949752795.1. Taxonomy (NCBI): domain Eukaryota; kingdom Metazoa; phylum Chordata; class Mammalia; order Artiodactyla; family Ziphiidae; genus Hyperoodon; species Hyperoodon ampullatus. The sequence goes on from NC_136915.1 coordinate 131,281,510, forward strand.
GGAAAAACATATTGAAGTAAGTTTTGTGATTTCAAGATTAAGCAATTAAAAAATATTTTCACTGAAAACAGATTTCAACATACTAAACTAACTAAAAAAGTTACAATTCCCCAGGTTTTATTATGCTTATTTCTTGTTTGAAATATAGCCACTGGTATAACAAATCATATTTGAAGGTCAAATTTTAAGGATTGTCTAAATAACAGGGGATACAGAATGATTAAGCAGTAAAATCCTGGCATGCAGGAGCCAGAGGGACATTTAATATAATTTTTTAAAATATCTTTATGGGAGTATAATTGCTTTACAATGTTGTGTTAGTTTCTGCTGTATAACAAAGTGAATCAGCTATATGTATACATATATCACCATATCTCTTCCCTCTTGCGTCTCCCTCCCGCCTACCCTCCCTATCCCACCCCTCTAGGTGGTCACAAACACTGAGCTGATCTCCCCGTGTGATGCAGCTGCTTCCCACTAGCTATCTATTTTACATTTGGTAGTGTATATGTCAATGCTACTCTCTCACTTTGTCCCAGCTTACCCTTCTCCCTCCCCATGCTCTCAAGTCCATTCTCTATGTCTGCGTCTTTATTCCTGTCCTGCCCCTAGGTTCATCAGAACCATTTTTTCCTTTTTTTTTTAGATTCCATATATAGGTGTTAGCATACAGTATTTTTCTCTTTCTGACTTACTTCACTCTTTATGACAGACTCTAGGTCCATCCACCTCACTACAAATAACTCAATTTCATTTCTTTTTATGGCTGAGTAATATTCCATTGTATATATGTGCCACATTTTCTTTATCCATTCATCTGTCAATGGACAGTTAGGTTGCTTCCATGTCCTGCCTATTGTAAATAGTGCTGCAATATCATTTTAATAGTAGTATCATAATATTCATGATTACAGCATGAAATAGACTCATCCTGGAAACTTATTCTTTTTCATAAAAGGTAGAGCAGAATTAATCTGTATATGTCCTCCCCTTTTCTACCCACTGCAAAGACACATGATTATGAAATTCAGAGATGAGATGCCATAGAAAACTGGTGACAGAGAAGTTGAATTTGGGGATGTTGGTTGGTGTTTGATCAGAGAATTAGAACCACTTAGACTGATAGGGAATAAAGAATGTATTTCAGATAATATGCCTTATATAATTACAGAAGTTGGTTAAGTAATCTATGTAAGGGTGTTGCTTCTGTATCTGGTGTTGGGCTTGAACCAAGCAGAGCCAGTAGGTGAAAAGGGAAGATGGAAATAAAAACCAGAAGAGTAAAGACACACCAGAACTCACAATGAAAATCTGGAAACAAAAAGAACAGACTGAAATATGCATCTGTCACTCATCATCTTCAACCGCAGTGGTACAGGTGACCCATAAACTAAATTGGTAACCTTCACCACTGCATTGCCCATGTGGTTGGCCAGGATTTTGGAGAAGCCAAAGAAAGAGATCTGCTGGGATCTATGGATTTGTGAGTATGGCAGGTACCCCATAGCAAAAGTTTAGCCAGCAGATGAATGACAATGCATGGGAACCAATGTAGGATCTGGCCTTCACCAATTTTTAGAATGCAAACATGCTGCTACTTCAGGTCCACATTCTAAATCTCATGCAAGCTTCTTTTTGGCCAATTCTAATATTGAGACTTGTGAGGGGAGAATTCTGGAAAATGTGTTTCCAGCTTGGCTAACTTGACAAAGTACAAAGCCAGAAAAGTCCATACTTGTCAACCTGGCACCAATACCCACCAGTTTTAAATATAACTTAATGTTCAAAGGAGAAAATAGAAGAATTATGCTTCTGCTTAATATTACACAGGTTGGCTACACATAACCAAAACATAGAAACCCACTCCTCACAAAAAATACAAATTCCCATTCTTTTCTTTAGGTGATAGATGTTCATTTCTCTGCTGAGTTACACTTTCCCTTTTAATAGCCTATAAGTTCAATGCTTGATATAAAATTACCTAACATTTACAGTTTTAAATTAACTGGTCAATGGAAAGAAAAGAAAAAAGGGGGGGTGGTTAGAATAAATACATTCAAATCACAATAAAGAGGAAATATTCATAACAATTACTGTCCTCATCCTGCAACTAGACATATGATCATATCTGATATTTATGACATTCTTCTTTTACTACTCTATATATTCCTTCTGTTCTCAGCAAGGAACTCAGTGGTCATGAATACTTGCTTGGTGGGCTGACCCAAAGCTTCATTCCTAAAGAGTCTGGGCCATTAGCTGTACTCCTGGTATTGGTTTGTTGTAGTTTACCATTTTCTCTAATCACAGGGCATGGTATTTTTTTAGAGACATTCTATGGATCTTCTGAATTCCAGACATACTCCTTCTCATTTCTGATGTGTAATAGCAACCATTGCCCTTTAGTTGGCATAAGTCACTCTGCCCAGTACAGTAGTCAACGTTTTGCCTGCTGATTCCCTGTCAAGAGAAGGCCAAATTGGCCAGATGGTATCTTGTCTTCAAGTTTAATGGAACTCTTGCTGGATTCCCTGATGAAATCATTTTCCTTTTGGGAACTAAGATCTTTAGACCAACAGACTTCAGATGACATCATCAATAAAGATAGTGGTGAAAAGATGCACTCCAATTTCTCCTCTTTGACTCATGGACATTGAATCCTGGCTCTGAGGAAGACATCACATACATTGGTACACCCGAAAGGACATTACCTCATGCCAGCCAGGTTTTGCCACCCAGCTGATGTATAATATTAGAAAAGCTGTCCTACTGTTTTATCAGGACAAATACTGCATGGTCATGGGAACATAATAAGACCAGTGAACTCCATAATTATCAATCTCATTGTCATGTTTCACTTGCTTGGAGGTTGGTATTTTGGTCAGAAGTTATACTGTGTGTAATACTTTGATGGTGTTTTGTAAGTCCACTGATTTGGGTTTCAGCAGAAGGATTAGGTCAGAGAAGGCAAATCTATAACCAGAGTAAGTGTCTATTCCAGGAGGAACAAAGTCATGGCCCTTCCATGATAAAACTCGTCAACAATTATTAAGCTGCCATTAGGAAGCGGGCTGGTTCTACCAGGGAATAGTGGGATATGGAAACTTAGCATTGTGTTCTAATATTGGTAGGTTGAACACAGAGCAGTGGTTGTAGCTGGGCAGGCCTTGGGTGATTTGAAGTCATTTTGCTTAGTCCACATATAATATACATCCCTGCCACCAGGGCCATTTTGTATATGAGCCCTACAGGCAAGAAAAGGATAGCTGGAAAAAAATCTGACTTTTATCTACAGGATAATTTACCTTGTTTAATCATTAAACCTTCTTCAGCATTTATATGGAATGCAAATATCTTTCTATTCTCTGCTCCTTCCAAATGGCCTACGCACATACTTCTCGCCAGACCTCCTTGTTACCAAGTTTCCTCCACGTCCCGGCCAGACCACTAGATCTATACCTCTGGCCATCTCGCCTTTCAGGCAAGTGAACAACCAGATGCATTCCTCGAGTCTGTTGGCAGGGACAAGCTGGTGCCCTTCATTGTGGAGCTTCACACATGCCTGGCTCAGGACTCAGAGGAGCTGACGTAGAAGGTCTGGCCATTCTGGAGAAGCTGCAGACCAGCTGCTGCCCCACCGCCAACAAGGAGAGCTAGCAGATCAGTAATAATGCGTAAGTCAAAAGCATTTGGCCTAACACTGACCTTCAGAGCGTAAGAAAAGGATGTTTTCCATTTCTGCTTTCCAAATATCACAGAAATTTCTCTTGTAGGCAAAACTTACTTGTAAACTTTCAGTGAATGTAATTTTGTGAAATAAAGTTTAGCTTACTTAGCAAATTGAGCAGAAAGCAGTCACAGAGGGCAATGTTATGGATGGGAAAATGGAAGACACTTGAAAAATGTGAATAAATTGAGAGTGGTGGTAAGGAAAGCAGTTGCCAGTGTGCTTTTCGTTCAAGTGACTGGGTGAATGGTTGAATCACCAACTGATAGATAATAAAGATGATAGGAATGACTATCTTATCTCTAACAATTAAGTTTCCATTACAACTTAAAAATCCAATTCTTCCCACTGAAATCAGAGAGTAATTCCATTGCAGCATCCTCACCACCTTCTCTACTATAAAAGTATAGCACCTTCATAGCTTTTGAAGGGTCACAGTGTTCCTACGACTAATTAACTCTCAATGTCTTGGTCAAAGGAATGTTCTAGGGGCCCAGCCATAATAGTAAGAGGGTGGCTGAGCAATCTATTATTTGCTTATAATAGATTTATTTCAAAACTTCTATCTCCCTGAACATTCAGACTTATTTTTTACACAGAATGTCAAGGTATTAGTATTCTATTCTGTGTAACAATATTGCTACAAACTTAGTGGCTTAATACAATAAAATTCATTATTTCACAGTTTCTGTGGGACAGGAATGCTGCCATGGATTAATTTGTTCCTCTGCTGAGGGTTTCACAAGCTTCCAGTCAGGGCTGCAACATAAACTGAGGCTCCACTGAAAAAGAAACCACTTCCAAGATCACTGAGGTTGGCAGAGTTCAGATCCTTGCAGTTGTAGGACAGAGAGATTCAATTCCTTACTTCCTACTGGTCAGAGGCTACCCTCAGCTCCTAGAGGTCGCCCACATTTCTTTGTCACATGGGGTTCCCCCAAATAGACATTTGCTTATTCAAAACCAGCAAGGGAGAGAAAGACAGAGAGAGAGAGAGAGACTCTCTCCAGCAATATCGACAATAAATTCCCATGTAACATAATGAAACCATATGCGTATAATCCTGCACATCCTGTCACTTTTGCCACATTCTACTGATTAATACATCACAGGTTTCACCTATATTCAAGAAGTGGGAGATCACAGAAGGGCATAAACCAGAGAAGTCAGTGATCACAAGGCCACTTTCAGAGTCCACCTTCCACACCAACGTATTTCCGAAACTTCAACTTCAGTGACTATAGGCCCCCCTGAGCTGTTTTTATTAGACAACCTAGAAAATTAATAACACTCTTAGGTGCTCAAACCAAAATATTAAATCCCTAATCCTATGTTAACATCATAGTGGGTATCCAGCTATATTTTTATTCAGATGCAGACATGTATATAGGGGTTTGCTTGCTGGTGACATTTGTTTTTGTAAAAAATGGGAGTCTGAAATAAATAAATAAATTATATACATATATATATATACACATACACACACACACACATACACACACACACACATAAATTACAGTCTTAAACAATTTTTTAAAAATCCCTAATCTTGAAAAACCATTTCCAAATTGGTAAATTCAGCCCAATAAAGCCTTATATTTGATATGCTATGAGTCTATGTCCTTAGGCTATACTACGGTTGTGTGTATATACTCCAGAGTTTTCCTATTACTGTTAGCTGATGTCCTGTAATGTAATCTGCATAACAATACAAACACATAAGGCTACATATGAACATATTTGATACACAGACTATCTTCCCCTAGAGCAGGCCTTAGACTTCCTTGAAGGAGAGTGAAGTTGGAGTCTGAAGAAAATTACCATCAGCTTATGAAAGTATCTGTCCTAAGTTTGACCAGTGAGAGGCTTTTATTTATTAGTTTCAAATAATTAACTAATTAGTTTGTTTTTAATTAATGTCAGAGACAGCTAAAACTACAATGATGTACAGAGGATGGTTTCCTTTTCCAGTAGGGAGGTCAGTGAAATTTGATTAAAATTTCTTAATCATACTGTTGATTGACACTTCTCAATCACATCCCTCCCATTAGAGAGTTCCAGTCCTATCCGCCACTGTGGTCATGTTACCTGGCAAGGCTGAGATGTAATTCTGCAATTCTCAAAATCACATTTTAGGCTTTGTCATCAGTTACTTACTTGAGTTTTAATAAGAGAAATGGGAATGCTCTTTCAAAATGCCATAGAGGGTTTCTGATTTCTCTTTCAGGCTTTGATTTGTTCATTTTAGAATTTAAAGTTTTCCGTTTATCTCTAAGACCATTAGAAGAAGCCAGCTTACATCAGCTGTTGTAATCCCTGTTTTAGTGTGGTAACTAGGCACCAGGTTCCATTTTGTCCACCAAGGCCCTGCCTTCCACCTGCATTTTATCCTGTAAAACCACAGATAACAAGTTTGAGAAATATTACTAAATCACACAGATTACTAGTGTTTTATTCACAGCTGGCAAGGAGATTTCTATGTGAACCCCAGATGTGTAAATTCCATTTTAAGGTTATGTTTCTTACGGACAATCCTGGTGTTAATTATTATATTTATTACCTTGGACCCTTCAGAAAAGAAATACACACTCAAATGGAAAATTTGCAGAGTTTAAGAAGGAAACAACTTGCAAAGCTGTGAGGGAGGTTTAAGGATAACAACAACAACAAAAAAATGAAACGCCAGTGTTAATATCAAAGAACCATCACCATCTTGTGATGGCCACTTGTATGTGTCAATTTTGTAGAGCTAAGGGGTATCCAGATAACTGGTAAAACATTATTTCTGGCTGTATCTGTGAGAGTATTACTGAAGAAGATTGGATTTGTGTAAAGTTCGTCGTCACCAATGCAGGTGGGCATCATCCAATCTGTTGAGGGACTGAATAGAACAAAATTGTGGAAGAAGGGCCAATTTTCCCTCTGCTTGAGCTGAGATGTATATCTTCTGCCCTCGTACACCAGTGCTTCTGGTTTGAGAGCCTTGGGACTCAAACTGCTACTTACACCATCAGCTACCCTGGTTTTTAGACCTTCAGACTTACCACTGGCTTCTCTGGTTCTCCAGTTTGCAGATGGTAGCTCATGGGATTCCCTGACCTCTAAATCGTGTAAACCAATTCTTCCAATAAATCTTTACATAGCTAGAAAACTAATATATGTCTATATATATATATATATATATATAATATATATATATATACATTATATATATATATATATATACACATTATATATATATATATACATATAGCTACCTAGCTCTATCTATCTATCTATCTATCTATCTATCTCCTATTGGTCCTGTTTCTCTCAGGAACCCTGACTAATGCACAGTCTAAGCCTAAAATAATAGCTCTCAAAAGGGGAAGATTTTTGTCACCAGGAGAGCCGTGGCATCTGGAGACACTTTTGCTCACCCAACTTTGGGGTTGTTGTTGGAATTTAATGTGTAGAGCCCAGGTATGTGTGTTCACAGAACAACCACCTTTCAGAGAAAGGGATTATCTGTTCCAAGTGTCAATAATGCCAAGTTTGAGATCTGGCCTAAAGAGTTAAAAAGTAGGGAAATTAAGAAAGTCAGAGAAAGTTACCTCTGAAGAGGGGTGACTGAAAAGGTGCTGTCATTCCAAAGTAATCTGGCAGAGCCAGAGACAGGGAATAAAAACCTGGTGTAACTTCTGCTTTTCTGACCTACTTACGCTTCCAAAAGGGTGAACCCAACTGTATATCGGATGAGAAAAAAAGCTGCACTGACACGGACTACAGAAATTCAGCCTCTTAGGGCACAGAGAAGAAAAAAGTGAGGTTAAGGATGAATCAGGAGTGGCAAATGGAACATATCTACCAGATTTATATGACTTGAGAGTATACATGACTATCTAGGAAAGGACTCTGAATAGAAAAAAAAAAATCTAGAAAAAAGCGTTGAAAAACAACATGCATGTGATGTGGAGAGGAAAAGAACTTTAGAAAATATCAAATAATAAAGCAAAGAGATAGGAAATACAAATGACTTTCTCTAATGCTGACACCACAAATCTAGACGCATAGTCCAAATGGGGGCCAATGAATTTCATTTTTCTTTTCTTTTTGGTTTGTAGAGTTTGGATGTATATATCACCCAATAAGCATCAGACATCTTGCCTTGCTCAGATATTTGGCTTCCTATAAATTAGTAGCTTTTGAACTGTTTTCCCTAGATAACAAAACAGTTTGTATGGAGCATTCAAACTGCACTCCCTCCAAAACCAAATCAAAAAATATATATATATCAATAAGCTCTACCTTATTTAATTTGTAAGACTTACATGGGAAGAAATTTCTTAAGGCTAAATTTAAAAGACTACAATATGTACATTATTTTCTTTATTTTTTAGTCTTTGACCAAGAGTTTTAAAACCGTAAAGAGACATCATATGAGTAACATCTGAGTAAAGCACATGTGGCTTTTGATTTTAATCTCCTTGGGAGCACTGAATATGCCACAGACATATGAAGAAAGAAGAGAGCTGTGTGCAAAGCAAATTTTCTTTCTATATGCACACCTTGAGAGTAATAAAGCAACTATCAAAAGTAAAAATTTAAGGACCTTTAGATCATTTTAAAAAATGTGACAATAACAAACATCTTTTTAATATCCCTGAGAAGTTAAAGGCATTATTTCAAAATCAACTTTATTAACATTTTAGTAGTATTGATTTTGTGTTATGTGCACACACTTTGCACTTGTTCATGATGTTGAGCAATTTTTGTGAAACTGTCTCATTTACTTGTCCACCAGTTGCTTGCAAATATGAACTGAGGAGTTTCATAAACATCTGAACTCTACATTCAGGGAAAAGAAACATCTGTTTAAAAGAAAAAGAAAAGTTTCACAAATGTTTCAAGGGACTTACGATTAGATTGTCTTATGGTATTTTGCAGACTCAGCAGTTAAAATATATGTGTATGAATGCGGAATATTATTTATACGTTCTTAATGTCATAGAAGGAGAGGGTGGGGTGGGAGAGAGAGAGGAAGAGAGAGACATAGAGAGTACTCTCATAAAAAAAAGGAAAACCACTATATTTGTTTGTTATTAATAAAGCATGATAATTGGGAAGCACTGAGACATAAAAAGAGTACTGAGATTTCTAGAATTAGCCAATTACTATAAATTATTTAGCTAAGAACTCAGATGTATGTAGAAATTTTAATGGTATTAATTCACCAAGGAACAGTCTCTCAATAATTTTGATTATGCTGAGAATTTAGGCTGCGTATATGAAACATGTACTTTTTCCAAGAAATTCTTGCCCAGGAGGATTCGACTGTAACTTCATTGCTTACTTTGGGAACTTCCTGAAACGTGTCAATTTATCTGACTCTTCAAATAGTCACATTCTCAGAGCAACAATTTGATGGTGCAGACAGATAAAACACTGCTAGCAACAACAGGCTACTTACTGGGCAAACCATTGACTTCTCAAGAACAATTTACTTAAACAAGAGTCACGGGACTTCCCTGGTGGCACAGTTGTTAAGAATCCGCCTGCCAATGCAGGGGACATGGGTTCAAGCCCTGGTCCGGGAAGATCCCACATACCGCGGAGCAACTAAGCCCGTGCGCCACACTACTGAAGCCCGCATGCCTAGAGCCTATGTTCCACAACAAAGAGAAGCCACCACAATGAGAGGCCCGTGCACCACAATGAAGGGCAGCCGCCGCTCACCGCGACTAGAGAAAGCCCGTGCGCAGCAAGAAGACCCAATGCAGCCAAACAAAACAAAGCAAACAAACAAAATAGTCACTTTTAAGCCCTCTACATCACTATGTCCAGCAGCCCTAAATTCTTAGGAGAGGCTGCCTCCTAGGCTATAGTCCTCAGTAAGGTCCCTGAATAAAGCTTAACTCACAACTTCTATGTTGTGTGTTTTTATTTCATTCAACAATAGCAAAGTCTTTAATCACAATCACAGCCCCATATTAAAATAACAAGACTAAAAGCACCTGTACACAGAACCTAAAACCCTGTACTGCAAACTGCTGATATTCCCCTTCAGACTCACCATACCACTCTGTCAAGTTGATGGTCTTCCATACAGCAGGAGGTAAACTCAGTTTTTCTGATCAACATGTTATTCTTCTCATCTGTCAGGGAATTAACATTTGAGAAAGTGGAGGTGGTATTTGCACAGTAGTGTAGTATTTATACATATTTGTCTCTATGCTCTTGAAACACACTATAAGATTATCAGTTATGCATCACTGAATCATCTGTTTCTAATGGGAAAATCTGGGAATGAATTCCCCTTACTCATGATAGACTTCAAAATTGTGACAATCACTCATGCAACTGCCTTATGTTCAGGAAAAATATTACCTAAGTTTAAGCACAATTAGGACTAAGAAACTCTTACCAAAAAGTCAAATGAAAGTCTTTTGTGGATTATGACCCATTTTAGGTTATATGGGAAACTATGACCTTCCTCTGTAGTATGGGGAAACTGCAACTCACGCCTAGATTTTGGGAAACACATGGAGGTCCAGAAATCATAAAGCAAAAAGGAATAAAAAAGTGTGAATACATAGAAAATGAAGGTACCTTCAAGGAAAATACACTTTAGGGAAGCAACTTGGTATGTGTAAATGACTGTATGTAATGTTTGAATGTAGCAATTTGAACTTAAAACATGTGTTAACAAAGTCAGACTATAGAATCCTCTACTACCTCTGAGCAGGACCACAGCAACCTTAAAGTTCCTCTTAACTAAACTTTAGATAGGTTTCTTCCTGACTATCAGCCTGACTTCCTTTCCTTAGAGCACTTACTTCAAATAACTTGCAGTTGGAATTTTTTTCTTTGTGCCTTTGAGAAATAAATCTCCTTCCAGCCCCACATCCGTTTTAAAACCCTTGTCTTCCTCAGTGGTCTGGGAGTCATCCCTTTTAAGTGTAATCATCAAGGAAGGAAGCTCCCCAATCTTCTAGTTTCTATGGGAGGGTAAGACCCTAACATCCATAAGCCACAATTTGCGGATATGGATGGCTTAGTCACAGAGGAAAACATTTGCAAACTCAGGAATAATAGCAAGATTAACGGCAAGTCAGTGTTTTTATTTTGTTGAGTTGATAAAATTCTACAAGAGGAAATTTTCTAAAATAAATACAACCTGTAGAAAACCAAGGCTCTGCAAGGCATGGTAAACATTCAAAAGAAACCCAAACTAACATCCAAAATATTCTAAAAAAATTAAGATTACTCAGTCAATGCATCCCAAGGAGACAGTAGATGAAGGGGTTGGATTGTGTAACATTTCTTACAAGTTCGCTGTAAATACATTGCCATCTTTCCAATTTTCCCCTGGAAATTCTTTTTCTTAAAAACTGTCCCAATTCTCCCCTTCCTGGCTCTCTTTCCAACTCCTGTACCCTCACCCTCAGTTCATTAGAAATAATTACTTACAGAGCACAAAATGCTTTCTTATGTAAATTTAAGAATGTGCTGCTTTGCCTTTCCTTTATTCTACTGATGAGGCCAACATGGTGCAAGACTAAAACACGTTAAATATCTACCTTGGAAGACTCTGGACTCACAACACTGTGAATAATTGTTCTTAATAGTTATTACTGTATCAGATGAATAATTTCTCCTTACTGAGTGTTCACTGAAAAGGTTCTTATAAATAGCATTATTCACATTTATGGTACTAAAGTTGATTAATGGATTACAGTATTAACATCTCTTTCTTTGACAGTATAGTGAAAATAAGGAGATACCAAAATTAGGGAGAAATTCTGGCTGTAAGTAAGATTATAATTAAAAAGACTATGAGGAAATAAATATGGATAAGGCTGTATGTTATATATCTTAATCAGTTTAGATCTTCATTTACCATAACTGTGAGTAACCTAGTGATCTCAGGCACACAAATCTTTCTTCATTGCAAGACATCTCCTGGACTCCTGACAGTGATGTTTACTAAGCAACACAGATACCAAGATTTTTAATTAAAAAAAAAAAAGTTATGATGCATCAAGATGACAGAATGCTATATTTTAAAATTCACATTTAACAGAATATTTATTAGCAGGAAATATGGTGCTAATATAAATCACATAACTAAAAAAAGCAAGATAACAATAGTATATTTAGTACTATGACATTTTGCAACGTAAGAAAAGTCCATAAATATACACAAAAATAAATAGCAGTTACCTTTGTTTAGCAATATTTTGAGTGATATTTATGTTACTCTTTATTCTTAAATGGGCTTTCATTTTTTTTATAGTGATCATATCTTTTATGACCAGAAACTTCCTTTTCACAGGCAATCAAAATCTCAGTACACACTATTAAAATGAAGCAACACAAAAGCAAACCAACAACAAACCAAACCAAACAAAACAAAAATTTTGGTGACAATAAGAAAACAAATATTAAAGCATCAATGCTTTTAAAAGCTTGTTAGAAATTCTCATATTCATACAGAATGTTTACGTCTAAATTACAGGTTTTATAACCCACACATGGCATTGGATATAAATGGGGCCATATCAAAAATAGTTGTGTGTGTATATGTTGTGGAAATAAAGACAACCAAAATGAGAAAAACAAACAAGCTATGTGTATAGAAGTTGCTTTAGTAAGGTAGCCAGCCATAGCCACTGTCACTTGAGCTTGGCAAAGACTCAAAGACAGGCAGGAGGTGGAACAGCTTTACAAAGAATACATTAAAGAAGAAATAGCTTCAGATATGTTCTGATAGGAGATTGTTCGCCTGGGGAAGCCAGAGGTGGCTAACTATGTGATTAGTTTGAAGAGCCTATTTGGATTTTTCTGGTTGGTCCTGAGTTGGAAGCAGGGGCAAAATTAAGCAAGTTGGCAATCATTGACCAAATCCTCACCATTTCAGTCATTTGCTACAGAGGTAGTGGGTTAGAGTTCTATTGTCATATATCATCTGCCATTGGCTGTTTGTATATTCAATCTCTCAGTCCCCCCCCTTTAGGTCATTCACTGTCTTATGAGATGTTTCTTGAGATCCAGATCTTTGCTACTTGGGAATTGTTCAGCTGTCATCATAGTCAACTGTATTACCAATCTTATTGTTATTGTTATTATGCCACCATGACAATCATCTGATGAAAGAGTGGATGAAAGAGGCACAGAAGCATTTAAAATTCTGGACTGAATGAACAGATGAGTATCATGATCACTATGATAAAAAGAAGAACAACTAAGCCTCTGTAAGATGCCTCAAAACCAGGAACCCTATTTTCCCAACCTAGGTGTACAGAATAAATCCCATAGTCCATGAAGATCAACCTTAGAGAGCCAATTATCTTTGTCCTTAAGGTAATATATAGCCTGTTCCACCTGCCTGTTGCATTGATCCAAGTACGGAAAGAAGTATTAACAACGACACAGACACCACGACTAGCCAACAAGAAATACACAGCAATGTGATCGTCCTTTACTACTCATGCCAATGAATTAAGACTGATTTGTGTTCCACCTATGGCAGAAATGGTATTGTTAATAAATTCATCTAAAATTAGTGATAAGTTTCTTACAGTCTTTTCTATTTATATTATTCCCACTAATGGGAACATCCTTCTTACTGTTACCAGTAATTCCTCTGGTAGAGTGCATGAATAAGGGTAGCTTCATCTGGGACTTGTGTCTGAATTGGACGTTCTAGCTTTGGTGATTTATAAACTTAGGGCTACTGTGTAAAGAAAAGTCTTTAAATACTATCTGTAAACTGCACGATGTATCCATCTGAGGCAAACAGGACCATGCATCCTGGCCACAAAGAAAACAGTACTGGTAGAGGTAAATGGAAATTCAGGGGAAAAAGGAATTGTTCAGGACACAAGGTGGAAATCAAGGCCTTGAATTAGCTAGGTTACATATTGGGATCTATATTTGTAGTTTTTACATTGCAAATGTTTGACCCATCATCCTGTGAAGGTTGTTGAATGAAAATTTAGAATTATTTAGGGTTTGATTAATAGATTGTAATGATTGGTTCTTTCTCTGATAGAGAACACAGGCTTATTTGTTTGAGGTCATTTGCCCATGCAGGTGCAAATGGAAACTCCACTGCTTATAATTCCCTATAGTCTCATTTGATGAAATTAGACTTACCCAGAGGTTTTTATCAGAGGATCTAGCGATGGATGGCATATCCAGCCATCAGTAAAAATAGAGCAGCGGCTACTGTTTGGGATAATCTAAGAATGTGTTAGAATGAGAATGTTCTGAAATAACAATTATGAGAAGGAGTAAAAAGGGCCATTTATAGATGGACAAAAACAAGGAGTTTATAGGAAATGAAAATTATTATTATAACAAGCAGTTAAAAAACAAAATGAGTATTAGGCAGGAGTCTTGGTTCTACATCTTGGGCAGAAGCCGTCTCCTTAGGCCATCCACCTGTTCCAAAGATCCTAAGGCAGTTGCCTGCTTCTATGAATCGGCTGCTTCTAGAGGAATTCTGAGAATTCTCAATTTAAGGTTCTCCACTGGAGTAACCTTTTAATTGTGCAGAATTCTAAGTTACTTCTTTAGTTCCAAAACAAGGACCCAAGGGGTGGCTCCCTGAAATTTCACTGCTAAATTAGCTGTTATCAGTACCTGATAAAGTCCCTTACAGTGAATTTCAAGAGCAGATTTTTTTTTTGTTTTTTTAGTGTCACTTTAATAGACAGAATTTTGCTATTTAGGAATATGTTTTGAGAAGAAAGCTTTATTCTGTTTGTGGTTAGACTGAGTATATGAGTCCCTTGCGATATTTTGCCACATCTGCATGAATGCAGGGTCTAGTATTGGAGATGAAACCTACAAGCACGTGGACTTCTACTTAACAAAATTTCACGGAGGGGCAACCAATGTTTCCCTGAGGGAGCAGACCATGTGGCCATAAGTCCTAGTGGAAGAACCTTTGGCCAAGGGAGTTGATGGGTTTCTGAACATGTTGATAATTTTAATTTTATGATGACATCGATTCTTTCATCCTTTTTAGAAGACTGGGGTGGCAAGAACAGTGTAGTTTTTAAGTGGTGAAGCCTTACAGAATTCTTTATAATGGTTCCTGGCCATTTCCCACCTTTACAGTTTTTCCAGGATTGTGTTGTTGACAAGGGACACATGACCCTAAAATAACTTCAGATGTCTTTTTAAAAGTTCCCTCACCAATGTTGATTTAAGACAATAATCAATTTGTATATACTACAATAAGTAGTGTCATGAAGAAAGTTAGATAACATACATTTGAAATCTACTGGTGCCACCAAAAAGCCATCTTGGGAGTGCCAGAAGTTACCTGAATGAAGGGTTCAACTAGATCTTTTCCATTCTTCCTTCTCAAAATCTGGGGATAAGCATTGATATTTTTTAATGATACCTTTGAATTCTTTCAAAGGTTATCCTTTTAGGGCTTAAATAGGATCATAATGTTGGTTTAAGTTACTTGTTTGGCATAATTATCTTCTAGAACCTTTTTGTTTTTGGCATGGCTCTCAATCTTCATAATAGCTACCTTTTGGTGTTATGTTTAGTATTGCATCTGAAAGTTTCTTAGCTTGTCCAATATTGATGGGGGTTCCTGCAGAGGTGAGAAACCTCCTGTGTTTCCAAAGCATTCCAAAGTTCTGTAATCCTCCAAAAGTGTACCTGACATCTGTATATATTGGTCTTCTAGGGCTACCGTAACAAAATACCATGGACTGGGTGATTTAAACAACAGAAATTAATTTTCTCATAGGTTTAGCGGCTGGGAGTCCCTTCAAGGTGTCAGCATGGTTGGTTTCTCCTAAGACTTCTGTCTTTGGCTTGTAGATGGCTGTCTTCTCACTGTGTCCTCATATGATCTCTCTCCCCTGTGCTGTATTCCCTGCTGGAAGAACTGGTGTGTCTTCCCCATCATATAAGAACACCAGTTCTATTAGGTTAGGGCTCCACTCTTATAACCTTAGCTAACCTTAATTAACTCCGACGTAGCCCTGTCGCCCAACACAGTTACACTGAAGGTTAGAGTTTTAGCATAGCAATGGAGGGGGGCACATTTCAGTCTGTAACACTGTATTTATGATTACTCTGTAGTCTTCAGCTGGTTGACAATCTCTGGTAAATGCAATAAATTCTTCCATCTGGGCTGACCTTCCCTCAGATAGAAGACTATATTCTAAGGGAGAGCTGGAATGAGCCTGTCCTGCTTGATAACCTCCAGTTTCAGTTTTAAGGAAGGATGCATCAATAAATAACACTAGATCAAGTTTCTCATGAGAGTCTCTAGTAAAACTGAGTGCAGTGCAGAAAAATCCCTGAGGTCAGAGAATCATAAAGTTCCCCCTCTCCTGGTGGGGGAGGGTAGTGGCAAGATTTAGGGTGTTATGATTGCGAATGGTAGTGAGAGGGAGGAAGCAGCAATCTCATAAGAGGTTAATTAGCTGGCTGAAAATTGTTAAAGCTTCTCAGTCAGTAGTAATGTCTGTACTAAAGAGAAACCATGAGGTCAAGCAGGGAACCTAGAACTAGTTCACCAGAAGTATCAATAATTTCTACAGCAGCACTTCTTGCCCGAAGACAAGGGGGCTAAGCCTTTGAACCCAGGTGAGGTTGAGGCTATAGCAAGTGAAGGATATTTTATGGTTTAGTTGAAATTGAGTTAAAACTCCAAGGCTTGCCAAGATTTCTCATGCACGAATATACAAAAGGACTTTTTGTCATGTGGACAGGGTACTAAAGGAGGCTATATAACATTTTTCTTTGGGTTATAGAAGCTCTGGTCCTGTTTGGGCTCCCAGAGGAGAGAGAGTCTTCCTGAGGACTAGTCAAATCATAAAGTAGTGATGCTGTCTCAGAAAAACTTGACATCTATTGTCTGTAATATTCAGTTAAACCCAGAAATCGTACTGATTGGTGTGTTGTAAGGGATCTGGGATAAATTTGGATGGGCTTTAGTCTTTCAGGAGAGAGGGTTTTTCTTTCCTTGGATAAGTCACACACTAAATAATGGACTGTCTTGGAAAAATTGTCATTTTTCTTTTGAGATTTATGTCCTTTTTCTGCTAAGGCTGAGAAGCAAGTAAACAGATTCCTTTTTATAGGCTTCCTTGTTCTTTGAACAAAGTAGGAGATGGTGTACATGTTATATCAGAACTGAATTCCCCCACAATTTAGATTTTTCATTTTTGATATGGGACCTAGGAAAAATAAGAGGATATTTCAGTGAACCCTTGGGTCCTGACTGTCCAGGTGTATTGCTGTCCTTCCCAGGTGAAGACAACAAAGTATTGGCTGTCCTGTTCTAGAGGCACACTGAAAAATCCTGAGCAAAAATTCATGAGTGAAGCAAATAGCTTCAGGTAGAATGGACATTAGGATGGTGCTTGGGTTAAGTAGTACAAGTGAGCAAGAGATTATGGGTTTTTTGATGGCCCTGAGGTCTTGAAAAATAATTAATATCCTTGTCTGTTTGGTTTCTTTCCTAGAAGGACAGGAGTGTAACAAATCCTAACACTAGATATGAGAATATCTTTGAATATAATGCCTTCAGCTGTAGGTTTGATCCCTTCCTTTGCTTCTGACTTCAAGAGATATTAGGAAGGTTTGGATAATTGCTTGGTAGGATTCATCTGACCTTTAATAAATTCTGCTTAAATTATTTTTCCCATGTCAATGACTTTTAAACAATAATTTATTTTCTTAGAGCACCTTCAGGTTTACAACAAAACTGAGAGGAAGGGACAGATTTTCCAATATCCCCCTGCTTCCACACACATATGGCTTGCCCCCTTATCAACATTACTCACCAGAATGGTACAATTTACCAACAATGAACTATATTGACATCTTAAACACCTAAAGTGCATAGTCAACCTTAGGGTTTCACCTTTCTGTTGTATATTCTATATGGGTTTGGACAAAAGTATAATGACATATACCCACCATTATAACATAGAGTGTTTTCACTACCCTAAAAATTCTCTGTGTTCTGCCTATCCATGTCCCCCACACCCCAAACCTTGGCGTGTGGGTGATCTTTCTACTGTCTCCATAGTTTTACCTTTTCATAAAGGTAATGTCATATAGTTGGAATCATACAATATGTAACCTTTTCAGATTGGCTTCTTTCACTTAGCAATATGCATTTCAGTTTTCTCCATGTCTTTTCATGGCTTGATAAATAATTTATTTTTATGATTGAATAATATTCAATTGTCTGGGTGTACCACAGTTTATCAATTCACCATTTTGACATTTTGAAAGACATCTTTGTTGCTTCTGAGTTTTGACAATTAAAAATGAAGCTGCTATAAACATCTATGTGCAGCTTTTTGTGTGGAAATAAGTTTCTAATTCCTTTGGGTAAATATCAAGGAGCAAGATGGCTGAATCATATGACAAGAGTATGTTTCATTGTGTAAGAATCCATCAAATTGTTTTCCAACTGAACTGTCTTCCATTTTGCATTTCAGCAAGCATTGTAAGAGACTTCCTGTTGGTCTACAACCTCACCAGCATTTGGTGTTGTCAGTGTTCCAGGCTCTGGACATTCCAATAGGTATGTAGAGGTATGTTATTGTTGTTTCAATTTGCATTTCCCTGATAACATGTGATATGGAGCATCTTTTCATATGCTTATTTGACAATTGTATGTCTTCTTTGGTGAGGTATCTGTTAAGATCTTTAGCCCATTTTTTAAACAATTTTGCTTATTTTCTTATAGTTGAGTTTTAAGAGTTCTTTGTGTATTTTGGATAACAGTCCTTTATCAGATGAGTATTTCTCTCAGTCTGTGGCTTATCTTCCAATCTTTTTGACATTGTCTTTTGCATAGCAGACCTTTTTAATTGTAATGAAGTCCAGTTTATCAATTATTTCTTTCATAGATCATGTCTTTTGTGTTGTATCTAAAAAGGCATCACCACATGCAAGGTCATCTGGGTTTTCTCCATGTTATCTTCTAGGAGTTTTACAGTTTTGTGCATTTCATTTTCATGATCCATTTTGAGTTAATTTTTGTAAAAGGTGTAAGGTCAGGATCTAGTTTTTTCCTTCTTTCCTTCCTTCCTTTCTTTTTTTTTTTCCTGCATGTGGATGTCTAGTTGCTCAAGCACCATTTGTTGAAGACACATATTTATTGCATTGTATTGCTTTTGTACTTTATCAAAGATCAGTTGACTATATTTAGAAGGGTCTATATCTGGGCTTTCTTTTCTGTTCCATTGATCTATTTGTCTATTATTTCACCAAAACTACACTGTTTTGACTATTGTGCCTTTACAGTAAATCTTAAAGTCAGGCAGCACCAGTCCTCAAACTTTGTTCTTCTCTTTCAACGTTGTGTTGGCTATTCTGAGTTTTTGTCAGTAGTTTTTTTAGTCCATAGAATGTCAGGTACATTGTCAACTTTATCTAGACTGTGCATCAATTATAATGGAGAAGGCAGTGATGTATCCAAGGGAGACACAACTGGGTTAGGAAGAGAGGAATTACTTGGAATCTCAAAAAATTGTTCCACTGCTGTGCATTTAATATTACAATTCCACTTGCAAAGTAAGTCTCCCTCTATTAAATTTTCAGCGGTGATAACACAAGCAGGAAGAAATGTATTTTTGCCAAGACCTCAAGCATTTCAATTAAGGGCTGTGAGAGAGGGAAACTCTGAGCTATTTAAAATACCTAAGACCTGTAGGGTATGTTTACTCTGAGTACAAGGTTAAGCAAAGGTGGCACTGTAAAGTATGGCCAGTAGCACCCATATCTACTGATAAGTGATGAGGTTGCCTTTCTACATTTATAGCTAATTTACCTTGTGTGTTTAAAAGTTAGGCAGGGTATTGGGCTTTTATTTTCCCTTCCTTGCATCACCCTCATTGATTTTAATTGAGGCATTTTTCTTTGTTTCTTTTTTTTTTTTAAGATGGGCAATATTTTTTGAAGTGCCCCTTCTCCTTACAATGTCTCTAAGAGTCTTTGCCAATAGGTGGTTGTTAAGAAGTGCAACACCTGGCTATTGGATCAGCAGGACCACAGTCTGTTTAGAGCCATGTTTGATTTTCTTTTAAAGTTCTTTTAAAATGTCATGCCAATTGATGTGGTTCAGGTAAAGAGCTATTTCTCATTCTAATTCTGTTTGTGAATTAGGGAAACTATTGACAAAATAAGATGAAAGTACTACTGTTACAGTAGTACTTCCTTTAACTTCCAAATATCATTGGAAAGTATTTTCCAGTCTATCTTGAAAATCTTTAATTTTGACTTTTCTGTTTGCATAATTGAATTAATTGGTTCAATCTACTGTCAGTGAAAATCAATTAACTTGAGATGTCTATGGAATTATAGACTGGGACTCTAATAAGAGCTACACTTATATCCTTAAATATTATGTACTACATGTGGGTTTTCAGGAGTTAGTTTTCGAGTTGTAACTCCAGAATCAATTTATGTTTCTGTTGAGAAATCACACAAAGATGTACATGTCTATTATATCTCCCATGAAACTTCTCCCTTAAATAAAGACCTTCTGGATTTGACGCCAAAACATAAAATTCTCTCCTCTGTTAGACTGAAAACTAAGTTTTGATTTATAAAGACAGAAATAAGAAATTCCTTGGAGATGTCTCTTGAATAAGTTAATTTTAGTGAATTTCTCCTATCAAGGATACAGGGAAATAAAAGCTACACAATCCTGATCATACTTTTTATGCTTAATCGATCTAATATGAAATGAAATAATGGTCTGGTAAAATTTTACAAATTGGAAAAAAAAGTCGGTAGGGGTGCTAGAATCTTGCAATAGACTGTTTCACTAAGGAAAGGAAGAATGAACAACCACTTTTTTGTAGGAATTACTAATCAGATATGGATACCCTCCAAAAAGGGTTTATAGCTACTCCTTTTTCTTTCAGTATGCTGTTTGGGGTCAGGAGGATGTATGTCATTTTCCCTTTCCATCTTTCTGCTCTCGAGTTTAAAGAATACTCTTCTCCATGTTTGACGCAAAAAATTCAAACTCTTCTTTACATGTTCCATAAGACTGATATGTAGGCATAATATATGACAACACTGAAAATAGCAAGGAGGAATGGGAAAGAGGAGAGATTAAAATGAGTCCTTTTCGTGATCCCCCAACCCCACATCCATCACATGCTTCAGTCTCTTGACAACATTTTTTGCTCAGTGACTTACATTTGTTACTACGCAGGTATTTACAAAGAATTCATTGATACACTCTAGCTACTCTCTAAAATGTAGATGAATTGTGCCTTTTTAAGTATACCCAAATGCACTATGATTACCATTTAGACATTTCCCTTTAGAGTCCAAAATAAATAAAAGAGAAGCAAAGAGGAATATGAGAGTGAACAGATTTGCTGTCTGTGCATCATATCCACAGCCCTGATCTCTTTCATAAGTTTCAGTGGCCCGTGTGCAACTACTCTATCTGACATCTTCATCCCATTGGCTAAAAGGTTTCTCAAAATCTACATGCCTCAAATCTAAATCTTTATTTTCCTAAAGGAATACTTAGTTCAATTTTTCCCTTCCCACGAAATGCCTGGACACAGTACACAAGCTAAAAGTTGAAAATCATAATTGGCTTCTCCTTTTGTTTCCTCCTCTCTATGCAGAGATGTTTAGTACAAATGGCAAGGACACCTTAGAGAAAGGATGCTGGACTTTCTGATGATTAAGACACTAATGCTTCCTTGATGAAATATAGAGACATCTGGAGCGTTCTGGAGGAGAGAGTATGAGCGGAGGCACTTAGGAAGCTAAAGACGGTGATTATATACGAGCTGGTATAGATGTACTTTACTGTTTAAAAAAAGCAACATAATTCTGGTGATAAGTAAGGGGTGAATGCATGTTATTGCTAAGTGTCATTTATCTAAAGCCCTTCTGCCCTTACCTGTACAGTACATTGTGAATCTCTACTGCTCTCCACCATTATGGACACCACCCTGGCCAACCCCATTCTTCTCTGTCACTGCTGCAATCCTTGTCTACCACATGGATAGTTACTACAGAGTACCAAGAAGAGTCTCCTCAATGAACAAATCGGATCACGCCGTTCTCCTGATCAAAACCTTACTATGGCTTTCCTTTGAAATCAAAGTGAAATGCAAACTTTCACCTTTGCCAACAAATTCCTACATTATTTCAACATTGTTATGTTCCACACTTCACATTCTACCACCCCCGCTGCCTTGTTCATTATTACTCAATCACACTAACCTTATTTCTCTTTCTAGACCAAACCAAATCCACTCTTACTTCATGACCTTCTACACTTCCTCAGGCCCTTTAATGAGCCAGCTGTTCTCTACTTTGTAGTCTTACCTAAAATGTCGCTGCCCTAAAGGACATATTTCTGACCAACTCATGAGGTATTTTCTATCACATTAAGCTGTTTATTTCATTCTTGGCATTTATCAAAATTTGATTTCTTTTTTAGTTTTGTATTTTCATTTTTATTGTCTGTGTTTTTCAAGAACACATAGACAAATTTATGTGAGGGAACTTGCTTTATTTTCATAGCTGGTGACTGGTCATACTGGTGACTACTCCCAGTATCAACACACAGTAGAACCTCAATAAACTCTTGCTTAATAATAAAATAATCACTGTTGCCAACAGTATGACAAACAAATCTTCTCACAATCAAATGATATAATAATGACATATTACCAGACAGTAAAAATTGCTATCTTCATTATTTTTATTTTTGTTAGAAATTCTAGCAAGTTTCTCTTTGTAATAAAGTTAACTTTTGAGAAACAAATGAATATTCGCAGGAAGAAGTGAGATGAAAATTAGGACCCCTGAAATCTATACACAACATTGATTTTTAAATGGTGCCTAAACTACAGCAATTCTCCTTCACAGGATAATTATTCAGACTGAGTGATTGTCATTGAATCAAAGTCTTTTCGCCTGTTCTGAACTCACTGACTTTAGAAATGAGTTTGAATGTAGTTACTGAGAGTTATGGGGAGAAAGAAAGATTTCTCTCATAATGTTCAAAGCACTTGTAGCTCTACCTTTGCCCTGCCCCTGCCTGTGCTGGATTTAAAAGGAAAAGAAAAAGGATTCACCAGGTTAGAAATAAACATTTTCATTACTCTACAGCAACCAACTGAAACATTTAAAAATCAATTTTGGTTGATTTTTTTCTGCATAAAAGAAGTTGATAAATTTTATAGATTGATTTTTGTATTGCTTTTGAATAATTTGCAAACGCAACATGTGGTAGAGCTACCATATATTTAGGACTTACTTTGGACCACTATATTTTCTCATTTAATCCTAACAATTATTTAATGACATTGATTAGAATAATCAGTTTTACAAATGAGACCCTTAAGTATAAAAAATTTAGGCAACTCATTCAAGTTTATATAGCTCTGAGTAATAGTGATGGAACTTATTCCTAGGTTTGTCTGACTATAAAGCCTCTGACTTATCCATAAGCAGCTGTCTCATATTTTTCCATCTACAGATACAGGGTAACAAAAAGACCCTTTAGGACTTATTTATCGACTCCTTTTCTCTTTTTAATATTAAGCATTACTATCATATTCTATTATTTTGAGAGGTTATTATAGTTGTTTCTCAAGTATTTATTTTAGAATAAAAAATGTTAGAGTTGAAAATGGACCTTCAAAATAGTCTCATTACAGTCTATTGATGGGAGTATACATTGGTAGGATCTATCTGGAGAACAATATATTTTAAAAGACATCACAATATATCTACTTCTAGAAATGTAATCTTAAAGAAAAAATCTTAGGGAAAATTAAATCTAATTTTATTATCTCTCTCTTTATGAAAGAATTATGAAAACCTAAGTACAATCAAGTAATTAATAGAAGATAATTTAAGTAAATGATGGAACATTATGTAGCCATGAAAACTGTGCTATGAAGAGTAACATTTACATGGAAAAAAAGTTAACCTAATATTTGATTAAATAGGAATACAAAAATTGAACATAGGTTAAAGTCCCAATTTCAGCACTATATATGGAACTATGCATTAGAATGGAGAGAAATAAACAACATATGTCTGTTAAAGATGAATTTTTTTAATCCAAAAGAAGAGTCTAAAGTGGTGGGTATTTTTTGTGTTTGTTTCCCAGATGAATGAACCTTTATACAGAATCACAGATTGATGGAATTTGAAAAAAAAAACACAAAGAAACAAATATAGGTAGGCTCTAATGTTGCCTTGAGTATACTGAGATAAAGTGAGAAAGACTTGGGGCAGGCCCTCAGCCAAAGAGAAGAGTTGAGTTACTAATTCTATACTAAGCAGATTCTAGTACTTTCTAACGGCTGAGACAGAGGATGGGGTATTGTTGCTATTTGAGTAACATGGGCATTTTTAGAATGATAAATTCTCTCTCTCTGTTTAAATCAAGGACAGGTACTCCACTGGAAGTATCAGTAGCAAAGTCTGCTCTAGATAAAAGGGAAAGGTATTGTGTCCTCATCTCATTCTCACTCTTTCCCAAACACAGAAAAAACAAACTAAATGGGCAAACTGAGTGTACTCTTATCCTTTCCACAATATCAAGGAATTTGGCAGTAGACATCTTAATCTTATAGAGGGTGACCATTTCCACACACACACACATACACACATGACAGGGGCTGTGTCATTATCTCAGTGTTTGTTGGGTTCTGATGATGACAGGACATAACACAATGATCCCAAGATAGATGAAAGGCAGAATTTTTTATTATCAAATACTTACAGGTTTGGAGGGGGAGAAGGCTGCCACACAGGGCCAGGCAGTGGGTAATCCCAAAGAAAGGATTAACAGCAAGCTGTAACTGTAGGAGTTAGTTTATCTATGGCAAGCTGGCTTCCATGTATGGCAAGCTGGCTTCCATGTATGGCAAGCTGCACTGGTTATTTTGAATATTTCCATAGGTTTAAGAAAGAAGTACCTACCCCTAGATTTTTGGCATCTGGCATTTCTGGCAGCTGGGGGTGCATGCTATAATTTAGGAGTTAGTGTCCAGTAAGGGAAGTGGTCGGAGTTCAGGTTTAGCAAACCTGCTAAGCAGAATGAGAGTTTTAGCTATGATCTCAAAACTGTGTCAAGACAGCACCTGTGAAATGTGACATTACAACCTCTCCAGGAGAACATATATTTTAAAACACAGTCTATAATATATTAAACATAGCTTAGATTCCTAAGTTCAAATTGAAACTGTAGCACTGCAAGAAAGTTGATCTGTAGATCTGCAGATGTGTGTGTCTGTGTGTGAGATCCTTCAGTGTTTAACTGCTTTAGAGGCAGTTACCAAAAGGAAGCACTTTGTTTTCCAAAGAAGCTATTGGGAAGAAATAGGCAATGCCCCCCAAAATGGATTATCTCAAAGCCTCTTTAAGAAGACATTCACTGATATTGTAAAAATGTTACTATTGGCTATCTTGAATGGTTTTTGTTTCCTTTTTTATACATACTTCTTTTTATGAAGTTTCCTGTAATGTACATGTTTATTTTTTATAATATGCCAAAATAATCATTGTAGCTAATATCAGCCAATTTAAAAGATTATGATATTCAGATATACTCTAGATAAAGAATGTACTAAATATTAGCTTCCTATCACATTAAAATGTT
Organism: Hyperoodon ampullatus; assembly: GCF_949752795.1. Classification (NCBI taxonomy): domain Eukaryota; kingdom Metazoa; phylum Chordata; class Mammalia; order Artiodactyla; family Ziphiidae; genus Hyperoodon; species Hyperoodon ampullatus. Next base: position 131,306,874 of record NC_136915.1, read on the forward strand.
AATGTTTTTGTCCTCAATGGTGAAAAACTGAAACCATTTCCACTAAGATCAGGAACAAGACAAGGCTGCCCACTCTCACCACTCTTATTCAACATAGTTTTGGAAGTTTTAGCCACAGCAATCAGAGAAGAAAAGGAAATAAAAGGAATCCAAATTGGAAAAGAAGAAGTAAAGCTGTCACCGTTTGCAGATGACATGATACTATACATAGAGAATCCTAAAGATGCTACCGAAAAACTACTAGAGCTAATCAATGAATTTGGTAAAGTAGCAGGATACAAAATTAATGTACAGAAATCTCTGGCATTCCTGTACACTAGTGATGAAAAATCTGAAAATGAAATCAAGAAAACACTCCCATTTACCATTGCAACAAAAAGAATAAAATATCTAGGAATAAACCTACCTAAGGAGACAAAAGACCTGTATGCAGAAAATTATAAGACACTGATGAAAGAAATTAAAGATGATACAAATAGATGGAGAGATATACCATGCTCCTGGATTGGAAGAATCAATATTGTCAAAATGACTCTACTACCCAAAGCAATCTACAGATTCAATGCAATCCCTATCAAACTACCACTGGCATTTTTCACAGAACTAGAACAAAAAATTGCAAAATTTGTTTGGAAAAACAAAAGACCCCGAATAGCCAAAGCAATCTTGAGAACGAAAAACAGAGCTGGAGGAATCAGGCTCCCTGACTTCAGACTATACTACAAAGCTACAGTAATTAAGACAGTGTGGTAGTGGCATAAAAACAGAAAGATAGATCAGTGGATCAGGATAGAAAGCCCAGAGATAAACCCACGCACATATGGCCAACTAATCTTTGATAAAGGAGGCAGGAATGTACAGTGGAGAAAGGACAGCCTCTTCAATAAGTGGTGCTGGGAAAACTGGACAGGGACATGTAAAAGTTTGAGATTAGATCATTCCCTAACACCATACACAAAAATAAGCTCAAAATGGATTAAAGACCTAAATGTAAGGCCAGACACTATCAAACTCTTAGAGGAAAACATAGGTAGAACACTCTATGACATAAATCACAGCAAGATCCTTTTGGACCCACCTCCTAGAGAAATGGAAATAAAAACAAAGATAAACAAATGGGACCTAATGAAACTTCAAAGCTTTTGCACAGCAAAGGAAACCATAAACAAGACCAAAAGACAACCCTCAGAATGGGAGAAAATATTTGCAAATGAAGGAACTGACAAAGGATTAACCTCCAAAATTTATAAGCAGCTCATGCAGCTCAATAGCAAAAAAACAAACAACCCAATCCAAAAATGGGCAGAAGATTTAAATAGGCATTTCTCCAAAGAAGATATACAGACTGCCAACAAACACATGAAAGAATGCTCAACATCATTAATCATTAGAGAAATGCAAATCAAAACTACAATGAGTTATCATCTCACACCAGTCAGAATGGCCATCATCAAGAAATCTAGAAACAATAAATGCTGGAGAGGGTGTGGAGAAAAGGGAACACTCTTGCACTGCTGGTGGGAATGTGAATTGGTACAGCCACTATGGAGAACAGTATGGAGGTTCCTTAAAAAACTACAAATAGAACTACCATATGACCCAGCAATCCCACTACTAGGCATATACCCTGAGAAAACCATAATTCAAAAAGAGACATGTACCAAAATGTTCATTGTAGCTCTATTCACAATAGCCCGGAGCTGGAAACAACCTAAGTGTCCATCATCGGATGAATGGATAAAGAAGATGTGGCACATATATACAATGGAATATTACTCAGCCATAAAAAGAAACGAAACTGAGCTATTTGTAATGAGGTGGATAGACCTAGAGTCTGTCATACAGAGTGAAGTAAGTCAGAAAGAGAAAGACAAATACTGTATGCTAACACATATATATGGAATTAAAAAAAAAATGTCATGAAGAACCTAGGGGTAAAACGGGAATAAAGACACAGACCTACTTGAGAATGGACTTGAGGATATGGGGAGGGGGAAGTGTAAGCTGTGACAAAGCGAAAGAGAGGCATGGACATATATACACTACCAAACGTAAGGTAGATAGATAGTGGGAAGCAGCCGCAGAGCACAGGGGGATCAGCTCAGTGCTTTGTGACCACCTGGAGGGGTGGGATGGGGAGGGTGGGAGGGAGGGAGATGCATGAGGGAAGGGATGTGGGAACAGATGTATATGTATGACTGATTCACTTTGTTATAAAGCAGAAACTAATTTAAAAAAAAAAGCAAGAAAAAAAAAAAGACCTTCCTCAACCCAAAATTTACTTGAATGCCAAAGTTAAAGAATATGTTTCTAGTATAAGTAATACAGCAAGTTTCCATATTCAGCTTGCCGAGACTGAAAATGTAATCGTGAGCCTAGCGGATGCTCTAAATGCAAGAAGAGCCAATACAGTGAAAGAGAGAAAATCAGTCAAACCTGTGGTGGGAGATCTTGTAGTTGCAGAATACTCTGGTGACAATGCCATTTACAGAGAAAATTTTAAGAAAATTTTACCAGGAAATTCTTTTGAAGTGGAATTTATTGACTATGGTAACATTGTAGTAGTAAGCACATCAACAATTTATGAAATTAAGAAGGAATTCTTAACTATTCCTCAGCTAGGAGTTCATTCTTTCTTTAGTGGAGTAAAGTGGAACGAGCCTGATGAAATATGGTACAGCAAAACTGTGGATTATTTTGCTTCAAGAGTAAGTAATAACACAGTTTCTTGTGAGTTTTTGAAAAAGCATGAACAGAAATGGGAAATAAATATAATTTGTGATAAAAAAAATGTTAATGTTTTCTGAAAGACTGTGCTCATTTTTATAGATTTGACATTTCAATCACCCTTATTATCATACGCTTTATTAAATATTTTCCACTGTCATAAACCCTGTTCATGTGGACAGAAAGTAAAAAAAACTTTTTGGAGCTCACTTTCAAAGAGCTTTGACCTTTCTTTTTTATGAAAGTTTTTATTTATCATTTGGACTTTTCATGTGTTACTTTTCAGTTGATCTGAATGTGTGATGACCTTTAAGATTTTGTTGATTATAAATCCTAGCTCCTAACTGTTTTTTATGTTTCATTTCCTTGGAGAAGCACAGATATAAGTAAGGCAATAGGATATAGGGAGAATAGTGGGGTTTTACCACTCCTCAGTAAATAGGGAAGAATATATAAAATCAGTAGGTTGTTTTGTTGTCAAAATTAGGCAACTTTAGGTTCAGCATAAAAAAAATGCTGACAATTTGAAAATCTGAAACAGAATGGATTGACTTGCAAAGTGTTAAGTTCTTCCATACACACACACAAAAAAGTGGAAGTTGGATGATTATCTTTCAGGTATATTTCATAAGAAATTCTCATATTGAGAGAGAAGAATCAGATGATTTTTAAAATTCCAATTATGCAATTTTATAATTTTAAGAGTTTAGAAAGTTAAAATGTTTATCCTTTGAAAATAGTGACTTTCACCAAGACATAAGCAATGATTTAGCTAATTAGGCCTTTAGTTTTTAAATGTTTCTATGCTGATGATAATGGCAATGATTTGATCTATGCAAAGATCCAATCCCTCTGTGGGCACTGTGGGGCAGCTCAGACTCTGACCTGGCCCAACTCCTGCGTGTATTTGTCCCCAAAGTCCAAAGTTGCTAGAGCTAGACCACTTTCAGTTCTGGGAACACTCATCGTCCATTCAGATATTCCATAAATGCAGGGTTTACCAAGCCAATTGTCCTCTTCAATAAGTGGTGCTGGGACAACTCGACAGCTACATGTAAAAGGATGAAATTAGAACATTCTCTAACACCAAACACAAAAATAAACTCAAAATGGATGAAAGACCTAAATGTAAGGCCAGACCCTATAAAACTCTTAGAGGAGGGCTTCCCTGGTGGCGCAGTGGTTGAGAGTCCACCTGCCGATGCAGGGGACACGGGTTCATCTCCGGTCCAGGAAGATCCCACATGCCGCGGAGCGGCTAGGACCGAGAGCCATGGCCGCTGAGCCTGTGTGTCCGGAGCCTGTGCTCCGCAACGGGAGAGGCCACAAGAGTGAAAAAACAAAACAAAACAAAAAACAACCTCTTAGAGGAAAACACAGGCAGAACACTCCTTAACATAAATCGCAGCAAGATCTTTTTTGACCCACCTCCTAGAGTAATGATAATAAAGACAAAAATAAACAAATGGAACCTAATTATACTTAAAAGCTTTTGCACAGCAAAAGAAACCATAAACAAGGCCAAAAGACAACCCTCAGAATGGGAGAAAATATTTGCAAATGAAGCAACTGACAAAGGATTGATCTCCAAAATATATAAACAGTCCATGCAGCTCAGTAACAAAAAAACAAACAACCTAATCAAAAAATGGGCCGAAGACCTAAATAGACATTTTTCTGAAGAAGACATACAGATGGTCAACACACACACGAAAAAATGCTCAACATCACTAATTATTAGAGAAATGCAAATCAAAACTACAGTGAGGTATCACCTCACAACGGTCAGAATGGCCATAATCATAAAATCTACAAACAATAAATGCTGGAGAGGGTGTGGATAAAGGGAACCCTTTTACACTGTCGGTGGGAATGTAAATTGATACAGCCCCCTATGGAGAACAGTTTGGAGATTCCTTATAAAACTAAAAATAGAACTACTATGTGACCCAGGAATCTCACTACTGGACATATATCCAGAGAAAACCATAAATCAAAAAGACACATGCACCCCAATGTTCACTGCAGCACTATTTACAATAGCCAGGACATGGAAGCAACCTAAATGTCCATCAACAGAAGAATGGATAAAGAAGATGTGGTACATATATACAATGGAATATTACTCAGCCATAAAAAGGAATGAAATTGGGTCATCTGTAGAGACATGGATGGACCTGGAGACTGTCATATAGAGTAAAATAGGTCAGAAAGAGAAAAATAAACATCATATATTAGCGCATATATATGGAACCTGAAAAAATTGGTATAGATGATCTTACTTATAAAGCAGAAATAAAGACACAGATGTCGAGAACAAAGGTATGGATACCAAGGGGGAAATGGGAGGGTGGGATGAATTGGGAGATTGGGATTGACATATATACACTATTGACATTATGTATAAAATCGATAACAAATGACAACCTACTGTATAGCACGGGGAACTCTGCTCAATGCTTTGTGGTGACCTAAATGGGAAGGAAATCCAAAAAAGAGAGGATATTGTATACGTATAGCTGATTCACTTTGCTGTACAGTAAAAACTAACACAACAATGTAAAGCAACTATAGTCCAATAAAAATTAAAAAAAAAAAATATATATATATATATATATTTAGGCTTCCTGGAATCTTGTCCTTTCCCTGTAGGGAATTCCTCATTCCCTGAATTTTATTGGTGGCAACGTTGAGCTATACTTATAAGAGCTAAAATACTGCTTTGTGGGCTCTTGTGATGCAAGTGAATCAGTACACATTGTACACTCCTTTTGTCAGGTGGGCTTTGGCTCTTGATCAAGTGACTCGAGAGAAAGGATAGGAAGTTCTCTTTTTCTCCAGCTCAACCAGCACTGGCTGTGGTTACAAGGTCAAGATGTGTTTACAAGGTGCAACCACTGTTGTGGCAATGATAAAATTTAAATCAAGTTCAACTGAGCAAACTGTCCTTTACAATTCTTTATAATGGCATTATAAGTTTCCACCTCATACCAGGCTATGAAAGATAGAGGAAGTTGTTTATGAGGAGACCCTGATGTACTGAAGAAGGACTTGGAATGCATATTCTCCCACCAAGGCCAATTTCAAGCTGCCATAGTGATGTCACTGAACACGGAGTTGGCAAGGTATACTAACGTTTGGCTCTCAAAAGTGAAGGCATCTCCAACATACACACACACAGTAGAATCTGGGTTACCTTTTACATTAATTCTTGCTTGCATTTTAAAATTATTATGTCTATGGGGGGTAGAGAGGTGTATATCTTTCTTATTCTTATTGCTTTTTTCTGGCTATTAATCACTTGTTAATTATGTGTTTCCACATTTTTTTCTTTCTCAGTCTGTGACTATTACAGTGTCTTCTGGCTCACAAAAGTGTTTTTTTTTAAATTCACATTTTTCTTAAGATGTGTTTTATGCCATGTTTAAGAAAGTTTTTTCTGCTCCAAAAGTCATAAAGATACTCTCTAATATATTCTAAAACTTTTTTTAAAACTATTTTTTGCATCTAGGGCTTTGAACCAAGTAGAATTGACCTCTGGATGTGAAGGAAAAGGACATTTATTTGGATAACCAGTTGTATTACTTATTGAGTTGTCTATCCATGTACTCTTACCTGCAATGACATGTCTATAGTATATCAGGTTTCCATAAGAGCATATGCTAATTTCTGAGTTCCCATTTTGTTCTATTAGACCATTTATTACATCTATTCTAATACGAGACTGTGTTATTTTTCATAATAAATGTTGAAATCTGATAAGACAGTTTGCTCACTTTTTATTTTTCAAAAATAAAAGTGACTATATTTGTCTCTATGCTTTTTCATGTAAAGTTTACACTATTTTCTCAAGTCCTACAAAAAAGCCTTCTAGAATTTGTCCAAAATTACAAGAAGTTTCAGATCAATTTGAAAAGAATGAACATTTTTATGTGTCATGGTATCCATAGCCATTATATTTCTTCTCATTTTGAGGAGTCCTCTTTAATGCCTTAATAAGATATTTTTTTCTCTATAAAGGTAATGTAGATATGTTCCTCAGAAAATTATAGGCTTTGCTGCTATTTCCATTTTTTTCCCATTTATCTTCTGATGGACACTTAGGTTGCTTCCATATCTTGGCAATTATAAATAATGCTGCTATGAACATTAGGGTTCATATATCTTTTCAAATTAGTGTTTTGTTTTTTTAGGATATATACCAAAGAGTGGAATAGCTGGTTATATGTCAGTACTGTTAAAACGACCACACTACCCAAGGCACTTCCAATATCTATCAAAATACCAATGGCATTTTTCACAGAACTAGAACAAATAATTTAAAAATTTATATGGAAATACAAAAGAAACCAAATAGCCAAAATATTGAGGAAGAAGAACAGAGCTGGAGGAATCATGCTCCCTGACTTCAGTCTATACTACAAAGCTATTGTAATCAAAACAGTATGATACTGGCACACACACACACACACACACACACACACACACACACACACACATGATACACAGGTCAACAGAACAGGAAAGAGAGCCCAGAAATAAACACATGCACTTATAGTCAATTAATTTATGACCAAGGGGGCAAGAATGTACAATGGAGAAAAGACAGTCTCTTCAATAAGCGGTGCTGAGAAAACTGGACAATTACATGTAAAAGAATGCAATCAGAACATTCTCTAATACCATTTATAAAAATAAACTCAAAATGGATTAAAGGCCTAAATGCAAGACCAGAAACCATAAAACTCCGAGAGGAAAACATAGGCAGAACACACTGACATAAGTTACAGCAATAACTTTTAGGATCCGTCTCCTAAAGTTAAGGAAATAAAAGCAAAAATGATCAAATGGGACCTAATTAAACTTAAAAGCTTTTGCACAGCAAAGGATACCATCGGCAAAACAAAAAGACAACTTACTGAATGGTAGAAAATATTTGCAAATGACATGACCAATAAGGGATTAATCTCCAACATATGTAAACAGCTCATATAACTCAACATCAGAAAAACAAACAACCCAATTTAAAAATGGGCAGAAGACTGAATAGACATTTTTCCAAAGGAAATGCAGATAGCCAACAGGCACATGAAAATTTGCTCAACACTGATAATCATCAGCGGAATGTAAATCAAAACCGCAAAGAAATATCACCTCACATCTGTCAGAATGGCTATCAACAAGAACACAAATTACAAATGTTGGTAAGGATGTAGAGAATGTATATTGTTGGTGGGAATGTATATTGGTGTTGCCACTGTGAAAAACAGTATGGAGGTTTCTCAAAAAACTAAAAATAGAGCTACTGTATCTTTCTCTTTATTCTTTTGTGAATGCAAAATTGCTCTAAAAAAATTTTTTTTTAAATAGGGGCTTATACACGGTGTGTACAGTGGGGGGCAGGAGTCTGGGAGCCTTTTTAGAATTCTTTTATCATATTATTTTTTCCCAAATTAGTATCATCCTTTTCAATCTTTGGTTTACTAAGACACTGCATTTTAAATATATTTATCCTTATACCTATTCCAAAAGAATTAAGACTCAGTCTCAAAGTAAATCTTAAAATCCGGTAGCATAAGCTCTTTCCAATCTGAATGCCTTTTTTTTTTTTTTTTTTCATTTTCCCACCTAATATACTGTTTAGGTTTTCCAAATGTTGAATAGGAGAAGTCAGAGCAAAAACCTTTATCTCTTTCACAATCCCAGAGGAAAAATAAAATTCGACCTTTCACTGTTGAAGAAGTTACCTGTAGGTTTTTCACAGATTCTCTTCACTGGAATTTCCCTTCTGTTCCTAGCTTATGAGAGTTTTTAACATGTATGGTGTAGGTAGGAATTATTGCATTATTGCATCTATTTGGGGGAGGAATATTTGACTGTAGTTGGCTCATAATTTCCTGTCTGGTCATGTAATACTGTCATCAGATGACTAGGAAGTATTCATTCCTCTTACATTTACTGAAAGAGTTTGTATTGAATGGTTATTATTTCCTTTTTAAATATTTGTTAAAAATTTCCAGTGCAGTCATCTAGGCTTGATGATTTATTTAGAGGAACATGACACCAAACTTGGAATGTAGAAAAGAATTTAGTTCAGTTTTACTGTGGATATTGACATATTCGTTGCAAGGTAGTAATCATTTACTGAGGATTCTAATGGCTACATGGCACTTGGCAGAGTGCCAGGCTAATGAAAGAAGCAGTCCTTTTTCTTCAGGTTTGATAGAGGCATAAAGAAGATAAAAGTCAGATGAACAGTGATAATAGAGGGTGAGGATTATTGGGAGAGGAATAACCAATGTTTTAAGTAAGAAAGCACGGAGAATACATAGAAGATGGAAAGGAAATAGTCTCTAGGAGTGATGAGTTCTTAAAGACAGTAATTACTACATATAGTCAAATATTTGAGTATCATGTTAAATAAATTGCCATATTTTCATAACAACTGTATCAAAAATCTATAGTTTTCATTAATCAGCCAATTTTTACTTACATAAATTACATATACCATACACATATATAGTTTCTTTATGTGTATATATATGTATATGTGTGTATAAAAATGTTTATCGGATCATCACCTTGTGACACGCACCACCAGTGACACTACCAATGTCATCTTTATGACACATTGTGAAATGCTAATGATGGTTATTAGTGAGAAAAAAATCTGAACTCATTACAATTATAATATAGGCAACTTTAAGTATCATACTAAAGAATTTGTTCTTATTTCTGAAACCCATGTAGGTTCACAGAACTTTCTCAACTGGAAATTGCCATAATCAGAAGTTTGTTTTAAAAGGGGTGATCTTGAAAGAATACATCAGAAGAATAACTGGATGGTGAGAACACAGTCGTCCCTCAGTATTCAAGGATTGGTTTTAGGACCCCCTATCCAGGGATGATCAAGTCTCTTATTTTAAAAATCAGTAGTGTTTGCATAAACAAGCATATCTTGAGATATTTCAGGTTCAGTTTCAGACCATCACCATAAAGTGAATATCGCAATAAAGTGAGTCACAATTTTTTTGGTTTCCCAGTGCATTTAAAAGTTATGTTTACTTTAATAAACATAAATAATAACAGTAGTCTATTAACATAGTTAATAGACTACTATAATGTGGTCTATTACCTTTGCAATAGCATTATAACTAAAAAAAATACATATCTCAATTAAAAATATTTTATTGCTAAAAAGTGCTGACCATCATCTAACAATGCAGGGTTGCTACAAACCATCAATTTGTTAAAAAAAGAAAATGCAGTATCTTTGAAGCACAGTAAAGCAAAGCTCAATAAAACAAGGTCTGCCTGTAACCCATGCACCTCCTACTGTGTACCTTAAATCATCTCTAGATTATTTATAATGCCTAATACAATGTAAATGCTAATAAATTAAAAATGATGATTTTCCCTTCCTTCTTTCTCTTGGAAAATTCCTCATTTTCCAACCACATGGGCTACCCAGCAATGTATTCAGAATTTGCACATAGACAAAGCTATTGACAGGCTCTCATTTAGAAAGGACTTAAAGAGTATGTTCAGAGTCTCAAACACATTAATCAGAAATATCCTGATGTATTCTAGGAATGAAATAAAATAAAGTTGGCCAAAATATATCACTTGTTTCTCTAAATGATTATCATATAGCAAGACAATTAATGATGCCACTTTTAAAATGCATAATTATGGAATATTTTAAATGATCACTGTATACATTTTCAAAGCAGAAAATTGGATGCCCATAGATAATTTGCTAAGTTAGTAACAGAATGAGTCTCTGAAAGCAAGGCATTGCTTCAAAGAGTGCTCCTGGAGAATATGTAAAATATGTTTTCATTTGGGAAAGGAGAAGAGATGTTAAATTTTCAAAATAATGGTAGTAAAGTGAAGCACAAAAATTTAAACAGTTGCTCAAAGAAATAATATAAAGAACCTCATATGTATCAAACAAAGGGAAGTTTAGATACTTTAATTTAGCATGAAATATAATGGGTTTTTTTAAAGGCATAACTTTCTTTTCTCATAAGCATCTCTACCCAGTTTATACAACTCCATGGAGCTCAAATCACTCATAAAATCTTAATTAAGCCTATTCATTTTATCAAAAAGGAGATAAATATGTAGGAGAAAACATTGACAGAGCTAATTTTTTTTTACAATTATTAGTGCCTCATAGTCCAATTACAAGACTGACCAAAAAATCTCAGTTCAATTTATTTAAAGAAATAGTTGGAGTCCAGACATTTTGAATAAATGCTAGTTTTTGTAAACCTGTTTTATACAAAAGTCCTTGACCCCATTTATTTAGCTATAGCTAGTGAAGAATTTAGTTGCTCAGACCAATAACTTATGAGTGAAAATACCAGTAATGTGTTTTGGTTGAGCAAAATTTGGGCTGCAAACTAATACAAGGCTTGACAAGATATCTCAGAGAGTTTAACCACATTTTCTGTACATTTTCTCTACTGAAGGATTTTTCTCTTTTCTGCCCTTATGATATTTGACTTTTCAATCCTTCTCATATGGTGGATTATATTATTTATTTTGTATCAATTAATTATAAATTACAGGTCAGTAAATTATAGGTCAGATGTACATGTCCCTACCCCTCTGCTACCAGATTTTTAGCAGTGAAAAAATAGTGAGGGTTATCAACATATTATTCAAACATATATAACTCAGTGCTTGTTGAATTCTTAGTTTTGACCCATGGTGAAAAGGTCAGTCCTAATACATACTAATGATATGTGCTCTTGCCATTAAAAGTATTATAACCAAATGAGCCATATCCATGGAGATCAACATTATTTTGACATGTTAAACAACTTCGTTCTAGAAATTGTGGACCTAAAACAAATAGTCTGCCAGTTATTTCTCCAGAAAAAATAATTTAAAAATTTTATTCAGGATCAGCAGAGAATTGCAACTTGGGGTCTGAAATCATGGCAAGCCACATGCAGGTCTCTCCATGGTAAGGGAAGGAGAATGCTTTTATAGAGGGTAAAAGGAAGGCTATATGAACAAAGAGTCCATGCCTTTTCATTGGCCGAGTCCTTGCCAAGAGAGAGGAGGAGTCTTTCTTCTTCCTGTTGGGCTCCGCTGTCATCACAGGGTGTGAGAGTTCTCCCCTTCTGGTCACCCAACTCTATTTGAGCTTTCTGATTATTATTATTATTATTTTTTATAAACTGGTTATATTGAGTTTCCTATATGAAAAGCATCTCAATTGCAAATCAAAACTTGCATGTTCAAGAATCTGTATAAGCTACATTCAATCTCAGACTCATCACTATTCTTGCTCCACACTTTCTTAGTACATATGGCATGAATTTCTCATTTGGAAGTCAAGCAGATCTTGCACTCCTGTGGTGCTGCACTGAAACTGTTTAGAGAATGATTCTCTGTTTTTTCAAGTGCCCCCAGGGTGTCCAGAAGGAATTTTTGCAAGTCACTTAATCTATTCTAATTTATATTTAAACCAAATTAATACAAATATTCACAAATATTGTGCTACCATTTTCCTGCATTCTCAACCTCTCTTAAAGAGAATTCTGTATTTTTGAGATGTTCCCACAAACTATGCAATGAATATATATAATTTATATGATATAAAATATTGAAAGTCACACCAATTCAAATATATACTACTATCCTGAAAATATTTCCTTAATTTCACCTTCCTGGAGAATGAGTACCTATTTCTAAGAGATATTTTCCAAGAGACCCAAAGTGAATTTTGTAACTATCACATGGCCTATATTTTAAGAAAAATATTCCTAAAACTTAACCTTCGAGATGGTTTAAAATGCATCTAGCTATTTGCATGTAATGTGGACAGAAAGTTAATTTTATTCATCTAACCATAAGTTTTATTTTAGATAATTGCTTAAATTGGGAGATTAATTTTAAAAGGAGTAGAGGGACTTCCCCGGTGGCGCAATGGTTGAGAGTCTGCCTGCCGATGCAGGGGACACGGGTTCGTGCCCCGGTCCAGGATGGTCCCACATGCAGCGGAGCAGCTGGGTCCGTGAGCCATGGCCGCTGAGCCTGCGCATCCGGAGCCTGTGCTCCGCAACGGGAGAGGCCACAACAGTGAGAGGCCTCTGTATGGCAAAAAAATAAAAAATAAAAAATTAAAAATTAAAAGGAATAGAAACTCCTCACATTACCTAAGGAGATGAGGTTACATTATAAGAACACACAGGACTTCCTTATTTTTAAAGGCTGAATAATATTCCACATATATAGCACATTTTCTTTACACATTCAGTCTATGGACATTTGGGTTGTCTTAGTATCTTGGCTATTGTGAATAACACTTCAATGAACATATAAATGCAGATATCTCTTTGCGATCTAGATTATCCTGTCATTTGAGACAACATTGATGATCCCAGAGTACATTATGCTAAGGGAAATAAACCAGTCACAGAAGGATAAATATTGCATGAGATATCCACTTATATGAGATATCTAAAATAGTCAAACTCATATAAGAAAAAAATAGAATAGTGGTTACCAGGGGCTGGGAGGAGGTAAAAATGGAGAGTTGTTAAATTGGTAAAAAGTTTCAGTTATGCAAGATGAGTAAGTTCTAGGGATCTGTACAGCATCGTGCCTATTATTTACTTTCTTTTATAATGTTTTTTTCAGAATGTCATATAGTTAGAATCATACAGGATGTAGCCTTTTCAGATTGGCTTCACTCACTTAACAATATGTCCTTAAACATCCTCCATGCCTTTTTATGTTTTGATAGCTCACTTATTTTTATTGCTCAATAATATTTCATTTTATGAATATGCCACAGTCTGTTTATCCATCATCTATTGAAATACATCTTGGTTTCTTCCAAATTTTGGCAATTATGAATAAAGGTACCAAAATATTTGTGTACAGGTTTTTGTGAGGATGTAAATTTTCAACTCATTTGTAACCTAATACCTAGGAGCATAATTGCTGAATTGCATGGTAGGCGTATGTTTAGCTTTGTAAGAAACTGTCAAACTGTCTTCCAAATAGATATATCAATTTGCATTCTAATCAGCAATGATTGAGAGTTCATGTCGCTCCACACCCTTGTCAGAATTTGTTGCTTGTCAGTGTTTTGGATTTTAGTCTTTGTAATAGGTGGATAGCATTATTTCATTGTGTTAATTTTCAATCCCCTATATTATATACGATAATGAGCATATTATCAGTAGAGCAGTCTTATTTTCTATCGGCATGTCTTTTTTGATGAGATATGTTATCTTTTACCTATTTTAAATTTGATTTTTTTATTGTTGAATTTTAAGATTTCTTTGTCTATTCTGGATACCAGTTCTTTATCAAATATGTGTTTTACAAAGGATTTCTATCAGTCTGTCTTTGATTTTATTCTCTTAACAGTGATCTTTGCAGAGTAAAAGTTTTTCATTTTAATAGATTCCAACTTATCAGTTCTTTCTTTCATGGATCATGCTTTTGGAGTTTTATCAAAAAAGTCATCATCAAATCCAAAGTCCCCTAAACCTTCTCCTATGTTATCTTCCAGACATTTTATAATTTTACATTTAGGTCTGTGATCCTGTTTAAAAATATTTGTGCTAAAACATATATAACATTTTTTTTTGAGATTTTAGTCATTGTAAGAGTACTTTTCAGTGTCATTGATTACATTCACAATGTTGTTCAGCCATCACCAGTACTTCCAAAAACACTTTTACTCTCAACATTCCAAACGGAAACTCTGTACTCATTAAGGAATAACTCCCTATTTCCCCTGCTCCCAGTCCTAGACACTCTCTAATCTACTTCACGTCTCTATCTATACTAGATATTTCACATATGTGGAATCATAAAATATTTGTCCTTTTGTGTCTAGCTTATTTCACTTAGCATAATATTTTCAAGGTCCATCAATGTTGTCACATGTATCAGAGTGAACTTCATTCCTTTTTGAAACTGAATAATATCCCATTGCATGTTTATATCACATTATGTTTATCCCTTCATCTAATGGAGACTTGGGTTGCATCCACCAAAAGTTGAATAATGCTTCAATAAACATTTTTATATAAGTTTAAGTTTAAGTGCCTGTTTTCAATTTTTGGGGGTATATACCTAGGAGTGGAATTACTGGTAATTCCATTTTAGCTTTTTGAGGAAGCAACAAACTGTTTTCAGTAATGGCTACACTATTTTAAATTTTCACCAGCAATTTAAGAGTGTTCTAATTTCTCTACATTCTTATTAATATTTGGTATTTTCCATCTCTTGATTATAACCATCCTATTATCTCAGGATGTTGATTCACATTTACCTGTTAGCTAATAACTGTTCAGCATTTTTAATATACATATTGACCATTTGTATATTGTCTTCAGAGACATGTCTATTTAACTCCTTTGTCCATTTTTAATTGGAGTTTAGTTTTTGTACTTTATAAGTTCTTTATATATATCATCAGATATATGACCGGCAAATACTTTCTCTCATTGTATAGGTTGTCTTTTCATTTTCTTGTTAATGTCAAGAAATACACAATTTAATTTTAATAAAGTCAAATTTATATATTTTTATTCTTGTTGTTCCTGGTTATATGTTTTATCTAAGAATTCTTTGCCACATCTAAAGTCATGAAGATTCATTCCAATATTTTCTTCTGAGAGTTTTATGGTATTTAGCTCTCATACTTAGATCACTGATCCATGTTAAGTTGATTTCTATGTATGATGTGAAGTAGCACTCCATCGTCATTTTTTTCCAGGTGAATATCCAATCATCCCACATTCTTTCCTAAAGAGACTATCCTTTCACCCTTGAATGGACTTGGTACATTTGTCAAAAATCAATTGACTAGAGCTGTGTGGGTTTATTTCTGGACTCTCAATTTTTTACTATTGGCCCATATATCTATTGCTTTGCTATTACTACACTGTTTTGATCACTGCAGCTTTGTGGTAAATTTTGAACTGAGGAAGTGTGAGTTTTCTGCTTGTTCTTATTCTTCAATATTCTTTTGGTTATTCAAAGCCCCTTAAATTCCATATGAATTTAAGGGTCAACTTTTTTATTCCTGGAAATCGTTGTTGGAGTTTTAATATAAACTGTGTTGAAGATGCAGAATGCTTTGAATAGTGCTGTCATTTTAATAATACTAAGTATTCTTATCCATGAATATGAATAATTTTTCCATTTATTTAGGGCTTCTTAAATTAGTTTTAGAATTGTTTTGTAGTTTTCAGTATGACTTTCACATCCTTGGTTAAATTTATCTCTAAATATTTTACTCTTTTTGCTGCTATTGTAAATGGGAGTTCTTTCTTATCTTTCTTGTCAATGAGTTCAATGCTAGTGTATAGAAACTCAACTGATTTCCCGATATGAATCTTGTACCCTGCAATTTTTCTGAATTTTTTTATTAGCTCTAGTACCTTTCTTGTGGATTCTTTGGACTTATCTCTGTATAGGATATTTTTCGTCTTCAAATAGAGATAGTTTACTTCTTACTTTCCAATTTGGATACCTTTTATTTCTTTTTCTTGTCTAATTCCTATGACTAGAACTTCTAGTACAATGTTGAATCACTATGGTAAAAGTAGGCATCCTGTACCTGATGTTAGGGGATGACTTTCAGTCTTTCACCATTGAGTATGATGTTAGCTGTGGGCTTTTTATAAATGCTCTTTATCATACTAAGGAAGCTCCCTTCTATTCCTAGTTGTCTGAGTGTTTTTTTTATCATAAGCAGATGTTGGATTTTTTAAATGCTTATTCTGTGTCAATTGTTGCAGAGATAATCATGTGCACTGCCACTCCCCACCATTCATTCTATTAATGTGGTGTCTTACACTGATTGATTTTCTTATGTTGATCTATCCTTACTTTCCTGGGATAAATCATTTGGTCATGGTGTATAATCATTCCTCATGTTTCTTTGAGGATCATTTCACCTATAGTCATAAGGGATACTGGTCTGTAATTTTCTTTCCTTGTGATGTCTTCAATTGCCTTTGGCTTCAGGGTAATAATGGCCTGATAAAATGAATTAGGAATGTCCTGTTTCTTGAAAGCTTTAGTGTTGATTTTTTAATTTTTTCATACATTTCACCAGCAAAGCAATCTGGTCCTAGACTTTTCTTTCTTGGAAGTTTTTGACTACTGATGTAATCTTTTTACTTGTTATAGATCTGTTAAGATTTTCTATTTACTTGAATTGGTTTAGATCATTTTTGTGTGTTTCTAGAAATTTGTTTATTTCATCTAAGTTATCTAATTTGTTGGTATACAATTCTTCATCAAATTTATTAATAATTGGGCTTCCTTGGTGGCGCAGTGGTTGAGAGTCCACCTGCCGATGCAGGGGACATGGGTTTGTGCCCCGGTCCAGGAAGATCCCACATGCCGCAGAGTGGCTGAGCCCGTGAGCCATGGCTGCTGAGCCTGCGCATCCAGAGCCTGTGCTCTGCAACGGGAGAGGCCACAACAGTGAGAGGCCCGCGTACACCAAAAAAAAAATTACTAATAATCTTTTATTATTTCTGTATGGTTGCTAATAATGTTTTCACTTTTCATTTCTGATTGTAGTTGTTTGTGTCTTCACTTTTTGCTTTGTCAGTCCAGCTAAAGGTTTGATCATTTTGTTCACCTTTTCAAAGAATCAACTTCTGGTTTGATTGAGTCTCTCTATTGTTTTTCTATTCATTATTGTATTTATCTACATTCTATGCTTTATTATTTCTTTCCTTCTGCTAGCTTTGAGATTATTTTGCTTTTTTCCCCTACTTCCTGAAGGTTATGGATTTGAGATATTTCTTCTTTTTTGACCTAAGTGTTTATGGCTATAAATTTTCCTTTAAGCACTACCTTTAATTCATAGTTATAATATGTTGTGCTGTAATTTTCATTTGTCTCTAAATGTGCTTTAATGTCCTTGTGATTTCTTTGGCTCACTGGTTGTATAAGAGTACGTTGTTCAATTTCCACGTATTTGTGGATTTTTTTTTTTTTACTTTTCTTTCTATTATTATCTCCAGCTTCATTCCACTGTGATTAGAAAGATACCTGATATGATTTCAATCTTTTAAAATTTATTGAGAGCTGTTTTCTGATCTACCATATGGTCTAACCTGGAGAAGCTTCCATGTGCACTTGAGAAGAAGGTATTTTCTACCTTGGGGTGTTGAGTGTTCTATATTTGTCTATTTTATCTACTTGATTTATACTGTTGTTCACTGTTTCCTTATATATTTTCTGTCTAGCTATTCTATCCATTATCGAAAGTATTTTATTGAAGTGCCCAATTATTACTGTAGAAGTGAATATTTCTCCCTTCAATTCTGTCAATGTTTTCTTCATATACTTGGGACTCTTTTTGTTGGTACATGTATGATTATAAATTTTATGTCTTCTTGATGAATTATTCCTGTATCAGTGTATAATGCCACTTTGTCTCTTGTAACGGATTCTGGCTTAAAATATATTTTGTCTGATATTAATATAGCCACTATTTCTCTCTTTTGGTTATTATTAGCATAAAATAACTTCTTTCATTCTTTCAATTTCTACTTGATTTTGTCTTTAGATTAAAAACGTGTCTCTAGTAGACAGCATATATTTGGACCATTTTTAAAAATCCATTCTGCCAATCTCTGTTTTTTGATTGAAGAAATTTTGTCTATTTATATTAATGTAATTATTGATAAGAAGGAACTTCTGCCATTTTTTTAATGTATTATACTGTTTTTGATTTTCATTTCTTCCATGGCAGTCTTCTTTCATGATCACTTGAATTATTTTTCAGTAAACTGTTTGGTTTCCCTTTTCATATCTTTTTTGTATATATTTAAAAAAAATTTTATGGCATAATGGAGACTGTATGATTATATTTAACACCCTAAATTTACAAAATCTAGTTTGAATTGGTACTGCCTTGACTTCATTAACATACAAAATCTCTGCTGCTAGACAGCTCCACACCATTTTCATGTCTATTGTGTACAGCGGAGTAACTAAAGTCTCAGGTTACTCCACGGAAGACAGTTGGGTCATCTCCAGGCCACAGGTCTTTTCAGACCATAAATTTTCAAAGTCATTGTCTATGATGACTTGTACATGAGTTCAATTATCTAGGTAGAATTTACCCTTATAACTTAGTGGATGATTAGGCTATAACCTCTTTACAGATTTCACTGACTCCAATTGTTATTTTCATTTTAGATAAGAAATCTTAATCAGCTTTCTTTATATTTATGCTTTTATATTTGATTTTCTGTTTGTTTTAACTTTGTTCTGATGAAACAACATTTTTAAGGCTACAATATATTAATTCATGGATCTTAAAATGTCATAAATTTATTAACTAATTTTTCCTGCTATGGTGACAATCAAACCAAATAACTCAGGAAAAACAACATGCTTTGATTAAACGATGTGAATGTTGCCAGGTCTTTACCATGTAGCAAATAAAAAGTTATCTATATAGTACTTCTAGTTGCTTTAAGAAATATCTCCTAAAATCAAGAAGAGGAATGTATCAAAAGTAAAATCTATCTCTTTGGTCTTTGCAAGCAAACTAAATATTAGCATTCAATAGAACTTAAAGTTAGGATAAATATTCAGCATTTACTGCATCCAGCTCATGATGGAACTGTTAAGTATTGCTCCTGTCCATCATTGCTAGAGTAGGTGGCTAGCACTGAACATGTATGTTCCAAGATCAGTTGGCAAGAGCAGGACATTGTCAGTTAAATACATTTTTAGTGGCTTTTCTATCATGATTCAAGTCAAGCATGTCTTTTTTTCTCACTTTTTACATTTTCATGAATTTGAATGACTTGTACATATTGCATTTCTATAAAGAACTTGTATTTCTTTTACCACATTTGATTTTACATATGCTGCACACAGACACACACATACCACCACCACCACCACCTTCAAAACCAGGGAAAAAAAAAAAGAAATCCAAATAATTCTTTTTTATGTTTGAGTTTTTATAATTTGAACTTTTCTATTATTTAATAATTAAATATTTACTACTTACCTATGAAATACTTTAAATAAGTTGTATTCTTGTTCATATTCAAGGGTTTTACTCAAGCCAACTTTGAATAAAATGATTGAATCAAATCTCTTGAATACTTATAATTATAGAACAATAGTATGCTCTATCTCTTTTTGATATAGCTAGTATCTAAATATATTCCTCAAAAAGGGGATTCTTAAGTATACCTGAAAACAATTTCTATTTCATAAATTGAGGAAATGAAAGATATTGAGGAAATGAAAGGTAAGTTTCAACAGTAATCTATTTCATAACTATACTAAGATGTACCTGACTCTAATATATCTAATATAAATATATTAACTCTAAACATCAGCACAAACATCCCAAATGCCATCACCTAAATCAGGCATAGATAATTCTCTGAGCATGATCTATCCCAGTGCAATTTTTTCTCCATCTGTGGAACTGATAAACTAGAACACAAGTTACCTGCTTCCAAAATACAATTGTGGGACAGGCACAGATATCCCTGTTTCTCCCAAAAGGAGAAAATGGAAGGAAGAAAAGAGTAACTGATCTCAAGTGACTTTAAACTCTAGCAGGGGAAATTTCATTAGGTTGCAAGGCCTGCAAATAATCCTCCTTGGCCTGATGTTCTGCCCTTTGGGCTCAAGGGGGATAAGAAGAGCAGGCTGTACAGAGAGCAGATCCCACTGAGGATTTGAAAGAAATCTCAAAACATATATAACCCCAAAAGAAAATTCTGGAGAACTTAAAAAATATCCTTAAAAACATACTGGATACTCTTGAATTGTCTTATCAGGGAAAATGCCAATAAAGCACACAAGGAGTAGAAAGTCTTTCAAACATAGATCTATCCAGTAATTCATACATATGGGCAATTCAGAAACTAGCCTTATATTGTGTCTTATTTTACTTACATGTTTTTGTAAATTAACAGTGCATTTGTAACAGTAAATTTAATATACACATTTAAAATTTTAAGTAAAACGTTTTAGTTTCTTGACTACTTATTCAGTCTAGAATTTTTGAATAAGACTCCTCAAAGAAAGAAAAATAAGTTTTACTATACAACTATAAAAGATCAACATTTCCTAAAATCACGACTTTCTTTAAAATTCATGACAGGGTCTGTTTGAGTCTTTTGTATAACAAAAAATAGTCTTGACCCTCTATTTAAAATCCATTTTTATATATGTACTATTTAAGTGACAAGCAGAGTCCTGTGCCACGAAAAGAAGTTAAGCTACCAAACAATGTGTCAAACAATACTTTCCTTGTAACTTTGTATTTGCAAAACTGCCTGGTTAATGATTTGGAAAAAAAAAAAATCATGTTCCACTGTCCCATTTGAGGCCAGGTGAAATGAAGCAATACTGTCATCCTTCACTGCATATAGGCCCAACAGCATATCAAATTCTTTTGAGATAAACTGCAAACCATCAACTGATCTTTTTTTTCCCCTGGAAAACCTTATTTTGGCAACAATTTCCTGATATCTCCAACTCTTCTCACAGAAGGAAGACAAAATTTTTCACAACAAAATAATTCTGGGAGCATAGATATAATAACACTGTGATTTTATAGCATATGTTTATTTTTATTTGTTTTGTTTATTTTTCTAGTATCTAATGATACCAAGAGCTTCAATTTATTTAGCACTACTGGGTACAAGGACCTAGGCTACATATTTGAATTTCACAATTATAAGGAAAGCAATATCTTCCTTTTTCAGATAAAGAAACTGAAGCTGAGAAAATTAATTTTCAAAGGGCCTACATGCCACTAATGGCAGAGTAAAAATGAAATATTACGTTTCTCTGTCTGCAACATCTATGATCATTCCATTGTAATCCATAGCCTTTGTGACAATAGATAAACATGAAAAGAGACTTTATTTCCATTTCCACCCCCATTTCTTGCCATGAGCAGTATAGAATTGGCCCAACAGTAAAATTCTTTGAGGGGTAAATGGAAGAGCCTTCTTTTGGATCTTTTTGCATAACTGGAAATCTAAAGCCTTTGTCTTTGAGCACAACAAGGTTATTAAAGCAGACATAATAAGTTGCAGTCTTGTGGCTCTCCTGTCCGTGAACATGAAACTAATCCAACTCCCTGAAAAGGCGCTGGTGGGAAGATGAATGAAAAATCTCTTTAAGGACTGAAAGACCTCAATCGTAGACTGATCCAGAACGTTTTTGTACTGGAACAGATGACACCGTGGCTGACTAACTTCACTGTTTCTAAACGTCATGGGCTTCCTTCCAGCTACCATTTGCAACTCCTACTACGTGGATGACCAGGGAAACTGTTCCATTGCCCTGTCCTTCTTGGACATTACACATCTTCCTAAGAGGTTAATGACATACTGTTTTATGCATGTGGGAACATACTGATTCTCTCTGGTCAGCTGGCTGAATCTGGGGTAGAGGACTTAATGCCCAATGGTTAGGTAGAACAATTTACCACATCCATCCCCAAATTAACCCAGGATATGCAGCCTTTTGGTCTCCTCACCTCCCTGAGTTAATTTCTACACTCACACATTCTAACTTTCTTCAACCCCTTGTTAGATTGCCTTTAAATTGGCTTTTTAGGCCATATATGACAAACCCACAGCTAACATAATACTCAACAGTGAAAAGCTGAGACTGTTTTCTCTAAGATCAGGAACAAGACAAGGATGTCCATGCTTGCCACTTTTATTCAACATAAATTTGGAAGTCCTAGTCACGGCAATGAGAAAAGAAAAAGAAATAAAAGGAACACAAATTGGAAAAGAAGAAGTAAAACTGTCACTGTTTGCAGATGACATGATACTATATACAGAAAATCCTAAAGATGTTACCAGAAAACTACTAGGGATAATCAGTGAATTCGTAAAGTTGCAGGATACAAAATTAATACACAGAAATTGCCTGCATTTCTATACACTAACAACAAAACATCAGAAAGAGAAATTAAGGAAGCAACCTCCTTTACCATCTCAACATAAAGAATAAAATATCTAGGAATAAACAGACCTAAGGAGGCAAAAAACCTGTACTCCAAAAACTATAAGATGTTGATGAAAGATATCGAAGATGACACAAATAGATGGAGATATACCATGTTCTTAGACTGGAAAAATCGATATTGTCAAAATGACTATACTACCCAAGGTAATCTACAGATTCAATGCAATTCCTATCAAATTACCAATGACATTTTTTACAGATCTAGGACAAAAATTCTTACAATCTGTACGGAGACACAAAAGACCCAAAATAGCCAAAACAATTTTGAGAAAGAAACACAGAGCTGGAGGAATCAGGCTCCTTGATGTCAGACTATACTATAAAGCTACAGTAATCAAAACAGTATGATACTGGCACAAAGACAGACTTATAGATCAATGGAACAGGATAGAAAGCCCAGAAATAAGCCCATGCTCCTATGGTCAGTTAATCTACAACAAAGGAAGTAAGAATATACAATGGAGAAAAGACAGCCTCTTCAATAAGTGGTGCTGGGAAAAACTGGACAGCTACATGTAAAAGAATGAAATTAGAAAATTGTCTAACAGCATACACAAAAATAAACTGAAATGGATTAAAGGCCTAATAAGACCAGAAACCAAAAAACTCCTAGAGGCAAACATAGGCAGAACCCTCTCGGACATAAATCACAGCAATTTTCTGGATCTGTCTCCTAAAGTAAAGGAAATAAAAGCAAAAATAAACAAATGGAACCTAATAAAACTTATAAGCTTTTCACAGCAAAGAAAACCAGCGAGGAAACAAAAAGACAATCTATTGAATGGGAGAAAATATTTGCAAATGATGTGACCAACAAGGAATTAATCTGCAAAGTAAACAAATAACTCCTGCAGCTCAATATCAAAAAAACAAGCAACCCAGTCAAAAAATGGGTGGAAGATCTAAATAGACATTTCTCCAAAGAAGACATACAGATGGCCAAAAAGCACATTAAAAGATGCTCAACATTGCTAATTATTAGAGAAATGCAAATCAAAACTACAATGAGGTATCACTTCACACCAGTCAGAATGGCTATCATCAAGAAGTCTACAAAAGATAAATGCTGGAGAGAGTGTGGCAAAAGGGGAACCCTCCTACACTGTTGGTGGGAATGTAAATTGGTGCAGCCTATGGAGAAAAGTATGGAGTTTCCTTTAAAAACTAAAAAGAGAGCTAACATATGATCCAGGATTCCCACTTCTGAGCATATATCTGGAGAAAACCATAATTTGAAAAGATACATGCACTCCAATGTTCATTGCAGCACTATTGACCAGAGCCAAAACATGGAAATATCCTAAATGTCCATCAACAGATGAATGGATTAGGGAGATGTGGTACATATAAATATATACAATGGAGTATTACTCAGCCATAGAAAAGAACCATATAATGTCATGTGCAGCAACACGGATTGACCTTGAGATTGTCATACTGAGTGAAGTCAGACAGAGAAAGGTAATATAATATGATACCACTTATACGTGGAATCTAAAAAAATGATACAAATGAACTTTTTTACAAAACAGAAACAGACTTATAGACTTAGAAAACAAACTTATGGTTACCAAAGGGGAAAGGTGGGGGAGAGGGATAAATTAGGAGCTTGGGATTAACATATACACACTACTATATATAAAATAGATAATCAACAAGGACCTACTATATAGGATAGGGAACTCTACTCAATACTCTGTAATAAATTATAGGGGAAAAGTATCTGAAAAATAATAGATATATGTATATGTGAAACTAAATCACTTTGCTGGACACCTGAAACTAACACAACACTGTAAATCAACTATACTCCAATATAAAATAAATTTTTTTTTTAAATTCAGGAAAAATATATAATTAAAAAATGTTTTTGAAACAATTGAAAATAAATAAATAAATAGGCTTTTTAAAATTAGTCATTTCTCATTGTTTTGTGGCTTGCCCCATGTATGAAACAAATCTAATATGCTAGTTTTACATAAAAGATAGACATAGAACAAGGAAAAGAGCCTGTTGGAAATATAGTTGACTGGTCAAATTTTATAAAGAAATATTCAGTATAATAAAATTTTGACAACAAAGGGGGGTTTTGTTGGGTTTTTTGTTTTTATTTTTTGATTTCTTTGTGTGTGTGTGTGTGTGTGTGTGCATTTTAACTATATGCAAGAATAGTATTTATTTCACTGGGTTATTTGAAATTTAAATGATACAATTTTTAAAAATCCCCATATTTAAAATAAGACACTAAAATAGATATCATCATTATATACAGATTATGTTAATAACTATGTCAGTATTATGGAAGTTAAAACCACATATAGATATTCTTTTGGCAAGAAATAAGTCTTCACGTAGATAATGACAGCCTCTCAAGAAACTCATTAATCTATTCCATAACTTTTATTTTGGTTTACAGAAATCAGTAGCAACATCTGTAAAGCTTTTCAACATGTACTTATGTTTTCCAGATCAAGATATTTCATTCTTAAAGTTCTTGTCTTCAACTTCCATTTTATGAATCTATTGGCAGCAAAACAACTTGGAGATCTGCCGATTGCATTATCATCTGTTCTGTGGAAATATTTCCTATTTTACATTATTTTACATCAAATCATTCAGTCAGTTGCTGCCAAACACAGCAGTTACCTCATTCCAATCAAGGGAGGTAGTTTCTCTTATTCCAGTGACCAAGCACATATGCTTTATTCAAATCTGCTATTATTGAAACAGTTGGAGGGATAAAAAAAAAACTATCAAAATTTTTCTGACTTTAAAAATAACACAATAGCCTGGTTGAAAAATTTAGAAAATCATACATGTACAAAATAAATAATCTGTAATCATGATAGCCAGTTTTCACATTTTTATGTATTTCTTCCTGGGTATATTTTCATGCACACTTAAACAATTTTTTTCTGTCATCAAACTCTAACTATGGTAATTCAAAATGGTTTACTAAGTATAAGTCTAACTTTTTAAAGAATAGGTGTATTTTTAAGGATGATTATCCATCTCCACTGAAAAGAAATGGTTTCATAGGCTACTGAAAGAATAAAAAAGTAAAATATGACAAATTTGGCAACATTTTTAATGTTCAATTTTGAATCTTCAAGCTGTTGATTATTGAGAAACTTCACCCAAATAACTTAGAGTATCTATAAATGGAGAAGTGAGCCAACATAAATAGTGAAAGTATACGAAAATAAAAGCATTCTATATAATATAGTTGGTAGAATTATGAGCTCGTAAAGCTGAGCTGCAAATTTCAGTTCCACCTGTCACTTGCTTAATTATCATGGCTAAACTGCTTTGCTTCTTTGAGCATCCGTTTCCCTACTGTGAAACAGGTGCAATAATAGTATCTAACTAAATGGAATTTTATAAGGCTTGTGAGATAATCTATGCATATACTCAGTAAATGTTAATTTTGTTATTATTATTATTATATTTGGATGCTATAGGATGATTTACTTATTTAAAATAAATAAACTGAACAGTTTTTCTGTAGGCTACAAGTTCAAATTAACTAGAAAGTTTGAAGCTAAAAAAACTGAAACAAAAATACAGAACAAATAAACAAAAAAACCCTGCCATTAGCCATGATATAGATTTATTGTTTAATATTTTTCATATTTTCAGGTGGGGACTTTTATTTCCATATAATATGAATTTCATTTGCTTCATATTTTATGTCAAATCAGCAAGTTAAATGTGTTGAGTATTATGTGCTCAGAAAGTATTTGCATGTTATTAAATGTTTTGAAACAGCTGTATGTTTTGAAATACTTGAGTGTGCCCCAGCTATTTCTCAACATAGAAATATTTTGTTCGATATACTGAATATAATAAATTTTAAAACAAAAGAATCAAACTCTTTGGAGCATCACAATTTTATATGCGATCTTAAATTTTCATCTTGAAGAAAATATTTTAAATATTCTCAGATCAGTTGTCATATATATTTGCAAAAAAAAAAGAATTTTTTCTTCATGGAAATAATCCTCTATTTTATTGAGAAATAATTACATTCATCAGAATATATCAGGATGTTTTAAATGTTGTAATTAACCTACTTTTGGCACCATACAAAAATAAAGGGTTCCTGAAGACCACCTGGTAGTAAAAGCTACCAAGTGTTTTATTTAACATTAAAAAGCCAACAAATTTGGCTTAGGTGTCAGCCAATATACAAAGCAACCCAGAAATTTTATCAGTTGTTTCAAAGGTTCCTTCTAGAATCAGAGATCTTAAAAATACCATTATGATAAACTAAGGAGGAAGCCCTGAGGAATAGAAGTGGGGCTGCAACATTATTTAGGTTCCAGAATCTCTACCAAGTTGACCTTCTGAAGCTCTGTTTGTTCAGTCTACCACTATAGTTGGAGTTATCATCACCTTATCTACAGAGAAGCTGAAAATTAATCCTGTTCTTTAGGTATCTCCTAAGACTACACTAATGTGGGGGGAAACAACCTCTTCTGAAATGAAAAACTTCATCTATACAACGAGAAGATCTCGAATTTCAAGCAACTTTATGTATACCATAAAAATGAATACTAGATAAGACCAAAAGATAAATGCAGTTCTTTTCTAGGCATATGCAGTTTCAAAACCAACACACACACACACACACACACACACACACACACACACACATCCCAAAGCAAAACAAAATAACAAAAATCTCTGCCTTAAAGTGATTGGAGAGTTGAGTTATACCTAAAACAAAATTGGTTATTTTAGTTCCAGAGTTGTAAGCAAGGTCATATAGGTGACAAGAGACAATTTAGGTGACAACAACAATAAAAACAACAAAGTGATTCTGTTTTCAAATAAACAGGAAAACTTAAATGTATTAGATTTTTTTAAAAAATTATATCATCAGAACAAGGTATTTTTTAATAATGTTTATTTGATATAGACTGAAACTAGTTTGGCATAATATTCTTGTTTCTTTTATTCTATTTCCAAAATTAGAAACATCATCAATCACCTTGTCAGTTTCCTTTCTATAAATGAAACAGTCATCATTGTACTTATTCTCTGTTTTGTCAATTTTAATGATATCCATCTTAAATCTACTTTAAACTAAAAATGAATAAATTTCCTATTAGCTCTTTATAGGATCTCTTTGACCACTACACTGCTTCAAATAGAATGTAATTTACTGTGGCTCTGCTGAACAATTCAATCCAATAGATTCATGAATATGTCAGTTATTTAGTGCTTGCTTAGAAGGTAGAAAATTCATGTGTGTGTGTGTGTGTGTGTGTGTGTGTGTGTGTTTATATATTGGTTTGCAAACTTGAAGTCCATGTCTTATTACATTTTTCAGATAATCCCATTTCTATTCACATAACACAGTTCTAGTTTCAAAATTTGGTCATTTATTTTGGTTGTATATGATCAAATCACATGCTTCTGAAGGGAAATTATTCATCTGCTTCAATTTGTTTTCTTTTCATGATACAAAATGAAGTATCAGATTGATTATTATGGTCAGCATTATAGCTGCAGTATGAATCCCAGGCCTGTCCAATCAACAGCTGCTTTCATAACTCAGCAAAATGTGATGATATTATTATTGTTATTATTATTAATGGATGTGCAGATCTCTTTGCTAAGTATGGTGTATTTTCAGCAGAATATGTTATTGGTTCATTTATTTCTCTTAGTTTGCAACTTGTTTTCTCCTCATATCTGTTTCCTATTTTTGCTTACATCTTATTTACTATATTATCTCTGGGCACTGCATTTTTAAAAAGTCTATCAATTATTTTCTAGTGAAAATACTGGATAAGTGAGTTTCTATTTGTATTTCAAAAGGAACAAAATATAAGATACAAACCCATTTCATATGGATGTTTAATTTCTTTTTCATTTATTAAAAGGACCTCTTTTCCTAATATCTCAAAAAGCTTTGGTGCTTGATAGTAAAAACTACATGCTTTACTTTTAGAGTAGACACTGTCATTTCTTACCCTCATGAAAGTCTAAGAAAAACAAAAGATCATGTCTTCTTTTAATTTTAGAGTCAAAATAAAATTGATATCCTGATTGAAAACAAATTAAGACAATGAGACAAACTATGGTTGGTTTTCAAGCCACATTTTAATTTATCTAGACTTTAATATTATTGAAAATGATTTTGAGGTACTTGTGTTATTTTTATAAGTTAAAGACATGAACTAAATTGAGGTTTCAAACTCTACTACTGTAGTCTAAGATAGGAGAACAAACACAAGCCAGCTTTATACAGCTTACCCTCACTCACAGCACAAAATCCAGTGTCCTAAATATGGTAGATGCTTCAGTAATAAACTTTAAATTTAATAGATTACAACTTCATCATAGCATTAAACTACCAAATTAAAAGATGCCTCCCTGGAAGATTGTAGTTGAAAGGAACATATTTATATTAATATTTCAGAAAGCTAATTATTGTATTTATTTTTCATCCCCACATGCAAATCACACTAAAGAAATAGTTTAATGTCTCTGCTGTTCCCTTAGTGTTTTGTAAATCTTTACTAATTTTAAGAGTTACATAATCAAGTAGTCATAATAGTCTCTGATATAAATATTATTCTGACAAATGTGAAAAAATATCTAAACAATAATATGTAAAGGATTTTTTATGTTCAAGTGAAGAGCACCTTCTTAGGGAGAAAAACAAGACACCAATTCCTTACTAGCTAAGAAGCAATATATGCGATTAGAGAGGAAATAAATTAGCCTGGGAGTCAAAAGTCTGGGTTCTGGGAATCTGTAACAACTTAGGAATGCATTTAAGAGCTGTAGATAATATATCCTAAGCTATGAAATGATTAGATTATGATTGCCTAAACTCAGTCAAAGTCTCAATATCTACAGGTCTAAACACAAGACAGGTGAGACTGTTTTGACAAGTGCCTAACCCCATGAGAAGAGAGCTAATAATTGACCTGTTTACAAAGTGTCTGACATGTGGTAAGTACTCAACGAGCAAATAAGTCCACTGAATATGAGTTAGCAACCGAATATGACTGCAAAAGAAAGTTTAATAGTACTGAGATGATATAAAACTACATCATAAGAGAGGATTCTTCTACTCTGCATTCTCCATTCTCCTATAACCGTGTGTCCATTTGGACTGATGCCCTTTAAAAGGATCTAGGGAAAATAGATACCAAAGGTGGCAATCAGACAAATCCGAGTTTGTTTCAAACCACACATTTTAATTATTTGTTTTTATGTTATTGGAGATCAAAGTGATGACAGACAGAACATATATCTCATTTAACATTTAGAGATAAAATTTAGAATTGCATGCACGTGGGTTAAAACTCACCAGCTATGTCATCATGGGCCAGAAGAAAAGTTATCAACAAGCTTGTTGGTCGATTATTTATGCTTAATAAGTAAATCCCCTATCTCTAAAATGAAAATATAATACCTATTTCATAGATATATTTTAATAATTAATGATGTAAAACATAAATGCTTAGCACTATATCTACCAGATAGAAGGTTCTCAATAAATGCACATTTCAGTCACGCTTTAATTACTTTCTTAAAACACATGAGACTTTTGATACAGAGGACAATTGTGAAGCATAAATTAATCTATTTGATTCTAGAAATTCCTATCAAAGAATAGGAAACATCATGTATTTGGTTAAAGTTAAGTTATGCATTATTTCAATTCTTCCTCATCTTTTGTCTTAACCTTTTATCTATCAATATTGTAATCTAGGAATAGGATTCTAATACATTTTCTGTCTCAGCCCACAATGTAATCTATTCAACTAATCTGAATTTTTCATAGATTTCAAATTGTCCTGCCATTTCCCACCTCTCTTCTTTCATGCCTGCTTTTTGTCCTGATGAGATTGCACCATCACTGCCAGACTTCCAAGTTTGCATTTGCCACTTAAAACTAAGTTCTAATACCACCTCTTTATTGACTCTTGACTTCACTAAGAGAGCTGGTAATTGTGAACTAAACATCCCTCTTGATCACAAATTTAAAATATCTATTTTAGCAATTATTGCCTCCTAATTACTTACTTTCTTATCTATTTCTCTTACTAAGCTGAGAGATTATTAACAAAATTGCTGAACATTACTTCTTATAACAATGAATTTTTCAGCAAGGTTGACACAGTCAAAACTATTTATTGGAGATATTAAAAAAATGAATGAATGATAGTTTATTAGCATTTGGTTTTATTGCTTTCTCATATAAATAGCTACATATTGATGACAACATTTATATTCAAAACACTCTTATTTGACAACTTCCACACACACACACACACAAAGTTAAAATGACATTACATACCAGGCAACCTTGAGCTTTGGAATAGAATAGTCAGTAATGGTTTTTAAGGGTTTGGTTTACCCACTGAGGTGTCCTAATATTTGCTTAACTTACATGAGTAATTGCAGATATTTAGTTGGCACAAAAGCCGCTGTCACTACATATTAGGAAACTATGTATAGATGAGACAATATTAACATGTAGAACCATGGATTTTTGCTAAGGTGATAGATAAAACTGATCATTGATCTGACAGGGGATTTAATAAGGTAAAACTTCGTGATCAAGTTATTATTTGCATAGACTAGATGCATTCCAACTTGGATGTGCATATTTTGTAAAATAGAATACATATTACTTACTAAAGCAGAACAAATATAGAATATGTAACGAAATGTTTTTGAGACTATATTTCAGGTTAAAATTAACTCTAAAATTTATTTGATTTTCTTAGTTCACAAAAATGTATAGCTGCATAAATCCTAATTTAGATAATAATTTTTAGAATATTAAGGCATGGAACTCTGAAGATAATATATTAACAATGTTTTTAATGTAAAGCATTCTATTTTTATGATAGATAAATAAATGATAGATGTATGGATTCATTCTCTTCTTGTCCTATAATAATAAGTTATCTTGAGGAAGCTAGACTTTTGTAATTCAAGTTTACAGTCTATACCTTAAACTGAAAAGCCACTGTGGAAATTAAGTAGTTTCAAATAATATTACAAATAATAATTTATAAGTTGAAAAATATTAATGTGTGAAGATAACGCAAAACATTGTTGAGAAAGCAGCTTGTCCTACTTTTCAAATGTTGCTTTAAATCTTTAATTTTGGAATGTTTCAATTAACAATGGGAACACAGATAGTTCAATGTCTTTTTAGCTAAATGATGATACATCATACTTGGTTTAGTTGTAGCGATAATAGTCAACCTTTTGGTAATGAGTACTGTATATCTTGGGATGAGTACGGTATACATATCTTGTTTGTTAATAACATGACAATTAGTTCATATAAAGTTTGATAAATTAAGATATTCTATATTTATTCAAACAATATAAAAAGCCACATGGTATCGTTCATAGTATATTAAAATTTTGAAAAAATATTTCCATATTTTAATATAAATCTCCCTCGGAGCATGGTCTTAGAACACGCAGATCTTACAGGTTGTTTAGGTATCCTCATCTCTAGCACGGCTATGTGAATATAGCCCTTTAAAGAGCAGCCCGTGCTCTTTGTAGACCTTCCTTGTTCACTTTATTGGAACTAATCTCACCTATATTTGCTGCAACCTTTACAGAGAAAAGTCTGAAAAATTAATAAAATAAAAAAATCCTTACTGAAAATGTTATTGAATCAGGAGACCTCTTCAGTGGAAGGAGAGAGAAAAATATGAAGAATAAAATGAAAAACTGCTATTGAAAAATACCTTAAGTAATATTTCAGTAGGAAAATTCAATAAACCATAATGTTTTGACTAAAACTTCAGGTTGCAAATAGTCTTGATATTCTGAGATAATGTGTCCTTGTTTAGGATCAAATTGAAGGATTACTTTGCTGTAGGGTTCAAAGATGCCGCAGAGCACAGCATTTTTGGCAGAAGGAAATGAATAATTTTCTTTTAGACTCAGGATTTAAACTTTTGTTTTTCCCTTCCTACAAGGCCTTTGTAAAATATGCATAGTATCTTAAGTGATTACTTTATATACATTTATTATGTATGCATAATTCTTAGAAATTGGAATTTTCCTTTGTACTTCAATGCATTTAAATACAAAAATATACACTAAAATGCATAGAGCATGAAATGATTTTCTATATTTAGAGTGTTGGTAACATTCCATTGTTCAATATAATAAAAGTCTTTTCTATCAGAAAAAGGGAATATTAAAGCAATTATTGTTTGACACTCAAGTATGAACTGACTGTTGCAGTTAGTGTCAGGAGTTTAAGAAAATCAATACACTAAACCTTTAATTTTTTAACACCGACTTTCATAGTGACCCATATACTCCTCCTTGTTCTTTTCCCCTCCTCCTCTTTCCTCTCCCTCCTCCTCCTACTCCTTTCTTATCAACTTAATCTAGATGCAATTTGCATATGAAATAATGAATTTTAATATTTAATAGTACAGTTTAGTACAGTTTACAAAGTGAATACATCTGTGTAACTGACACCAAAATCTAGATATAAAATACTTTCATTAGCCCCCGAAGTTCCCTCATGTCCTTTTGGTGCCATATCCACAAAATTGGTCCAATAGATTTATTTGCATATTTTAGAATTTTATAGGGATGAAATCATATAGTGTGCACAATTTTGTGACTTTCACTTAATACAATGGTTTTGAAATTTATCCATGGTTTAGTGTGTATTATTCTTATTGCTAAGTAATATTTCATTAAATGGATATACCTCAGTGTGTATCTATCCACTTGTTGATGGACATTTGGGTTGTTCCTTTTTGCATTTTTTGAAAAAGCTCCTAAGAACTTGTGAGTGGATAAGAAACTGCCACACTGTCTTACAAAAGTGGTGTTATCATAGTACATTTCCTATAGCAGTGGATATGTGTTCTGATTTCTCCCCTCATCCTTGTAAAATTTGGTGTTTTCACCATTCCATTTAACCATTCTAGTTGATATATAATAGTATCACATTGTGGTTTGAATTTAAGTTTCCTGATAATTAATTATATGGAGTTTCCTTTCATGTGTTTATTTGCCATTCATATATCTTATACATGTTTTTTTGTGAACTATTTTAGTCTACTTTAACTATTTTTAATTGAGTTGTTACCTTATTATTATTTCCTCAATATATTCACATACTTAGGAGGAATGCTGAATTTACAACTAGAATAGTTCATTTGTCTACTCATAATTTCAGTTCAATTAGAATGGGCCTCAAGTGTTTTGATGATCTGTTACAGGTGGAAACATATTGACAGTTTCCACCACTTTTGAAAAGCTGACCCTTTATCATTATGAAATGCTCCCTGTCATGAGTTGAATTGTGTACTTCCAAGAAGATATATTGAAGTTGTAATTCCCAGAACCTCAGAATGTACCCTTATTTGGAAACAGGGTCTTTACAGGAGTTATCACATTAAAAGGAGGTAATTAGGGCAGGTCTTAATCCAACAGGACTAATCATCCTTACAAAAAGGTGAAATTTGTACATAGAAAGAGACACATACAGAGGAAGATGATATGGAGGCATTGAGAGAATGTCATTTGAAGACGAGCATTATGCTATCACAAGTCAAGGGGTGCCAAAAATTGGCAGCGAACTGCCAGAAACTAGGAGAGAGTCATGGAACACATTTTCCCTCACATCCCTCCAAAGGAACCAATTCTGCTGAAACCTGGATTTCAGACTTCTAGATTCCCAAACTGTGAAACAACAGATGTCTGTTGGGCTTCCCTGGTGATGCAGTGGTTCAGAGTCCACCTGCCGATGCAGGCGACACGGGTTCGTGCCCCGGTCCGGGAAGATCCCACATGCCGCGGAGTGGCTGGGCCCGTGAGCCATGGCTGCTGAGCCTGCGTGTCCAGAGCCTGTGCTCCGCAACGGGAGAGCCCACAACAGTGAGAGGCCCACGTACCGCAAAAAGAAAAAAAAAAAAATAGATGTCTGTTGTTTAAGCCATCTAGTGTGCGGTATTTTGTTAGGAACTCTTAGGAAACTAACAAACCTTCTATATATCTGGCAGCATTCTTTGTTCTGAATTCTCTTTTGTCTTATATTAATATAATAACTCTAGTGTGAGATTATTTTTGCATAGAATATCTTTGCCCATCCGTTTACTTTAAGATCTGTTTCCCTATATTTATTTATTTTTCTTATGGATAACATAGAGATATGTTTTACTTATTTGAGCAGACTGCAATTTTCTGCCTTTGAGTGTTGAAATAATTTACATTTAATACAATTTCGATATGGTTTCAGTTAAGCCTGCCACATTGCTTTTTTGTTTTCTATTTGTCCCATCCTTTGTCTCTCTTTTTCATTTCTTTTCATATCTTATTTTGGACTAATTTTATTTGTATTTCACTTTATCTCCATTATTTGATTATTAACTCACTCAATTTTGACTACGGTCATGTATATACATTTTTTTATTTATCACACCCAATCTTCATACAATATTATAGCACCCTGTATAGAATGCAATGAATGTAAAACTTATCATGTCCTGGACTCCTTTTATCCTCTGTTCTCCAACCACACTGAACTTGTTGAGTCCCTTTAATGTACAGGGCTTCTTCCCACATAAGTGCATTCATGTGTGTTGTACTCTTTGCCTGCATACATCTCTCCTGCACACATATATAGTTAACGCTTGAATTAATTTATGTTTACTGATACTGTTACCCAGAATATTTCAGTTAGAGGTGATGATGATACATGTGTATTTGTTGTTGTTATTGTTTTTTTCATTCCTTGGAATTATATTAACATGCCAAAAGAAAAACCAATAACTGTTTTATTGAAGGACATATCTAAACTTTTCTTCTTTCTACTGAATAAGAACATGTTTTTAAATATTAGAGTGGATTTAACTAACCCACCAAAATTTTGAGAGCAATTTAAATTAATAGCTCTTAGATAGGATCCCTGTAAATATCTATCAACTATATTCCAAGAATGTGTGTGTGTGTGTGTGTGTGTGTGTGTTTCAGGTAGCCTCTAAATTACATTTATTCCCAACCTAGGTGACCACATCCTGGAGTATCTATGTTTTTTTTCTTTTCATTTTCATAAAGACTGTGTAAGCGAGTGGTTTCTTCTTCATGACCTACCATTTCTTTTCCTGAGGTAAAGGTTTAAGAGAAGAGGAAAAAATACCTAAAGAAACTCTATTTTCCAAAGTATATTATTTTCCTTTAATTTTCATAAATACTGGACCATAAGAAACTGATACATACTGAGGATATTTAGTATTTTACTATGTGATTGGAATTTTGTGATATATAATTATTGCTCTTAATTGTTTATAATGGATAAATGTGTGACGTATTCTAACATGTGCCAAAAATGTTTCTCTATATAAATATCTTTAAAACATTGAATTTTTAAATTAAAAAAAGGAGTTTGACAGAGACTCCTACTAATCTTTCATCCTTCATTCTTCCCTGCACTTGCTCATTTTACAATACAACCCCCTTCAAAATTAATTAGGTTACATGGACACCAAAATTGAGACTACATTTCACTAGCAGGTAAATAAGGCCAAATGACTAATTTATGGCCAATGGATTGTGAAAGGATTTGAAGAATGTAATTTCTCAATCATGCCCTTAAAATGATTTGATGTCTGCTTCTTTCACTTTCTTTATGCTTCCCATGGGCTGGAATACAGCAATAGAATGTCAAAATTTATGGTGCAAAGGAAAACTATAACTTAGTGGCTGCCAGTACAAAAATATACGGGCCCATGGATGATGTCGTGGAACTAAGCCACCAACCTCCCTGAGCTCCTGATCTTCATCTAGTTCATTACATAAGAGAGCAAGATTTGTGATTTCACCATGTAATGGTGGTTACCTTTATTACTACAGATGTGCCTATTCTATTACTTATCTCATATTCGACTTTTCATTTGTAAAAAGCTGGAAATCAAAATGCCAACTACTCAATATTTCAAACACCAGATGAACATATCTTTCATACAGACAAATCACTTCTTTTCATTCCTTAGTTTGCTATTTTAGTATATATTTTGTCAAACCCTTCTTGCTGCAACTGCTAAAAAGTATAGGTAAAACATAATAGTATAGTTCAGTATTCATTTTTACATTAAAATAATTATTATAGTAAATATTTTACTCTTCTGAGATTTTTTTCTTAGTGAGAAGTGAGGTGTACTTTTTGTTATTTTTGTCATTTTATTTCTGTACTTCTGACTATAATTATAAACTAAAACTGTCAGGATGAATTATGAATTAGATTTGGTTGCTCCAAAAGCTATTTTTTAAAAAGAAAAGTTAAATAATTGTACTTTATTTGTGGGCAGAGAATTTATAATTTAATTTAATTTATACATTTAAGAGTCACCACCAATATGATTTAAGCATTTTGCAAGTATATTTTATTACAAATATAAATTTATATTTTGTTTTGTCAAAAGATAAAATTACATATAGTCATACACATATCTAAATTTTTCCTCTGTATATATTGATCAATGTTAACATTTTATAAAAATAAAAGTTTAAAATATGATATATTTTCCATTTAAGCACACTGCTCTTAAAAATATGTCATAGAGTTGAAGGAACCTGAGATTTGTAAGTAGTCCCAGTGTATTGTTTTCTATTATTTTGTCAATCAGTAAAAACTTTTATTGTAAAATGGTAATATCATGATATAAATTTATTTGTGAAATAAAGTACCTATTTCATTATCTCTTTTACCTTTCCTTTCTTGCCACGGTCATATAGCATGCCTCTGAAGACAGCTACATCCACAGAAGCTGTTCAAGTAATTTAATGCTGGTTTTATCAGCCCCTACCTCACATATTTTCACAAGGATTAATAAAAGCATGCTCATTCCTCAAAGGGTGATAAAATCTGAGTCTCTTATAATGATTTATATTTTCATGGAGAACACAAACGTAGCTTTAGAAAAACATAGCGATCAATGTAGAAGTTGGTTTTTAATAAGATAATAAGTATAAATGTCACCAGTTCATCTGGCTTGATTGAGCAACTGCATAAAACACACCTAGCCATTTTTCTTTTCATGTTTATTCAGTTAAAAAATATTGTCTGCATGTTTTATCAACTGGGAAACTAAATGACCATATAAAGCATGGAAGTTGCAGTCCTTCTATTGTCCTCAATAATGTGGAGTTTCCTTGTATTTTTTTCTAATATTCATATAAATAAACTTTTCAAGTTAAAAATTGAATTAATTAACGTGAAAACATTTAATAAGCTGTAAAGCATGTAATACATAATTTTGTGATGACTGATACAAATTATCTCCCTTCTAATTTCTGTACATTATACTGCAGCTCTATAATGTATAACTGAAATATTAAACATGGAGTATAATACATATTTTCCCAAGCTACTCAAACTTAAGAGATATAAAGTTCTAATAAAGGTAAAAATACTATTTTTAACTCAACCTTCTCCAGTGTAGTTTTAGAAATCTAATTCCCACCTCAAGTTCTTTTCATGTTGCTAACAAAATCCTTTCTGTCTCTTAAAAAGAGAGTTTATTTTATTAGGTCTATCAGTTTTATTAAAATGAATTTACAGGCAGTCTTTTCTGTATGTAATTCAGACATCTTGCATGTATTTACATTTTTTATGTGTTGAAATCTCAGAACCCCATTCCAAAACACTAATACATGAAAAATTGACTCTGACATTTTCTTGAATGTACACAAAAATAAGCAGAGCCAAATTCTTAATTTTCCACCTTAGTAAATAAGGCTTTTCTCACAGTCTAACAAGTCTCAGTAAATAGCAACTTATTTCTTCTCTGTTACCCCCAAAAGAAACAACAACTAACACAAATCCCACAAAGTTGGACTCATTCTTGTTTCCTCTCTATGTTTCATTCAAAGGATCAACAACTACTCCTACCCGCACCTCTTTCAAAATATCTCCTCTGACTCATTTCCACTTTGCAATGTCTACACTGGAATAGTTACTGCAAGAGTTTTCTGACAGGTCTCTCCTTTTCCAACTTTGCCCCACCAGTTTCTCTTTAATGTGGAAGCAAGGATAGATCTTTGTCTAAATGTTGAAAGACATCACTCCTGATCAAAACATACAGTAGTCTGAGCCTCTACAATGGCTTTGCATCTCTTTCAGAGTAAAACCTAAAGTTCCTAAAAGCCTTAAAAATCTAGGCTTTTCATTACTCCAGGGACTTTCCTTTCCCTCTCACAGCAAACATGCCTTCACCCGAGGGCCTTAGCATTTTGCTCTTTTTAGAATTCTTTTCCTCTAAAGATCTTTATAACTCATGCCTCAACTTTCTTCAGGTCCTGCTCAAATATAAGCTTTCCAGATAATTTTCTCATAAAACTCATAAGCAATATTCCACTCCTTATATCCCCTTATCCTACTTTACCTATTTTCATAGCACATCTCGTCACCTCATTTTATACAGATATAATACATATGATTTAATATTATATAATTATATATTACCATTTGTCTCCCAGATACCAGAATGCAATCTTTACAAGAATTAGGACTTTGTTCACATAGATTTTATTTCTTATGAATTCCTAGAGCCTTGAATGCTGCTTAGGACAAACAGGAATTTGATAAACATCAGTTGAATATATTAACTACAGAAAAATAGTCTTTACTTGAACCGTCTTCAAAATTATCACCTTATCTCTCTTCTGAGGATGTATATACAGCACACTTTTGAGAATAGGTACATGTGTGACTGAGTCAAAATTAACACAGTAGCTAAAACCTGTATCTCTCCTCTTTTAAACATATTTCTACTTTCCATTTGCTTCCTCTATTCCTGTGACTCCCAGTAACTCATTAACTTACAATTGCAGTTCAAAAAAAAATCCTCTTCAACACACATCAACTGCTGTTGCCAAGATTGCAAATATTTCATTCTTGCTAAATTCAATAAATATTTCAGTTCTTACTTGACTTGCTGGTGACATTCAATGCTATTAACCACAACATTCACATAACACCAAACTCTCTTTTTCCCCCTTCTGCCCTTTTTTGGCTTATACTTGTCAGTACCCTTTGAAAGTTCTCCTTCTGTTCTCTGGCTTTATATTTTATTCTGAAGTAGATAATGCGCTGTATATTTATATTTCAAAATAGATTTTTGAATAGTTTGAATGTTGAAGAAAAAAAGTAGCATGTATTTTTCTTTGAATCACTATTTGCTATAGAAGAGAATATTATTTATAAATGTCAAATACTATTTTATTAGAAAATATGAAGAATGTAATATTTTTGAAGAACCTTTAACTGTATATATATATATATAAACACATATATATATATATATTGCTATAACTGGAAGAATGTATAGAATCTAATCAGAAGTATTGGGTTGGCCAAAAAGTGCCTTTGGTTTTTAAGTAAAAATAAAGGACACGTTTTTCATTTTCACCAAGAACTTTATTGAACAACATATTCACCCTTTTGTTCCATGACCTTTTGCCATTTTTCAGGCAACTTCATAATTCTATCTTCCCAAAACTTTTAATCTTTTTGAGCAAAGAACTGTTCTAGGTGCCTTTTACAGTCCTCCAGGGAATTGAAATTTTTTTCCATTAAGAGAATTTTGTAAAGACCGAAATCAATGGAAATCCAAAGGTGTAATGTCTGGTGAATACAGTGGATGAATCAGAACTTCCCAGCCTAGTTGTAAGTTATATGCAGTCCTGCGTTATCCTGATGGAAGATTAATGTGTTTTCTGTTGACATATTCCAGATGCTTTTCATCAAGTGCTGCTTTCAGTTGGTCTAATTGGAGCAGTACTTGTTGGAATTGTTTGGTTTTCCAGAAAGAGCTCATAATAGAGGACTCCCTTCCAATCCCACCATATACACAACATCACCTGCTTTGGATGAAGACCAGCCTTTGGTGTGGTTGGTGGTGGCTCATTTCACTTGCCCCACGATCTATTCCATTCCACATTATTGTACAGTATTCACTTTTCATCACCCATCACAATTTGTTTTAAAAATGGAATGTTTTCAGTGCGTTTCAGTAGAGAATCACACGTGGAAATATGGTCAAGAAGGTTTTCTTCGCTTAACTTATGTGGAACCCAAACATCAAAAAGATTCACATTGCCAAGCTGGTGCAAATGATTTTCAATGCTTGATTTGGATATTTTGAGTGTGTTGGCTATCTCCTGCGTGGTATAATGTTGGCTGTTCTCAATGAAGGTCTCGATTTGATTGCTATCAACTTCAACTGGTCTACCTGACCATGGAGCATTGTCCAGAGAGAAATTTCCAGCACGAAACTTCGCAAACCACTTTTGACACGTTCAATCAGTCACAACACCTTCTCCATACACCTCACAAATCTGTTTTTTGCGTTTCAGTTGCGTTTTTACCTTTCTTGAAACAATAAAGAATAGGCTGAAAATGTTGCTTTTTTTCTTCTATCTTCAATATTAAGATGGCTACAAAAATCATCACCAATTCTGATAAGTCTTTTTTCAAATGCATGCTGATATGACAGCTACCACATACAATCTAACGAAATTGTTTTGAATGAAGTTAAAGACAATTAAGTGCTACTAGAGCCATCTTACAGAAAAAAACAAACGAACCTTTTGGCCAACCCAATACATAACAGTATTATTTACCAAAATAACAACATAATTTCATATGAAAACTGTCAGTGGTTAAAAATAATGTTAAATCTAACATAAGGATGTTGGTTTAATGAAATCAAATGTAAGTTCCATAATCATGTAAAACATGAGCAATTAAAAATATCTGGTAGCAAAATATGTTATTGCTACATTAATAAAGAAAAACAATCATAACTTTCTAAAATTTGATATTTGAAAAATCTTGAAAAACATATTTTTTTTACCAAAATGCAAATGATGAACAGCATAAATGTAAGTCTTTCTGTGGAGTAAATATTTGGGGCCTCGATTGTTTTTTCATATTATAATCTAATTATTTGATACTTTATATTAATATTTGCTCCCCATATATAAGGATATCTGGGATGGTAGTTGGAAGAATAAATTGCATGAAAAATGGATGCCTTCTAAAAATAGAAATCTACACATTTTTGTGCATGAAAACATGTCAGTTTCATTCTTCGAAGGATAACTATTTGACCACTTACCTCCAATAAAATGTCAAAATTAACTAAAGTTTGGCTTTTCCTGAATAAACACCCATAATAGAAAATCTTTATAGGAGGTTCTCCCCTTCATTTCTCTTGTACAAAACTCCAAATTCTGGCATCACTTTCAGTTCATTATGAGTCCCAGAATTCTTACTTCATGAACAAAAACTTTCCTATATCTGAAACAACTTACTGAATATTCCCCATATTTTCATGTCTTAATTAAAAATGTGGCCCAGCTATAACGTGACATTATCTTTTGCAGTTCGTTTAGATATAA
Source organism: Hyperoodon ampullatus (assembly GCF_949752795.1). NCBI lineage: Eukaryota > Metazoa > Chordata > Mammalia > Artiodactyla > Ziphiidae > Hyperoodon > Hyperoodon ampullatus. The sequence goes on from NC_136915.1 coordinate 131,349,066, forward strand.
AATATTTATTCTTACTGATCCTCTATATGAAGGGAAGTAAACTTAGCATCTTTTTAATGCATCAATTTTACCTCCAGACAATAATTATCTCACTATTTAAAACATTACTCGTCATTTTAGTTCATTTTTTCTATAGTGCTCTCTACCACTCCTCATTGCTATATTCTATAAATTGACCAAACACACATTTTCATTCATTGATATCTGGCTCTTGACTCACAGTCTCTCTATGCTGACCAGTCATATAACAATCTGTCCTCTCAGCTCTCTAGTCAAGATTCCGTGATTAAGATTCAAAGAGTCAAAAGTCCTCTTCTGCACTCTTTATTTGTTGCCATCCCCATGGTCACACCCCAGAATTTACCACTGATCAATACTAAGCTCTGATATCTCTAAGGCAGCTGTCACACTGTCTGAGCAGAACCTGCCATCCCTCCTGCTTCCATACTTAACTATCCCCATGTGAACTGAACTTCCAAGTTAATGCATTGTTCCTCTGATCTCATTCAGCTAAGGATCCACAGTCAGCCTGAACGTATCCTTTGATGACCTACTAAATGTCCTTAGCCCTATATCTTTTTACTACTCCTACAAAGCAAAACTCTAATCCTAGATCAGTATTCCTGGTTTTCCTGATTCTTTTTTTTTTTAATTGAAGTATAGTTGATTTACAATGTTGTGTTAGTTTCAGGTGTACAGCAAAGTGATTCGGTTATACATATATATCTATATTCTTTTTTAGATTCTTTTCCCTTATAGACTATTACAAGATATTGAGTATAGCTCCCTGTGCTATACAGTAGGTCCTTGTTGGTTATCTATTTTACATATAGTAGTGTGCATATGTTAACCCCAAACTCCTAATTTATCCTTCCCCCAGCCCTTTGCCCTTTGGTAACCAAAAGCTTGTTTTCTATGTCTGTGAGCCTCTGTTTTGTAAACGAGTTCATTATTTCCCTATTCTATTTTGAACTTCCTACACTCCTAACCAAACATTTAACATCCTTATTTTCTCTCCAATCTCAGCTGATGATCTCCTTATCTAGTTAATATTAAGGAAAATAAAGTCAGGAAGAAGGCATTAGAACAGAACCCCTTTAACTTTCTACCACCAAGTAAACAAATTACAAATAATTGCACTGATCTTTTCTTACTTCTCCTTTAAGTCAATTCTACTGGGTAAGATTACAATAGAGTTTCCTGAATTTCTTCATCATCTTGGGTAATGCCCTTTAATTTTTCTCTGCAGGCTTCCTTTTCTATCCAGCCATTATTCGTTTGAGTTCTTCAGTAATCTCTTATGTGTATATTCTCTTCTCACTTTATATGTCATCTTCAGGTGACTGTTTTGACTCCTGTGACCCCAGTTGTCTCTAGCCTTGACCACCCTTTTCACCCTCAGATTTATATACGTGACTTGCACCCAGATAGCTCAACTTGGGTCACCATTGAGCATCTCATATTTACCAGATTCATAAATGATATAAACGTCTCTTTCCCAAATTTGCTCATTTCTTAGTCTTCCCTATCTCAGTGCACAGTACAACTAACCATCTTTATTCCAAAAAGCAAAGAAAAAAAAAAGCAGCCACATTTTTCAAAATCTAATTCTTTCTAAATCCAAGTAGTCAATCAGTCTCTAAACTTGATCCGTCCAACTCTACATATATGTCACTTGCTTCTCTCATTCTCTCTATTCTCACTGTCACTACTGCAGTCCGTGTCAGAACCATCCTTTTTACCTATAGACTATTGAAGTAAGTTTCTTTCTGGTCTCTCAACTCAATTATTTACCAATGTCAACAGTTTTACACTAAAACTAGAGGGACATCATTTTAAAAGTCAAATTATATCATTGCACTCTATTACTTAAATGTGTTTTGTTTCATGTGATTCTTAGGATGGTGTTCAGACTCTTTACAACAATCCATAATACCCTGCATGATTTTGTACATTTGTTGATGCCCGGTCTTATCTGTAGCCGCAATTCCTCAAGCTGTTTTCACTTTAGCAATATGAAACTACGTTTGGTTTTTGAAGATTATTCCCTGTCCTGCTTTAGAACCCTCACGACACTACTTTTGCTCTCTTTCTTCTCCTTCATTATGTTACCTAATTCCTATTAGTCTTTTATGTCTCATCTAAATGCTGCTGCTCCAGACCAGGCTCATTCGCTCATTTAGTTGCTGCACGTCTCTCTGCATCTCTCTTTTTTTTATGCTTATTGTGCTTAAGTTATTTGTTTTTCTTACAGATGGCAAATACCTTTCTGGGCAGGAATGTGCTTGCCTTATTCATATCACTATCTCTGGCATCGGTTACAGTATAATATTGTTGTCTATTGTGTCTCTTGAAATAATGCCTAATTTTGCTTGTCTGCTTGCATTTTATATTTTTGTGGGATGTGTGTGTGTGTGTGTGTGTGTGTGTGTAGTTTAGTTGTATGTGGATATTATTTCATTTTCCTTTTTCCCTTGTACTGGAATTTTAGCAAATGGTGGTCTATTTAGCTCCCTGGGTAAGGCCATGTATATCCTCTTGTTTCTAATAATTTTCCTATGATTTACATTCATGGGGAAAGCATTTAAACCACCCATTTGAAATGTTTATTGTTTGAAGTAAATTCTTAGTAAGAACTTCATCCTCATCTTTCTTTGTGTTGACTTAAACATACCAGGTGCTAAATAAATTTAATTTGTAAATAATTCAGTAATTAGGATATTATCTTGACTGGTTTGCTAAACTGTATTTCCTCTGCCTCTGTAGGCCTACAGATAAATATACATATACACTGATATTAAGAAAATGAAATGTTGACATAAATTCTGTGGCACTAAAACCGAGCAGGACCCTGCGGGGCTCCAGCGCATGGAAGCTTTTGGGTCTCCAGTTTCTTCTTTTTTTTTTTTTTTTTTTTTTTTTTTTGACAGGGAGTTATGACTTTATTTTGTTTCTAGATTCATCAAAATACTACACAAGTAATCATGGAAGCCAACATCACACAGTAACGAAGTTTCTGGTCTTTGGAGCTAGACAATGAAAGTTCAAATCTCTGCCTCCTTACTTACTATCTGTATCTTTTTCTTTTTAACATCTTTATTGGAGTATAATTGCTTTACAATGGTGTGTTAGTTTCTGCTTTATAACAAAGTGAATCAGTTATACATATACATATGTTCCCATATCTCTTCCCTCTTGCGTCTCCCTCCCTCCCACCCCTCCAGGCGGTCACAAAGCACCGAGCTGATCTCCCTGTGCTATGTGGCTGCTTCCCACTAGCTATCTACCTAGTGTATATATGTCCATGCCTCTCTCTCGCTTTGTCACAGCTTACCCTTCCCCCTCCCCATATCCTCAAGTCCATTCTCTAGTAGGTCTGTGTCTTTATTCCTGTCTTACCCCCAGGCTCTTCATGACATTTTTTTAATTCTTAAATTCCATATATATGTGTTAGCATATGGTATTTGTTTTTCTCTTTTGGACTTACTTCACTCTGTATGACAGACTCTAGGTCTATCCACCTCATTACAAATAGCTCAATTTCGTTTCTTTTTATGGCTGAGTAATATTCCATTGTATATATGTGTCACATCTTCTTTATCCATTCATCCGATGATGGACACTTAGGTTGTTTCCATCTCCGGGCTACTATAAATAGAGCTGCAATGAACATTTTGGTACATGACTCTTTTTGAATTACGGTTTTCTCAGGGTATATGCCCAGTAGTGGGATTGCTGGGTCATACAGTTTCTTGTTTGTAGGGAAAAGACTCCAGCCTCGTGACCTTCCCTGAGTTCAAAGGGCCTATTCAAACAGTTACTAATCAGGGAAGGGATAGGTGCAGAAACAAGGGAGGAGCAGCCAGGAAACAACAGTGAAGCCTTGGGGCAGAGTCCTGGTTTCACCTGAAGGGACACATGTAACAATATTTTTCAGCTCTTTATAGAATTAAACCCCCAACAAATGGAAGATGTTAGCATTCTTCATTCCAGAGATCACAGATTGATGACCTCCAGAAGCTCATCAGGAGACCACCTGATGCCAGATTAATGGAGTGCTGGCCCTGCACACACCCTGATCCTTATCAGCAACCCCACCCTTGACCCATTGCTATAAAACTCCTCACCAAATCCTCCCGTGTTGGGACACACCGTTTTGAGAGGCATGAGCCTGCTGTGTCCCCCTTTGCCTGGAAAAGCAATAAAACTAGTCTTTTCTACTTCACCCAAAACTCTATCTCCAAAATTCAATTTGGCACTGAGGCTGAGTTTTCAGCATCAATTTGCACAGAGGCTGAGTTTTCAGCATCAACATGATCTGCACTAAATTGCACGTAACAGCAAAATTTGGTGATCTTTAATTCACCTGTAGTTTGTCCTGATAATATGTGTGTGGCCAGGACAATACATTTGACCTCATGTTAGGTGGAACAGCTACATTAATAAGCTCCTATGAAGCAAATGGACCAACTATTTCCCACTTATTTAAGTCATCTTTAAATAGATATAACTAAAATATGTTGTTCCTTTAGATATTATGAATTCTTTTAAGGGTGACCTACAGAACCATTTAAACTATTATATATTTTCTTATACAAAGAATAATAATTTGTATTCTTACAGCATTGCTAATTCCTTAAACTTTAAATTATTAAATTAATTAAATAGCAAATCCAAAACAAATGATTGGTTTTAATTCTCCTCATTTTATATGTGAAAATGACTGAGCCTAAAAATTATTATTTACATACTTTTCTAACCAAGTTTTTAATTAAAATAAGTTTTATGAATTTTCAGTATGAAGTTAAGTATATTAAAATGTGATATTTTAATGTAAAATTTAACTATAACCTGTGCTCATAAGACAAATGCAAGATATTTAGAACAAAATATAATTTGAGTTTAGCTACTGAGCTACCAATGAATAAAACGTGAATTTCATTGCTGGTGTGCTGTCCTAACTGGATAAGTTAATGCATCTTTTAAGTCAGCAGAATGCTAGTACCTGTTATGCTGTAGCAGAACATCTGACCTTGCTCAGCTGCAGGCAATAAGACACTTTCAGATTCAGAGTCAGTCCTGCCCAGTCACTGAATATTCTGTTTCAAGCACTCACTAGTTAGTGGAATATGACATTTTTGTTATTCACTGAAGCCCAATATCTGATGTGAGATAAGAACTGAGAACTCCTTGCCATGAAGCCAAATTCTTGTTCACACTTCTGCATTATTTTCCTAATCCACAGGAATAGGTTTCAGTCTTTGTTTCTTGATTTTTAATTTTTTTCTTAAGGTAATCCACTTATGGTATCTCCTCTGAATCACTTTTTAGCTGGCTATAACCTTTCTACCTACGACCTGCACATTCTTCTCTTTGTGAATATATTCCAAAGTATTAGGACCATCTGGAATGAAGATAGTGCTTCTGGATTAATTCTGAATATAAGTGCTTCCTAAAGCCCTTCTGGCCAAGAGTGGCAAACTCCACACCATTTCCCTTTCCTTCTGAATCTATAGCTAATTGATATTTCCCAGCCTTACTATGGCAGGTAATATAGTTCTAGTCAATGGATATGGGTGTATGTGATATACATCTTTGTAGTCTGGGTACAGAAAAATTCCTATGTAGTGACCACTCTCTTCCACATGCACTGGCTAGATGTCAACACACACAGTAACCTTGGATTTTACGTAAGAAATATCAAGCCTGTCATTTTATGTTATTGTGATTTCAGTTCTAGGTATTTTCGCCATAAGATTCTTTGCCACAAGCAGTTTCTCTGCAAGCAGTTTTGCCACACAACTAATTGTAAGATAATTTTGCCCTAAAAGATAAAATAATGAAAATAAAAGAGGTACATTGGAAAGGACATACAGAAACAGGAAAGATTTAAAATTTTTAAAGATTTTTATTGTGGAAAATGAAAATGCACGAAGTAGTTGAACACATTTAAAATGTGTGTAGACTTTGTGCCAAATCGAATCTTGGAGACAGAGTTTTGGGTGAAGTAGAAAAGAATAGCTCTATTGCTTTGCCAGGCAAAGAGGGACACACTGGGCTCCTGCCCTCAAAAACTATATGTCCCAACCCCGGAGGATGTGATGAGGAGTTTTACAGCAATAGTTCAAGGGTGAGGTTGCTGACAAGATTAGGATGTGTGCAGGGTCTCCTAATTTTGATGAGCTTCTCTGGTCCATTTAATCTTGCCTCAGGTGGTTTTTTGGCTGCTCCTCCCTTGATTAGCTACTGTTCACATCTGCCCTTTGGAACTCAGGAAAGGTCATGGAGGCTGGAGTCTTGGGTACAAGAAATGGGGGACAAAAAGGCTTCAATGCCCAGGAGCCCCACAGTGTCCTTCATGGCAATAATTCCCAAATAACTGATTTTATTCTGTGGATTGTACCTAAGCACTATCTTTAGAGACTTTACTTCATAATATTATACTTTTTTTTTTTTTGCTTTTTGTTTCCTCTCCTCATTCGGTGTTGCACTTTTTCCTTTGTGCTAAAATTCCTTTCTTCATTAAGACAAGTATCAGTTTCCAAACACTAGGATGCATATCCGTACCTGAGCTTTGTATTGTGCAGTGAAAGTCTTCTACACTGCTGTGTGTTCTAGGCATACTGTCACATGTCCAATGACAGCTGTTCCAAAGCTGTGTGGGGAGTGTGGGTTCAACTCTCTGGACAGAGCCCTTGGTTTTTTCTCCTCCAATGTAGTGTGTTTCAAAGTGAGAAACTAACACTTGGGGCAAATCATCCTCATCTGTCAGATGGATAAAGCCATCAATAAAGTTGCTGACTGGAAGAAACGCTAAAACATTTCTTGTAATGCATTTAATTTTTGTGTTTGATAGCCCAACTTCTGTCCAGTATCAATGATTTTGTGGTAAATATTTTTTGCCATATGAAACAAACAGCCAGTTAGAGTTGTATTTGGATATAGCTTAGAGAAAGTGATGATACTCTTTTTCTCAAAGTTGATCATTGAGGATTCAGATCTCATGCTGGACATAAGTTCTTTATTTAAAAAAAACCCACAAATCTGGGGTAAATCTCTTCACATTTCCCTGGAAGCAAAACAAACTAACGAGGGATGCTGCTATTTCTTATCAATATATGTAACATATATAACTGGTAGAACATATCTGGACTACCTTTAAATGTTCCATCACATGCCCAGTCTTTATATGTCACCAAATCATCTAAGCCAGATTCTGTGCCAAATACCAAAATTCTGTCTACATCACGTTCTCCAGTATCAAACAGCAAAAGATTTTCATCATTTTCAAGAAACTTATACTCTTCAGGAATCACTGAACTGTTTCTTTGTTGGGAATAGAAGGAGCTTAATTCTTCTTTTGCCTCCAGCTGCTAATATTGAGTGATAGATTAGGTAAAGACAGCACTGGAGAGAAAACTGTTGTTATCGAAATTTGCTAAGGAATTAATAATGAATGCTCTCAAAGACTGTTGTGAATTTTATATTTGCCATAGCTTGGTCAGCTTTTGGTTTTGATGGGTGGAAGGGAATGACTGTAATCACCAGAGGATTTGCAAACTGATATGTTATCATTTCCTAGTACAGTGTGCACTCTGGCTTTACACTCCCTAATTTCATACTTCCAGTAAGTTTTCTTATCACCTTACCTTCTAACAAATTGATATACATAGTTGTTATCATGCACTATTTCAAGAATGCATGTCTACTCATCACTGTATAGACCACTAAGATTTATATAATGCAAAAATGGGAATATTTCATCAACAAAGAAATGAAGCCAGTGTCAACCAATTGAAACCAAACTGTCAAGCCAAACTCTCAATTACTTATTTTATTTTTAAGGCAATATTGCCTGGTGGCTGACTAGTTGTGCAGCAAACTGTTTTTGGTGAAAACAGTTTCCAATGGAAAACAGTGTGACAAAATGTTTCCTGTGAAAACACTAGACCCCGTGATGTTAAGGTTCTGTCTGTTACAGCAACTAGGGTTATCTTAAGGAATACATCCATCCACCATTTAGTTTTCTTCATTGGAAATTTTTTGCCTGAGCTCATCTTTTTTTTTTTTTTTTTTTTTTTTTTTTGCGGTACGTGGGCCTCTCACTGTTGTGGCCTCTCCCGTTGCGGAGCGCAGGCTCCAGACGCGCAGGCTCAGCAGCCATGGCTCACAGGCCCAGCCGCTCCGCGGCATGTGGGATCCTCCCGGACCGGGTCACGAACCCGCGTCCCCTGCATCGGCAGGCGGACTCTCAACCACTGTGCCACCAGGGAAGCCCTGAGCTCATCTTTTTGTTTGGTGATGGTATGCTGCTAAACATTGCTTGCATCAGCTTTGTCTGGACCATGCTCAGGTCCAGATTAATGCCCTTTGCTTTACCAGCAAGCAGGTCAATTCTCAGCATACCTTGAAGCTGAGCCTATTCAAGATATGATGAAATGTAATTTAACATATTTCCTTTCAGAAAATCTTAATAATTAATCACTGACATAAAATTATTTGCACTGAGATTTAAGAATTGAACAAAGCAGGTGAGTTTTACTTTATGATTACTAATGACTAACATCTGTTTGGTAGTTACCATGTGCTAGGCATTGTTTTAGAACACTTATTTTACGATGATTTCATATTATATAAAACGAAGACTGTGAAGAAAATTGAAAAGTGAAATTTCCTTCATTATAAGCCAACTATGGTAGTGTATCTCCAGATACTCTAATTTTTCATTTTTTTTCTTTGTTTCTAAAAACCCTATTATGATTCTCTCTCATATATTTCTCATTCACTCAATTTTGGTGCCCATGGATTCGCTAGACATTCCAATTCTAATCCTGCAGTGCAAGAGGAATAAATCAACTTATTGACAGTCAGCTCCCACAGCCAATGTGGTTGTAACTTGCACTTGAAAATAACTGTCATTATTTTGTACCAGAGGAATATATGCTAGTACTTTGAAACACAGCTGTCATTTGAATTGGAAAATTCAGTTCACAAATGTAAATTGCCACAAGCCCTTAGATTTAGAACTAGTATAATCAGATACATTGTGTGAGATAATTTTCACACATTGGAAGACTGTCATTACACATTGAGGTAACCATTCTAAATAACAGAAGAATATGGTGAATGCATTAAGCAAAAGTGAAATAAAACATTTACCAGAACATAAGTATTGACATGCCTAAGAAATATACCAAAACAAACTTTAAATTAGTTATAGCATAGTTTTTATATGCAATCAGATTTTTCATACACAAAAACACAGTCATATAACTGAATAAATCTGAGCAAAGAATTGGAAAAATAGGGAGAGGTTTACCTTTTACTGATAAGAAGCCAAGAGATAGACCTCATGGAGTCATGGGGTCATGAGGTATCCCCAGTATTGAATCCTGTGAACCCATCAGATTATATGTGAAGGAAAAATTATTTATGCAACCACAGAAATAAATTCAGAAATTTTCTTTCCTAGAACTACCTTTATTAAATCTCTCTCCCTCCCTTCCTTACTTTTTTTTCCCTCCTTTCTATCCTTTCTTCCTTTGTCTATTTTTCCCTACCTTTCCTACAGAAGATTTTATGAGTACCTATATGAAAAGGCAAAGTCCAAATATTGACATACAAATTCACATAAATACATGCTACTAAAAAATAAATCTATCTTACACGAACTGATATGGAAGAAAAAAACATGCTTAGGTGCAGGCTTGTACCTGGGAAGGAAGCACCATGATTTATAGATAGCTATAACCACATAGATTATAATATAAATTGCCCAAAGAAGGGCTTCCCTGGTGGCGCAGTGGTTGAGAGTCCGCCTGCCGATGCAGGGGACACGGGTTCGTGCCCCAGTCCGGGAAGATCCCACATGCCGCGGAGCAGCTGGGCCCGTGAGCCATGGCCGCTGAGTCTGCGTGTCCAGAGCCTGTGCTCCGCAACGGGAGAGACCACAACAGTGAGAGGCCCGTGTACCGCAAAAAAAAAAAAAAAAAAAAAAAAATTGCCCAAAGGAAAGGGAAGACATACATTACAAGAAGAATCAAAAGTGAAAGTTCACTTGAATATATAAAAAAAAAAACTAAATATACCTGCTGAATTTATTTTACTCTCTTACTGTGCAATATGTATTCATCCCATTTCACATGTAAGTTCTATTCAATTGCAATAATGTTTACTTCTAATCTAATACAATGTTTGTACCTGCAATGGAAATTATATCTAACCTTTCCCAAAGAATGGCAGGCACATTTTTACAAGGCACCAAGTTCTTTAACACAGTCTTTCTGTTTTGATGCAAGTTGTGATTTCTGATTGGCATGTCACCCTGAGGATGAATGATAACTTCACCTTACCCAAAGCACCCAAACATAATGGCAGAGTGAAACAAAATACCCCTCCTTTGGAAAAAGAATGAAGTTGGGGGGAAAATAATTTATAGCATAATCTCTATTGAAGTCTGGAGAAAAAGAACAACAACAAAACAAAACATTCCCTGCCCAATAGAATAGTATGTGCTTAGGTCAGTGAATTTAGCTGTCTCCAGATTTGTTTACTAGGATTATATCTCTTGAATGTTTACCTTTGATGAGGAAGAGATATTAGAGACTATCTTAGTCTGCTCTGGCTGCTGCAACAAAATCCTGGTAGCTCATAAACAACATACACTTATTTTTCATAGTTCTGCAGACTGGGAAATACAAGAGCAAGTTGCCAGCATGATCATGTTCCAGTGAAGACCCTCTTCCGTGTTTGTAGCTGGCGCCCTCTTCCTGCATTCTTACTGGGTGGAAGGGGGAGGGATCTCTATGCAGTCTAATAAGAGCAATAAGCCTATTCTCAAGGCTCCACACTCATGATCCAAGTATTCCCCAAAGATTCCACTTCCTAATACTATCACCCTGGGCATTAGGATTTCAACATGTAAATTTTGAGAGGATGCAAACATTCAGACTATAGCAGGGGCAGATTTTTGATGCTTTTGAGGTTTCTCCCACAAGGCACCTCCTTTAGAATCTCAGCTAGATCTCTTTTAAGTACTAGGAATTATTTTTTAGTAACCAACACCAGAAACCTAATGATGGACTTTGTGGTTTTCATCTTTAATTATCAGACTTCATAGCTCTTTTGTCCTTTCAATCCTTGGCTTATTGGCTTCTGTTTAGGTCCAGAACTAAAGTGAATTGACATATGTCCTTAGAGACCATGATATAACCCACTTGATCGTAATTTAAAATGGAACCAATGTTTAGTGATTTTAGAGATTTTCAGCGGAAGATATGAAATTCCATATTGTTCAATCTGATATTTAGGAAAATCTAGAGTAGTGCTGTAAAGGAGAAATATAATGTCAACCACAAACATGAGCCATATATATATATATATATAAGTTTAAGTATTCTAGTAGCATAGTTTCAAAAAAGTAAAAAAATAATGGTGATATTAAATGATATCTTTTATTTAAACCAATATATCTAAAAGTCCAAAATATTATCATTTCAAAATGTAACTAATGCAAAACATATTTTACTTTGTTTACACAAAGTTTTTAAACTCTAGTGTGTCTTATACACTTAGAGCACATTTCAAGTGCTCAATAGCTCCGGCAGTATGGTATTTCACGGTGCAGAGACATCAAATTTTCCATTTCTTTGGATCCTATTTTTTCCCCTCACTCTCATTCATGATACACACTCTGTTTTGCTGTCACTAACTTTATCGTGGAGCAGAAAGATCAATTCTATTTCACATAATTATTTGGCACCCATTCCAGATTTTTGGCTTATAAACAAAAAAAAAGGGATGCTATTGTGTGTTTTGATGTGTTTTCAAAAAGACCAATTTATATTGCAACTGCAAGAAGTATTCAACCAACTACAACATTTTCACATATTTCTCCAGTGTTCTAAATCTCAGTCCTCAGTCACCACTATACCCCAAATTAAATCCATAATATGTTTTAAGTCTGTCACTTGTCACATTCTGTGCTCATGTACCTATTTTCTATATTACATATGGTGTTTTCTGTTCAAAGTGAAAAATCCACCCCTGACTCTGGTCAGTAAAGGATGTGCTATGGAACTAATAACCAGAGTGCCCAAACATAGGGTGAGCTGAGCTAAGACTAGATTCCAGAACACAAAATGACTAAAGTCCGGCCTTTCTCTCTACCTCTTGGGTCTGCGTATCTCTGTCAGTATTCTTTGTAGAAATGCTCTGTGTCAGGACAAATAAAATGTTGAGACCTGTGCTTCACAGCTTCCCTGATGCTATGAAATAGAGTTTGTCTTCCGAGCATCCAAATATCAGTCTGATCCTATCCCTACTTAGTTGCTTGTGCACCAAGTCATACGCATTGAATGTGGCATCTCCAAAGTGGTCCGACAAGTATAGGAAACAAACAGACACGAAAACCAAAAACTATTATAGTCTGATAAAAAGAGGTTTTCTCCTTGCGATTTAGGCTTCTACATTATCTACTTGACTTAATCAGTCAAGACAAAGTATCTCGGGAGAATCCTTTTCTATTATACCAACTCAGAACAATCCTAATGAACTATTTTTTTCCTACCTGCAATACATATGGTAAGATTATATTTTTAATATTTAATATTAACCAATGTGTTCTTTCTGAGTGTTTTATTAATTTTTGTTAACTTACCCTTGCCCTGAGCCTTGAGCCAGCTATATGAATATATGCCACATATTACGTTAGGCAAAGATTATCAGACTAGAGCTAGAGGTCAAAAAGCATACATTTTTTTGTCTTTTTTTTGGTTTCCAAATTTCAAAGCTGTGGTCCAAGTACAAAATGGACAATATTTTACAATAGATCCAGGTCATCTTTCTCTGCCTTGAGGCTAGATGAAGATTCCATGGGCTTCAAAATGGCCTCAAAGGAAGTACTAGGCTGTGTGGTGTGATAATCATGAAGGAAGTCAGAGCTCCACGTTAGCAAGCATTGATTTTCACCAGGGAGCATCGTAGAAGCCAATATCTAAAAACCACCAGTCTCCATCCTTGAGCTCAGGGTAGCTTACCTTTGCCAAAGGTTTCTTAGTTCTAGATGTTCCTGCCATGTGTATGACTTTTCTCAACAGAAGTTTGTATGTCACTCATTAGTGAAGCCTGTCCTTGTCCTGAGATCTGTCTCAGCCAATGTTTCTGTTTTCCTGTGTTGACTAAATATTTTTCAGTGACCCAGGAGAACATGTATAAGATGCCCAGAACAGAGGGTGAAACTTTGAACCCCTAGGAATTTAGTCATAGTGGAATAATGGGAAAAGAGGAGGCCTCCCCGTAACAAAGAGTGAAGCTTCTTCACTATTTCCCATCCAACCTGAACAGTAATGAATCAGAGCCTCCATCACACATATATGTAGTGAAGGACCCTGAGAGATTTGGAGGTAAAGTGGCATGAATCTCAAGCAGGACAACTTTCAGGTAGATCTAAAACCAACTTCTTTTTAAACAGGGTTGCTGATGTAACCATCAGGCTTAAAATACAATGCTAATATAACAAGAGCCTGGGATTAAATTATTTTTGTTATTAAAAAAGTTCATATCATCCTGAGAATTTCAGTATCCATGGTGATTACATAACAAAAGTCACACAACTCAATAGCAAAAACAAAAAAAACAAAAAAAAACAATTCAGTTTAAAAAATGGGCAAAAGATTTGAATAACATTCTTCCAAAGAAGACATACAGATGGCCAACAGGTACATGAAAAGATGTTCAGCATCACTCATCATTAGGGAAATGCAAACCAAAACTACAATGAAATATCACTTCACACCTATCGGAATGGCTATTATCAAAAAGACAATACATAACAAATACTGGTGAGGATGTGGAGAAAAGGGAACTCTTGTGAACTGTTGGTGGGAATGTAAATTGGTACAGCCACTATGGAAAACAGTATGGAGATTCTTCAAGAAATTTAAAAAAGAACTACCAGATGATACAGCAATTCCACTTATGGGTATTTATTCAAAGAAAACAAAAACACTATCTCAAAAAGATATATGCACCCCCATGTTCTTTGCAGCGTTATTTGTAATAGCCAAGATATGGAAACACCTAAGTGGCCATCTATAGTTGAACGGTTAAGGAAAATCTAATACACACACAAACACACACCCACACGCACACACACACATACACATATATATGAATATTATTCAGCCATAAAAAAGAATGAAATCTTTCCATTTGCAACAACATGGATGGACCTTGAGGGAATTACGCTAAGTGAAAAAAACAAACAAATAACTTAGATACAGGGAACAGACTGGTGGCTGCCAAAGGGAAGGGGGGTGAGTAAAATACGTGAGGTGGGTCAGAAGGTACAGAATTCCAGGTATAAAATTAATCCTGGGGATGTAATGTGCAGCATGGTGACTACAGTTAATAATACTGTATTGCATAGTTGAAAGTTGCTAGGAGAGTAGATCTTAAAAGTTCACGAGAAAAAAAGAATTGTAACTATGTATGGTGAAGGATATGAACTAGACTTAACTGTGGTGACCATATCATAATGTATATAAATATCCAATCATAACGTTATACACCTGAAACTAGTATAATGTTATATGTCAATTATATCTCAATTAAAAATAAAAAGACCACTCAGTGGTCATCCCTACCTATCGGAGGCCTGAACAGTGGAAGCTGCGGACCCGTCTCCAGGGCCGGCTGAGGGCTCCAGTCTCAGAAAGGAACCGCTGAAAAGGCACAGAGGGCCCCTGCTGACTTCAGACCAGTCCCAACCTCAGGTTAGGTAGCGGCAAACTCAGGAGCTGTAGCAGGAGCTTCGTAACGGCAGCCAGCTCTTCCTTTACGACCTCCGCAGCGCCTTCACAGGAGGAGCGCTGAGGCGTGACTTCCAGCGGGTGCTCATGGGAGAGGGGGGTCACGCATGCGCAGAACTCCTAGGCACGCCCCCTCGGCCGAGAGAGAGCTCCGTCGTGCTAACCCTGGTGGCAGTGTCCACACAGCCCAAAGGAGAGACTGTGTTACCAGAGTACTATAGGCAGGTTCACAGAAAATGCCTCGCATGCTGGTGGTCAGCCTCGGGATCCATCACCACCGGAATTCACGGCTCCTGAAAGACTGCCCGGCTCTGCTGAGTGAGGTTCCAGGAGCGAGGTGACCAGTAGTAGGAGTGGTGCCCGTTGCAGCAGCAGACTTCAGCACAGCTCGCTGGATGGTCTTCCTAGAGGATTTCCAATGGTAAAGTAACAACGGGGCGACCTGCCAGCAGAAGTTTCCCCCAGGTTCTCTTCAGATTTTTTTTTTTTTTTTTTTTGCGGTACGCGGGCCTCTCACTGTTGTGGCCTCTTCCGTTGAGGAGCACAGGCTCCAGACGCGCAGGCTCAGCGGCCATGGCTCACAGGCCTAGCTGCTCCGCGGCATGTGGGATCTTCCCGGACCAGGGCATGAACCCGCGTCCCCTGCATCGGCAGGCGGACTCCCAACCACTGCGCCACCAGGGAAGCCCTCTCTTCAGATTTAAAGGTACCACCATCACTTTTCCTTCTGTAGATGTTCTGTTCTATTTGGAAGTCCAGGCTGATGCCAGCAAAGCGGGTTCCTGCTACAAGGAAGTTGAGGACATCCTCCTTCACTTGCATGACATCAAGGGCTCGGGACATTATGAAAGTTTCCCTTTTAGTCTTGATGGGAACCCAGAACAATGATATATGACCCCTCTCCGGGCAGCAAAGAAAGGCTTGCTTCGTGGCATTGATCTTGAGAGGCTTGGTTGTGGCCGTTATTGTAATTGTTTATCAATAGTCACTTGTCTTCTTCTGAAACAGAAGAGGATTGTATTTATTCAGCATCTTAGTGTTAGATGTAGCCTATACAAAAAGATAGTAAAATTAAATAGCTTAAAATAAGGGTAAAATCTTTTTTTTCTTGAGTCTTTATTTTTCTTTCTATTCCTTTAGAGACTTTAATGTTTGTCATATTTATTCTGAAAACTTAACAATATTCCAATTTCTGAATACAAGGACAATGATTTTCTAACTTCCTTATTCTCATAGTTTGTCATCATCAGTATCTCCAAATCTTGTCACCTCTTTTTCTCCTAATGTCTCTCCTTAACCTTTTTCTTTCCCAAAGTAGCCTAGATCACACTTTTCAACCCTCCCTCTGTATTATCATTAGCTCTTTTGCTCTCTATTCAGTAAACATATCTCCCCAAACAAACCCCAAGCCTCCTAAAGATCTACCACATGGAAATTAACTTCTATGGGAAATCCTACTGAAGAAATACATAAACACACCCATACACCCACACTTATACCTACTAAAATTCACCTCCACCACCCGCTCCCAAACACAGGCACAGTCCAATGAAGTGATACATTGAATTCATTTTTCCTAACCTGCATCATCACTTAGCACTTCTTAATATAACACTCCTCAGTTATCCATACCATGTTCCAAAAAGTCGTTCCAAGTATTTAATACTCTCTCCTCAATTCTTCTATCATACCATCACTCCATCATTCTCAAATGCATCACCACTTCATCAAAAACAAACAAAAAACAAGCAAACAAACCAGTCAATTAATTGGAGCTTCACTTAAGTTATTCTCTTCCACCTACCAAACAAATTTCTATTCTCTCTGATCCTTCTCACCTGCCCTCCAATTTTATCAGTGGTTAATACTTCCATCTTCCTTCTAAATTACATGATGTCCTGCATATATTCTTAAATTTCTCCAATTTAAAACAAAACAAAAAATACTCAGCTCTATGTCCCCCTTTAGAAAGGACATTCCAGTTGGACTGCTGCAATTAAATTTAAGATACAACTGGAAATAGTTATCTCCAAAGTCTAGTGGGTAACCTGGAGGAACTTCGAGTAGTTTGGATAAGCCGGGCTAGGTGCCTTTAGCAATAAACCATTTTACTTGGGTTTCATAAGACTCCTCAGGTTCTGTAAACATGCTCTGTGGTGTGCATGATGACATCCAGGAGAAATCGTGCCAAAGTGATCAAGGAAAGACTATGAAGTTTGGAAACTTAACCTTTGCAGCCAGCTGCAAAGAGCACTACTATTGATGATAGACAAGAGCCCCAGCCATGGAGCTGCTAGAAAATTTATATTCCAGCTGTCAATAAAAATCTGTGGTCCAAGGTAGCAGCAGGTCTGTGTGGAAAGGCAAGGTAAATAATTTCAAGTTCATGATCTACATTTCTTGATCAGGAATTGAATTTACTCATTTAGGAAGAAAATACAGTGCTAAAAATATGTTTGTGTAAGCAATCTCACATTTTTCACTTCCTAAAATTAAATACTGAAATGATTTCATTGGCACATTTGACCCAAGTACAATTTTCAATACTTTTCCTAATAAGTTATATTTCATTGTTCTGAAGATAATTGTATGATGTAAAGAAAACATGATTGATATTTTTTAACAAGCTCCCTACATATGTCCCTAAATTCCCACATTTAGAGGATGTGTTCCCCCACAGTTTTCTGCAGTGTGCCATGCAAATAGTATCACTTTTATTGAATGCTGTGATGCGAAAAAGTTGGGAAACATTACTCCAGTACCTCATCTCTCACCTTCCCTTCTTAGCTGAGCTTTTCAGAAGAGAATCTTGACAGTCAATACATTTACTTCATCACCTGCAATTCGATACTAAGCCCACATAACTATTCATTAATAACCATTACTTCATTACAAAACAATTTGGGGTTATCAATAATCTCCTGGTGGCCAATGCAGCAGACAATTCTTTGAATTAATATATGCACTCTCCCCTGAATTTTTGGCACCATTTACAACTCACATCTGTTTCAAAAATTGTAGTCTTGACTTTTGTGACACCGTTTTTAACCCCTAAACTATTTGCTGTTCCTTATGCCACTCCATTGTGAACCTATTTTCCTTCATTTGACATTAGAATGATGGGATTCACCAGGGTTTCCCTTCAGTCATCTTGTTATGTGCTACGTGCTCATATCTAAATATCACCTATGTGCTCATGATTATATAATCTCTCTCTCCAACCCAAACTTCTTTCTTAAGTTTCAGACCTGTGAAAACTGCTTCCTCTTTGACATAGTAACCTGTGTAGGTACCACCAGCTCAAAGTATGGGAATGAGAATTTGTCATATTTTATTTCTGATTACATGTTCTCCTATTTTGCATCCTCTGGCAGTCAAACCACAACCTTGGATTCCTCCTTGACTCCTTATTTCCTTTACCTTTAATATTCAAATTCAACCAAGTTACCAATTCTACTACCTTACTGTTTCCAAATCCCTTTGGTCTCCTATAAAATAATCATTTTTCAATAATTTCCTCTTATTAATCTCAAAGCCTCAGAATCTATTTGTCATATTGCTGCTCAAATGTTCTTTATACAACTCAAACTGTGTTGTGTAACTCTTCTCATATTTCTTCATGAAATCTTTATTCTCTAATTTATCTAACCTCCTAAACATAGTATATAAGATCACTTATAGACTAATGAGCAAACTCTTTGATCTCCAATATGAATGATTTATCCTCAGAATTCACGTTGTCACCATGCGAAACTAATTGATGGAAAGCAAATGCATGCGTAAACCTCTCATGTCTCTGGGCTGTCACTCCTCCTGGACCGACCTTAGTGATTTACCTCACTCTTTGCTTTATCTAGTTATCGCCTCTGCTATAAAACTTCAGTTTAGAAGTCACCTCTTGTGACTTGTGGAAATTAAGCCTTCACTATTCACACAACCTTTCTTCTTTGTATGCTTGATGCTTTCCTAATCATTCTGCATTATATGACTTTATTTTCATTAGTTTCTTGAAGTCAATCATTTTTGGATTTCATCTAGATATTTTCAGCAAAAGCATATGACATAAAGTAAAATAATAAAGTATTATTTATTGGAGAAAAATGAAAGAGGATATCCTGTTCCAGCTAGAGTCTGGTACATCACTTAATCAGGTGATCTTCCTTCGGCAGAGTTTTGCTGATGTTCTCATTGTTTTACTTCTGTTATCATTATTTTATGTCATCATAATAAGAAATATACATTTGAAAGAGCAATGAACCATAAATATATTAGAAAATGTATAGATAAAACATCACCAATTAAGATAAAATACCTTTTGACATGTAGAATTCTAGATTTTGTTCATTTTAATATATTATTTATTTTTACATTTTATCCAGTGACAAACCTTGGATTTTTTTTTAATTGGCTTAAATTTGGTACTTAGATAACACAGCTTAAATTTTATAGCTATAAGGAAATGAAAAAATTTAAAACTTGTAATGGTTATTTATTTAACATTACTCAATTTAATAACACACACTTAAAAACGGTCATTACATAAGAGGGAGACAAGCTGCTTGCTTTGCTAAAGGGAATTGGCAAAAAAACTAACCACATAATTCTCATCCTTCTTTGTACATATTATGCCAGGAGAAAATGCTTATAAGGCTATTTCACTTACTTGAATATTTTAATGTGCAATCAATTATGAATGGTAATGTAGCCATGGCTTCCTTATAATAATGACTATAATAATAACAATTAATAACGTTTACAGTTAACAAAACAGATTCAGTTCCTCATTAGATTATTTTAGTTAAATACGTAGAAGTTAAATAACAACAGTTATGTTATATAGTAAATGCACTACGACATTTTCAGTAACATTTATAGTTGTTCATAATAATGAAGAAAAATTAATGCTTTCTAGTGAAATTTGATATGAGTCATAAAGTGAAAACAACAAAAAAATACATGTAATTAAAATGCCTTATACATTGGTAAGTATTTCAGAGAAAAGTATATCAGTTCCAAATCTTCACCCTGACTTCCTTAATAGGACAAAGAAGTTTTAAAGTCTACACTAGGTTAATTAATATTGAAATACTCATTTGATCTTTGGAGCTCTCTGAAGTAAAGACCAGAGGAGAAAATAAATTTCTAAATATTTCTAATATTGATCAAGCTCACATGTCTAATGTATAAAAGCAGAGAATCAATTGTTCTTTGGTTACAGTGCAATGGGTTCTTACTCCTTGTTTTCCACTTGTAATCAAATGACTTTTTCTATCTTGCTACAAGGACAATTTCTGTAAATTCATGTTCGTGTTTCTACAGAATTGACTTTGGATGGCATTTGTGGCCGTGATAAGGAAAAGGATACAGGTAGGAACAACACTTAGGTAGGATCTAATGGCAGAGGGTTCCTGGAACTTTAGATATCTCCTGCTTTGGAGACTGAGGAAAGTGGATATGAAATCAGAAAGAAGAATGAAATATGTGTAGAGTTCTGACTTGTTTTTTTCATATTTTAATGATACAATAGAGAGCAATTGTGTCCTTAGACGTGACTGTGCTCTATAATCACCTTTTCTTGATTTGCTCATCAAAAATGATCTTTTGCACATGAGCTGCTCTTTCTTGTGCTTGTCACTGCCTAATATGGAAGTTTGTTTTCTGGTTAGCACATCTAGGGTATTGTGCACAGGAGAGTTTGTTTTCTTTTGCATATTGACCTATGATGGACAGAACCTGTGGGTGAAAACTCTCATGGGCCCTTGAAACTTGAGACCAAGTTCTTCTAGAAAGGGTGAGGTGGTGGATGTGAGGGGAGGAAGAGTAGAAATGGGTGGAGATTGTAATAGGGGCGGGGCAGGCGTGAACCTACCCCCGTCCCTGCCTCGGCGACCTAATGGCAGCAGCAGTCCCCATGGGTCGTGGTGCACAGAGGCCTCAGCACCTGCAGTACACGGACACTGTCATCCAGGTAAGAGCTTCAAGCGGCTTCAGACTCTCTGCTCAAGTTTCAAAACTTGGTCCAGCTTTGATCAGTTGTCCACCCCAGGAAGAGGCCAGAGGTCAAGGTTCAGCTGCAAGGACTTTGCACATCATTACTTCAGGTCCGCCTCTGCGGTTGGGCTGTTCTCGTCAAAGGGCAGTTGTTGGCAGCTGGGAATTCACCTGACTGGTATTTGCTACAAATGATTCTCTCCAGTTTAAAGGAAAAGCCTGAGGGCCGGCAGGGTCCTGGGCGCCTGGCTCCCTCAGTGATGAAGGCTGGGCAGGGTCTGGGGACCTGGCCTGGAGGGCACCGCCACCTGAGATCTGCTTCTTCAAGCAGGCCTGGGCACTGGTGGGAGAACCCAGACTGGTTGATGGACGGACACTCCCGGGCAGGGTAACCAGCCTGCACACAGACCCCCTCCTCTTGGCCAGGACCTGGACTCTGGAGAGCAAGAGTTGAGCCTTGGGACCTTGCCCTTTCTTGTCAGTACAGAGAGTAACATTTGTTTTGGTGGAGGCTTACAGGAACATCGTGACCTGACCATGACCTGACCTCAAGAAAAAAGGATCTGACCTTAGAAGTTTGAAGCAACTAACCACACCCCTCCCTTACCTTTCCCATGAAAGGGCTTTGCTGAAAGCTTTTGGGGAGTTCAGGGTTTTCTAAGGCATGAGCCGCCCATCTCCTCACATGGCCCTGCAGTAAACCTTTCTCTGCTCCAATGCTCCAAACTCGACATGTTGGTATTGTTTGACCTCACTGTTTGTCAGGCACATGGACTTGCGTTCAGCAACAGGATGATATTTCAGTGAAGAATAGAACCTCTTTTTATTCTCAACGTGTTACCTTTGTCCATCTTCACCCTGAAATGTGCACTATCAACTGTATTTGGGGGGGCAGATCATTTTCTCCCATATAAATTATTTTCTTAATGAGAGAGTAAATTGTGCGCCTGAGATTCAACTTCGGAAATAAAATGTTTACTCTGAAGAGCCAAACTTGTCCTTGGAAACACACTTTGTAGACAACAGCAGTTGGACCCATCCTGTGCAGAGTCCAGTTCATTCTGAAAGTTCTGTTGTGACCTGTCACTATGGTAATATGATAATGCACATCTTGGCATTCCATTCCAACTGCCAGTCTGTGAACTGAGAGGTTCACATACGGTGACAGATGAGAAGCTCTCACTTTCACCCCTTGAGACTTTGAAAATGGACAATCTGAATTGTTCTGGAGGTAGGTTCATATTCATCCTCTGAAGGCTGTTCCTTCAAATGTGCTGGTTAACTTTTACTGATATATGTTCCTCATCTTTTTTGTTTTCTTTTTTGATTTCTACCACATTTATCTATAGTTATAAATATATTTTATAGTTTGTTATATTACTTAAGTTATATTTTTGATTCTTCTATCAAGCCAGCTGCCTTAAATATTTTCCTAAATTTAGAAAAAACATACTGTCTCCAAATGCCAATTTTGTACACACTCTACCAGAGAACAGATAAAGGGAACTCACTCATTATGCTTTTACTGAAGCAGGAGAATCTTCATATCTCCTCAGCAATGGTCATTATAGGAGGAAAGGGGAATTACAGCTCAGCTCTTCTAAATGTAGCTGTCAATCTGAAACCAAATATTCAAGGTCTAACTCCAGAGAGTTTTATAAAGGAAAGAACCTGGGATTCACTGGTTGGATTTCCATGGGTTGCTGTGGACAAGATCACTGGCTGTTTGGGGGCTGCCAGGGAGTTTGGTGAGAAGGGCCAGTGCCATCACATTAGTGGAATGAACATTTGGTCACTGAGGGAAGGAGGGTCTGTCTGGTGATTCTCAAGGAGAATCCTGGGGTGGGGTCTCCAGCCTCTGAGTATGGAGATGACTTTCAAAAAGAATGTGGGATTCTATTGCCTTCCACTACAGGGTCTAGAAAATGATGAGTTTATAGAGCCGGAATATTAGTGAGGAAGGACTTGAACGCTTGCCCATTCTTAGCAAGCCCTTGGTCCAGGCTGCTCGAATGGGTGCTCAGATCAATTGTCAGTGAGACTTTGAGCATCACAGACTTAACTAAGCCACCAAAGCCCAGCAGAGATGGCCACCTCCTCAGTTAATTCATGATAACTATTCATCCAAACTTGGTCAATTGAAGGGAAGTTGATTCTTGGTAGAGCCATCAGGTGGCCTTTTGCTTAGAGGTTTTGAGCTCTGAGGCAACCTAGGAATGTAACAGACCACTGGTCACTCAGCATGGTGAGCTGGTCATTGTGAAGGATGCTTGTGAGATAGTTGACGGTATGAAGAGGCTGGGGAGAACGGACACAGTTGGAATTCCTGTGGTCCTTCAGGGGAGCTTTGTTGGTAAGAAACTGATGTATTTTGAATGAGGGATAGAAATATAGAGACGAAAAGTAGGGTAAGGATTTGGGTTCTTTTCTAGGCTCAGGCAGCTCCTCCAGGGCATCAGCTCTCACCCACAGAAAACTTGGGGCAGGAGAATTTGAGAGAGAGAGTGAGGGGAACTCCTGGCTCAGGGGTCCAGGGGTCTGTCCTGTCCCAGATCCATCATTCATCATGGTTGTGACTCTTGGACAGTCACTTATCTCTAAATTTCCACACCCTCCACCATAACATATGGGTTACAGCCCCCACTTTGCCCTCCCCTTCACCCCCAACAGGGCTGGGTGTCAGACATGATAATGGATATTCTCCATGAGCTGTAAAGCATTGTTCCCATGAAAAAGCTGAAGAGTAAGCTTGAATCCCCCCTTTACTTGGAGCCGTCAAATCCCTTCTCTGCTTTCAACAGCTACCAAATGTCCAGCTTCTTCTTGCCATCATTCAGGATTGAACACTTATAGCGCATTTGTGAAGCACCGGTCCTTTATTTTTCAAACATTTTACCTATATTCAATCATTTTTGGACACATGACATAATGCTAAACTTAGGCCATATTAACATTCCTACATCTCAGAACAGGGAACTGAGGCAAAGAGGGATCTACATATCTTTCCCAAGTACATGCTTCTTCTAAACGGGATTTGAATCCAGTCCATCAGTCATGGTCCCAATGGTTTGCTGACTTTCTAGACATTCTCAGTTAAATAAAGAGATTTGCCCACAAAACCTGTCTGTTGGGTGTTTTCACTGCATACCAAAGTACAAGATCTTCCTAAGTCCAACTTTGATTCAGGAGGCTCTGCTGGGCAGCTGGTGAGGAAAGGGACCAAAGGATTGAACTGTGAATAAATTATTGCTAATTTCCCCATGGTCTTCTGCCAGCAAGATGTCAATAGTTGTCTCTATTGTAATGCATTTCCCAGGATGCTGCTCCCAGAATGCGAGAAGAAGAAACACTCATCAGAGGTCAAGAATATCAACCCCAGGCTGGCTGAAAAATATCCGCAGCCGGCCACGTTTTAGGGTGCACCCTATAAATGACCCAGCTGAAGGTACTGTGGGAAATGTCTCATTAGGTTCACTCAAGAATAATTATTCTAGTTGATTTGGTGCCTCATATTTAAGAAAAAGCTATGAAATATTAAGCAGTATTCTTCTTTTATTCCATCTGTTCAAATTTAAACTTACTAAGCCAGCTGGTACTGTTTTAACCATGGAAGTAAACATGCATTTAAAATTCAACATTTGGTTCATGTTTAAGAGGGAAGATGGTCTCTAGTTATGGTTTAGACATTAGCTGATTTTTGAACGTTAGCAACAACGAATCCCTCCTTGAAACCATGTTTTGAGATTTCTTTAAATTATTAGACATTATTTAGAACAGGATTATATTGACATAAAAGTTGTACATGCAATACAGAAAATTCCTGTATCCTATCACTCCAGTTTCAGCTATTAATAATATATAGCATAGGTGAAGTACATTTGTTACAATTAGTGAAAAAATGTAAGTATATTTTTACTAATGAAAAGTCCGTAGTTCACCTAAGAGTCACACCTTGTGTTGTTATATTCAATGATATTTGAAATATGTACAATATTATTTGTCACCATTATGGTGCCATACAGAAATGTGTACAGTAATGTTCATAGTAGCATTATTCTTAGTAGCCAAAAGATAGAAACAATCCAAAGTCCATGAGGTGGTGAATGGATAAATAAAATGTGATATATACACAGAATGGAATAATTTTCAACCATAAAAAGGAATTAAAGATTGACTTATGCTACAAAATGAATGATCCAAATAATATAAAAAATATATTATTGTTAGTGAAATAAGGCAGGCGCAGAAAGACAAATATTATATGATTCCACTTGTATGAGGTACCTAGTGTAGGCAAACTCACAGACACCGGAAGTAGAAATTACCAAGGTCAGGAGGCAGGAGTCAGGTGGATTATGATTTAATGGGTACAGAGGTTACGTTGAAATGATGAAAAAGATTAAGATGTAGATTGTGTTGATGGGTACACAGCATTGTGAAAGTAAGAAATGCTAGTGAACTGTATACTTAAAAATTATGAAAAGCATAAATATGTATATTTCATCACAATAAAATAAGTCAAAAATCCAACAGAATGGACGATGAATGAAGGAGCAACATATTTGATTAGAAGGAAGCTGAAATAGTCTTGTAACATTTCAAGAAGAAGGGGGATTTGGAGGGACTTTGAAATGGGCAGAGGGGCCGTGGGACTCTATACTGAAACATAGTGCAATGTTAGTGTTTAAGCTTTTTCAGACTGACACTTTCAAATTGATTAGGTTCCCTACAGCTAGAAAGCTAAAGGTTGTCTTCCTCATTTCTGAAATGTTCCTCCCCTTTGCCTTCCTCCACCCACCTGGGAGGTTTGTCCAACAGAACCTCAGTCCACACACATTAACCACCCGCATCCATACACTCCCACCCTGTGTCCACATTAACGAGGCTCTCTGAGTAATTCCTGAGCAGCATCACCAGTGTCCTGACACTTACTCTGTGTCCTCCTAGAGCCCCCTGAGGACCGGTTGGCGGAACTGCCCTATGTGAGGGCAGTTGAAGAGGCTCCTTCTACCTCCAGGGTAAGATCCCCTTATTTATCAGAGATTAAAAGTTTGCTTCATTTCTTTCTTTTCCAATTGATTTCAGATATGAAGATCTACAATGTTCAAGACAGCTGATGTATACAGTTTTGCTTGGTTGGATGAATGCTGATTGATGGTCTTTCCCAACAGATAACTCATTCAAAAGGCCATTTAAAAAATGGCAACATCAGTTAGAAACTGTATAGTCAGACACACTTTCCTGAGCAGAAAATTTCCCTCCTTGAAATAGACTTTTGTATTTGCTCCTCAAAGTGGACCTGAGAGATCTTCCAGGCAAAGCTCCAGCCTTTCCCACAGCTGTCTTCTCTGGTTTCTTTTGGGGCCATTGACTCAACAACAGTTTCCCATTTGGTTTTCTGAGGACAAAAAAAAGAGATGAAATACCTGTGTCCACAGAGCACAGGATGCTGAGATCCTTACACTGTTTTCTCTTCTCTAATCACAGGTGGATTGGACAGCAAACAAAAACGGTATGTATTCAGAGTTCACCCCTGTGCTGAGGAACAATCTAGATGATGAAGAAGGTGGGACTCTCTTGCTGGCTTTGCTTGGAGAGACACCCTGATTCAGGGTCCCTACAGGGATGAGGGCTGGGGGTGTAGAGCTAGAGACTGATTTCCCAGTAAAGAGCCATGCCCAAGTTCCATGGTCCTGGAAGTAACTGCATCATTTAGATGATGTGGGTTTGTGTGTATCAGGGTTGGGGTGGGGTCCATGTGTGAGCCTATGTGGTGTGATTGTGAACCTTCATGCGTGAGCGTGTGTGTGTTTCCTGAGGAGATATTTCCCTCTTACACAGCACAATTCACCTGTAAACAAAGCTCATCACCACTGCACACTGTACACTACCTTGTTCTTCCCTCAGCACAGCTGTTGCCCAGATTTGGTTAATATTCCTTTTCCTCAGAAGGAGATGGTGCAGAGATAAATGTTCTAAGCTCTTGACCTCCTAAGTGGAAAAGCCAAACTGAGAACCCAGGGGTGGGTCCCAATGTGGGTGCTCTGGATCCCTGACCTGCACTTACCACTCAGCCAAGGGATCCTCAGTCATGGAGCAAGGGAGTCCCTGCATCCGTATCCTTGGCTGGAAGTCCTAGCATCTCCAAAGGTCCAGACCTTGCCCATCAGGTGGCCTTAGTGGTCACAGAATCCAGGGCAGCTATGGGTGGACTTATCAGTTGACTTTGGCACAGTCATTAATGTGAAATTCACCTCAGGACCTGCATTCTGCTGGTCAGCTCACAGATTCTAAGAGGTGTGAGACCCCATGTATACAGTACAGGTCATATCTGTCAGTGCTGGTGTCATTGCTTAAACAAGGCCAAAAGCAGATAAGAATCAGGGAGCTATTTTATTGTATTGGATAACATTACCTTAAGCCTTAGCATTGGTCAATTCCTGTAGCCCACACCCAAGGACTCAAAGTGGAACCTGACTGTTAGACTGTACACTTCTCCTGCACAGCTGGGTTAGAGACAGGCTGTGCTCAGTCTGGGCTCCTTCTTCATAACGAAGTGTCCCACTTAGGGAACAGCTCCCTAGAGTATGGACAGCACCAGACTCAGTGGGCATACGTACATTGTATAGAAAACAAAGACTGGGAGAAAAATATGATACGATTGATAGTGGCTGTATCTAAATGGTAGGATTTCAGTTTTGTCAAATCTTGTGTATTTGATTTTTTTAAGACAAGTGATTAGTGAATAAATATAGCATATTTTGTCTAGGATTGAATTCACTCCTTTCATAGAGGTTGCTGTTAATCAAGTATAAAATATTATATAATAGAAGACATGACAAATGCAGTAGCTGGCATTGAGGATGCTGGGGAAAGAGTGATCTGGGAAAAATCAAGAGACAGTGGCAATTTAGCAGAAGCTCAAAAGAGGCAGGATGGGTCATGGGTCTCTGTCATTGAAACAGAGCATGCATTTTAGTGTTTACCATTTTTTAGATCGACCCTTCCCTTCTGATTAGGCTCCCCTTAGCTAGAAAGACAAAGCTCTGTTTTCATTTCCTTCCTCTTGTCCTTTGCCTTCCTTCATCCCCCAAAGAGGATGGCCCAACACCAGCACAGCCCACACTTGCTAACCTCCCACATCCATACACACCACCCCATGTCCTCATCGAGAAGAAAGCCCTTGAGTAATTCCTGAGCAGCATCACCAGT
Organism: Hyperoodon ampullatus; assembly: GCF_949752795.1. Taxonomy (NCBI): domain Eukaryota; kingdom Metazoa; phylum Chordata; class Mammalia; order Artiodactyla; family Ziphiidae; genus Hyperoodon; species Hyperoodon ampullatus. The sequence continues at coordinate 131,377,079 of NC_136915.1, forward strand.
GTCCTGACAGTTACTCTGTTTCCCTCCAGCGCTCCTTGAGGATGTGGCGGATGACCTGCACGGTGATAGGACAGAAGAAAAGCCTCCGTGGATCCCCAAGGTAAGCTGGATTTTTTCTGTTCTGAGATAGAAATATTGCTTTATTTCTCTTTCAATAGAATTAAGTTATGAATATTTGAGGGTATTCCTTCTAGATACATACAATTCCCTTGGTTGGGAGAATGTGGAGTGAGAGTCTATTACCAACTCATGGTGCCTGATTCCACAGGACATTACAATTGACAGCATCCATTACAGCCTGTAGAGTATGGAGCTCTCTCTCCTGCAGCGATTTTTCCTCTAGGAAAAGAATTCTGTAATTTCCAACCTAAATGGACTTGGAAGTTCCATCCTCCCAGCAAAGTTCTTGCCTTTCAGCCTGAGTAGGTTTGCTCTGATAACCCTTGCTGGGTTCCCTGGACCACTGTTTCTTATGAGGTTTTCTACTGTCAGCAAATGAACAAAAGACCTGAGCATCACTGTGATCTTATCCTCATAGTGTTTTCTCTTGTGTAATTGCAGGTGGCCTTCCCAGAACGTGAAAACGGTATGTATTCTGGAATCAGTCACTTGGGGAGGAAGAACTTTGAAGATGAAAAAGTGGAACATTCTTGCTGCTTTTAGTGCAGAGGGCAAACTGATTCCAAATTTGTGCTGGGAATGAGAGTAGGGGTCCTTGTGATAGAAAGTGATTTACAAGTAATGTGACCAATTACTATAGTCCCAGGAAGAAGCTGTATTACGGTTAGGTGGTGTAGGTTTGTGTGCATGAGACTGGGTGTGTCTGTATGTGAAATGAGTGGTATGATTCTGTGTGTGTATGTGAACTTTTTGTGTTGTGTTTCCCTTGATGTATGTTCCCCTAAACAACACTGTTACTGGTGCCAACTTTCTAGAAAATATTTTCATCACCACTGCATCATGAATGGGTATGGATATAAAAGTAAATAAACTGTACACTTTCAGTGTGTGCATTGATTTTATACCAAGTGAGCCTCATTTAACCTGGAAAACAAATCCTATCACCACCCAGGCAAATGTTTACTGGATTCTTTTTTTTTTCTTTTGGCTGTGTTGGGTCTTCGTTGCACTGCGCGGGCTTCTCATTTCGGTGGCTTCTGTTGTTCCAGAGCACGGGCTCTAGGTGCATGGGCTTCAATAGTTGTGGCATGTGGGCTTAGTAGTTGTGACTAGCGGGCTCTAGAGCACAGGCTTAGTAGTTGTGGTGCACGGACGTAGTTGCTCCATGGCTGCATTCTTAGTGAACAAAACTGGGTTTCAGAATCCCTACTACTGGTTCAATTACAACTTCATTTAATAAGAAATCTCATCTCTTAGTAGGTCTCATAGCATTCTGAATGGTTATGATACATCTCTCTGCCACTTCCCTCATTCTAAGTGTTTCCTATTAGAGCATCGGGATGAGTCCTCCCCCCTTACCTGAAGCACCTAGTGCTAGGCAGGCCTCCTTCTTTTTGCAGGGAGCCCATGCTTGTACCCACATGCCACAGCCAGTTCTGGAGGAGCGTGAGAAAGAAGGGGCGTCCAGGAGTAGATGGAGGAAATCCACTCCACCTTTCTCCTTTGAGGCTAATATTCACTATCGGATTCTGTGCTAAGGAAACGAAATGTCCTTCTCCTGTGGAAAGTCTGTCTTCCATCACTTGTGCCGGCCCTGTTTCTGTGAGCTGGGCAAGAAACACTGCATACAGTGAAGACAGAACCAAGAGATCTACCCCAGGGATTGAGCTCAGGGTGGGCACTCGCTCCCTTCCCAGGAGGGCGGAGAGGAGGTTGTGCTTTGCCAGGTGGGATAGAGAAACCAAGCAGTGTGACAAGAGCATCTCCACTCATGTTGCTGTGCAAACTGCCAGATGAAGTAGGTTCTTGGTATTTTCTGAAGGCTTTTGCAAGCAAACAAGTCTGGGAGTAAAGTCAATTAAAACATGGAAAGTTATATTTAAAAATTTTTTTCCATAGTGAGTCCTTTGAGAAATACATACTTTAATATAATATGATTGCCTTATATGTGTCAATATTTTCCCCACCAAAGAAAAAACTGAAAATGCTTGATTGTAAAATGTCACTTGTTTACCCAAGAGACTGTGTATGAGTAAAGTTGTTCTAGATATCCTGAATCCCTAGGTCGTAGTTTCCTGATGGTGCTGAGGGGAACCCTGGTGTGCGATTCAGTGCCTGCTACTCACAGGCAGGCTGTTATGAACTCAGAGACCGGCGCAGTGGACCCCACGTGTGAGGACAGGATTGGAGCCTCGGGCTAGACTTGAAGAGGGAAATGCTTTAGAGAAGTGGAAGGAGATAGAGGAAGGGCACCTGTGCCAAGGGGAGTCAGGGGTGATTCGTTTAGGGATCAAGGAAATGTGTACACCTGAGCACAGCCTGGGCCACACTTAGGATGCTATTGGCACTTCTGGTTGAATGGGGAAGAGAAAGGACATCCCCCTCTTGCTGGAGTGAACTCTGGAGAAATGTCTTCTTTAAAGCCTGGGGAGAGGAGCTTCTCTCTCATTATCTCCTGATACCTGTGTACATTCAAGACCCTTCCTGCTTTCTTCTTTCCCTCTGTTGACTCCCTTTCCTTATTTTTCTTCTTTTTTCCCCTTTTTCCACTTTGTATTTATTTTACATATGTACATTTTATTGTTGTAAAAGTACACATACAATGAAATCCAACGTCTTAACAAGTTTTGAAATGTCCAGTCAGTCCTGTTGACTACATGCACCTTGTTGTACAGCATGTGTCTAGAACTGTTCCATTTTGCAAATAACACATGCTAACAATTGAACAGAGACTTCCCTTATCAACCTCCTGCCAGCTCTTGGAACCACCCTTCTACTCTCTGCTTCTCGGAGTTTTCTTTCAGTTTTTGACCTTCTGTGACTGGCTTATTTCACTCTTACAAATGTCCTCCAAGTTCTTTCATGTTGCTGCAAATGGCAGGATTTCCTTCTTTTTCAAAGACTGAATGACATTCCACTGTATGTATATACCACATTTTCTTTATTTAATTCACCTTCCCATGGACATTAGGCAGTTTTCCTATGTTGTGTATTGTGTATAATGCTGCAATGGACATGAGATTGTAGATATCTCTTGGACATTCTTGTTTTATCTCCTTTGTATATAAACCTAAATGAGTGATTGCTGGATTTTATTATAGTTGTCTTAATAATTTTGAGGGGACCTCCATTCTATTTTCCATAATGGCTACACCATTTTACATTACTCCAGGGTACAAAACAGGGTACAGAAGTTCCACTTCTTCACATCTTTGCCAGCATCCATTAATTTTCTTTCTTTTTCTTTTTTTTTTTTTTTTTTGCGGTACACGGGCCTCTCATTGTTGTGGGCTCTCCCGTTGCGGAGCACAGGCTCCAAACGCACAGGCTCAGCGGCCATGGCTCATGGGCCCAGCCACTCAGTGGCATGTGGGATCCTCCCAGACTGGGGCACGAACACGTGTCCCCTGCATCGGCAGGCGGACTCTCAACCACTGTGCCACCAGGGAAGCCCTAATTTTCTTTTTATAATACACATCCTAACAGGTGTGAGTGATATCTCCTTGTGGCTTGATATCCATTTCCCTGATGCTTAGCGATGTTGAGCAAATTTTCATATGTAGATTGACCACTTGTATGTCTTTATGGAGAAATGTCTAGTGAAGCTTTTTACCCATTTTTAAACTCAGTTATTTGCCCGCTGTTTTTCTGAAATTGACTTGTAGTAGTTTCTTATATATTCTGGATATTGGTCCCTTATTCAGATACAAGGTTTACACATATTTCCTCCCATCCTCTAGGTTGCCTTTTCATTCTGTTGATTATTGAAGAGATTATCATTTCTTCACTTGGTAATCTTAGAAGCTTGGCCAAGATCTGTTGGCCATATATATGTGTGTTTATTTGGTCTCTCTCTATTATATTTCATTGGTCTATCTCACTGTCTTGATGCCAGTAGCAGACTGTTTTGACTACTGTGGCATTGTTATGTGTTTTGAGTTCAGGAAGTGTTAATCTCCATCATTGCTCTTTGCTCTCAAGATTGTTTTATCTACTTGTGGGGGTTCCATATGTATTTTAGGATTCTGTCCACTTTTATAATAATGACATGGAATTTTGTGGGTTGTTGCGATATATGTGTACATCCCTTTATGTAGTATAGAAATGCCAACAGTATTTAATAATCCAGTCTATCAACATGGTATGTCATTCCCTTTACTTGTCTCTTCTTTAATTTCTTTCCGCAATATCCTGTAGTTTTCAGTATACAAATTTTTCTCCTCCTACGGGGCCTTTTCCACTGCCTTCCTCAGGTCTTCTAGAGTCAGGGGTGAGAAGGATGGACTCATGGAGAGAGTGAAATCCCTCCCTCCCCTCTGCACCTACTCTCTGATTATGTCTAATACAGGTGTACTGGGCCATGCCCTTCACCTCTGTCTACAAGTGGGCCCCTTGCTGGGAATTCCTCTTGGATCTGAGTGTTGACTGTACTATTTCAGTGTCCACAAGGACTCTCCCAATGCCTGGCGTGGGTCCAAGAGCCCAAGATATACCTACATACTAATGATCAGATCAGGCCATCAAATTTTCTGCAGTAAAGAACAACCAGGGGAAGGGTGGCTGGTTGCCTCTTTCTCATCTTTGGATTTCTTAGAGCTGAGCTTTCCAGTGTGGTAGCCACTAACCAAATGTGTCTATTTATAATTCATTTAGTTCAAACAATAATTAACTCATTCTTTTAAAAAATGCAAAAACCACACAATTGCTTGGTCACACTAACCATGTTTCAAGTGTGTCTGTAACTTCTGGAATTTCAGGTTGGTAAGGTTGACCATGAAAGCTATAAATGGGTCTATAGAAGTGAGGGGTCGAAAGGTGATTTTCTCAGCATCTCTCCCTCATTTGAAATTTTCAACTGTGATCAAGATCTTATTGAAGGACTCTGTCTGCACAGAGCACAGGGGAGGTCTGAGAACCTGGAGGGAAGACCAGGGTGATGCTGTGTGAGCCAGCAAGTCGAGTAGGAGAAATGGGTGGGTCAACTTGTATAATAACTTTATGCTCATGGTTGTGTTTGTACAGAATGGATCGTGGAGAGCATACATAACAGGGATGCTGATGACGATTCACGTAGGGAACAACTCTCAGGTAGGATCTAAAGCGAGACAATTCCTAGAAAACTTGGGTTCCACCCGGTTCTTTAGAAACTAAGGAAGGTTAATATGAAATCAGGAAGAAGAAGGAAATATGTGTAGAATTCTGATTTGTTCTTTCCAAATTAATGATATAATAGAGTTATTGTGTCCATGTCCTTTGACTGTACTGTGCTTATAGTCATCTTTTCTTGCTTTGCCATTCAGAAATTTTCTTTCTCACAAGACTACTCTTTCATTGCTTTTTCACTGCCAAACATGAAAGGTTCGTTTCTGTTTAGTACCTGGAGGGTATTTTGCACCAAGGATTTTGGTTTCCTTTTTACATTCACGTATGATGGCCATATCCTAGTGGGAACAAAAGTCTCATAGTCCATTGACACTGGAAAACAAGTCCTTATATTTAGTGTCAGGTGGTGGATGAGACTTGAACTCTCTCCCTCTATACTCTCAGGACTTGTAGCTTCATCTTACTTTTGTCCTCACTGTTGATTCCTCATGGAAAATGCGCTCCCTGAGGTGGATGAGTCACAGAACACATGCTTTGGGATCACTGCATATGCTCAGTCTCCTCATTTCAGCCTCAGCACCTCTCAATTCTGATGTGCTGAGATGCTTCCAACTGAGAGGGCTCCACGTCCAACTGCCCCTTAAGACCCTTCATGGCCGGAAGGAATTCTAGAGGACTGTGTGAAGGGGCTGCTAGGCTTCTTCACACACTGGCTCTCACAGCCCTGCTAACCTGGTCTCCTGGAATTCACCAGGCCCAGGACAGAGACTCAGGGCAGCAGGACCCAGGGTCACTCCTCTTCTTACAGCCCACTGCTCCATCCGGCCAGCCCTGCCCCTGCTCCCCACACTCCAGTCCTGCCTACCCTCTGACCTTTCCTCAAGCCTGCCTTGGTCTTATCCTTCCCAATTCTTCCAATGCTGGGGTAAACCCTGGCAGGTGCTGTGTGTTTATGAGGCTTCCTCTGCTGTAGAGTTTTGTTTCAGTATTCCAGACTAAGGGAATTGGGACAAGTTACTTTTAACTCTAATATTGCTTTCATCCTCTCTAAGGGGCTAAGAGACTTACGGAGTTGTTTTGAAGTACCTAAGGTTAGCTCAGGCACAGGACACTTACTTGTTTTGTGAAGTTGGTTGCATATCTAGGCTATTTTGGAGAATGCTGCAATGAATCTAAGTTCATCTCATTGTGATACTGATTTAATTTCCTTTGGATATATACCCAGAACTGTGATTGCTGAATCATATGATATTTCTGTTTATAATTTTATAAGGAACCCCCATACTCTTTTTCATAATAGCTGCACCATTTTACAATCCCACCAGCAGTGTACAATGTTTCCAATTCCCCACATCTTGGCCTTGACCTGCGGGCTCTAGAGCACAGGCTTAGTAGTTGTGGTGCACGGACTTAGTTGCTCCATGGCTGGATTCTTAATGAACAAAACTGCGTTTCAGAATCCCTACTACTGGGTCAATTACAACTTCATTTAATAAGAAATCTCATCTCTTAGTAGGTCTCATAGCATTCTGAATGGTTATGATACATCTCTCTGCCACTTCCCTCATTCTAACTGTTTCCAATTAGAGCATCGGGATGAGACTTCCCCCCTTACCTGAAGCACCTAGTGCTGGCAGGCCTCCTTCTTTTTGCAGGGAGCCCATGCTTGTACCCACATGCCACACCCAGTTCTGGAGGAGTCCGAGAAAGAAGGATCCTCCAGGAGTAGATGGAGGAAATTCACTCCACCTTTCTCCTTTGAGGCTAATATTCACTATCAGATTCTGTGCTAAGGAAACGAAATGTCCTTCTCCTGTGGAAAGTCTGTCTTCCATCACTTGTGCCGGCCCTGTTTCTGTGAGCTGGGCAAGAAACACTGCATACAGTGAAGACAGAACCAAGAGATCTACCCCAGGGATTGAGCTCAGGGTGGGCACTCGCTCCCTTCATAGGAGGGCAGAGAGGAGTTTGTGCTTTGCAAGGTGGGACAGAGAAACCAAGCAGTGTGACAAGAGGATCTCCACTCATGTTGCTGTGCAAACTGCCCGATAAAGTAGGTTCTTGGTATTTTCTGAAGGCTTTTGCAAGCAAACAAGTCTGGGAGTAAAGTCAATTAAAACATGGAAAGTTATACTTAAAAAATTTTTTTCGATAGTGAGTCCTTTGAGAAATACATACTTTAATATAATATGATTGCCTTATATGTGTCAATATTTTCCCCACCAAAGAAAAAACTGAAAATGCTTGATTGTAAAATGTCACTTGTTTACCCAAGAGACTGTGTATGAGTAAAGTTGTTCTAGAAATCCTGAATCCCTAGGTCGTAGTTTCCTGATGGTGCTGAGGGGAACCCTGGTGTGCGATACAGTGCCTGCTACTCACAGGGAGGCTCTTAAGAACTCAGAGACCCGCCCAGTGGACCCCACGTGTGAGGACAGGATTGGAGCTTCGGGCTGGACTTGAAGAGGGAAATGCTTTAGAGAAGTGGAAGGAGATAGAGGAAGGGCACCAGAGCCATGGGGAGTCAGGGGTGTTTGGTTTAGAGATCAAGGAAAAGTGTACACCTGAGCACAGCCTGGGCCACACTTAGGATGCTATTGGCACTTCTGGTTGAATGGGGAAGAGAAAGGACATCCCCCTCTTGCTGGAGTGAACTCTGGAGAAATGTCTTCTTTAAAGCCTGGGGAAGGAGCTTCTCTCCCATTATCTCCTGATACCTGTGTACATTCGAGACCCTTCCTGCTTTCTTCTTTCCCTCTGTTGACTCCCTTTCCTTATTTTTCCTCTTTTTTCCCCTTTTTCCACTTTGTATTTATTTTACATATGTGTATTTTATTGTTGTAAAAGTACACATACGATGAAATCCAACGTCTTAACAAGTTTTGAAATGTCCAGTCAGTCCAGTTGACTACATGCACCTTGTTGTACAGCATGTGTCTAGAACTGTTCCATTTTGAAATAACACATTCTAACCATTGAACAGAGACTTCCCATGTCAACCTCCTGCCAGCTCTTGGAACAACCCTTCTACTCTCTGCTTCTCGGAGTTTTCTTTCAGTTTTTGACCTTCTGTGACTGGCTTATTTCACTCTTACAAATGTCCTCCAAGTTCTTTCATGTTGCTGCAAATGGCAGGATTTCCTTCTTTTTCAAAGACTGAATGACATTCCACTGTATGTATACACCACATTTTCTTTATTAATTCATCTTCCCATGGACACTAGGCAGTTTTCCTATGTTGTGTATTGTGTATAATGTTGCCATGGACATGAGATTGTAGATATCTCTTGGACATTCTTGTTTTATCTCCTTTGTATATAAACCTAAATGAGTGACTGCTGGATTTTATGATAGTTCTCTTAATAAATTTTGGGGGACATCCATTCTGTTTTCCATAATGGCTACACCATTTTACATTACTACAGGGTACAAAACAGGGTACAGATGTTCCACTTCTTCACATCTTTGCCAGCATCCATTAATTTTCTTTCTTTCTTCTTCTTTTTTTTTTTTTTTTGCAGTACACGGGCCTCTCATTGTTGTGGGCTCTCCTGTTGTGAAGCACAGGCTCCAAACGCACAGGCTCAGCGGCCATGGCTCATGGGCCCAGCCGCTCAGCGGCATATGGGACCCTCCCAGACCGGGGCACGAACACGTGTCCCCTGCATCGGCAGGCGGACTCTCAACCACTGTGCCACCAGGGAAGCCCTAATTGTCTTTTTATAATACACATTCTAACAGGTGTGAGTGATATCTCCTTGTGGCTTGATTTCCATTTCCCTGATGCTTAGCGATGTTGAGCAAATTTTCATATGTACATTGACCACCTGTATGTCTTTATGGAGAAATGTCTAGTGAAGCTTTTTACCCATTTTTAAACTCAGTTATTTGCCCGCTGTTTTTCTGAAATTGACTTGTAGTAGTTTCTTATATATTCTGGATATTGGTCTCTTATTCAGATACAAGGTTTACACATATTTCCTCCCATCCTATAGGTTGCCTTTTCATTCTGTTGATTGTTGAAGAGACTATCCTTTCTTCACTTGGTAATCTTAGAACCTTGGCAAAGATCAGTTGGCCATATATATGTGCGTTTATTTGAGGTCTCTCTATTAATTTCATTGGTCTATCTCACTGTCTTGATGCCAGTAGCAGACTGTTTTGACTACTGTGGCATTGTTAATGTGTTTTGAGTTCAGGAAGTGTTAATCTCCATTATTGCTCTTTGCTCTCAAGATTGTTTTATCTACCTGTGGGGGTTCCATATGTATTTTAGGATTCTGTCCACTTCTATAATAATGACATGGAATTTTGTGGGTTGTTGCGATATATGTGTACATCCCTTTATGTAGTATAGAAATGCCAACAGTATTTCATAATCCAGTCTATGAACATGGTATGTCATTCCAATTACTTGTCTCTTCTGTAATTTCTTTCCGCAATGTCCTGTAGTTTTCAGTATACAAATTTTTCACCTCCTACGGGGCCTTATCCACTGCCTTCCCCAGGTCTTCTAGAGTCAGGGGTGAGAAGGATGGACTCATGGAGAGAGTGAAATCCCTCCCTCCCCTCTGCACCTACTCTCTGATTATGTCTAATACAGGTGTACTGGGCCATGCCCTTCACCTCTGTCTACAAGTGGGCCCCTTGCTGGGAATTCCTCTTGGATCTGAGTGTTGACTGTACTATTTCAGTGTCCACAAGGACTCTCCCAATGCCTGGCGTGGGTCCAATAGCCCAAGATATACCTGTATTCGAATGATCAGATCAGAGCATCAAATTTTCTGCAGTAAAGAACAACCATGGGAGGGGTGGCTGGTTGCCTCTTTCTCATTTTTCGATTTCTTGTTGTTGAGCTTTCCAGGGTTGTTGCCACTAACCAAATGTGTCTATTTATAACTAATTTATTTCAAACAATAATTAACTCATTCTATTAAAAAATGCAAAAAACACACAATTGCTTGGTCACACTAGCCATATTTCAAGTGTGTCTGTAACATCTGGAATTTCAGGTTGGTAAGGTTGACGGTGAAAGCTATAAATGGGTCTATAGAAGTGAGGGGTCGAAAGGTGATTTTCTCAGCATCTCTCCCTCATTTGAAATTTTCAACTGTGATCAAGATCTTATTGAAGGACTCTGTCTGCACAGAGCACAGGGGAGGTCTGAGAACCTGGAGGGAAGACCAGGGTGATGCTGTGTGAGCCAGCAAGTCGAGTAGAAGAAATGGGTGGGTCAACTTGTATAATAACTTTATGCTCATGGTTGTGTTTGTACAGAATGCATTTTGGAGAGCATATATAGCAGTGATGCTGATGACAATTCACGTAGGGAACAACTCTCAGGTAGGATCTAAAGCAAGACATTTCCTAGCAAACTTGGGTTTCACCCACTTCTTTAAAATCTAAGGAAGGTGAATATGAAATCAGGAAGAAGAAGGAAATATGTCTAGAATTCTGATTTGCTCTTTCCAAATTTTAATGATATATGAGACTTATTGTGTCCATGTCCTTTGTCTGTACTGTGCTTATAGTCATCTTTTCTTGCTTTGCCATTCAGAAATTTTCTTTCTCACAAGACTATTCTTTCATTGCTTTTTCACTGCCAAATATGAAAGGTTCGTTTCCGTTTGGTACCTGGAGGGTATTTTGCACCAAGGGTTTTGGTTTCCTTTTTACATTCACGTATGATGGCCATATCCTATTGGGAACATAACTCTCATAGTCCTTTGACACTGGAGAACAAGTTCTTATAGTGAGTATCAGGTGGTGGATGAGACTTGAACTCTCTCCCTCTACACTTTCAGGACTTGTAGCTTCACCTTACTTTTGTCCTCACTGTTTATTCCTCAAGGAAACTGTGCTCCCAGAGGTGGATGATTCACAGAACACATGCTTTGGGATCACTGCATGTGCTCAGTCTCCTCATTTCAGCCTCAGCACCTCCCAAGGCTGATGTGCTGACATGCTTCCATTTGAGAGGGCTCCACGTCCTGCTGCCCCTAAAGACCCTTCATGGCCTGCAGGAATTCTAGAGGACTGTGTGAAGGGGCTGCTGGGGTCGCTTCACACACTGGCTCTCACAGCCCTGCTGGAGATTCTGGAATTCACCTGGAATTCACCAGGCCCAGTACAGAGACGCAGGGCAGCAGGACCCAGGGTCACTGCTCTTCTTAAAACCCACTGCTCCTTCCAGAAAGCCCTGCCCCTGCTCCCCACACTCCAGTCCTGCCTACCCTCTGACCTTTCCTCAGGCCTGCCTTGGTCTTATCCTTCCCAGTTCTTCCAAGGCTGGGGTAAACCCATGGCAGGTGCTGTGTGTTTATGAGGATTCCTCTGCTGTAGAATTTTGTTTCAGTATTCCAGATAAGGGAATTGGGACAAATTACTTTTAACTCTAATATTTCTTTCATCCTCTCTAAGGGGCTAAGAGACTTATGGAGTTGTTTTGAAGTACCTAAGTTTAGCTCAGGCATAGGATACTTACTTGTTTTGTGAAGTTGGTTGCATATCTAGGCTATTGTGGAAAATGCTGCAATGAACCTAAGTTCATCTCATTGTGATACTGATTTAATTTCCTTTGGATATATACCCAGAACTGTGATTGTTGAATCATATGATAATTCTGTTTATAATTTTATAAGGAACCCCCATACTCTTTTTCCTAATAGGTGTACCATTTTACAATCCCACCAGCAGTGTACAAAGTTTCAAATTCCCCACATCTTTGACTTAAACTGTTAATGTTTTTCTTTATAATACAGAGCCTAACAGGTATGAGGTGTTGATTTGCATTGCCCTGATGATTAGTGAGGTTGAGAACCTTTTCCTATATTTGTTAGCCATTTGTATGTCTTTTTCAGGAAATGTCTTATTTAAGTCTTTGCACATTTCTGAACCCAGTTATTTATCCTTTTTAATTTCTTACCTTATTTTGCATTTGAGTTGTAGTGTTTTTCTTAGATGTTTTGGACATTAGCTCCTTTTCTGATATATGTTTCTAATCTTTCTGTAATTATATTTTCATGCTATTGACTGTTGAAAAATCTATACTTTCCCTATTTGTTGTCTTAGAAGGTTGGTGAATTTCATTTGGCCATGTATCTATGAGTTCTCTTGGGGTTTATTTATTCTGGTGTTTAGGCCTATGTATCTGTTTTTATGTCAGTACCATACAGTTTTGAGTCCTGTGGCTTTGTAATGTGTTTTGAAGTCAGGAAGTGAGAAGCCTCCATCTATGTTCTTTGTTCTCAGGATTGTTTTGTCTGTTTGGAGTCCTTAGTGGTTCCATATGTATTTTAGGATCTTTTTTTTTTCTATTTATTTGAAAATGACATTGGGATTTTGATAGGTATTACAATGAATTTATACTTACCTTTGGGTAGTGTAGAAATGTCAACAATAATAAGTCTCCAGTCTATGAATATGATATGTCATTTCAATTCTTTGTTCCTTGTTAAATTCTTTCAGCAGTGGTTTGTAGTTTACGGTGTACAGGCCATTTACCTTCTGAGGGCATATTGTCTCTTCCTTCCCTGGATTTTTCAGAGGCAGTGGTGAGAAGGATGGCCTCATGAAGTGAGTGAATGTCCCTCCCTCCCTTCTGCACCTGCTCACTGATTATGTCTAGCACAGGTGCATTGGGCCATGCTCATTACCTCTCCCGTCAAGTGGAACACCTGTCGGGAATTCCTCTAGGATCTTGGTGTTGACATTACTGTTTCAGTGTCCCCAAGGTCTCATGAGTGCCTGGCAAGTGTGCATGAGTCTAGTAAACCCCTACAAATGAATCATCAAATCTGGCCAGCAAACTGCCCTGCAGATGGTGTTGGGCTGCACCTCTCACCCCTGCAAGCCCTGTACTTCCTCAGCCTCAGGGCTAAAGAAAGAGCCCGGAGTCAGGGACAGAGACATTCATGGTTTAATAGATGGGAGATCTTTCACGTCAGAAGCAAAGTGGTCCTGGAGAGACATCCCACTGTAGATAGCCGATGGCAGGCAGAAGGCAGCAGCAGCAGTAGCAGCATTCTTCACTCTGGGCGGAATAGGGAGGCTACCAGTTAAAGGGGGAATTGAGAGCAGATGGGCTCATCAGTTACCAGGGAAACCAGCAGAGGGACACATACCTCTTACCACCTTGGGCTAAGTACCTTCACGGGGCAGAGGTTTTCCTTTGGTAAACCATAACCAAACAGCCATCTTGAATGGGTAGACCATACAGAAGGGAATAACCAGGGGAGTAGTGGTAACATCCTCCATATACTTTATATATATATATACACCTATATATATATATATGGAGAGAGAGAGAGAGAGAGAGGGATGTGTATTACAGTGTGGTAGCCACTAGCTAGATGTGCCTGTTATAATTTATTTAATTCAATCAATGATTAACTCAATGTATTAAAATAAAACAAAACAAAATATCCAATTACTCAGTCACATTAGTCACATTTTAAGTGTATCCATAAGTCTTGTAAATTCATTTTCGTGTTTCTACAGAATCGACTTTGGATAGCACTTTTGGCCATGATGAGGAAGAGGATACAGGTAGGAACAACACTTAGGTAGGATCTAATGGCAGAGGGTTCCTGGAACTTTAGGGTTATATCTCCTGCTTTGGAGACTGAGGAAGTTGGATATGAAATCAGAAAGAAGAATAAAATATGTGTAGAGTTCTGACTTGTTTTTTTCATATTTTAATGATATAATAGAGAGAAACTGTGTCCTTAGACATGACTGTGCTCTATAATCACCTTTTCTTGATTTGCTCATCAAAAATGATCTTTTCCCCATGAGCTGATCTTTCTTGTGCTTGTCACTGCCTAATATGGAAGTTTGTTTTCTGGTTAGCAAATCTAAGGTATTGTGCACAGGAGAGTTTGTTTTCTTTTGCATATTGACCTATGATGGACAGAACCTGTGGGTGAAAACTCTCATGGGCCCTTGAAACTTGAGACCAAGTTCTTCTAGAAAGGGTGAGGTGGTGGATGAGAAGTGAACTGTCTCCGTCTGCACTTTCAGGACTTGTGGCTTCACCTCATGTTTTGTCCTCACTGTTTGTTCCTCTTGTAAAGGACAGTCCCAGAGATGGATGAGTCACAGAACACGTGCTCTGGGATCACTGCATTTGCTCAGTCTCCTTGAGCTCATCTCAGACTCTGCAGTTCCCCAAGGCTGATGTGCTGACATGCTTCCATTTGTGAGGGGTCCACGTTCAGCTGCCCCTAGAGACCCTCCATGGGTGGCAGAAATTCTAGAGGGCTGTGTGAAGGGGCTGCTGGGCTTCTTCACACACTTGCTTTCACAGCCCTGCTGACCTGGTCTCCTGGGGTTGACCAGGCCCAGGACAGAGACTCAGGGCAGCAGGACCCAGGGTCACTGCTCTTCTTACAACCCACTGCTCCATCCAGACCGCCCTGCCCCTGCTCCCCACACCCCAGTCCTGCCTACCCTCTGACCTTTCCTCAGGCCTGCCTTGGTCTTATCCTTCCCAGTTCTTCCAAGGCTGGGGTAAACCCAGGCAGGTGCTGTGTGTTTATGAGGTTTCCTCTGCTGTAGAATTTTGTTTCAGTATTCCAGACTAAGGGAATTGGGACCAGTTACTTTTAACTCTAATATTGCTTTCATCCTCTCTAAGGGGCTAAGAGACTTATGGAGTTGTTTTGAAGTACCTAAGATAGCTCTGGCACGTGACCCTTACTTGTTTTGTGAAGTTGGTTGCATATCTAGGCTCTTGTGGAAAATGCTAAAATGAACCTAAGTTCATCTCATTGTGATACTGATTTAATTTCCTTTGGATATATACCCAGAACTGTGATTGCTGAGTCATATGATATTTCTGTTTATAATTTTATAAGGAACCCCTATACTCTTTTTCATAATAGCTGCACCATTTTACATTCCCACCAGCAGTGTACAAAGTTTCCAATTCCCCACATCTTGGCCTTAAACTGTTATTTTTTTTTTCTTTAAAATACACAGCCTAACAGGTATGAGGTGTTGATTTGCATTGCCCTGATGATTAGTGAGGTTGAGAACCTTTTCCTATATTTGTTCGCCATTTGTATGTCTTTTTCAGGAAATGTCTTATTTAAGTCTGTGCACATTTCTGAACCCAGTTATTTACCCTTTTTACTTTTTTAACTTATTTCGCATTTGAGTTGTAGTGTTTTTCTTATATATTTTGGACATTAGCTGCTTTTCTGATATATGTTTGTAATCTTTCTGTAAGTTATATTTTCATCCTATTGACTTTTGAAAAAACTATACTTTCTGGGCTTCCCTGTTGGCGCAGTGGTTGAGAGTCCGCCTGCCGATGCAGGGGACGCAGGTTCGTGCCCCGGTCTGGGAAGATCCCAATGCCGCAGAGCGGCGGAACCTATGTGCCATGGCGGCTGAGCCTGCGCGTCCAGAGCCTGTGCTCCGCAGCGGGAGAGGCCACAACAGTGAGAGGCCCGCATACCGCAGAAACAAACAAACAAACCAAAAAATAACTCTACTTTCCCTATTTGTTGTCTTAGAAGATTGGTGAATTTCATTTGGCTATGTGTGTATGAGTTTTCTTGGGTGTTATTTATTCTGGTCTTTAGGGCTATGTATCTGTTTCTATGTCAGTACCATACAGTTTTGATTCCTGTGGCTTTGTAATGTGTTTTGCTGTCAGGAAGTGAGAAGCCTCCATCTATGTTCTTTGTTCTCAGGATTGTTTTGTCTGTTTAGAGTCCTTAGTGGTTCCATATGTATTTTAGGATTTTTTTTTCTATTTATTTGAAAATGACATTGGGATTTTGATAGGTATTACAATGAATTTATACTTACCTTTGGGTAGTGTAGAAATGTCAACAATAATAAGTCTCCATTCTAAGAATATGATATGTCATTTCAATTATTTGTTCCTTGTTTAATTCTTTCAGCAGTGTTTTGTAGTTTTCAGTGTACAGGCCATTTACCTTCTAAGGGCATATTGTCCCTTCCTTCCCTGGATTTTTCAGAGGCAGTGGTGAGAAGGATGGCCTCATGAAGTGAGTGAATGTCCCTCCCTCCCTTCTGCACCTGCTCGCTGATTATGTCTAGCACAGGTGCACTGGATCATACTCATTACCTCTCCCCTCAAGTGGAACACCTTTTGGGAATTCCTCTAGGATCTTGGTGTTGACATTACTGTTTCAGTGTCCCAAAGGTCTCATGAGTGCCTGGCAAGTGTGAATGAGCCTAGGAAACCCCTACAAATGAATATTAAATCTGGCCAGCAAACTGCCCTGCAGAAGGTGTTGGGCTACTGCTCTCACGCCAGCAAGCCCCGCCTTGCTCAGCCTCAGGGCTAAAGAAAGAGCCCGCAGTCTGTGACAGAGACATTAATGGTTTAATAGATGGGAGACCTTTCACGTCAGAAGCAAAGCAGTCCTGGAGAGACATCCCCCTGTAGATAGCCGATGGCAGGCAGAACGCAGCAACTGCAATAGCAGCATTCTTCACTCTGGGCGGAATAGGGAGGCTACCAGTTAAAGGGGGAATTGACAGCAGATGGGCTCATCAGTTACCAGGGAAACCAGCAGAGGGTCACATCCCTCTTATCCCCTTGGGCTAAGTACCTTCACGGGGCAGAGGTTTTCCTTTGGTAAACCATCACCAAACAGCCATCTTGAATGTGTAGACCATACAGAAGGGAATAACCAGGGGAGCCGTGGTAACATCCTCCATATATTTTATATATATATATATATACATATATATGGAGAGAGAGAAAGAGAGAGAGAGAGTGATGTGTATTACAGTGTGGTAGCCACTAGCTAGATGTGCCTGTAATAATTTATTTAATTCAATCAATGATTAACTCAGTGTATTAAAATAAAACAAAATAAAATATCCAATTACTCAGTCACATTAGTCACATTTTAAGTGTATCCATAAATCTTGTAATTTCATGTTCGTGTTTCTACATATTCGATTTTGGATATCATTTTTGGCTGTGTTTTGGAAGAGGGTACAGGTAGGAACAACACTTAAGTAGGATCTAATGGCAGAGGTTTCCTGGAACTTTAGGGTTATATCTCCTGCTTTGGATACTGAGGAAGGTGAATATGAAATCAGAAAGAAGAATAAAATATGTGTAGATTTCTGAATTGTTTTTTTCATATTTTAATGATACAATAGAGAGAAATTGTGTCCTTAGACGCGACTGTGCTCTATAATCACCTTTTCTTGATTTGCTCATCAAAAGTTATCTTTTCCACATGAGCTGCTCTTTCTTGCACTTGTCACTGCCTAATGTGGAAGTTTATTTTATTGTTAGCACATCTAGGGTATTGTGCACAGGGGAGTAGGAAAGTTGAGGGTGGCAACCTTATGTTGGAGGTCAGAGACCCACTTCTTCATTGCAGAGGTGGTGCAATTGAGGCCCTGGGAGGTCGTGGAGATGAGAACACAGGCGTCTCAAGGTCACATCCCAACTCTGAATATTCTCTTTCCTTTCCCATGGCCACCACAACATTGCTGCTGCCCTTGGACACCACAATTCTACATGACAGATGACGACGTTTCTGACAAAGAGAGCAACATGCAGATGGTAATTTATTTCCTCTTGCAAGTCTGTTTCTAAATTTTCTTTTTCAGATCCATAGACTCGTCCTTGTAACCCTACCCCGTCTCCTCTTTCCCTCTTTTTATCATTGTCATTCTGGAGGACCTGGTCTCATCCAGGCTCCGGGGGTCCTGGGATCTTATATTAGATCTGTGAACTCTCTCTGCAGGCCTCCTCCCACACTTTCTTAGCATGTCTCTGGCTCCTGACCAGAGGTATGCACCATTGAATCTGTCTTTGTCACCATGAGTGGCCTGAGCAGGAGATGGGGCTCGAGTCAGCAGGTCTGGGCCCACCCAGCCTTAGGGGCCCACGGTGGAGTCCGGCTCTGCCGTGAGCTACCCCATATGGTTGTTTTCCTGCCCTGGGTGGCCGTGGACCTGGCTGACTGTTCTCTTCCTTCCAGATGTCAAGATATTCTCTGTCCCCCTTCTTGAGAGAAGTTTTTGAGGAATTCCTTTCTGATGAAGAGGAAGACCAGGAAGAGGAAGCATGAACGTGGAGGGCTGGGGGTGAAAAGGTGGGGCAGACAAGTGCACGTGTTCTCCATCCGTAAGTCCCCAGCTTACATTTTGGTGCTTCAGAAACACCAGCCAAAACAGTGGGGACTGCTGTTGAGTGTGACCACAAAGGTGGTGACAAGAGGATGGTAATAAACCCTGCAGACAAGTGGAGGATGCCAGGAGCACATCTCCCCAGGGCACATGTACCCATCCACACAAGCCCCCATGTTTGCTGGGCTGTGTCCTCCGGCAGCTGTTACATCTACAGGGGAGGCTGTAGGGCACTGCGGGGCCACCATGTGCATGACTCTAGGAGGTGCTGTTCCAGCGTGTTCCCTTTGAAGAGCCCCACTGGAAAGTTCATCACCTCTCTCTGCGGGACCGAGCCCTGCCCTCCCAACCGCCCTAAAGGCAGCAGGGAGCATCCCCAGTTAATCGCTAGCTGTGGTGAGAGTTTGGGCGGTCCTCGACCTCCCCAGTCCCAGCACTCCTGGGAAAAGTGTGAAGAAGACACAGGCGCCCAGTGCTCTTGCAAGCAGAGAGCTCACCTGGCCCAGCTCTGCATCCCTGTGGGTGCTTCACAGTCCTGGCATCAGGTAGGGCCACTGCAGGATTCCAGCCTGCCTGGAGTTGCCCAAGCCCTGGGGGTCCCTCACCCTCTGTGGGGCCCCTGGGGGGCCTGGGTCACTTCACGGCACCATTTCTCAACCTGAGGTTGGAGGTTCTGTAGATTCTTTTGTGTATGTGTTCAATTCAAGTTAAGGAAAACCAGAAAGCAGTTCAGTGCCATGCTTATTTGGGATGAGTTAAAGGGGCAGGATTCAAGTTACTCATGTTCTTTTTATTTGTTTTTCCAACTCTGTCATTAAATAACATAAATATAACTTGTCTTATTACAGTTTGAAAAGCAGTGTCTTCTGTCCACTTTTAAAGTTGCAATATGCTAAACAGATAAAACGTGTGTTTTCATTACAGCAGCATAATAACATTTTAAAATTATAAACCTCAGGAGAGTTTGGCTGGGGGTTAGAAAGAATTATAAGGGAAAATAGAAACTCCAGGTGTCTCCATTTCCAGTGTGCAGGTCTTATGAGCAGTTACACTGAGTGTAGGATGGAGGGGCATGTTCACCCACCCCCTGTGTCATCAGACCTCCAGCTCCTCACAGGGCCCAGGGTGGTTGGGAATCAGCCTTTTCGTCCCGGATCCCTGAGCCCCCCTGCTTTCCTCTGCCTCAGTCTCACTGTCCAGGGACCCGTCAGTTGAAGGCTGCCCGGCCAAAAGCCCAGGTATAATCGGTCCTGTAGGACATTTCTAGACACTCCCTGCTAGCAGACCACACGTTCAGCAAAGAGCAGCAAACAGACCCCAGTGCCCTGTGGATCTGACCCCTGGGGACATGAGGGCCCAAGGCCAAGTCCAGGGCCCGAGGAGCCTTCCAGATCCTGCTCACCCTCCCCAGGGAGCCCTCTTCCATCTGACTGTACACCTCCTCAGTGACTCCATTGCCTATGTTTGTGCTGCAGGTTCTGGTCTCACTCCTGTAAAGGCCTGGACCTGGAGCCCAGGAGCGTCATCTGAACCAAGATCGGGAGCGACGTCACTTCTAGTCTCCTGAGGCCTCTTCATTTAATACAAGCTCGGTTGTTTCATTGTGCAGATTTAGTATTAGTTTTAGCTACAGTTTTATCTATTATTTATATATCTATGTTCTATATGTTCAATATGTATCTATATATTTGATATTTATATGTTTTTTAATTAAATTATATTATCTATCTAGTTGCTTTTAAAATAATTTTCTATAAAATAAAACACGTGTATAGAAAAGCACCCTCAACAGAGGTAGAACTTAATGAATTGTTGTAAGGTAGTCACCCTGGTATCTACCACCAAGATCGCGCTCTCTCTCTCTCACACACAATCCTTTTTCAGTCTAAGTTGAGTAAGGAACTGCAAATTTTCTATTTACCATCTGTCCTTATGTCACTTTCTAAGGATTCTGTTTTCTGAAGTCTGTTCATTCCATTGTTCATGGGAACAATATTACCCTAGATCTTTCATGATTTGATGTCAGGACTTTCGATATTCAGTCTGCTTGGCTGGTAAAAATTTCATGATTCATCATTTCTCTCCTTGCCTATCTTAAATATGTTTCTCTATTATCTTCTGACACAGAGAATTTCTCTCCGAAAAGGCTCTTAAAATTCTAATTTTTATTCCCTTCTCTTTCCCCTGCGCTTTTATTCTAGCTGCCCAAAGTATTTTTATTTTTAAAGCCTAGTAATTTTTCCATAGTATTATTTGCTATTGGTCATTGCAATTGAATGCTCATTGTTCATTTTAATAAACAATTTCAAAGCCTTTTTTGTTTCAGAAAACTTTGTATCAGAATGTTTAATATTTGCTTTGTATCTTTGCTTTGATTTTACTCTTTCAGGGACCTCAACATTCATATATCAGATCTCTTATGATGATCTTCCACTTTTAACACATTGATCAAATATTTTACAATTTCTTGCTTAATTCATTTTTGCCAGGAGTGTTTTTTTTAATCTAATTGAAGTATATTTTTAATTTAGTTGAACTACAACACAGAGTTCCAGGTGCACAATAGAGTGATTTGATATTTCTATACATTACAAAATGATCACCACGATAACTCTAAATACCATCTGTAACCAAATTATTATAATATCATTGACTATATTCTCCATGGTGCCCATTTTGTCCCCAGGATGCATTTATTTTGTAACTGGAAGTTTGTAAGTCTTGCTCCGCAGCATGTGGGATCTTCCCGGACCAGGGCACGAACCCATGTCCCCTGCATCGGCAGGCGGACTCTCAAACACTGTGCCACCAGGGAAGCCCAGTTTGTAAGTCTTAATCTCTCTCAGCTATTTCTCTCAACACCGCACCCTTCTCCCCTCTGGCAACCACTTCATTGTTCTCTGTATCTATGACTGCCTTACTATTTTGTTATGTTGGTTAACTTTTTTGTTGCCATGAATAAGTGACATCATACTGTAATTGTCTTTGTCTGACTTATTTCACTTAGCATTAATACCCTCTAGGTCCATCCTTGTTGTCACAAATGATAAGATTTCATTCTTCTTTATGCCTGAGTAATATCTCATATATATATGGAATATTATCCATATATATATGCATATATATATACATACACACACACACACACACACCCCCCACATCTTCTTATCCATTAATCACTTGATAAGATGCTTTAAAAAACCCATAAGTGGAATTGCTGGATCATATGGTATTTCTATATTTTTAGGGAAAACTCCATACTTAATGTGTACTGCTTAAGATATTACCTAGTAATGCATCTTACTGCATTTTACCTAATGCTGCAGAATTAAAAATTTATAATAAAAATAGTCCTGGGCTTCCCTGGTGGAACAGTGGTTGAGAGTCCACCTGCCAATGCAGGGGACATGGGTTCGTGCCCCAGTCCGGGAAGATCCCACATGCCGCGGAGCGGCTGGGCCTGTGAGCTATGGCCGCTGAGCCTGCGTGTCTGGAGCCTGTGCTCCGCAACGGGAGAGGCCACAACAGTGAGAGGCCCGCGTACCACAAAAAAAAAAAAAAAAAAAAATAGTCCTTTTACATCAGAATCGAAAAACTTAGAATTTAAGTTTCATAGCAATCTATTTTAGGAGTCTGAAAACTAACCTGTGGGTCAAATCTGGTCTGTCACCTGCTTATTGTTTAATAAAGTTTTATTGTAACACAGACTTGCACATTTGTTTCCATATGTCTACATATCATCTGTGACTGCTTTTGTGCTACAAATGCTGAGTTTAGTAGTTGTCACAAAGACTGTACCATCTACAAAGCCAAAACTATTTACTATTTGACCCTATAAACAAAGTTTGTTGACTTCTGCATTTATTTAAAAAGTACATATCATTCTATCTTCAGTTTGAATACAGTATCTTCTAAGATTTTTTCATGCAATTTCTCCTGCCTACACTGTTCTTCCCTTCTGTAGATTGTTGTTAAAATTATAGATATATCCATACGATTCACTGCTTGCTTTTTCTGTTTTTCTTACAAGTATCTTCCTAGCACTATAAAGTTGAAACTATACTTATTTGATATTCTTTATTACAGAGCCCATTTTAAATACCATTTCACTGAAATATATTTTTCTCTATACATTAGTATCCACTTATACAAGCAAGCATATGACAAATCAGACAACATCATCAATTCATAAAAAGTGTCATTAGATGAAAGCATCATTTTTAATTTTTCCATATATTCTCCAATAATAGTGTTTGTCATTTGTTTCCATTAACTGAAATCAAAAGACATAATGGCTATAAAGATAAACTCTGCATTATTACTGATACATTAACCAACTAATGTCTTGACAACCTCTCCATTAGAGATACTAAAACTCTCATTCTTGAAAAACTGAATTAATGCACAACAGTCTGCAAGCAAAGAGTTAACATCTTGATTTTATTGATAAACTTGAAGAAAAACAATATTATAAACTATGAAAAGGATAATATATAGTTTTTGAGAAAGTAATGCATGCTCAATAGTAAAATTCAAACAATAAATAAAGTACAAGCAGAAAGAAATTCCACAAACTTGGTAATAAAGTAACCATTGTCAATATTTGATGAAACTCATTCAATCAGAAAACTACATAATCCAAAATATTACAGCATGTTGAAGTTTCACAAAATCAACCCATCTTTGCATCAACACCACTCAGATGCAGAAACGAACATCACCACACCTCAAAAGACCCTTAATGTCTCCTACCAGTCAATATGTCCCAACCACAATCCTGAATTCTCCCAACATAGACTTGTTTTGTCTATATCGGAACTTTGTGTAATGGGATCATAAAGAATATAGTTTTTTGTCTTTGGCTTCTTTCACTCAACACTGTGTTTTTGAGATTTATCCATATGGTTGCTAATATACTAAGTGTATAAAATCTCCTTGCTGTATAGTGTTCCATTATTCAAATAAACTATAACTGGTTTATTTTTCTACTCATGAGAAGCATTTAGCTAGTTTCCAGTCACTAACTGTTACAGATAATGCTCCTATAGGCATATACACATATTTATTCTAGATAATTATATTACAGATGTGCATATGTTTAATATGGTAGATAATACCAAACTTTTCCAAAGGTGTTCTACCAGTTTACACTCCAAACAGTAATATATATGAACTCCAGTTGTTAAACACATTCATCACATTTTGGTATTTTTTCTTTTACATTTTAGCCATCCTGTTGAGTATGTAATGAATCCTAACTTTGCTTTAATATACATTTTTCCTGATGACTAATAATGGTATGCATATAAGTTTTGGGTCATCCCTTTCTTTTGCCAACTCTTGTGGGGTTATTTGCCTTTTATTATTAATACATTGGAATTCCTTATATTTGGGGATATGAGTCTTTTCTTAGAAAAATATATATTTTAAATAACTTTATCCATACTTTGGCCTGTGTATTTACTCTTATAAAATGCCTTTTATGAGCAGAAGTTCTTATTCTTAATATAGTCCAATCTCTTATCTTTTCCTGTATGGTTATTGCTTTTCAAGGCCGGGTTAAGAAATAATTCCTACTCCAAGATTTTGAAGATATTTCCCTATGTTTTGTCTTTTAAGAGATAACTATTTTTACCCACATTTAAATCTATAACCTACCTAGAATATATTTTTGTGTTTAGTGTGAGGTAGGGGTCACATTTTTGTTTTCCTGTGTACCTATTTAAATGAAACCACAGTATTTCTAAAAAATACTACATTTCACTGCAGTGGAAGATTTGTCACACATGAGCTAACCATGTAAAGTACATGTCTGTCTGGCTTCTCTTTTATTCTATTTTACTGGCCTTTTTTTTTTTTCTATTATTACACTAATGCTTCACTGTCTTATTTACCAATGCTTTATAAGAGCTTTGCTACCTGGTGGTAAATGATGATGATACCAGCAATTGTGATACAAAACATCTTTGCTTTATGCAATTTTTCTTATGTTGTTCAGTGGAAGAAATACTTTATCTTCCCACTGAACATTTTGTCATTAAATCGGGGCTCTCTACCTCACTAGTAAACTTTTTGCTGTAAAGCTAATTTTACCTTTGCTGATTCTGTTTCCCAGTCTGATACCAATAACTAATAGATCTCAACTTGACGGTAAGAGAGTTATTTGAGTGATGACTTTACTGAAAATACAGGGCCATGGGCCACAATACGAAAACAGTTCATATGCAGGCGTGGTGACCGAGCATCCCAGATCTGTCCACTTACATTTGCCATCTTGTGATGCTATCTTCAGAACATTACCTATGGGATTTCTGTAATATCTAGATCTATAAGAGAAAAACTCAATGCTACTGTTGTACTGCTTGGTAACAAAGGCATCAATATGTCTTTTGTTTCCCATCTTTCAGAAATTTTTCCCATACTTGGGGAGCAAGGTAAAAGAAAGCTCTGGGTTGTTTCTTCACTTGTAGTTGTAAAGGATACTAGATATCTTGATTACATCAGGAATTCTTTAAATGTATGCTGAAAACTTGTTCAATATGTCATAATTAGTGTACATGCATATTTTATTGGGTTAAAATATCAACATTACTATAGGCAAGGAGACATTACATTAAGATTAAATGGAAGACTGTGTCTATATCACTTTTAGAGTTAAACATTGACAATAAGAGTATATAACAATAATTTCAAGGTTCTCACCTTTTTCATATTAGTCACCAAGTTCTGTCAATTTTGCATGTAATTACACATTTTCCATTCATATAACTTAGCTCACTCTAACATTTCATCCTCACTTTCACCACATTTTTTTACATATTGTAAACATAAGTTACTTGTACTGCATAGCAAATAATGACTAAGTCATCATTATCCAAGACCTGTGTATGAGTTGATTTTTGGTTTGCAATGTGTATCTCACCACCTTCACATGAAATTCTTAGTTACACTTCAAGAATCAGCTTGTGTTTCACTCTTATTATCCTCACATTTACCTTCTACCTTGTCCTCCATGGCACTAAAAGTAATTTCAACATAAACCAAGTGTCCCTTTCCAAGGAATTTTGTATTCTGTTGTCAGATTGTGGGATTGGTCTTAGTCTTTATGTTCTACTATTACTAATGGGCAAATAATTTAACCTCTCAATTTTCAACTGTGTAACAGGGATGGTAAATGAATTGTGATGATTAAATTAGGTAATGATTAAGCTTAGGAACATTAGAAGGTCTGATGACTACTGTTAATAGTGTTATACATCTATTTAGTTTATTGTAATATGATTATTGATTTTTCCTGTCTTCCACTTCTGAGACATTGTGAGCTCATTAAGGAAGATTCTGAGTTGTTCATGACTTGTTAGAGTCAGGCCAGTTTTCATGTAGTCTAAACCTAAGGCAATGCCTAGTGCTAAAATTGTGTTTACTAATCTTTATAATAAATAGACTCTACCTAATCAGATGGTTATACTGAAGGCTCAGATAGTGTTAATATTTTAGCAGAATACAAAATGTTATACAAATGTGTATATATACATATAATACCAAAATTTACTTTGCAGTTTTCCTCTCCAATCTCTAAAAAGAAGGAAAAAAAATGATATTTTTCTTTCTTCATGAAAATTGGATGAGTAATGCTGGCAAATTTAAGACAAATTCTGGAAAACTTTAGAAATGGGCTCTCTGGAGGAAATATGCAAAAACCACCGTATGTTCTGCTGTTTTTACCTTTCATGATTCATGAGTCCAGAGGTAGTCGTTACAGACATAAACTCCATATGAAACTAGACAACTTATTTATTTTCAATAAGAAAAATGGTTAGTGCCTCACGTTAGCAGCTTTTAGGGCATTGAGGAAATGTTTCCTGAACTCTATTCTCCCCAGTACGTATACTCACCTGTGATATTATAAGAAAAACATTTTAGGGCTTCTCTGGTGGCGCAGTCATTGAGAGTCTGCCTGCCGAAGCAGGAGACACGGGTTCGTGACCCGGTCTGGGAAGATCCCACATGCCGCAGAGCGGCTGGGCCCGTGAGCCATGGCCGCTGAGCCTGCACGTCCGGAGCCTGTGCTCCGCAACGGGAGAGGCCACAGCAGTGAGAGTCCCGCGTACTGAAAAAAAAAATTAATAATACCATACTAAATACTCACAAATATTTGATAATTATAAAAGTCACATACATATTTAAGTATCCTAATAATATAGTCACAATTTTCAAACAGATTGAAGGTACTTACATATAACTGCTTATAAGCATTAAATATACTTTTATGTACCAAGAAAATTATATGAGTAAAAAATGTAATGACTATATTTGACTAATATATTTGAAGATATCCAGGGTGGCACAGCTGCCTAGAATATATAAAGTAGAGTTTTGTGCCAAATTCTTAATATTCTAAGGAACTACTGCTCAAAAAAGAGAAAGAAATTGTGAGCAGGTGGTATTTTTACTGTTTATTATATTATTCTCTGGTTTCTTCCCTTTGGCTACCATTTCCTACCAGATGTGCTTTTGATCTTTACTTTTAATTTAAAATAGACTTTAATGTGATCTATATCTTTAATTGGCTTCATACCCCAGAAGAAAATGTAAGCTTATATACTATTTAATAACCATGATAAGAAAATGTTGTAGAGTTAAAGGAAATAATAATAAGTTAGTGAAACATGTAGAAAATAATTCTTCAATAAAGATTGGATACATTGGATATTGTTTTAAAAAGAAAAAAATTGGAACCACAAAACCACTTTTAAATTTCAGGTTACAACATATTTAATAGTCAACATATTTCTAATAGTCAATAAAATACAATTATGTCACAGTATATCAGCCTTCCGATAGTAGATGGAATACATTTTCAACATTAAAATGGTCTCAGTATCTGTACATGATATGCCTCTAAAATATGTAGACTTAGTAATTTTATACTCTTTTGGAATTAGTTTCCTGACAGAATCATAATTTAATTATTTCTCTTAAATAGTGGAAGATTGAGGAAAAATCTTCTTAAAGAAGTCACAACCCTTAACAGTGTTTATTTTCTATTTAGATTAAATGTAGATAAGTTAGCCATTATTTTAATCATACTTTTTAATGCAAATATTCATAAATTAGAAAGCCAAATATAAAAGCATATAGTGAATGTAACAGTGCCCAACTTTGTTAGATCCCATAACTATCCAGAAATAAACAACCATTCCTTGGCCACAGGGGACATGGAGCAGAGGTAAATGGAAGGAAGGATTCCATATCTTAAACTTGAATAGAATGATGACAAATGTAATGTCTGAGTGTTACTGACCCCTAAATAAAAATGTGACCCAAACTAAAGGATTAAGGAAAATATCCCATAGAAAATAAGAATGGTTTTTATCTTGAAACTTGTGAAATTTTTTTTCAATATAAATTAATGGAAGGGAGTGATTTATGAGGGAGTTCTGGGACAGGGCATTCCTAGAAGTTGAAGGATCTCTTATTGTTTAAAGGTGTGGCAAGAATAGGAAACACAGAAGCTGCTAAAATTACAATATGTTTTCTAACTCCTACACACACACAGAGACACACATACACACATATACACATACACACACACACTCCCCTTTTTTATACTGTGACCAAAATAAATGAACAATTGAATAGAGATAAGGAAGAAAATCTTTTTGTCATTTAGACATGGGGGTATATAACGAGATGAACACCGTGATTAGATGCTTATCTATTTCTGTGTAACATGCGATTTTAGACTAAACACACACACACATGTCCTTCAAAACAATAAAAAACATAGTTCTCCTTGCACTGGAGGTGCAATATTGGTTCCTAAAATGCTCAAAGAGCATGAAAATCAGAGTGAAAAACCACTTCTATCATAGCACAATACTTTTGCAGAGCCTGCAATCCTCTCTTGTTGCACAGTCTCAACTTCTCCTTCTATATCCACCCACTCCTTTAAATTTAGAAACACCGACTGTCTAGAGCTGTCCTGACATTGCAGTGAGGGTGCATGGACCCATGCATCCCATATAGTGCATTTATGAGGGAGTTCTGGGACAGGGCATTCCTAGAAGTTGAAGGATCTCAGTATGGAGGTTCCTGAAAAAACTAAAAATAGAACTACCATATGACCCAGCAATCCCACTACTGGGCATATACCCAGAGAAAAACATAATTCAAAAAGAAACGTGCACCTCAGTGTTCACTGCAGCACTATTTACAATAGCCAAGACATGGAAACAACCTAAATGCCCATCAATAGAGGAATGCATAAAGAAGATGTGGTACATATATGCAATGGAATATTACTCAGACATAAAAATGAACAAAATTGGGTCATTTGTAGAGACGTGGGTGGATCTAGAGACTGTCATACAGAGTGAAGTAAGTCAGAAAGAGAAAAACAAATATCATATATTAACACATGTATGTGGAACCTAGAAAAATGGTACAGATGAACCGGTTTGCAGGGCAGAAGTTGAGACACAGATGTAGAGAACAAACGTATGGACACCAAGGGGGGAAAGCCGTGGAGGGGTGGTGGTGGGATGAATTGGGAGATTGGGATTGACGCATATACACTATTGATACTATGCATAAAATAGATAACTAATGAAAACCTGTATAGCACAGGGAACTCTACTCAGTGCTCTGTGATGATCTAAATGGGAAGGAAATCCAAAACAGAGGGGATATATGAATACGTATAGCTGATTCACTTTGCTGTACAGTAGAAACTAATGCAACATTGTAAAGCAACTATACTCCAATAAAAATTAATTTTAAAAAAACAGGCATTCTTGGGAAAGACCCTACTTAAGCTTTCAGCTATCATTAGTGTTCACCTGATAATTGTATTCAAGTATCCATGAATTCTGATCTGTTTGTTTAACAGTAAGTACTACCTAGTCAAATACCTTATCTTAGAACTAAGAAAAACAAGGAGCAGACTTGTGACATTTGTTTATAAAGTCTCACAGCAAATTGGAATGCATTATTGAGACAGTAAAAATTTATAAGTAAATTGATACAATTTTTTAACATTAAGCATTGTAGATAAACTGAAAAACTCCTACATTAACAGTTAAAACTTATATTCAAATTTAAGTAACTGTGTTATAATTTTTTAACCTGATTATTTCTTACCTAGTACTGTACCCTGTGATTGGATTACTCCCATCAGATAAGTCAGTTTTAAGAAAACATAATTTGATAACAAACTGGAGTATGTAATGGCTGCTTCTATGTATTGATACTATTTTACTAAGGCCTTTAAATATCTCTGAGGAAAATCTACTTTAACAAAATAATAGCTCAATGGTGCATAAATTTCGTTTACTCTTTGTCTGCAACGTCAGTTATGCTGACTTTGCTATTAACATAAATCTCCATTACTTACAACAGTGCTCAGTCTATGCAAAACAAATTACATATTCTGCTACCTCATTATCCTAAACGAATGTCAGCCTTGAATACTCCTGAATAACAACCTTTAACTGTGTTAGGCAAATTAGGTAAGACAGCAGTGTATAGCTGACTTACCAAGCAATAAATAGTAGCCTGTTTTATTTTGGTTGGGCTATGTGATTTAAAAAAGAAAAGGTTTAGAAACACCCCATAAAGCAGTTATTTTCTGCATTATACTGATGTTCTGAAATAAAGGTTTAGTCAGTACGTTTTCAGAAGAGGGAATGTAAGCAAGACTTCTACTTAAAGGTGACAGATTAAATACATTAATTTGGCTCCACTTACCCCCAAATTCAAATGTAATGAACATAATGTAATTTTTTAATGCATAAACTTATAAGAACAAAAAGCACGGAAGGGATAAAAATAACAAAAGGAGCAACAGCAAAAATGATCCCAGGTGGAAAGCAGGACTAGTGACAGTTACTAGCTCATTATGTGTTTTCTAAGTGGGAATGAGCATTCTCCAATTCTTATGTTTCTTTCTATGAAAATGAGATATCTTGTTTTAAAATCTGCTCTTTGATACATGCCTTACTCCTTTTCAGAGAACTAAAGTGCTTTGCATCATTTCTCAATCAGGGCCCTTGGTGTCTCTTTCTCTCACCTGGACAAGTGTGAGTCCTGACCTTTACAAGGTCTATATAGACACAGGAATCTTACAGAAAAATATACTCTAGCTTTGTAGAGGGGCACAAGTGATACTCTGTTCTTCTACTTGGTCACACTTTTGTCTTATTTCAGAACTTGGTTCAGATCCTGAGTGATCAACAGAAGTGCTATTTTATTTTGCCTTTTCAGTTACTTTATTTTTCATCATAAAAATGAATTTAATTATACTTGTAAAGTTAATTCTGTATTATTTCTTCTTTATATTTTCTCTTGTGTACAGGAATAATAATAACTACTTTTACAGCTGTTAGATGTACCAGCGGTTTTAAGCACACACACATAATTTACTCTTCACAACTCTGTGAAATAGATGTTATTATTTCCCAGATTAGGAAGATAACATCTAAAAAGTATAACTAACCATTCCTAGGTTACAGACCAAATAAATGATAAAATAGGGATTCACACTCAAGCAGCCTAATTTCAGAGTTCATGTTTTTAAATTTACTTTATATATCACATAAAGTTTTTACTAAAGTCTTCATTAAAATTGTATACAATATAAAATAAAACAAAATAATTTTTTTCAAACTACTGACGTTGTACTTACTTTTTATTAAAAGCCAAGAGTCAAAGTTAAGTGATTTTTCACAATATAAAGCAAGTTCAGAAAAGGACATTAAGTATGTAATAATATATAGGAAGTATTTTGTTTTGTATTTTATTAACTGTATTTTATGTGCACATAATAACTACCTTTATACAAATACATTAAAAAAGTAAAATAAATATATTAAAAACCTGTCAACAAATCACATGATTAACAATAAAGTCCCCTGAAGTACCGAACTACTTATTAATTATAACTGCAAGAGAGAAAGAGTGGGGGAATTGATTTCTGAATTAATATACTAATTAAATTTATGAACTAGACTTCTGCTTCTGGCAATATCAAATAAAATAGCCAGACTTAACCTCCACCACAAACAAGTGGAGAATAGGGAAAAAAACACAAACAAAAACAAACAAACAAAAATAGACCTTGGACAATTGACAGCACAGGCCTGGGATTCCCCAAAGTGAGAAAATAAGTAGTGTGAGAAATAAAATTGTCTAGAGACACATTATGAACCACAAGGCAGAGAAAGAGATCCCAAGTAGAGCACAGTAATATCACTGAGCTAAGCATAAAGAGATTGAAGTTCAGGAGCACTGAAGTAGTTGTAAGTTGTAAGTCATAGTTCGACATAGGAGGAACCTATATAGAAAAAGAGCACCAAAACCCTGAATAGCAATTGCGCTGAGTCTTTGCAGAATACTAAACTGCATATGTGGACAATGCAATGAAAGTTTATGAGATTAGGAAAAATGACAGGATGATGGTAAACAGTAGAAAATTCTAAGAGATTACATGGGGTGCAGAGGTATGAAAGATCCAACCAACATTACTGGAGAATCAATTGTCATAACCTAGGACATTCCGTAAAGTTCCCAAAAGGTTAATATTTTAGTAGTAAAATAATTACAGTAGTAAGCCTAATATTTCTAGCCTAGAAATAAGACTACTAGTAGCAATAAGCCTAAATTTGCTCCAGCGTAATACCTATTTTACCCTCAAATTAGCAATGCTTCAAAATAAGTCTTGAGAAAAACCAACCTGATATGTGAATAATTTAATTGCCTTCTAGAAAAAAAGTCAGCACTCTTTAAAGGAGGAAAATTAATTTTAGACATTCAGCAATGTAGTAGTTATACTGTCCTGCATCCAATTAAGAAAATTCCTAGACATGCCAAGAATCAGGAAAATGTGACTTATAAGCAGGAGAATAATAGTCAATAGAAGAAGTAGAATTGGAAGAAATGATGAAAGTACCAAAGAAGGACTTTGTGTATTTGTGTGTTGTAGGACTCAAGAAACTAAAGGCAAATTAGAATGATGACAAGTAGCTATAAGGGAGATATTATCGAAAAGAAGTTATAAGATGATATTAAAAGATTAACACACTT
Organism: Hyperoodon ampullatus; assembly: GCF_949752795.1. Taxonomy (NCBI): domain Eukaryota; kingdom Metazoa; phylum Chordata; class Mammalia; order Artiodactyla; family Ziphiidae; genus Hyperoodon; species Hyperoodon ampullatus. The sequence goes on from NC_136915.1 coordinate 131,409,518, forward strand.
GAAGAATATCAGTAGGGTTTATCCAAAATAGAGTATAGAGACAAAAAATAGATTAGTGGTTACCAGTAGGGAGGAGAGGGAATAGTGGGAAGAGACTGCTAAAGGGTACTAATTTGCTTTTGGTGTTGAAGAAAATGTTTTGAAATTAAGTAGTGGTAATATTTGCACAACTTTGTAGATACAGTTGACCCTTGAATAACACAGGTTGGAAATGTACAGGTTCATTTATATATGGATCTTTTTTCAATAGTAAATACTACAGTACCACACGGTCCATGGTTGGTTGGATCCGTGGATGCAGAGGAACCCTGGATACAGAGGACTGACTATAAATTATACGCAGATCAACCCCTCGTTGTTCAAGGGTCAACTGTATGCTAAAAACCGCTGGATTGTACATTTAAAAAGGGTGAATTTTATGGTATGTCAAATTATCTCAATATAAAAGTAACCAAAAAAGACATTAAAAAATACTACCTAACAAAACTCTTCTTGAACTTAGCCACAAAAATCCTTAACGACATATTAGAAAATTAAATCCAGCAATACATAAATGTATTAATTCCCCATGAAAAGATAAGTTTATTTCCAAGAATGCAAGGTTGGTTTCACTTTTGAAAATCAATCAGTGCGATTTTCATAGTAATCAGACTAAAAGCGCCAATCATACTGTCATCTCTGTGGAAACAGATAAGGCATCTGACAAGATGTAACACAAATTTGTCATAAAAATCTTCAGCAAATTAGGAATAGATGATGGAGTTGCATATTGTCCCTCCAAAATCATGTCTACCCTAAGCCTCAGAATGTGACCATATCTGGAAATAGGGTCTATATTGATATAATTAGTTGAGATATGGTCATACTAGATTAGGGAGGGCCCTAAATCCAAGTACTCGTGTCTTTATAAGAAGAGAAGGGGATGCACAGTGACAACACACACGCAGGGGACAGCATTGTGTGAAGACGGAGGTAGACATAAAAGAGATGCATGAACCAGCCAAGGAAGAGCAAGAATTATCTACAAGGAGCTTCCCTGGTAGTGCAGTGGTTAAGAATCTGCCTGCCAATGCAAGGGACATAGGTTCGAGCTCTGGTCTGGAAGATCGCACATGCCACGGAGCAACTAAGCCCTTGCACCACAATTACTGAGTCTGTGCTCTAGAGCCCGCGGGCCACAACGAATGAAGCCCAAGTGCCTAGAGCCCGTGCTCTGCAACAAGAGAAGCCACCGCAATGAGAAGCCTGCGCACCGCCATGAAGAGTAGCTCCCGCTCGCTGCAACTAGAGAAAAGCCCGCACGCAGCAACGAAGACCCAATGCAGCCAAAAATAAATATATTAAATAAATAAATTTTTTAAAAATTAAAAAAAAGAATTGTCTACAACCACCAGAAGGCAGGAAAGAGTCAGCCGTGAGATGATTTCTCCCTCAGCACCACACAGGGAGCCAACCTTATATTCATCTTGATTTTTTTTTTATGCTTATCCAGTTTTTTGTTTTTTATTAGTTTCTGCTTTATAACAAAGTGAATCAGTCATACATATACATCTGTTCCCACATCCCTACCCTCATGCATCTCCCTCCCTCCCATCCTCCCCATCCGACACCTCCAGGTGGTCACAAAACACGGAGCTGATATCCCTGTGCTATGCGGCTGCTTCCCACTATCTATCTACCTCACATTTGGTACTGTATATATGTCCATGCCTCTCTTTCAATTTGTCACAGCTTACCCTTCCCCTTCCCCATATCCTCAAGTCCATTCTCAAGTAGGTCTGTGTCTTTATTCCCGTTTTACCCCTAGGTTCTTCATGACATTTTTTTTTTAATTCCATATATATGTGTTAGCATACAGTATTTGTCTTTCTCTTTCTGACTTACTTCACTCTGTATGACAAACTCTAGGTCTATCCACCTCATTACAAATAGCTCAGTTTCGTTTCTTTTTATGGCTGAGTCATATTCCATTGTATATATGTGCCACATCTTCTTTATCCATTCATCCGATGACGGACACTTAGGTTGTTTCCAGCTCCGGGTTATTGTGAATAGAGCTGCAATGAACATTTTGGTACATGTCTCTTTTTGAATTATGGTTTTCTCAGGGTATATGCCTAGTAGTGGGATCGCTGGGTCATATGGTAGTTCTATTTGTAGTTTTTTAAGGAACCTCCATACTGTTCTCCATAGTGGCTGTACCAATTCACATTCCCACCAGCAGTGCAAGAGTGTTCCCTTTTCTCCACACCCTCTCCAGCATTTATTGTTTCTAGATTTCTTGATGATGGCCATTCTGACTGGTGTGAGATGATATCTCATTGTAGTTTTGATTTGCATTTCTCTAATGATTAATGATGTTGAGCATTCTTTCATGTGTTTGTTGGCCGTCTGTATATCTTCTTTGGAGAAATGCCTATTTAAGTCTTCTGCCCATTTTTGGATTGGGTTGTTTGTTTTTTTCCTACTGAGCTGCATGAGCTGCTTATAAATTTTGGAGATTAATCCTTTGTCAGTTGCTTCATTTGCAAATATCTTCTCCCATTCTGAGGGTTGTCTTTTGGTCTTGTTTATGGTTTCCTTTGCTGTGCAAAAGCTTTGAAGTTTCATTAGGTCCCATTTGTTTATCTTTGTTTTTATTTCCATTTCTCTAGGAGGTGGGTCCAAAAGGATCTTGCTGTGATTGATGTCATAGAGTGTTCTGCCTATGTTTTCCTCTAAGAGTTTGATAGTTTCTGGCCTTACATTTAAGTCTTTAATCCATTTTGAGCTTACTTTTGTGTATGGTGTTAGGGAATGATCTAATCTCATACTTTTACATGTCCCTGTCCAGTTTTCCCAGCACCACTTATTGAAGAGGCTGTCCTTTCTCCACTGTACATTCCTGCCTCCTTTATCAAAGATAAGTTGACCATATGTGCGTGGGTTTATCCCTGGGCTTTATATCCTGTTCCATTGATCTATCTTTCTGTTTTTATGCCAGTACCACACTGTCTTGATTACTGTAGCTTTGTAGTATTCTCTGAAGTCAGAGAGCCTGATTCCTCCAGCTCTGTTTTTCGTTCTCAAGATTGCTTTGGCTATTCGGTGTCTTTTGTATTTCCAAACAAATTTTGAAATTTTTTGTTCTACTTCTGTGAAAAATGCCAGTGGTAGTTTGAAAGGGATTGCATTGAATCTGTAGATTGCTTTGGGTAGTAGAGTCATTTTCACAATATTGATTCTTCCAATCCAGGAGCATGGTATATCTCTCCATCTATTTGTATCATCTTCAATTTCTTTCATCAGTGTCTTATAATTTTCTGCATACAGGTCTTTTGCCTCCTTAGGTAGGTTTATTCGTTGATATTTTATTCTTTTTGTTGCAATGTTAAATGGGAGTGTTTTCTAGATTTCATTTTCAGATTTTTCATCATTAGTGTACAGAAATGCCAGAGATTTCTGTGCATTAATTTTGTATCCTGCTACATTACCAAATTCATTGATTAGCTCTAGTAGTTTTCTGGTAGCATCTTTAGGATTCTCTATGTATAGTATCATGTCATCTGCAAACAGTGACAGCTTTACTTCTTCTTTTCCAATTTGGATTCCTTTTATGTCCTTTTCTTCTCTGATTGCTGTGGCTGAAACTTCCAAAACTAGGTTGAATAAGAGTGGTGAGAGTGGGCAGCCTTGTCTTCTTCCTCATCTTAGTGGAAATGGTTTCAGTTTTTCACCATTGAGGACAATGTTGGCTGTGGGTTTGTCATATATGGCCTTTATTATGTTGAGGAAAGTTCCCTCTATGCCTACTTTCTGCAGGGTTTTTATCATAAATGGGTGTTGAATTTTGTCAAAAGCTTTCTCTGCATCTATTGAGATGATCATATGGTTTTTCTCCTTCAACTTGTTAATATGGTGTATCACATTGATTGATTTGCGTATGTTGAAGAATCCTTGCATTCCTGGGATAAACCCCACTTGATCATGGTGTACGATCCTTTTAATGTGCTGTTGGATTCTGTTTGCTAGTATTTTGTTGAGGATTTTTGCATCTATGTTCATCAGTGATATTGGCCTGTAGTTTTCCTTCTTTGTGACATCCTTGCCTGGCTTTGGTATCAAGGTGATGGTGGCCTCGCAGAATGAGTTTGGGAGTGTTCCTTCCTCTGAAATTGTTTGGAAGAGTTTGAGAAGGATGGGTGTTAGCTCTTCTCTAAATGTTTGATAGAATTCGCCTGTGAAGCCATCTGGTCCTGGGCTTTTGTTTGTTGGAAGATTTTTAGTCACAGTTTCAATTTCAGTGCTTGTGATTGGTCTATTCATATTTTCTATTTCTTCCTGATTCAGTCTTGGCAGGTTGTGCATTTCTAAGAATTTGTCCATTTCTTCCAGATTGTCCATTTTATTGGCATAGAGTTGCTTATAGTAATCTCTCATGATCTTTTGTATTTCTGCAGTGTCAGTTGTTACTTCTCCTTTTTCATTTCTACTTCTATTGATTTGAGTCTTCTCCCTTCTTTTCTTGAAGAGTCTGGCTAAAGGTTTGTCAATTTTGTTTATCTTCTCAAAGAACCAGCTTTTAGTTTGGTTGATCTTTGCTATCATTTCCTTCATTTCTTTTTCATTTATTTCTGATCTGATCTTTATGATTTCTTTCCTTCTGCTAGCTTTGGGGGTCTTTTGTTCTTCTTTCTCTAATTGCTTTAGGTGCAGGGTCAGGTTGTTTACTCGAGATGTTTCCTGTTGCTTAAGGTGGGATTGTATTGCTATAAACTTCCCCCTTAGAACTGCTTTTGCTGCGTCCCATAGGTTTTGGGTCATCGTGCCTCCGTTGTCATTTTTTTCTAGGTATTTTTTTATTTCCTCTTTGATTTCTTCAGTGATCACTTCATTATTGAGTAGTGTATTGTTTCGCCTCCATGTGTTTGTATTTTTTACAGATCTTTTCCTGTAATTGATGTCTAGTCTCATAGCATTGTGGTCGGAAAAGATACTTGATACAATTTCAATTTTCTTAAATTTACCAAGGCTTGATTTGTGACCCAAGATATGATCTATCCTGGAGAATGTTCCATGAGCACTTGAGAAAAATGTGTGTTCTGTTGTTTTTGGATGGAATGTCCTATAAACATCAACTAAGTCCATCTTGTTTAATGTATCATTTAAAGCTTGTGTTTCCTTATTTATTTTCATTTTGGATGATCTGTCCATTGGTGAAAGTGGGGTGTTAAAGTCCACTACTATGAGTGTGTTACTGTCGATCTCCCCTTTTATGGCTGTTAGTATTTGCCTTATGTATTGAGGTGCTCCTATGTTGGGTGCATAAATATTTACAATTGTTATATCTTCTTCTTGGATCGATCCCTTTATCATTATGTAGTGTCCTTCTTTGTCTCTTCTAATAGTCTTTATTTTAAAGTCTATTTTGTCTGATATAAGAATTGCTACTCCAGCTTTCTTTTGATTTCCATTTGCATGGAATATCTTTTTCCGTCCCCTTACTTTCAGTCTGTATGTGTCTCTAGGTCTGAAGTGGGTCTCTTGTAGACAGCATATATATGGGTCTTGTTTTTGTATCCATTCAGCCACTCTGTGTCTTTTGGTGGGAGCATTTAGTCCATTTACATTTAAGGTAATTATTGATATGTATGTTCCTATTCCCATTTCCTTAATTGCTTTGGGTTCGTTATTGTAGGTATATTCCTTCTGTTGTGTTTTTTGCCTAGAGAAGTTCCTTTAGCATTTGTTGTAAAGCTGGTTTGGTGGTGCTGAACTCTCTCAGCTTTTGCTTGTCTGTAAGGGTTTTAATTTCTCCATCAAATCTGAATGAGAACCTTGTTGGGTAGAGTAATCTTGGTTGCAGGTTTCTCTCCTTCATCACTTTAATTATGTCCTGCCACTCCCTTCTGGCTTGTAGAGTTTCTGCTGAGAGATCAGCTGTTAACCTGATGGGGATTCCCTTGTGTGTTATTTGTTGTTTTTCCCTTGCTGCTTTTAATAGGTTTTCTTTGTGTTTAATTTTTGACAGTTTGATTAATATGTGTCTTGGCGTATTTCTCCTTGGATTTATTCTGTATGGGACTCTCTGTGCCTCCTGGACTTGATTAACTATTTCCTTTCCCATATTAGGGAAGTTTTCAACTATAATCTCTTCAAATATTTTCTCAGTCCCTTTCTTTTTCTCTTCTTCTTCTGGAACACCTATAATTCGAATGTTGGTGCATTTAATGTTGTCCCAGAGGTCTCTGAGACCGTCCTCTGTTCTTTTCATTCTTTTTTCTTTATTTTGCTCTGCATCAGTTATTTCCACTATTTTCTCTTCCACCTCACTTATCCGTTCTTCTGCCTCAGTTATTCTGCTATTGATCCCATCTAGAGTATTTTTCATTTCACTTATTGTGTTTTTAATCGATGCTTGATTCATCTTTAGTTCTTCTAGGTCCTTGTTAACTGTTTCTTGCATTTTGTCTATTCTAGTTCCAAGATTTTGGATCTTGGAAATAGAATCTTGGATCAGCTTTACTATCATTATTCTGAATTCTTTTTCAGGTAGACTGTCTATTACCTCTTCATTTGTTAGGTCTGGTAGGTTTTTATCTTGCTCCTTCACCTGCTGTGTGTTTTTCTGTCTTCTCATTTTGCTTATCTTACTGTGTTTGGGGTCTCCTTTTTGCGGGCTGCAGATTCGTAGTTCCCATTGTTTTTGGTGTCTGTCCCCAGAGGCTAAGGTTGTTTCAGTAGGTTGTGTAGGCTTCCTGGTGGGGGGGACTAATGCCTGTGTTCTGGTGGTTGAGGCTCGATCTTGTCTTTCTGGTGGACAGGTCCACATCTGGTGGTGTGTTTTGGGGTGCCTGTGGCCTTATGTTTTTAGGTTTCCTCTCTGCTAATGGGTGGGGTTGTGTTTCTGCCTTGCTAGTTGCTTGGCATAGGGTGACCAGCACTGTAGCTTGCTGGTCGTTGACTGAAGCTGGGTGCTTGTGTTGAGATGGAGATCTCTGGGAGATTTTCGCTGCTTGATATTATGTGGAGCTGGGAGGTCTCTTGTGGACCCGTGTCCTTAAGCTGTCTCTCCCACTTCAGAGGCACAGCACTGACTCCTGGCTGCAGCACCAACAGCCTTTCATCCACCTGGCTCAGAATAACAGGGAGAAAAAGTAGAAAGAAAGAATTAGTAGAAGAAAGAAAGAGACAGGGAAAGAAAGGAAGAAGGGAAGAAAGGAACGAAGGAAGGAAGGAAGGAAGAAAGGAGGGAGGGAGCGAGGAAGGATGGAAAGAAAGAAATGAGGGAGGGAGGGAGGAATGAAAGCAAAAGGAAGAGTGAATGGAAGAAGTGAGGGAGGTAGGTAGGAAGGAACGAAAGAAAGAAAGACAGAAGGGAGGGAGGGAGGAAGGAAAGAAAAAGAAAGTGGGAAGAAGAAGGGTGGGAGGGAGAAAAGAAAAAGAAAGAAGGAAAGGAGGAGCGGATGGAGGGAGGGAGGAAGGGAAGGTAGAAAAAAAGAAAGAGCAGGTAAAGTAAAATAGAATAAAGTATGAAATATAGTAGCGTTATTAAAATTAAAAAGTAATTATTGAAAAAAAAAACGGAAATATAGAACCCTGGGACATATGGTGGAAGCAAACTATACAGACAGAATCTTACACAGAAGATTACACATTCACTAAAAGAGAGCAGGGGGAAAAATCAAAAATCTTGCTCTCCAAGTCCACCTCCTCAATTTGGGATAATTCGTTGTAAAAAGAGGAAAAGGGCGAGAAGTCTGAAATCTTGCTCTCTAAGTCCACCTCCTTAATTTGGGATAATTCGTTGTAAAAAGAGGAAAAGGGGGGAAAGTCTTAAATCTTGTCCTCAAATTCCACTTCCTCAATTTGGGATGATTCGCTGTACATTTATGCACTCCACAGACGCAGGGCACATCAAATGGACCGTGGAGCTTTAATCCGCTGCCTCCGAGGCTGCACAGAGAGATTTCCCTGTCTCCTCTCTGCTCTCACAGCTCCCGGGTCTCAGCCTTGGACCTGGCCCCGCCTCTGCGCGTAGGTCGCCGGAGGGCGTCCGTTCTTCGCTCAGACAGGATGGGTTTAAAGGAGCCGCTGATTCGGGGGCTCTGGCTCACTCAGGCAGAGGGGAGGGAGGGGCGCGCAGTGTGGGGCGGGCCTGCGGCGGCAGAGGCCGGCGTGACGTTGCAGCAGCCCGAGGCGCTCCGTGCGCTTTCCCGGGAGAGCCGTCCCCGGGTCCTGGGACCCCGGCAGTGGCGGGGTGCACAGGCCCCCCGGAAGGCGAGGCGGACAGTGACCCTCGCTCGCACACAGGCCCCGCTGCGGCGGCGGCAGCAGCAGCCCCAGCGTCCCACGCCCGTCTCCGAGGTCCGCGCCTTTAGCCGCGGCTCGCGCCTGTCTCCGGTGCTTCCCCAAGCAGACCTCTTAATGCCCTCTCCTCGCACACCAGGAAACAAAAGGGAAAAAAGTCTCTTGCCTCTTCGGCAGCTTCAGACCCTTTCCCCGGACTCCCTCCGGGCTAGCCGTGGTGCAGTAACCCCTTCAGGCTCTCTTCCTGCCGCCAGCCCCAGTCCTCTCCCTGCGCTCCGACTGAAAGCCGATACCCGAGCCTCAGCTCCCAGCCCCGCCCGCCCCGGCGGCCAAGCAGACAAGCTTCTCGGGCTGGTGTGTGCCTGAGGGCACCGATCCTCTGTGCCAGAATCTCTCCGCTTTGCCCTCCACAACCCTGTTGCTGTGCTGTCCTCCGCTACTCCGAAGCTTTCCCCTTCCGCCACCTGCAGTCTCCGCCTGCGAAGGGGCTTGTAGTGTGTGGAAACCTTTCCTCCTTCACGGCTCCCTCCCACTGGTGCAGGTCCCGTCCCTATCCTATTGTCTCTGTTTATTCTTTTTTTCTTTTGCCCTACGAAGGTATGTGGGGAGTTTCTTGCCTTTTGGGGGGTCTGAGGTCTTCTGTCAGCGTTCAGTAGGTGTTCTGTAGGAGTTGTTCCACGTGTAGTTGAATTTCTGATGTATCTGAGGGGAGGAAGGTGATCTCCGCGCCTTACTCTTCCGCCATCTTCCCAAGCTCTATCTTGATTACTTCAAATTTTTGGCAATTATGAATAAAGCTGCTCTAAATATCTGTGTATAGGCTTTCATGTTTTGCATTTGGATAATTAACTAGGAGTGTGACTGCTGGATTTTATGATAGGTAAGCCTATATTTAGCTTCATAAGAAATTTACCAAGTGCTTGTACCATTTTGCATTCCAACAGCAATTAACGAGCTTTCCTGTTGCTCTATGTCTTCACCAATATTTGGTGTTTTCCATGTTTTGGAGTTTAGCCATTCTGATAAGTGCTTACTTGTGAAATGAAGTTTTCTTTTTTTTAATAAATTTATTTTATTTTTGGCTGTGATGGGTCTTTGTTGCTGCGCGCGGGCTTTAGTTGCGGTGAGCTCGGGCTACTCTTCATTGCGGTGCACGGGCTTCTCATTGCGGTGGCTTCTCTTGTTGCGGAGCTCGGGCTCTAGGCACGCGGGCTTCAGTAGCTGTGGCACGTGGGCTCAGTAGGTGAGGCTCACAGGCCCTAGAGCGCAGGCTCAGTAGTTTTGGCGCACGAGCTTAGTTGCTCTGTGGCATGTGAGATCTTCCCAGACCAGGGCTCGAACCCATGTCCCCTGCATTGGCAGGTGGATTCTTAACCACTGCGCCACCAGGGAAGCCCAGAAATGGAATTGTATTAATTCTTTTTTACTTTAATTTGGATGCAGACCCTATTTATTTAGTAATGTAGCTATAGTCTAGTACCTGAAAACGTTTATCCTAGAACCAGATTGTCTAGATTCAAATTCTAACCCTACATTTTGCTCCTTGTGAGACATAGGCTAACTACTTAGCATGTGCTTCAGTAGCCTTATAGATAAGATGGAGATAATAATACCATCTACCTCACAGAATTGTTAAAATTCAGTTAGATTATCATGGAACATATAAATAACAATAAGAGTATCTGGCCTATAGTAAACTCTTTTACCTTTAATTGTATATAATAATTTCATTCTTTTATTTTATCAAGGGGAAGGAATTTAGAATGTAATTCCAAATATTGATAGAACTAGGGTAATTATTTTAATTTAAAATTAATTTAAAAAACTCAGTTACATAAAGATAGAATTCCTCTATTTCTGCATCATTACCATATTTAGCTTTCAGCACAGTATTTAAATTTCAATTCAGTAACTTCACAGTTGTACGTCTTTTTACAAACTTTCAATATTGAGAACAGTGGCCTGAAGAATTTTTAAGCTTTTTTTTTTTTTTTTTTTTTTTTTTTTGGTGGGAGGGAGAAGAAGGATAAGTTTTAACCCCACTATTTTGTAATTTAGTTTGGTCATGACTCTGATTTGATGAAACTGAGATCAGTATGATAAATGAAATTGCAAAGTTCAAGACTTTGCTCCACTGTTTATTGTTAACTATTCAAATCAACTGAATTCTTAAAATTTCAGTTGTTTCCAGAACATGCCGCTTCTGAAGCATCTTAATCTCAATGTGTAAGCAGATTGTTATTGTTCATCTAATCCATCAACCATAACTGCATTGCCAGTGGTCTGGCCCTAGGAGGGCACAAAGTTCATAGACTTAATTATTACAAACAGTATGTCTTCTATTTTAATTTTCTAGTGGAGGGTAACTCTGGGTCAGTCATGCAAGGAACTGACTTAAGTTCCATGTCCTTGAAAAATGTTGCCACCTCAGTTTAAATTAATGGTCTAACAGCTTTGACCATTTGGGGAGCACTCTCAGTAGTTATATGTCCTAAATTTGACTAGTTTCATATTAGCATTGTTAAGACATTATGGGAATTCCCTGGTAGTCCAGTGGTTAGGACTCCACGCTTTCACTACTGAGGACCTGCGTTCAATCCCTGGTTGGGGAACTAAGATCCCACAAGCCATGCAGTGTGCAAAAAAAAAAAAAAAAAAAAGACTTAATTAAACCCCAGAACACAGTCGTGCTTGTCATGGGCATCATGCTTAAGAGTTCTTCTGTCACATCAAGATTTTCTTTGACACCACCAAATGATAGATCTAATTGGATGGTAATATATATACATATATGTAGCTGAGCTCTCTTCCACTGCAATAGAAACGCCATAAATGATTTAACTTTTTCATAGAATTTGTCCTGTGAATTCTCAGCCTTATCTTCATTACACTGAATAATGGTGTTTGCCTTTGATAATGCTATTTTTGGTTATGGAGTGTGGGGCATGATTTTTCTCCTGCATTCAAGAGATAATCCTTTATAAACTCTCCATTCCTAAAAAAAGTTTTAATGGAGAAAGGGTATTTTTCAATTCCTATGTGATTGGATTTTGCAGCATAATCATTTATTATACATTTAATATTAATGTTTTATAAATCTGGGGAATTTCCAACTCTGCTGAGAAATTCCACTGGAAAAAAGAAAAGAAAAAGAATAATAAAATAAAATGTCCCTGTACTACTCAGTGCTCCTTTCTTGGTAGTGGAAAACACATTTCTAAGAAAAGTGGAAACTTTAACAACTCAAATATCTTCAAGATAAATATTGCCCTAAAACTTGCCTTATCATAAAACCATACAAAAATTAGACAGATTTTAAAAAAGGGAGTCAGAATTGTTTATCTAATTGATCAGAGCCAAAGGGCCAGTGATTCTTTTTTAATATTGAACTAATATAAAAAATAAGGTGAAACATACCTTGTGGTCCATAAGTCAAAGGGATTCCTTAAAAGATATTGTATTTATCATAACTAAATTTAAAAACTCTAGTTTGCAAACAATATTGAAAGCAGAGAGATTAAGAAAAATTACCAATTTTTGAAACCTTTTGGACATTTTTTAAAAAATGATAACAAATGGTATTTTATTAAATTTTAATAAACTGTGTACAACATAGAAATACTTGCCATATACACCATTCTTGGACATTTTCTTACAATTGTAAATATTCAGAGCGCTTTACTATATTCCACAACGGCATTTTTTAAGGTTTATTTTTCATAAAGGAACAACTGTGTAAAAGATCAAGCAGCATCAATTTTCTGTTTCATTGCCCTCCAAGGCAATCTGTGGAATTAAATAATTGCAATTTTGACCTCTACTGCAAATGATCAATCAGCTAAGGCTTCTACTAAAAGTCCTTAATATGACAAAGACAAAAGAAGAAGATACAATTGTCAGATGAAGTGGCCAGAGATTTACTGATCTTATTTTTTAAAGTCTTTATTTGCACAGTAACAAATATAAATATTTGATTATTTCATTAAGTTTATCCAGTGAGTATTTATTTATCAGCCAAGAGGCCCTAGACACTAATCTAGTCATTTGGGATCTAGAAGTAAATAAAACATAAAGAGACCCCTTTACCTTATGGTACAAGAATTCTTTTGAGAAGACAGATATTTATGGGGGAAAAAAAGTAAACATGTTGTGTGTTAGATTGTGATGAAAGTTAGGGGGACAAACATAAGTTGGGGTAACAGTCCCTGTGGTGAGATGTGGTGAGCTATTTTAATAGAATAATGTAGGGTGACTTCTCTAATAAAGCTACCTTTGAAAAGGCATTGGAAGAAATTAAATGAACAAACCAAGGCTCCAGGATAAACTTGGCAGGCAGAGCGGATACCTAAAGCAAAGGTCCTGAACCTTCCTGCTGGTCCTGTGGTAAAGAATCTGCCTTCCAATGCAGGGGACACACGTTCGATCCCTGGTCGGGGAGCTAAGATCCCACACGCTGTGGGGCAACTAAGCCCGCGCACCTCAAATACTGAGCTTGCGTGCTTCAACTAGAGAGCCTGAGGACCGCAAACTACAGACCCCATGCACCCTGGTGCCCGTGAGCCACAACTAGAGAGAAGCCCACACTCCACAACGAAAAGATCACGCGTGCTGCAACGAGGACCTGACGCAGCCAAAAAAAAATACGGGAACTAAATAAATAAATAAGTAAATAAATAAATAAAGAGAAGACCTAAGATAGATAAATAAATAAATGAATAGAAGGCCTAAGATAGATAAATAAAGAGAAGGCCTAAGATAGATAGATAAATAAATAAGTAAATAAGTAAAGAGAAGGCGTAAGATAGATAGATAGGTAAATAAAGAGAAGGCCTAAGATAGATAGATAAATAAACAAATAAATAAATAGATTAAATCAATCAATCAATCAATAAAGTAAAGGCCCCAAGGGGCATTGTGTGTGCCTGGAAGTGTGAGGAAGTCAATGTAGTGGATGAAGACAAAGTAAGGTGGTAGGCAGTGAAGTTGGAGGGGTCACCAAAAGGACAACTGGCAGTGACTTAATTTGCTGTGTGTGTATGTATTTACCTTGAACCAGGAACTCTGCGTTCAGGCCACACACCTCAACTCTCCATCCCTAAGTGATACTTTAGAATTTTTTTTTAATGAGAAAGAGGGAAGAGAAATAACAAGTGTGTATCTATTTGCGTGTGTGTGTTTAATCTTTCCTAAAAACAGTACTAAATTCTTTGATTTTATTATTTAAAAGAACTGTTAGGAATTTTTATTTCTATTTTACAGTTGAAGAAATGGTCCACAAATTCTGTTTTTTTCTGCTTCCTAAACATATCCTCTTGCTACCTGCCCAAACAGTCATTCTGGGATCCCAGGGTGGCCAACAAAAAGTGCTAATGTATGCCTTCAAAGAAACACAAGGTAGAAATGACTTGGAAGTTGGCCTCAGAATTATCTGGGTTTGAATTCTAGTACTGCTACTCGTTGGCTAGGTTAACACTTGTTAACATAGTCATGCAAATATCCCAGGCACTTATTAGTTTCATTTGCCTGTAAAATGAGTATAATAATATCATGTATGTAAAGATTAACATATATAAGGAAGCTAGCCTAGAATCCCCAGATGAAAATAATAAATATTAGTTCCCGTCTTCTCCCTTCCTTCAATTAGGAGATGGAGATCAAGTGGGGATTCAACCTGGTTTGGGGAAATTGATGGACAGAAAGAAAGCATGCGCAGGACCTGCCGTGTGAGGCAAAGCTCACTTCCCAGTGGAGAGTGGAGGTGTGTGGTCTGATTCCTTGAAGAGTTCCTGGTTCAAGGCCTGAAAAGAACTGAAGGTAAGGAAAGGGTGAGAAAGAGGGAAAGGGAAGTAGCAGCTGTGTATCTATTAAAATAATTAACAGCTAACGCTATTAAAATAATTCAGGGGAGGGCTTCCCTGGTGGCACAGTGGTTGAGAGTCCGCCTGCCGATGCAGGGGACACGGGTTCGTGCCCCGGTCCGGGCTCCCACATGTTGCGGTGCGGCTGGGCCCATGAGCTATGGCCGCTGAGCCTGCGTGTCCGGAGCCTGTGCTCCGCAACGGGAGAGGCCACAACAGTGATAGGCCCGCGTACCGCAAAATAAATAAATAAATAAAAATAATTCAGGGGAGATTTGAATTTAGAATTGGTAGAGGTCGAAGTGCGGATGGTGGTGATATTCTGATGGTTGAACTAGCAGATGTGAAATAGGAAGTGAAAGAAAGTGAGGGGTTAATCATGATTATCAGCTTTTTGCCAAAAAAAAACCCCCAAAACTGTAAGGCGTCTGTGGGACTATGGAGTGAAGCAAATTGGGGCAGAGAAAGATCCCTTCTGTTGAGTAGACAACACAATTGAATATGACTCAAAAGTTTGAAGGAGAAGATTCAGGAACACAAACAAATTGGTATGTAAATCTGTGAGACCAAAAAAAAAAAAAAAAGAAACAAACAAAAAAAAAACGCATTAATTGCTTATACAATAAGATGAAATCATTTTTCATTTTATATTTACTCACTCAAATATTGTCCGAATTTAAGAAATGCTAAGGGTTTATCCATTTTGAAATTTTCCATTTAAAGAAAAAAATAATATTCTCACAGAAATATTCATCAAGAATAAGATGACCAGAACTTGAGGAAAGTAAAAATAATAATAATGTTTTGTGAATTTTATGCAAGTGAACTTTCTCGAGATGCTTTTGACTATTAATTTCTCTTCCTATTTTCTCTGCCCTTAGATTTGTTTCATGAACCACTGCTGAGAATGAGCTTAATGAGTAGTTTATTGGAGTTGGAAGTCACAAGAAAAACATACCAGGAGAAAATAAGATTTATGAATATGTACATCATTGCACTCTAGATTATTTCACTTATTAGTCAATATAATCTATTATAATTATAAACTATAATAATAACTAAGGAAATTTAGATTCAAAGAGGTCATGTAAAATGTTTTAAGGTCTTGTCTTAGTTTGCTAGGGCTGCCATCACAAAATACCACAGACCTCTTATTTTCTCTGGAGGCTGAAGTACAAGATTGAGTTGGTTTCTCCTGAGCCCTCTGTCCTTGGCTTGGAGAAGGCTGCCTTCTCACTGGGTTCTCTAATGCCTTTTTCTCTGTGCAGGTACATCCCTAGTGACTCTTCTTCTTCTTATAAGGACACCAGTCACATTGCATTAGGGCCCACCCATATAACCTCATTGAATCTTAATTTTCTCTTTAAAGGCCCTATCGAGAAATACAGTCACATTGTAAGCTATTAGGAATTAAGACTTCAACAAAAAAATTTAGGAGGACAATATTAAGTTCATAACACTCACATGGCTATTAAAAAAATAAAACTGAGATTTTCATACTCTCAGACTCCAAAATCCACCCTCTTTCCAATATACTGTGCACTGTTTGACATTAGACCTAGGCCTGAGACTAAAGATAGAGGTAGGAACACAGAGCTGATAGGGAGCAGAGATCATTCGAAGAGGCTTATGTAGTGGAGTTATATAAATTTTGATACTTCAGTTATTGCTCACTCTACCTTGAGTCAAATTACCTGTATGCCATTTAGAGCTTTTTGGTTTATTTTTTAATTAATTAATTAATTTTTTTTGAAGTATACTTGATTTACAATGTTGTGTTAGTTTTAGGTATACAGCAAAGTGATTCAGTTATACATACATATATACCTAATTTTTTTCAGATTCTTTTCCCTTATAAGTTATTAAAAATTATTGAGTATAGTTCTCTGTGGTATATAGTAGGGCCTTGTTAGTTGTATAATTTATATATGGTGGTGTGTATATTTTAATCCCCAACTCCTAATTTATTCCCTCCCTCTTTCCCCTTTGGTAACCATAAGTTTGCTTTCCATGTCTGTGGGTCTGTTTCTGTTTCATATATAAGTTCATTTGTATCTTCTTTTTTTTGATTCCACATATAAGCAATATCTTATACTTGTCTTTCTCTGTCTGGCTTCACTTAGTATGACAACCTCTAGGTCCATCCATGTTGCTCCAAAATACAGCTGGATTAAAATCTCAGCAAGGCTATTTGTTAATCGCTTACCAAAGGTAGTCTCCTTGACTTTTAATTTACAGTTCTTCATCTCTAACTGGGAAAATCCTGTTTACTTTTCAGAGCTATTGTGATGTGTAAATGAAGTGGTAGGCTGCAGCAGGGTAGCTTCTCAGTAAATGCTACCTCATCCTGTCACTAGAGATTCTGGAAATGTTTAACCCTTGGGTCAAGCGTCTCAGTGTCTTTCATGACTACAAATATACTTTGAGTGGCCCCAACACAAACTATCAAATAATAAGGTATCTTAAACATGTTACAAGTTTGTTTAATATAGTGTTTGAGATTGGAACAAAAGAACAGTTTCAATATGGAACCATCTGTAGAAGTGAAAGGAAGTTTGTGCCAAAAATATTTCCTCTGGCTAAGTGATGAATGCTTTGATCTAGAAGTTGACTTAATATAAAATTGCCTAATTTGTTTGCTGAGAGAGAGAGAGGAGGTACAGAGCACTGTTAGAGAAGTGTTAGATTTTCCTGAGTTTAGTGTTTTATCAATTGATGCAATTAATTGCTTCTAGTCTATGTGTGTATATATATGTATTTTATGTATATATATATATGTTTCTAGTCTATGTATATATACACATATACATCATAAGACTATATATAAATACATATTTTGTAGTATATATAAAATATATAAAAATATATGTAAGGAAATATAACATTTTCTTATTGAAAAGGGGGAAATTAGTAAAGAACAATTATTGTATAGTTAAACTTATGTAATATATGAGTATACCCTAGAAAAAAGATAAATTCATATTTGTCTGATATATACATATGTATAAGACAGTTATTACTTGTCCTATATAGAAAGAAAACTTACTACATTTGAGATAGTATTTAACATGTTTGGAATGACTCCAAAAATGATTTGAAATAACGTGGATATTAGATGAAAATTGCCCTTTGAACATATTACCTACTGTGTGTAATTGTTACTACTGTAAGAAACTTATCACTAGTATTATAAGCATCCTTAATTGCAAATTATTGTTTTAAACCCAATTTTACATAAGATAACGCATTGCAGTGCATGTTGGTGTCAGTCCTTCTGATTTCAGACAGATCTTGAGTGCAGATGGGGACTGAGGAATGAGTTGAGGAGACAGAGCTGAGAATTCAGAGAAACCAAGACTAGAATTCATAGGTCAGAGGAACAGTGACAGGGCTGCACAGAGAGAGAATTCCAGATGGCAGCAGAGTGCTCCCCTCCAGCATTTGGCTAAGTGCTGATCAGGGTATGTGTCTGAGGTTAGGGAAAACCACCTCAAGGATTGGGTGTAACAACGCATGGCATTCACACAAAGACAGTCATAGTGCATGTTCTCACCCCACCTTCCCGACTGGAAAACCTCAAAGTTTACAGGGTGCTGTACACAGAAGGGTTTTGCCTCAGTAGTGGGAAAAAATTAGCCTAAAACAAAACTGCAAAAGTTCCAAATAACAAATCTTATAAACCAGATCCAGAGGATCAAAACATTCCTAAGGAATTTTAATAAATCTCAAAGTTAAGCATAAGAATGTTTATAGAAATAAATATATCTAACACTCACTATGTAAAATTCACAGTGTTAGAAAACCAATGAAAAGTTACCAAGGAAGTGTTAGAAGTAGTAAGCACTGATATTAAAACAATTATTATACCTGTACTGCCTATGTCCAAAAGGAAGTAGAAACAAAGAAGATAAAAAGTAATGCAAAACAGACTTTCAAATTTCTAGAGATGAAAATCACAATGTCCAAGATGAAAATAAATTGGATGTAATTAAAGACAAACTAAATATGGTCAAAAAAAGTTTAATGAACAATAAGTAAAGGGGTAAATAAACTGTACTATATTCATAAAAAGTAATAAAATGACAAAAAGGAATGAATTATTGACATACACACCATGAATAAATCTCACATATGCTGACAGAAAGAAGACAGACAAAAAGGGTATATATGGTGGAATTGAACATATACGAAATGCTAGAAAAATGCAAATTATTGCATGGTGACAACAGATTAGTTGTTGCCCGGGATTAGAGGGGTAGGTAGAGTTGGAAAGAATACATTAAAAAGACCACGAGGAAACTTTTTTGTCAACAGATCTGTTTATTATTTTGATTGTGGTGATAGTTTCATGGTTTTATACATACATCAAAACTCATCAAATTGCATACTATAATATGTGCATTTTATTATATACACAACTTAATAAAGCGGTTTTAATATTAATTTACATGAAAGTATGAAAGAGCATGTAATGGATTTTCCTATCTCTTCAAACTTGTGTTTTAAAGACTTGAAATTACCACTGTAATGTTCAAAGGAGCAGTTTTACAGGGTTCACCACTGTAAAAATTTATATAACCTCATTTTTCTTCAAATTAAAAAAATAACATTGATTTAATGGCAAGAATGAGATTTCATTTTTTATTATCTATAAAATTGCAACCACGTGTGGTAAAAAAAATCTCTCTGGGTCTCTTACGTATTTTCTGACCTTGAGAGTAGAGGCAGTGACTTCTAATTTTCCAGATTATCTTTTCAAAGACTCACTATTCAGTCTAAGAACTGAACATGACTCTTACCTTGATATCACTTGCATGACTCTGGTGACCTTTCCTCTTTTCTGATCCCCTCAGAGGTAACCACTATCTTCAGTTTTGCATTTAAAATTTGTTTGCTATGAATTTAAGCTTTACCAAATAAATTGAGAGAATTTATGGGTTATTTTTCTGTTTTTTTGACATATCTCCTAGTGTTAAATATGCAAGAACAGTTAGGCAAACAACTAATAACAATGTCTGCATCATAGTGTGATATTTTCAGTTTTTAAAAATTCGATTGTGCCAAATTATTTTCTTGGGGCTTCCCTGGTGGCGCAGTGGTTGAGAGTCCGCCTGCCGATGCAGGGGACACGGGTTCGTGCCCCGGTCCGGGAAGATCCCGCGTGCCGCGGAGCGGCTGGGCCCGTGAGCCATGGCCACTGAGCCTGCACGTCCGGAGCCTGTGCTCCGCAACGGGAGAGGCCACAACAGTGAGAGGCCCGTGTACCGCAATAAATAAATAAATAAATAAATAAATAAATAAATAAATAAATAAAATAAAAAAGGCTCTGCTTTGCCCCATTTAAAAAAAAAAAATTATTTTCTTAATCTCTTGGATCACCATATTCACCCAACAGAACACTAATGTGTGTAACAGTTGCGCTACTTCCCTGCCATCTCTTAGTGATATCTCTCTGTGCTTTCAATTTGTACGTTCCTTATCATTAGTGACACTAATCACTTTTTCATATGGTAATGATTCTTTAAATTTTTTCCCCTAAATCCCTGATTTTTTCCCCATATTTTTCTATTTTTAATTAAAAAAATTATTGGAATATAGTTGCTTTACACTCTTGTGTTAGTTTCAGGTGTACAGCAAAGTGAATCAGCTATACCTATACATATATCCCCCCTATTTTGGATTTCCTTCCCATTTAGGTCACCACAGAGAACTGAGTAGAGTTCCCTGTGCTATACAGTAGGTTCTCATTAGTTATCTATTTTATACATAGTATCAATAGTATATGTATGTCAATCCCAATCTCCCAATTCGTCTCACTCTCTGCTTCTCCCTTGGTATCCATATATTTTTTCTCTATGTCTGTGTTTCTATTTCTCCTTTGCAAATAAGATCATCTATATCATTTTTTTAGATTCCACATACATGTGTTAGTATACAATATTTGTTTTTCTCTTTCTCACTTACTTCACTCTGTATGACACACTCTAGGTCCATCCACGTCTCTACAAATGACCCATTTTCGTTCCATTTTATGGCTGAGTAATATTCTATTGTATATATGTACCACTTCTTCTTTATCCATTCCTCTGTTGATGGACACTTAGTTTGCTTCCGTGTCCTGGCTATTGTAAGTAGTGCTGCAGTGAACATTGGGGTGCATGCATCTTTTTGAATTATGGTTTTCTCTGGGTATATGCCCAATAGTGGGATTGTTGGGTAATATAGTAGTTCTATTTTTAGTTTTTTAGGAACCTCCATACTGTTCTCCATAGTGGCTGTATCAATTTACATTCCCACCAACAGTGCAAGAGGGATCCCTTTTCTCCACACCCTCTCCAGTATTTATTGTTTGTACATTTTGTGATGATGACCATTCTGACTAATGTGAGGTGATACCTCATTGTAGTTTTGATTTGCATTTCTCTAATGGGAAAATGAAATGTTTTATCTGGGCATTTTACTGCCTTCCATATGATTAGGATCTATTACTAAGAACAGGAAAATTAATATGTACAACTGCTGGTCTCTATCTCATTACACAGTTAAAATTATTTTTTTCTAGATAACATCAAAAGCAAGTTGTAATTTTTAAACCTGAGGCAAAGGTTATTAATCATTTTTTAATGTTATTTTATTGTGGTAATAACTCTTAATATGAGATTTGCCCTTAAAACATTTTTAAGTCTGTCATACATTACTGTTGACTATAGGAAAAATGCTGTAAGCAGATCTCTAGAGCTTAAAGATTTTAACGGCAAAGATAGAACAGATCTGCAGATGAAAGGTTACCAGGTTTTAAATAGTAGACAAAAGTCACAGGCTCAAACTTAAGGACATGGAAGATAATTTTAACTATATCATTTTAATGTTATTATTATTAGCATTAAGCAAGTCCTTAGGTTGCATTATGTTAATTGGTTTGCTGTTCTATAGATACTTATTTTCTTTCTAAAGCAATTTTCAAAGCAGTCGATGAAAATTTAATTTTTCTATTGGCTCAAGAATTTTCAAAGCCTTGGTGTAGGATCGGAGCCTTATGTGTTTGTGCAGGGTGGAAATCATTTCTCATTCATCCTGACATATCCAGAATATAAGTGCCTAAGAGTGCCTGGTCCATGAATTAGGTAGCCGTTAAATTCAAGTTGAAGAGAAGATGTTAAAAAAAGTGGTTCTATCAAACACGCAGGCATACACACGCACGCACTTTCATTTTTTCTGAGAAAAGTGGAGACTATAAAAGTGACGAGTGTAGGAAGGATAAAAAGGACATTCACAGTGGTGCTGCTGTCTTTTTTTTGTACATATAAAAATTGCATATGTTTAAGGTGTACAGCTTGATGTTTTGATATATGTACACATTGTGAAATGATCATCACAGTCAAGCTAAATAACATGTCTATCATCTCTACATAGTTACTTTTTTAGTGCGTGTGTGTGTGTGTGTGGAAAAGATTTAAGATCCTTTTAGCAAATTCCAAATTTACAATTCAGTATGAACTATGGTCAGCGTGAGGTAAGTTAGATCCCCAGAACTCATTCATCATTCGTAACTGAAACTTTGTACCTGAGACCAGCCTCTCCCCATTTCCCCCTGGCAACCACCATTCTGCTCTCGGCTTCCTCAAGTCTCTTTTAGATTCCACATGTAAGTGAGCTCATGCAGTCTTTATCTTCCGGGGTCTGGCTTACTTCACTTAGCACGTTGCCCTCCACGTTCATCCATGTTGTTTCACATGACAGGATTTCCTTCCTTCTAAGCCAGAATAATGGAGTGCAGATCCACCTTTAGTTTCCTTTGGATATACAGTTGACCCTTGAATAATGCAGGCCTTAGGGACACCCACCCTCCCTCCAGTGGAAAATCCACATGAAATTTACAGTCAGCAACTCCTTATAGGTGGTTCGTTTCCCCCGTCTCCAGGTCGGGGATCTGAGGAGTCAACCGGCCAGAGACCTGGTAGCCCTGGAGTATTTACTAGTGAAAAAATAATCTGTGTATAAGTTCAAACTCATGTTGTTCAGGGGTCAACCGTATACCCAGAAGTGGGATTGCTGAATCATATGGTAGTTCTGTTTTTAATTTAGTGATGTCAAAATCTGAAACCTGACAGGACTTCAGGGGTATCTTCCCTTGTTGTGTCTTCACAGCTAAGTCACCATACTCACCCACCCCAGGCACATGGCTTTAGTGCCAACATTTGTAGCAGGTCACAATGAGAAGAAGCTTACTGACCACACTGTCTATCCTCAGCCTCAGCATCTAGCATTTGGTAGTCTGGGGACATCTTGATGTTGTGATCTTTTTTGTTTTGTTTTCCAACTGGTATGCACCTTGCACTTATATCGTAAAATAAAATGATTGTCTTACAATCTTCGCTTCTGTTTCATAATGTAGAAACTTAAAGCTAATTCTTTAAAGACATTAAACAGTATTTCAGGAGTACAATGCTGAGGAACACTTGAATTTAGGGGAGATATTTTCCTCTTCATTTTTTTCTTGTAGAATGTAGGAAATGAAATCCTCCACATTGATGAGTTCAATTAATAAAATGTGTGATTTTTTCCTTCCAACCTCAAAGCTACCCACGTTTCAAAAGCAAAGCATCCACCAGTCAAAACAACGTAACACTATTAATCAACTTTTAATCAGTAATTCCTCATATTGAATTATAAATATTGAAACAGTAGATAAAAACTAAGTAGGGTAGAGTATAAATCAGGCAACGTTCAAAGTGAGATTGCCAGTCTAGTTCATTTGAATAAAATGACAAAAATGGAATGCTGCATAGGGACTAACCTATCACAGGAATATTCTATCGCAAGCCTCTGCTCAAACTTGGGAAACTATAGATGTTATCATGTGTTCTGGTGGAAAAGATGAGGAACGCTCAAACAGGTTAATCTGAGGAAAGATTATTGAGGAGATATTTACAAAGGTTCGGAAAGTGTGTAAGAGTAGTTGGGTACCCCAGAGAGAGTTGCGGTGGGTGAGGATTCTGCTCAGACTGAAAGTTGGGCAAGAGGGGACAGATGTGGAGGAAGAGAGACAACTGACATAGCTGTGGTCTTTGCTTGAAGGGTCCTGTCTGCTCACGGCCACCCCACTTGTGGGAAGCAGGGATGCATAGCAAGAGCACCTTCTTCTGCTCTCTTCATCACCTTCTGGGAATCCTAACTTTCCAAACGCAAACAGAAAGTCAGAGGGTAAGTCCGAACTTCACTTTTTTAAATTGAGATAAAATTTGCATGTAATAAATAAAGGTTAGCATCTATAAGATAAACTTTACATATTTATATTGGGTTGGCCAAAAAGTTCACTTGGGTTTTTCCATAAGATGTTATGGAAAAACCCGAACCAACTTTTTGGCCAACCCAATAAATCAGGGTGAATGTGACTCAAGTCAAAATATGAACTTTCCCAGCACAGTGTCAGGCTTCCTCATGATCCGCAATTAAAACATCACTGTGGGATAACACCTCTCTGAACTCTACCACCATAAGTTGGGTTCGCCTCTTTTTGAACTTCAGGTAAGAGGAATTAGGCAGTATGTATTCTTTGGTGACTGGCGTTCTTTGCTTACCACTGTTTTCCTCTGGTTGCACTTAATAGTAGTGTGTTATTTGAAATAACTATGTAGAATTCCCTGTATGTGTGTATATCTATATATCTGCATACAGGTATATGCATATCAGTATATGTATATATATATGTATAATACATATCTATGTATCAAACATCATGTTGATAAACATTTATGTTGTATCATGTGGCTCTGGCTGTAATGAACCTACTCCTAAGTACATTTTTACATGCCTTTTGGTGAATAGACACATTCATTCTAGTGCACCTGACACCAAAAATATGATTAAGCATTGGGATAGACATATGTTCAGATACTGCCAGACCGTTTTCCAAAATGTATGTGGTAATATTTACTTCTACCAGTGATGTATGAACATTCTGGATACTCAAAAACCTTCGAGGCACTTGCCATTGTCTTTTAAAATTTGGGTGTTCTGGTTGGTGTGCGCAGTGACATTTCACTGCATTTAGTTTGCATTTATCTGATGACTGATGAGATGGAGCACATTTTCATGTGTTTATGTGCCATTTGTGTATCCTTTTCTCTAAAATGCCTGTTTATGTTTCTATGTTTAGTTTTTTTGTCACGCCCTTCCCCCTCTTTCTTTTGGATGATCCATATGGCATTCAGGATTCTCCAGAGAGACAGAGCACACACACACACACACACACACACACACACATACATGCGCACATGCACATTAAGAGATTTATGTTAAGGAGCTGGCTCGTGTGATTGTAGGGCTGTAGAACAGTCTGGCAGGCTGGAAACTTAGACAGGATTTCTATGTTACAGTCTTGAGACAGAATTCCTTTTTTCTCTAGGAAATCTTCATTTATGCTTTTCAGGCCTTCAACTGATTCTCTGAGACCCACCCATATTATCAAGAGTAATCTCCTTTATGTAACATGAAGTGATTTGAGATGTTCAGCTCTGTCCTTGGGGATGTCCCAGAAGATAGCTTTCCACCATTGAACGGTACCTGGATGTCATGTAGAACCGCCTGTAGACCAGTCAACAGTAAGGAACCCCCCATGTAACCAGAGGTGCAGGCTGGCAGAGAGGAGGCAGTATAGCAAGAGTCAGGGCTGTGGGCATTTTGGCCACTTTCTCAGGTAACTTGCTTGTGCCTTCTGGGCCTGCTTGAACCTGACCTTGTATCTACCACTTCCACATGTTGAAGGAATGCTGCTGTGATGCTGAACTTTATGTCTTCATGTATCCAACAATAACTGGTTTATGTTGGGAAGCTCAGGTTGTATGATAACTTGGTGGTCCATGGTTAAGCATACTGAATCTCTCCTACGAAATCTGTATTTGAGAGGGGTCTCCAGGAAAACAGGGTTCTACAGAGAAACTGGCTCCCATGTCTGCAGAGGCTGACAAGTTTGAGATTTGTAGGGTATTATCAGCATGTAATAGGGGACATGTATTCTATTTCAAGTTAATCCCTAAAGGGACATTGCCTATAAGCTTAAATTATACGTTACAGACCCTCTCTGGGAACCCTGCCTCCCAGGAAATGGCATGAAGCTCAAATACCTGTGTTTAGCTCCCTGGAAACATCCTGACCAGGCCCACTTGTGAATGGCTGCAGGAAGGAAGAAATTAACACAACCCCTCTGGAGGCTGATGGGAACCAGGAAATGTTTGACTTTACCCCTTACCTTTAAGTATAAAAGAAGCCTGAATTCTAACTCAGGAAAGTTAGTTCTTTGGGACACTAATCCACCATCTTCTTGGTCTGCTGGCTTTCTGAATAAAATTGCTATTTCTTGCCCCAACAACTTGTCTCTCGATTTATTGGCCTGTCGTGTGCTGAGCACTATGAGCTTGGACTCGGTAACAAGCAGACTGGAAGCTCCAGCAGGAGTTGATGCTGTAGTGTTGAGGGAGAATTTCTTATTTTCAGGGAAATCTCATTTTTTGCTCTAAGCCCCTTCAACTGATTGGATGAGGCCCACCCACATTATTGAGGGTAGTCTTTACTTAAAATAAACTGATTGTAGATGTTAACCATATCTACAAAACACCTTTATGGCAACACCTAAGTTTGTGTTTGAATAAATAACTGAGAACTATAGCCTAGCCAAGTTAATACATAAAATGAACCATCAAATTCAGGCATTATATTTTTAACTAGGAGACATTCTTTATAAATGTGTATATTGGTCTTTTATCCTAATTGATGTATTGCAACTATGTTTTACCAATGTCAAATATTCTTTTAATTTTTATATAGAAATATTTTTAGAGCTATGTAAAAATATATTTTCTACAGAAAGCTCATTATGATATTGTCCAATTTCTTCATATACAAACTTTATTTTTATCCCTTCACATTTGAGCCTGTGATTCATGTCAAACATATATTGTAAACACCATTCTTTCCTCACTGAATTTCAGTGCTTCCTTGTCATAAATCAGGTGACTGTATACATGTTCATCAGTTTCTTACTCCTTTTTTTCATGGATCTGTTTTTCTATACTTGGGCCAATACCACACTGTGTTAACATAGCTTTAAAATAATTCATAAGAAATTTATTTGTATGACTTTAAAACAGGTATGTAACCTACATACTTAATTCAATTTTGAGATTTTTTTTTTCCCTGAGGCAATCCTCATAGTAATTCCTTTATCAGTCAGTGACCTGCCAAGGTGTTTAGGGTAGAATCAAACTAGGGAATTCGTGGGGCATTTAACTATGTAGACATGGGTGGCAGAGTATAGGGAAGCTTCAAGAATGAATGCAGTATTTATTCTGGGTCTATTCACAGTAGGATTTTATTTTTCTTCTTTACCGTTTTTCAGCCTGAAGGGGCGAAAGTCGGAAGCAATTATTGGAACATAGAGAAAAAGAAAGTTCTATAAAGACGGTCGCTTAACAAGAGCCGTGATTATCAGGAGCCATGATGTGATATAGCCATGGTGACATTGCAGGTTAGAAGCAGGGGGATAAATATCTCAAACTCACCCTCCTCTCTTATCTCCTGTGAGTGCCTTTCACTGAAAAAAAGAAACATAACAAGAAAGCCTAAAAGCAAGGCCACTTACTTACATAGTCTTTGAAGGGTTGTTTGGGGAGCCAGAACAGCTTCGTCAAGGGTGGAGAGAGAAGCTGTTGGAGAAGATGTGAACTATCCAGCACTAACATGACATGAGGTCTGCAATGGTTTCTCCTCAAAACCAAAGTAAGGATAATGTCAGACAGGGAAGCATCACACGTTTGACCTAAGTCCAAACTTCCCTTAAGCTTTACTTTAAAACCTTGGTAATTCTAGTAACTGATCATGAATATTTTGAGTTTTATTATGACAAATGGGCTTGTTTAATGTATGCACATAGATTTTTGATATGAGGAATCACTGTTTTCTTCATTTATGACTGCAGGAGGCAAAATATATCAATTGTAAAAGCAATTATCTATATTAATCCCCTGTATGCATAATTTCCATGAACAATATATAAAATGTTTATACTTTGTTCTTCTCATATTATATTTGTCCTGAATATTTTTACTGTAATGTGATTTTCTCTCTCTTGCATCTAACAAAAATAGAATTTGCATTTTATATATCTTCATTGTTTGTATTTTATTTTTCTAGTACTTTCTGTCTCTTACATTTTACAAAATTATTTTTCCATCCCTGGGAGGGATGACTGATCCTTCACCACAGAGAGTTTGGGAAGTACTGAGCTTGGTGAAAATTTCAGAAGTCAACTAGAATATTTTTTTATACATAGTAAGGTATTTGGAAGGGTGTAAGTGATTAGAAAGTTAACCAGTGACTTAATCAACATTTGACTAACAAAAGGAAGGAAAAGCAAAGTATGAAGCCCAGGTTTTTTTGCTGGGAAATTCAGGAGAAGATGCAAGTTTGGAAAAAGGACAAGGAGCTAGCAAGACAGTTAAGCAATTTAAATTAAATGTTTGATAGATCTGCCCTATATTTACATTATAGTTAAAATTTTCAGAGATAACTGAAAAATCATGGCATCCTTTCCTCCCCCGAGTTTGTATGACATGGGCTCATAAAATGTCATTAGCTGGGCTTCCCTGGTGGCGCAGTGGTTGAGAGTCCGCCTGCCGATGCAGGGGACACGGGTTCGTGCCCCGGTCTGGGAGGATCCCACATGCCGCGGAGCGGCTTGGCCCGTGAGCCATGGCCATTGAGCCTGCGTGTCCGGAGCCTGTGCTCCGCAACGGGAGAGGCCACAACAGTGAGAGGCCCACATACCGCAAAAAAAAAAAAAAAAAAAAAAAAAAAAAATGTCATTAGCCTCAGGTGTTTCACAGTTATTAATAAAATATTTCTTTCTGTTTGTCATACTCCACTTCCTCCCAGACGTCCCGTGTATACTTTTAAAGATTTAGCCTGAAGATAAATTTGAATGGCATTACATTTAAAATCATTATTATCCTGAGATACCAAAGGCTTTGTTTGGGGATCAAAATTTGTTTTATGAGGATAGATTCCTACCAAGAGACAGTCAGTTTGCAATGTGTACTCACGTGTCTGAACTCCAGGAGTGAAGTTTATCTCCAGTGTGATACTTGATGCATTGTGTGCATTTCAAATTATCTTTATTTCTCAGCTGTACTTGGAGTGGTGAATACTCAGCAAATTAACAGGCAAATGAACATAGCTATTACCATATTTAAGAAATGAAACATGCTATGCTACCAGGTTTTACAGGGATATTTCTGACACCTTTGGCTAAGTAAATCATATAATATCTTCTTGTTCATTTATTAAATTTTCATGACAGCTTATTATTGTCATCTGTCACTGTTCAGATATTGATTTTGCATTTATTTGTGTAATTATTTCATATGTGTTTGTCTTCCCACCACACTGTATATACCTGTCTTTATTCCTTTTATTAACTAGCATACTGCCTGTTAAAGATTAGGGGCTAAATAAATATTTATTATATGAGTAAGTGAATGATGGACTTTATGAAACATATGGCCTGATGCTCAGAACAATATGCTTATTAATTACCTAGTTCCATTTGCTTGTTTGTTGGCATCCATCTGCCTAGGAATACTAGCAAAAAAGATTTGAAGTGCTGGTTGTTCTATCTTTAGGCACTGCTACTCAGTGATTCTGTTACTAATGGAGAATTCATTTTCTTCCTATGCAAAGATGAGGCAACTAGGCCAGTCTTAGAAGAAAACACACTTTGAACTGCTTTTCTTTTTTTTCTTTCCAAAGTCATGTGAAATATGGCAGAGAAGTTTTTCTCACTGAGAAAGTCTCTTAACTATACCCTCCCAATGATTCCAGTAAATCTCTAACTCCAGGTCTCTAAAATAATCTTCCCTGAAAGGCATGTTCAATGCCACTTGTATTTACTAATCTCTGGACATCTGCTTTCTAGCAAACGTTTTGTATTTTAGAGAACAGTGAGGTTTATCACCGTGATTTGTTTTCCTCCCTATGAAACTGATCAAAATCAGTTTTATTCAAAATGTTATAAATAATTTTGTACAATACTCATTGTTTTCACACATTCATGAAAAATTATATTTGAGAGCATTTTACAATTCTGGAAGACAAGAGCTCTGTTTACATTTATTTTTATTAATGAGGTTTGAGAAATATTTACTCATCCATAAACATCATTGACTACCCAGCAGGGGCTACACCTTCAGTTTGCAAATTTGACAAATACATACCCTTTGCTCTCAAGCAGGTAAAAGGCAGTAATATCAAAAAGAGAAATGTGCATTTTTCATAAACATCTGTAAATGGATAAAATGTGTACTAAAATTGCAAAAGTGATCCTTAATATTTAGAATTTTAAAAATCAGCTGGGGGGCTTCCCTGGTAGCGAAGTGGTTGAGAGTCCACCTGCCGATGCAGGGGACAGGGGTTCGTGCCCCTGTCCGGGAGGATCCCACATGCCGCGTAGCGGCTGGGCCCGTGAGCCATGGCCGCTGAGCCTGCGCGTCCGGAGTCTGTGCTCCGCAACGGGAGAGGCCACGATAGTGAGTGGCCCACGTACTGCAAAAAAATAAATAAATAAAATAAAAAATCAGCTGGGGAGCTTATATCACAAAAGACAAGCATAAAGGAAAATAAATAAACATGATAGGGTATAATTTAAAATTACATAATGCAGTATTGATCTTAGCAGGATTCATAATAGTTTATTCATATTAAAATTTTCTGTAAAGTATATATGAATTTAACATTTACAGTGAAAACCCATGGTGATATTATAGATTCAATTTATTTATTCAACATTTTATATTATAAAAATATAAAAGATTGAAATACTGATTTAAGAAAATATAATCTTGGTAAGGATTATAAAGAATAAATAATTTCCTAATAAAAAATGAAAACAAACACATGGCACATCATGTGTCAGTATTAGAAATGATGTTATTAAAATGCAGATCTATTTGTTGAAAAACATCTTCCCCATTTGTTAATTTAAACTTGTAAGACGTAGACATTGTCACTAAGTCCATTAAAATAGTTGAGTTCCTCAACTGGGATTTATATTCCACTATATACTAGTTATGATCATGGAAAACATATTTTCTAACACCATATTTTTAAAACCATAGGGCTCTTTACAACAAATGTGATGGCAAGTCAAAAATTTTGCTGAATGCTCCAACATGCTGCTCTTAAATTTCCTTTTCAACACATCGTGGAAATAATTCAACCTTGCTATCAATTTCCCGAGATGCTATCTCCCTTCCTTCCCGTTCCCATCACAGAGCAATTGCACAAATCTAAGGGAATATTAATATTGATGTAAGTAGGAAAATAATTTTGATAAAAGAAATGATAAATTAATGTATTCTACTTATTTGTTCTCCCACCCCAAATTATGTTTCCTTCAATGCTCAGCTTCTAATGTACTTATTGTGTGTGGCCAAGGGGATTGCAGAAATAAAATGTGATGGCTTTAAAGCACTAAGCTTGGAAAACACAAATCATAATTTTTCCTCTATTTAAAGGCAATTCTGTTAATTTTAAAGGCATAGATAAGAGGTTGGACTGAAAAAAAAGATAATCATAGGAGAAATTATTCCACATTCTAACCCAGAAGAAGATGGGAAAAGGGCGGGTGAAAAAGTATAGACATTCAACTTCTTAATCTTAGATTATTAATTAATAAATCTATAAAGTCTAAAGTGGAAGGGACAAGACCTAGAGGGTTAGAATATTCATTAAAATAGTAAGATTAACCCATAGAAAATATAAATATAATAAAACACATAACATGCGTGTCTGGAGGAGGAGATGGCAAAATTTATGTGTATATAATTTTTTTTTTTTTTTTTTTTTTTTTTTTTTTGCGGTACGCGGGCTTCTCACTGCTGTGGCCTCTCCCGTTGCGGAGCGCAGGCTCAGCGGCCATGGCTGACAGGCCCAGCCGCTCCGCGGCATGTGGGATCTTCCCAGACCGGGGCACGAACCCGCGTCCCCTGCATCGGCAGGCGGACTCGCAACCACTGCGCCACCAGGGAAGCCCGTGTATATAATTTATGTTAGTATATATGAACATATCAATATTTATACATGGCAAACATATTTAGATATATCTTTACATATACAAACATATATATACATATCATTCAAATACTGAATTTTTTGAATCTGCCATTCAGAATTTTTATGAATTTGCAATTGTCATGGGAAATTTTATTCCAAATACAGAGAATAAGCTCTTTTTTCCTATATTTAAGCCAGAAGAGACTATTTGGAAAATAACTCAATCTAATTAGCAATGACATAAAAATTAGAGGAAAAAATAACGCCTGGACTATGGTGGTTACTGCAGTATCTCTGAAGAGTCCAGAGACATTCAAACAAAATATTTAGGACTAGAACTGTTGTTTTGTTTTTTTGTTAGGTTGTTTTAATGTCTCAAATCCCTTTGACAGCTAGTACCTTAAGCAATTGCAATCACTTTTTGAAGGTGAGAGATGGTCAGTGTTTTATTCTCAGATAAATTCATGTCTTCCACTTGGTCTACTGACCATACCATATAATGGGGGTAGGGGGGATCAATTAATTACTCTAAGATTCAGAAAAATTCTCAGAAAGCACTATGCTCAGGCACAATATATAAAAGACCTACAACAAAGGCTATGTATATTGATTTACTCTTTTCTTTAATGAAATATAAAATACATTTTTATTACTGAAAAAAATAAATTACTGAAATATATAAAATATTTTTATCATTTAAAGAATCTCTAATTATATATAAAAATGAGTAACTTGTTGGCCATAAAAGAATTAAATAACTCCATTTGCAACACCATGGATAGACCTAGAGATTATCATATTAAGTTAGACAGAGAGAGATAAATATCATACGATATCACTTATATGTGGAATCTAAAATAATGATACAAATGAACTTATTTACAATACAGAAATAGACTTACAGAAAACAAACTTATGGTTACCAAATGGGATAGCAGGGTGTGGGGGGTAATAAATTAGGAGTTTGGGATCAGCAGATACACACTACTATAAATAAAATAGATAAACACAAAAGAACCACTGTATAGCACAGGGAACTATATTCAATATCTTGTAATAACCTATAATGGAAAAGAATCTGAAAAAGAATATATATATGCACATATGTGTATATGCACATATGTGCATATATATAACTGAATCACTTTACTGTATACCTGAAACTAACACAACATTGTAAGTTAACCATACGTCAATTTTTAAAAATGGCTAAAAAAAGAAAAGAACAGAGAGTACTTTGTTGACTAAAGCATTCATTTGGGAAATAACAATAAAACTAAAATTGCTAATTTGTTACTAACTAAATAACAATCTTAAATGTTAAGATATGATTTATTTTACTGGTTTAAATTGCTGTCCTCCTTTCCTCCTCTTTCCTCTTTTTCTTTCTTTTCACAGAAACCAGTACTCACAATAAATCTTAAGCAGACTTACAATGAAATAAAAGCATCAAGAGCACCTGAGTTTGAAATGGACAAGCCAGGAGATTAGTAAATTACCACCTTCTGGCTCCTCTTCCCTTGTTGGTTTTGAGGGTCAGGGTATAACTGCTGGGGAAAAAAAAAAAGAGTTTGAGCTTGTGATTTAGTTAAAATTGTTATCTACTTACATAAGAAAACTGAAGCAAAGAACGGCTAATGCTCTTTCCCTCAGATGTAGGTATTAGACTTTAGAAGAACTACACTCAGGTTATTTAAAAGATTGATTGCAATCATTTTCTTAAAACTTTCCACAGTGTAAATCTGAAGGGAAAATGATGTACTAGTAGTAATAACAGTGTGTTGAAAGCTAGAATGTAGATTTGTGCTTTTTAATATATTGAACATGCTTTTAGCCCTCACCCTGAAGTCAAATCAATTTAAATTTTGTAATGGGTGTAGTACAATTATTAAAAATTTCCTTCTTATCCCCAGCGTTTTAATATGAATACACAAAATGGTTTAAAATTATATTCGTTCAGCCTATATTGGTGTGACCTCTAGAGTTTTATTGGAAGCAAGGCAGCAATAAAACAACTGATTCGAATTACCAACATGCATCAGTATGAGAAAAAATAATCTGAAGAAGTACTGGAGAAACGATATTGAATATGTGCTCTATCTAATGTAAGTTAACTAATTACATTACTATCTGAACCTGTTTTCAGACATTTACCTTGGTAATTAAAATTTATAATAAAAACATTTCTCAAAATGGCCCTAACAAATCTTATTAAATCATTAATTGAGAAAGTGTTATTTTTGTTTTTTTAGATAAATTTTATATCGAGTATATATTATAATTCACTTTTTTTTTTTTTTGCGGTATGCGGGCCTCTCACTGTTGTGGCCTCTCCCGTTGCGGAGCATAGGCTCCAGACGCGCAGGCTCAGCGTCCATGGCTCATGGGCCCAGACGCTCCGCGGCATGTGGGATCCTCCCAGACCGGGTGCATTGGCAGGCGGACTCTCAACCACTGCGCCACCAGGGAAGCCCTATAATTCACTTTTTGTTAAATGATTAAATATAAATGTATTATTAAGTAGTGAGTATAAGTGGTTTTGTAACCAAGCAGGACCCTATGGGGTCTTCTGGGGACAGACCCCTCCCCAATATCTTCTGCTTTAGTTCCTCTCTGAAGTATCTAGGGAACAGTGTCTGATGCATACTTCCTGAGTTATTTTACAGATGCTGAAACTACGACAAAATGGAAGAAATTAACTACTTGATGAGCTCATGATAATGTTAATGTTAACACCTGTGACACCACCCTGTTACTCACCATCAACAAATCAGAGAACTGTGTGGAGCCAATCACGTGCCCTGGGATGCCCCTCCCTCACCCGACCTTTAAAAACGCTTTGATGAAGCCCTTTGGTGAGTTTGGGTTTTTCCAGTACTAGCTGTCCTGGATTTCTTGCTTGGCGCCCTGCAGTAAATGCTGCACTTTCTTTCACCACAACCCGTCGTCGGTAGATTGGCTCTGCTGCGTGCAGGTGAGCAGACCCAAGTTTAGTTTGGTAGCAGTTTGCAATTATTCTTCTAAAAACACCTATTTAAGAACTGTTTTCTTCAAGAAGGTGAAAAGATGAGTCAGGCCCTTAGTGATGTACTCAAGGGAAGTGCCTAATGTCCCCTAGGAAAAAAGACCTGTGTGAAAATGAGTATAATACCAGGGAGAATATGAGAAATGTCTTAAAGGAAGTGTGAATGAAACCTACACAGACTCAAAGATGGAATCATTATAGCTCTCTTTGGGACCGCAGAGCGTATCACAAAGAAGAAAGCGTTTTTTCAGAAGTTGAGAGGTAAATGCATAACCAGAAGACTTTCATTATAGTTGTGTCAGGTTATCTAAGGTCAAGCTAGAGGCTAAAATTAATTTCATGGGTCTTAATATCTGTTTTTCTCTTCTTGTTTCTAGAAAAGTGAACGACGGAAGGACTGGAAGTGAAGAGATAGCCGAGTCCAATCACTTTTTTATGTGGTTGAATAACTTCAGTTTCAAAATGTTCAAGCGACTTTCCCAAGCTCCTGTAACTGATTAATGTCTGAGCCAGGTCTAGAGGTAAGATTGAATGAGAATCGTGTATTCAGTATTTGTAGAAATTATACATGAACTTAACTCCATCATTTTTTTGCAAGTTCTTTGCCTGAAATCCTCTTTGCCTTAAATCTTTCCATATTGGTTTTGATAATGCTTACCCAGGAAAATCTTCTCTAACCTTGCCCAGCTCAGTCTTCTAGTTACAGGGCATCCTCTCCTACAAGGCTTTTGCATACAGAACTTAACTCCTTCGGTTTCCTCAGCATTCTGAACCTGCTTAATTGCTATCTTCCTCTTTAAGTTTCTAGATGGCTGACTCTGACCTTTATTTGTTTCCACCTCAAAACCCAGAAAAATATTGAATATGTAATAAGGAGTCAATCAACATTTTAATGCATACAGAGTTGCTAAATTATATACTGATTTATATTGCTCTTTCATTATCTCTAGTGTACAGGTTTTTAATCTCATAAACCATATTATTTGCGATCTAAGATGGGTTACATCTCATCTCATAGAACCAACCAGTGTTGCATATATTAAAAACAGACCTATTGACTGACAAGTGTAATTAATATTTTTATTTGTAAAGCTCAGTATAAGAATAAGCTTTATGAAATATATGATTTAATATTTACTTTATTCTTTAAATATATGAATGCCTTAAAATTTATAGGAAGACAGTGTAATTTTTTAAAATTTTTATTGGAGTATAGTTGATTTACAATGTTGTTTTAGTTTCTGCTGTACAGCAGAGTGAATCAGTTATACATATACATATATCCACTCTTTTTAGATTCTTTTCCCCTATAAGTCATTACAGAATATTGAGCAGAGTTCCCTGTGCTATACTGTAGGTCCTTACTCGTTACCTATTATATAGTCGTGTGTACATGTCAATCCCAATCTCCCACTTCATCCCTCCCCCTGCCGTAACCATGTTTGTTTTCTACACCTGTGACTCTATTTCTGTTTGTAAATAAGTTCATTTGTATCATTGACAGTATAATATCTTGTATCTGATCTAAGAAGGGCAAAAATAGCTCCATGTCCTGAAAATTAGATGAGTCTCCGGGTATGGGGGAATAGTGTGTTTAGGGTCAAGACAGTCTGTTGGAAAGTAAGATACCAGGCAGTAGAAAGCTATTCACATTAGCTGGTTATTTTGTTCATCTGGAGGTAATGCGATGGAGATGAAGACTGGTTGGAAGTTAAACTATTCAAGCAACCAGTACCTTAATCACATTTTCTTGGTGGAAATGGAGCCATACAGCTAAAGAAAAAGAAGCAGGAAGAACACACTGAGAGCCCAAAGAACTCTAGTACAAATTAGATTTTCCAAACACAGACCCAATGACTAGATGCACTTAAGGGAAGGGAGAGGTTCATTGAATGAAAGTACACTTTCAGAGCAGAGTTATGGGCAAGGATGATTGGCTGCTGGGTCTCCTAAGTACTCAGGTCAGACTGGAGAATCTTTATTTCCTTGGTATCCTTATCCCTTGGACAATTATTCTCAAAGAAATGGGAGGAAAAAGGTAAGAAGTTTTAAATGCAAATTAAGTGACCAGAAATGATAGGAACATGGAGATAGGAGTTTCCTCTTCTGTTATTGTAACAAGAGTTTGAGGAGCTTAATTTCTCATATGTGGTTTTCTTTCTCTATAAATATCCCTAATGGATGCCTATTAATGGGGACATATCAGAAGATTGGTTGGCATGGATGAAAACACATATGGTGATACTTTCTGAAAGAATAACTGTTTTTTTTTTTTTTTTGCGGTATGCGGGCCTCTCACTGTTGTGGCCCCTCCCGCTGTGGAGCACAGGCTCCGGATGCGCAGGCCCAGCGGCCATGGCCCACGGGCCCAGCCGCTCCACGGCATGTGGGATTTTCCTGGACCGGGGCACGAACCCGTGTCCCCTGCATCGGCAGGTGGACTCTCAACCACTGCGCCACCAGGGAAGCCCAGAATAACTGTTTATACTCCATTTGACCTTAACCATCATGGACTAAAATTGTATTTTAATTTGACACTAGTTTTATTACAATAGCTACATCCATCTAAAAGAATCACTTACTGGTAAAATAATATGAAGCAGGATATTGGGGCACAGATGGATTTTTATTTTTTCCAAATATGTAATGACAAATAAATATCTCCCTCTTACGGTTAGGTTTTTCTTCTCTCTGAAGTAATTTTGTTCTTTATGACTTAGTACAACTTTTGAGACAAAAGTTAAAAATATCACTACTGAAAATTCTAGAACTAGATTTTGCAAACAGTGCCTTTAAACTTACTGATTATTCTTATTAGCAAGTTCTAAACCAGTTATATGATTTGCTCCCTTACATCCTTCCAGGCTTTGCCCAAATGTCACCTTCATTGTGAAACCTTCCCAGGCCACTCGACTTAAAACTGCAGCCCTCCTTAGGATCTTTGTTCGCAGTTTATGTTCCTCTTAAAATTTCTTCACCATTTATGACACAAAGCGTTTTTCTTATGGGTCTTACTTATAGATTGGTTTTCACCACCAAACTGGAAGCTCCATTCGGTCTGAGATTTCCTTTTTATTGTTGTTGCTCTCAGTTAAATCCCCAGCATCTACAATAGTGCCTGACATAGAAAGTGCTCATTAAATATTCATTGAATGAATAAACAAACTATGAAGGAATACATCATTGTGACGATATTTGAGAATGAAGAATAGCAGGCGTGTGTTTCATGTAGTAACATGATCTCCTGATGGAAAATAAAACTAAACTAAAAACATGTTTCTTGATTTCAAGCAATTCTTTTAATCTTGGAGGGGAAGAGTTAAGGTGTATATGCTTAAAGAAAATGAAACTATTTTGACACTAGGAAAGTTATTTTCTTCTTCCATGGAACAGAAGAAAACAATTTTAAAATAAATGAATGAAGAGAAGATCAACCTTATTATAAGAGCAATAGCAATGAAACAGAAATGATACAATATCTCATCCATAAGACTATCACAGGAAGCATAAAAATGTCAGATTGTGTCAAGGAAGTGAGAAATGAGAGCTACTGTACTGATGCTGCTTTAGCTGTAGTCACGTTGAAACCCAACGGAGCACACTCTGGAGTTCAGCAATTTCTACTTCCCATAAAAGCTTCCAGGGAATATATATGAGGTGACATTGTGTGTGATACCAAATGAGAGAGCGAGAGAGAGATGAAATAAGGGAAAGAGAAAAAATCAAGAAGTTCTGTGAATAAAGCAAAGACTCATTGATTTAGCATATTTATAAAAAACATAATAGTAAAATGAAAAATGAGATAGATGAAAAATTAGTTTATAATCTGTCTGATAAAGAAGTCCTGGTTTGTAGTGTTTGCCAGTTTGCATGTCATAAATACACTGTGGCTGATTTCAAGCTACCCATGTGAAAATGAAACAATGAGCTTTTTCAAGCCAATACTAGCCAGCTCCAGCATCCGTCAATAAAAGATACAGCTCAAAAGTAAATTGTGAGTAAAAAGGGTACATTTCCTCAACTGTATTTTGAAAATAGTCATAAAAATTCAGTTATATAATCTATATTATACATAGATACACATATATATTAAAATATGATTATATACACCAAATTTATTTTAGTTTTCTTTTTATTTTGAGGAGAAGATGAAAGATTTTCTGATGAGGAAATGAAGTAAAAAAAATTAGAAATATTTGTCAAAGTTTACTTCAAATGTATCTATAATATTTTACCTTATTCACTTAAACAATTACATGTTTAAGTTAAATATTGTTAAGATTGTCAATTCTGCATGACAGGAATATGGTTATTTATTTTTAGTATCCTATTTTTTTGTAGTTTTAAATTTTTCTCTAAATAAAGTGTAAGATAAATACTCTAAAAGAAATCAGAAACAGATATAAATGTCATAGTAGCATTGGCTTATATGAAATCACTCTGGTGGTAGAAAGTGGTATAATTCTGGATGAATTCTTGACTATCACAGAGCAGTGGTATATCTGCTCTAGAGAACTAGAGCTATAAATGAGGAAAGATTTAATGATTGTTGAGTGAATAAATAGTCCTTTAAAGATGTAGAAGCTTGGTCTAGTTTTGTTGAGTTAACTACAACAAATACTGGAGAATGGAAAAATACTGTAAAACCAGAGTGATCCAAGTATTTCTCTTAGATGTAATTGAAGGTATTAAAAAAAACCAACTCAAGCTATTGAATATAACTGTATGATCTTGTACTTGGAAAAAAGTGTGGTGGAATTTCACAAGTCTAGTCTGGGAGTGATATACTTGATTATGAATTAGGGTGACCATATAAGTTACCAATAAAACTGGGATACTTTTAGAATGAAATATGGTACTATTAGAAATTGTTCCTGGGCAAGAGGTGTGAACCTGTAATGGAAATTTATATCCAAATTATATATAACCAATGATTTTTATTGAAATATATGCGAATTGGAAATGAGAAAGTGTATGTTTTGAGGTCACAATGAAATTCTCAGCAGTTTAGGCATGATGAGTGATAGGACCAAGAGACTCTCAAAGAGAACTGAGAAGAAAAGACAGATGAAAAAGCAAATATCTAATAGAGGTATCCAATTATTTAGTGAAATGTATCGAGAAAAAAATAGAAAGGACAAAAATATCATTAATTTACATCTTAAGCATACTTAGAAATATGAATATCTGTTATTTGACAAAGATAGTCGTTTAACCATCTCCAATATCATATATATAGTGGACCCATTTTCCAAAAACTTTACAAAGTATGTCTGTATTAGCATTAAACCGCTTTTTGGAATATTTTTATTCTATGAGTTCATTCGGAGAGAAGATCATAGCAGTGTTTTCTAAAAGTAGACAGATGCTGCTTTTTTGATACCTCAGATTTTCTGAAGAAAATACAATCACTGCTGATGACTGTGTTAAAAAATCTGCAACTATCCTTTTGTCAAGGTGTTTATGAATCGGGCCTAGAAAATTGTAAAACCAAGCAATTTTCTGTTCATGTGGTGTTTGCTCCAGACCCAATATGAGAAAATGAGCAGTGTAGGCAGTAATTTTTCTTTTCTTTTTAATTCTATGAGATAAGGAATATTTCCTCTATTCTTCAAAGTTATACTCTTTCTTCAACCACTCCTGAGAGATTTTACAGCATGGAAAGCTATTCAAACTACTTCCCACTCTTTGGGGAAATTACTATATTCACATGAAGAATAATTCTAATTCATTCTTAGTGATATAAATATCCCAGTGAGTTCCTGTGCATTTAGGTGAATCATCTTTATGAATTCATTCTTAAATTACACACAATTACAGTCAAAATAACTTTCAATTGTAGGCATGGCATATATACATACATACATATATATATGAAATTCATACACCTATGAAATTATGTATAAGACATGTGCAATGTGCACTAACTTTCAGTCCTTAAAAATTTTCAGAGATAGAGAAAATAATACATG
The DNA here is from genome assembly GCF_949752795.1 of Hyperoodon ampullatus. Lineage (NCBI taxonomy): Eukaryota > Metazoa > Chordata > Mammalia > Artiodactyla > Ziphiidae > Hyperoodon > Hyperoodon ampullatus. Next base: position 131,449,768 of record NC_136915.1, read on the forward strand.
TTTGTTCAACATCTTTGGAGAGATGCAAAGTACTTACTAATAAGAGTGGGAAAAGCCTCATAAATGTGGAGAGCTAGATTTTACTGGTGAGAAAATACAATGGTAAAACAAACAATAAATTTAATTTTGAGGACGGAAAATGCAGAATAGTCTTAAAAGTGATCGATACTAGCATATAAATTCCACTTCCAAAATGCAATTTTAGAACAATTATAATCAAGCCAGCATTATGGTCTGATACCATATAAAACTTAGAATTGCATTTTGTAACTTATTTCAGCAAATGTCTGGAGGTTTCATAACAATGAACAGATTTCTATCTTAGGCAACTCCCTCCCTTTAAAGAGGAGCTGTCACTTGCTAATATTCAGTGATACTTGAGGCTCATAGAAATACTAATTCCATAATTTAAAAAATAGTGAAATATTTTCACTCTCACTTTCCTTCATGATTATTAACTTTGGGGACATTTAACTACCTTTATATTTTTTATTCTTTAATCTATTAAGTAATTAAAATGTTGTTGGAACCTACAATAAGGTTGCCATGTCTCTGTGTCAAATACAAAATTAAAATTTAATACAGGGCACAGAAAAAAATATCTACTATCCTTGTAATATATTACCAAGGAAATTTGCTTAGTAGCTCAATACATTTACTCACAACAAAGGAAGGCATACAAAATGAGACTAGAATATTAAGCCCTCCCAACTAATTTTCAGTACTGTCTTTAAGAGAAATAAAGAGTATTGAAATTATTCCTTGTTTTTCATACTGCTTTTATATTTTGTTCATTTAGTCCTATAGGTAAATATCAAAATAAAAGTACATAACTGACTAAAAGGATACAATTCTGAGAAACATCTTTGTTAAATCTTGAGTCTCAAACACTCATAAAGGAATCACATTCAGATATATGCCCAAAAAATTTTCCTGTTATAGAGATTAAAAACAATCTTAATCTATTTTTTTGAATTTTTTTATTAGTTTCTTCTTTATAACAAATTGAATCAGTCATACATATACATCTGTTCCCACATCCCTTCCCTCATGCATCTCCCTCCCTCCCACCCTCCACATCCCTCCCCTCCAGGCGGTCACAAAGCACCGAGCCATTCTCCCTGTGCTAGGCGGCTGCTTCCCACTATCTAACTACCTTACGTTGGGCACTGTATATATGTCCATGCCTCTCTTTCGCTTTGTCACAGCTTACCCTTCCCCCTCCCCATATCCTCAAGTCCATTCTCAAGTAGGTCTGTGTCTTTATTCCTGTTTTACCCCTAGGTTCTTCATGACATTTTTTCCCCTTAAATTACATATATATGTGTTGGCATATGGTATTTGTCTTTCTCTTTCTGACTTACTTCACTCTGTATGACAGACTCTAGGTCTATCCACCTCATTACAAATAGCTCAGTTTCATTTCTTTTTGTGGCTGAGTAATATTCCATTGTATATATGTGCCACATCTTCTTTATCCATTCATCCGATGATGGACACTTAGGTTGTTTCCAGCTCCGGGCTATTGTGAATAGAGCTGCAATGAACATTTTGGTACATGTCTCTTTTTGAATTATGGTTTTCTCAGGGTATATGCCTAGTAGTGGGATTGCTGGGTCATATGGTAGTTCTATTTGTAGTTTTTTAAAGAACCTCCATACTGTTCTCTATAGTGGCTGTACCAATTCACATTCCCACCAGCAGTGCAAGAGTGTTCCCTTTTCTCCACACCCTCTCCAGCATTTATTGTTTCTAGATTTCTTGATGATGGCCATTCTGACTGGTGTGAGATGATATCTCATTGTAGTTTTGATTTGCATTTCTCTAATGATTAATGATGTTGAGCATTCTTTCATGTGTTTGTTGGCCGTCTGTATATCTTCTTTGGAGAAATGCCTATTTAAGTCTTCTGCCCATTTTTGGATTGGGTTGTTTGTTTTTTTGCTATTGAGCTGCATGAGCTGCTTATAAATTTTGGAGATTAATCCTTTGTCAGTTGCTTCATTTGCAAATATCTTCTCCCATTCTGAGGGTTGTCTTTTGGTCTTGTTTATGGTTTCCTTTGCTGTGCAAAAGCTTTGAAGTTTCATTAGGTCCCATTTGTTTATCTTTGTTTTTATTTCCATTTCTCTAGGAGGTGGGTCCAAAAGGATCTTGCTGTGATTGATGTCATAGAGTGTTCTGCCTATGTTTTCCTCTAAGAGTTTGATAGTTTCTGGCCTTACATTTAAGTCTTTAATCCATTTTGAGCTTATTTTTGTGTATGGTGTTAGGGAATGATCTAATCTCATACTTTTACATGTCCCTGTCCAGTTTTCCCAGCACCACTTATTGAAGAGGCTGTCCTTTCTCCACTGTACATTCCTGCCTCCTTTATCAAAGATAAGTTGACCATATGTGCGTGGGTTTATCTCTGGGCTTTATATCCTGTTCCATTGATCTATCTTTCTGTTTTTGTGCCAGTACCACACTGTCTTGATTACTGTAGCTTTGTAGTATAGTCTGAAGTCAGGGAGCCTGATTCCTCCAGCTCCGTTTTTCATTCCCAAGATGGCTTTGGCTAATCTGGGTCTTTTGTTTTTCCAAACAAATTTTGAAATTTTTTGTTCTAGTTCTGTGAAAAATGCCAGTAGTAGTTTGATAGGGATTGCATTGAATCTATAGATTGCTTTGGGTAGTAGAGTCATTTTCATAGTATTTATTCTTCCAATCCAGGAGCATGGTATATCTCTCCATCTATTTGTATCATCTTTAATTTCTTTCATCAGTGTCTTATAATTTTCTGCATACAGGTCTTTTGTCTCCTTAGGTAGGTTTATTCCTAGATATTTTATTCTTTTTGTTGCAATGGTAAATGGGAGTGTTTTCTTGATTTCACTCTCAGATATGTCATCATTAGAGTACAGGAATGCCAGAGATTTCTGTGCATTAATTTTGTATCCTGCTACTTTACCAAATTCATTGATTAGCTCTAGTAGTTTTCTGGTAGCATCTTTAGGATTCTCTATGTATAGTATCATGTCATCTGCAAACAGTGACAGCTTTACTTCTTCTTTTCCAATTTTGGATTCCTTTTATGTCCTTTTCTTCTCTGACTGCTGTGGCTAAAACTTCCAAAACTATGTTGAATAAGAGTGGTGAGAGTGGGCAGCCTTGTCTTGTTCCTGATCTTAGTGGAAATGGTTTCCGTTTTTCACCATTGAGGACAATGTTGGCTGTGGGTTTGTCATATATGGCCTTTATTAAGTTGAGGAAAGTTCTCTCTATGCATACTTTCTGCAGGGTTTTTATCATAAATGGGTGTTGAATTTTGTTGAAAGCTTTCTCTGCATCTATTGAGATGATCATATGGTTTTTCTCCTTCAACTTGTTAATATGGTGTATCACATTGATTGATTTGCATATATTGAAGAATCCTTGCATTCCTGGAATAAACCCCACTTGATCATGGTGTATGATCCTTTTAATGTGCTGTTGGATTCTGTTTGCTAGTATTTTGTTGAGGATTTTTGCATCTATGTTCATCAGTGATGTTGGCCTGTAGTTTTCTTTCTTTGTGACATCCTTGCCTGGTTTTGGTATCAAGGTGATGGTGGCCTCATAGAATGAGTTTGGGAGTGTTCCTTCCTCTGAAATTGTTTGGAAGAGTTTGAGAAGGATGGGTGTTAGCTCTTCTCTAAATGTTTGATAGAATTCGCCTGTGAAGCCATCTGGTCCTGGGCTTTTGTTTGTTGGAAGATTTTTAGTCACAGTTTCAATTTCAGTGCTTGTGATTGGTCTATTCATATTTTCTATTTCTTCCTGAGTCAGTCTTGGCAGGTTGTGCATTTCTAAGAATTTGTCCATTTCTTCCAGGTTGTCCATTTTATTGGCATAGAGTTGCTTGTAGTAATTTCTCATGATCTTTTGTATTTCTGCAGTGTCAGTTGTTACTTCTCCTTTTTCATTTCTAATTCTATTGATTTGAGTCTTCTCCCTTCTTTTCTTGATGAGTCTGGCTAATGGTTTGTCAATTTTGTTTATCTTCTCAAAGAACCAGCTTTTAGTTTGGTTGATCTTTGCTATTGTTTCCTTCATTTCTTTTTCATTTATTTCTGATCTGATCTTTATGATTTCTTTCCTTCTGCTAGCTTTGGGAGTCTTTTGTTCTTCTTTCTCTAATTGCTTTAGGTGCAGGGTCAGGTTGTTTACTCGAGATGTTTCCTGTTTCTTAAGGTGGGATTGTATTGCTATAAACTTCCCCCTTAGAACTGCTTTTGCTGCATCCCATAGGTTTTGGGTCGTTGTGTCTCCATTGTCATTTGTTGCTAGGTATTTTTTAATTTCCTCTTTGATTTCTTCAGTGATCACTTCGTTATTGAGTAGTGTATTGTTTAGCCTCCATGTGTTTGTATTTTTTACAGATCTTTTCCTGTAATTGATGTCTAGTCTCATAGCATTGTGGTCGGAAAAGATACTTCATACAATTTCAGTTTTCTTAAATTTACCAAGGCTTGATTTGTGACCCAAGATATGATCTATCCTGGAGAATGTTCCATGAGCACTTGAGAAAAATGTGTATTCTGTTGTTTTTGGATGGAATGTCCTATAGATATCAATTAAGTTCATCTTGTTTAATGTATCATTTAAAGCTTGTGTTTCCTTATTTATTTTCATTTTGGATGATCTGTCCACTGGTGAAAGTGGGGTGTTAAAGTCCACTACTATGAGTGTGTTACTGTCGATCTCCCCTTTTATGGCTGTTAGTATTTGCCTTATGTATTGAGGTGCTCCTATGTTGGGTGCATAAATATTTACAATTGTTCTATCTTCTTCTTGGATCGATCCCTTTATCATTATGTAGTGTCCTTCTTTGTCTCTTCTAATAGTCTTTATTTTAAAGTCTATTTTGTCTGATATAAGAATTGCTACTCCAGCTTTCTTTTGATTTCCATTTGCATGGAATATCTTTTTCCATCCCCTTACTTTCAATCTGTATGTGTCTCTAGGTCTGAAGTGGGTCTCTTGTAGACAGCATATATATGGGTCTTGTTTTTGTATCCATTCAGCCACTCTGTGTCTTTTGGTGGGAGCATTTAGTCCATTTACATTTAAGGTAATTATTGATATGTATGTTCCTATTCCCATTTCCTTAATTGTTTTGGGTTCATTATTGTAGGTATATTCCTTCTGTTGTGTTTCTTGCCTCGAGAAGTTCCTTTAGCATTTGTTGTAAAGCTGGTTTGGTGGTGCTGAACTCTCTCAGCTTTTGCTTGTCTGTAAAGGTTTTAATTTCTCCATCAAACCTGAATGAGATCCTTGCTGGGTAGAGTAATCTTGGTTGCAGGTTTCTCTCCTTCACCACTTTAATTATGTCCTGCCACTCCCTTCTGGCTTGTAGAGTTTCTGCTGAGAGATCAGCTGTTAACCTGATGGGGATTCCCTTGTGTGTTATTTGTTGTTTTTCCCTTGCTGCTTTTAATAGGATTTCTTTGTGTTTAATTTTTGACAGTTTGATTAATATGTGTCTTGGTGTATTTCTCTTTGGATTTATTCTGTATGGGACTCTCTGTGCCTCCTGGACTTGATTAACTATTTCCTTTCCCATATTAGGGAAGTTTTCAACTATAATCTCTTCAAGTATTTTCTCAGTCCCTTTCTTTTTCTCTTCTTCTTCTGGAATCCCTATAATTCGAATGTTGGTGTGTTTAATGTTGTCCCAGAGGTCTCTGAGACTGTCCTCTTTTCTTTTCATTCTTTTTTCTTTATTTTGCTCTGCATCAGTTATTTCCACTATTTTCTCTTCCAGCTCACTTATCCGCTCTTCTGCCTCAGTTATTCTGCTATTGATCCCACCTAGAGTATTTTTCATTTCATTTATTGTTTTTTTAATTGATGCTTGATTCATCTTTAGTTCTTCTAGGTCCTTGTTATCTGTTTATTGCATTTTGTCTATTCTATTTCCAAGATTTTGGATCTTGGAAACAGAATCTTGGATCATCTTTACTATCATTATTCTGAATTCTTTTTCAGGTAGGCTGCCTATTACCTCTTCATTTGTTAGGTCTGGTAGGTTTTTATCTTGCTCCTTCACCTGCTGTGTGTTTTTCTGTTTTCTCATTTTGTTTATCTTACTGTGTTTGGGGTCTCCTTTTGTCACGTTGCAGATTCGTAGTTCCTGTTGTTTTTGGTGTCTGTCCCCAGTGGCTAAGGTTGTTTCAGTAGGTTGTGTAGGCTTCCTGGTGGGGGGCACTAGTGCCAGTGTTCTGGTGGTTGAGGCTCGATCTTGTCTTTCTGGTGGACAGGTCCACGTCTGGTGGTGTGTTTTGCGGTGCCTGTGACCTTATTATGTTTTTAGGCAGCCTCTCTGTTAATGGGTAGGGTTGTGTTCCTGTCTTGCTGGTTGCTTGGCATAGGGTGACCAGCACTGTAACTTGCTGGTCGTTGACTGAAGCTGGGTGCTGGTATTGAGATGGAGATCTCTGGGAGATTTTTGCTGCTTGATATTATGTGGAGCTGGGTGGCCTCTTGTGGAGTCATGTCCTGAAGTTGGCTCTCCCACTTCAGAGGCACAGCACTGACTCCTGTCTGCAGCACCAAGAGCCTTTCATCTACCCGGCTCAGAATAAAAGTGAGAAAAAGTAGAAAGAAAGAATTAGTAGAAGAAAGAAAGAGAGAGAGAAAGAAAGGAAGAAGGAAAGAAAGGAAGGAAGAAAGCAAGAAAGGAGGGAGGGAGGGATGGAGGGTGGACAGGAAGAAAGGAAGAAGGAAAGGAGGGAGGCAGGGAGGAAGGAAAGAAAAAGAAAGAGTGAAAGGATGAAGGGAGGGAGGGAGGGAGGAGTGAAAGAAAGAAAGGAATAAAGAAAAAAAGAAAGAAAAGGAAAGAAAGACAGGAGGGAGGGAGGACGGAAGGAAAGAAAGAGAGAAAGAAAGAAAGGAGGGAGGGAGGAAGGAAAGAAAGAAAGAAAGAAAGAGAGAAAGGAGGGGTGGAGTGAGGGAGGGAGGAAGGGAAGGGAGGAAAAAAAGAAAGAGAACAGATAAAGTAAAATAGAATACAGTATAAAATATAGTAGCATTATTAAAATTAAAAAGTAATTATTGAAAAAAAACCGGAAATATAGAACCCTGGGACATATGGTGGAAGCAAAGCTATACAGAGAAAATCTCACACAGAAGCATACACATACACATTCACAAAAAGAGAACAGGGGGAAAAAATTGAAAATCTTACTCTCAAAGTCCACCTCCTCAAGTTGGGATAATTCGTTGTAAAAAGAGGAAAAGGGGAAAAAGTCTGACATCTTGCTCTCAAAGTCCACCTCCTTAATTTGGGATAATTCGTTGTAAAAAGAGGAAAAGGGGAAAAAGTCTGAAATCTTGCTCTCAAAGTCCACTTCCTCAATTTGGGATGATTCGCTGTCCATTCATGCACTCCACAGACGCAGGGCACATCAAGTGGACCGTGGAGCTTTAATCCGCTGCCTCCGAGGCTGCACAGAGAGATTTCCCTGTCTCCTCTCTGCTCTCACAGCTCCCGGGTCTCAGCCTTGGACCTGGCCCCGCCTCTGCGCGTAGGTCGCCGGAGGGCGTCCGTTTTTCGCTCAGACGGGATGGGTTTAAAGGAGCCGCTGATTCGGGGGCTCTGGCTCACTCAGGCAGACGGGAGGGAGGGGCGCGCAGTGCGGGGCGGGCCTGCGGCTGCAGAGGCCGGCGTGACGTTGCAGCAGACCGAGGCGCTCCGTGCGCTTTCCAGGGGAAGCTGTCCCTGGTTCCCGGGACCCCGGAAGTGGCGGGCTGCACAGGCTCCCCGGAAGGGGGTGTTGACAGTGACCTGCGCTCGCGCATAGGCCTTGTTGCGGCGGCAGCAGCAGCCCCAGGGTCCCACGCCCGTCTCCGGGGTCCACGCCTTTAGCCGTGGCTCGCGACCGTCTCCGGCGCTTCCCCAAGCAGCCCTCTTAATGCCCTCTCCTCGTGCACCAGGAAACAAAAGGGAAGAAAAAGTCTCTTGCCTCTTCGGCAGCTCCAGACGTTTTCCCTGGACTCCCTCCGGGCTAGCCGTGGTGCTCTAACCCCTTAAGGCTCTCTTCCCGCTGCCAGCCCCGGTCCTCTCCCTGCGCTCTGACTGAACCCCGATACCGGAGCCTCAGCTCCCAGCCCCGCCCGCCCCGGCGGCCAAGCAGACAAGCCTCTCGGGCTGGTGTGTGCCTGAGGGCACCGATCCTCTGTGCCGGAATCCCTCCGCTTTGCCCTCCACACCCCTGTTGCTGTGCTCTCCTCCGCTTCTCCAAAGCTTTCCCCCTCCGCCACCTGCAGTCTCCGCCCGCGAAGGGGTTTGTAGTGTGTGGAAACCTTTCCTCCTTCACGGCTCCCTCCCACTGGTGCAGGTCCCGTCCCTATCCTTTTGTCTCTGTTTATTCTTTTTTCTTTTGCCCTACCCAGGTATGTGGGGAGTTTCTTGCCTTTTGGGGGGTCTGAGGTCTTCTGTCAGCGTTCAGTAGGTGTTCTGTAGGAGTTGTTCCACGTGTAGATGAATTTCTGATGTATCTGTGCAGCAAGGTGTACTCCGTGGACACGTTCCACACACACTTCAAGTAGGAGGGCGGCCTGAGTGGAAAGGTGAGAGGCCGGGCTGCCGCGCCGACCCTTAATCTATTTTAAATGATTCAAAAGTGGTACTGCTTTTTTTTTTCTATTATCAGTAAACAACTTATTGGAAGTGAGGATACCTTATTTTAAAGTTTTAATTTAATATTTTATTTCAAAAATAAAAGAATATTTTAAATACATAAAGATTGTATAATCTTCACAGATAAATTATCACTAGTATTAGTATTATTATTGGTATTACTATTATTATCATTTTACTTCCATGGTGTGATTTCCATTAAAGAATTTCCCTTTACCCATACCTGTTATTTCCTTAAATTTTATGTGGAGAAGAAATTGGGACATTTGACATATGGAGTTTCTGGTGCTTATGATTTTGCAAATTCTATAGCCAATTTGCAGTCCAACACATCCCTCTGTTCTCTGTATCACCTGCAGGCTGTCCGGTTGCATCCCTATGGTAAGATGGGCAGTTGTGTAGTGTTTTTGCATCACAGGCATGGGATATCTGGGTTTCTTTCTTTGTGCCCAGTTACCGAAGCTCAGTTCCCGATCCATTAATTTATGTAGGAGGTAAAATTTATTCTATCCAAATTCTATTGTTTTATTAGTTATAATAATTTAATAAGAATATGCTTTCTTCATCTACTCTTTGGCTATGCAACAATGTAACTCATATAGGAATGGCAGGATAAATGCTGTATTCTTTTCTGGAATTACCAAGCTTTCAAGATAATGAATTGTTTCTCTGTCATCCTAGGAGCTTACTGATTAGTTTATTTTCTACTATTTTTTAAAATTCATGAATTTAAACATATTGCAATTCTTATGTTTATTAAATCTAAAAGTGGCCCAGTTTTAAACAGTGGGAACCTCTTCACTTTGGCACCTGAGACTTTTTGCCTAAATACCCAAATTTTTTTTTCTTTTTCATGAATCCAATAATTTTACTAGAATGTATCTTAATGTTGGTTGTTCTTGGTCAATGTTGTCATGTAGATACTGCTCTTTCAATATACAGTTTTAAAACTTGTTTTATTTTAGAAAGTTCTGTTGAATTAGTTTTAGTATCTGTTCTGTTCCTTTGATATCTTTCTCTCTCTTCAAGCACCCTACTATATTTATGCTGGATCTTCTCTTCCTATCTTTTCTATTATCACTTCCTGTATAATTTATTTACTTCTTTTTTATTTTTAAATATTTAAACTTTTCCTCCTTTTCACCTTCACTGTTTATAATGCATTTCCTGTTGTATTGACATGCTTCTAATTTAGTCTTCATTTCTAAATAATTATTTTTCTTTTAACCCTAATTCTAAATTTTTGCCACATCTTTTCTTACATTGTTTAATTATATTTTTATATTATATCATTTTCTTAACTTTTAACTCACTTTCCTATTCTATTACATATTTGATCTCTTTGTTGAGTATGTTTTTCTGATGCACCTTGATTGTCTGAAGGGATGTTATTTCCCTTCTTAGTCTTGTTTTACTTTGCTTATTCTTAGAATTGATTTGACCTGATACTTTTATGTTTCTCATTCCTATGTGGATTTAGTTAGTCATTCTTAGGTGAATTGCTTTCTGAAATGTAATGGCTATTTCTCTCTACTGCTTTTATCTGGACCTTCTTTTTTATTTGACTCTATTTTCCCATAAGACTCAATTTTAGTTCCACTGTTAGCAATTTTAATTTCTTCTCTTTTTGAGGCATACTCCTGAATGGGAGTCCTAAACCCTGAAGGTTCTTGGGAGCTAGACTGTTCTAGCTCATGAGTTCTCACTGCAGGCCCACTGAAATCATCTACTATCAGACTGGGCAAAGCTCCTTCTGGTTTCAGCTGCTATTTTCCTTTGGACCATTCCACCTTCCTGTGATTACCATTTGGCTATTTTATAGTTTTCCTATTCTCATCTGATGTCCCATCACTTCTGTCTGCTTTCCCCCAAACCGACATGAATAGCATGCTGGTCTCCTGACTGTTAGTGCTTATTGTAAATGGTGCCCATGGTGAGGGGAGGGGGTGTTGATTTTGCTACTTAAGTGCTTGCTTATTTTAATGTGGTAATCAGAAATACCCAAAACTGTTACTAGCACTACTGCATTTTTCCAGAAATACACTGCCTTAGCTCTTTAAACATACACCTGCGAACAGATATCAATGTCCAAACAAATAACAGCAGCAAAAAGAACTTCTAAAAGCTGTCTCACTACAAGCTCATACTCTCTAATTTGATAGAGGACCGAATATTGCTTGACGCCCCTCTTGTTCATCCTAAGGCATTCGCTATGGACACCCAGGCTCAGCCTATACTAATCGTGTCTTTAGACAGTGAGACTTTGAGGTTGGGGGAATATATTACAGACAGGAAGAATTTGGGATAGAAGGAGCAAGACCTTGTCTTTCAGTTTTGTTCTTGCAACTTAGTTCTATCAAATGGGCTTATTTTTTGTATGTGCATCCTGTAGCTGACATTATGTAAATAGATGTCTACTCATGTGCCTAGGTATTATTTAGTGTACAATACTAGTTTTTCAGGATTGTATGTTTGCTAGATGCCTAGCCCTTAGATCAAAACTGGCTATCTAGCCCAGTTTCTTAAAGCCTGTTGTTATATAGATTTCCTAATGCTAATCTTACATTCTGAAAATAACCTACTACCACATTTGCCATTGACATTTCAATTATTGGTTGGAACAATCTGATTCCTCCTATGTAAACTTCCTTAATGTTCCATCTTTTTCCATTACCCTGGGACAAGGTTTACATATTCAATCCACTTTCTTTTTTTTTTTCTTTTCTTTGCGGTACCCGGGCCTCTCACTGTTGTGGCCTCTCCCGCTGCAGAGCACAGGCTCCGGACGTGCAGGCTCAGCAGCCATGGCTCACGGGCCCAGGCGCTCCGCGGCACTGGGATCTTCCCGGACCGGAGCACGAACCCGTGTCCCCTGCATAGGCAGGAGGACTCTCAACCACTGCGCCACCACGGAAGCCCCACTTTCTTTCTTTTTTTTTAAACAGATTTATTGGAGTATAATTGCTTTACAATGGTATGTTAGTTTCTGCTTTATAACAAAGTGAATCAGCTATGCATATACATATAACCCCATATCCCCTCCCTCTTGCATCTCCCTCCCTCCCACCCTCCTACCCCACCCCTCTAGGTGGTCATAAAGCACTGAGCTGATCTCCCTGTGCTATGCGACTGCTTCCCACTAGCTATCTGTTTTACATTTGGTAGTGTATATATGTCCATGCCACTCTCTCACTTCGTCCCAAATTACCCTTCCCCCTCCCCCTGTCCTCAAGTCCATTCTCTACATCTGCGTCTTTATTCCTGTCCTGCCCCAGGTTCATCAGAACCTTTTTTTTTAAATTCATATATATGTGTTAGCATATGGTATTTGTTTTTCTCTTTCTGACTTACTTCACTCTGTATGACAGACTCTAGGTCCATCCACCTCAATCCTCTTTCTTTACATTCAGTTACTTTCCCCACATTACCTCTGTGTTTTCTGCATTAAATATCCCCAGATTACCTCTATTTTAAAACAAGACTTTATTGTGAGATTTTTATAGGCTCTGTCTTTTCTTTTGGTATTCATTATGCATATCTCTTTTCTCTACATTTTAACCACCAAACTATACATGATACTGAGCTATAACCACAACCATTACCACTTTACAGGAAGACAAACAAACAAAATCTCCCTCCATTTTTGTGCCACTTCCTAAATGTAATATCCACTTTTTAAATTTTTCTAGAAATCTTTATATTACTGGACACCCAACCCAGTGCTCCTTGACTCTCTTTCCTTTGGCTTTACTTATCCATGGACCTATACATTATTCTTAATCTGTGATGATTATTCGCTGTATTTTTTGTTGCTTCTGACAATGAGTTTCCAACCTTGACCTCTTTTTAGCACATCAGTTCTGCATTTTCAGCCTATACATTGTGTGATACACCTAAGCCCCTATGGGACTCATCGTTACCTCATAACCAGCATTAACTCATCTAAATTCCAATAACTATTGTTTTATCAGTATCTTCTCCACTTTTTAAAAATTCCTCTAAATGATGTCACAAATGCTCAAAATCTCACAATCATAGTTGAATCCACTGTTACCTATCCTAGTATCAATAAGGATGACTGGTCTTTCTTTGCTGGAATTTAATTATTTAATTTTAAAAATAATGTATCAATATTTAATGATGATGATACAGTTAAAATTGTAACAGACATCATATCCTGACCCCCCCCCCAGATCCATGCACCTCCTGCCCCCACCCTTCAACATCTATGGACTTCTTGACAATACTGATTGCACAGTCATCTTTGAGGGTGATCCTTTTAGAAATTAAAACAATCAGCGTGTTAGATTTTTGTTGTTTTATATTAGAAGGCTTGTAATACAACATATTCCCACTTAGAAGTAAAAGTTACAAAAACAATTTAAATTATGTAATTATTGATTAAACTACTATAAACAAACACGTATGCATATATATCAATACAAACATATATATATAAATACATACATATGTGCATTTATGCTGATTTATGGTGGTTCAATCAATATTAATATAATATATACAAATGTATTAAATCCCATTTAATTATGGAAGATTTATAGCCATTCTGTTATCCATTGCTATTTGAAAAGCATATAAATTAAAATCAAAATTTGTAAATTTCAAGATTTATTTTCCTGATACATTTTGTTTAATGAACATACTACTTTTTATTTCACAGATAGGAACTTTTTTTGTTTCCAAGTAGAATTCTGTAATATATTGTAATATATTTTCACAACTTGGGGAGGATTCCATGAGGTCTAAATTAATGAGTTAGGTTAGATCTCTATGCAGTTGTTAATGCATGTAAGAAAATCTAATATAAACACAATATTTAATTGTTTCAGTCTATTGCACTACCATATATGTACTATTCCTGAAAAATATACCAACAGAATCTTTCAGGCACATCCAGCTTGGTTTCACTCAGTTGATTTTACTAATAAGATAAACAAATCATTTTCTACATACAAAAGTGGCAGAAGTTGTATTTTTCCTCCTGCCATGTCTGCATTCCTACTGTGAAGACTGTTGAAACTGATGTAACATTTATTCACATAGTTTAAGGAAAGAAAAAAGTAGGCTTCTTTGTGAAACTCAGTTCTGTGGAGACAATACTTTTTCTGTAAATACATTTTGATTATTCATTATTAATGAAAAATGACATAATGTTTAATTTTAATTAGAAGTAGTGGTTAGCAAAATGCACCAAGTCAAAGACTAAAAACAGTTATTCAAGGATCAGAGGCAAAGCCTCATTAATTGTCACTTCTGTTCTTGGAGATCTATTAGAAGGAATTTAATACATTGGTGAGTTCCCTAGAAGTGCAGAAATAATGTTGAGCAATTATAATTAGGAATATTGATTAAATTACCTCCTAAAAATTACTTGTTACTATCCATATGTAAACAACAGATATCCATGTTGAACTAGTTTAGGTTAACAGGGGATTAATTAAAATGTGTACTGATCCCAGGCAATAGCATGGGATCATTTGGCGACAATGATTACTGGAAGCAGGCACTTAAATGGGGGGAAAAAAAAGAAGCATATTCTCTCTGATTTTTTCTTCCCCATTTATATTGTGGCTTCATTTACTTCATCAACTGAGCATCTCAGCATGTTAGAAGCCATACTAGCAACAGCACTTAGGCTCAGATTTCCATATGTTTAACACCAGATCAGAATTCTCCATTTTGTATGCATTTACATTTCTAAAAACTTATTAAATAGAGATGTCTAACACTGTTCACCCTTTGGCCATTCATATACATGTATGCAAAGAAACATACATTCACATAAATTTATTTCCCTCTCAAATTCAATTACAAAAGTGTCCCAAATTGGGCTTCCCTGGTGGCACAGTGGTTGAGAGTCCACCTGCCGATGCAGGGGACACGGGTTCGTGCCCCAGTCCAGGAAGATCCCACATGCCATGAAGTGTGAGCCATGGCCACTGAGCCTGCGTGTCTGGAGCCTGTGCTCCACAATGGGAGAGGCCACAACAGTGAGAGGCCCACGTACTGCAAAAAAAAAAAAAAAAAAAGTCCCAAATAACCAAATTCAATTATCCTATATGCAATTTAAAATCATATCCAGGATGGGATATCTAGCTATGATAGTATTTTGGTGTGATGTTCATCCCTATCAAACAGATCTGAAAATAATTCTCAGTATAGGACATGAAACAAATGATGTATGTTTACCTCTTCTACCATAACCAAACCATCATAATGAAGAAAATACAAAAGGATCATTGAAGAATTGTTTAATTAAAATGGAAAATGTAGTTATCAAGAGAATTCTTACATCTGGGCTGGATGGTATTGTTTGCATTTCTATATTCCTTTTTTCAATATTACGTGGCCTGAGAATCAGTCTCTTTATTCTGTATCAAGCTGACTTCTGTGCCTTCTAGTTGGTTTGGTTAATGCGAGCACGGGGGCATCTGAGGGAATAAGAGAAGTGAGGTTATTTACTCTCATAATAAGACACATGGATGGGATGGATATTAGACTCTTGTGTATGATTTATCATAGGGTGGTATATTAAAGTGTTATGTAACCTCTGTAAGTAGAAAAATATTCTAGGTCTGTTGGGGGGGAGCTGATTCAGTTGACTGTATAGGCATTTCATTTCATTTTTTATCCCATTGCCAAACTGAAGCCAGTTCATACCTGCATCCCCTTGATTGAGGGGATTGTAGATCTCTCTGCCATGTAGCCACAATGAATCTTTCTTCAAGTTTCTCACAGTAGGACCTGTAGTCATTTAAGAAGAGACTAGTTATTAAGACACGGAAAATGTTTTGAATTTCCAAGTAGTTATCAAGTATTGTTGATACCTATCCCTGAAAACTGCAACACCAGCCACAAGTGAAGTTTCATGGTTTATAGAGTGTTATTCTGAGCCTGCTTCCCAGATGGTCCAGTGGGGCCCTGACTTACACCACTACTAAGAGTATTTCTTTAGTCCCAGACTGTACAGTCAGAAAAGGTATAATTTAAAAACTGGAAAAATTCCAACAATGATCCCTGTCCCACGGAGTGATAATATGGAAGGACCGAATCATAAGCCCTTGGAACTGCCTCTCATCTGTGTTCCCTTATATTAAAAAGGGGGAAAAGTATTACAATATCTCAGAAAGACTTCTGAGGGAGCTACAGAAATTAATGCAAAAATCAAGGACTTTAAGGATGCAGGCTGATTAATTTATACCCCATACCTCTTTACCTCACATTTTGCCTGTTCAAAAGTCAAACAGGTTGTGGAAAATGACCATGCATTATTATAAACTAAATTTGGAGTTGACACTAATTCCAACTATGGTTCCATATGTGGTGTATTTGCTGGAGAAAATCACAATAGACCCAGACATTTGGTATGTACCTCTTCAGCTAGTAATGGATTCTTTTCAATTTATAAGAGCAAAAGTAATCAGAAGCAATATATATTCATGTGGCAAAGAACATTTTTTATATATCAATTTTCTTGTACTCTGTTACCTTGCTTGTTTGATATTCTACATTACAGTACCTTTGACCAACAAACTCATTGTATGACAATGTATAACCATAAGGAATTTACAAAGATTAATATGTGTCCATCAACAGGAAGTACCTGACTTGACAGAATAATGGAATAGCATGCCAGGTGAAATACAATGTGTTTGAGGTCAGGGTTATTTCCTACAGGGTGTGAATATATTTTTCTCTTCACCATTGACCAATATATGATTGGAATCTTCTCCATGACCTTCTCTGAGAACAAGGGAGAGGATGGCAGCATCCCCTTTTACAATTATGCCCAATAATTCCTTTAAGGGTCTTTTGTTTCCCACTATAGTGAACTTGGAATCAATAGGTTTTGATGACCTAGTATCAAAGCAGGAGGTGCTCGTACCAGAGAACACAACATAGGCTCCATTGATTTGGGAGCTAACACTACACAAAGTTACTCTGAATTCTTCATGCACTTTGCCCAGTAGTCAGAAGAGTTGACTCACCAACCTGTTGCTTGATTCCAATTATAAAGAATAATTTGAATTGATGCCTAATGGAATAAGAAGTACTATCTCTGAAATTTCTGGGGGCTTCGTATCAGCCCTTCTTAGTGTTCCCTTGCCCAGTAATACTGGTCCATGTGAATCTGCAATAGCCCATTGAGGATAAGACCACTATGATCTTGGAATGAAGTTTTTGGTTAGCTTAACTGAGGTCTATAGTAGATTAAAGATGACTTTAAATGATTTGTCACTTCTGTCTTTGACTAGAAATTGCCTTTCTCTTGAATCAGCTGGACAAAATAACAACTTTGATCAATAGGCTATGGATGAAATAAAACTGTACCAGCCTGAGCTCAGATTTCAAGAGCCTGGCATCTTCCACCTCCTGTTGCTTAGAACACTTACTCTGGAGGAACCCAGCTGCGATGTAAGAAGTCTGGCTTCACTGAGAGTGCCAAAGATGTAAACAGTCCAAACTGAGTTCATGCTTCCAACCAACCCCACTGTTATGAATTGATTTGAGTCCCCCAAAAAGATATGTTGAAGTTCTACTTCTGAGCATCTCAGAATGCAAGCTTATATGGAAATAGGATCACTGTAGATGTGAATAATTAAGATGAGAGCCTACTGGAGTAGGTAGACCCTTATTCCAATATGACTGCTATCCATACAAGAAGACAATATAATATGAAGAAACGAGAGGAGACATCCATGTGACAATGGAGGCAGAGATTGGAATAATGTATTTGCAAACCAAGAAATGCCAAGAATTGCCAGCAAACACTAGAATCTAGAAGAGGCAAAGAACTCTACAGGTTTCAAAGAAAATGTGGCCCTTCCAACACTTGGATTTCAGACTTCTGGCCTCCTTAAAATTAATTTCTGTTATTTTAATCTTCCCAGCGTGTAGTACTTTGTTACAACAGCCTTAGGAAACTAATATAGTCACCAAGGCATCAGATCTATGGGGAAAAAACAACAACAAAAAGCAGCTTGAATCTCCAGTCTAGCCCACCCATGGAGTGTTAGAGGAGTTTCATGCACAGGGAGCAGGTGTTATGGCTATCTAACCTGGCCAGCCTACGGTATTGCATCTTCCTTGTTGATATAGTAAACCTTATGCATGTCTTTGCAGAAAGACCATCTATTCAACTCTTCTTAACTCACCATTCTCATTTTGCCATCTCTTTCTTGCTGTGATCTTTAATTTTTCAGTTCTTTTTAATTAAAAAAATTTTTTTTATTGAAGTGTAGTTGATTTACAATGTTGTGTTATTTTCAGGAGTACAGCAAAGTGATTCAGTCCATATATATATATATATATACTCTTTTTCAAATTCCTTTCCCTTATAGCTTATTACAAAATATTGTGTATAGTTCCGTGTGCTATACAGTAGGTCCTTGTTGGTTATCTATTTTATATATAGTATATTTATATATATGTGTGTGTGTGTGTGTGTGTATATATATATATATATATATATTCCCAAACTCCTAATTTATTCCCCCCCTTTCCCCTTTGTAACCATAAGTTTGTTTTCTATGTCTGTGAGTCTATTTCTATTTGGTAAATAAGTTCATTTACATAATATTTTAGATTCCACCTATAAGTGATATCATATACTATTTGTCTTTCTCTGTCTGACTTACATCACTTAGTATGAGAATCTCTAGGTCCATCCATGTTGTTGCAAATGGAATTATTTCTTTATTTTTTATGGCTAAGTAATATTCCATAGTATATATCCAAAAACAACAGAATACATTTTCTTCTCAAGTGCTCATGGAACTTCTCCAGAATAGATCATATCTTGGGTCACAAATCAAACCTTGGTAAATATAAGAAAATTGAAATCATATCAAGTGTGTTTTCCAACCACAATGCTATGAGACTAGATATCAATTACAAGAGAAGATCTGTAAAAAATACAAACACATGGAGGCTAAACAATACACTACTAAATAACCAAGAGATCACTGAAGAAACCAAAGAGGAAATCAAAAAATACCTAGAAACAAATGACAATAAAAACATGACAACCCAAAACCTATGGGATGCAGCAAAAGCAGTTCTAAGAGGGAAGTTTATAGCAATACAATCCTACCTCAAGAAATAGGAAACATCTCAAATAAAAAACCTAACCTTACACCTAAAGCAGTTAGAAAAGAAGAACAAAAAAACTCCAAAGTTAGCAGCAGGAAAGAAATCATAAAGATCAGATCAGAAATAAATGAAAAAGAAATGAAGGAAACAGTAGCAAAGGTCGATAAAACTAAAAGCTGGTTCTTTGAGAAGATAAACAAAATTGATAAGCCATTAACCAGACTCCTCAAGAAAAAAAGGGAGAAGACTCAAATCATTGAATTAGAAATGAAAAAGGAGAAGTAACAATTGACACTGCAGAAATACAAAGGGTCATGAGAGATTACTACAAGCAACTCTATGCCAATAAAATGGGCAACCTGGAAGAAATGGACAAATTCTTAGAAATGTACAACCTTTTGAGACTGAACCAGGAAGAAATAGAACATGTAAAGAGAACAGTCACAGGCACTGAAATTGAGACTGTGATTAAAAATCTTCCAACAAACAAAAGCCCAGGACCAGATGGCTTCACAGGAAAATTATATCAAACATTTAGAGAAGAGCTAAGACCTATCCTTCTCAAACTCCTCTAAAATATAGCAGAGGGAGGAACACTCCCAAATTCATTCTACGAGGCCACCATTGCCCTGATACCAAAACCAGACAAAGATGTCACAAAGAAAGAAAACTACAGGCCAATATCACTGATGAACATAGATGCAAAAATCATCAACAAAATACTAGCAAATAGAATCCAACAGCACATTAAAAGGATCATACACCATGATCAAGTGGGGTTTATCCCAGGTGCAAGGATTCTTCAATATATGCAAATCAATCAATGTGATAAACCATATTAACTAATTGAAGGAGAAAAGCCATATGATCATCTCAATAGATGCAGAAAAAGCTTTTGACAAAATTCAACACTCATTTATGATAAAAACCCTCCAGAAAGTAGGCATAGAGGGAACTTTCCTCAACATAATAAAGGCCATCTATGACAAACCCACAGCCAACATTGTTCTTAATGGTAAAAAACTGAAATGATTTCCTCTAAGATCAGTAACAAGAAAAGGTTGTCCAATCTCAACACTATTATTTAACATAGTTTTCGAAGTGTTCGTCACATCAATCAGAGAAGAAAAAGAAATAAAAGGAATCCAAATTGGAAAAGAAGTAAAGCTGTCCCTGTTTGCAGATGACATGATAGTACACACAGAGAATCCTAAAGATGCTACCAGAAAACTACTGGAGATAATCAATGAATTTGGTAAAGTAGCAGGATACAAAATTAATGCACAGAAATCTCTTGCAGTCCTATACACTACTGATGAAAAATCTGAAAGACAAACTAAGGAAACATTCCCATTTACCACTGCAACAAAAAGAATAAAAAAACAAACTACCCAATCCAAAAATGGGCAGAAGACCTAAATAGACATTTCTCCAAAGAAGATATACAGATTGCCACCAAACATATGAAAGGATGTTCAACATCACTAATCATTAGAGAAATGCATATCAAAACTTCAATAAGGTATCACCTCACAGCAGTCAGAATGGCCATCATCAAAAAATCTACAAAAAATAAATTCTGGAGAGGGTGTGGAGAAAAGGGATCCTTCTTGCACTGTTGGTGGGAATGTAAATTGATACAGCCACTATGGAGAACAGTATGGAGGTTCCTTAAAAAACTAAAAATAGAACTACCATACGACCCAGCAATCCCACTACTGGGCATATACCCTGAGAAAACCATAATTCAAAAAGAGTCATGTACCACAATGTTCATTGCAACACTGTTTACAATAGCCAGGACATGGAAGCAACCTAAGCGTCCATTGACAGATGAATGGATAAAGACGATGTAGCACATATATACAATGGAATATTACTCAACCATAATAAGAAATGAAGTTGAGTTATCTGTAGTGAGGTTGATGGACCTAGAGTCTGTCATACAGAGTGAAGTAAGTCAGAAATAGAAAAACAAATACCATATGCTAACACATATATATGGAATCTAAAAAAAAAAAAAATGTTCTGAAGAACCTAGGGGCAGGACAGGAATAAAGACACAGACCTAGAGAGTGGACTTGAGGACACTGGGAAGGAGAAGGGTAAGCTGGGAGGAAGTGAGAGAGTGGCATGGACATATATATACTACAAAATGTAAGATAGGTAGCTAGTGGGAAGCAGCCGCATAGCACAAGGAGATCAGCTTTGTGTTCTGTGACCACCTAGAGGGGTAAGATAGGGAGGGTGGGAGGGAGACGCAAGAGGGAGGAGATATGGGGATATATGTATATGTATAGTTGATACACTTTGTTATAAAGCAGAAACTAACACACCATTGTAAAGCAATTCTACTCTAATAAAGATGTTAAAGAAAAAAACTAAAAAAAAAAAAAAAAAGAGAGACTCTTGCATCATCCCTCATTACGGAGACTTATCCCCCTAATGTGGCCACTTAATATACTCTTCCCCCTTTCCTATACCCCTTTTACAGTGCCTTTTAGGACTCACTGTCCATCAGTCATATCTTTTACATCATCAACCTCTTCTCTGAATCCTCCCTTGACTTCTTTGTATCAAAATTTACTCTTTCTTGAAGATAAAGACTAAATCTTGAAGATAAGGCACTTAAGGGCCCTGATTTTAAATCTTGAAGAAAGGTAAGGCTCCAGCAACCACTTTTCTAATTTTCAGCCTCAATCAATGACCTTGCTTACTACTGCACTGAGGAAATGAATCAGTAGGAAATCCCTTGTGTTCCCACCACCAGAACGACCAATGTACCTGCATTTTTGCCCACATAATCTCCCTTCCCTGTTGTAAGTATAAAGTAATCGTTCATACTACTGTTTGGATTCAATTCTCCACTATTTCCTTCCCAAGGACATTGCTCCAACAATTCTTTTCTCATTGTTGTATCAGCTGTTTTTTAATTCTCTACCACATCTATCCTCTCTCATTCAAACAAAGTGATATTGACAACCTTAAGCTAAAAAAAGAACAAAAACTCTATTGACTTCTCCTATTTTCTATAAAAAATAATAACAGTCCTTGGAAAACTTCTCCACATCCACAGCTTTTAATTACTGTGCTCAATTTCTTCTTGAACAATACTCTGATCAATCTTTCATCCCCACCATAAAATGGCAACAGCTTTTGTCAAAGTCATTAATAACTTCCCAAAAGATGCATGTTACTGGGCACAACAAATTTGGCAAATTTTATCCCCTCTGCCTTCTTAAAGTATTTACTTATCACTTTATTTAGGTATATCATGCACTCCTTGTGGCTTATCGGTCCATTAAAGTATTTGCTTCTTCTTATTCCATCTCATTTATACATTTTCTCTTCTCTAAATATTGGAGTAATTTCTCATTTCTGTATACTTTTTTTAAACCTAGGTAAACTCATCTAGTCTTTTGGCATAAAATAATATGTTTTGAAAATTTCCAAATGTATAAGTGTCTCTATTATGAAATCTTGTCTTATACGTTTAATGGATACTCAAAATTTCCCCTCAGGTTTCTAATAAGAGTCTCACAATAATCTTTTTTTAATTATACAGCTGACCCCTTCCTAAACTGTAATCTTGGTTCAATGCAGTCTTCCATACCTTGTTAAGTAAGTCCATTCTCTGATTTTCTCAAGCCAATAATCTGACAGTAATTTTTGTGTTATTTCTGTCTTCACACCCTAATTCATCACTAAATCTTGTTAGGTATAACATCTATTCAGATCCTGATTACATCTCATCTACTTTCCTGCTAGGATTTTGCTCCAATACACCATCCTCTATTACCATTGGAGTATTTCAATAGTTTCTTAATCAGTCACCCTACTTCTGTTCTTGACCCCTTACAGTAAATTTTCACCCAAGCAGTCATCCTCTGAGAATATATTTTAGATCACATCATTCCTCTGTTCAAAATCCTACATTGGTTTTACAGTACAGAAAGAGTAAAAGCCTATGCAGTTACAATGCAACTTACTGTTATGATGGAACAATCCAATGCCTTATCAACCTCATGTCCTGTCTCCTGACTTACTAGCTCTTTGCTAACACATCAAGCGTGCCCCTACTTCAAGACCTTCCTCTACAGTTTTCCCTACATGAAACATTCTTTCTCTAGATACTCAAGTGCCTCATTGCCCTACTTCTTCATATTACTTAGGTCTCTGCTCAAATGTGACCTTACCCGTGTCTTTTACATATCTGGCACCAAAATATGGTATGAAAAAGGAGAAAACTATAAAGAAGTTAGGAAAATAGAGCAAATGTATTCTTGGACCTGAGTATACCTGCCACGTTGAAGCTGGTGAAAAATGGAATGTATCTTTCTTGTGGTCTGACTCCAAAGTGAGAACGTGGAAGGACAAAATTTTGTCAAGTATCTCTGTGCCTCAACACCAAAAGGCTGAGAGCGATTGTCTGAGCCATTTTAGACAGTGTGTCTATCAGCCAGCCATTTTTGATGTTTGAATCATGGTCATGTGACATTAACATGGAGGCTAGAGTCCTCTCTCTGTAATATCCACTCACACATGCTTCAACAGGGGCTGTGGAATTTAACTAGTTATCTGATAAGGGGGTGGGCTAACCAGACATCCTAAGATCAATTTACTACCTCGTTTCCAATTTCCCACAAAAATCTATGAGTTGCAATCAGAGAAATACAAAAATTCAAACAATATATAACCTTATCCAACTACAAACAAGATGGTTTCATATCTTGAAGCTCTTCTGGCTTGTGATAGCATTTTGATATAATAAAATGTGAAATGGAAGCATATTTGTCAAAATCTCTAACAGAACTCAGAAAGCCATGCTTGATAGCAAGGTAAAGTAATATATACGTTATATATAATAATAATATATCTGAAGTGTTGTACATTGATATCATGTATATATGATACTATATTTCTAAGAACTGAGATTTTTTTCAATCTGAACCTCTTTTTCCCATGTCTTCCTTCCAATAATATTTGTCCAAAGGGTTTGTTTCTTTTTAAACTAGGGCTGCTGTTTTTCATATGAGTAGTGTAATGATTAAAGGATTCATCTAATTGTATAACTCTCATCAAAGTCAATGTATTTTAGGTAGGCTAAAATATTTCAGTTTCAGTGTTTATCTGATGCCTCAGAACACAAAAGTTATTCGTAGACTAGAAAAAAAAGTAAAAATTATATTGATTTGTACAATGTGTCCTTACATATCATTAATTAGGGTGAGAAAATATGGATTGATATAATTTTAAAAATTCAAACTATTTTAGGAATGATATTTTTATTTAGGGGGAAGGTTTTTTTTTTTTTTTTTTTTTTTTTTTTTGGTGGGAGTAAACATTCCTTGTCCTTATAGGATTTCACCAAGATCTTAGAAGTACCTAATTACAATCTGAGCATAGAAGTGGAGAAGGTGTAGATATACATATAGTTGATTCACTTCATGGTACAGCAGAAACTAATACAACATTGTAATGCAATTTTACTCCAATTAAAAAAAAAGATTAAAAATTTTATTGAATTAATTTTATTAAATCTGGAGTTGTAAATATTTGTAAGGCTTTTAATGCATATTTTCTAGGAATTATTTGTGTATATATCTATATATCTGTATCTACACCTCCACAAAATTAAAACAGGACTTACCTACTTTTACCAAGTAGTGTGCATATGTATTCATTTATTCATTCATTCATTTTTTTCATTGATTAATTCAATTCATTTTTGTGTGTTTGAATATATGTGCATTTTCTTGTCATGTCAATGTGTTCCTTACTGAAAGTGATAGTAAAAAAAAAGTGTTTAAAACACAACAACAAAAAATGGTGGATGGTTCTTTAATTGTGTTTATGTAGTGTTTTATAAAAAGTCTGAATTCTTAAACCAAATCCTTCAGGATCCTGTTGATTGAGAAATGAGGGCTGAAGGAGATGTCTCTTAGACAATCCTGTATGTTGTTAGTTTAAATTTTTTTTAATTAGATGATGTATAAATAAGGAGAGAGGTACTAAATTATTCCCTATCCATATGAGTTATTTTGTGGTCACGACCTTTGCAAGATCAGTTTGACATTTGTGACAATATAGTGGATTTCTGTGAGAATCAAACATCTGAGTTGATTTGCATAAAACTTAACCGTTGGCTACTAACCCCTCTCTGGTTAACTCCGTGTACATAGTTAATCAGAGTTTATTATTGTGACAACCAGCCTATATCTTTCACTATAACTTTCCAGTTTTCAGTTCCTTGGGGAGAAAATTTTGGCTTAACTAGAAAAATTAGCTGTGCACATTCAGGAAATTATTATCCATCTAGGTGTTTTGTGGTTTGTGTGTGTGTGTGTTTATTTTGTTTTGTTGTGGTAATCTTTATGTGACAGGAATGGCCCACCTCACCCCACCCCCACCAATCTAACGTTCTGTTGGAGAGTAGAGTGTGGTTTGTCTTTATACTCCCAGATGGAGGCAGTGATGCGTGACCTACAGATGAGAACGATCATATTTGGTAGAAAGACAGGTCTGTCTGTTAGTACGAATGTGCTCATGGCTTTGCTTCTACTCTTCCACCAGCAGCTGAAATCAAGATATTATTCCATCATTGCTTCTTTATTCGGTTTTTTTAGTTTCTAGCTGATACTAGGAATTTTATAAAATGCCCTTATTTTAGAACCTATTACTTAAAATGACACTGCTAATCACCACTGTGCTAATAATTCCATTTTTACTAAACTATTAGCGCAATTATAACTTGAAAAATGTTTCTACAACTATCAAGAATACCTCCACAATACTGTCTTTCACATCATGTCTTCTTTGTCAATCATAAAACCTCCTGGAGTGATTGTCAATAGAGTCTTGTGCTCCATTTATCATCCTGACCGAGGAAAGACCAACTGGCCCTTGACTGTCTCAGTCAGCTTTTGCTTCTTATTGATTAATCTATTTATAACTGTAATATCATCAATTTTTCAAATTAAGATACAGTCCCAAAATGGCAAGTTTGGGTTTTTCAATAGTTACTTAAGTCCTTTCTGCTGACCTTCGTCTTTCACGTGGTGAACATTTTGCTGAGGTAGGTTCTTTCTCAGCTGAGCTACGGCAGATTCAGCGGGGCTCCTCTTTGGAAGTGAGTGTATCTTCTGACAGTTTTTGATTCAATCAAACTGCGCTTACTCTTATTTTGTTCCTTGTACCTTAGTGGCTACCCAAACTATTTGATGTATGCGTGTGTGCATGTGTGTGATGCATTGTTTTTTCTTCTATGGTACCTAGGAACTTAAGAAAATTTTAATTTTAGAAAATTTTCTTTCCTTGGTTATTGAGTTTATTTGCCAGATTCATTTATATTATCCATTTTTCCAATCAACATTATTCAGGAACTGAGCTTTCTAAACTTTTTTTTTAAATGCTCTTATGGTTATTTATTCATTGCCAAAGTTGAAATTAAAGTATAAGCGGTACTGTGACTCAATTAATGGACAATACTCTCTCTAGGATACAGATAATTTTATTAAGAAAAGGTGGTCCTCACTTATTAGATATATAATTTTAGTGGAAATAAATAATTTTAAATGTGAACTTCTGTTTGACAAAATGTCCTTTTAAAAAATAGTATTGCTACTGTAGTTGAAGTTTTATCACAAATATTCCATATTTGTAAATAAATAAAAACAAAGATGGCGTGAAATTAGTTTCCACAGTATGAAATTATTTACATCAGGACTAGACCAAGTTCTCGGATAAAGGCATCAGTATGTGTGTCTGGAAGGATGGCAATTTATGCAGCTTGACTCTATTGCACCTGGAGGTCGACAGCTGCTTATTATGTACACCTAATTTAGCAGAGTGATAAATACTACGAGTGAAGAAATCAATTCACCAAAGGTCTATGGTTCAATAGTTTTAGCACTTCATGCTGAAAATAAAATGTGGCATAAATTACGAAAGAACTTTTTCCACACTGCCTCAGTACTGAAAGAACTCCCACAGTGGAAAAAGGCAGTAAATGAAGTGTCTTTGATATAATTATGTGGATGGTAATAAACCCAGCCTTGATCTGTTTTATGAAGCTGTTGTAATAATATTAATGATGTTTAACCATGTAACAATCCCTGGACAAATGGCGCATATATTTTCAATATCAAATTACTCATCTTTAAAAGAAAATAAATTAACAGCATTTCCTACTTACGGGACATTACAGGAAAATTGAATGAAATTTCAGAGCATGTAGAAAAAAAATAGTTTGCAAAGGAAACACAGAATTTTGGATTAAGCTTTAGGGTCAATCATTTGTGTTAACCCAGGAAATATACCTAAGAGTTGAGAATACAGGTCCAGTAATTTAAGGATTAGCTCCTTTCACTGTATTAGCCATTAAGGAAAATGATTATAAGAGGCAGTCTACCATCTAATCTTAAAAGGATCATTTAAATCTTACATATAAAACAGTATATATTTATCTCTTCTCTATCTTTTTATATAATCATCAAAATCATAATGAGTACGACATCTCTGGTAAGGATAACCGCTAATAACTATCATCTACAATTAAATAAATACTCAGATAAACCATCCTGGTTCATGCCTGATAGTGCATGATATTTATTTTCTATTTAAAATCAGCTTTATTGAACTAAATTTTACATGCCATAAACTTCACTGCTTTTTAAGGGGGGATTTCAATGGGTTCTGACAAATGTATTCAGTTGTGTGGCCTCTTCCAAAATCAAGATATAGAATATGATTATCACCACGGACACTTCCACTGTGCTCTTTTGTACTTCATCCCAAACTCATCTCTTGGCAATGACTATTCTGTTCATTGTACCCAGAGATTTTTCTTCTCTAGAATGTTCTTTAAATGCAGTCATGCAGTATGTAGCCTCTCTGTCCAGCTTCTGTCACTTAGCATCATGTGTATGAGATTAATACATATTGTGGCATGTATCAGAAATTTGATTCTTTTTAATTACCATAAATATTTATATGATCATTTCCTAAGATGCAATCAAATTTGAAGATTCTGATATAACTTTCGCCTTTCCATCAGTCTGCTCTTTTAAAGTCTTACCCATGTTCTTATGAGTGTGCTTGGTTTTTAAAGTGGGTTTGAGGGTGAAGCAAGGAGTAGATCTTTATTAGGCTTGAATAACAGCTTTGTAAGCTGCCTTGGCTAGGGTACATTGAACGTTTTTTCTTATTCTTACTTGCTAGAACTAATTGTTTTAATCATCCTATATAATTTTCAATAATTGAATACACGTTTTCTCAAACTAAGGCCAATATAGTATTTTACTTAAAATATTGAGAGCTTAATGGACTCTCTTTTTCAAAATATGTCAGAAACTGTCCCATTTTAACCTAACATCAAACTGGTTAGCTACTTTCCAGGTAAAAATATCTTTTATTATTTATTATATTTCATATTCTCATGTGCTTGTTTTAAATTCCAATGTATTATATTTAATTTCAAAATTTATAAGGCACAATCTTGTTAAAAGTCACTTTTTTTAAAAAAGAAAAAGAAAGCACAGATAGAAAAAAACACATTCTTAACATAAATCTAGTGTTGTTTGGCCTTTACTGGATATCCTTGAGCTTCTTAAATAAGCAAAGCTATAGATGTTAGGACAACAGCCAACCAATGCAACTGCTGGTAAGTTTTTTAATGTCTCAAAATAGAGGCTTTTATTTTTGTCATTTGGTGTTTGTGTTTTTTGTTTTTTTTAAAATGCTGTTTCTTCCTATGATCACTAACAAAGAGGGAGGGGTAATCATAACTGTAACTGTTATACTCAAAATTACAGTGTTATTTTTGGTGTCTAGATGGACCCTAGTATTCCTTAGCTCACGTTCCCTGAAAACACCCCAGCTGCTGATAAATCGTATTTTTCCTTCCTTCCTCTCTCCCTCTCTCTCCCTCTTCGCACCCCCTTTCCCTTTCTTTCTCTCAATCTCCCTCTCTTTTTGAGGTCACACTATCTTTGTTTTGCCTCTTGTCTTTTTCCCTCTTCTTTCTATATTTTACTGGCTACATTCTTCTTCTTTTTATATTTTTTTTACATATTGGAGTATAATTGCTTTACAATGGTGTGTTAGTTTCTGCTTTATAACAAAGTGAATCAGTTATACATATACATCTGTTCCCATATCTCTTCCCTCTTGCCTCTCCCTCCCTCCCACCCTCCCTATCCCACCCCTCCAGGCGGTCACAAAGCACCGAGCTGATCTCCCTGTGCTATGTGGCTGCTTCCCACTAGCTATCTATTTTACGTTTGGTAGTGTATATATGTCCATGCCACTCTCTCACTTTGTCACAGCTTACCCTTCCCCCTCCCCATATGCTCAAGTCCATTCTCTAGTAGGTCTGTGTCTTTATTCCCGTCTTACCCCTAGGTTCTTCATGACCTTTTTGTTTTTTTTCTTAAATTCCATATATATGTGTTAGCATACGGTATTTCTTTTTCTCTTTCTGACCTACTTCACTCTGGATGACACACTCTAGGTCCATCCACCTCACTACAAATAACTCAATTTCCTTTCTTATTATGGCTGAGTAATATTCCATTGTATATTTGTGCCACATCTTCTTTATCCATTCATCCGATGATGGACAAATAGGTTGCTTCCATCTCCTGGCTATTGTAAATAGAGCTGCAATGAACATTTTGGTACATGACTCTTTTTGAATTATGGTTTTCTCAGGGTATATGCCGAGTAGTGGGATTGCTGGGTCATATGGTAGTTCTATTTTTAGTTTTTTAAGGAACCTCCATACTGTTCTCCATAGTGGCTGTATCAATTTACATTCCCACCAACAGTGCAAGAGTGTTCCCTTTTCTCCACACCCTCTCCAGCATTTATTGTTTGTAGATTTTTTGATGATGGCCATTCTGACCGGTGTGAGATGATATGTCATTGTAGTTTTGATTTGCATTTCTCTAATGATTAATGATGTTAAGCATTCTTTCATGTGTTTGTTGGCAGTCTGTATATCTTCTTTGGAGAAATGTCTATTTTGGTCGTCTGCACATTTTTGGATTGGGCTGTTTGTTTTTTTGTTATTGAGCTGCATGAGCTGCTTGTAAATTTTGGAGATTAATTCTTTGTCAGTTGCTTCATTTGCAAATATTTTCTCCCATTCTGAAGGTTGTCTTTTGGTCTTGTTTATGGTTTGCTGTGCAAAATTACACCTAATATCCATGAAACCCTGAGATTTCAGCTCCCTTCCATTATTCTCTCTTTTATTTTTAGATCTCATCTACCATAATGGATTCATATATCATTTCTGCATTCATAACTTCCAAAATATCTAGTCCTGAACTTTTATTCAAAATTCTGATATTGAATTTCCATGCAGAATGTCTCCACCTGGATGCTTTAGCCTCAAATTAAACAAGCATTAATTTTATCATAATCCATTCTTCTCTAGGTTTTCCGATTTCTTTTAGTGATACTGTTGTCTCTTCAAGACTGGGTTCTAGAACAATGCAGCTTTTTTCTTTTTTCTTTCTTCCTTTAGTTAGTCACAAGGTGCTGTTGATTTTTCTCTTCAAATTATTATGCATCTGCATAATAATACATATACTTTCTTAGCATTATCACTGTATTTACTCTATCTTGGGCCAATGTCACCCCAGTTTTGATCTATTGTAATAGTTTCCTTTATTCTTTTTCCACTCTTCTCCAGTGCTTTCTGCATGTTGTAGATACAGTAATCTTATAAAATATCACTTTTTGTTTCTATACTCTTGCCTACAACATTTTGATGTCTATATTAAATGTCAAGGTTCTAACTAGGACAGTTTACTAATAGAAACTGAAAGTTGTCTGGTCGTAAATAAGAAAGGACTCCACATTATTAAATTTGGTTTAGTGGCTGAATAATGAGCAATGGCTGTAGATTTAGCTGTGCTTGTACATGTAGGCAGGTGAAGAAAGCAAGTCATAAATATGTCAAATGCAATTTTCAGTCTTGGCCCATGGGGCCAAGTTTTGAAAATTAATAGTTATACATAAAGAACTTGTACCAAAAGTTCCATTCAGGATGGTGGGAGACAAAACAAGCCAATAAAAATGAGCCAGATAAGTGGGGTAATCAAGTTAAGGATGATATTGAAAAAAGTTAGAAGGTGAGGAGTTAGTTAAATTATGATGAGAAGCAATAGTTTCTTATATATTCTTATAATATATGTTCCAAAAGTGAGTTTTACTGATTGACTTGCTCTTAAATGTCACAATTTATTGAAGCAACATGGAATCCCTATGCAAGTTTCATTTTAGGGAATTCCGTTTGGTCTTAATGAGTAGCAAACCATCAGGTTAAATACCAAAGACTCAGATTATATATCTACTTAACTCACCAAGCTCTATAAGAGTGATTTCCTGTGGCAATGCCACTACCTAATTAAGAACTTGGTTTCCTTCATAGGTGTATGGTCAGGCCACTCAAGGTGGTTGTTCTCTTGCTCTCTGTACATCCCCTGCTTGATCAGTGCCTGCTTCACCTACACCCTACACACATGACTGACCTCTCTACATATTTGCCCAGGCCCCAGCTACTGATGGTTCCAGCTTTAGATCAGAACTCTCCATTATGTTTATCAAAGGGGAGGTGAGAGGCGTGCCCCTCTGCTGGTTTCCCTGGTAACTGATGAGCCAACCTGACATCAATTCCCCTATAACTTGTAACCTCCTCCTCCCCTGGAAACAAAGACAGCCACCAAGTCCTGCCCATGGTCTGCAGCACACGGTGGGGTGTTGCTCCAGGACCTAGCTTCCAACATGTAAGCTCCCCCATCCATTAAACCATTGGTATCTCTGTCTCTGACTCTGGGCTCTTTCTTTGGTCTTGAAGCTGGGCAAGCACAGGCCATATATATATATATATATATAATAGTTTGCATCTGCTAATCTCAAACTCCCAATTCAT
The DNA here is from genome assembly GCF_949752795.1 of Hyperoodon ampullatus. Lineage (NCBI taxonomy): Eukaryota > Metazoa > Chordata > Mammalia > Artiodactyla > Ziphiidae > Hyperoodon > Hyperoodon ampullatus. The sequence continues at coordinate 131,481,483 of NC_136915.1, forward strand.
CTCTCCCCCACCTCCCTCCCTCTTGGCAACCACAAGTCTGTTCTCTATGTCTGTGAACCTGTTTCTGTTTTGTAGATAAGTCCATTTGTACCACATTTTAGATTCCACTTATAAGTGATATCATGATATTTGTCTTTCTCTTTCTGACTTACTTCACTTAGTATGATAATCTCTAGGTTCATTCATGTTGCTGCAAATGACATTATTTCATTCTGTTTTATGGCTGAGTAATAGTCCATTGTATACATGTACAACATCTTCTTTATCCATTCATCTGTATATGGACGTTTAGTTTGTTTTTGTGTCTTGACTATTGTGAATAGTGCTGCTATGAACATAGGGGTACATGTATCTTTTCAAATTATAATTTTGTCCAGTTATATGCCCAGGAGTGGAATTGATGGGTCATATAGCAACTCTACTTTTAGTTTTTTGAGGAACCTCCATACTGTTCTCCATAGTGGCTGCACCAATTTACATTCCCACCAAAAATATAGGAGGGTTCCCTTTTCTCCACACCTTCTCCAGCATTTCTTTTCTTTTTTCTTTTTTTCTTTTTTTTTGCGGTACATGGGCCTCTCACTGTTGTGGCCTCTCCCGTTGCGGAGCACAGGCTCTGGACGCGCAGGCTCAGCGGCCATGGTTCATGTGACCAGCCGCTCCGCGGCATGTGGGATCCTCCCAGACCGGGGCACGAACCCGTATCCCCTGCATCGGCAGGCGGACTCTCAACCACTGTGCCACCAGGGAAGCCCCAGCATTTCTTATTTGTAGACTTTTTGATGATGACCATTCTGACCAGTGTGAGGATACCTCATTGTAGTTTGGATATGCATTTCTCTAATAGTTAGTGGTGTTGAGCATCTTTTCATGTGCCTGTTGGCCATCTGTATGTCTTCTTTGGAGAAATGTCTGTTTAGGTCTTCTGCCCATTTTTTGATTGAGTTGTTTTTTTTTTTATTGTTGAGTTGTATGAGCTGTTTGTATATTTTAAAGTCATAGCTGTTAAAATCATTCATAATGCTAAAAGACCATGTAGTATGTTTGACCAGGGTATAAAATTTATTCTCAAATTCAGCCTACAAAGAAATTCTCAAGTTCCTTTCAGTCCTTAGAACATTGCCTTGTAAATATCAACAACTTGCTTAAAAATTATCTAATATTTAAAGTAATAAATGGTTTCATAATTAAAAGTGTCTTCTGAATTGTCCTCATGCTATATCTAAAGCAATGTCTAATTCAGTAAAATTAATCATCCTGAAAAATACATTCTTTCTATATCTGTGCATTTTCTAATTGAGAATCCCTCCATGTATAATGCTTTTCTCTTGTTTTTCTATTGATTTATAGGTTTTTGTGCTTTGAAGTTCATTCATCTAATAATGCTTTAACAGATGACTCTATTTCAGTAAATTCTTTCTTTTCTAAAATGTAGTAGAATATTTTGTCTTTAATACTCCAACAGCATTTAACAGTGCTTCTCATTATTGTGCTTTTTCTGAATATGATTTTTTCATCTGCAAAACCCAGTTGTAAGTTCCTCAAAACAGAAATACCATCTTGAATGTCTCCATTCCTTGGACAATGCTCATTGTAATCTGAAGGGTGTTGCTGAGCAAAAGTTTGATATTTTCATGGCTGATAGATTGATCTCTGTTCCAGTGTGTTAAAAAACAATGCATGTTTTAGTGAAAGCTTGTTAATATCTTAATATAAGTCAAATATTGGCCCTGAGAAATGCAGTACACTGGCCACGGGGTACAGTGATGATAACACCAAAATGTAAATCAGAATACTTAAGTTCTAGCTTTGGTTCTACCCATAGTCTGTGATAAGTCACCCCTTACTTTGCCACAAATTCTTAGCCAAAAACTCAGAGGTTATTTACTGATACAATATTTTATTATTCTATGATTAGGGTATCCCTACAGCTCTCAAATATCTTGGTTATAAAAATCACCCACTTAACTTGTAAAATGCCATGACTCATTTCATTATATGAGTCTACTTTTTTATTCACATTTAAGTGAAGATTGATTCTTAATCATTTCAATTTATATATATTTGCTGTATTTGTGTTATGCTCATCTATCTTCTCTCTCATTATACATAATTTCTTAACATACCGGTACTTACCATGTTGTGATATTACAGTATTAACCATTTTATCATCCCAATAAACATAGAAAAATATGCTGCTCATTTAGATCTCTTAAGTGTTTTTGATTGAAATAACTATGATGAAAATTAGTAAATAAAATGAGTTCCCTTAGTATTTCCTTAAATCAACTTCCATAAAGTCCAGAAGTCCAGGCAAAAATAAATGTTACTAGTATTAACACAATTCAAGTTAATTTAAAAAGCTGTGAGCTGCAGAACCTGTCTGAAAGATTTTATACATCGTCTCAAATAAAAGGAAAGACTTATGCTTAAAGATAAATTATATGTTAAATGTAACCTAAAAGAAAACAAGAAACTGTGTAGTACAGGAGAGCTATGATTTACTCCACATGGTCCTATGCAGATAAGGCATTAAGGTGCTGAAAGCTAAAGTTTCCCTATTTTCCAAAGCTTCAAATAAACGATCATTACTTCCTAAGGTTCTAATCAGGATTTATACCAACACATACATGTTGAATAGAGGCAAAGACTGGCAAAAAGCCCAGTAACTTTCTCTATCTAAGAAAAATTACATTTCCTCAAGTTAAACATTTTTTAAACTTTTTTTTCTTCTCAGATTTCTATATCATAACCCTTTTGTGTGACTGCTCTTGTTTACAACTGCTCCCAATTTAGTGTTATCCATGGATTCAATTAATATATAATTTAGTTTTACATTTTATTAATTGGGATGGTAAATAAAGAAGCAGCTGTGGCAGAACAACTATTAAAAAATGCTTAAATTTCTCAGCACTCTAATTCATTAATAACTTTAAAAAGAGACAGTAAAGAACTAAAATACGAAAATTTTCTGTATCAGTTTTTAGATGTGGTCTAAATGCATATGGAGTATCAGCATAAATATGGCTCATAAGAGCAATAATTGAAGAAAATGAAAGTACTTCTCTTAAAATCATATATTCAACTTTCAAGGGATTAATTTTTTTAACTAAGGAAAAAGAAAATAAACCCTGACCTAAATCAGTCTTCAGGAAAAGCAACAAAAAATAATCCAAGAGGAAAATCAGAATGTACTCATACTATTAGGAAAGTCTACACTACCAAACGTAAGATAGATAGCTAGTGAGAAGCAGCCGCAGAGCACAGGGAGATCAGCTCGGTGCTTTGTGACCGCCTGGAGGGGTGGGATGGGGAGGGTGAGAGGGAGGGAGATGCATGAGGAAAGGGATGTGGGAACAGATGTATATGTATGACTGATTCACTTTGTTATAAAGCAGAAACTAATAAATAAATAAATAAAACAAGGATGGATTGATGTCTAATAACATACTTTGTCTCACTTTAGAAAGAATTCTTGACATTCTGAGAAAAAAGGAAGGAAATGGTGGAAGGCAGAGGGAACCCAAATTACATATCCTGGACTTCTGAAGATTAAGACTGTGGGTCAGGCAGGTGTTTATATTTTCAGTCAAATGTGACTATTTTTAATGGAAGATATTTATACATGATGAGTAATTTTCATGGAAAATCTGTGAAAGTGCAAAGCTTGAAACTTCGTATTTATTTTATAAATAGCCCCTTATTTTCCTTATCTATAATATAGTTCTTCTACCTGTAACATTTTTCCTCTTCAGTATAAGAACACTTCCTAAGAAAATTTAAAAAAAAAAAACATGCAAGAAAAGCCCAATATTTATTACTGGGACTTATTTTTCCAAATGCGAAATGAAGTCTCGAGAACTGAGGCATGACTAAGAGTTTAAAATACTTAGAGACAGCAGCTGTCATTGACGACTTCTGCGGTGATGCTAGCAAGCAACTATTTCAATAACAGAACCCAGACTCTTTGGTTAATTTGCCAATTCGCTAAGTAGGTGAAACCATCCATGAATGCCTTCCATCTGTTCCAAGAGGTCCCTGTGTTTGTTATTTCTTAGATGAATGCACACCATCCAACTGTGACACAAACTCACAAATCAGCTGTCAGGTAGTTGTGAAGACAAAGACTTAGGAAAGCAATCTCAACTTTGAAAACACTCTTACTCATAAAAACATCAGAATTAAACCTGTTATTACTAAATGCTATAGCTTATTGACCTTATAAAAGCTCCTTTAAATAGCAAGTTGCTTATTATGATTATTGTAATCTACTATTTAGGAAAGGTCTCTGATTATTTTGGATTCCACAAAATAATCAGAAATGGAGAGAACAGATTTCTTTTTTTATATATTTAGAAATATCTCAATTTTGCAAGATTATAAATGGTTTCTTATTTATCAAAAACAAATAAATAATTTTGGTAAGAAAATAAGGAGGTATATAATTACAATAGAACATGGAACCACAGAGATGAAACTGTGCCTCAGCTGAGGTTAGTTTTATGAAGTATGTCAGAAACGGTTGATCAATAATGCTGTCTATTCTGTTTTTGAAGATTCTTATGCAATCTACCCACCATTAAACATCCAGATAAATATATTTCTGCTTTTTAATACTTCATTGATTATTCCTAGCAAGGTTAATTATTATCAGTTATAAATTCCAATTTTATCAGTGTTAGTCCAGTAATCATTTGATTATTGTGCAAAACTGTATATACTTCATCACATACTGCTTTGCATAAATCTTTTCTGAGTGGGATATTTATCTTTCTAACTACTTTGCATAATCTGTTCACATGAGCATTGTTGTCTGTGACTAAACCCATATATTCTTTTTGGGGGGGCTTTAAGTTTGTTTTAAAAAATTTTTATACAATAGAAGTTTCTTTCCATTTACAGTTATTAAAAACTGTTGGCTATATTCCCCATGTTGTACAGTACATCCTTAAGGCCATGTTATACCCAATAGTTTGTACCTCTTAAATTCTCTGTACTATCCCTTCCCCCCATTCCCACTGATAACCACCACTTTGTTCTCTATATCTGTGAGTCTGCTTCTTTTTATTATATTCACTAGTTTGTTGTATTTTTTTAGATTCCACATGTAAGAGATATCATATAGTATTTGTCTTTCTCTGACTTATTTTACTTAGCCTAATGCCCTCAAGTCCATCCATGTTGCTGCAAGTGGCAGGATTTCATTCTTTTTTTATGACTGAGTAGTATTCCATTATGTATGTGTGTGTGTGTGTGTGTGTGTGTGTATGTGTGTATGTGTATGTATTTACACCACATCTTCTTTATCCATTCGTCTGTTGAGGGACTCATAGGTCGCTTCCATATCTCGGCTATTGTAAATAATGCTGCTATGAACATTGGGGTGCATGTATCTTTTCAAATTAGTATTTTTGTTTTTCTCAGATATATATACAGGAGTGGAATTGCTGGGTCTTATGGCAGCTCTATTTTTAGTTTTTTGAGAAACCTCCATAATTTTTTCTACAGTGGCTGTACCAATTTCCATTCCCACCAACAGTGTAGGAGGGTTCCCTTTCCTCCACACCCTCGCCAACATTTGTTATTTGTGGGGTTTTTTTTTTTTTGATGATAGCCTTTCTGACAGGTGTGGGGGTGATATCACTGTGGTTTTGATTTGCATTTCCGTGATGATTAGCGATGTTGAGCAGATTTCATGTGCCTGTTGGTCATCTGCATTTTAAACATATATTCTTTTTTTTTTTTTTTTTGCGGTACGTGGGCCTCTCACTGTTGTGGCCCCTCCCGCTGTGGAGCACAGGCTCCGGACGCGCAGGCTCAGCGGCCATGGCTCACGGGCCCAGCCACTCCACAGCATGTGGGATCTTCCCGGACCGGGGCACGAACCCGTGTCCCCTGCATCGGCAGGCGGACTCCCAACCACTGCGCCACCAGGGAAGCCCTAAACTTATATATTCTTAATCAGAGAATTGTGAGTTTCAACACTGGGTCTTCCACTTACTTTCAATATGGCCTTTGATTATTTATCCTCTCTTGGCTTTAGTCTTCTCACATGAAATTACTAGACTTAATATCACCTACCTCTAGTTATGATGAATATTGAATCAAATAAAGGCTATAAAGCATCCATTATAGTGCCTTAAACATAGTAGCTACACAATGAAAAAAAGCTATTAATGTGTTGTTGATATCAAGCAAAACTTAAGTCTAAGACCCGATTCAGCAATTGTTCCAATACACTGTATGGCATATTTCAGTATTTTCTGCTTGAAAACTCTCAAAACAATGCTATATGGTAAAGATAGATAATCTAAAGTGGTGTCAGGAAGCCTGATTTCAGCACATAAGGACTTAGAGATAGCCAGTTACTTGGGCTGGTCCCACCGTACATGATAGCACACACTACCCAGTGGCAGAGAAGAGCTGCCAGGGTCTCCTGCTTTTCACAGTTGGCAATGGCTTTGCTACATGACCCTGTTCGCAGAACTCCTCTGACACACCGTCTTCCTCAAGGCTGCTGTATTCTCCCAGCTGACTGGTTTTCTGGCTGACTCTTCCTAAATACTTCATGTTGGAGAGGAAAATGTAAGCATGGAAGAGAGAAAACACCTGTTTCTTCATAGCATCCTTACAGTAAGTGTCCATTTCTACTAGAAATTAGAGAGTAAACTATATAGATCTTTTTTTCCTCCCCTAGATTTTACATGGTCTTGACAGGTTTTGGCTCTCCAAGACTAGTCTTTTCTCTCTAGTGATTTTTCTTCTAACTCTCATCCAAGCTGTACTAACACTGTTCCCTCCTCTTGCCTCCTGGCCAAATATGGTAGTGTTTCTCATTTGTAGGAGCCCTTAGGTACCTCAGTAACCCTTGTGGGTTTGCATAACCTTACCCACACCTTTTAAAATTGTCTCTTCATGAAATCCTCTTCATCCAAGTTGAGTGTATCAGGTCCTCTGTCTTGCCAAGACTCTGACAAACATCTGTTATGTCTCACTGGGACTACTTCAATGCCTTTTTTCGTCATTATTTATCTCAAGTTGAGCCCAGCCATGAAGCCACCAGTGTGACTTATTTAAACTGAAATTCTGACTGAATCACTCTATTTAAAATCTTTACATCGTACAATCGCACCTAGAAGAAAAAGTCCAAACATACACATTTTGTTGTTCCTTTCTTCTTACTAGAGCAATGTGATGTGGATCAGTGTGATGTTCTGAATGAAATCCAGAAGATCCAGCTCTCTCCAACTATATTATGAGTGAGGGTTAGCATAGCCCCGGTGGGTCAGGAAGGAGAGAACAAAAAAACTGTAAATATATATAGTTGTTCATTTCATTTGAATACTGTTTCTGATCTCTTTTCCTATCAGAATGGAAAATAATTTATTTTCCAAATCTAGAAAAAAATACAATATATGACCACAGCTGTGATTGATGCTACAACTTAATTGAATTCAGGATAGTCTATTGTCACTCTTCAAGATCGACCTGGTGTCTGCAGAGGCAAGATGGTAAATTTAATACAGAAATGTTGAGGGACACCGCATCTGTATCCTTTAGATCCTAGAGGGTCCACTGATGTCTGCCATCTTAACCCACGATGTGAGACTACTTCTGATTCATTATCTTGGGAGTCAGGTACAGAGGCTTGCATTTGGTATCACTCAATCTGATTGTGTTTATCTTATAGGCCCACAACCTAATATGGGAATTTCAACAACTACTAGATATGTCAATCCCAATCATATGCTCCTGAGCCTAGAAAATGATTACGAGATGGTCTAGGAACCCAGTTTACCCACTGTTTGCTGAACTATATGAAGAAATATATTTATTACCTGGTCCCATCCAGTCAAGCAGGGGACCATGATGATGCTTCAGATCTCCTGGTACTCATGTCAACTTAGAGAATGAAAGACAATCCTCTAAAGTTTGGATGCTCTCCTTTTTCCAACGCAGTTATCCAAGTTAATAACCATGAATTCCTGTCGGAGGAAGTCTGGAGGTACCATTCACATGTGTTTCTCGGATGTTGCTAGGTTCTTCCTCCTGGAGATCTGGCTTCCTTTTAAGTAAAAGGCTTCTGGATCTGAAAATAAGCTTAGGTCTGGAATATGGACATATAATTATAATTTTTTAGGAGATTACAACCAAAAGTCATATAACTGGTTTCTCCTGATATTATAAGCTACATAGTACCCATTGGGGCTGCCTACTTTTTTTTGCATTTATGGGCACTGTGTTCTCCTTCTATCTCCATAAATGTCTGTGGATTAGACAGGCCTTTTGTCTGCTAATCTAACCCAGCTACTCATTGCAATAATCACGTCTTCCTGGCTTCTGGTGGTTGTGCATATCTGCAGTTTGGGGGTGTTATCATCTCCATTTCTATTATTGTTCCTAATTCTGTAACAGCCTCTCCTGCAATCAGCCCTAGCTTGCTGAGGAGAGGAACTAATGAACATTTTAATAATGCTGGTACCCCTCCATGGGCATGTTTCTTATGTCCATGGCAAGTGTTGTATCCCCCAATCCTTCCTGTGGAATATAACCACCTGGTGACATTTCCAGCCCTACATGTTGTAACCCCTCCAGCAGTCCCACTTCCCCAAGCCTTTGAATACTTTCTTCTGTAGTCTACAATGGGATTTTGACATCACTTAGCATGTTCATCCTTTTTCCAGCTTTTAGAAGCTATCTTGGTAGCCAGTTCATACCACCTCTGAGGCCCTTGACAGAATACTAAAATGTGTATCCTCAAAAATGTCTCCTAAATAAAGAAATTCTGCCATATTCAATCTTATATTCTGGTACCCTGAATAAAAAAATCTCAGAATTAAATCCTACTTGTATTCCATCAGCTACTGCTGGTAAATGCTAATTAGGTAGTTTGAGATAGTGATCCTTTCCTTTATTATGAGGATCAGCAAATTCCCAGCTGGGTTATGCCACAACTTAACATCAGATATATGTCTAGTGTGTGTTGCAGGGAAGGATGGGGCCAGTTATGTGGTGACCATATTGTCTCACAGGACAGAGGTCTCTTTGTGCATTAAGTTTCTAGAAAGTCTAGCCCTTAAAAGGGAGAGATGAGCCACTTTTTCAAGCTTCAAGGGTTTAGAGAGGTCTAGGGTTTCAAAACTTCTCAGGCATCCTAAACTGGGTTTTCACACTAGCATAACAGACCTTCCTTGATAAGGCATTAAGCTTCTCTGGAGTTTGATTATTCTGACTGGCAGGTGCTAAGCCTGGTCCATGTCATTCTCTATACCTCTGTTATAGGAGAGACCATGCACTTTGCTGAAACTTGATTTTTGTCTTGGTTAAGGAGAATGCAGTTCGGTTTTTCTCTCAGTCTATTTGAACTGTATATTTTCTGAGCATTTTTTACCTACTGTGGATAGAGACTATATGAACTTTTCCATATGCTTTAAATTCTACTTACGTGCATATAAATCTGATATGGAATGTCTCCAGCCATATTTATATAATAGTTTTATGGTTTTGTTTTCTACTTATTCTTTTGTCAGTTACAGGAAATTAATGTGATCTTCAGAAAAGTGAATCAGATTGAATTGGTTATAGAACACAGTAGGATCATCAGGCATTTGTACCAGTTCACCCAGGTGGTAGGGAAAGGCAAGCGTGATTGTATCTAGGATAAAGGTCTAACCCTAAAGATGCAATGAAAGAACAAAGGGTCACATGAGAAGTGTAGTTTATGGCAAAACAAGGCTGGTTGATAATGTTCAGGTCATTAGTATATAGACGTAGTACCTTGGGGTAAAGTGAGGACTAGACTGTTGTGAAAATAACAAATAAAGAAATGTCTTCAAATACTTATTAAATACTTCTTACATTCCACGTGCTCTTTGAGAGTCTTTGAGTAGGAAACAAACATATCTCCTCAGGTAGATTATATTCTTGTATTAGTGGGGTGGGACAGTAAGAGATATAAATAAATAAAATAACATGGTTTCTCTAAGGAGGGAATATTTTTTTGAACCACTGATTTTTTATATATGCATTTGTGTGAATATCTTTTTTCCCATTCTTTCGTTTTCAAACTTTGTGGCATACCATATTAAACAGATCAGTCTTGTAAGCAACATATATTTATTTTTCAATTCATTCCTACAATCTTTGTGTAAGTGCTCATATATTTGGGTTAAATCTGCTATATCAATATTGATTTTCGATTAGGCTCACATTTCTGTTCCCTTTTCACTTTTCTTGCTTTCTTCATGGTTAATCAATTTCTTTTTTCCACCTATACGTTTGATATTCATTTAGTGATTACTAAAAGACAATAACAAACTTTCCTTATTATAGTCCACCTTACATTGATACTTTTACCATTTTCTCGATAGTTCAAGAAAATTAAAACATGATATTCCTTTTGCCACCTGCATATTTCTGTGCTAGCACTGGCAATTACAATACCTAATATATTGGCTTGGCCAAAAAGTTCGTTCGGGTGTTTTCCATACAATGTTACGGAAAAACCTAAACGAACTTTGTGGACAACCCGATAGTTTAAATTCCATAATGCATTTCTTTATATTGTTTTAAAATTTCAGTATTTTTAACATCTTTATGGAGTATAATTGCTTTACAATGTTGTGTTAGTTTCTGCTTTATAACAAAGTGAATCAGCTATACATATACATATATCTCTATATATCTTCCCTCTTGTGTCTCCCTCCCTCCCACCCTCCCTATCCCATCCCTCTAGGTGGTCACAAAGAACTGAACTGACCTCTCTGTGCTATGCAGATGCTTCTCACTAGCTATCGGTTTTACATTTGGTAGTGTATATATGTCCATGCCACTCTCTCACTTTGTCCCAGCATACTCTTCCACCTCCCTGTGTCCTCAAGTCCATTCTCTAATAGGTCTGCATCTTTATCCTGTCCTGCCCCTAGGTTCTTCATGACCTTTTTTTTTTTTTTTTTTTAGATTCCATATATATGTGTTATCATACGGTATTTGTTTCTCTCTTTCTGACTTCCTTCACTCTGTATGACACACTCTAGGTCCATCCACCTCCCTACAAATAACTGAATTTCATTTATTTTTATGGCTGAGTAATATTCCATTGTATATATGTGCCACATCTTCTTTATACATTCATCCATCAATGGACACTTAGGATGCTTCCATGTCCTGGCTATTGTAAATAGTGTTGCAATGAGCATTGTGGTACATGACTCTTTTTGAATTATGGTTTTCTCAGGGTATATGCCCAGCAGTGGGATTTCTGGGTCATATGCTAATTCTATTTTTAATTTTTGAAGGAACTTCCATACTGTTCTCCATAGTGGCTGTATCAATTTACATTCTCACCAAGAGTGCAAGAGGGTTCCCTTTTCTCCACACCCTGTCCAACATTTATTGTGGGTAGATTTTTTGAAGATGGCCATTCTGACCAGTGTGAGATGATATCTCATTGTAGTTTTGATTTGCATTTCTCTAATGATTAGTGATGTTGAGCATGCTTTCATGTGTTTGTTAGCAATCTGTATATCTTCTTTGGAGAAAAGTCTATTTAGGTCTTCTGCCAATTTCTGGATTGGGATGTTTGTTTTTTTGATATGGAGCTGCATGAGCTGCTTGTAAATTCTGGAGATTAATCCTTTGTCAGTTGCTTCATTTGCAAAAATTTTCTCCCATTCTGAGAGATGACTTTTTGTCTTGTTTATGGTTTCCTTTGCTGTGCAAAAGCTTTTAAGTTTCATTAAGCCCCATTTCTTTATTTTTGTTTTTATTTCCATTTCTCTAGGAGGTGGGTCAAAAAGGATCTTGTTGTGATTTATGTAATGGAGTGCTCTGTCTGTTTTCCTGTAAGAGTTTAATAGTGTCTGGCCTTATATTTAGGCCTTTAATACATTTTGAGTTTATTTTTCTGTGTGGTGTTAGGGAGTGTTCTCATTTCATTCTTTTACATGTAGCTGTCCAGTTTCCCCAGCACGACTTGTTGAAGAGGCTGTCTTTTCTCCATTTCATAGTCTTGCCTCCTCAAAGATAAGGTGACAATATGTCCGTGGGTTTATCTCTGGGCTTTCTATCCTGTTCCGTTGATCTATATTTCTGTTTTTGTGCCAGTACCATACTGTCTTGATTACAGTAACTTTGTAGTATAATCTGAAGTCAGAGAGCCTGATTCCTCCAGCTCCATTTTTCTTTCTCAAGATTGCTTTTGCTATTCAGGGCCTTTTGTGTTTCCATGCAAATTGTGAGATTTTTTGTTCTAGTTCTGTGAAAAATGCCAGTGGTAGTTTGATAGGGATTGCATTGAATCTGTAGATTGCTTTGGGTAGTATAATCATTTTCACAGTATTGATTCTTCCACTGCAAGATCATGGCATACCTCTCCATCTATTTGTATCATCTTTAATTTCTTTCATCAGTGTCTTATAATTTTCTGCATACAGGTCTTTCGTCCCCTTATGTAGGTTTATTCCTAGATATTTTATTATTTTTGTTGCAGTGGTAAATGGGAGAGTTTTCTTAATTTCACTTTCAGATTTTTCATCGTTAGTGTATAGGAATACAAGAGATTTCTGTGCATTAATTTTGTGTCCTGGTACTTTACCAAATTCATTGATTACCCCTAGTAGTTTTCTACTAGCATCTTTAGGATTCTCTACGTATAGTATCATGTCATCTGCAAACAGTGACAGCTTTGCTTCTTGCTTTCCACTTTGGATTCCTTTTATTTCTTTTTCTTCTGTGATTGCTATGGCTAAAACTTCCAAAACTGTGTTGAATAATACTGGTGAGAGTGGGCAACCTTGTCTTGTTTCTGATTTAGTGAAAATGGTTTCAATTTTTCACCACTGAGGACAGTGTTGACTGTGGGTTTGTCATTTATGGCCTTTATTATGTTCAGGTAAGTTCCCTCTATGCCTACTTTCTGCAGGGTTTTTATCATAAATGGGTGTTGAATTCTGTCGAAAGCTTTCTCTGCATCTATTGAGATGATCATATGGTTTTTCTTCTTCAATATGTTCATATGGTGTATCACACTGATTGATTTGCATATACTGACAAATCCTTGCATTCCTGGGATAAACCCCACTTGATCATGTTGTATGATCCTTTTAATGTGCTGTTGGATTCTGTTTGCCAGTATTTTGTTGAGGAGTTTTGCATCTATGTTCATCAGTGATATTGGCCTGTAGTTTTCTTTCTTTGTGACATCTTTGTCTTGTTTTGCTATCAGGGTGATGGTGGCCTCATAAAATGAGTTTGGGAGTGTTCCTCCCTCTCTATATTTTGGAAGAGTTTGAGAAGGATAAGTTTTAGTTCTTCTCTAAATGTTTGATAGAATTCACCTTTGAAGCCATCTGGTCCTGAGCTTTTGTTTTTTTTGGAAGATTTTAAATCACAGTTTCAATTTCAGTGCTTGTGATTGGTCTGTTCATAGTTTCTATTTCTTCCTGGTTCAGTCTCGGAAGGTTGTGCATTTGTAAGAATTTGTCCCTCTCTTCCAGGTTGTCCATTTTATTGCCATATAGTTGCTTATAGTAATCTCTCATGATTCTTTGTATTTCTGCAGTGTAAGTTGTTACTTCTCCTTTTTTTATTTCTAATTCTATTGACTTGAGTCTTTACCGTTTTTTTCTTGATGAGTCTGGCTAATGGTTTATCAATTTTGTTTATCTTCTTAAAGAATCAGCTTTTAGTTTTATTGACTTTTGTTATCATTTCCTTCATTTCTTTTTTATTTATATCTGATCTGATCTTTATGATTTCATTCCTTCTGCTACCTTTGGGGGATTTTTGTTGTTCTTTCTCTAATTGCTTTAGGTATACTGTTAGTTTGTTTATTTGAGATGTTCCTTGTTTCTTAAGGTAGGATTGTATTGTTATAAACTTCCCTCTTAGAACTACTTTTGCTGCATCCCACAGGTTTTGGGTCGTTGTGTTTTCATTGTCATTTGTTTCTAGGTATTTTTTGATTTCCCCTTTGATTTCTTCAGTGATCTCTTGGTTATTAAGTAGTGTATTGTTTAGCCTCCAAATGCTTGTGTTTTTTACAGATATGTTCCTGTAATTTATATCCAGTCTCATAGCATTGTGGTCGGAAAAGATACTTGATACGATTTCAATTCTCTTAAATTTACCAAGGTTTGATTTGTGACCCAAGATATGATCTATCTTGGAGAATGTTCCATGAGAACTTGAGAAAAACGTGTATTCTGTTGTTTTTGGATGGAATGTCCTATAAATATCAATTAAGGCCATGTTGTTTAATGTATCATTTAAAGCTTGTGTTTCCTTATTTATTTTCATTTTGGATGATCTGTCCATGGTGAAAGTGCAGTTTTAAAGTCCCCTAATATGATTGTGTTACTGTTGGTTTCCCCTCTTATGGCTGTTCGCATTTGCCTTATGTATCGAGGTGCTCCTATGTTGGGTGAATCAATATTTACAATTGTTATATCTTCTTCTTAGATTGATCCTTTGATCATTATGTAGTTTCCTTCTTTGTCTCTTGTAATAGTCTTTGTTTTAAAGTCGATTTTGTTTGATATGAGAATTGCTACTCCAGCTTCTTTGGATTCCTATTTGCATGGAATATCTTTTTCCATCCCCTCACTTTCAGTCTGTATGTGTCCCTAGGTCTGAAGTGGGTCTCTTGTAGACAGCATATATATGGGTCTTGTTTTTGTATCCGTTACACCAGTCTATGTCTTTTGTTTGTAGCATTTAATCCATTTACGTTTAAGGAAATTATTGAAATGTATGTTCCTATTACCATTTTCTTAATTGTTTTGTGTTTGTTGTTGTAGGTCTTTTCCTTCTCTTGTGTTTCCTGCATAGAGAAGTTCCTTTAACATTTGTTGTAAAGCTGGTTTGGTGGTGCTGAATTCTCTTAACTATTGCTTGTCTGTAAATGTTTTAATTTCTCTGTCAAATCTGAATGAAATCCTTGCTGGGTAGAGTAATCTTGGTTGTAGGTTTTTGTCCTTCATGACTTTAAATATGTCCTCCCAATCCCTTCTGGCTTGGAGAGTTTCTGCTGAAAGATCCGCTGTTAATTTTATGGGGATTTCCTTCTATGTTATTTGTTGTTTTCCCCTGCTGCTTTTAACATTTTTTCTTTGTATTTAATTTTTGATATTTTTATTAATATATGTCTTGGCATGTTTCTCTTTGTGTTTATACTGTATAGGACTCTCTGTGTTTCCTGGACTTGATTAACTATTTCCTTTTCCATATTAGGGAGGTTTTCAACTATAGTTTCTTCAAATATTTTCTCAGCCCCTTTCTTTATCTCTTCTTCTTTTGAGACCCCTATACTTCGAATGTTGGTGCATTTAATGTTTTCCCAGAGGTCTCTATGACTGTCCTCAATTCTTTTCATTTTTTTTCTTTATTCTGCTCTGCAGTAGTTATTTCCACTATTTTATCTTCCAGTTCACTTATCCATTCTTCTGCCTCAGTTAGTTATTCTGCTATTCATCCCTTCTAGAGAATTTTTAATTTCATTTATTGTGTTGTTCATCGCCGTTTGTTTGCTCTTTAGTTCTTCTAGGTCTTTGTTAAAAGTTTATTTTACTTTCTCCATTGTATTTCCAAGAGTTTGGTTCATCTTTACTATCATTATTCTGAATTCTTTTTCAGGTAGACTGCCTATTTCGTCTTCATTTGTTAGGTCTGGTGGGTTTTTACCTTGCTCCTTCATCTGCTGTGTGTTTCTCTGTCTCCTCATTTTGCATAACTTACTGTGTTTGGGGTCTTCTTTTCACAGGCTGCAGGTTCGTAGTTCTCATTGTTTTTGGTGTCTGCCCCCAGTGGCTAAGGTTGGTTCAGTGTGTTGTTTAGGCTTCTTGGTGGGTGGGATTAGTGCCTGTGTTTTGGTGGATTAGGCTGGATCTTTTCTTTCTGGTGGGCACATCCACGTCTGGTGGTATGTTTTGGGTTGTCTGTGACCTTATTATGATTTAGATAGCCTCTCTGCTAATGAGTGGGGTTGTGTTCCTGTCTTGCTAGTTGTTTGGCATAGGGTATACAGCACTGGAGCTTGCTGGTCATTGAGTGGAGCTGGGTGTTGGCATTGAGATGGAGATCCCTGGGAGTTTTTTGCCATTTGATATTACTTGGAGCTGGGAGGTCTCTTGTGGACCAATATTCTGAACTTGCCTCTCCCACCTCAGATGCACAGCCCTGACACCTGGCTGGAGCACCAAGAGCGTGTCATCCACAGGGCTCAGTATAAAAGGGAGGGGAAAAAAAGAAAGAAAGAAAGAAGAAGATAAAATAAAATAAAATGGAATAAAGTTATTAAAAAATAATTATTAAAAAATTTTTAAATGTAATAAGAAAGAGAGCAACCAAACCAAAAAACAAATCCACCAATGATAACAAGCACTAAAAATTATATTTAAAAAAAAAAAGGACAGACAGAATCCTAGGACAAATGGTAAAAACAAAGCTATTCAGACAAAATCATACACAGAAGCACACACATACACACAAAAAAAGTAAAAGAGAAAAAAATATATATATCATTTCTCCCAAAGTCCACCTCCTCTATTTGAGTTGATTCATTGTCTATTCAGGTATTCCACAGATGCAGGGTACATCAAGTTGATTGTGGAGATTTAATCTAATGCTCCTGAGGCTCCTGGGAGAGATTTCCCTTTCTCTTCTTTCTTCGCACAGCTCCCGGGGTTCAGCTTTGGATTTGACCCCGCCTCTGTATGTAGGTCGCTGGAGGGAGTCTGTTCTTTGCTCAGAGAGGACGAGGTTAAAGGAGCAGCTGATTCGGGGGCTTTGGCTCACTCAGGCCGGGGGGAGGGAGGGGTACGGATGCTGGGCAAACCTGCAGCGACAGAAGCGTGCATGACACTGCAGCAGCCTGAGGCGTGCCGTACTTTCTCCTGGGGAAGTTGTCCCTGGATCCCGGGACCCTGGCAGTGGCGGGCTGCACATGCTCCCGGGAGGCGCGGTGTGGACAGTGACCTGTGCTCGCAGACAGGCTTCTTGGTGGCGGCAGCAGCAGCCTTAGCATCTCATGCCCGTCTCTGGGGTCCGAGCTGATAGCCGTGGCTTGCGCCCCTCTCTGGAGCTCCTTTAAGCAGCGCTCTTAATCCCCTCTCCTCGCGCACCAGGAAACAGAAAGAAGAAAAAGTCTCTTGACTCTTTGGCAGCTCCAGACTTTTTCCCGGACTCCCTCCCTAGCTGTGGTGCACTAGCCCCTTCCAGCTGTGTTCATGTCGCCAATCCCAGTCCTTTCCCTGCGCTCCGAGCGAAACCCGAAACCCAAGCCTCAGCTCCCAGCCCCGCCCACCCCGGCGGCCGAGCAGACAAGCCTCTCGGGCTGGTGAGTGCAGGTCGGCACCAATCCTCTGTGTGGGAATCTTTCCACTTTGCCCTCTGCACCCCTGTGGCTGCGCTCTCCTCCATGGCCCTGAAGCTTCCCCCGTCCACCACTTGCAGTCTCCACCTGCGAAGGGGCTTCCTAGTGTGTGGAAACCTTTCCTCCTTCACGGCTCCCTCCCACTGGTGCAGGTCTCATCCCTATTCTGTTTTTTCTTTTTTCTCTTGCCCTACCCAGGTACGTGGGGAGTTTCTTGCCTTTTGGGAGGTCTGAGGTCCTCTGCCAGCATTCAATGGGTGTTCTATAGGAGCAGTTCCACACATAGATGTGTTTGTGATGTATTTGTGGGGAGGAAGGGGATCTCCGCATCTTACTCCTCTGCCATCTTGGAACTCCTCTCTGTCTTTCTCTTTCTGACTTCTTCACTTAGTATGATAATCTCTAGGTCCATCCATGTTGCTGCAGATGGCATTATTTTGTTCTTTTTTATGGCTGAGTAATATTCCATTGTATATATGTACCGCAGCTTCTTTATCAATTCCTCTGTTGATGGACATTTAGGTTGCTTCCATGTCTTGGGTATTGTAATCAGTGCTGCAGTGAACATTGGAGTGCACAAATCTTTTCTAATTATGTTTTTTTTTTTTTGAGATATATGCCCAGGAGTGGGACTGCTGGATCATGTGGTAATTCTACTTTTAGTTTTTTAAGGAACCTCCCTACTCTTCTGCATAGTAGTGGTACAAATTACATTCCTACACAGTGTAGGAGGGTTCCCTTTTCTCCACACTCTCTCCAGCATTTATTGTTTGTAGAATTTTTTCTTTTTTTTCTTTTTCTTTTTTTTGTGATGATGGCCATTCTGACCAGTGTGAGGTGATACCTCATTGTAATTTTGATTTGTATTACTGTGATAATTACTGACACTGAGCATCTTTTCATATGCCTTTTGGCCATATGTATGTTTTCTTTGGAGAAATGTCTCTTTAGATCTTCTGCCCATTTTTTGATTGGGTTGTTTGGTTTTTTTGATATAGAACTGCATGATCTGTTTGTATATCTTGGAGATTAATCCCTTGTCAGTCGCATAGTTTGCAAATATTTTCACCCATTATGTGGGTTGTCTTTACTGGTGAGTATCTGGTGAGTTTTTGATATATATGGTCAATTATCTTTAGCTATATTTATCATTAGCCTGTTTATATCTTTTCCTTTAAAGAGTCTTCAGCTGTAGAATATTTGCCAGTAGATTATGGATTTCCATGTTTAGTTTTATCCTTTTTTTTACTGGATGCAATAAATTAGTAGCATTGTTTTATTCACACATGACTGCAGTGCAATTCAAAGACCTTGGTGGCATTTTAGAATTATGATGAAATCATCATGGGACCAGATATCCATCACCTTATTTCTCCAAAATGTCACTAAACCATGGCAAGGAGGTGAGGAGCACACACATAAACATGCTTATTGAATAGAAACTTATTTCATACTAACTATGTGGTAAAATGGTGGACTAGCATAGCAGACCAGGAGTTTAAAGAAGAAATAAAAATAAAAAAGAAATATGAGAGCCAAACGTTTACAATTAAAACTTTATAAGAAGATATAGACAGTGGGAATTTAGAAAATTTATTCTCTGTTTCCTGAAAGAAACTGAGTGAGAGGAGACCATGAGATTATCAGTTTTCAGAGACACTTCAACAGAGTACTCTGGCAAGGTTGAAGCTTCAGTGAAAGTTCTGTTAATGCCTTTTGCTGATGATCTGACTGTGTATTTTTAATACTCAGTTTTGAGAATTTTAAAATATTTTCTACTTACTTACCCCTTGTTGGATAAATGGTTTGCAAACAGTTTTGCCCATTTTGGAGCTTATTTTCTGTTATTCTTAAAACGGTCTTTCACAAAGGAAGAGTTTCATTTTGATGAAGTCCAATAGATCAAATTTTCCTTTTATGAATCATGCTTTTGTTTTCAAATCTAAGAACTCTATTTCTAACCATAGATCCCCAAGATTCTAGACCATGTTTCTTTCTTTTTTCTTGAAAGTTTTATATTTTTATATTTTACTTTTAAGTCCATGATCCATTTTGAGTTAATTCTTGTATAAAACATGAGGTTGGTGTTGAAGGTTTGTTAATCACTTATGGATGTCCACTTGCTCCAGCTCCATTTGCCAAAGACTCTACATCCTCTCGTGAATAGCTTTTACATCTTTGTTGAAAATCAGGTGGGATTAAAAAAAAAAGATTTATTTATTTTTGGCTGCGTTTGGTCTTCATTGCTGCACACGGGGGCTACTCTTATTTGCTGTGGCTTCTCTTGTTGTGGAGCATGGGCTCTAGGCATGAGGGCTTCAGTGGTTGCAGTGCACGGGCTCTGTAGTTGTGGCTCACGGGCTCTAGAGTGCAGGCTCTGTACTTGTGGTCCACTTAGTTGCCCACGGGCTTAGTTGCTCCGCGGCACATGGGATATTCCCCCACCAGGGCTTGAACCCGTGTCCCCTGCATTGGCAGGTGGATTCTTAACCACTGCACCACCAGGGAAGGCCCCAGGTGGGCTTTTTGTGTGGTTCTCCTTCTGGGTTCTCTAATCTGTTCCATGGGTTAAGTGTCTTTCCCTCTGCTGAAATCACACTGTCTAAAAATGGAAAATTCTAAGGTGAATATATTGAATGTGTAGATAGATAGATGGATGCATGGATAAGTGTAAACATTCAGTGGTTTTCTAAGGTTTTTAAGATACTCTCTAAACTTCTGAATGTAGCTTACAGATTCTTATGTGATTCTGCAATTGCTTATTTTTTGGGTTTTTTTCTATATCCCTACTCTGGCACTCTGATACCCAGATAAAATAATATTTAACTTTTCTTCACTGTCTTAAATGGTTTTCTCTGATACCTCTCTCTGTAATGTTCTTACTGTCTGCAAATTAATTTAACTTGATTTTATTCAGACTTATGGTTCTCACTTAGAAATCAGCTTCTTTGCAAACCTGATGTACGCAGCACTCAGGTTGTATACTTCCTGTGTACACCTATGGCACACTAACCTGTCACATTCACAGAATTTATCACAGTGAATTTTAAATGCCTGTTTATTCTCTGTATTTTACCATTGGGAGACAGTCCTCTATTGGTCTCTCACAGATTTGCATGTCTTTCTAGAATAACAAGAATATAAGGCCTTGACTGCTTTTTACCCAAGCCATTTCTTGGAGTTTGCAAAGCACCTTGAGGACGGGAGTAGTGTCTCTTTCTGGAGCAAACAGCAATTTCGTTTACTGCCAATCTCAGCAAGTTTCTCCCATAATGCAACCTGCTGGGTGTGCAAGACATCCATCTGGTTCACACAGGGCACAGGGTACAAAAGGAACCAATGCAAACATTACAATCAGGGTGCTTACTTTTCCCTGAGTAATAAAGTCATCTGACTCTCACCTATGAGCCTTGGGTCTTCTGCTACCATCCATGAAAGAGCAATCGGTTAACTCAGTGCCTTATATATGGGATAAAATCAGAACCCACACTCAACATTTAATACTAAACTCTAAATCATATAAGGGAAAGACATTTCAAACATTTCCTCATTGGGACATAGATATATAGTCTGCACTAATAATTATGTGTAAAATAATTGATAAAATAGTATTATATGTTGTAAACATACTTGATAAAGTTAGGAAAGGTCCTTAATCTTAGAGAGCTTGCCCCCTGGCCAGGCCCCCTCAATAGCTTTATCTACTCCATCTACTCCATTTGCTACATCTCCTAGATTGGGCCTTTCTCCCCAGGCTTGATAAAGCAGTCCTAACCACTGTAGTTTTCATTCCACTGCCTCATGTTAGGTTTTCATTATGTTTTCAATTATTATCTTATTAGACTTTTTCCTACTAGACTATCTGCTCATTGTCACTCCTACATATAACTCCATCTGCAGGCTTCCAGGAGTAATTTTCTTAGAATTAAAGCTCATCTGTGTCTACTAACAGAGGATAATATCCAAAGATATTTTATGATCTGGATCTATCTGCTTTTATGCCTCAAATGATGACTATAATTTTGATGAAAAATAACCGGAAGACATCAGCAGATAAGCAAAAGTGAAAGTTCCCTTAATATAATAATATTGATAATTTATAACAGTAATAACATCTAACATATCTTGTTTACTCTGCACAAGGTACTGTTCTAAGCATTGTTCATGATTAAGATATTTAAAACTCAAAATCACTCTGCAAGTACACATTATTATTTGTAGTAGTGGTGGTAGTGGTGGTGGGGGGTGGTGTTTGTATTTTGTAGAGGAGAAAATATTGAGAAGCAATGCATTTTGTCTGGGTAAATGGTTACATTGTTTAGTAGATACAATGTGTTCTTTTTTGGAAGCTAAGTTCTCTTTCCTTTAAATTCCCTCCTAAGCTCACTCACACATTGAGTGGGATGAGAATTCCATCAGGTGTTTGTAAGAATCTCAACCTGACATTCTTAAAGTGTTAGACAGGAGGGGCTTTGTACTCCTGTGACTATTCCTGTGAGAGGCTTTTAGGGATTCTCACTACTCACTAGCTGGGTGTCGGGATGTACAAGTCATCATCAGTTGCATGATTCTCCATCATGAGTACATCTCACCCTGTAGATATTCACATCTGTCCTCCCAGTGTGAACAAGTGTCCAAACCAGTCCCAGAGTAGTCTAAAGCAAAGACTTCAGCCTGGATTTCTGCAGGTCATCTCAAAACATGCACTGGGATCTGACATTTGAAAACCAGGAGGGACCTCAGTCCTGCCTAATATTCTTATAACCACAAAACTGAAGTCTGGCCCCAGGCTTACCACTTCCTACTGTATCATACTCTTCACACAGGCTTTCTCCAGCTCTCAGGAGCTTTCCCAGCAACTGCGGAATCATCATGTTGTGCATTTAAATTTCTTGCTCTCCATTTGGACTTCTGTCTCCTCTCGTCTCCTTAAGAGAGATCTAATTATCTTAAGGGCATAGTACACCCATAATGAGTCAGGCAATCCCTTCTGTGTCTTCCCATAGAGTTTTCTCTTTTTAACTAATCATACCCTTTAACATGATGGATTGTAATTAGTACTTCAAGTGTCTTTCTCAACAACTAGAATAGGATCTCTTCAAGGCAAGAGTGACTTCTAATTGATCTTAGCACCCTTAATTCTTAGTACAGCTCCTGGCATATTTTAAAGTTTCCCTAAATATTTGGCTACCCATTTTATTAATGGGTTATTTATTTAAATATTATAGAAAATCTGCTAGAAATTCAACTACCATGAGCCAGAATATGATTCCATATATTTTGATGGAAGTTTTGAGGGCGTTTTTGGTAAAACATATTTGTTCCTATATAATTTTTATGATGCTAATGAGAATTAAATAAAATAAAGCTAATTTTTAATAGTTTTTAAATAAAAACTATATTTTTATTTTAAATAATGAAAATATAAAGAAATGAAATATAAATAAAAATGTAATGCCTTTAAATGTAGTATACACTATTTTAAAATGTCTTATTCTGTTGAAATTTGGTTGTAATTAAAAAATTTTTTAAATAAAACAATTAGTTGACCATAAAACATAGGAAGAGAACATTCATGAAATATGTGACCTCAATCAATTTGACTCCAGATGCAATATCCCCCATGCTGACAGCATAGTTAAAGTTTCACTGTATAAATAATCTTTGGAAAATTAGAAACTTGTTTAACAGCTTCTATTATGAACCCTTAGACATATAGGATAACAAAATCTATCCTACATATTTTAATAAATCTCTTATACTGAATTATTCCTCACACCAGTCTCAAGGTAATATATCTGATTATAGTCATCTTATCTATTTTAGGAAATAGGGGAATTTGAAAGATTAATTAGAGTGTCTGGAATTAAATAGGGGATTGGGT
Organism: Hyperoodon ampullatus; assembly: GCF_949752795.1. NCBI lineage: Eukaryota > Metazoa > Chordata > Mammalia > Artiodactyla > Ziphiidae > Hyperoodon > Hyperoodon ampullatus. Next base: position 131,504,738 of record NC_136915.1, read on the forward strand.
GGAAATTAGTTTGCTTTTAAAAAGATGCCATTGGGGGATCCATTTCTAGATCAGTGCTCTAAACACTGCTCTCTGGATTATTTTCCTTGTTGTTTCAGCTTACCTGTTCTGACATGATAACTTCATAGCATTAGAAAATATCTTTCTGATCAGGATTAGTAGTTTAACATCCAAGGAGTACCTGACCTGAAAGGAGAGGGACTATAGTTCAGTGGTTAAGAACTTGTGCTCAGGCATAACATAAATTGAGTTCAAATACTGAGTTCTATAGAACCTTTTGAAAGATACATTTTTCTATATATGTTTCTCTATTTGTAAAAACAATATCCTTCCTAGTGTTGTTTCAAGGATTAACAATAGTGATTAATATTAATTGAGGACTTATAGGATCTCAATTTCATTTTCACAATAATCATGTGAAGTTGGCACTATTATTATTCTCATTTACAGATGAGGAAACTGAGAAATTTAAACGGTTAAAGCCATCTGTCCAAGGTAATGTAGCTAATAAGCAGAATAGATGAGATGGGACTTATAGCATTTGAGCCTAACCCATTTTAAAAACTGAAGAAAATTACCTAGTAAGCATTCCAAAATAATAATTGTTATGCTCATTATTACTCCAGAAACTGGTCTGTTTAAATTGACTAAACTCAATAAGACAAAATAACAAATGATCTTTCTTCCTCACCACTGTTTTCTGTTTAATACTCTCTGTCTGCCCCTTGACAAGATCTTTTTTTTAAATAAATTTATGTCTTTTATTTATTTTTGGCTTCATTGGGTCTTCATTGCTGCATGTGGGCTTTCTCTAGTTGCAGTGAGCAGGGGCTACTCTTCGTTGCGGTGCGCGGGCTTCTCATTGCAGTAGCCTTTCTTGTTGTGGAGCCCGGGCTCTTGGCACGTGGGCTCAGTAGTAGTGGCTCACAGGCCTAGTTGCTCCACGACTTGTGGGATCCTCCCGGACCAGGGCTCGAACCCGTGTTCCCTGCACTGGCAGGTGGATTCCTAACCACTGTGCCACCAGGGAAGCCCCTTGACAGGATCTTGAGATAGAGGCACTTGGCCACTTTATAGGCATTTCGTGCTCTGGCCTCTGTGTCTCAGGAAGGCTGCTGGTGGCTGAATCCCACAGATGCTACCCTCCTTTAAGCCTTATCCTGTAGAAAGACTGTGGCAGACACTGGGTCCAGCTCCTCATCCCCAGAGCACTGAGAGCCTTCAAATCGTTGCAGAAACACATGTCAGCACCACTACAGTTGTTCTTAGCACAGCGGATGTTTGCATTCCATTGTGGTGTAGGCACTATCCATTTAAAAAAGCCACAGATACCAAATGAAAGCAAGAACTGGTATAGGAAGAGAGAGAGAGAGAGAGAGAGAGAGAGGTGAGAACCTTTTCCAAAAAGAGGCAGAATAAAACGAAGCTCTCCAAAAAGCCATCAAGATTTCTCTAGGACTGTGCAACTAGTAGCTGATATAGAGTCGACTATTACCCATACTCGTCTCCGAGTGTCGTTGGTGTTGGAAAACAGCTAGATGGAAGATAATGATGATAGCACGGTGGTGTGTCTATTGTCCTAATTCCATCAGCAACTCACATGTCAGTTGTCTCTGCTCAAATTGGGTCAGCCTGAACTTGAAAGCAAGTCTCAGACTCACACATAGTGTTTGCTGCCAATGGACATTCTAGCCTTTGTCCTTGGACCAATGATTCCTAGCAATTTTTGACTTCAAGTCATTGGAACAGGTGTCTCTGGTATCCTTGTTCCCAAGGCCTTACAATCTGATGTTTGACCAGGTTGAAGGTTTGGGGCAACAGCTTTATTGAACTCTTTGCTTACACTTTCTGAGATGATTTTAGAACAAACTTATGTTTGGGTTGATGGGATGTGTATCATCAAATCTATATACACATTTCAAGACAAAAAGGCAAAAAAACCTTGACTGTTTTTACAGAGCTTAGCACCAAGTAAAATAAGATGCTGCCCTGATGACAAGGTGATGATGATAATGATGATGATAATGATGGTGGTGATGGTGATGATAATGACGATGACAACCCTGTGGTTTGCAAAGAGAAAAAACTGATTCAATTTCACTGGGTCATTATCATTTGTCACAAGATACAAGATATCATATCAAAGTATTTACTATGAAACTAAGGAAAACACCTAAGCACAGTTGCCCAGGGATACAGTCTGTTGTCGTTAGGATGGAAGAAGTGGATCAGAATTTTCAGGTGGGAAAACAGCTGAGTTCCAGTGTCTGTAACACTGCTCAGAATACTGTTTCGAGCTGCTCTCAATTTCCAGACCTGGTTCTTATACCTCATCGCTCTACTTGTCAAGGATGGAGAGGTCTTGCTGCTGCAGCCAGCAGGGATCTGGAAGCCTAATGAGCATGGGTTTCTGCACTTTGCTGCCAGAATCTTCTCTTCCATAATCGGTACATAGGTTGCTCATCTGGAGCAGGGGCTGGAGGCGGGGGGCCTGGAAACTCACTTTTCAACAATAAAAAGGCTCTGTATGCATGGCAGGCTATTCTTTTTAATGTATGCACTTTGTGCTATAATAGCCCTCTCAAGGCTGCTTTAGCCTTGTCTCTGACAATTGATATATTTTCACTGTTACTCATTTCAAAGTATTTCATACTTCCCTAAAGATTATCTCTTTGATACATGAATGAATTAGATCTGTTGCTTAGTGTTTTGAGATTTCCTTGCTGTCTTTCTGTTACTGATTACTAATTTATTTCCACTGTGGGTAGAGAACACACTTTGTATGATTTCAATTCTTGTAGATATTTGAGTTTATTTTATGGCCCAGGATATAGTGTACCTTGTTATAAGTTTTGTCAGCACCTGAAAAGAATGTGTCTTCTGCTCCTTTTCATGGAGTGTTCTATGAATTTTGATTGGAGCCTGGTGATTAATGGTGTCCTTGAGTTTTTCTATATACTTGCTGAATTTCTCTCTAGTTGTCCTATCAATTGTTTTGAAAGGAGTATCAAAATCTTTAACATTAACCAAATATGGACATCTCTGTTTCTCCTTTCAGTTCTATCAAAGTTTGCTTTGCATATGGTTCATCTCTACTGCTAGATGCATACCCACATACGTTTTTTATATTTTTCTGGTCGATTGACACTTTCATCATGATACAATCTCTCTCTCTCTCTCTCTCTCTCTCTCTCTCTCTCTCTCCCTCTCCCTCCCCCTCTCTCTCTCTCTCTCCGCAATGATTTTCTTTGCTCTGAAGTTGAATTTATTTGATATTACTATAGCCACTCTTGTTTTCCTTTGATTAATATTTGCATATCTTTTTATTATTTTACTTCAATCTTCCATGTAATTATATTTGAAGAGAGTTTCTTGCTGTCAGCATATAGTTGAGTCATATTTTTTGATTCACCTTGTCAATATCTGTCTTCTAAAAAATCCATTGAGATTTTTATTTCAGATATGCTATTTCTCAGTTCTAAAAGTTGTATTTTTTTCTTTTATATCTTCTCATATCCTGAGATTTTCTATTTTTTTAGGGGGGGTTCTATTTTTTCATTTGTTTCAGTCATATTTGTAATTGCTCCTTGAACAATTTTTGTGATCACTACTTTAAAATCTTTGTGAAATTATTCAATATCTCTTTCTTCTTGGTGTTGGTATCTATGATTGATTCATCTCATTCAGTTTGAGATCCTCCTGGTTCTATGTAGGAAATGATTGAAACTTGGACATTTCTGCATTATGTTGTGAGACTCTGGATCTTATTTGAACTTGGTGTTTAAGCTGGCTTTTTCTACTAGCACTTCGGTAAGGGAAGGAGGGTACTTCACTGTCCCTGGGTGGGGCTAGAATTCCAGATTCACTGCTGGTTTTCAGCTGATACCCAGTGAGGAGGGAGCTCCTCATTACCCTTGTCCAGGCATGGGAATTTGGGTTCCCCACCTGGTATCCACTGATAGTGCTACAGAAGTCACCTTGTTTCCACTGCGTGAGGTTAAAAGTCCTGAAACTTTTCTAGGCCTCCCCTGATGCCACCCCAAAGATGGAGGTAAAGGGCAGCACATTGTACCCAGATGGGTCAAGAAGTCCAAGCTCTCCACATGGTCTCCACTGATATCACAGTGGAAAAAGAACCTTATTACTGGTAATTGGACATGAAAGTCAAGTTTCTGTCCTGGGAATTCTCTGAAAACACTCTAGCAGTAGCGTTGAGAAGTTCATGAGAGGCTCAGGAAGGTGAAAGTATAGACTCTCCATTCAGGACTTGCTGGCATACGTGGAGGTGAGGGTCACGCTGTTTCCTGTGCTGTTTTACTGCAGTAGAGCTGTATTGTCTCATATGTCTGTCTTGCTAGGCTGTTCCTTTCCTGTTCCTTTATCTAGAAAAGGCAGGTTTTGTTGGAGTTCTTTTTTGTCCTGTGCCTTTTGGCATTCTCAGGTTGCTGGGTTCTTCACCTCCCAAGTTTGGAATATATGAAGTAAAAAGAAAACCAAAGAACTCATTACCATGTTATTCTGTACACACTGAAGTTCCTGCACCTTTCAGGGTCTTCTTAGATTTGTTTTATATATAATTGTCCATGACTTTTCATTGTATTTGTGAAGAGGAATAAGGAAAAGTATGACATTTCTTTTTTCCAGAAGCAGAAGTTCATCCCTTTACTTGTAGTCTCTCTTAGTCTTTATATGTAAAGTAGGTTTCTTGTAGACCTCATATAGTTGCTATTGTTTAAATAAACTCTGACAATCTCTGTCTTTTAATTAGTATCTTTAGACCATTCATATTTAAACTTAGATTAGCATAAGCCATGTTTGTAATTGTTTTCTATTTATTGACAGAGGCTTCCTTTGCTCTCTTATCGGGTTTTAACTGAGCATGTTATATGATTCCATTTTAATCTCCTTTCTAGCATATCAGTTGCCTAGAGTTGATAGTGTTCATTTTTAATTAATGTAACAGATCATCTCATGTGGTAATATAGATACCTTACAACAGAATGTTCCCAATCCTTCCCTCCCATCTTTTGATTCATTGTTGTCATTCATTTTAATTTCCATGTGCTATAATCACCAGCTGTTGCTATTCATGATTTAAACTAACATTGTATTCAGTGGAATATATACTAAAAGTCAACAAGATTGTTGTGCTACCTAAGTTTTGGAAATGTGCCTCTGAAGTGCTTCTGAATTTTATTTTGATAGGTGCCTGGGGATATTATTGACCTGTGACAAATACTATAATTTTTAATGATTTTTTTATCTTGCAAACTCTGAAGCATTTGAGTGGTTTATATTAGTACTCTCTCCCATCATTTCTCCAGGGAATATGTTCACTTTAACTATTAAATGGACTGATTGATGATCATTGCTGTAAGAAACACAAGCATGGCAATTTATTAGCAGGATGCTGTAGTTCTTAGTCTTCACTGTAGTCTAACAAATTATAGCCCATAAAAAAAAATTTCCAAAGGACTTTAGGCCTAAGGATTATCCATTTCACCTGCAAAATCTAATGATCTGTCAATCATGGTCATTGTGCTGGCTGAGCAACATAGGAGAAAAGGAAGGTGAGTGGACACTCTAATTGCCATCTCCTCTATACCAGGTTTAAAGTATGTTTATTAGTAAAGATTTTGTAAATCAAGATTATATTTGAAATGTGAAAATTATTTATAATTTGTAGAACTTCAGATACATAATTATACATTTGATTATGTAATGTGTGACACTGAAAATAATCCCTTAGTTTTATCTTCAAAGTATTTATTTTCATGTTTAAAAAGGGCTAATTATTTAAGAGAAATTATTTAAAAAGCTAATTTCATGATTTGAGAAACTACCCTAGATGTAGTATTTCCCCTAATTTTGCAAGAAACCAGCCTGCCGATTTTTCATTCCCTTTAGTCAATGAGGAGCTCATTACTGAGACCATCTACAGATGGTGTGATTGAAATTTTGAATCGGTGCATAATCACCTCATCATTTTGATCTTTTGATGCAAATCTCTAGACAATCATGGACATTGCGCTAAAAAAGCTTTGGAAGTTCAATTTTAGCCCTAAATTGCTCACATTCCATTTAAGTTCCCACATAAATCTAAAACATTGCTAGTATGCCTATCTTCTTTTAAGGATTAAAAATTGCACTCTGAACTTTCTATGATTGACAAATTATTTTATTTTACACATTCCAAAAAGTTAGAGTATCAGGTAATATCATGCCAGAAAATTTTGGTTTTAAATAACGCGTTATCTTTTGACTGATTTAAAGTCTCAACGTTTTGCAGTTCATATCATCCTATGTTATTTTGTCAATGTGTCATTAGCTTGCAAATTAGTAGGTTTTTTCTTCTTTACCCTCTCGAATGAGAATATTGTTGAACATAGGAATTTAGTTCTATATTAAGCAGAATAGTTTTATATTAAAAGAATTGAATTGCACCTTTTAACATGCCAAAATATTATTTTAAATAAGGAAAATCATCTTTAAATATTAAAGGGCACCAGAACTTACTCCTCCCATTTGTAGTAATTTCATTTAAATTTTACAGGTAGACTTGTGAAAATTTATATTTAAAAATTTTTAAATTACTATTAAAACACAATCATTAAACGTTGGTTTGTTAAGAAATATTTTTATAGTTGGCAGTTAGATACTAAAGATAATTATGTGCACGGAGGTTACATTACAAGTTTAATTACATTTCAATTAAAACTCAGAACTGTTTACTGAAATAAAGTCCATATTATAAATCCAACATAAGTAATAGCAGTTTTTATAATAATTAGTAAGATCAAATAATTAGCTAAATTTAATAAATTTAAATTAAATATAAATATTAAATATAAATGTCATATATGTAATTTTGTTTTTTTACTTTATACTGGAATATCAATTGGAATTTGTTATTTTCTAAGACTTTTTTAAAAAAAGTTTTAAATTTACAATAAAATTGAGAGGAGGCTACAGAGATTCCCCATATTCCCTCATCCCCCACACATGCAGAGTCTCCCTCATTTTATCAACATGATTCTCTAGAATGGTACATTTTTTACCAAGGATGAACCTACATTGACACGTCATAATTACCCAAAGTCATATTTCACCTTAGGGTTCACTTCTAGTGTTGAACATTCTATGGGCTTAGAAAAATTTGTAATGACATACCTCCATTATTATAATATCATACAGAGTATTTTCATTGCCCTAAAAATCCTCTGTGCTCTGCCTATTCATCTCCACTCCCCACCCACCACTACCTGGGGCAACCACTTATCTTTTATTATCTCCATAGTTTTGCCTTTTCCAGAATATCCCATAGTTGGAATAACACAGTATGAAGCCATCTCAGATTGGCTTCTTTCACTGTGTATGTGCTTTTAAATTTCCTCCATTCCTTTCATGGCTTGATCACTTCCTTTTAGCATGAATAATATTCCTTGTCTGGATATACCACAGTTTAACCATAAACCTAATGAAGGACATCATGGTTGCTTACACATATGGGCTATTATGAATAAAACTTTTATAGACATCCATATACAGGCTTTTCTGTGGACACAGATTGTTAACTCCTCTGGGAAAATATCAATGAACACAATTGCTGTATCCTATTGTAAGAAATTGTCAAACTGTCTCCCAAAGTGGCTGTAACATTTTGCATCCCCACCAGCAATGTGTAAGAGTTTCTGTTGCTCCACATCCTCACCAGCATTTGATGTTGTCACAGTGTTTTGGATTATGGGCATTCTAATAGATATATAGTGGTATCTCATTGTTATTTTAATTTACATTTCTCTGGTGATATATGATGTAGAGCAAATTTTCATATGCTTATTTGTCATCTGTATATCTTCTTTGGTAAGGTGTCTGTTAAGGTCTTTGGATCATTTTTTCAGCAATCTGTTTGTTTGCTTATTGTTGAGTTTTAAAAGTTCTTTGTGTATTTTGGATAACTGTCTTTTATCATATGTGTCTTTTTGCAAAGATTTTCTCCCAGTCTGTGGCTTGTCTTCTCATTTTCTTTACATTGACTTTCATAGAGCAAATCTTTTTAATTTTAATGAAGTCTGGCTTGTCATTTGTTTACTTTGTGGATTGTTCCTTAGTGTTGTGTCAAAACATCACCATAGGCATCACCTATGGTTGTATGGATGTTGTACAAGCATCACTATATCAGAGATCATTTAGGTTTTCTCTTACATTATCTTTCAGGAATTTTGTAGTTTCACATACATTTAGGTCTATGATACATTTTGAGTTAATTTTTGAGAAAGGTGTAAGGTTTGTTTCTAAATTCATTGTTTTGCATGTGGATTTTGAGTTGTTCCAGCAGCATTTGTTAAAGGAACTTTCTTTGCTCCATTTTATTGCCATTGTTCTTTTGTAAAAGATCATTGTCCTATATTTCTCAGTGTCTATTTCTGGACTTCCTATTCTATACCATTGATCTATTAGTCCATCCTTTTGCCAGTACCACATTGTCTTGATTACTGTAGCTTTATATTAAATCTTAAAGTTGGGTAGTGTCATTCTTCCAACTTGGTTCTTCTCCTTTAATATTGTGTTGGGTATCCCAGCTAAAATTTATTAATTTTATGAAATTTTTCAAAGTATCAGCTTTTGGTTCCAATGATTTTCACTAGTGATTTTCTGCTTTCAACTTCTGCTTATTTTGAATTTAATTTGCTCTTATTTTTCTAGTTTTCTATGCTGGAAAGTTCTTATATAGTTGGATTTTAGATCTTTCTTCTTATCTAGTATGTACATTTAATGCCATAAAAGTTCCTCTAAGCACTTATTTGCTGCATCCCACAAATTTTAAAAAGTTGTTTATGCATTTTCATTTAGTTAAAAATATTTTTTAAATTTCTCTTGAGATTTCATTTGACCCATGGGTTATTTAGAAGTGTACTGTTTAATCTTCATGTATTTAGGGATTGTCCAATTATCTTCCTGCTATTTATTTCTGGTTTAATTCCAGGTAGTCTAAGAGCAGACATTGCATTATTTCTGTTCTTTTAAATTTGTTAAGGTGTGTTTTGTGGCTCACAATATTGTCTATCTTTGTGAATGTTTCGTGTGTGCTTGAGAAAAATGTGTGTGCTGCTGTACTTGGATAAAGTAGTGTATGATGTTAATTGTATCCATTTAATTGATATTGTTGGTGATTTCAGCTGTGCCCTTATTGATTTTCTGGATCTATCCATTACTTGCAGAGGTGTGTTCAAGTCTCCAACTATGATAGTGGTTTCATCTATTTATCCTTAAACTCTATCAGTTTTTGACTCACATTGTTTGATGCTCTGCTGTTAGGCACATACATGTTAAGAATTGTTAGGCCTTCTGTAAAAACATTCTCCAGGATAGATCACATCTTGGGTGGCAAATCAAGCCTCAGAAATTTTAAGAAAATTGAAATTGTATCAAACATCTTTTCTGACCACAACACTATGAGATTAGAAACCAATTACAGGAAAAAAAACTGTAAAAAACACAAACACATGGAGACTAAACAATACACTACTATATAACCAAGAGATCACTGAAGAAATCAAAGAAGTAATAAAAAATACATAGAAACAAATGACAACAAAAATACGATGACACAAAACCTATGGGACACAGCAAAAAAGCAGTTCTATGAGGGAAGTTTATAGCAATTCAATCTCACCTCAAGAAACAAGAAAAATCTCAAACAAACAATCTAATCTTACACCTAAAGAAACTAAATAAAGAAGAACAAAAAAACTCAAAAGTTAGTAGAAAGAAAGAAATCATAAAGATCAGAGCAGAAATAAATGAAATAAAAATGAAGAAAACAATAACAAAGATCAATAAAACTAAAAGTTGGTTCTGTGAAAAGATAAACAAAATTGATAAACCTTTAGCCAGACCCATCAAGAAAAAATGGGAGGGGACTCAAATCAATAAAATTAGAAATGAAAAAGGAGAATTCACAAATAACACCACAGAAATACAAAGATCATAAGAGACTACTACAAGCAACTCTACGCCAATAAAATGGACAACCTGGAAGAAATGGACAAATTCTTAGAAAGGTATAATTTTCCAAGACTGAACCAGGAAGAATTAGAAAATATAAACAGACCAAACACAAGTAACGAAATTGAAGTTGTAATTAAAAATCTTCCAACAAACCAAAGTCCAGGACCAGATGGCCTCACAGGAAAATTCTATCAAACATAGGGAGAAGAGCTAACATCTATTCTCTCAAACTCTTCCAAAAAATTGCAGTGGGAGGAAAACTCCCAAACTCATTCTATGAGGCCACCATCACCCTGATACCAAAATAAGACAAAGATAACAAAAAAAGAAAAGAAAGAAAGAAAATTACAGACCAATATCATTGATGAACATAGACCTAAAAATGCTCAACAAAGTACTAGCAAACCTAATCCAGCAACACATTAAAAGGATCATACACCATGATCAAGTGGGATTTATCCCAGGGATGCAAGGATTCTTCAATATGTGCAAATCAATAAATATGATACAACATATTAACAAATTAAAAAATAAAAGCCATATGATCATCTCAATAGATGCAGAAAAAGCTTTTGACAAAATTCAATACCCGTTTATGATAAAACCTCTCCAGAAAGTGGGCATAGAGGGAACTTACCTCAACATAATAAAGGCCATCTATGACAAATCCACAGCAAACATCATTCCCAATGAAAGCATTTCCTCTAAGATCAGGAACAAGATAAGGATGTCCACCCTTATTCAACATAGTTTTGGAAGTCCTAGCCATGGCAATCAGAGAAGAAAAAGAAATACAAGGAATACAAATTGGAAAAGAAGAAGTAAAAGTGTCACTGTTTGCAGATGACAAGATACTATGCATAGAAAATCCTAAAAATGCCACCAAAAAACTACTAGAGCTAATCAATGAATTTGTTAAAGTTGTAGGATACACAATTAATGCACAGAAATCTCTTGCATTCCTATACAGTAACAACAAAAGATTAGAAAGAGAAATTAAGGAAATAATCCCATTTACCACTACAACGAAAAGAATAAAATACCTAGGAATAAACCTACCTAAGGAGGTAAAAGACCTGTACTCAGAAAACTACAAAACACTGATGAAAGAAATCAAAGATGAGATAAACAGATGGAGAGATACACAATGTTCTTGGATTGGAAGAATCAATATTATGAAAATGACTATACTATCCAAAGCAATCTACAGATTCAATGCAATCCCTATCAAATTAGCAATGGCATTTTTCACAGAATTAGAACAAAAAGTTTTATAATTTGTATGGAAACACAAAAGACCCCGAATAGCCAAAGCAATCTTGAGAAAGAAAAACGGAGCTGGAGGAATCAGGCTCCCTGACTTCAGACTATACTACAAAACTACAGTAATCAAGACAGTACGGTACTGTTACAAAAACAGAAATATAGATCAATGGAACAGGATAGAAAGCCCAGAGATAAACCCACGCACATATGGTCACCTAATCTATGACAAAGGAGGCAAGAATACACAATGGAGAAAAGACAGCCTCTTCAATAAGTGGTGCTCGGAAAACTGAACAATTACATGTAAAAGAATGAAATTAGAATGCTCCCTAACACCATACACAAAAATAAACTCAAAATGGATTAAAGTCCTAACTGTTAGACCGGACGCTCTAAAACTCTTAGAGGAAAACACAGGAAAAACACTGTTTGACATAAATCACAGCAAGATCTTTTTTGACCCACCTCCTAGAGTAATGAAAATAAAAACAAAAATAAACAAATTGGACTAATGAAACTTAAAAGCTTTTGCACAGCAAAGGAAACCATAAACCAGGTGAAAAGACAACCCTCAGAATGGGAGAAAATATTTGCAAATGAAGTAACTGACAAAGGATTAATCTCTAATATATACAAACAGCTCATGCAGCTCAATAGCAAAAACAAAAAACAAACAAAAAAATGGCCAGAAGACCTAAATAGACATTTCTCCAAAAAAGACATACAGATGGCCAAGAAGCACATGAAAAGATGCTCAACATCACTAATTATTAGAGAAATGCATATCAAAACTACAATGAGGTAGCAAGTCACACTGGTCAGAATGGCCTTCATCAAAAAGCCTACAAACAATAAATGCTGGAGAGAGTATGGAGAAAAGAGAACCCTCTTGGACTGTTGGTGGGAATGTAAATTGATACAGCCACTATGGAGAACAATATGGAGGTTCCTTAGAAAACTAAATATAGAACTACCATATGACCCAGCAATCCTACTACAGGGCTTATACCCTGAGAAAACCATAATTCAAAAAGACACATGTACCCTAATGTTGATTGCAGCTCTATTTACAATAGCCATGACATGGAAACAACCTAAATGTCCATAGACAGATGAATGGATAAAAAAGATGTGGTACATATATGCAATGGAATATTATCTATAAAAAGGAATGAAATTTGGTCATTTGTAGAGATGTGGTTGGACCTAGAGTCTGTCATACAGAGTGAAGTAAGTGAGAAGCAGAAAAACATATATAGTATATTAACACATATATGTGACATCTAGAAAAATGCTACAGATGAACCTATTTGCAGGACAGGATTAGAGACGCAGACATAGAGAATGGATGTGTGGACAGGGGAGGCAGAAGGGAGAGTGGGATGAATTGGGAGATTAGGTTGGCCTTAAATACACTACCATGTGTAAAATAGATAGCTAGTAGGAACCTGCTGTATAGCACAGGGAGCTCAGCTCAGTGCTCTGTGATGACATAGATGGGGTGGGAAAGAGGTCAAGAGGGAGGAGATATACATATACATATAGCTGATTCACTTCATTGTTGAGCAGAAACTAACACAACATTTAAAGCAATTATATTCCAATAAAAATTTTTAAAAAGTTAACCCCTTTATCATTATGTAGTGTCCTTCTGTATCCCTGATGGCTTTCCTTAATGTGTACTGTGTCTGAAATTAATAGACCTACTCCTGCTTTCTTTTCCTTAGTGTTAACATGGTATATTTTTCTCCATCCATTTACTCTTAATCTATGTTAGTCTTTATTTTTAAAGTGAGTTTCTTATAGATGACATATGGTCGAGTCATGTTTTTGATCCACTCTAGCAATCTCTGTCTTTTAATTGGTACATTTAGACCCTTGGCGTTCCAAGTAATTATTAATACAGTTGGATTAATACTGACCATATTAGTTACTGTTTTCTCTTTGTTGCCCTTGGTCTTTGTTCCTATTTTTGTCCTTCACTCTTTTTGGGCCTTTTATAGTTTTATATGATTCCATTTTCTCTCCTTGTTCATCTGCTCTTTTGAGCATATAATATGATTCTATTTTCTCTCCTTTTAATATTTCATATGTATTTCTTTTTTCACTTTTTTTTTTTAGGGGTTGCCTTAGAGTTTTCAATATACCTTTGCAATTAATCCCAGTCCACTTTCAAATAGTACTATACTGCTTCATGTGTAATATGCACACCTTTTAAACACAAAATAACCCTGACTTCCTCTCATCCCTTATACAATTGCTGTCATCCTTTCACTTATATACAAGCATAAATAAGCATATATATATATATAATATATACATAAGCATACATAACTGAATACATTATAACTGTTTTTATTTTGAACAAACTGTTATCTATTAGATCAATTAAGAATAAGAAAAATAAAACTCTCTATTTTATCTTTATGTATTCCTTCTTCCATGCTCTTCCTTTATATAGATCCAGGGTAATAACCTATTAACCTACATTATTTTTCTTCTCTCTATAGGACTTCTTTTAACTTTTCTCTTAAGGCAAGTCCACTAGCACAAAATTCCCTCTATTTTTGTTTGTCCAAAAAAGTCCTTATATCTCCTTTACATTTGAAAGGTAATTTCACAGCATACAGAATTATAATTTGGTGGTTGTTTTCTCTCAACACCTTAAATATTTCTGTTTTTTCTCTTCTTGCTTTCATGTTTTCTGAAGAGAAGTTGGATGTTATTATCTTTATTCTTCTCTAGATAAAGTGTATTTTTCCTCTGGCTTCTTTTAGAAGATTTTTCTTTATTTTTGAAAAAGATGTGCTGAGGTATAATTTTTTTTTATATTTATCCTTCTTGGTGTTCTCTTGTTACCAAATTGAGTCAAATGGACCCTGCTCAGGCCCCAGCCTGGCCAGCCGAGGCTCTCTGCCTCTGCGTAGGAGGGTTCTTTTACCTTTGGAGTTTGTGTAGGCGAATAACAAAACTGAAGCTGAGATCGACACAGCACAAACTTTATTCAGTGGCCAAAGAATGGAGACTCAGGAACTAAGTTCACAGATCAACTTCTCCTCCACCTGGAGAGAGTGATTTAATTATAAAGAGTAAAGCCAAAGAGAGGAGGAGTGAGGCTGATGATGGGGAGGCATCTGCATTAGTCTATGGGACAGGGGCGGGGCTTTTTCCCTGAGGGAGTGGGCACCACCCTCTTTTTATACTTTTATGGTCCTTAATGTCCAGTCCTGGCCACCGGTGTGTCATTTAATGTGCTCATGTAGTAAAATCGTATATAATGAGACTCAGGGTCTGTTGGAGGTCAGATGTATCACCACCTTGGTCCCAGCTGGTTCCATCTGGGTTTTTTTGTTTGTTTGTAGCTTCCTTTCTTGTCTCTGGACCCCTTAACTTAAAGATTTATGTTAACTCCTGCTAAAGGTGGGAGTTGCAGGGTTTTGAACAAACACCTGGAGCAGCTCTGGCAACACTCCAAGTTTTCTGTATCTTTGGCTTGGTGTCAGATATTAATTTGGAGAAATTATCAATTATGGTTCAAATATTTCTTCTGTTTTTTTTTTCTCTTTTTCTTCTCCTTCTACATGTATATCTTTTGTAGTTGTCCCACAGTCCTTGGAATCTCACTTCAGTTTTTTCAGTCATTGTTCTCTTTGCTTTTCAGTTTTTGAGGATCCCAGTGATATATTCTCTAGCGCAGCTTCTTTCTTCACCTGTGCCCAATCTACTAGCAAGCCCATCAGTGGCAGTCTTTATTTCTGTTCCACTCTTTTTTACCTCTAGCATTTATTTTGGATTCTTTCTTAGGATTTCCACTGCTCTGCTTATATTTTCCATCTGTTTTTGCATGCTGTCTACTTTATCCATAAGAGCCCTTAGCATATTAATCACAGTTCTTTCCAATTCCCAGTCTAATAATATCAATATCCCTTCCATGCCTGGTTCCAATGCTTGCTCTGTCTCTTTAAATTGTGTTTTTGCCTTTCGGTATGCATTTCCATTTTTTGTTTTTCATGATAACCAGATGTGGTGCACTGGGTAAATGGAACTGCTGTCAATAGACCTTTAGTAATGTGGTGGTGAGGTGTGAGAGAAGATGAAGCACTCTGTAGTTCTATGCTGATTAGGTCTTAGTTTTTTTTTGTTTTTTTTTTTTTTTGCGGTACGCGGGCCTCTCACTGTTGTGGCCACTCCCGTTGCAGAGCACAGGCTCCGGACGCGCAGGCTCAGCGGCCATGGCTCACGGGCCCAGCCGCTCCGCGGCATGTGGGATCTTCCCAGACCGGGGCACGAACCCGTATCCCCTGCATCGGCAGGCGGACTCTCAACCACTGCGCCACCAGGGAAGCCCTAGGTCTTAGTTTTAGTGTATGCCTACAGACCGTAAACTGTGTTTCTCAGCTTTTTCTCTCCCTCTCAGCTGGGTCAGGATAGCTAGAGTGGGCTAGAGTTGTTTACTCCTCTTCCCTGCATGGAAGGCTAGAACCAGCTGTAGTTGGTTATTTCCCTTCCCCAGGTCAGTTAGGCTCTGGTAATAACCCAGTAGGTTAGGCTCTGGTTAATTAGTTTCTGCTGAGGTCACTCTTTATTAAGAAAAACAGAATCTTCTGGCGTATTTCAAAATGGTTTCTTTCCTCAGCCTCCCGACAGAAGCTGGAAAGGATTTTTCTCTGATATTTAAAATGGGAACCTTGTTAAGCTCCTAGAGATAAATTTCACAATATTGTGGAGTTTTTAACTCTCAGATTTGGCACTGAGCCTCCAGAAATTCATCAATTACGGTACAGATCTTCCTACCTTGGCACTGGTTCCTCCAGTGGTTCTGCTCCTGAGTTTCTGCTCTGGTAAGATGTGCCTGCCTGTATGCATTTGACTGTTTGTCTCTCCTGTCTTGAGGGTAGTAGTTTTTTTGTGTTCTACCCTCTCTTCTGGATCCAAGAAGAGTTGTTGATTTTTCAGTCTGTTCAGTTTTGTTTTTTAAAACCTGTTGTTAGGGTAGCATGACAAGTTCCAGGCTCCTTATATGCAGAACTAGAAATTGGAAGTACCTTTGTTGTTCTTGAAAAGAAAAATAATCTGTGCAACAGCTGAAAAAAAAATTCCACTAAGGCTGTACTTCAAATAGGCTTTGGAAAAAAGTGTATTTTGCTTAATTGATCATAGAAAAGTGTGTTGTAAAAAAGCTTTTATTCCCTAAATTGGAAACTGAAGAGACATATATGCATTTACATACAATTAGATATGGTGCTTTAAACAAGTTTGCAAGAATAATGATGAATGAGAATTTACTTTCAGTAGAACAAATTATGAAATTTGTTTGCAAACTTCCAAACTAAGCATAGCTAAAATGGAAGAGGATAAGTAGGGTTGGGGGTAATGTTTCTTGAGACCTATTATCCTGTTGGATTGTAAACCAGACCCTCTTTAGCTAATTTAATATTCAGAATCACCTTGAGAGCTAAATGTTGTTATGTGAATTATAGGCTGTTTAACAAAGGCATGGTAAATTCTCAGTTTATTGAATGTCATGTGACATAGGATTTTATCCCAGGTGGTCTGACTTGAGGGAAATTTTACAATACATAAATATATTTATGAGAAGTGCTCCTAATAATTACTTTGCAAAATAAGTATTTGTAAATATTGCTTTGGAACATGTCAAACTTGAATCAAGGGAGGTAGCTGGCATTATTGCTATCACTGTGTGTAAAATTAAATATCAGTATCTTTGTTGATGTCCAAGCATTTCTTAATATATGTCCACTTTTTGTCCTTTAACAAGGCTTTAACTTTCTGTCCCTATTATTCTGTTTTCTCAATGTGATGTATGTATATACTGTCAGTTCCAAATCCTTGAGCAGATATAAAAGTAGACCAAAATTTCCTTCTGTGTTAGTATTTAATCCAGTACACCAATGCTTGGATTTTTATCACAATATATCATAGACCATACATATCTCTCAGTTCAGTGTTTTTGACTAATGTTTACATGAAAACATTTATATTTTGTCTCAAAGTATATATAAAATATTAAATATATATGAAGGAAAGTCCAGAATTTTATTCTAAATTCAGTTGGTAGCAACTAGAAATTGTATGTAGCTATTTGAAAAACTCACTGTGTATCCGTATAGGTGTGTCTGTCTTGGATGCTGTTTTCTTTAAGAAAGACATCACAGTGTCATACTCTGTGTCATGATTTTTGCAAATGTGTGTTTGTTTAGAATGTATTTCCACATTTCCTTGCACACTTAATCCATACTTTTGTTAATGTGTACAGCGAGTATCAAAAGACTCAAATGTGCTGGATAAATTTGTGGAGAAGAGAGCAAAGGAAAAGAGAAATGTTATTATAAACATACAAAGCAATTGTTAACAACATAGATACTTTGGTGGTCAGAGTAAACACAACAGATAGTTTTATAGGTGCATGTGTGTCTATATGCATGTTTTGCTATTTTAATTGTATTTTGGGGAAATAGATGGGAGGTTTGGTGTCAATGTATAAATTACCTACTTGGAAATAATATTCCAATTAGTACTTTTATATATAAGTCTAAGTTTTCAGGAAAAATTTGCTGGTGTTCAGCAGGAAATGCCTGTTATGTTATTTTTAGAATCTCAGTGAGCCAGCATCTTTCTTTCTGGTTTTTACATATTCCTCTCATTTTTTTCAGACTAATTCATGAAAAAATACTGCTGGTCCCTAACATCCTTTGAGACTAAGTTGGTAAGTTGATAATTTGGCAATTCTATTCTTTTTGAAATAATAAGTATTTTGATTTTTTTGGACCTATAATCTATCAAAATGTCAATCTTTAGTAGAATGTTTCCTGAATCTCTTCACACTTTAATCTATACGTGGATATCAAAAGAGTGTTTTGCTATATCATTATAAAAATAACAAGAATTAGGGCTTCCCTGGTGGTGCAGTGGTTGAGGGTCCGCCTGCCGGTGCAGGGGACACGGGTTCGTGCCCTGGTCCGGGAAGACGCCACATGCCGTGGAGCGGCTAGGCCCGTGAGCCATGGCTGCTGAGCCTGCGTGTCCAGAGCCTGTGCTCTGCAACGGCAGAGGCCACAACAGTGAGAGGCCCGCGTACGACAACCTCCCCCCCCAAAAAAAACAAGAATTAAAAAAACCTTCTAAAAACTGATACATAAAGATATTAAATTAATACTTTGTAGGAAAATGACCTTCAAAGTCTTGGAGGCTTTTATTGTCATTTGTGTATATTTGTGTGTGGGAATTAGTATAGTATGGATATTATACTATGGTCAGTATCCCGGAAGATGACTTTAATGTAATTATTTTGTTTTTGTCCTAAAATTTTTAGATTTTCTTACAAAGCAAAAATATTAATATATTTTAAATATTAAAATATGATATAGTCTTGAAATGATTATATTTTATGCCAGTTCATGGGACTGAAATAGGCTGATGAAATAAAATCAATTACATTTTTTAAAAGTTCTTGTAAAAATTGTATATGGTGACTTTGAGAAATACCTTTTGTGTAATATTCGGAAAATTTCCTGTTACTGATAGAAAAAAGTCTGCAAAGATGTGGTAAGGAAAAAAACATATACGTTATTGCAAACACATGCCCATACACACAGTGTTTGCAGTGCTAAATGTAGTACATTCCCAGTTTGAAAGATTTTGTTGTCTTATGTTTTGCTTTTATGAATTCTCATCACATTTGAGACTCAGTTCTGACCTCACATTTGTAGAATAGATATTGACTATTTGAATTGTTATTAGCTTTCTTCTCATAACTTATTAAGATATTTGAGAATAAAAAGTAACATAGCCATCTTATTTTTCTATTAGTACTGTAATTGACAGAGCTTCACTGTAAATGAAGTATCATTTCGAGATAAACGGGGTCTTCTGTTTATTTTATTAGGGAATTCTCAAAGATTTGTATATCTATTACAATTCTTAATTTAATTTCTGATGACATTGCTTTATTTTGCATCCTTTGTGGTTTTTCTTTTGCCCAAATTTGTCAAGGTGACAAAAATGAAAAAAGATATGAAAAGAATTATTTAAATCAAATTTTTAAAGAAGATGACAAAGTCCAAAACTGATTAAAAAGAAAAATTATTTACACTCGCCAGGTGCCAAATAGAACAAGGCAAAATCACATTAAATTTTTATATATAAAGAAAAAGAAAAATAAATGCATTTGGATCTTTTACATAATTGTACATGAGTTTGACTTTTTGTCAATGAAGCGATGAAAATGAGATAATATGTGGGATAATGAAATTATGTGAAATATTAAATGGTTAATGTTTTGACATTATATTTAAGTATACTTGGCCACTGTTTTATTTCCTCATCATGAAATTAATGAGTGTTATGGCCTCTCAATTACTGACTTTTAATAATAGCTCCTTTTTGTAAAGCACATCGACTTTCTCTTTTAACACAATTGAAAATATTGTTCTTTTGTAAGTTCCTAACCAATTGGTGTTGTGTAAGATGATACACGGTAGACTTTGGAAGAATTCTTAACCACTCTCTAGCTCCTGCTGCCAATTTCAGGTATTCATTTAAGCCCTACCTGACTACCTATTATATTACAAACTATGGTAATACAGTAAAAAAAACTTAGCCAGAGTTATCTTGGATGTAGATTGGGTAAAAGAAAAGGTAAAGCCTGAAATTTTGTGACTAATATTCAGACAGTAAGAAAACTTATCTAACAGTGTAAATAGGCAATCATTCCTCACCACAGCAAATCCATGATCATTAAATGATACAGATGCAAGATTTTGGCTTACAGCTTGATCTCTGCAGCCTTCTCAAAATCTGCTGTCAGACATTTTGAAATGTACTATGCTTATAGAACAGAAAATTGACACAATTAGGTTTTTCCCTTGGTACTGATGAACTTAAAAAAAAAGGTGAGTTTAAAGACTTGGACTCTCTTCAAGGTAGTTTTAATTTTAGTTTACTACCCATCATAGAATGTGCCTGGGACTTCTTTAACCATTTTCATTCTTTAACATGAAAACATGTAACTGTGGTTACATGTTAGTAGTAAGTATCTTAAATGCGTGTTGGTACAGCCCTGAGTTACCATATGGTCTCTCCTTTGGTCAGTGGTATACAAAACTGAGCTTGCATGTCTGGATTCCTCTGCCTTTATAAATGATTCATTCTGCATAAGTCAAATTGATCAACTGACATTAGGCTCAACTCTATGAGAAAGTCTAAAAACATTGGGAGATGATTAAAATCTCATATAACCTAAATTCTTATAACATCATATGATTATGAGCTGATTTGGGGGTGAGTTGGCTATTAAGGTGGAAATACCTGTTTGTGTGTTAGGTTGTTTCCAGAGGCACTTTTTAAAAAAAATTTTGTTACATGTCATTAATATTTATTTTATTCTAGAGATTGCATGAAAGTGTAAATGTACTTGGAGGAAGTCCAGGAAGTAGAAAATACAGGCATTCTATCTAACTTTTTCTTGTTTTTTGGCTGTAGTTGGTGCCAAGAGCCATGACATTAATATAGAAAATGTGTCTTTCCTCTAACTCACACTAACTTTAGGAAATAATGCCTATAAGCGAGAGCTCTAGATGCCAGTGACCTCAACCACCCAAGGATTGCTTCAACCTCTGTGATTGTGACTCCTTGTAAACATTGTCTCCAGAAACTAAATGGGTTCCTGACATCTATTTCCAATATTTGGCTACCAAAATAACAAACAATACTAGTGATAAAATATGTGCTGGTGTTGTATCTATGAGTATGTTTGTATAATTTTATATTTTAGGTTAGTGAGAAAACCTGAAAAAAGCTCTTATAAAGTACATTGTTCAGGCAATATTATTTGTCTGTTATATCAGTACATCCCAAATGCACAAACATACACACATAAATAAAAATCTAATAATTTAATAATAAAAGTGTAAAATATAAGCCCCAATAGTGAGGTAATAACAAACTCTACAAAATAATTTATATACCAAATAATAATTAAATCAAAATTGAAACCTAAGTGATAGAACTAAAACTATGCTCACCTAGAGATAAAGAGACCAAGTATGTTAAACATTAAACAAAATAATTTTTTAAAAAAG
Source organism: Hyperoodon ampullatus (assembly GCF_949752795.1). Lineage (NCBI taxonomy): Eukaryota > Metazoa > Chordata > Mammalia > Artiodactyla > Ziphiidae > Hyperoodon > Hyperoodon ampullatus. Next base: position 131,526,115 of record NC_136915.1, read on the forward strand.
TTAACTAATGATTTAATTCAAATAATTAAAAGAAATGTAGTTAAATTAATGAGATGAAAAATAAAGTCATAGAAATTAATACACCAAAAACAAAGGAAATCAAATCTGTAAAACTGATTAAACAGTTCAGGAACTGATAGCTTTAAAAAAAAGATAAAATGGTCTCTGATAAATCTAAACAAAGATGAAAAAAGAAAGAAATAGAATAGCTAAAATGTGATAGCTAAAATGCGTCTGTGTGTGTGCATGTGTTTGTGTGTGTATGACTTAGATGTGCAATGGTAAGTCAATGAAGTTGAAAATCTTGTAACAAATTATACTCAGGCAGAGCCAAAAATTCATAAAATCAATCCAAGGAAGTACAGATAACTTAATTACTCAATATTCAGAGTAAATAGTTACCAAATTAAAAATAAAAAAGCGCCAAATAACTGCTTCTAAGTTAGTCAAGTTCAAATTAACTTTATGGGACAATTCCTTATTTCTATGACAAACAGCGATTCTCATTTTATAAAATAGTTACAGAGCATGGAAAAAGGCTTTCATTAAGTTTAAGAAATCTTGAGTCCAAGCTCAATCACTCCAAAATAATTAAGGTAAGTCATATTTATGAATGAAGATAGATATTTTCTTACAAAATATTAGTAAGCATGTTTCAGATGGCCATAAGAGATTATGATCTACATACAAATTTTTCTTTAGAAAGGAATAAATTTTATGTCAATACCATACGTGATTCCAGTAAGTCAAAGCTATACATTCAGACTGAAAATCACACACACACAAAATTTCATTTAATTAAATTAGGCAATCAACCCCTTAAAAATTCTTAATTATATTAATAAAGAAGTTATGTATGAGATACATATTATCCATAAAGAAATACATATCATCCATATGAGGACTAAGGACAGAATTCATGTGTTTATCTGCTAAGGCTCCTATAACAAAATACCACAGACTGTGGGACTTACACAAGAGAACTCTATTTTCTCATAATTCTGGAGGCTGGAAATCCAAAACCAAAATGATAGCAGGGTTGATTTCTGGTATGACCTGTCTCCTCAGCTTACAGATCCTTCTTACTGTGTTGACACATGCCCTTTTCTCTGGATGTGCGTGCTCCTGGTGGTGTGTCTTCCTCTTCTTATAGGAATATCAGTACTATTAGATTAGGGCCCTTTTGACCTCATTGCACTTTAATTACCTCCTTAAAGGTCACATATCCAAATATAGTCACAATGGGAGACAGGGCTTCAACATATGAATTTGTATCAGGGGCACATTTTCTGTAAAAATGCTCAACCACACCACTTTTTCTTGATATGGTTTGATCATATTTAAAGTATTAAGAAATGTAACAGAAAAAAACATTGATTTTTATCACTCAGAAAAAGATAAGATTTCTATTTTCAGATAAGTGGATTATGGGCAAAATATAAAGAAGTGTTGCCTAAAAGGAATTTCAAAATTCAAAAATGAAAAGTTGCTATTCTTGGGTATCTATCTGTTGTTAGGTGCATATATATAATTATTATATCTTCTTGATAAATTGACACTTTTATCCATATATTATATGATGTCCTTCTTTGTCCCTTGTAACAGTGTTTGAGCTAAATTCTATTTCTTATGATATTGGTACAACCCATCCAGCTGTCTTTTATTTACTAAAACTTTGTATGGAATATTGTTTTCCATCTTTTTACTTTCAAACTATTTGTGTCCTTAGATAAAATATGTGTCCCTTATAGACGGCAAGTAGTTAGACCATGTGTCTTTTTTAATCCATTTCAACAATCTCTGCCTTATATTGGAGATTTTAATCCTCTACATTTAAACTAATTGCTGATAAGGAAATACTTCTGCCATTTTGCTATTTTGTATATATCATATTTTTTGTTTTCCAGTTCCTTAATTACTGCTTCCTCTTGTATTTAATTGATTTGTATAGTGTACATTTATTTGGTTCTCATTTCCTTTTATATGTTTTTTAAAATTTTTTTCTAGTGGCTATCTTAGAGATTACAATTAACTTCTTAAATTTATAACAAGTTATTTGGATTAATACTACCTTAGATTCAGTACTATACAAATACTCAGCTCTCATACAGCTCCATATTTCTCTCTTGATATTTTTGTTGTCATCACAAATTACATATTTATACATTATGTACCCATTAGCATAAGTTTATATCTATTTTTATGCATCTGTCCTTTAAATCTTAAAAGAATAAGTGGTAGGATTTTTTAAAATATAATAATAATTGATTTTGCATTAACCTACATAGTTATCCCTGCCAGTCTTCTTTATTTCTTTGCATGGCTTCAAGATACTGTATAGTATCCTTGTATTTCCACCTGAAAGACACCCTTTTGCATTTGTTATAGGGTAGGTCTGCAAACAACAAACTCCCTCAATTTTTGTTTATCTGGAATTTTTTTTTTTAATTGAAGCATAGTTGACTTACAATGTTGTGTTAGAATTAGGTGCACAGCAAAGTGATTCAGTTGTGTGTATATATATATATATATATATACACACACACACACACATACACACATATATACATATGTGTGTATATATACATATGTGTGTATGTATATTGTGTGTATATACATATTTTTTTCTAATTTTTTTCCATTATAGGTTATTAAAAGATATTGAGTGTAGTTCCATGTGATATAAACTGTTTTAATTTCTTGTTGATTTTGAAATTTAGTTTGTCACATATGGAATTCAATAGGTTCTTCTTATTATTATTATTATTCAACAATTTAAGAATGCGACCCCACAGCTGTCTAGCCACCATCATTTTTGCTGAGAATTTTACACTTAATGTTGTCAATAACTTGTTTGTGATAAGTCATTCCTCTCCTGCTGCTTTCAGGGTGCTCTCTTTGTCTCTGGCTTTTTACAGTTCGATTATAGTGTGTCTCAGTGCGGCTACTGTTGTGTTCATTCTTCTTGGAGTTCATGGAATTTCCTGTTTGTGTAGAGTCATGCCTTCCATCAAATTTGGGAAGTTTTTAGCCATCATATCTTCAAATACTCTGTCATTTTCTCACTTTCTCCTCTCCCACTGGGACTTCTACTCTGCATACATTGGTTCACTTGATGGTGTCTTACAGGCCTCTTAACTGTTTTTAATGTTTATTAGTTTTTCTTTCTGTTCCTCAGACTGGATAGCTGCAACTGATCTCTCTTTACATACACTGATTCTTTCTTCTAACTTGCTTAAATATCCTGTTGAAACTCTAGTGAATTTTTCATTTCACTAAAAGGTACTTCAAAGCTCTCCAACTATTTTCAAGTTGCCTTCCTGATTCAGTGTTTATTTGGTTGCTATAAGTCTGATTCTTTTCAAGAGTTAACATAATTAATTCTGAGAGTTTTCCTTTACTTTTACTGTGTTGGTAGAGGGACAGCCCTTTGGACATTTTGTACTTTCCAGCTCCAGAAGTTTTGTTTAGTTCCTATTTATAATTTCTATGTCTTTACTGATACCCTATGTCTCTTGAGACATTATTTTTATGGTGTCCTTTAGTTTGTCCATAATTTCCTCTACCTCTTTGAATATAAAACAGTAAATTTAAAGTCTTTTTCTAGTAAGTCCAATGTCTGTACCTCCACAGAGACAGTTTTGGTTAATTTTCCTATGAGTGGGGTGTACATTTTTTTTTAACATGATTCATAATTTTTTGTTGAAACTTGGACATTTTGAATATCATGACTTGTTAATTCTGGGAATCAGATTCTTCTGCCACCTTGAAATTTGTTCTTGTTGCTTTCTCTGCTTTGTAATTGGTTGGTTGTTTAGTGACTATTCTAAACAATTTTATATTCTGAAATCTAAAACTATTCTGTATTAATTGATATGTGTGGTCTCTGCAGTCTCTCTTTTATCTTTTGATTAGGTATTATTGACAGATTTCTTTGAATGCTTGGAGCCAAAAACAGAACCAAAAATTCTGAGTCTTTGCACATTGGCTATGTGTTTTAACACTTAGCTGAGTAGTTACAAACCTTCCTTAGTCTTTACTTCCTGCTGTGCAGAGTCTAAAGATCAGTCTAAGGTAAAAGCTTAGGGTCTTCCCAGTTGTTTTTTTGAACACACATCCTGCTCTGGGCATGTACATAACTTTCTGTATTCCCCAATATTCATGTGAGATTTTCAATGCCATAATTCTTCAAATACCTTTTCTCCACAAAATTTTCTCTCAAGCTTCTGGCAGTCTATTATTTTCCCTCAAATTGTATTTTCTCTAGACAGCAAAGGGTTTTTCATTTGCCTTTTAAAGTTTTTGAGGAATGCCCTCTGTGTAGTCACTTTTCTGCCCTGAGAAATTTCTGGATTAGGTGAGACAGAGGCAACAGAGGCAAGTGCTTGTGTCAGTCCTTCAGCTAGCCATTAGACAGATTAAAACAGACAAAAATAACTATTAGAGAACAAGGTCAGCTTTGCTCCCTCTGGAGCCAGGGACCAGAATTACATACTGGGAACATGGGTTGTCATTTCAAGACCATTGCTGAGCCAGAGGGAGGTAGGACAAAGGCAAGTAAAAATACTTCAGCACTCTCCATCTGTTTTTAAGTTGCCTTCTTGATTCGGTGTTTACTTTGTTGCTGTAAGCCTTTGACTTTTTTCAAGAGTCTACTGTGTTTTTAGATGGACAGCCCCTTGGAACTAAATACTCCACCCTGTTCACTGACATCAAACACAAACTGCTAGCAAACTTTTAGTATTAAAAATACATCTAATACTATTTGAACGAAATGCTAATAAATTCTCTAATATCTATGTGGGGGGGGGGGTGTCTTGGTGTCTATGTGTTATTTTTTTCTCAGTCTTCAACATTTTCTAATGTATTCCTAGAGAAATATTTTACTTAGCCATATTTCATGAAGGTAATTATATATTTCAAAGAAACTAAATATAAGGTCAAATTATATCATTTGTTATTATTATTATTGGAGCATAGTTAATTTACAATGTTGTGTTAGTTTCTGCTGTACAGCAAAGTGAATCAGTCATATGGTATGCATATACCTGCTCTTTTTTAGATTCTTTTCCCATATAGGTCATTACAGAGTATTGAGTAGAGTTCCCTGTGCTATAGAGTAGGTTCTTATTAGTTATCTATTTTAAACATAGTAGTGTGTATCTGTCAATCCCAGTCTCCCAATTAATCCCTCCCCCCTTCCATTAAGTTTGTTTTCTACATCTGTGACTCTGTTTTGTAAATAAGTTCATTTGTACCATTTTTTTACATTCCCTATATAAGTGATATCATATGATATTTGTCTTTCTCTGTCTGACTTACTTCACTCTGTTATGACAATCTCTAGGTCCCTCCATGTCACTGCTAATGGCAGTATTTTGTTCTTTTTTTATGGCTGAGTAATATTCCATTGTATAAATGAGATATCATCTCACACCAGTCAGACTGGCCATCATCAAAATATCTACAAACAATAAATGCTGGAGAGGGTGTGGAGAAAAGGGAACCCTCTTGCACTGCTGGTGGGAATGTAAATTGATACAGCCACTATGGAGAACAGTATGGAGCTTGCTTAAAAAACTAAAAATAGAACTACCATACAACCCAGCAATCCCACTACTGGGCATATACCCTGAGAAAAACATAATTCAAAAAGAGTCATGTACCACAGTGTTCATTACAGCTCTATTTACAATAGCCAGGACATGGAAGCAACTTAAGTGTCCATCAACAGATGAATGGATAAAGATGATGTGGCACATATATACAATGGAATATTACTCAGCCCTAAAAAGAAATGAAATTGAGTTATTTGTGGTGAGGTGGATGGACCTAGAGTCTGTCATAGAGAGTGAAGTAACTCAGAAAGAGAAAATCAAATACTGTATGCTAACACATATATATGGAATCTAAAACACAAAAACAAAAACAAAATGGTCATGAAGAACCTAGGGGCAAGACGGGAATAAAGACTCAGACCTACTAGAGGATGGACTTGAGTATATGGGAAGGAGGAAGGGTAAGCTGGGACAAAGTGAGAGAGTGTCATGGACATATATAGACTACCAAATGTAAAATAGATAGCTAGTAGGAAGCAGCCACATAGCACAGGGAGATCAGCTCAGTGTTCTGTGGCCACCTAGAGGGGTGGGATAGGGAAGGTGGGAAGGAGGGAGATGCAAGAGGGAAGAGATATGGGGATATATGTATATGTATAGCTGATTCACTTTGTTATAAAGCAGAAACTAACACACCATTGTAAAGCAATTATACTCCAATAAAGATGTTAAAGAAATTCCATTGTATATATGTACCACATCTTTATCCATTCATCTGTTGATGGGCATTTAGGTTGCTTCCATGTCTTGGCTATTGTAAACAGAGCTACAGTGAACATTGGGGTACATTTAAATTGTTTCTGGAACAATATATGTATAACTTCCCATTTTCACTTGAGCATAGGTCTGTTCTGTGCTCAACACAGAACAGAATTTTCATAAAGGTTAAAGTAGTTTCACATTCTTTGCCAAAGTCTAGATAATTAAAATAAAGTGATAAATATAAGAAAAGAGGATGTTTACTTAACATGCAAGGAACTCCATAATTTGAAATTTGAAGTCCCAGTATTGTTTTCTTGTTTATCTCTCCAGGCTTATTTTCAGGTATTCCAACATATTGCCTTCAATTTTCCTAAGGTAGCCAAACTGTTGAGGACAAGTTTGAAAAATACAGAATTTAATAATATATAATCTCTATTATTAAAGAAATTCAAATGTAGTAGGTGAAAAAGACACAAAGGGATTATTTCCAATATAATACAGTGAGCAATGCAGATATATATATATATATATATATATATATATATATATATATACACATACATACACACACACACACACACACACACACACACATACAGTATTGTGTGGAAGCACAGATCAGCACTTGACATAGCCTGATGTTTAAAGCAATGCTGATTAATAGAGTATTTGAAAGGTGACTCTTGAGTTATTGGAAGGTCCTTGTAGGCAGCGGTATATGAAAAAGTACAGAGATACAAATAAGCTTAAGTTTGTAAGAAAAGAAACTCTCACTAGAGAGAATCAAAGTGGACCATTGCTAGTGATTGTAAAGAGAAATAATAGGGATGCTAGTTAACAAGAGCTGTATAGATAGTAATATTAGTTATTATCAGGGGAAAAAAGAACACTTCAGAATGATTCTTTATGTCCTCCTAAATTAACCTTATTTAGCTGTTACTTGAAGTACAAACTCAGAATGGTAATTATTAGAGAAGTGAGAACTGAGGCATAAAGATCATTGCCTGTATTAATTCTAATATGATATGCTCACTAGAGCTCTGGATAAAGATAACTTCCTCATCAGGATTTGCCAGAGAATTACTGCAACTCTGTGTCTGTGGAGCCATAATCTAGTGGCAGTCTTGGACAATGACAAACAGAGTAGGAGCTCATTAGTGTGTGTTATCTGTAGGTGTAATTCTGACTTCCTTTCCATTCAAGAAAAAGATTCCTCTTTTACTTTTTGATTTTTATTTTGAGATCCTTGGTATAATTTCACTTAATTTTTCCCTTCAAATTGTTGAGGATAATACAGAGTAAAATATAATATTAAATGGTTAACTATAAGAGGACAAAAAGATATATACTGAAAAGCAAAACATTACATGAACTATATTTTTAACAATAACTTGTAATTAAAAATAATATCTTTATCTTAGAATTATTTCTGGTGATTTTCATTCTGTGTCTTATGGGTATTTTATGTTTTTAACTGTACATGTGGATATAAAAATGTACATGATTCTCCTTTTCATCAGAAGTAAGTAAATTTTGACTCCCCAGATATTTTGTGTGCAAATCAGAGAACACAAAATGGATAAATAATTTCTATATCTCAATATAAGGACTGAGGACACTACTGCATTACATATAAGCATAGAATAAAAATAATGTATAATTGTAATATTTGGATTATATCCACATTATTTATGTAAATGCTGATTTTGGGGGAAAATATACAATGTATTCTAAAATATATGGTACATTCCATCAGTATCCATGATCTCAGTGCTAGGGGCAATTTCTCATGATTGTTTTCTGTCCTTACATTTTCCTCTACTGTCTTTTCTATATTTGACATGTGCTCCTTTGCATCCTGAAATCTTACAGCGCTTCACTTCTCATCCCAATCCTGCCTTCTCCTGCTTTTCACCTCAACCCTATCAGCTTCAGGTTTTCACAGTTATTCCTAGGCATCTGTACCCTCCTCTTTTTATATCCCATAGGAAGCATGTCACAAATATCAATACTATAAATTTGAAAATTTGATATTTTCAATCTGTCACATTTTCATGTACTAGCATGTGTTCTCAAGTTGTTCCTTGCAATATCTCTCCTAAAGTTGTGAACTTCTATATCTGTTAGGATTATTTTAACTAAATGGAACAGAAAACAGCAAAAAATTATCTTAAAAACTAAGCATGTTTTGTCTCACAAGAGAGAAAATCTAGAGTGATGACTGACTCTATGACTGGTCCATGTTACATCTTTAGGGATCGAGCTCTTGACGTATTTCTGTGTTGCCATCTACAGTGCTGGCTTTGTGCCAAGTCTCCTTCTCCTCATGGTTATGGGAGGGTTAGTGGGATGAGACAGGCCCAAGTTTCTTGTTCATGGTTTTTAAGACACTTTGTCTTAGTCCATTTAGACCTGCTATAACAAAATATCCTAAGCTGGGTGGATTATAAACAACACAAAATTATTTCTCATAGTTCTGCAAGCAGGGGATTCCAAGATGAAGATGGGCAGATTGGGTGCCTAGTGAAGTCCATTTCCTGGTTCCTATATGTATGGCACCTTCTTGCTGTATCCTCACATGGTAGGAGGGGGAAGGGAGTGCTCTTGAGCCTTTTTATAAAGACATCACCCTAATGTCCTAATCACTTTCCAAAGGCTTTACCTCCTAAGATTATGACCTTGGGTGGTGAGATTTTATCCTATGAATTTTAGGGGTACATAAACATTCAGAGCCTAACACCATAATATTTTTGGTACTGAGGACAGTTTCTTATATCTCATTTACTGGGTTGGACTGTGTATTCCTGGACCAGGCTCAGCTGACAGAAGAATAATATTAATATCCTTTAATATTATCATTAAAGGATAATATTAGGCCCTCATTCTCCACAGAATACAAAACAAGCAGAAAAGAAAACAAAGAAATAAAAACAGAAACCTATCAAGGGACATCAGAATCAGATAATGATAAATGACTCTCAATAATCAAGGTCCAGACAGAACGGGGGTGTCCTAAATTATTTTTTTTTTTACAACCATTTAGAATGGTTTGAATTTAGGGGATCAACTACAATGTTCACTTCCACTGCCTCAAAGCCCAGAGCTGGTTAAGGTGATATGTTGAGCTGTCTTCTAGTTTAACATTTCCTAATCTTCAAGATACAATATATATTGCCAAGATAGAACTGCTTAGTTTTGCCAATTCAGCATAATATCAATGACAGAAAGATTTGTGAAAATTAAAATTATGTAATTATTTAAATTGATGATATTTTCATTAGAAATATAGAATTACAGTAGACCATATATTGCAGTAGATTGGAGGAGACATAATGTCTGACCTTTGCCTGTAACACTATACAAACTGAATTTGGAAGGCAAGTTGATTTTCTGGAAAAATAATAGAATTCAGACTGTTTCTTGGCTAAAAATAAAGCTGATGTGAATGAATACCAAAAACAAAACCAAAAAATGAACTTTATACCCCTACATGAATATGTACTTGTATAGAGCCTAGTTCCTCTATGGTTAATCATATTGTATTAATGATCATTTACAAATTGAAGACTTTTACTCTTCCTTACCTGGTCTTTATTTATCATTAGGGAATGGTGTTGTATCAGCCTGTTGTATCAGTTGGATAATGGTGCTAGGAGATGATGGAACAGCTTGAGCATTCTGGCTACAGACAGAAAAGAAGAACTGAAAAAGAGCAGAAAGAAAATGGACTATGTTAAAATGAGAGTTGAGAATTTCAGAGGGCTGCATAAAACTTTATTTAAAAACTGAAATTTGATAATATAGCTATTATGGTCATATTTTGAGTGACAATGAATATAACATTTAACATAGTCTCTTTAGTTTGATTACCCTTTCTTAAGTGTCTATAATCTCTTCCACATCTACATTTTGAAATTTCAAGTATCAAGGGTTAGATGGCATTATTATTACATTGGAAATAGTTCCTCATATACTAAGCAAATGAGAAGATTTGCTTCAATTATAATTCTCTTCTCTTGACAGCATCGTGATGATTTGACATGGATGCTGATCAATGTGCTATCCCTTAGAGAGATGAAAAAAGTTAACTTGTAAGGTCAATTTTTTTCATCACTACTCAAGGAAATATAAAATAATTTACACCCAGGTTGCTTTCAACATGGTCATGTAACTCCATAAACAAAGGCAAACAATAATTAAAATAAAGTTGAATGGTTATATTAGTGTCAGAGAAAGTAGACTTCAGAGCAAACAGAAAGTAAGGTCATTACATGAAGATAAAATGATCAATTCACCAAGAAGACATAACTAAATGTTATGTATGTGTATATGAGCAAAACAACTGTACTTCAATAATCAATAATGGAAAGAGAAAACAGCTCTACAAATCATTGTAAATTAAAAAAAGAAACTTCTAAGTAATTCATAAGTGAAAGAGGATGTTTAATAAGTTCCCCAAAATATATGGTACTGAATGACAATGAAAATACATGTCAAATCTGTTAAATAGAGAAAAAGTTGTGCTCAAACCAAAATTTACAGCAATAAATGTTTGTATTGCTAGAGCAATAATAATATTTAAAAAGGAAGTAAAAGTTTAGCAGACTGGAGAATAAGAGAATAAATTGCCCATATTTGCAGAAGACATGGTTATCTACACAGAAAATACCAATGAATCTACCAAAAAGAATTCTAGAATACTAGACAAATTAGTAAGTTAAACAAGGTTGCAGGACAGAGTCAACAAATAAAAACAATTTTTTTCTATATACTGAAAAAGTACATGGGAAAACCAAATTTGAAAACACAGCATCATTTTTCATCACTCACTCTAAAAAATAAAATATGTAGACATAAGCATATCAAAATATGTACAGTATCTGAATGTCAAAAACTATTAATGCCTAATGGAAGAAATCCAAGAAAATCTAAATAAATGGAGAGACATATCTTGTTTGTGGATTAGAAGATTTAAACTAGTAACAATGTCAGTTCTCTCCAAATTGATCTATAGGTTTAAGCAATTCCTAATACAGAGAGTTACTTATACATGTTATGAATCCAAATCATTTGTCATATATTGCAAACAGTTTCTCGCAGTTTGTGTCTTGTCTTTTAATCTACTTAACACGTTCTTTATAAAGAAAAAAAACCTTTTAATTTTAAGTAAGTCAATTTATATATTTAAAAAATTTTATCGATCATGACTTTGGTGTAATGAATAAGAATATTTTTTCACCTTGTCTTAGGTACCATTGGCTTTCTTTTATATTTTCTTCTAAATTTTTGTTTTGTTTTCCATTTAAGTCTATTATGCATTTGAGTAAGCTTTGAATAAGCTTTAGGTTGAGTTTCATTTATTGATCTTTGCAAATATCCTATATCATTTGTTTATAAGATCATTCTTATTCCATTTATTTGCTTTGGCACATTTGTCTAAAATTAGTTGACTGTTTCTGGGTGGGTCGATTTCTGGCTTCTTTATTCTATTCCTTTAATCCATGTGTCTATTACCCTGCCAATACTACACTTTCTTTTTAACTGGAGCTATAGGTTAAGTCTTAAAATCAGATACTATAATTCTTCCAATTTATTCTTCTCTTTCAAAATTGTTTTGGTTCCTTTCTTTTTCTTTTAAAATAAGGAACTAAATTATCTACACCTACAAAAAATAGTGTTGGGATTTTTAGTAGAAATTGTGCTCTATTGCAAGTAGTAAGAAGTAAGAAGAAAACATACAATATGTATTCATTTGTATAATCCAGATGCTTCAATCTTAGAAGTCCATTCATCCTGCTTATCGTTTCTCCCCCCAAGGATTAGATTCTTTTTTTCCCTAAGAATTGGGAAAAACCTTCCCTTCTCTAATTTCCTTCTTGGAGACTCTGTCTTGTCTTGACCTCTTACTTTTCGTAAATTGAAATGCTGTTGTCCTTCTTCTGGAGCTCTAGTTCCTGTCATTTGATCTCACATATTAGCACAGCCAGTAAGTGCCTGTTCTGCATCACAAGAAGCATTTAGGAATATCTGAGTAATTATGGAATGTGCAGGATCAAATACAAAAAGCAGTATTATTATTAAATGTGGCTTGGCAGTCAGAATGAATTCTGAGTTTAAGGTGTCTGTCATAATTCTTTCATTCTCTCAGAGAAGCCCCATCAAGTGTCTGAAGCTCTGATTGGCTGTGCAGTAGCATCTTCAGATGGGAGCTTGGCTTTCTTAGGATCCCTCCCCAGAGCCTGTGCCTTCTAAAGGAAGGAAATCAGTATTCATGCACCTTTATACTCAAGAGGTCAGATTTGCTCTGCACTTCACTCCTGCCTCACTTAGATGGTACATTCTGATGGACCAGGTTAATATTTTCTTCCTTAGAACTCAACCTAAGAGGGAAAACTCTATTATGTGAGATTGAATTCAGACTCATCCACTTACTTTGTGGCCCTATAAATTTATTTACTTTCTTGATCTCAATAGCCTCACCTGTAAAAGTATTAATATTGTTCTTGCTGCAGAAAAAACAAATTCTAACCTCAGCAAATTGTAATTATTTCCTTGATTTTTTCCCCTGAAATCTACCCTGTATGTATATGATCTTTTTGACATGAAGGGGTAATAACACTGAGTTATTTTTATGATAACTCCTGTTCTTATAGGAAAAATAATGTATTAAAAAGCTTATTCAATCTGAGTTCCAAATTTGGTCTGGATGACACTTCTTAAAAGGGGAATCGGGACTGCCTATTTCTATCCTCAGGTGATTCACCTGTACCTGTATCACCTTTACTCACAATATTTAGCTTGTTCTTCCAGTGTCCATATTCCCTCAACCATGTGCCATGACTCACTCGAGTGGAGGGAATTAATTCTCCTTTAATTTTCTTCTTCATTAAGGGCGAGCAGTGTGAGAAGTGAGAGATGGGAGAATCATGTCTCCTGTTTAGCTTTTCCAGAAATATTTCTAATTAGCCACTCCTGAAATGACTAGATGTAGATAGACCAATTTTGACAGTTTTGCAAATTGCTTGGATGACTGAAATATCACCCCTATGATCCATGAAATAGTATGCTTTTATATTCCTGTTGACAAAAGATCTTAAGATAAATAATACACTGTCTTCTATCTAAATTACCATATATCCATTCAGATGCGGTCACAAATTCTACCTTAATTTACTGTTTTGAGATCATATGTAATTCCTAACACAGCATTAAACTCACTAAAATCTCTTCCTCCAGTGCCTGGTTTTTTGGCAACGTTTCAGCATCATATAGTAACCACTGCTCAAAATCATTTCTCCAGTTCCCACAAATGCCTTTGGTTTCTTTTCTCCCTACAGAAATTCAATTCTTGCTTGACAACAAGCCACACATTAAATAAAATCCACCCAAATATGCTAAGAATGATCAATTGTTAAAACCATTTTTCTTGAATCTACTCTCCAGTCCCTCCTCCAATCTAACTTTATTGCACTCCCTCAACAAAATGACAACTTTGGTTAAGTCCAGTGTTCTGCCTAGCCCACACCTATGCCCATGCAGCTGAGTTTGGCTGAACAATAACTTAAAAAAAAATCAGAGTTCTTTCCATTTAAATATGTTACCATGAACGTCTCAGGATCATTGACATTGCAAGGCAACCATGGCTTAATTCTCTAATCCTTTGCCTCTCCACTCTCCTAATTGATTATCATACTCTTCTCCTCTCTTCTAAAACCTGTACATCACTCCCCAATCATTGCTCTCAATTGATGACCTTGCTTTCTACTTCAAGGAGAAAATCAACACCATTAAAAGAACATTTCCATTAGCCACCTTACAAAACTACCCACCTACCTTTCCTCTTATGACTATAGTTGAACTGTTGCTACTTCTAATGTATGACCATCCCTTTTACTTGTGAATGAGTCTTATCCAGTGATGCCAAGTTAAGGACGTTACTCAAGTAGTTCTCCCCTTTTCCTTTGTCATTTTTTCCTTCTCTACTTGACCATGTGAATCAGCATACAAATAATGTATTTTCTCTCTTATTACAAGAAAAATGCTTTTTTTTAAACCTCTGGTGACCCGCAAGCTTTTGATTTATTTATTTGCTCCCTTTTGCAGTAATGCTCCTAAGGCCTTGTCCAGTCACTCTGTCACAAAACTTTCTTCTTTCATTCTTTCTTAAATCTTCTTTTGAGATTTTTCTAAACCCTCCTCTGAAAATGGTCTTTCCATGGTCACTAGGACCACCATGAAGCTATGAATGGTGAACTTTCAGTCTTAATCTTGCTTGAGCCATTAACATCATTTAACATGGTAGGCAAGTGGTTCTTCCTAGGAAAGTAGATCACTTAGCTTCCAGGGCATCACTTTTTATTTTCTGTTTCCTCCCGCTGGAATATTAGCTCCATGTAGACAGATACGGATTTTTGTCTGTTTCATTCAACAATGTATTCCTAGCACATAGAAGAGTAGCTGGTACATACTAAGTGCTCAATTATCTATTTTGAATTAAGTAGCTAATTATATGATTACCTCTTTTCCCTTCCAGAAAGAACTACAATTTCTTAAAACACTATGTTCAGTAATTATGTATACAGTACAATTTCAAGAGACAAAGTCTTGTTCTCACTAGTTAAGACACATTAGACTGCGTACTATGGACTTTCTATCTGAACATCTGCCCCCAAGTTCTTATGCTATGGTTAGATTGAGTCTAGTGGTTTGGAAATCAGTGGGGAAATGCACTGTTGATTCACTTCAATGATAATGACTTTATATGATAAGAACCTTATGTCAAAGGATGTGACAAGGTAACCCAACTTATAACACATCATTTAGAAATTTTGTGCTCCCTCATAATTAGGTAAACTTATTCCAAATCAATGATTTCACAATGTGGATAAGGCTTTTACTCTTCTCAAAGTTTCAGAAAAATGTGGTGCTTATTGGACAGCTCTTTTTGAGTCTACAGCTCAACAGACCCAGATATGAAACTTTGTCATTTTTTGGCCAGGAAATATAATCCCACTGTAGATATGAATTTGATGAAGATCTAGGGTATAGTTTTGATTGAAGGGATATGTCCAATATGACCTACAGGTTGTTCTTGCCATCTTTCTGACATTCGGTATTTCCTCTTGCTCAGAGGCCCTCTGTTTTCTCACCCATTTTCTAGAGGTTCTTGACCTTGATAGGACATCATCCCTGTGAAGCCCAGGTTTTGGAGAAGTTTAATCCACTCCCACAATCTGCATTCATGTTCCATGAGTAATCATCTCCTGAGTAATCAAAAATGGAAATTAATAAACCCATTTATACCTTTAAAAACATATAAATTAATTAGGAGAAAATATTGAATTATAATTAAAATAAACTGTTTAGCTGTATTTTATTATCCAATACAGATGTCATTTTCTTGGAAGAACTCCCTTATGATCTCCTAGAAATTTAAGTGTTCCTCTTTCTTTTTCTCAATAACTGCCTCTATTATAGTGTGTATACCATTATGTGACTGTTTCCACATTGAAATTCTCTCCTAGAGGAAAGTGTGCCAGCTTGAGCCACAGTATGTGTACTAGGAGCTCAATTAATGTTTTAAAATTTATATAATAAATGAATGAATCAATATTTACTAAAGAAGTGTTAAATACCATTCATATAGATTATTTGCTCCAGGCCATTAAACATATTTGAGGGTTGGCAAGCTTTGCTTTTCTTACTCATTTGAAAAGGCAAAATTGTTAAGCCATTCACAGTGTAAGGCTGGAATGACACTCTGGGTTTCCAGTAATTTGTGAAATCCCATTTGGATGGCTGTAGATAACAAATTCTTGAAGCACAGGCCTGGTCCTAGCAAAGCCATATCTTCAACTTTAGGAGGGTGAAGTATCAGTAGAGTCAGATCACCAAAAATCCTCTGAACATTTTATCAGTTATATTAACATATCAAAAGAAAATTATTTCAGTAACCTGCCCAGTCCTTTAGAGCATTTTAAAACTGTCAATACTCATGAGTTGCATGCAAAGCAAACAAGAAACATGTTGATTTGACACCTTAATAAACAATAATGAGGTTTAAGACTAAAATAGAAATTGATCATGTGTACTTCTTATCTACACTGACATCAAACTTAATAATGTGACATTTTTATTAACTTAGGAGTCTCACTTGTTTATTTTATTATTCTCTAGAATGACGGCTTGCTGATGTTCAGTGATTTGTCCTTTATATTTGTGTAGTTAAACACATGGTCTCACATCTTTCCTTTATAAGCATATTTTTTTTTAAGTAAGGCAGAGATTTAAAAATCTGTTACAGCAATCTATGGAAGAGAAATATGTCTTTGTAAAGAGACTAATTCTTAGGGTAAGAGGTTCCAAATAATTTCATTTTAAAACTTATGTAATTAAAAAATTTTTAAATCTAATTGAAAATAAAAGAGGAGGCTATGAATGCCATTTTCATATTACCAAATGCTAGTAGCCAAATGCTTTAGAAAGTAACATCTTTTGAAAATGCTAATGAAAATAAATTTTTACAATATATATTTGAAATATAATGTTTAATTAATGTATTGAAGTCATGGTAACAGAATAGCTCATTGTCTTAGGCAATCAGAGCATTATAACATAAAAATAATTATATTAATTAGCATATAATCATATCAAATAAAAAATTGCTCAAGTTATAAAGATAAAATAAAAAATAAATCAGATTTTTCTGTTGGTCTACTGAGAGAGTCTTGGGTGGCACACTTAAAATTAATTTCAGGCTAATTTTCTTTTAATTGATTTCCCATTACCATATTTGTAGATCAGTTAATTTGCTGACCTCAGCTTTGGGTAACTCCATGAAATTTGTGATTTCACAATGTCCAGCTGAAGCTTTGTTGACCTTAACAAGGTGTCGTTGAATATTTGATGAAACAAAGGTGCTGAAGCAACTTTTAGACCTTTCAGCTCACACCACACATACCTGCATCCTTGTGATAAATGTCAGCATGTATTCCGCAAGTCCACCAAAGTTGTTAGGTTTCATAAGTTCCCAGGTTTCATAAGTTCCCATTCTAGCCATCTGATCCATTTCAGAACATTTACCTATATTCCTCAGAATAGTGCTTATCTTTTCTTTGTCACATAAATCCACCTATTTTTTAAAAATTACCTTCTGGGCAAATTTCTACCTGGTCAGCCTTCAGTTGTACAAAATTAATTTTTAAAAATTTTTATTTTATATTAGAGTACAGTTGATTAACAGTGTTGTGTTACATTCAGGTGTACAGCAAAGTGATTCAGTTGTACATATATATGTGTCTCTTCTTTTTCAAATTCTTTTAGGTTATTAGAGTATTGAGCAGAGTTCCCTGTGCTATACAGTAGGTCCTTGTTGGTTATCTATTTTAAATATAGCAGTGTGTATGTGTCAATCCCAAACTCCCAATCTATCCCTCCCCCCATCCCCCCTGGTAACCATAAGTTCGTTCCCTAAGTCTGTGAGTCTGTTTCTGTAAATGTTCATTTTGTAAATGTTCATTTGTATCATTTTTTTAGATTCCGCATATAAGTAGTATCATATATTTGTCTTTCTCTGTCTGACTCACTTCACTTAGTATGATGATCTCCAGGTCCATCCATGTTGCTGCAAATGTCATTATTTCATTCTTTTTCATGGCTGAGTAATATTCCATTGTATGTATGTACCACATGTTCTTTATCCATTCATTCATCTGTCAATGGACATTTAAGTTGCTTCCATGTCCTGGCTACTGTAAACAGAGCTGCCATGAACATTGGTGTGCATGTATGCTTTTGAACTATGTTTTTCTCTGGATATACAGCCAGTAGTTTTGATCTTCTGTTCTCTAATAGTTAGTGACGTCAAGCATCTTTTCATGTGCCTCTTGGTCATCTGTATGTCTTCTTTGGATAAACGTCTTTTTAGGTCTTCTGCCCATTTTTTGATTAGGTTGTTTTGTTTTGTTTTGTTTTTGATACTGAGCTGCATGAGCTATTTGTAAAATTAAATTGTTTTTAACTTCACTGTAACTGGCACAGCTAGGCTCTTCCTTTAACTCTCCTTAACTCACTCTATGTTTCCAGCTGGAAAAGAGGCTGTGAATCATTCTTGATTCCTCTCTTTCTTGCACCTCCAAATTCTACTTTGTAAAGTCACCATATTGCTATCCCTTAAGAATATTTCTAAAGGATGTTTCCCATTTACACTGCTATGATTTCAATAGTCTCTTCCTGGAATCCTGATTTCAGTAGCTTCTTCCTGAAACTGTTCTCCCCACCACTCTCAGTGGACTTCTAAAAATGAATTCTGCATTTACTGCAGGAAAGATTTCAATGTCTCTATCCCTACTCACCACCAAAACCCAACTATGTTTCTGCTCAAAGTGTCTTCAAGGTAATATTGAATACTGTAATAGAGTTTTAAAGTGTTTGTGTGTTTCCTGGGAAAATATGGCATCATCATATGGAGGATCTGACTCATGAGACCTGTAGTGTTCAGAAACTCTTCAAGGCAAAGGACCTGTCACAGATCTTCAAATTTTCTTCTTCTTGAGTTAGAATGAAGAAAAAGAACATTCAGGTAGGCATACTGATACAAGGGAAAACCAAATCATCAGGCTTTCTAGAAGGATAAACTAAGGTAATTAACATGATAACTTTTATAATTTACACTTACAGTAAATATTTTCACAATGAAATATATAACTGGTAACTTTGTTTCTGTTGTTAGTCTCTCTGTCTTGGATTATTTCAAGCCAGGAAGAATTCAAATATAACCTGTAGGAAAAGACTATGACACTTATCTTTTTTTAGAAAGAAAGAATGCAAATTTTGTTGATAAAAGTATGTCAAATTCACCAGGTTGCATGCTACATTAGGGTCCCATTTTGTATTCTATGCAAAAACATCTCTCAGATTTATAAAAGGATTTTTCCCTACAGAAAAATAGAAACTAGATTTTAATATTTGAATTGCGCCTGCAAAGCCAAAATTGGGCTTTACTTCTCTAAGGAGGTGTATATCATGAAGAATATGTGCATGATTTGTGATTTATTACAGTAGAGGTTTGGCTTAACATTAAAAGTTTCATTTATGCAGTTCTGTTATTACTTTTCTCTGAATTTTACTTTTTGCTGTTCCATTCTTTGTGCCCATATGCTATTACTTATATAAATTATTGGCAATACATTCTATAACGTAATACATATAAAGAAAGAAGTGATATTTATGCCCATGGATGCACATTATTTGCAGGATCTGAAGTATTTAAGTGAATTTAGCAATCAAAAACTTGAATATGTTATAGCTTTTTGTATATTGTATGCATCATTGCATCTATGATAAGCAGCTGCATCTATACAATATTTATATAATAAAATATACATATCTTATAAAATATATATTTATTTTTACTTATATTTTATATGTGTAAATTCTTGTGACACTTAAAAAGGATGAATTAATTTTATATTATCAGCTAAGGCAAATGAGTGGCTGGTAATGTTCTCTGTGATAAGAAACACATGTGGAGACACTGATTTGCAATTTTGGAGAGGAAGATTTAGTAAATAATTCTTTAGGAGGGTGGGAGGTCACCTACAGTAAATGTGTAAAATAAAGCATCTTAGAACAAAGCCTCCAGGACTGGTGACAAATTATGAGATAAGCAAACTAAAACTAAGACTTGATAAAAGGGATCAAGAAAAGGTAGAGGAGAAGAAAAGTAAATGGTATTTGAGAAACCAAAGAAAGCGTATTTCAAGAAAACAGTCCATATTTTAAAATGGTATGTGTAAGTTGACTAATACAAGACCTGAAAAACCTTTGTAATAGGTTTAGCAATCAGGAAAGTTTGACTTTGGCAAGAACAGTTGAACTTTAGGGTAGGGATTGAGGCCATATGGCAGCAGATAACAGGCAGAAGGTGGTGAATCAAATGAGGAAGTAAATGTAGAAAACAGAACATTTGGAGTGAATACGGAGCCAAAGAAATGTCCTGCTTGTTGGGTTGTTAGGTTTTGTTTGGTTTAAAAGTAAAGGGGAAGGGGCTTCCCTGGTGGTGCAGTGGTTGAGAATCTGCCTGCTAATGCAGGGGACACGGGTTCGAGCCCTGGTCTGGGAGATCCCACATGCCGCGGAGCAACTAGGCCCGTGAGCCACGACTACTGAGCCTGCGCATCTGGAGCCTGTGCTCCGCAACAGGAGGCCGCGATAGTGAGAGGCCCGCGCACCGCGATGAAGAGTGGCCCCCGCTTGCCACAACTAGAGAAAGCCCTCGCACAGAAAAGAAGACGCAACACAGCAAAAATAAATAAATTAATTAATAAAAACTCCTACCCCCAACATCTTCTTAAAAAAAAAAAGTAAAGGGGAAAACCCTCCTAGTTTACAAACCAGAATATAAGCAGCTTGGAAGCCATAACTCTCATCCTCACAAGAACAAACTCAATAATCCTTTTTTTAGCAGAAAATTGAGGTGGCAGGACACACTGCTGTCTCCAAAATTGGAGAGACAGACAGTTAATCAGAGCAGAAGCCCAGGAGCAAAATCATCTGCAGGAACTAGTACCAGGATGGGAACACTTAAACTACATATGAAGAAATTTTGGGAGGCTCAGTGTGGACAGATTTGAGAGTTGAAAACTATAAGGGGAAGCCAGTCAAAGTGCTCCCCCCTCCCATCCCCCCCCACACCTATGTTTGTGAGTTTTACCCCCAGAAGCCCTACCACGTTCTCAAAGTAAAGATCTCAGAAAAATCTCCTCTTGTTTCATGTTTCTGCTTCTGGCAGAGAGAGGATGACATTAGTCAATCTGAAATACACCCAGAGCATCTTGTCCTCTTAACAATAATTGCCTCAGGGGAATTACTCTTCCAGAGCCTAACCCACTGGAGTTTTACCAGAGCCTAACAGACCTCGGAGTAAGGAACTCCAGCTCCACCTCCATAACTCCAGCTCCTTCTAGCCTTCCTTTGTGACCTAAGAGTCGGGGAGTGGGGACTCCACTATGAGAAACACGTATGAAAGTTGCAGCTCACAACAGGGTCCAATCATAAGACTCTGCAATGTGCCCCCTCCCTCCATTTCTTTCTTCTTTTTTTTTTACCACCACAATAGAGCTTCTGTGTGATAACAGTGAACACAACTGAAGAACTGCAGGATAAATACATACCACAGTACTACATGATCCTGAGGATGCAACCTTAGATACAGAGGGTCAGCTATAAAGTTCTACTCCTACATAAAGAAAGGAAGAGAGTTAGAGAAGAAATAGAAATATTTTCTCCCACAAGTTTTATAGACTTACATTTTACTTGTATATCTGTTATCCATTTGAGTTAATTTTTCTGAAGGATATCATGTATATGTCTAGATTCATTATTTTACATGTGGATGCCCAGTTGTTCCAGCTCCATTTGTTTGTTGAAAAGATTGTCCTTTCTCTATTGAATTGTCTTCCTTCTATGTTGTATAAGAGTGGTGAGAGAGAACTGTTTGCCTTGTTCCTGATCTTAGTGGGAAAGTATCTAGTTTCTCACCATTAAGTATGATGTTCTTTGTAGATTTTTGAGATGTCCTTTATCAAGTTCAGGAAATTACATTCTATTCCTATTTTTCTGAGAGTTTTTATAATCAATAGGTCAAATGCATTTCCTGCATCTATTGGTGTGACCATATGATTTTTTTCTTTATTCTGTTGATGCAATGGACTATGTTAATTAATTTTTGAATGTTGAACCAGCCTTGCATACCTGGGATAAATTCCACTTTATCATGGTGTATAATTATTTTTATAGCTATTGGAGTTAGTTTGCCAATATTTTGTTGTCTGTAAAGAAATAAAAGAATTAATGGTGTCTATCCTGTCAAAATACAGATGCTTTATATCTAGAAAGCTAACATATCATTTAAGAAAGCATGAAAATAATAATATTGCTATATCTAAATGTTTTATATTTGGCATATTACAATTTGCTTATAGATGCTAGATTTTTTTTTGTTTGTTTGTTTGTTTGATAGAATCTTTATTTCTCCTTCACTTTTGAAGGACAGTTTCATAGAGTACAGAATTCTGGTTGGTGAGTTTTTTCTCTCAACACTTGAAATATTTCACTCCACTCTCTTCTTGCTTGCATGGTTTCTGAGAAGTCAGATGTAATTCTTATTTTTGCCTCTGTAGAGGTAAGGTGTGTTTTTCCCTCTGGCTCCTTTATCTTTGTTTTTCTGCAGTTTGAATATGATGTGCCTAGGTGTAGTGTCTCATTACTTAATCTGCTTGGTGTTCTCATAGCTTCCTGGATCTGTCATTTGGTGTCTGTCATTAATTTGCGGAAATTCCCAGTCATTATTCCTTCAAATATTTCTTCTGTTTCTTTCTCTCTTTCTTCTCCTTCTGGTATTCCCATTAAGTATATGGTACACCTTCTGTAGTTGAGGCACTATTTTTGGATATTCTGTTCTGTGCTTTTCTCCTCTTTGCTTTTCAGTTTTGGAAGTTTCTATTGACATATCCTCAAGCTCAGAGGTTCCTTCCTTAGCCATGTCCAGTCTACTGATGAGCCCATCAGAGACATTATTTCATTTCTTTTACAGCATTTTTTATCTCTAGCAGTTCTTTTTTTTTTTTTTTTTTTTTAGTTTCTGCTTTATAACAAAGTGAATCAGTCATACATATACACCTGTTCCCACATCCCCTCCCTCATGCATCTCCCTCCCTCCCACCCTCCCCATCCCACCCCTCCAGGCGGTCACAAAGCACCGAGCTGATCTCCCTGTGCTCTGCGGCTGCTTCCCACTATCTATCTACCTTACATTTGGTAGTGTATATATGTCCATGCCTCTCTTTTCCTTTGTCACAGCTTACCCTTCCCCTTCCCCATATCCTCAAGTCCATTCTCAAGTAGGTCTGTGTCTTTATTCCCGTTTTACCCCTAGGTTCTTCATGACATTTTTTTTTTTTTTAATTCCATATATATGTGTTAGCATACGGTATTTGTCTTTCTCTTTCTGACTTACTTCACTCTGTATGACAGACTCTAGGTCTATCCACCTCATTACAAATAGCTCAGTTTCGTTTCTTTTTATGGCTGAGTAATATTCCATTGTATATATGTGCCACATCTTCTTTATCCCTTCATCCGATGATGGACACTTAGGTTGTTTCCAGCTCCGGGCTATTGTGAATAGAGCTGCAATGAACATTTTGGTACATGTCTCTTTTTGAATTATGGTTTTCTCAGGGTATATGCCTAGTAGTGGGATTGCTGGGTCATATGGTAGTTCTATTTTTAGTTTTTTAAGGAACCTCCATACTGTTCTCCATAGTGGCTGTACCAATTCACATTCCCACCAGCAGTGCAAGAGTGTTCCCTTTTCTCCACACCCTCTCCAGCATTTATTGTTTCTAGATTTCTTGATGATGGCCATTCTGACTGGTGTGAGATGATATCTCATTGTAGTTTTGATTTGCATTTCTCTAATGATTAATGATGTTGAGCATTCTTTCATGTGTTTGTTGGCAGTCTGTATATCTTCTTTGGAGAAATGCCTAGTTAAGTCTTCTGCCCATTTTTGGATTGGGTTGTTTGTTTTTTTGCTATTGAGCTGCATGAGCTGTTTATAAATTTTGGAGATTAATCCTTTGTCAGTTGCTTCATTTGCAAATATTTTCTCCCATTCTGAGGGTTGTCTTTTGGTCTTGTTTATGGTTTCCTTTGCTGTGCAAAAGCTTTGAAGTTTCATTAGGTCCCATTTGTTTATCTTTGTTTTTAGTTCCATTTCTCTAGGAGGTGGGTCCAAAAGGATCTTGCTGTGATTTATGTCATAGAGTGTTCTACCTATGTTTTCCTCTAAGAGTTTGATAGTTTCTGGCCTTACATTTAGGTCTTTAATCCATTTTGAGCTTATTTTTGTGTATGGTGTTAGGGAATGATCTAATCTCATACTTTTACATGTCCCTGTCCAGTTTTCCCAGCACCACTTATTGAAGAGGCTGTCCTTTCTCCACTGTACATTCCTGCCTCCTTTATCAAAGATAAGTTGGCCATATGTGCGTGGGTTTATCTCTGGGCTTTCTATCCTGATCCACTGATCTATCTTTCTGTTTTTATGCCAGTACCACACTGTCTTAATTACTGTAGCTTTGTAGTATAGTCTGAAGTCAGGGAGCCTGATTCCTCCAGCTCCGTTTTTCGTTCTCAAGATTGCTTTGGCTATTCGGGGTCTTTTGTTTTTCCAAACAAATTTTGCAATTTTTTGTTCTAGTTCTGTGAAAAATGCCAGTGGTAGTTTGATAGGGATTGCATTGAATCTGTAGATTGCTTTGGGTAGTAGAGTCATTTTCACAATATTGATTCTTCCAATCCAGGAGCATGGTATATCTCTCCATCTATTTGTATCATCTTTAATTTCTTTCATCAGTGTCTTATAATTTTCTGCATACAGGTCTTTTGTCTCCTTAGGTAGGTTTATTCCTAGATATTTTATTCTTTTTGTTGCAATGGTAAATGGGAGTGTTTTCTTGATTTCATTTTCAGATTTTTCATCATTAGTGTACAGGAATGCCAGAGATTTCTGTGCATTAATTTTGTATCCTGCTACTTTACCAAATTCATTGATTAGCTCTAGTAGTTTTTTGGTAGCATCTTTAGGATTCTCTATGTATAGTATCATGTCATCTGCAAACAGTGACAGCTTTACTTCTTCTTTTCCAATTTGGATTCCTTTTATTTCCTTTTCTTCTCTGATTGCTGTGGCTAAAACTTCCAAAACTATGTTGAATAAGAGTGGTGAGAGTGGGCAGCCTTGTCTTGTTCCTGATCTTAGTGGAAATGGTTTCAGTTTTTCACCATTGAGGACAATGTTGGCTGTGGGTTTGTCATATATGGCCTTTATTATGTTGAGGAAAGTTCCCTCTATGCCTACTTTCTGCAGGGTTTTTATCATAAATGGGTGTTGAATTTTGTCGAAAGCTTTCTCTGCATCTATTGAGATGATCATATGGTTTTTCTCCTTCAACTTGTTAATATGGTGTATCACATTGATTGATTTGCGTATATTGAAGAATCCTTGCATTCCTGGAATAAACCCCACTTGATCATGGTGTATGATCCTTTTAATGTGCTGTTGGATTCTGTTTGCTAGTATTTTGTTGAGGATTTTTGCATCTATGTTCATCAGTGATATTGGCCTGTAGTTTTCTTTCTTTGTGACATCCTTGCCTGGTTTTGGTATCAAGGTGATGGTGGCCTCGTAGAATGAGTTTGGGAGTGTTCCTTCCTCTGATATTGTTTGGAAGAGTTTGAGAAGGATGGGTGTTAGCTCTTCTCTAAATGTTTGATAGAATTCGCCTGTGAAGCCATCTGGTCCTGGGCTTTTGTTTGATGGAAGATTTTTAATCACAGTTTCAATTTCAGTGCTTGTGATTGGTCTACTCATATTTTCTATTCCTTCCTGAGTCAGTCTTGGTAGGTTGCGCATTTCTAAGAATTTGTCCATTTCTTCCAGGTTGTCCATTTTATTGGCATAGAGTTGCTTATAGTAATCTCTCATGATCTTTTGTATTTCTGCAGTGTCAGTTGTTACTTCTCCTTTTTCATTTCTAATTCTACTGATTTGAGTCTTCTCCCTTCTTTTCTTGATGAGTCTGGGTAATGGTTTGTCAATTTTGTTTATCTTCTCAAAGAACCAGCTTTTAGTTTGGTTGATCTTTGCTATCGTTTCCTTCATTTCTTTTTCATTTATTTCTGATCTGATCTTTATGATTTCTTTCCTTCTGCTAGCTTTGGGGGTTTTTTGTTCTTCTTTCTCTAATTGCTTTAGGTGCAGGGTCAGGTTGTTTACTCGAAATGTTTCCTGTTTCTTAAGGTGGGATTGTATTGCTATAAACTTCCCCCTTAGAACTGCTTTTGCTGCGTCCCATAGGTTTTGGGTCGTCGTGTCTCCATTGTCATTTGTTTCTAAGTATTTCTTAATTTCCTCTTTGATTTCTTCAGTGATCACTTCGTTATTGAGTAGTGTATTGTTTAGCCTCCATATGTTTGTATTTTTTACAGATCTTTTCCTGTAATTGATGTCTAGTCTCATAGCATTGTGGTCGGAAAAGATACTTGATACAATTTCAATTTTCTTAAATTTACCAAGGCTTGATTTGTGAACCAAGATATGATCTATCCTGGAGAATGTTCCATGAGCACTTGAGAAAAATGTGTATTCTGTTGTTTTTGGGTGGAATGTCCTATAAATATCAATTAAGTCCATCTTTTTTAATGTATCATTTAAAGCTTGTGTTTCCTTATTTATTTTCATTTTGGATGATCTGTCCATTGGTGAAAGTGGGGTATTAAAGTCCCCTACTATGATTGTGTTACTGTCGATTTCCCCTTTTATGGCTGTTAGTATTTGCCTTATGTATTGAGGTGCTCCTATGTTGGGTGCATAAATATTTACAATTGTTATATCTTCTTCTTGGATCGATCCCTTTATCGTTATGTAGTGTCCTTCTTTGTCTCTTCTAATAGTCTTTATTTTAAAGTCTATTTTGTCTGATATAAGAATTGCTACTCCAGCTTTCTTTTGATTTCCATTTGCATGGAATATCTTTTTCCATCCCCTTACTTTCAATCTGTATGTGTCTCTAGGTCTGAAGTGGGTCTCTTGTAGACAGCATATATATGGGTCTTGTTTTTGTATCCATTCAGCCACTCTGTGTCTTTTGGTGGGAGCATTTAGTCCATTTACATTTAAGGTAATTATTGATATGTATGTTCCTATTCCCATTTCCTTAATGGCTTTGGGTTCGTTATTGTAGGTATAGTCCTTCTGTTGTGTTTCTTGCCTAGAGAAGTTCCTTTAGCATTTGTTGTAAAGCTGGTTTGGTGGTGCTGAACTCTCTCAGCTTTTGCTTGTCTGTAAAGGTTTTAATTTCTCCATCAAATCTGAATGAGATCCTTGCTGGGTAGAGTAATCTTGGTTGCAGGTTTCTCTCCTTCATCACTTGAATTATGTCCTGCCACTCCCTTCTGGCTTGTAGAGTTTCTGCTGAGAGATCAGCTGTTAACCTGATGGGGATTCCCTTGTGTGTTATTTGTTGTTTTTCCCTTGCTGCTTTTAATAGGATTTCTTTGTGTTTAATTTTTGACAGTTTGATTAATATGTGTCTTGGCGTATTTCTTCTTGGATTTATTCTGTATGGGACTCTCTGTGCCTCCTGGACTTGATTAACTATTTCCTTTCCCATATTAGGGAAGTTTTCAACTATAATCTCTTCAAATATTTTCTCAGTCCCTTTCTTTTTCTCTTCTTCTTCTGGAACCCCTATAATTCGAATGTTGGTGTGTTTAATGTTGTCCCAGAGGTCTCTGAGACTGTCCTCTGTTCTTTTCATTCTTTTTTCTTTATTTTTCTCTGCATCAGTTATTTCCACTATTTTATCTTCCACCTCACTTATCCGTTCTTCTGACTCAGTTATTCTGCTATTGATCCCATCTAGAGTATTTTTCATTTCATTTATTGTGTTTTTAATCGATGCTTGATTCATCTTTAGTTCTTCTAGGTCCTTGTTAACTGTTTCTTGCATATTGTCTATTCTATTTCCAAGATTTTGGATCTGGGAAATAGAATCTTGGATCAGCTTTACTATCATTATTCTGAATTCTTTTTCAGGTAGACTGCCTATTACCTCTTCATTTGTTAGGTCTGGTAGGTTTTTATCTTGCTCCTTCACCTGCTGTGTGTTTTTCTGCTTTCTCATTTTGCTTATGTTACTGTGTTTGGGGTCTCCTTTTTGCAGGCTGCAGATTCGTAGTTCCCGTTGTTTTTGGTGTCTGTCCCCCGTGGCTAAGGTTGTTTCAGTAGGTTGTGTAGGCTTCCTGGTGGGGGGGACTAATGCCTGTGTTCTGGTGGTTGAAGCTCGATCTTGTCTTTCTGGTGGACAGGTCCACGTCTGGTGGTGTGTTTTGGGGTGCCTGTGGCCTTATTATGTTTTTAGGTATCCTCTCTGCTAATGGGTGGGGTTGTGTTCCTGCCTTGCTAGTTGCTTGGCATAGGGTGACCAGCACTGTAGCTTGCTGGTCGTTGACTGAAGCTGGGTGCTGGTGTTGAGATGGAGATCCCTGGGAGATTTTCGCTGCTTGATATTATGTGGAGCTGGGTGGTCTCTTGTGGACCCGTGTCCTGAAGTTGGCTCTCCCACTTCAGAGGCACAGCACTAACTCCTGGCTGCAGCACCAAGAGCCTTTCATCCACCCGGCTCAGAATAACAGTGAGAAAAAGTAGAAAGAAATAATTAGTAGAAGAAAGAAAGAGAGATTGAAAGAAAGGAAGAAGGGAAGGAAGGAAGGAAGAAAGAAAGAAAGGAGGGAGGGAGGAAGGATGGAAAGAAAGGAGGGAGGGAGGGAGGAATGAAAGCAAAAGGAAGAGTGAATGGAAGAAGAGAGGGAGGGAGGGAGGAAGGAAAGAAAGAAAGAAAGACAGGAGGGAGGGAGGGAGGGAGGAAGGAAAGAAAAAGAAAGTGGAAAGAAGAAGGGTGGGAGGGAGGGAGGGATGGAGGAAAGAAAAAGAAAGAAGGAAAGGAGGAGCGGAGGGAGGGAGGGAGGAAGGGAAGGGAGGAAAAAAAGAAAGAGCAGGTAAAGTAAAATAGAATAAAGTATGAAATATAGTAGCGTTATTAAAATTAAAAAGTAATTATTGAAAAAAAACACGGACCGGAAGAACCCTGGGACATATGGTGCAAGCAAAGCTATACAGAGAGAATCTTACACAGAAGATTACACATACACATTCACAAAAAGAGAGCAGGGGGAAAAAATCAAAAATCTTGCTCTCCAAGTCCACCTCCTCGATTTGGGATAATTCGTTGTAAAAAGAGGAAAAGGGCGAAAAGTCTGAAATCTTGCTAAGTCCACCTCCTTAATTTGAGATAATTCGTTGTAAAAAGAGGGAAAAAAAAGGGGGGGAAAGTCTTAAATCTTGTCCTCAAGGTCCACTTCCTCAATTTGGGATGATTCGCTGTCCATTCATGCACTCCACAGACGCAGGGCACATCAAATGGACCGTGGAGCTTTAATCCGCTGCCTCGGAGGCTGCACAGAGAGATTTCCCTGTCTCTGCTCTCACAGCTCCCGGGTCTCAGCCTTGGACCTGGCCCCGTCTCTGCGCGTAGGTCGCCGGAGGGCGTCCGTTCTTCGCTCAGACAGGACGGGTTTAAAGGAGCCGCTGATTCGGGGGCTCTGGCTCACTCAGGCAGAGGGGAGGGAGGGGAATGCCCTCTCCTCGCGCACCAGGCAACAAAAGGGAAAAAAGTCTCTTGCCTCTCCGGTAGCTCCAGACCCTTTCCCCGGACTCCCTCCGGGCTAGCACTAACCCCTTCAGGGTCTCTTCCTGCCGCCAGCCCCAGTCCTCTCCCTGCGCTCCGACTGAAAGCCGATACCCGAGCCTCAGCTCCCAGTCCCGCCCGCCCTGGCGGCCGAGCAGACAAGTCTCTCGGGCTGGTGTGTGCCTGAGGGCACCGATCCTCTGTGCCAAAATCTCTCTGCTTTGCCCTCCACACCCCTGTTGCTGTGCTCTCCTCCGCTACTCCGAAGCTTTCCCCCTCCGCCACCTGCAGTCTCCACTCTCGAAGGGGCTTGTAGTGTGTAGAAACCTTCCCTCCTTCACGGCTCCCTCCCACTGGTGCAGGTCCCATCCATATCCTATTGTCTCTGTTTATTCTTTTTTTCTTTTGACCTACCCAGGTATGTGGGGAGTTTCTTGCCTTTTGGGGGGTCTGAGGTCTTCTGTCAGCGTTCAGTAGGTGTTCTGTTGGAGTTGTTCCACGTGTAGATGAATTTCTGATGTATCTGTGGGGAGGAAGGTGATCTCCGCGTCTTACTCTTCCGCCATCTTCCTCCGGCCCCCCCGATGCTAGATTTTTGTACACTGACATTTTACACTTTTTAAAAAGTGACATTGAAGTTAATTTTTCTACTTTGCCTAAAGTCTCACATGTTTCTGTAATTTGTTCTATTGTTTGACTAAAAATAATATGGGTGGGATTTTTTTATGGTAGCATACAAAATAATTATATTAACTTAGATGAAAAGAAATATTGGATTGGCCAAAAGTTCATTCCGTTTTTTCTGTAAGATGTTACAGAAAAACATCTAACAGAAAAACCAGAATGAACTTTTTGACTAACCCAATATAAACTGTTTCACAGAGCTGGAGGAATCAGGCTCCCAGACTTCTTACTATATTACAAAGCTACAGTAATCAAGATAGTATGGTACTGGCAAAAAAACAGAAATATAGATCAATGGAACAGGATAGAAAGCTCAGAGATAAACCCATGCACAAATGGTCACCTTATCTTTCATAAAGGAGGCAAGAGTACACAGTGTAGAAAAGACAGCTTCTTCAATAAGTGGTGCTGGGAAAACTGGACAGCTACGTGTAAAAGAATGAAATTAGAACACTCCCTAACATCATGCACAAAAATAAACTCAAAATGGATTAAAGACCTAAATGTAAGGCAAGACACCATCAAACTCTTAGAGGAAAACATAGGCAGAATGCTCTATGACATAAATCACAGCAAGATCCTTTTTGACACACCTCCTAAAGAAATGGAAATAAAGACAAAAATAAACAAATGGGACCTAATGAAACTTAAAAGCTTTTGCACATCAAAGGAAACCATAAACAAGATGAAAAGACAACCCTCAGAATGGGAGAAAATATTTGCAAATGAAGCAACTGACAGGATTAATCTTCAAAATATACAAGCAGCTCATGCAGTTCAATATCAAAAAAAACAAA
Organism: Hyperoodon ampullatus; assembly: GCF_949752795.1. Taxonomy (NCBI): domain Eukaryota; kingdom Metazoa; phylum Chordata; class Mammalia; order Artiodactyla; family Ziphiidae; genus Hyperoodon; species Hyperoodon ampullatus. The sequence continues at coordinate 131,557,231 of NC_136915.1, forward strand.
CAACCCAATCCAAAAATGTGCGGAAGCCCTAAAAAGATGTTTCTCCAAAGAAGACAAACAGATGGCCAAGAGGCACATGAAAAGATGCTTGACATCACTAATTATTAGAGAACAGAAAATCAAAACTACAATGAGGTATCACCTCACGCCTGTCTGAATGGCCATCATCAAAGAATCTCCAAACAATAAACGCTGGAGAGGGTGTAGAGAAAAGCGAACCCTCTTGCACTGCTGGTGGGGATGTAAACTAATACAGCCACTATGGAGAACAATATGGAGGTTCCATAAAAAACTAAAAATAGAACAACCATATGACCTAGCGATCCCACTATTGGACATAAACCCTGAGAAAACCATAATTCAAAAAGTCATGTACCACAATATTCATTGCAGCACTATTTAAAATAGCCAGGGCATGGAAGCAAGCTAAGTGTCCATTGACAGATGAATGGATAAAGAAGATGTGGCACATATATATAATGGAATATTACTTGGCCATAGAAAGAAACGAAATTGAGTTATTTGTAGTTAGGTGGATGGACCTAGAGTCTGTCATACAGAGTGAGGTAAGTCAGAAAGAGAAAAACAAATACCAAATGCTAACACATATATATGGAATCTAAAAATAATTAAAGTAATAAAATGGTTCTGAAGAATCTAGGGGCAGGACAGAAATAAAGACGCAGATGTAGAGAATGGACTTGAGGACACGGGGAGGGGGAAGGGTAAGCTGGGATAAAGTGAGAGAGTGGCATGGACATATATACACCACCAAATGTAAAATAGATATCTAGTGGGAAGCAGCCACATAGCACAGGGAGATCAGCTAGGGGCTTTGTGACCACCTAGAGGGGTGGGATAGGGAGGGTGGGAGAGAGACACAGGACAGAGGAGATATAGGGATATATGTGTATGTATGGCTGATTCATTTTGTTATGAAGCAGAAGCTAACACACCATTGTAGAGCAATTATACTCCAATAAAGATGTTAAAAAAAAACTGTTTCAAAAATCTAGAAGTAAATGTTAACAACGAGATAGATCTGGGTTATAGATATGATGCTAACTTCTTTCAGTTAATCCCCTTTTCTTCCTTGATTTCTCTTATACCCTTAAACTGTAACAGATCATTTTTTGTCATTATAAGGAAAGGTCTACTCTTATATATAAGTTAAATAGTGTTATTGTTAGTCTCCTCATATGAGAAAAATAGTTTTACTAAACATGGGCAACAGACAAATTGTAGTCTTTTGTTGACTTAATTGACAAATTGTGGCAGCCAGAGAACTGTTATGAGCCAAATTCTAAGATCACACTTAGAGAGTGCTGAGATCAACTAGGAAACCCCACAGTGTGCTCAAAAGGATGTGTTCCTGTTACATCATTTTTCAGATCCTAAAATAGGTGGTGTCCACGTTTCAAAGCTCCAACATTCTATGAGTCTATATACTTAGTATCAGCTTTCAATCACGAATACAAAAATCTCAAAGAGAAATGTTGATGCGGGCATTTATACTCGGTGGCAGCCATGATTCCAAGCATGTTTCATGATTTTATTTTTTCCACTTACCCCTCAGCACAGTTCGGTGGAGTAGACATTATTCTCATCCTTCATTTTGCAGACAAGGAAACTAAGACATGGCTTAAAAATTGTAGGGTGAAGATGACATATGTGACTTAAGTGACATAAATGACATGAGTCAGACTGCTGAGTTTGAAACCTTGCAACCAATGTAATAGTGAAGATTGTATGAAAACTTATTTTCCTCTGTTCTGAGAAGTACATTCATGATCAAAGTGCTAAAGTACTCTTATTTCTTTGGTACAGTAGTGTGTTCTCAAGAAATCAAATTGCATATTTAAAATGCTTTCCTTTTTAAAAACAATATTCTACATTCTACATTACCCTCCCAGTGTTTGCGAGACAAGCAGGACCAGAGTACATTTAGTTTGCTGAACACACTAAGAATTTCAAAATAACCACTTTCTATAGCAAAGTCTCATTTTGTGGAGAAAGACCAGTTATTTTTAAGAAGTTCCTCAATGATTCTTGTGCATTCTATTTGTAGTTTGATTGCTAAATCATCAAACACATTCCCGGATATTGAGCACTAGATTATTAATAACTTGAATGTTAATGTAGTATTATATATGTTTAATATGTCATCTCCACCACAATTTGAAATATTTGATGTTTTCTTTTTTAAAATAGTATACCTTCTTTATTGCTTTCATTCAGACCCTAAATTGTTTCTTTAATTTTATCCAATATTTAATTTAAAATTTTTTTTTAAATTGAAGTATAGTTTATATACAGTGTTGTGTTAGGTTCAGGTGTAGAGCAAAGTGATTCAGTTACATACATATTTTTATATATGTACATATATAAATATATATAAAAATTTTCAGATTCTCTTCCATTATAAGTTATTACAAGATATTGAATATAGTTCCTGTGGTATGCAGTAGGTCCTTGTTGTTTATCTATTTTATATCAATATATAGTAGTGTGTATATGTTAATCCCAAACTCCTAATTTATCCCTCCCACCCATCCCCTTTGGTAACAATATGTTTGTTTTCTATGTCTGTGAGTCTGTTTAAGTTCATTTGTGGCATATTTTAGATTCCACGCATAAGTGATATCATATGATATTTTTCTTTCTCTGACTTACTTAATATGATACTCTCTAGGACCATTGATGTTGCTGATCTGTTTAAGTGTCTTCTGTCATCACTCTTGACATCCCTCAGACTTCTCATCACTTTTTTTTCAAAGACTACATTTTCACATCTCCTGTTCCCTGCCCAATTCTCCCTCAATTGTTTTTATTTTTCTTTAACAACAACTCCAAATGGTTGTACAGTTTTTGTGTTTCAGATAGACACCTAGCATAGGCATAATGAAAGTTAGCTCCCTTTGCTAAACCAAGTATGTTAACCAAAGGTTGGATTAGTATGAAGGAAGAGAAACTTTTCTAATTTGTTTATCCAGGTAGGCAATTTTTCTGTCCAAACATGGTTATTTTTGTATTTACCTACAGGTGTGTGTGCTTGCTCAGACCCTGTTATCATTGATAGAAATCAAGTGCCAGTTTGTGGGCTGAAATCTTGTGTTTTCTTTTTCAATCCTCAAAATATCTTTCACATATTAGTTTTATTTATTATACAACAACAAATGAAAACAACCAAAAATGAATAGTGATTCCAACAGAATAGAAATATGTTTCTTGTTCCTGTAACAAAGACCAAAGTGATTCAAAATTTCTGTCTGCTGGTTACATAAGGTGGTCGTCCACACAGTTATTCAGGGATAAAAGCATTTGAAGAGTATGCCTTTTATACTTTACAAGTGGATTTCAAGTTTACCTTGGGTTGTGACATGCAGCCCATAGGAGGAAGAAATGGGGTTGATGAACACCTGGCTGACTCTGCCTCCTAGGTAGGATGCTTCTGGCAACTGAGTAAACAGACTTAATAAGTTTAGGAAACTGCATTATCCTTATCTAGTTAACGAATTTTGAAAATTGGGCTTTGCTGACTCTTTTGATTTCCAAAGCCAGAGCCATTAAGCATGCTTCAATTGATGCTTCAAGATTTAGCTTTAAAAAAATTCCCTGTGAAGTTGTTCCAGGATAAATTAACTTATAGAAGGTGTGCAATATGACAGACCCTGTGATAAGCTCTAAGAACTCTTGATGGAATTTAGAAAGAAATCATCAATGTACATTTAGCACTATATGCCTCTTTGACTTTTAAATTCAATATATTACCTGGAGATAGTCCTAATTATGCCAGAATTTTAACAAAATAAAAGATATTTAAAATCTTCTTAAGGGAAAAAAAAATTAACCACTAAAATAGGTACCATTAATTCTTTTATTTATTCATGGTAACCATACTGTGGACATGGGATGGATAGTCACAATATACTTTCAAATTTTATCAGGGTGGATATTTCATGCAACTGTGATTCACTGATGTGGGCATTTGAAGTTTCTGAGATGTAATTTGTAAAAACATAGCACAGTTCATCCAGAGGGTTAAAATTGGTGCTGATCCTAGTGATGATTTATAATGGTACTTTAATCTTGAGAGCTTCAAACTGTCAGTGAAGGAAAAACTCTCTTTTTCTTTTATGAATGCCTGATATTTTTCAGCATCATGGCAAAGTATACATGTGAATCTTGACAAATTTTAAAGCTGGACATCTTAACGGTGTGTTACACTACAGCATGCAAAGCACTATTAATACTCTTTAGTCAGAGTGGTTTACTTTTAAAACAATTTGATGTGTTTGACAATTAAAGTATTTTATCATGAAAAAAAGTGAAAAACTACTTTTTTACCTGGCTTGAACAATTATTGGCATGATCTTATAATTGCTTTGAAGAAAAGATGATATGGTTTTGGGAAAACATACACATACACATATACACACACACGATGGTTAATGTTTTATTGTCATTTTCTTTAAAAATGGTTCAGGGTTTGTATTTATTTTTATTTGTATATATTATTTATAAACATATATATGTATGTATATGTGTATATATACATAAGTATATATATATACACATAAGTATGTATATATATATATATATATGTATATGTTTGTGTGTGTGTATATATACACCTCTTTATAAACTTTGCCATGTCACCTCCAGGAATAATAGTATAATAGAGTTGAATATTCTAGTTTTCTAGTAAAGGTAGCAGTGACATTATTTCATTCCTTTGTATGATATATTGGGACTAGACTGTAAATCAGGATATCTGTGCTTTATTAACAACTCCTTCATAGTTAGTTGTTTAATAAACATTTCTCTGTTATTTGGACTCAAGTTTCCTTATTATTACAGGAAATATATGCTCTAGAACTAGGCTATTCTCTGAGGTCTGTTCTGAACCAAATAATTTTAGTTTTCTACTGATTATAGTCCATTTTTTTAATACTTTAGTTTTTTTCTTTTATTTTATACTGGAGTGTAGTTGATTTACAATATTGTGTTAGTTTCAGTTGTACAGCAAATTGATTCAGTTATATATATATATCTATTCTTTTTCAGATTCTTTTCCCATATAGGCTATCACAGAGTATTGAGATGAGTTCCCTGTGCTATACAGTAGGTACATGTTGATTATCTATTTTATATATAGTAGTGTGTATATGTTAATCCTAACCTCCTAATTTATCCCTCCCCACTAGTTTTCACCTTTGGTAACCATAAATTCGTTTTCGAAGTCAAGTCTGTTTCTGTTTTGAAAAGAAGTTCATTTGTATTATTTTTTAGATTCCACATATGTGATATCAAGTGAAATTTGTCTTTGTCTGACTTACTTCACTTAGTATGATAATCTCTAGTCCACCCTTATTGCTGTAAATGGCATTATTTTATCCTTTTCTATGGCTGAGTAATATTCCATTGTATATATGTACTACACCTTTATACATTGCTCTGTCAATGGACATTTAGGTTGCTTCCATGTCTTGGCTATTGTAAATAGTGCTGCAGTGAACATAGGGCTGCATGTATCTTTTTGAATTATGGTTTTCTCCAGGTATATGCCCAGGAGTGGGATTGTGGCATCATATAGTAGCTCTATTTTTAGTTTTTAAAGGAACCTCCTTCTTGTTCTCCATAGTGACTGTACCAATCTACATTCCCACCAACAGTGTAGGAGGATTCCCTTTTCTCCACACCCTCTCCAGCATTTATTGTTTTTAGATCTTTTGATGATGGCCATTCTGACTGGTATGAGGTGATATCTCACTGTAGTTTTGATTTGCACTTCTCTAATAATTAGCTATGTTGAGCATATTTTCATGTGCCTTTTGGCCATCTGTATGTCTTCTTTAGAGAAATGTCTATTTAGGTCTCTGCCTAGTTTTTGCTTGGGTTGTTTGTATTTTTGATATTGAGCTGCATAAGCTGTATATTTTAGAGATTGTAACCTTGTTGGTTGTATTGTTTGCAAATATTTTCTCCCATTCTGTAGGCTTTTTATTTTGTTTATGGTTTTCTTTGCTGTGAAAAAGCTTTTAAGTTTAATTAGGTCCCATTTGATTATTTTTGTTTTTGTTTTGTGGTACGCGGGCGTCTCACTGTTGTAGCCTCTCCCATTGCGGAGCACAGGCTCTGGACGCGCAGGCTCAGCGGCCATGGCTCACGGGCCTAGCCGCTCCGCAGCATGTGGGATCTTCCCAGACCGGGACATGAAACCGTGTCCCCTGCATCAACAGGTGGACTCTCAACCACTGTGCCACCAGGGAAGCCCTGATTATTTTTGTTTTTATTACTCTAGGAAGTGGTTCCAAAAAGATACTGCTGCAATTTATGTAAAAGAGTGTTCTGCCCATGTTTTCCTCTAAGAGTTTTATATATCTTGTCTAACACTTAGGACTTTAATCCATTTTGAGTGTATTTTTGTGTATGGTGTTAGAGAATGTTCTAATTTAATTCTTTTACCTGTAGCTGTCCAATTATCCCAGCACCACTTATTGAAAAGACAGTCTTTTCTCCATTGTTTATTCTTGCCTCCTTTGTCATAAATTAATTGACCATAGGTTTGTAGGTTCATTTCTGGGCTTTCTATCCTGTTTCATTCGTATATAAGTCTGTCTTCATGCCAGTACAATAGTGTTTTGATTACTGTAACTTTATATTATAGTCTGGAGTCAGGGAGACTGATTCCTCCAGCTCCACTTTTCTTTCTCAAGATTGCTTTGGCTATTCAGGTTCTTTCGTGTTTTCATACAAATTTTAAGATTTTTGTACTAGATCTGTAAGAAATGATATTGGTAATTTGATAGGGATTGCATTAAATATGTAGAATCCCTTGGGTACTGTATTCATTTTGACAGCTTTTATTCTTCCAATCCAATATCATGGTATATTTTCATCTGTTTGTGTCATCTTTGATTTTTTTCATCAGCATCTTACAGTTTTCAGAGTACAGGTCTTTGGCCTCCTTAGGTAGGTTTATTCTTAGGTATTTTATTCTTTTTGTTGCAATGATAAATGGGATTGTTTCCTTAATTTCTCTTTCTGATCTTTGTTGTTAGTGTGTAGAAATACAACAAATTTCTGTGTATTAATATTTTATCCTGCAACTTTACCGAATTTATTTTTGAGCTCTAGTAGTTTTATGGTAGCATCTTTAGCATTTTCTATGTATAGAATCATGCCTTCTGCAACCAGTGGCAGTTTTATTTCTTCTTTCCCAATTTGGATTCCTTCTCTTCTCTGATTTCCATGGCTAGGCTTCCAAAACTATGTTGAATGAAAGTGATGAGAATGGACATCCTTCTCTTGTTCCTGATCTTAGAGGAAAAGCTTTCAGCTTTTCACCATTGAGTATGATGTTACCTGTAAGTTTCTAACATATGGCCTTTATTATGTTGAGGTATATACCCTTGATGCCCACATTCTGGAGAATTTTTATCATAAATGGGTTGAAGTTTGTCAAAAGATTTTTCTACATCTATTGACGTGATCATATAGTTTTTATTCTTCAATCTGTTAATGTGGTGTATCACATTGATTTGAAAGTATTGAAAAATTTTTGTATCTCTGGGATAAGCCCCACTTGTTTATGGTGTATGAGCTTTTTAATGTATTTTGTTGAGGATTTTTGTGTCTATGTTTATCAGTGATATTGGCCGTTAATTTTCCTTTTCCTTTCTTTCTTTTTTTTTGGTATCAGGCTGATGGTGGCCTCATAGAATGTGTTTGGGAGTGCTCCTTCCTCTGCAAATTTTTGGAATAGTTTCAGAAAGATAGGTGTTAACTCTTCTCTAAATGTTTGATAGAAGTTGTCTGTGAAGCCATTTGGTCCTGGACTTTTGTTTCTTGGGAGTTTTTAAATCACAGTTTCAATTTAAGTACTTGTGATTGGTCTGTTCATATTTTCTATTTCTTCCTGGTTCAGTGTTGGGAGATTATACCTTTCTAAGAATTTGTCCACTTCTAGGTTGTCAATTTTATTGACATATATCTGTCTGTAGTAGTCTCTATGATCCTTTGTATTTCTGTGGTGTCCATTGAAACTTCTCCTTTTTCATTTCTAATTTTACTGAATTGAGCCCTCTCCCTTTTTCCTTGATGAGTCTGGTTAAAGGTTTATCAGTTTTATCTGTTCAAAGAACCAAATTTTATTTTCATTGATCTTTTCTATTGTTTTCTTCATCTCTATTTCATTTATCTTTGCTCTGATCTTTATGATTTCTTTCCTTCTACTAACTTTGGTTATTGTTCTTCCTCTAGTTGCTTTAGGTTTAAGTTTAGGTTGTTTATTTGGAATTTTCATTGTTTCCTTAGGTAAGATTTTCTTGCTAACTTCCCTTTAAAACTGCTTTTGCTGCATTCCAGAGGTTTTGGATTATCATGCTTTTGTTTTCAATTGTGTCTAGGTACTTTTTGATTGCCAGTTTCATTTCTTCAGTGATCCATTGTTTGTTTAGTAGCATATTGTTTAGCCTCCATGTGTTTGTGTTTTGGGCAGTTTTTTTTCTGACAGTTGATTTCGAGTTTCATAGCATTATGGTTGGAAAAGATGCTTGATATGGTTTTAGTTTTCTTAAATTTACTGAGGCTTGCTTTATGGCCCAGCATGTGATATACCCTGGATAATGTTCCATGTGCACTTGAAAAGAATATATATTCTGCTGCTTTCAGATGGAATGCTCTATAAGTATCGATTAAGTCCATCTGGTGTAATGTGTCATTTAAGGCCTGTGTTTCCTTACTCATTTTCTATCTGGATGATCGTCCATTGATGTATGTGAGGTGTTAAAGCACCCCAATATTATTGTTTACTGATGATTTCTTCCTTTATGTCTCTTAACATTGGCCTTAGATATTGAGGTGCTCTTATGTTGGGTATTTACAATTGTTATATCTTCTTCTTGGATTGATCCTTAGTCATGATGTAGTGTCCTTCTTTGTCTCTTGTAATAGTCTTTATTTTAAAGTCTATTTTGTCTGATATGAGTATCGCTGCTCCAGCTTTCTCTTCATTTCCATTTGCATGAAATACCTCTTTCCATCCCCTCCCTTTCAGTCTCTCTGCATTCATAGATCTGAAGTGGGTTTCTTGTAGATAGCATATATACGGTTATTGTTTTTGTATCCATTCAGCCAGTCTATGTTTATTGGTTGGAGCATTTAATCCATTTATATTTAAGGTAATTATCAATATGTGTGTTTTTATTGCCATTTCGTTAATTGTTTTGGACTTGTTTTGTATGTGTTTTTTCTTCCCTTCCTTTTTTGTTCTCATCTTGTGACTTGTGATGACACTCTTTAGTGTTGTTTGAATTCCTTTTGTGTGTGTGTGTGTGTGTGTGTGTGTGTATGTATATATCTATTGTAGATTTTCTTTTTTGGGTTTTTCCAATGAGGTTTTTCATATAGCAGTCTATATATGTACAGGATTGTTTTAAGTTGCTGGTCTCTTAATTTCAAATGCATTTCCCATTTCCTGCATTTGTACTGGCCTCTTATGATTGCTGGCTTTGATATCATATTTGTGTGTAGATGATTTCCTACCTTTACTGTATGTTTACCTTTACCGGTGAGCTTTCCCATTCATAATTGTCTTGTTTCTACTATTGGGCATTTCTTTTCTGCCTGGAGAAGTTCCTTTAGTATCTGTTGCAAAGCTGGTTTGGTGGTGCTGGATTCTCTTAGCTTTTGTTTTCTGTAAAGCTTTTGATTTCTCCATGTAATCTGAATGAGAGCCTTGCTGGGTAGGGTATTCTTGGTTTTATGTTTTTCCCTTTCATCACTTTAAATATATTGTGTCACTCCCTTCTGACCTAGAGTTTCTGCTGAAAAATCAGCTGATAAACTTATGGGGATTCCCTTGTATATTATTTGTTGCTTTTCCCTTGCTGCTTTTGATATTTTCTTTTTGTCTTTAATTTTTGTGAATTTGATTAATATGTGTCTCAGCATGTTCATCCTTGAGTTTGTCCTGTATAGGACTCTCTGTGCTTCCTGGACTTGGGTGAATATTTCCTGTCCCATGTTAGGGAAGTTTTCAGCTATTATCTCTTCAAATATTTCCTCAGGTCTTTCCTCTCTCTTCTCCTTCTGGGACCCATATAATGTGAATGGTGCATTTAATATTGTCCCCGTGGTCTCTTAAACTGTCCTCATTTCTTTGTGTTCTTTCTTCTTTATTCTGGTCCGTGGCCTTATTTCCAACATTCTATCTACCAGCTTACCTATTTGTTCTTCTTCCCCAGTTATTCTGCTCTTGATTCCTTCCAGTGTACTTTTCATTTCAGTTACTGTATTGTTCAAATCTGTTTGTTTATTCTTTATATCTTCTAGCTCTTAGTTAAACAATTCTTGTATCTCCTTGGTCTGTGCCTCCATTCTTTTTCTGAAATCTTAGATCATCTTTACTATCATTACTCTGAATTCTTTTTCAGGTAGATTGCTTATGTCCACGTTACTTAATTGTTTTTCTGGAGTTTTATCTTGTTGCTTTGTCAGGAAGATATTCCTCTGCTCTCATATTGTTTAAATTTTTGTGTTTGTTGTCTCTTTTGCACAGGCTGCAGGACTGCAGTTCCTCTTGCTTCTGGTGTCTGCCCCCTGGTGGGTGAGGCTGGTCTATGTGGCTTGTGCAGGCTTTTCTTTTTTCTTTTTTTTTTTTTAACATCTTTATTGGAGTATAATTGCTTTACATTGTTGTGTTAGTTTCTGCTGTGTAACAAAGTGAATCAGCTATGCGTATACATATATACCCATAACCTCTCCCTCTTGCACCTCCCTCACACCCACCCTGTCCCATTCCTCTAGGTGGTCACAAAGCACCGAGATGATCTCCCTGTGCTATACAGCAGCTTCCCACTAGCTATCTATTTTACATTTGGTAGTGTATATATGTAAATGCCACTCTCTCACTTCTTCCCAGCTTACCCTTCCACCTCCCCATGTCCCCAAGTCCATTCTCTATGTCTGCATCTTTATTCCTGCCCCTAGGTTCTTCAGATTCTTTTTTTTTTTTTTTTTTTTTTAGAATCCATATATATGTGTTAGCATATGGTATTTGTTTTTCTCTTTCTGACTTACTTCATTCTGTATGACAGACTCTATGTCCATCCACCTCACTACAAATAACTAAATTTCGTTTATTTTTTGGTTGAGTAATATTCCATTGCATATATGTGACACATCTTCTTTCTCCATTCATCTGTCGATGGACACTTAAGTTGCTTCCATGTCCTGGCTATTGCGAATAGTGCTGCAGTGAACATTGTGATACATGACTCTTTTTGAATTATGGTTTTCTCAGGGTTTATGTCTAGTAGTGGGATTGCTGGATCATATGGATGTTCTATTTTTAGTTTTTTAAGGAACCTCCATACTGTTCTCCATAGTGGCAGTATCAATTTACATTTCCACCAACAGTGCAAGAGGGTTCCCTTTTCTCCACACCCTCTCCAGCATTTATTGTTTGTAGATTCTTTGATGATGGCCATTCAGACCAGTGTGTAGTTTTGATTTTCTGTTCTCTAATAATTAGTGATGTCAAACATCTTTTCATGTGCCTCTTGGTCATCTGTTTGTCTTCTTTGCAGAAAAGTCTTTTTAGGTCTTCTGCCCATTTTTGGATTGGGTTGTTTGGGTTTTTTTGATATTGAGATACATAAGCTGCTGGTATATTTTGGAGATTAACCCATTGTCAGTTGTTTCTTTTGCAAATATTTTCTCCCATTCTGAGGGCTGTCTTTTCGTCTTGTTTATGGTTCCCTTTACTGTGCAAAAGCTTTTAAGTTTCATTAGGTGCCATTTGTTTTTGTTTTTATTTCCAGTTCTCTAGGAGGTGGGTCAAAAAGGATCTTGCTGTGTTTTATGTATTAGAGTGTTCTATCTATGTTTTCCTCTGAGAGTTTTATAGTGTCTCACCATACATTTAGGTCTTTAATCTATTTTGAGTTAATTTTTGTGTATGGTGTGTTCTAATTTCATTCTATTACATGTAGCTGTCCAGTTTTCCCAGCACCACTTATTGAAGAGGGTGTCTTTTCTCCATTGTATATTGTTGCAACCTTTGTCAAAAAAAAGGTGACCATATGTGTGTGGGCTTACCTCTGGGCTTTCTATCCTGTTTCATTGATGTATATTTCTGTTTTTGTGCCAGTACCATACTGTCTTGATTACTGTAGCTTTCTACTATAGCCTGAAGTCAGGGAGCCTGATTCCTCCAGCTCCATTTTATTTTTCCCAAGATATATTCGGGGTCTTTTGTGTTTCCATAAAAATTGTGAAATTGTTTTGTTCTAGTTCTGTGGAAAATGCCATTGGTAATTAGATAGGGATCGCACTAAATCTGTAGATTGCTTTGAGTAGTATAGTCATTTTCACAATGTTGATTCTTCCAGTCGAAGAACATGGTATATCTCTGCATCTGTTTGTATGATCTTTAATTTCTTTCATTAGTGTCTTATAGTTTTCTGCATACAGGGCTTTTGTCTCCTTAGGTAGGTTTATTCCTAGGTATTTAATTCTTTTTGTTGCAGTGGTAAATGGGAGTGTTTTCTTAATTTCTCCTTCAGATTTTTCATCATTACTGTATAGGAATGCAAGAGATTTCTGTGTATTAATTTTGTATCTGCTACTTTACCAAATTCATTGATTAGCTCCAGTAGTTTTCTGGTAGCATCTTTAGGCTTCTCTATGTACACTATCATGTCATCTGCAAACAGTGACAGCTTTACTTCTTCTTTACCAATTTGAATTCCTTTTATTTCTTTTTCTTCTCTTAGTGCTGTGGTTAAAACTTCCAAAACTATATTGAATAATAGTGGTGAGAGTGGGCAACCTTGTCTTGTTCCTGATATTAGTGGAAATGGTTTTAATTTTTTACCATTATGAATGCTATTGGCTGTGGGTTTGTCATAGATGGCCTTTATTATGTTGAGGTACGTTCCCTCTATGCCTACTGTCTGGAGGGTTTTTATCATAAATAGATGTAGAATTTTGTCAAAAGCTTTTTCTGCCTCTATTGAGATGATCATATGCTTTTTATTCTTCAATTTGTTAATATGGTGTATCACATTGATTGATTTGCATATATTGAAGAATCCTTTCATTCCTAGGATAAACCCTACTTGTTCATGGTGTATGATCCTTTTAATGTGCTGTTGGATTCTGTTTGCTAGTATTTTGTTGAGGATTTTGGCATCTATGTTCATCAGTGATATTGAACTGTAGTTTTCTGTTTTTGTGACATCTTTGTCTGGTTTTGGTATCAGGGTGATGGTGGCCTCATAGATTGAGTTTGGGAGTGTTCCTCCCTCTGCTATATTTTGGAAGAGTTTGAGAAGGATCGGTGTTAGCTCTTCTCTAAATATTTGATAGAATTCACCTGTGAAGCCATCTGGTCCTGGGTTTTTATTTATTGGAAGATTTTTAATCACAGTCTCAATTCCAGTTCTAGTGATTGGTCTCTTTACTTTTTCTATTTCTTCCTGGTTCAGTCTCGGAAGGTTGTGCTTTTCTAAGAATTTTCCATTTCTTCCAGGTTGTCCATTTTATTGGCATACAGTTCCCTGTGGTAATCTCTCATGATTCTTTGTATTTCTGCAGTGTCAGTTGTAACTTCTACTTTTTCATTTTTAATTCTGTTGATTTGAGTCTACTCCCTTCTTTTCTTGAGTAGTCTGACTATTGGTTTATCAATTTTGTTTATCTTCCCAAAGAAACAGGTTTTACTTTTATTGATCCTTGCTATCATCCTTCATTTCTTTTTCATTTATTCTCATCAGATCTTTATGATTTCTTTCCTTCTGCTAACTTTGGGGTTTTTTGTTCTTCTTTCTCTAATTGTTTTAGGTGTAAGGTTAGTTTGTTTATTTGAGATTTTTCTTGTTTGTTGAGGTAGGATTGTATTGCTATAAACTTACTTCTTAGAACTGCTTTTGCTGCATCCTATAGGTTTTAGGTTGTCATGTTTTCATTGTCATTTGTTTCTAGGTATTTTATGGTTTCCTCTGATTTCTTCATTGATCTCTTGGTTATTTAGTAGCATATTGTTTAGTCTCCATGTGTTTGTATTTGTTAGTTTTTTTTCCTGTAATTTATATCTAGTCTCATAGCATTGTGGCCTGAAAAGATACTGGATGTGATTTCAATATTCTTAAATTTACCAAGGCTTGATTTGTGACCCATGATATAATCTATCCTGGAGAGTGTTCCATGAGCACTTGAGAAGAAAGTGTATTCTGTTGTTTTTGGATGGAATGTCCTGTAAATATAAATTAAGTCCATCTTGTTTATTGTGTCATTTAAAGCTTGTGTTTCCTTATTTATTTTCATTTTTGTTGATCTGTCCATTGGTGAAAGTGGGGTGTAAAGTCCCCTACTGTGATTGTGTTACTGTCGATTTCCCCTTTTATGGCTCTTAGCATTTGCCTTATGTTTTGAAGTTCTCCTATGTTGGGTGCATAAATATTTACAATTGTTATATCTTCTTCTTGAATTGATCCTTAGTCATGATGTAGTGTCCTTCTTTGTCTCTTGTAATAGTCTTTATTTTAAAGTCTACTTTGTCTGATATGAGTATCGCTACTCCAGCTTTCTTTTGATTTCCATTTGCATGGAATATCTTTTTCCATCCCCTCACTTTCAGTCTGTATGTGTCCCTAGGTCTGAAGTGGGCCTCTTGTAGACAGCATATATATGGGTCTTCTTTTTGTATCCATTCAGCCAGTCTATGTCTTTTGGTTGGAGCATTTAATCCATCTACATTTAAGGTAATTATCACTATGTACGTGCCTATTACCATTTTCTTAATTGTTTTGTGTTTGTTATTGTAGTTCTTGTCCTTCTCTTGTGTTTCCTACCTAGGGAAGTTCCTTTTGCATTTATTGTAATGCTAGTTTCATGGTGCCGAATTCTCTTAGCTTTTGCTTGTCTGTAAAGTTTTCTAATTTTTCCATCAGATCTCAATGAGATCCTTCCTGGGTAGAGTAATCTTCGTTGTAAGTTTTTCCCTTTCATCACTTTAAATATGTCCTGCCATTCCCTTCTGGCTTGCAGAGTTTCTGCTGAAATAGCAGCTGTTAATCTTATGTGGATTCCTTTTTATGTTATTTTTTGCTTTTCCCTTGCTGCTTTTTATATTTTTTTCTTTGTATATAATTTTTGATAGTTTGATTAATATGTGTCTTGGTGTGTTTCTACTTGGATTTATCCTGTATGAGAGCCTCTGCACTTCCTGGACTTGATTGACTATTTCCTTCCCCATATTAGGGAAGCTTTTAACTATAATCTCTTCAAGTATTTCTTAATCCTTTTTTTTTTTTCTCTTCTTCTTCTGGGACCCCTATAATACGAATGTTGGTGCATTTAATGTTGTCCCAGATGTCTCTGAGACTGTCATCAATTCTTTTCATTCTTTTTTCTTTATTCTGCTCTGTGATAGTTATTTCCACTAGTTTATATTCCATGTCACTTATCCATTCTTTTCCCTCAGTTTTTCTGCTATTGATTCCTTCTAGAGAATTTTTAATTTAATTTATTGTGTTATTTATCATTGTTTGTTTGCTGTTTAGTTCTTCGAGGTCCTTGTTAAACATTTCTTGTATTTTCTCCATTCTATTTCCAAGATTTTGTGTCATCTTTACTATCATTTCTCTGAATTCTTTTTCAGGTAGATTGCCTATTTCCTCTTCATTTGCTTGGTCTGGTGGGTTTTTACCTTGCTCCTTCACCTGCTGCGTATTTCTCTGTCTTGTCAGTTGGTTAACTTACTGTGTTTGGGGTCTCCTTTCTCAGGCTGCAGGTTCATAGTTCCCATTGTTTTTGGTGTCTGCCCCCAGTGAGTAAGGTTGGTTCAGTGCATTGTGTAGGCTTCCTGGTGGAGGGAAATGGTGCCTGTGTCCTGATGGATGAGTCTGGATCTTTTCTTTTTGGTGGGCAGGACCACGTTTGGTGTGTTTTGGAGTATCTGTGAACTTATTATGATTTTAGGCAGCCTGTCTGCTAATGGGTGAGGTTGTGTTTCTGTCTTGCTTATTGTTTGTCATGGCGTGTCCAGCACTGGACTTCGCTGGTCATTGAGTAGAGCTGAGCCTTAATGTTGAGATGGAGATCTCTTGGAGAGCTCTCACCAACTGATATTATGTGGAGCTGGTAGGTATATCATGGTCCAATGTTCTGAACTCAGATCTCCCACCTCAGTGACTCAGACCTGACACTTGGCTGGAGCACTAAGACCCTGTCAGCCATATGACTCAGAAGAAAAGGGAGAAAAAAAAGAAAGAATGGAAAATTAACATAAAATTATATAAAACAAAGTTATTAAAATAAAATATTTAAAAAGTATATTATTAAAATAAAAAAGTAATTAAAAAAAGAAGAGAGCAACCAAACCAATAATCAAATCAACCCATAATAACTAGTGTTAAAATCTAAAATAAGATAAACAGGGCTTCCCTGGTGGTGCAGTGGTTGAGAGTCCACCTTCTGGTGCATGGGACATGGGTTTGTGCCCCGGTCCGGGAAGATCCCACATACCGCGGAGCAGCTTGGGCCGTGAGCCATGGCCACTGAGCCTGTGCGTCCGGAGCCTGTGCTCCGCAACAGGAGAGGCCACAACAGTGAGAGGCCTGCATACTACAAACTAAACAAACAAATAAATAAATAATAAAATAAAATAAAACAAAATAAGATAAACATAAAAATCAGAAAGTAGTCTGTTGCATACAGCAAACCCCAAGTCTGTAGTTGTTTCCAAAGCCCACTGTCTCAATTTTGGGATGATTCGTTGTCTCTTCAGGAATTCCACAGATGCAGGGTACATCAAGTTGATTGTAGTGATTTGATCTGCTCCTCCTGATGGTGCACGGAGATATTGCCCTTTCTCTTCTTTGTTTGCACAGTCCCTGGGGTTCAGCTTTGGATTTGGCACAGCCTCTGCACGTAGGTCCCTCTCTGGTGTCTGTTCTTCACCCAGGCAGGAGGGAGTTAAAGGAACGGCTGATTTGGCGGCTCTGGCTCACTCAGATGGGGGGAGGGTGTGATATGGAATGTGACATGAGCCTGAGGGGGCCGAGGCCGGCGTGACATTGCAACAGCCTGGGGTACACCCTCTGTTCTACCAGGGAAGTTGTCCCTGCATCATGGGACCCTGGCAGTTGTGGGCTGCACAGACTCCTGGGAGGGGCATGTGGATAGTGACCTGTGCTTGCACACAGGATTCTTGGTGGCTGCAGTAGCAGCCTTAGCATTTCATGCCTGTCTCTGTGGTCCATGCTGATAGCCATGGCTTGTGACCATCTCTGAAACTTATTTAGGCAGTGCTCTGAATCTCCTCTCCTCACGCACCCCGAAACAATGTCCTCTTGCCTCTTAGGTAGGTCCTAAGGTTTTCCCAGACCACCTCCCAGCTATCTGTAGCTCACTAATCCCCTTCAGGCAGTGTTCACACAGCCAACCCCAGTCCTCTCCCTGGGATCTGACCTCCAAAGCCCAAGCCTCAGCTCCCAGCCCCTACCCATCCTGGCTGGTGAGCAGACAAGCCTCTCAGGCTGGTGAGTGCTGGTTGGCACTGATCCTCTATGTGGAAATCTCTCCACTTTGCCCTCTGCACCCCTGATGCTGTGCTCTCCTCTATAGCTCTGAAGATTTCCCTCCACCCACCCCCATCTCCACCAATGAAGGGGATTCCTAGTGTGTGGGAACTTTTGCTCCTTCACAGCTCCCCCGCAGAGGTGCATGTCCCATCCCTATTCTTGTCTTTCTGTTTTTTCTTTTTTCTATTGTCTCTGTTTTTTCCTTTTTCCTTTGCTGTACCCAGGTACGTGGGGAGTTTCTTGACTTTTGGGAAGTCTGAGGTCTTCTGCCAGCATTCAGTACATGTTCTGTAAGAGTTGTGCTACATGTAGATGTATTTTTGATGTATTTGTGGGGAAGAAGGTGATCTCCACGTCTTACTCCTCCACCATGTTGAAGGTCCTCTCATGAAGTTTTAAAATAAATATCTCATAGATAACTTAAGAAGAGGAAAACTTTAAAGTACATTTCTTAGTTACTAGTGTGCTGATTTTTTTCTGTTTGAGACACCCTTTCCCACCCAGCTCCTTAGACACATTTTCTGCCCCCATTTGCCCTGCTCTGTACTCAGGAAGACTAGTCCCTGATGGCTAGCTCCTGCCCTAATATAATTCAGCTGTGGACTTCAGGTTAGGTTAGGACAATGGGAGAAAAAAAAAAAAGGAAGACAAAACTGAAATAAGCTGGAGTAATTCTTCTGCATTCCCTTCAGGACCATGTCTCTCCCAGTACATGAGTCCCATCTTTGTGTGGCAAATACTCTGCTCCAGTAAAAATATTTACTGCCCTTATCTTTTCATCAAAAGGGCTGTGGTAGTTTTGCACTGTAGTATTTTTCTAGGCATATTCTCATTTCTTGTTTTTACCCCTAACAATGTATGCTTAGACTTTTGAAGGAAGGCTTGCCATTGAAGTCTCATCATTTAAAATGTTTAGGGTGAATTCTAATTCATGCCAAAAACTCAGCCTAAAATGTCTAGAAATAATTACTTTTTAAACTTTGGTGAATATTCTCTATTCATATATACACTCTAGATCTACATCTGTAACTGTACATAGGTGAATCACCTCCTTTCATACTTTTAATTCACTTTTACTTTTCCTTAGTGTGGTATAGTGGTTAATAGAACTTGATTTGGAGTCAAAATTCCTGGACTAATATCTCATTTCTGTCATTTACTAGTTATGTGACCTTAGGAAAACATATTAAAACATTTCTTCTTAGATGCCTAGTGTTTGACATGGAGAATTTAAGAGTGCCTATCATATTAAGTATTTCTGAGTGAGGTAAAGATAAAGTGCTGGGAACACTGACTAGTGCATAAGTCTTCAATAAGTTATCCTTTTTGTTGATGTTATTACTTTGTTCTTACCGTTGTCACTAAAATTACTAGCATTACCTTCACCTTCACATAATAAAAATAATGCCAAGATGCTCAAAAAAGATAAATTTACACACCTACCAAGAGTGTATAAGAGTGTGTATTCTAACATTCCACAGGAAATACTGGTATTTTGCAATATTTTAAATTTTGGTTTATCTTATAGGAGGAATACCTTATTTGTATCATGGGGTAATTAGTGAATGTAAATACATTTTCTCATAGTTATGAGTTGTATTTCTTCTTTTGACTTGCCTTAAAAGTTTCTAATATTTGCTTTGGAAAATTCTCAATGAAATTATCTTTTATTTTATAATTTTTATCTTTTGTTTTAATAAAAAGGAAAATGAAACCCTTTGTCATTAATTGTTGTGTTTATTTTTGAATATTTCATTTTTCTGTCAACTTTGCTAATGGTGTATCTTGTTTTATACAATTTTTTTTTTTTTTTTGCCATGCTGTGCCACATGGCTTGCGAGATCTCAGTTCCCCAACTAGGGATTGAACCTGGGCCACTGCAATGAAAGTCCAGAATCCTAACCACTAGGCCCCCAAGGAACTCCCTACAATTTTATAATTGTAATCTTTTCAATAAACCATTCATGTTCTTATGGCTTTTGATGTATATGGTATGTTTAGAAAAATGTCTGAATACAAAGTTTTAATGTTTTCTTTTACCCATTGTACTTCTAGTAATATTTTTGGTATTATTTTTCATTTTCATCAGGGTATAAATAGTTTCTAAATATGAGATATATTTCTACATAAGGAGTAAAGGAAAGATGACATTTTCATGTCACTTTTCTCAGCTTCTTTCCTTCAGTGATTTGGAACACCATCCAAGATGTCATTTCATAGGAACCTCTGAGTCATATGTCTATACCTGTATTGTGTATTTGAGTATCTTGATTTGACAGATTTTGAAAAATGGATATAATCCAGTCCTTTGCTTTATGTGGAAATTTTTTCTCAATTTATGATGAAGATATAATGTGGTTATCATTTCATTTGCAGTATTTTTATGTATCACTTTATAACAGTAAATTAATTCTGTACTCTGGATTCTCATAGCAGTTTCTGATAACTACTCTTTTGGGGATTCTTGTTAAATTTCTTCATTTCTACCTCTTTATATTCTTGCTTCTCTATTCTTGTGAAGTTTCACTTTCTTTTCTATCATTTTTCTTACAAACCATCTTCAACATTTTATTAACTAACCAGGGTAATCAATCAGTCCACAATAATCATTGTCACCATTTATAAAACAATGCAAATAAAAAATAAATGGTCAATAAATATTTGTGGTATTAATGTGTAGCCAAAAATAATAGTAATAATAATTCCTATTAAATAATAATAATTCCTATTATGGAATAAATGCCTCATTTCTGATATTAATGATCTCTATCATGGTGACTCTGAGTACCAAAATAATGGGAAAAACTTATATATTTTTAAATATATATATTTATACACACACACACACACACACACATATATTAAAAACGCTCTTTAAAGTACTCCAAGTAGATTATTGGTGTGTTTTACTCAATAAGTTAAAGACTTAAAGTGAATTTATTTTAAAACATTTTCTTAGAGGTCCAAAGAAACATTTTTCTGCAGGTACATTTACTGTAAGGAGAGAGATGCAGGTAGTTTACACTGAAGACATTTATACACTTAGGTAAATACACAGTATTATATTATACATACTCCAAAGCAAATAAAATAAATATATATATGAATATATATATGACTTGGTCTACCTAGAAATTTATATCTCCAATTCTATTAAAACTGGTTGTAGGACAATAGATATATTAATGCACAGTCAAGATATATTTATGAGAATATTCATCTTTTAAGAGAAACCTTATTTATCATTATAATTTAAGCCTGTTCTAGCATCAGGTTCATTGCCTTTACAATACATTTTGCTGTGAACACTGACAATAAAGATAAATTCCATTCATAATTTTAACAAGTTCTCTGAATTCTTCTTAGAGTTGACGATTTTAGATGTGTTTTTTTCAGCTACACCACACTAAGTTTAAGCGCCCAAAGATGTTAAATTGTAAGTATCTCAATGATATTTTTAAAAATGGATAATAACTTTAACAAGTAGTAAAAAATCTCACATTTTCAGTCACATAATACCTAACCATTACTTTTTTAGTAATGTCCTATTAAAGAACTATGTGGCAGTGTTAGCTGCTAAGGAAACCATCCTCTATGAAATTGAATATAAAATAGAAACCTTTGGAAAAGATATTCAAAATGCACACTGAATGTTTTATATTAGTTTCTTTTGACTTTGTGGTTGGCATTGATGTCTTTTGGAATATATATTTTAATAGCAGATACAATAAAGTTTATTTAGGGCTCTAAATGTATACAGTGGATTTCAAAGTTTTGCTAATACAGTAGATATGAAACTTGGAGAATTTTATGAAGCAAATGCCTTTAAACATCATAAATTTAGCTGTGCCAGAGCAAGCTCCAGCAAAGTTGTAGAACAGTTTACAATATTTGTGCATATTCTGCACTTTCAAATATAATTTTTTTAAATTAATAGCTTTTTAAAAATATATCATTTATATTCTGAACTGAACTTCTGAATAAATCTAAATAAATAATGGTTGTCTAAGCGAAGATGAGATTAACATTAAAGGGAGAGCATTTTTAGCCTTACATCTTTTATTATAGTCTCATTCTCTGTGAAAGCCAGAACATTATAGTGTTCACAAATCAGTTGAATTTTCCACAAGATTAATGCCTAAATTCTGGTGGAACGTACAGTTTCCTTTAAATTTTTTAAACATCTGAAATAAATCATTATAGATGTCCATAACATATTTTTGTTTATGACACATATAAAAATATATTATTTTGTAAAATAACTAAACAATGTAAATAAAGAAACATTAGTACTTGACTGCCCCAATATTGTAATAATAATGGTAGTAGTAGCAGTAGAATAAAGTGTCTGCTATAACTAGACTTTGATCTAAGTGTTTTACATATAGTATACACTGATTCTCACAAAATTTCATGGGGTAGATCCTATGAACACTGCCATTTTAGAGAGAAGGAAATTGAAATAAGGAGAGTTTATGTAATTTGCCCAAAACAACATGTCTAAAGGGTAGAAGAAATATTTTCAACCAGGCAATACAACATCCCCTCCCAAGGTTTCCCAAGGAAACCTTATTTGTCACTATAGCATTCCAGATCATATGCTATACCTTAAAATAATCATGTCCTTACAAAACATGAATTCTGATCAATAAAATAAAATGTAATCTTAATGTGTAGCATTCATTTGTTGAATGCTCTAAATGTACCAGACAATATGTTAAGTACTTGGAATACAAGGACAGAACAATTATGTCATAGACTATAAACACTGAAGCTTAAAATATGGTTTAAAAGTTAGATATTAAGGACATATTGATGGTACATGACACAGGAATCTAAAAATGCATAAACCAGTTGTTGCATAGGATCATTTGAAGTCATAAAACAAAGCAAACTAACCTAGTCAGCAAACAACTGTTTTTTTAGGATATTCATTATAGTTGTTTCCATACCGATATTTTCATATGTACCTAGTAAGCTTAGAATAATGGTTCCCCAAAGATGTCTACATCCTAACCCATGGAACTGAATATGTTACCTTACATGGCCAAAGGGGCTTTGCAGATATGATTGAGTTAAGGATCTTGAGATGGGAAGATTATCCTGGATTGCCCATATGGGTGCAATGTGGACACGATAAAGACAAGTCTTCATTAGAGGGAGGCAAGAGGTGGGATTCAGAGGAGATGTGATGATGGAAGCAGAGGTTGGGGTAATGCGGACATGAGCAAAAGACTACCCGCAGGTTCTAGAAGCTGGAAAGATGAAGAAATTGATTCTCCCATAGAGACTGCAGAGAGAATACAGCTGTGTTTATATCTTGGTTTAAACCCAGTGAAATTAATTTCAGAATTCTGACCTCCAAGACTATTAAATAATTAATTTGTATTGTTTAAATCCACTTAATATGTGCTAATTTGTTACAATGGCAAATGGAAACTAATATGGTACTTTTAACATTGTTGCATTTTATTTCATAACTCATACCCCCCATATATTCTTTAAATCTGTGCATGTCTAGTTAAGGCTTCATAATTTTGAGAGTTGGAAAAATCAGATGGGCACTGCTTTTACTGTGCATGGGTTAGAAAAATTATATAATGCTAGAGTGATGCTTTCTTTGGAAATTGGGTAGAATTTGCATAATCATTTAGACTTGGTTTCCTTTGAGGAACATGGAATTTGTATTACCTTATTTTTAAACAAATGTTTTATTTTAGAACAGTTTTACATGTTCAGAAATAGTGCAAAATTAGTATGGTAAATTCTCATTCTCCCCATACACAGTATCCCCTAATTTTGAAATCTTGTATTAGTATGGTACACAATTAATGAACCAACATTGTTATATTATTATTAACTATAATTTATACTTTATTGAGATTTCCTTACCTTTTTCCCAAGGAAAACCTTTTTCTCTTCCAAATCCTTTTTCTGTTCTAAGATCCCATCCAGAATTCCACACAAAATTTTGTTGTCATGTATGCTTAGGTACCAACTGGGTGTGACAGTTTCTGTGACTTGCCTTGTTGATGTCCTTGATAGTTTCAAGGAGTGTCTTTCAGGTACATTTAGAATGCCTGTCATTTGGTATTTGTCTGATATGTTTCCTCTTGATTAGACTGGGATTATGTGTTTTGGAAGAAAACATAGGTAAAGTGCCATGTTCATCATATCATATTAAGGATTCATGCTATCACCATGTCTTATCATTGTTGGTGTTCATCTTAACCACCTGGGTGAAATAACACTTGGCAGATTTCTCCACTGGAGAGTTATTCTTTTTTCCTTGTCCATACTATATTCTTTGGAAGGAAGTCACTGTACAGCCCATACTCAGTGAGTTGGGAGTGATGCTCTCCCTTTTTGAGAACAGAGTATCTTCAGAAATGATTTACAATTTTTCTGTAGGTGACACATATCTTCACCGCATGTATTTATTCAATTGCTTATTTATACCTGTATGCATCATATGTATTTATATTTTGAGATATAATCCAATACTCTTTTGTTTCTCAAACTATTAAAACTTTACCTATTGAGATGCCCGTTGTATGCCTTTGATATACCCCTATCATTGTGGGTTGTTTCTTGTTGTTTTATATTTTTTGTTTGTAAGTACTTTCTTACTTTTTGGCACTACAAGATGCTCCAGCCTCATCTTCTATATTTCAAGGCACTCGAGTCAGCAATTTCATTGGAAAATGGATTAAAAAAACCAAGATCTGGGTACTCATTGCTACTGAGGTGTTGTTGCTTCTAGACTTACTCAAAGGACAGAAAAAGGAATATATGTGTATAGTCACCTGTGTTTATACATGTACCTCTAAATAGCTTTATGTGTTTCCATCTGTGTCTGCATTAAGCTAACATGAATTCACAAAGAAGTCCTCAACTCTATTGCATTATCATCTTGATCATTTTAGTTTGTTCCCCTTTCTTATCTATAACTCCGCTCCAACAGTGAGGAATCTAGCACGCACTGTCCGACACCCATATACTTAATTGTTCTGTTCCAGTATCCGTGTATAATGGTCTCAGAATTGTTAGCTTATAGTCCCACAACGGTCTATTGCTAGGCTTTCTAATAGGTTTCACTGATCTTTGGGAAAGCATTTACATTTTATCACTAGTTATTTTATCTATGGACATTATTTTACTAATCCAAATAACTATTATGTTACCTTGTGATGTTCAAATATATGTTTCCATGCCCAGTTAAGCCATTTGTATATAAATTTTGTGAACTATGAGCTTAACGTCTTAGGCTATTCTTTTTGAAATTGGGTTTGCATTTTTTTTTTTTTTTTTTTTTTTTTTTTTTGCGGTACGCGGGCCTCTCACTGTTGTGGCCTCTCCCATTGCGGAGCACAGGCTCCGGACGCGCAGGCTCAGTGGCCATGGCTCACAGGCCTAGCTGCTCCGCGGCATGTGGGATCTTCCCGGACCAGGGCACGAACCCGTGTCCCCTGCATCAGCAGGTGGACTCTCAACCACTGCGCCACCAGGGAAGCCCGGGTTTGCATCTTTTTATTTCACTATTGTGGCTTACTTTATATAGTTTAGATACAAGTAATTTGTCAGATATACATAATAAATAGTTTATTCTTATCTGAGTCAATATTTTCTAATCCTAATGACTTTGTTCAATGAGCCCAATTCATGGAATATTTGTTTGTTTGTTTTGGTTTAGTTTTGTGGTTTTGTCTTAGTGCTTTTTGTGCCTTCTCTATGTAAGAAATACTTTATCTCCAGGTGATGAAAATATTTTCTCATGATTTTTATAGTATCCTTTATGTCATTATATTTTATGTTTGGATTTATGATCCTTCTTGAATTGGTTCTTATGTGTCGTGTGAGAAGAGGATCATGGTTCATTTATTTTTCTCAACAGATATTTTAATGTTTTGGGTACCACTTAACTGAAAAGTTGTTTCTCCCCCCATTTTATTTCTTTGAGACCATTGTTGAATGTCAAGATAGCATGTCTATGAATCTATATCTGATTATTCTGTTACATTGATCTAATTTTATTTCATATTAGTCTGATTTTCACTATTTATACCAATTCCATACTATTTACTGCAGTTTTAAAGTGAATCTTGAAATCTAAGATTTTACTGGCTCTTTTAAATTCTTTGCATTTCCATATAATTTTATGATTAGACTGTATCTATAAATTTTGTTATAATTATGACTGTGCTGTTTCTGTATATTGATTTGGTAAGAATTGACATCTTTAAAAGATTGAGAGAGACATTAACTCCATGAACAATGATATGTTTATCCACCTATCTTAAATTTCCCTTAAAAATATTTTACAATCATCAGAATAGATGTCATAGACAGTATTTGTTAAATTTATTTTTAAATGTTTTAATGTTATTTTAAATGGTATTATTTTCTTTATTGTTTTCCACTGATTAGGTGCTAGCATGTGGAAATACAGTTCTCTCTGTATATCAACATTGATCCTATGACACTGGTAAGTTTACTTATTAGTCATAGTAATTTTATTGTAGATAATTTTAGGTTTTCTACTTATCATCATCCTTTCCAACCTTTATGAGTTATTTTCTCATACTGTGTTCAGTAGCTGTGGTGTCTACTATAATGTTGAAAAGAGGTGGTGAGATTAGACATCCTGATCTTAGGGGAAAATATCCAATATTTCACAGTTAAATATGATGTTAGACCTTTTAAACATATTTATTGAACTGAGAAAGTGCCTTTCTGTTTCAAAATTTCTGGTATGTATTTTTATCATAAATATGTATTGAATTTTGTCAGTGATTCTCCTGATTCTATTGAGTTGATTATATATTTCTTCTCCATTGTTAATGTGGTAATTTACATTGAGTTTTAAAAATGTTGAAGCAACATTGCTGCATTACCATAAAATAATTGAATTGTCAAAACAGACTCACATAAATCATAGATTTTCTCCAACACCAAACTTTAGGAACTTTTCAGAGAATTCAAATATTATAGAAGCACCAACTTCTTTCTGGAGAGACCAAAACCATCAGAAGCAATTTCTAAGTATTCCTTTTTCCCACACTGGGATGATGAAAACATGGAGACCAAACCAAGTGTCCATAAAATTACTGTTAGATAAAGGTTTTTTTTTTTTTTAACATTGTTACCCTTGTGTTTGACTAACATTCATTCTCCAGCTGATCATGTTCTATAAATCCTTAAATTCTGGGTTTATTTACAATAAGAGAGTCAGATAGACAAGTCATGTCTTGCCAAAATGCATTTATTTAAAAGAACTCTCATGTATATTCCCATTTATAAATGTCATCAGCTTATTTACAGGGAGGTCTGATCTAGTTCAACTATAATCTCTACAGTCCCCAAGTAGAAGGAAATAAATCAAAGCCTGGCTGTTAGCCTTACTACACCATCCACCCTCTGATCTTGATCAATATCGTCTTGCCTAATATTTCTATGTATCTTTTCATAATTTGTCTTAAAACATAACTCCTGAAAATATTTCCCCCAAGATTTTATACAAACAAGTCTGTAAACACTCCAATGACTCCTGGGATTTGACGTATCTAATGGAAAATGGGAATTATTTTTTATATAAATCATTTTAGTAATGACTCTATCCCTTCACAGGCATTTTGAAACTTTTATCAGCTTGATTATTCCCTTTCTCTGCCATCAAGGATTATTTGGACTTTTTGTATGTGTTAATGAACGTGTGTCTGATATGTCTTAAGCCTTCTTCTGACCAATCTATATATATTGATATGCATGATATTGATCAAGAGCTTCAGATAAATCCCCCAATATTTTCTACTTCTGACTGGCCTGAGAAGTTGATTTTAATGTAATACTAAAGTTAATAAAGTAGGGACTTCAACATAATATTTGGCATATGATGCATAAGTTAAAATTATAGTATATATTTTCTTTTCATGTGCTTAACCTATGTACCCATAATTGTAACACCTGGGGTAATTACTAGAGGCCATTTTTTTGAAAACCCCTGAGATTCCACGTGGTGTTTGGACATAACCATAATCATATATCATGGCATATGTTTCTACTAACACAGGATTTTAGGTAAGATAATGTAATACTACCATTGCCTCCCCTATTGCAATGACACAGTGTTGATTTTTAACATCATTCTTTTAATCCTGACAATTTAAACCACAAAGGAGGTAATTTCACTGCTGATATGTATTACTCGGGTACACATCCCTGGCATAGACCACTAATGCACCTGGCCACTGACCTTTAAGGTCAGTGATTAGATTATCCAACCACCTTCCTTGAGAAATGGCTCAAACCTTCTCTCCTGTCTTTGTTAACGCCTGTGATATTCCATCAAATAGGTGGCTTCTCTGGTCCATTCACAAATCCTTCATTATCCTCCTGAAATGACTTCCATTTGCAAACAGTCTCCTGGAAAAATACTTCTTTTATCATCCGCATTTGGTTTAACAATTCTTCTTTCATGATATTACATTGTAGTGTAGTAATTTTGACATTGGTAAATTTACTTTCACAGTATTTTTTTTTTTTTAGGCAATACAGTGCACACAGTTACAGCTTAAATTTTCTTTTTTTTTAATCAGTTTCTGCTCTATAACAAAGTCAATCAGTCATACATATACATCTGTTCCCACATCCCTTCCCTCTTGCGTCTCCCTCCCTCCCACCCTCCCTATCCCACCTCTCCAGGCGGTCACAAAGCACCGAGCCATTCTCCCTGTGCTAGGCGGCTGCTTCCCACTATCTGTCTACCTTATATTTGGTACTGTATATATATCCAGGCCTCTCTTTCACTTTGTCACAGCTTACCTTTCCCCTCCCCATATCCTCAAGTCCATTCTCAAGTAGGTCTGTGTCTTTATTCCCGTTTTACCCCTAGGTTCTTCATGATATTATTTTTTCTGAAATTCCATATATATGTGTTAGCATACAGTATTTCTCTTTCTCTTTCTGAGTTACTTCACTCTGTATGACAGACTCTAGGTCTATCCACCTCATTAAAAATAGCTCAGTTTTGTTTCTTTTTATGGCTGAGTAATATTCCATTGTATATATGTGCCACATCTTCTTTATCCATTCATCTGATGATGGACACTTAGGTTGTTTCCATCTTGGGGCTATCGTGAATAGAGCTGCAATGAACATTTTGGTACATGTCTCTTTTTGAATTATGGTTTTCTCAGGGTATATGCCTAGTAGTGGGATTGCTGGGTCATATGGTAGTTCTATTTTTAGTTTTTTAAGGAACCTCCATACTGTTCTCCATAGTGGCCGTACCAATTCACATTCCCACCAGCAGTGCAAGAGTGTTCCCTTTTCTCCACACCCTCTCCAGCATTAATTGTTTCTAGATTTCTTGATGATGGCCATTCTGACTGGTGTGAGATGATATCTCATTGTAGTTTTGATTTG
This sequence comes from Hyperoodon ampullatus, assembly GCF_949752795.1. Taxonomy (NCBI): domain Eukaryota; kingdom Metazoa; phylum Chordata; class Mammalia; order Artiodactyla; family Ziphiidae; genus Hyperoodon; species Hyperoodon ampullatus. The sequence goes on from NC_136915.1 coordinate 131,586,249, forward strand.
CATTTCTTTAATGATTAATGATGTAATGATGAGCATTCTTTCATGTGTTTGTTGGCAGTCTGTATATCTTCTTTGGAGAAATGCCTATTTAAGTCTTCTGCCCATTTTTGGATTGGATTGTTTGTTTTTTTCCTACTGAGCTGCATGAGCTGCTTATAAATTTTGGAGATTAATCCTTTGTCAGTTGCTTCATTTGCAAATATTTTCTCCCATTCTGAGGGTTGTCTTTTGGTCCTCTTTATGGTTTCCTTTGCTGTGCAAAAGCTTTGAAGTTTCATTAGGTCCCATTTGTTTATCTTTGTTTTTATTTCCATTTCTCTAGGAGGTGGGTCCAAAAGGATCTTGCTGTGATTGATGACATAGAGTGTTCTGCATATGTTTTCCTCTAAGAGTTTGATAGTTTCTGGCCTTACATTTAGGTCTTTAATCCATTTTGAGCCTACCTTTGTGTATGGTGTTAGGGAATGATTTAATCTCATACTTTTACATGTCCCTCTCCTGTTTTCCCAGCACCACTTATTGAAGAGGCTGTCCTTTCTCCACTGTACATTCCTGCCTCCTTTATCAAAGATAAGTTGACCATATGTGCGTGGGTTTATCCCTGGGCTTTCTATCCTGTTCCATTGATCTATCTTTCTGTTTTTGTGCCAGTACCACACTGTCTTGATTACAGTAGCTTTGTAGTATAGTCTGAAGTCAGGGAACCTGATACCTCCAGCTCCGTTTTTCGTTCTCAAGATTGCTTTGGCTATTCGGGGTTTTTTGTTTTTCCAAACAAATTTTGAAATTTTTTGTTCTAGTTCTGTGAAAATGCCAGTGGTAGTTTGATAGGGATTGCATTGAATCTGTAGATTGCTTTGGGTAGTAGAGTCATTTTCACAATATTGATTCTTCCAATCCAGGAGCATGGTATATCTCTCCATCTATTTGTATCATCTTTAGTTTCTTTCATCAGTGTCTTATAATTTTCTGCATACAGGTCTTTTGTCTCCTTAGGTAGGTTTATTCCTAGATATTTTATTCTTTTTGCTGCAATGGTAAATGGGAGTGTTTTCTTGATTTCACTCTCAGATTTTTCATCGTTAGTATACAGGAATGCCAGAGATTTCTGTGCATTAATTTTGTATCCTGCTACTTTTCCAAATTCATTGATTAGCTCTAGTAGTTTTCTGGTAGCATCTTTAGGATTCTCTATGTATAGTATCATGTCATCTGCAAACGGTGACAGCTTTACTTCTTCTTTTCCAATTTGGATTCCTTTTATTTCCTTTTCTTCTCTGATTGCTGTGGCTAAAACTTCCAAAACTATGTTGAATAAGAGTGGTGAGAGTGGGCAGCCTTGTCTTGTTCCTGATCTTAGTGGAAATGGTTTCAGTTTTTCACCATTGAGGACGATGTTGTCTGTGGGTTTGTCATATATGGCCTTTATTATGTTGAGGAAAGTTCCCTCTATGCCCACTTTCTGCAGGGTTTTTATCATAAATGGGTGTTGAATTTTGTTGAAAGCTTTCTCTGCATATATTGAGATGATCATATGGTTTTTTCTCCTTCAACTTGTTAATATGGTGTATCACATTGATTGATTTGCATATATTGAAGAATCCTTGCATTCCTGGAATAAACCCCACTTGATCATGGTGTATGATCCTTTCAATGTGCTGTTGGATTCTGTTTGCTAGTATTTTGTTGAGGATTTTGCATCTAAGTTCATCACTGATATTGGCCTGTAGTTTTCTTTCTTTGTGACATCCTTGCCTGGTTTTGGTATCAAGGTGATGGTGGCCTCGTAGAATGAGTTTGGGAGTGTTCCTTCCTCTGAAATTGTTTGGAAGAGTTTGAGAAGGATGGGTGTTAGCTCTTCTCTAAATGTTTGATAGAATTCGCCTGTGAAGCCATCTGGTCCTGGGCTTTTGTTTGTTGGAAGATTTTTAATCACAGTTTCAATTTCAGTGCTTGTGATTGGTCTACTCATATTTTCTATTTCTTCCTGATTCAGTCGTGGCAGGTTGTGCATTTCTAAGAATTTGTCCATTTCTTCCAGGTTGTCCATTTTATTGGCATAGAGTTGCTTGTAGTAATCTCTCATGATCTTTTGTATTTCTTCAGTCTCAGTTGTTACTTCTCCTTTTTCATTTCTAATTCTATTGATTTGAGTCTTCTCCCTTTTTTTCTTGATGAGTCTGGCTAATGGTTTGTCAATTTTGTTTATCTTCTCAAAGAACCAGCTTTTGGTTTTATTGATCTTTGCTATCGTTTCCTTCATTTCTTTTTCATTTATTTCTGACGTGATCTTTATGATTTCTTTCCTTCTGCTAGCTTTGGGGGTTTTTTGTTCTTCTTTCTCTAATTGCTTTAGGTGCAGGGTCAGGTTGTTTGCTCGAGATGTTTCCTGTTTCTTAAGGTGGGATTGTATTGCTATAAACTTCCCCCTTAGAACTGCTTTTGCTGCGTCCCATAGGTTTTGGGTCGTCGTGTCTCCATTGTCATTTGTTTCTAGGTATTTTTTAATTTCCTCTTTGATTTCTTCAGTGATCACTTCGTTATTGAGTAGTGTATTGTTTAGCCTCCATGTGTTTGTATTTTTTACAGATCTTTTCCTGTAATTGATGTCTAGTCTCATAGCATTGTGGTCGGAAAAGATACTTCATACAATTTCAGTTTTCTTAAATTTACCGAGGCTTGATTTGTGACCCAAGATATGATCTATCCTGGAGAATGTTCCATGAGCACTTGAGAAAAATGGGTATTCTGTTGTTTTTGGATGGAATGTCCTATAGATATCAATTAAGTCCATCTTGTTTAATGTATCATTTAAAGCTTGTGTTTCCTTATTTATTTTCATTTTGGATGATCTGTCCATTGGTGAAAGTGGGGTGTTAAAGTCCCCTACTATGAGTGTGTTACTGTCGATCTCCCCTTTTATGGCTGTTAGTATTTGCCTTATGTATTGAGGTGCTCCTATGTTGGGTGCATAAATATTTACAATTGTTCTATCTTCTTCTTGGATCGATCCCTTTATCATTATGTAGTGTCCTTCTTTGTCTCTTCTAATAGTCTTTATTTTAAAGTCTATTTTGTCTGATATAAGAATTGCTACTCCAGCTTTCTTTTGATTTCCATTTGCATGGAATATCTTTTTCCATCCCCTTACTTTCAATCTGTATGTGTCTCTAGGTCTGAAGTGGGTCTCTTGTAGACAGCATATATATGGGTCTTGTCTTTGTATCCATTCAGCCACTCTGTGTCTTTTGGTGGGAGCATTTAGTCCATTTACATTTAAGGTAATTATTGATATGTATGTTCCTATTCCCATTTTCTTAATTGCTTTGGGTTCGTTATTGTAGGTATATTCCTTCTGTTGTGTTTCTTGCCTAGAGAAGTTCCTTTAGCATTTGTTGTAAAGCTGGTTTGGTGGTGCTGAACTCTCTGAGCTTTTGCTTGTCTGTAAAGGTTTTAATTTCTCCATCAAATCTGAATGAGATCCTTGCTGGGTAGAGTAATCTTGGTTGCAGGTTTCTGTCCTTCATCACTTTCATTATGTCCTGCCACTCCCTTCTGGCTTGTAGAGTTTCTGCTGAGAGATCAGCTGTTAACCTGATGGGGATTCCCTTGTGTGTTATTTGTTGTTTTTCCCTTGCTGCTTTTAATATGATTTCTTTGTGTTAAATTTTTGACAGTTTGATTAATATGTGTCTTGGTGTATTTCTCCTTGGATTTATTCTGTATGGGACTCTCTGTGCCTCCTGGACTTGATTAACTATTTCCTTTCCCATATTAGGGAAGTTTTCAACTATAATCTCTTCAAATATTTTCTCAGTCCCTTTCTTTTTCTCTTCTTCTTCTGGAACCCCTATAATTCGAATGTTGGTGCGTTTAATGTTGTCCCAGAGGTCTCTGAGACTGTCCTCTGTTCTTTTCATTCTTTTTTCTTTATTTTGCTCTGCGTCAGTTGTTTCCACTATTTTATCTTCCACCTCACTTATCCGTTCTTCTGCCTCAGTTATTCTGCTATTGATCCCATCTAGAGTATTTTTCATTTCATTTATTGTGTTTTTAACCGATGCTTGATTCATCTTTAGTTCTTCTAGGTCCTTGTTAACTGTTTCTTGCATTTTGTCTATTCTAGTTCCAAGATTTTGGATCTGGGAAATAGAATCTTGGATCATCTTTACTATCATTATTCTGAATTCTTTTTCAGATAGACTGCCTATTTCCTCTTCATTTGTTAGGTCTGGTGGGTTTTTATCTTGTTCCTTCTCCTGCTGTGTGTTTTTCTGTCTTCTCAATTTTCTTATTTTACTGTGTTTGGGGTCTCCTTTCTGCAGGCTGCATATTCGTAGTTCCCGTTGTTTTTGGTGTCTGTCCCCAGTTGCTAAGGTTGTTTCAGTGGGTTGTGTAGGCTTTCTGGTGGGGGGGACTAGTGCCTTTGTTCTGGTGGATGAGGCTGGATCTTGTCTTTCTGGTGGACAGGTCCACGTCTGGTGGTGTATTTTGGGGTGCCTTTGGCCTTTTTATGATCTTAGGCAGCCTCTCTGCTAATGGGTGATGTTGTGTTCCTGTCTTGCTCGTTGTTTGGCATAGGGTGTCCGGCAGTGTAGCTTGCTGGTCGTTGTGTGAAGCTGGTGCTGGTGTTGAGATGGAGATCTCTTGAAGATTTTCGCTGTTTGATATTACGTGGAGCTGGGAGGTCTCTTGTGGACCCGTGTCCTGAAGTTGGCTCTCCCACCTCAGAGGCACAGCAGTGACTCCTGGCTCCTCAATTTGGGATGATTCGTTGTCTATTCATGTATTCCACAGATGCTGGCTACATCAAGTTGATTGTGGAGCTTTAATCCACTCTTTCTGAGGCTGCTGGTAGAAATTTCCCTTTCTCTTCTTTGTTCTCACAGCTCCCGGGTCTCAGCTTTGGATTTGGCCCCACCTCTCTGTGTAGGTCGCCAGATGGCGTCTTTTCCTCTCTCAGACAGGACAGGATTAAAGGAGCAGCCGCTTCAGGGACTCTGCCTCACTCAGGGCGGTGGGCAGGGAGGGGCATTGAGTGCGGGTGGAACCTGCAGCGGCAGAGGCCGGCGTGACATTGCACCAGCCCGAGGCGTGCCGTGCTTTCTCCCAGGGAAGCCGTACCTGGATCTCAGGACCCCGGCAGTGACGGGCTGCACAGGCTCCCCAGAAGGGGGGCGTGGGCTGTGACCTGCACTCGCACACAGGCTTCGCCGTGGCGGCTGCCGCCCCAGCGTCCCACGCCCGTCTCTGGGGTCCGCGCTTTCAGCCACGGCTCGCGCCCGTCTCTAGAGCTCCTCCAAACAGCACTCTTAATCCCCTCTCCTTGCGCACCAGGAAACAAAGAGGGAAGAAAAAATCTCTTGCCTTTTCGGCAGGTCCAAACTTTTTCCCGGACTCCCTCCTGGCTAGCTGTGGTGCATTAGCCCCTTCAGGCTGTATTCACACAGCCAACCCCATTCCTCTCCCTGCGCTCCGACTGAAGCCTTAGCCTCAGCTCCCAGCACCACCTGCCCCCGGCGGGTGTGCAGACAAGCCTCTCGGGCTGGTGAGTGCCGGTTGGCACCGTTCCTCTGTGCGGGAATCTCTCTGCTTTGCCCTACCCAGGTACGTGGGGAGTTTCTTGCCTTTTGGGATGTCTGAGGTCTTCTGCCAGCGTACAATAGGTGTTCTGTAGGAATTGTTCCACGTGTAGCTGTATTTCTGGTGTATCTGTGGGGAGGAAGGTGATCTCCGCGTCTTACTCTTCTGCCGTCTTCCCCGGAAGTACTTTCACAGTATTGATAAAAAAAATTATGTTCCTTGAAAATCTATTTGTCATATTCCACAATCTGGGTGTCAAAAGACTTTCCATAAGTGTCTTCCAAAGGAACATAATTGGTGAATGGTATAGGACCAACTAAGTAACATTTCTACTTTATTTGAAAGCAGTATATCCACAATAAAATTTATAATTCAAACATCATATTTCCCTCATGTTACTTGAAAAAAAAGATAGTAAAATAGACCAAAAATCATGCACCCAGTATTCACTGCAACTGGCTACTAGTCAACTAAGTCATCTGTGGTTAGTAAGTCATGTTTTTCTCTAGATTATTTGGACAGAGTTTTAGTCAGTGACCATAAATCAGCATAGTTCAATTTCCCAATTTTTGGACAAAATGCGTAGTGGTTTTTATTATCATCAGCTAAAAATTAACAGCAGATCTGAGCAAATGTAATGGGTATTAGCAAATGCAGTGCATTGAGTTTTGCTTTTAAATGGTCTCATTATTGCATCCTTCCTATGAATTAAGCACACATACAAGCTTCATTACTATTTGCCATGATTTCTCTTGGTTTCCACTGAGGTTCCTTCTTAAACCATATTTTCCCTCCTTTGATATGGTGTTTGGTTTTGACTATACAGTGTACCCATAAAGTGAGGTGTATAATCAATATTACATGGGCCTCTCTCTCTCTCTGATCCATCCCTGAAAGATATTGAAAGATTTAATATGTAAAGAATTACAGGATTTCCCCTGCCTTTAGATAATTGGGATCCATTCACTGTCAGTACAAATCTGGATATATGAGGTGAGGTTTTGACCCAACACAAGATCCCCTCAGGAATACATCATGTTGTATGTAGCTCTGTAGGTACCATGTTAAGTTCATTGATGACTCCTTTGATTTGCACACATAAGTACAACCCTTAATCTGAGATGTCCAGATCAGTCAAGATAAATAAAATCTTTGTGAGATGGGAAAGGTATAAACAAATCTCCTTTTCCAATCACACATTTTCTTTTTTTTTTAACTTTTCATTTTATATTGGAGTACAGTTGATTAACAATGTTGTGTTAGTTTAATTTCCCAATCCTAGAGATCTCTCCAGCTGGACCCCAACCACACGTTACAGTGTGTCATATTTTTTATTAAAACATGTTTCTTTATTTGACTTAGCCTGTTGAATACTTTTAAACACCTGCTTTCAGCAACAGATATTTTAAATTGCCTATTTCATTTTGTACGGACACCACAGATCTGAGGTTGATAAGAGATGTATTATCTACATTATTATAATATTTCCTTGCTTATTTTTTTTTTTTTTTTTTATGGTACGCGGGGCCTCTCACTGTTGTGGCCTCTCCCGTCGCAGAGCACAGGCTCCGGACGCGCAGGCTCAGCGGCCATGGCTCACGGGCCCAGCCGCTCCGCGGCATGTGGGATCTTCCCGGACCAGGGCATGAACCCGTGTCCCCTGCATTGGCAGGCGGACTCTCAACCACTGCGCCACCAGGGAAGCCCCTCCTTGCTTATTTTTAAACACTAACAGCAGTAAAATGTGGACCTTGGTAAACAGAGGCAATTATTTATTTATTTATTATATAAGTTACAGGTGTACAATAGTCATTCACACTTACTAAATGTCATACTCCATTTATATTTACTATAAAATATTGACTGTATTCCCCATGTTGTTCAATATATATTTATAGCTTATTTTATAAGTAATAGTTTGTACCTCTTAATTCCTTACCCCTATATTTCCCCTCCCCCTTCCATCTCCCCACTGGTAACCACTAGTTTGTTCTCTATATCTGTGAGCCTGCTTCTTTTTTTGCTATATTCACTAGTTTGTTGTATTTTTTTAGATTCCACACATAAGTGATATCATACAGTATATGTCCTTCTCTGTCTGAATTAGTTCACTTAGCATAATACCCTCCAAGTCCATCCATGCTGCTGTAAAAGGCAAGATTTCATTCTTTTTTACGGCTGAGCGCTGTTCCATTGACTATATGTACAACCTCTTCTTTATCCTTTCGTCTATTGATGGACATAGATTGCCTCCAATTTTTGGCAGTTATATATAATGTTATGAACATTTGTGTCCATGTTTCATTTTGAAATAGTGTTTATAATTTTTATGAATATATACCCAGGAGTGAAACTGCTGTATCATATGGTAGTTATATTTTTAGTTTTTTGAGAAACCTGCATACTGTTTTCCACACTGGCTGCATCAATTTACATTCCCACCAACAGTGTACAAGGGTTCCTTTTCCCCACAACATTTGTTATTTGTGTTCTTTTTGATGGTAGTCGTTTTGACAAGTGTGAGGTGATCTCTCATGGTGGTTTTGATTTGCATTTCCCTGATGATTAACAATGTGGAGCATCTTTTCATGTGCCTATTGGCCATCTGCATTGCCTCTTTGGAAAAATATCTATCCAGGTCTTCTGTCCAGTTTTTAATCAGGTTGTTTATTTTATGGATATGGTGTTGTATGGGCTGTTTATATATGTTGGATATTAATCCCTTAACAGTTAGTAATTTGCAAATATTTTCCCCCAATCAGTAGGTTTTCTTCATTTTGTGGATGGTTTCCTTTGCTGTGCAAAAGCTTTTAAGTTTAACTAGGTCCCATTTGTTTATTTATGCTTTTATGTCCTTTGCTTTTTTTTTTTTAATTTCCTAAACTTTTACTTGTATTATTGATAATTGCTTTTGTTACTAGATCAATAAATAAAGTCCTAGAGTAGAATGAGTGTTAATTCCAACTGATCACTTACTATTTATTTCTGGCCACCACACTGCATAATGTCAGTAAAAGGGGTCAGTTATGAGCAAGTCCTTGACTTGGTGGAATTTTTACCTAGAGCCATCATTGAATGAGTTCTTTCACATTGTCACTAAGTAATATTTCTTACCATATTAGAGACTTCAGTGAATGAGAAGGAAATGTTCCATTTTTTTTTTCTTTTTTTTTTCTTTTTTTCCCTCTGTGCATGTTTCTTCCTCCTCTTTAAAGAATATCTGTAAGACTGTTAGTATTTTTCCTTACATGTTTTGTAAATTTCATCAATGAAATAATCTGGATATAGAGTCGTGTTTGTGAAAATTTTGAGAATTTCATTTTTTTAAATATACAGGATATTGTACATTTTGTAATTTTTCTTGACAGTTTTTTTTAAGCAGTGATTTTGAAGTGGTCTATTTTGTCTACATTTATTGAATTAATTAATATAAATTTTCATTATAGACTCATAATATTCATATTATGAGTAGCATTCTCAGTGATACCTCTTACCTCTTCTATTATTCCTGATAATGATCAAGTATTTATTATCTATTTTTTTAAATTTTTTACTCAGATTTATCAATTATATTGGTCATTTCAAAGAAAAGTTTTTTGGCTTCTTGATATTCTTTCATTTCTATTTTTTTCTATTTCAGTTTTCTGTGCTTTTATTTTTATCATTTCATTAATTCCTTCTTGATGTGGAAACTGAGAGCACTTAATTTAATTATATTCTTTTCTAATATATGCATGTGAATTTGTTTTTTTCTAAGTATTGCTTTAGATGCAGTGCACAAATATTTATATAGTGAACATTTAAAATAATATACTTCTATATATATATATTTACCTGAGTAGTCCACAAAATTAAAAAAATGGAAATAAAACTATTATTGTTGTTTTATATCTGTTAAAATATATAGTCTATCCAGTGCTTTTCATTTCTTAAAATATCTCCAAGTTTATATCTTGTAAAATTTTTCTCTATCCTCACTATCATTCTTTGGCAGTTCATTAAATGTATTTTGTGAATGGGTGGAAAGGGGAGCTTATGGGGAAAATTCCCTCGGCTTTTTTCTTTTTTCTGAAAGTATCTTTATTTTGCCTTCATTGTGAAATCTTTTTTTTTTCTACTGGATATAGAATTTTATTTATTTTTAAAATTTATTTCTATGTTTTATACAATTTTTAAAGGTTACTTTCAATTTACAGTTATTACAAAATATTAGCTATATTCCCTGTGTTGTACAATTCATTATTGAGCCTATCTTACACCCAAAAGTTTGCACATCCCATGCCTGCACCCCTATATTGCCCCCACCATCATAACCACTAGTTTGTTCTCTATATCTGTGAGTCTGCTACGTTTTTGTTATATTTACTAGTTTTTTTTAGATTCCATATATAAGCTATATCATGCAGTATTTGTCTTTCTCTGTCTGACTTATTTCACTTAGCATTTTACCCTCCAAGTCCATCCATGTTGCTGCAAATGGCAAAATTTCGTTTTTTATGGCTGAGTAGTATTCTATTTTATACATATATACCATCTCTTTTTTATCCTATCAACTCTTGATGGACACTTAGGTTGCTTTCACATCTTGGCAACTGTAAATAATGCAGCTATGAGTATTGGAATGCATGTATCTTTTAGAAATAGTGTTTTTGTTTTATTCAGATATATACCCAAGAGTGAAATCACTTGGTCATATGGTAGTCCTATTTTTAGTTTTTTGAGAAACCTCCATACAGTTTTCCACAGTGGCCGCACCAATGTACATTCCCACCAACAGTGTACAAGTGTTCCCTTTTCTCCACATCCTTGCCAGCCAACATTTGTTATTTGTGTTCTTTTTGATGATAGTCATTCTGACAAGAGTGAGGTGATACCTCATGGTGGTTTTTATTTGTATTTCCCTGATGATTAGTGATGTTGAGCATCCTTTCATATGCTTGTTCACCATCTGCATTTCCTCTTTGGAAGAATGTCTATTTAGTTCTTCTGCCCATTTTTTAATTGGATTGTTTGATTTTGGATATTGAGTTGTATGAACTGTTTATATATGTTGGATACTAATCCCTTAACAGTCATGTTATTTGCAAATAGTTTCTGCCATTCATTAGGTTGTCTTTTCATTTTGTCAATGGTTTTCCTTGCTGCACAAAAGCTTTTAAGTTTAATTAGGTCCCACTTGTTTACTTTTGCTTTTATTTCCTTTAAGAGAGGGATCCAAAATAGTATTGCTGCAATTTATGTCAAAGAGTGTTCTGCTTATGTTTTCCTCTAGAAGTTTTACAGTATCCAGTCTTACATTTAGGTCTTTAATCCATTTTGAATTTATTTTTGTGTGTGGTGTTAGAGAATATTCTAATTTCATTCTTTTACATGTAGCTGTCCAGTTTTTCCCAGCACCACTTATCGAAGAGACCGTCTTTTCTCCATTGTATATTCTTTCTTCCTTTGTCATAGATTGATTGACCAAAAGTGTGTGGGTTTATTTCTGGGCTTTCTATCCTGTTCCATTGATCTATAAGTCTGTTTTTCTGCCAGTACCATACTGTTCTGATTAATGTAGCTTTGTAGTATAGTCTGAAGTCTGGGGGTATGATTCCTCCACCTCTGTTCTTCTCTCTCAAGATTGTTTTGGCTATTTGGGTTTTTTTGTGTTTCCATACAAATTTTAAGATTTTTTTGTTTTAGTTCTGTGAAAAATGCCATTGGTTAATTTGATAGGAATTGCATTGAATCTGTAGATTGCCTTGGGTGGTACAGTCATTTTAACAATATTGATTCTTCTAACCCAAGAACACAGTATATCTTTCCATGTGTTTATGTGTCTTAAAATTCTTTCATCAGTTTCTTATAGTTTTCAGAGTACAGGTCTTTTTCCTCCTTAGGTAGGTTTATTCCTAGGTATTTTATTCTTTTTGATGCAGTGGTAAATGGGATTTTTCCCTTTAGTGTCTCTTTCTGATAGTACATTGTTAGTGTATAGAAATGCAACAGATTTCTGTATATCAATTTTGTATCCTGAAACTTTACCAAATTCATTGATGAGTTCTAGTAGTTTTCTGGTGGCATCTTTAAGATTTTCTCTGTATAGTATCATGTCATCTGCCAACAGTGACAGTTTTACTTCTCCTTTTCCAATTTGGATTCCTTTGATTTCTTTTTCTTCTCTAATTACTGTGGGTAGGACATCCAAAACTATGTTAAATAAATAAATAAATAAATATTATTTAAGTAAGTAAATAAATAAATAAATAAATAAATATGGGCATCCTTGTCTTGTTCCTTTTCTCAGAGGGAATGTTTTCAGCTTTTCACCATTGAGTATGATGTTAGCTGTGGGGTTGTTACATACGGCCTTTATTATGTTGAGGTATGTCTCCTGTATGCCCACTTTCTGGGGAGTTTTTATCATACATGAATGTTGAATTTTAGCACAATCTTTTTCTTTATTGAGGTGATCATATGGTTTTTATTCTTCAGTTTGTTAATGTGGTGTATCACACTGATTGATTTACGGATATTGAAAACTCCTTGCATCCCCGGGATAAATCCACTCAATCATGGTGTGTGATTATTTCAATGTATTGTTGGATTTGGTTAGCTAATATTTTATTGAGGAATTTTGCATCTATGTTCATCAGTGATATTGGCCTGTAGTTTTCTTCTTTTGTGGTATCTTTGTCTGGTTTTGGTATCAGGGTGATGTTGACCTCATAAGATGAGTTCAGAAGTATTCCTTCCTCTGTGAATTTTTTGAATAGTTTCAGAAGGATAGATGCTAACTCTTCTCTAAATGTTTTGTATAATTTACCCTTGAAGCCATCTGGCCCTGAACTTTTGATTGTTGGGAGTTTTTAAAGTTACTGATTCAATTTCAGTATTGGTAATTTTTCTGTTCATGTTTCCTATTTCTTCCTGGTTCAGTGTTGGGAGATTGTACCTTTCTAAGAATTTATCCCTTTCTTCTAGGTTTTCCATTTTATTGGGGTATAGTTGCTTGTAGTTGTCACTTATGATTCTTTATATTTCTGGTGTGTCACTTGTAACTTCTCTTTCATTTATAATTTTATTGATTTGGGCACTCTTCCTTTTTTTCTTGATGAGTCTGGCTAAAAGTGTATCAGTTATGTTTATTCGGAATTTAGTTCACTGAACTGAGCTTCTTGGAGATGTGAATTGTTGTTTTTACTCTAATCTGGAAATGTTTTTTCTATCATAGCTTCAAAAACTTTTCTTCTTCTTTTTCTCTCTCTGTTTATTCTGGATTTTATTTGTGTTAGACCAGTTGATGGTTAGTCACATTACCAGATGACGGAGGCTCTGCTTTAAAGTGTTTTCTTTCTGTGCTGTATAGCTGATAATTTTTGTTGACCTTTTTTCAAGTTTTCTATTACTTATTTTTGCAATGTCTAACCCATTTTTAAGCCATATGGTAAATTTCTTATTTCAGGCATTTTAATTTTCAGTAGTAAAATTCCTATTTGGTTCATTTTTAGAGATTACCATTTTTCTTCTGAATATTCCCATTCTTCCACCCTTTATATCCATCCCCTCCAGTAAATTATTTAATATATTTAAATATTTGTTTTATAGTTATCACCTGGTAATTCCAATATGTTGGTTATCTGCCTCTTTGGACTGTGTTTTCTTTTATGTGTCACATTTTCCTGTTTCCTTTGTGTGTACCATATTTTAAAAAAAAATCATATATGTGTATGAAGGAGTGATGGAAACTGATAATGCAGCTTTTTGTTCTCATTTGTTATAGAGGATTCAGGCCTTTCCTCTTTTTGGCAGCTAGGTTGAGTTGCTGATTACTGTGAATCCATCTGCAGGGGAATTAAGCTGGGGCTATGACATAGATTTAATTAAAATGAGTTGATCTATGGTTAGTCCAACGTCCAATTTACCAGATGTTACCACTGAGGAACTTATTTCTTTTAATTTGTCAGTGTTTGAGCTGAGGTGGTTTGAAACTCTGTTTTTGATAAGTTTGGTTCACCTTATATGAAACTGTAGCAGTATCCAGAACCCATGGTCCACATTAAGCCTGTTCTAAATTCTCAGTCTTTCCTAATTTCCCCTCGACTACTGCCTTCTAAGCATTTTCTCTAGTATGTCTGACAGTGGAAAAACACAAACATCAAAAGCAAAATAGAAAACTTTCTGATGATGAGCTCAAAAAATAAAATTAAAACCATATGAGCAAACACAGCACCATGAGTGATACAGAAAAAAAGTAAGTTATGAAAATGAAATAGGAGATATTGTGTCAACAATTTCCCTTCAATGGGATTTTCTATGTCAAAACATGGAGATTAAAGAATATTGCCCTGAAGTATTATAAGTAAAGCTGACAAGAGATAAGAATGTTTTAGATTAGTTATTTTGATTGAATCTTTTCTATATGTTTGAAAGATATTATTTTAATGTGTGAGTGCTATGGAGAGGGAAATGTAGGCATAGATGATGGATTAAATTTCACATAAAAGCAGCAAGGTTAGTGTGGGTGTGTGTGTCCAAAATTGTCCTCAAAATGTATGTGGACAGATTTCTCTTATAGCATTCATATATCACTGGATAATATACAGATATTTGGAAGCTTAGGTGGCTTGGGATGTGACACTGATGGAGTACATTGCTGTCATTCAGTGAATGTGAACCAGGAATGCTAAAGATCTGTGATACAGGGACAGTCCTTCACAATCAAGAATTATCCCGAGGCCCGGAGGAAGATGGCGGAAGAGTAAGACGTGGAGATCACCTTCCTCCCCACAGATACATCAGAAATTCATCTACACGTGGAACAACTCCTACAGAACACCTACTGAATGCTGACAGAAGACCTCAGACCCCGCAAAAGGCAAGAAACTCCCCACATACCTGGGTAGGTCAAAAGAAAAAAGAATAAACAGAGACAAAAGGATAGGGACGGGACCTGCACCAGTGGGAGGGAGCCGTGAAGGAGGAAAGGTTTCCACACACTACAAGCCCCTTCGCGGGCGGAGACTGCAGGTGGCGGAGGGGGAAAGCTTCGGAGTAGCGGAGGACAGCACAGCAACAGGGGTGTGGAGGGCAAAGCGGAGGGATTCTGGCACAGAGGATCGGTGCCCTCAGGCACACACCAGCCCGAGAGGCTTGTCTGCTCGGCCGCCAGGGCGGGCGGGGCTGGGAGCTGAGGCTCGGGTATCTGCATTCAGTCCGAGCGCAGGGAGAGGACTGGGGCTGGCGGCAGGAAGAGAGCCTGAAGGGGTTAGTGCACCACGGCTAGCCCGGAGGGAGTCCGGGGAAAGGGTCTGGAGCTGCCGAAGAGGCAAGAGACTTTTTCTTCCCTTTTGTTTCCTGGTGCGCGAGGAGAGGGCATTAAGAGGGCTGCTTGGGGAAGCGCCGGAGACGGGCGCGAGCCGCGGCTAAAGGCGCGGACCCCAGAGACGGGCGTGGGACGCTGGGGCTGCTGCTGCTGCCGCCGCCGCGGGGCCTGTGTGCGAGCGCGGGTCACTGTCCGCCCCGCCTTCCGGGGTGCCTGTGCACCCCGCCACTGCCGGGGTCCCGGGACCCAGAGAAGGCTTTCCCGGGAAAGCGCACGGAGCGCCTCAGTCTGGTGCAACGGCACGCCGGCCTCTGCCGCCGCAGGCCCGCCCCACACTGCGCGCCCCTCCCTCCCCTCTGCCTGAGTGAGCCAGAGCCCCCGAATCAGTGGCTCCTTTAAACCCATCCTGTCTGAGCGAAGAACGGACGCCCTCCGGTGACCTACGCGCAGAGACGGGGCCAGGTCCAAGGCTGAGACCCGGGAGCTGTGAGAGCAGAGAAGAGACAGGGAAATCTCTCTGTGCAGCCTCGGAGGCAGCGGATTAAAGCTCCACGGTCCACTTGATGTACCCTGCGTCTGTGGAGTGCATGAAAGGACAGCGAATCATCCCAAATTGAGGAAGTGGACTTTGAGGACAAGATTTAAGACTTTCCCCCCTTTTCCTCTTTTTACAACGAATTATGTCAAATTAAGGAGGTGGACCTAGAGAGCAAGATTTCAGACTTCTCGCCCTTTTCCTCTTTTTACAACAAATTATCCCAAATTGAGGAGGTGGACTTGGAGAGCAAGATTTTTGATTTTTCCCCCTGCTCTCTTTTTGTGAATGTGTATGTGTATTCTGTGTAAGATTCTCTCTGTATAGCTTTGCTTCCACCATATGTCCCAGGGTTCTATCTGTCCGTTTTCATTTTCAATAATTACTTTTTAATTTTAATAACGCTACTATATTTCATACTTTATTCTATTTTACTTTACCTGCTCTTTCTTTTTTTCCTCCCTTCCCTTCCTCCCTCCCTCCCTCCACCACTCCTTTCCTTCTTTCTCTCTTTCTTTCCTTCCTCCCTTCTTCCCACCCTTCTTTCTTTCACTCTTTCCTTTTCTTTCCTTCCTCCGTCCCTTCCTCCCTCCTGTCTTTCTTTCCTTCCTCCCTCCCTCCCACCCTTCTTCCTTTCACTTTCTTTTTCTTTCCTCCCTGCCTCCCTCCCTCCTGTCTTTCTTTCTTTCTTTCCTTTCTCCCTCCCTCCCTTCTTCCATTCACTCTTCCTTTTTCTTTCATTCCTCCCTCCCTTCCTCATTTCTTTCTTTCTTTCTTTCCATCCTTCCTCCCTCCCTCCCTCCTTTCTTCCTTCCTTCCTTCCTTCATTTCTTTCTTTCCTTCGTCCTTTCTTTCTCCTCTCTTTCTTTCTCCTACTAGTTCTGTCTTTCTACTTTTTCTCCCTTTTATTCTGAGCCGGGTAGATGAAAGGCTCTTGGTGCTGCAGGCAGGAGTCAGAGCTGTGCCTCTGAAGTGGGAGAGCCAACTTCAGGACACGGGTCCACAAGAGACCTCCCAGCTCCACATAATATCAAGCAGCGAAAATCTCCCAGAGATCTCCATCTCAACACCAGCACCCAGCTTCAGTCAACGACCAGCAAACTACAGTGCTGGTCAACCTATGCCAAACAACTAGCAAAGCAGGAACACAACCCCACCCATTAACAGAGAGGCTGCCTAAAAACATAATAAGGCCACAGGCACCCCAAAACACACCACCAGACGTGGACCTGTCCACCAGAAAGACAAGGTCGAGTCTCACCCACCAGAACACAAGCACTAGTCCCCCCCACCAGGAAGCCTACACAACCTACTGAAACAACCTTAGACATTGGGGACAGACACCAAAAACAACAGGAACTATGAATCTGCAGCCTGCAAAAAGGAGACCCCAAACACAGTAAAATAAGCAAAATGAGAAGACAGAAAAACACACAGCAGGTGAAGGAGCAAGATAAAAACCTACCAGACCTAACAAATGAAGAGGAAATAGGCAGTCTACCTGAAAAAGAATTCAGAATAATGATAGTAAAGCTGATCCAAGATTCTATTTCCAAGATCCAAAATCTTGGAACTAGAATAGACAAAATGCAAGAAACAGTTAACAAGGACCTAGAAGAACTAAAGATGAATCAAGCATCGATTAAAAACACAATAAATGAAATGAAAAATACTCTAGATGGGATCAATAGCAGAATAACTGAGTCAGAAGAACGGATAAGTGAGGTGGAAGATAAAATAGTGGAAATAACTGATGCAGAGCAAAATAAAGAAAATAGAATGAAAAGAACAGAGGACAGTCTCAGAGACCTCTGGGACAACATTAAATGCACCAACATTCGAATTATAGGGGTTCCAGAAGAAGAAGAGAAAAAGAAAGGGACTGAGAAAATATTTGAAGAGATTATAGTTGAAAACTTCCCTAATATGGGAAAGGAAATAGTTAATCAAGTCCAGGAGGCACAGAGAGTCCCATACAGAATAAATCCAAGGAGAAATACGCCAAGACACATATTAATCAAACTGTCAAAAATTTAACACAAAGAAATCATATTAAAAGCAGCAAGGGAAAAACAACAAATAACACACAAGGGAATCCCCATCAGGTTAACAGCTGATCTCTCAGCAGAAACTCTACAAGCCAGAAGGGAGTGGCAGGACATAATTCAAGTGATGAAGGAGAGAAACCTGCAACCAAGATTACTCTACCCAGCAAGGATCTCATTCAGATTTGATGGAGAAATTAAAACCGTTACAGACAAGCAAAAGCTGAGAGAGTTCACCACCACCAAACCAGCTTTACAACAAATGCTAAAGGAACTTCTCTAGGCAAGAAACACAACAGAAGGAATATACCTAAAATAATGAACCCAAAGCAATTAAGGAAATGGGAATAGGAACATACATATCATTAATTACCTTAAGTGTAAATGGACTAAATGCTCCCACCAAGAGACACAGAGTGGCTGAATGGATACAAAAACAAGACCCATATATATGCTGTCTACAAGAGACCCACTTCAGACCTAGAGACACATACAGATTGAAAGTAAGGGGATGGAAAAAGATATTCCATGCAAATGGAAATCAAAAGAAAGCTGGAGTAGCAATTCTTATATCAGACAAAATAGACTTTAAAATAAAGACTATTAGAAGAGACAAAGAAGGACACTACATAATGATAAAGGGATCGATCCAAGAAGAAGATATAACAATTGTAAATATTTATGCACCCAACATAGGAGCACCTCAATACATAAGGAAATACTAACAGCCATAAAAGGGGAGATCGACAGTAACACACTCATAGTAGGGGACTTTAACACCCCACTTTCACCAATGGACAGATCATCCAAAATGAAAATAAATAAGGAAACACAAGCTTTAAATGATACATTAAACACGATGGACTTAATTGATATCTATAGGACATTCCATCCAAAAACAACAGAATACACATTTTTCTCCAGTGCTCATGGAACATTCTCCAGGATAGATCATATCTTGGGTCACAAATCAAGCCTTCATAAATTTAAGAAAATTGAAATTGTATCAAGTATCTTTTCCGACCACAATGCTATGAGACTACACATCAATTACAGGAAAAGATGTGTAAAAAATACAAACACATGGTGGCTAAACAATACACTATTCAATAACGAAGTGATTACTGAAGAAATCAAAAAGGAAATTAAAAAATACCTAGAAACAAATGACAATGGAGACACAACGACCCAAAACCTATGGGACGCAGCAAAAGCAGTTCTAAGGGGGAAGTTTATAGCAATACAATCCCACCTTAAGAAACAGGAAACATCTCGAATAAACAACCTGACCCTGCACCTAAAGCAATTAGAGAAAGAAGAACAGAAAACCCCCAAAGCTAGCAGAAGGAAAGAAATCATAAAGATCAGATCAGAAATAAATGAAAAAGAAATGAAGGAAACGATAACAAAGATCAATAAAACCAAAAGCTGGTTCTTTGAGAAGAGAAACAAAATTGACAAACCATTAGCCAGACTCATCAAGGAAAAAAGGGAGAAGACTCAAATCAATAGAATTAGAAATGAAAAAGGAGAAGTAACAACTGACACTGCAGAAATACAAAAGATCATGAGAGATTACTACAAGCAACTCTATGCCAATAAAATGGACAACCTGGAAGAAATGGACAAATTCTTAGAAATGCACAACCTGCCAAGACTGAATCAGGAAGAAATAGAAAATATGAATAGACCAATCACAAGCACTGAAATTGAAACTGTGATTAAAAATCTTCCAACAAACAAAAGCCCAGGACCAGATGGCTTCACAGGCGAATTCTATCAAACATTTACAGAAGAGCTAACACACATCCTTCTCAAACTCTTCCAAACAATTTCAGAGGAAGGAACACTCCCAAACTCATTCTACGAGGCCACCATCACCTTGATACCAAAACCAGGCAAGGATGTCACAAAGAAAGAAAACTACAGGCCAATCTCACTGATGAACATAGATGCAAAATCCTCAACAAAATACTAGCAAACAGAATCCAACAGCACATTGAAAGGATCATACACCATGATCAAGTGGGGTTTATTCCAGGAATGCAAGGATTCTTCAATATATGCAAATCAATCAATGTGATACACCATATTAACAAGTTGAAGGAGAAAAACCATATGATCATCTCAATAGATGCAGAGAAAGCTTTCGACAAAATTCAACACCCATTTATGATAAAAACCCTGCAGAAAGTAGGCATAAAGGGAACTTTCCTCAACATAATAAAGGCCATATATGACAAACCCACAGCCAACATTGCCCTCAATGGTGAAAAACTGAAACCATTTCCACTAAGATCAGGAACAAGACATGGCTGCCCACTCTCACCACTCTTATTCAACCTAGTTTTTGAAGTTCTAGCCACAGCAATCAGAGAAGAAAAGGAAATAAAAGGAATCCAATTTGGAAAAGAAGAAGTAAAGCTGTCACCATTTGCAGATGACATGATAATATACATAGAGAATCCTAAAGATGCTACCAGAAAACTACTCGAGCTAATCAATGAATTTGGAAAAGTAGCAGGATACAAAATTAATGCACAGAAATCTCTGGCATTCCTGTACACTAATGATGAAAAATCTGAAAATGAAATCAAGAAAACACTCCCATTTACCATTGCAACAAAAAGAATAAAATATCTAGGAATAAACTTACCTAAGGAGACAAAAGACCTGTATGCAGAAAATTATAAGACACTGATGAAGGAAACTAAAGATGATACAAATAGATGGAGAGATATACCATGCTCCTGGATTGGAAGAATCAATATTGTGAAAATGACTCTACTACCCAAAGCAATCTACAGATTCAATGCAATCCCCATCAAACTACCACTGGCATTTTTCACAGAACTAGAACAAAAAATTTCAAAATTTGTTTGGAAAAACAAAAGACCCCGAATAGCCAAAGCAATCTTGAGAACGAAAAACAGAGCTGGAGGAATCAGGCTCCCTGACTTCAGACTATACTACAAAGCTACAGTAATCAAGACAGTGTGGTACTGGCACAAAAACAGAAAGATAGATCAATGGAACAGGATAGAAAGCCCAGAGATAAACCCACGCACATATGGTCAACTTATCTTTGATAAAGGAGGCAGGAATGTACAGTGGAGAAAGGACAGCCTCTTCAATAAGTGGTGCTGGGAAAACTGGACAGGGACATGTAAAAGTATGAGATTAGATCATTCCCTAACACCATACACAAAAATAAGATCCAAATGGATTAAAGACCTAAATGTAAGGCCAGAAACTATCAAACTGTTAAAGGAAAACATAGGCAGAACACTCTATGACATCAATCACAGTAAGATCCTTTTGGACCCACCTCCTAGAGAAATGGAAATAAAAACAAAGATAAACAAATGGGACCTAATGAAACTTCAAAGCTTTTGCACAGCAAAGGAAACCATAAACAAGACCAAAAGACAACCCTCAGAATGGGAGAAAATATTTGCAAATGAAGCAACTGACAAAGGATTAATCTCCAAAATTTATAAGCAGCTCATGCAGCTCAATAGGAAAAAAAACAAACAACCCAATCCAAAAATGGGCAGAAGACTTAAATAGGCATTTCTCCAAAGAAGATATACAGACTGCCAACAAACACATGAAAGAATGCTCAACATCATTAATCATTAGAGAAATGCAAATCAAAACTACAATGAGATATCATCTCACACCAGTCAGAATGGCCATCATCAAGAAATCTAGAAACAATAAATGCTGGAGAGGGTGTGGAGAAAAGGGAACACTCTTGCACTGCTGGTGGGAATGTGAATTGGTACAGCCACTATGGAGAACAGTATGGAGGTTCCTTAAAAAACTAAAAATAGAACTACCATATGACCCAGCAATCCCACTACTAGGCATATACCCTGAGAAAACCATAATTCAAAAAGAGACATGTACCAAAATGTTCATTGCAGCTCTTTTCACAGTAGCCAGGAGATGGAAGCAACCTATTTTTCCATCATCGGATGAATGGATAAAGAAGATGTGGCACGAATATACAATGGAATATTACTCAGCCATAATAAGAAAGGAAATTGAGTTATTTGTAGTGAGGTGGATGGACCTAGAGTGTGTCATACAGAGTGAAGTAAGTCAGAAAGAGAAAGACAAATACTGTATGCTAACACATATATATGGAATTTAAAAAAGAAATGTCATGAAGAACCTATGGGTAAAACGGGAATAAAGACACAGACCTACCTGAGAATGGACTTGAGGATATGGTGAGGGGGAAGGGTAAGGTGTGACAAAGCGAAAGAGAGGCATGGACATATATACACTACCAAACGTAAGGTAGATAGATAGTGGGAAGCAGCCGCAGAGCACAGGGAGATCAGCTCGGTGCTTTGTGACCGCCTGGAGGGGTGGGATGGGGAGCGTGGGAGGGAAGGAGATGCATGAGGGAAGGGATGTGGGAACAGATGTATATGTATGACTGATTCACTTTGTTATAAAGCAGAAACTAATAAAAAAATAAAAATAAAATAAAATAAAACATTTGAATACATTTTTTGTCTTAAAAAAAAAAGAATTATCCCATCCAACTGGTAAATAGTGACCCCACTTAGAAATATGTATCTGTATAAGTTATGTACTCTCATATACCATTGTCCTTTTATTAGGGAACATCAACTACTGGGATCCATAAATCTGTCTCTTGTTACAAGCACACTGTCAAAATTGCCCTTTCCTAATAAGACTACTTTATTTAATTGACAGTTGTCTCCTCAATAATCACATACAACCATTCCAAGGTCAGCAACCTATATGTTTATTTTTAAAATAAATGTATTTTTACAAGAAATAGCAAGCAAAGAGGAAAGAGAAACCAATAGAATATATTGATAAACTAAAAATATTAGAGTTTTAACTGAAAGCAGCCCTCCCTTGTGATTCTGGACTACATTAATTTTGCTAGTCTCTCACTCACATTGCCTGCATATCCTGTTCCAAACAGCCCTGCACTTTATTCCATTGTCTTGCTATTTCATTGTTTGAGTCTAATTCTTGTCTTTTCAACAAGAATATAATTTCCTTGAGAGGTACAAACATATTTTATGTAAACTTTGTACCCCTTACACCAGCTGGCACATACTAGGTCATTTCACTGGTTGATTAAAAGATGACTAGTAAAAATACTCGAAAGTGCAATAAAATTATGTTTTCCAGAAAATCAGTTATTAAGTTTATTATTCAAGATATTTGATATTATGTTTACTCCAATTTAATAGCTAAGTTTATTTTTCAGGTTTTTAAAAATTCACTAAAAATTGTCTGCTACTTTTTGAATATCTTACATATGCATTTTTATATTAAAACATATTTTTCTATCCTCATACACATACATGTGTGCACACAAAAGTATGAGCTGAGAATAGTTGCCCTTATAGGAAAGAAAAATTTGCATATGTCCAAACTCATAAAAATGTACACATCAAATATATGCTGTTTTTATATAACATATCTCAACAAAGCTGTTAA
This sequence comes from Hyperoodon ampullatus, assembly GCF_949752795.1. NCBI lineage: Eukaryota > Metazoa > Chordata > Mammalia > Artiodactyla > Ziphiidae > Hyperoodon > Hyperoodon ampullatus. The sequence goes on from NC_136915.1 coordinate 131,609,215, forward strand.
AAAAATAAAGAAGGCTTGGAAAAGGTAAATAACTTGTCATGCTGTAAATACCTAATAAGCAGCCCAGCCAGGTATTCCTGATTCTAAACACACAGGAGTCTCTATGAATCTTTAATAAAATATTTAATAAGAATAATGTAATTTTAGCTACTCTTGAATACATTAAAGAAATTAAATTATTTCTGCCACATTCTTTCTTGTATAGATTCAGAATTCTTAATCTTGGCACACAAACACCAAAGTGTTTCATTAGGTACCATAGACTGGAATCAACTGTGTTGAAAATTTTAGAAATTCTCCAAAAAAGTCTTCATCAAGACAATGTTTAAAAGAGTGATATTGTCTGGGATTCATTCAGTGCCTTTGGGGAATAGTTTCATGATTTAAAACTTGCTGCACATTCTTTTCAATCTGAAATCAAGCAGATTTCCATTATTTTTTGTCAACCAATGTTTCTACTTTTCTCACAAACATATATCAGGTTGTTGTTTTGGCTGGAGTTAAACAAACACAGGTGTTAAAATTATCAGTTTCCTCATAATGTTCCTATGTACTTGTGCTATGGAATAGTCATTAATTTTCTGTAAGAGACACATTTTCCCAATTCATTACACCTAAAGAAACTGCCAGGAAATATGTGCTGCCAATATATGAGCCATTACAGACTTCCCGTATGTATTTTGCATGCAGGTGTTTCATGTGCAGTTTGCCAGAAACAAACTGTTTTTCAGGTGCATAGAGAATTATCATCTTTGTACAAAAAAGGAACAGTAATGCCTACTCCTAGTAGAGTTTTTCTCAATAGGAGAGTAATATAGAGTTGTTGCATAGAGGACGGAATTGAACACACAATGTTTGACAGCCTAAGTGCACCGATGCAGTTGGGTTCCATGTTAATTACTCAACCCAGAATGGACGGAGATAAAACGCCAGTACAGAGCCAGAAGATGAGGATGAACGTGGTTAAAGTACCTTTTATGTAAAACACAGTGCTTTTTCCATATCCCTGTGAGTTAAGTGCTGTTATAACTACTTGATAAATGGCAGAAGTGTGAAGTGTGGCTCAAATTTTATGCAACTTCCTCAAAGTCACACAGTTAATAAGGATTGTACCAGACTTCATACCCATGTCAGGTGATTGGAAAGCCTAATTTCAATGATTTGAATTCTGCTTTGGTTTCTATTCTGTTGTCTTGGAAGCTGTGCTCCTTGAGATTGGAATACTTCATATGAATTCCCGACAGTGAACAGGATTGTGCCATTCTATGGAGAGACTGGCAAAAGATGACCTATAACCTTTCTACTTTCTCAGTATTTGAGTTTAGAGCCCAAATCACCGTTGAGGTACTGTCTCTTTGTTCATTTTATCTTTCCTTTTGTGGTGACCATGTACTACGGCTAGGCTTGATTTACCGTTCCTATGTTAACACAGAGACTAATAGCAACTTCTCTTTGTTGCTTTAAATTTATACATGTTTCCATTAATGATCATCATATCCTACATGGAATCTCAAAACACAAGATGTACCATCTCATCCAAAACTAAAGCACTCCTGTGCTGGTCCACAGGAAAGAGGGAACAAAGAAGAGCACTTTAGCACAGGAGTAGGTTGGATGGATTTAATTTCTAACCCAACTCTTCCACTTACTGTGACCATACCTAGGTTACTTAACATTTTTACATTTTAGTTTCATTTTCTACTTAGTGAAATTTAAATGTCTTTTCAACATTAATGAGATAATAAATCTAAATAACTATCGAGAATATATTTCTTACTGTCAAGTATATTATGTTGCTAATAAATGCTTGTCATTTTCATTGTAATGAGAATCTATATGTCTAGATTTCACCTGCATTCTGAAACAATATTAGAATAAACATGTGGAAAACTGATAAAACTTTAACATTGAGACTTTCTTAATTCATGTCTGTATGACGCTTAACAAATTTCCCGGTATCCTTTCATATGAGTATTAGTTTTTTCAAAAAATAACCAAAGGAAGTTTCTATATACCAAATTGACACTGATGAGCTTTGTATGCATACCATGTTGGCAGCCTCTGCTTCATTCTTAGGCTTATTTTTTTGGAGGATCACAGGGCTGAATCTAGTGAACCAAGACCAGGCTCACTCTAGGTCCTGAGGCAGTTTTATTTTGGATTAAATATTATGAAAATTCCATGGAATATGAGAAACTTGACACTACATAGTCCCATATAATGCTTTTATACCCTTTGTACTCTTGTTTTTATACATTCTACTTCTAAATACTTTATATGGTCCACAGTACTTGGTTATCATGTTCGCATTAAAAACCAATACTTATTTAAATAAGTTAAAAACATAACAATGGTTACATTAACCCACCCATTTACTATTTCTTTTGCTTCTCATCTCTTTCTACTGGTGTGGGCTCCCATTGGGAATAAATTTTTTTCGTGCCTCAATAATTTCCTTTAGTCAATTTTTCATTTTATCTGTTGTATTATTTAGTTCCAGTATTGCCTTTTGTTCTTATTGGAAAATAACTCCCTTCTTTCTGCTGAAATTTTCCTTCTGTTCATCCATCTTTTTCATCTTGACCTCTTCCAAATCTTCGGTCAATTTTTAATAATTTATAATAGTTAAAGTTCTTGTTTGTTAATCCAGCCTATGGGTTATTTGCAGTCAGTTACTTTTGACTCTTACTTATGTTGATTATGGGTCATGCTTTCCTGCTTTGTACATGTTGTTTTGTTTTTTTTTTTTTAATGAATTCATGCTAGATATTGTGTGTAAAAGAAAAATAAAGACTGAAATACAGTCTTCTCCTACCTCCCAGAAGAAATAGTTCAGTTTGCATTTTTGCCAGTGTATCATTTGGAAGTTCCTATAATTGGGATTGCTGGCTCAAAAGTCAAATGCATAAATATTTCTCAATATATTGCCAAGTGGCTTTTTATATAAATAGGAACCTTTGTAGTCTCTCAAATAATGACATTGTACTTGTTCTGATAGTCATGATATTAAAATATGTTGTCCAACTAGTTTTTTTTCTGTGTTTTAGTTTTGTTTTGGTTTTTTGTGTTTTTTGTTTGTTTCATTTTGTTTTGTTTTGCTTTTTCCCAAAGAGGTGAAAAATGGAATCTGAGTATTGCCTTATTTGGTCTCCATTTTAGTTCTCATAAAATATCAGTGATAGTCCCTCCTTTATCCATTGCAAATGTTTGTTTTTGTTTTCACACTCTAAGTAGAGTCAGTCAGAGAGATGAGGCAAAATAAAAAGCAGGAGAGATTAGAGAGAGAAGGAGGTCTGAGAGATTAAAAGTATGAGGACTTGATCTGTCACTGCTGCCTTTGAATATGGTAGAAGGGAATGCAGGCAGGCTCAAGAAGCTGAGTGCAAACCCTGTCAACAGCCAGCAGGGAAACAGGGGCCTGAGTCCTACCATCACATGAAACTAAATTCTGCCAACAATCTGAATGAGCCTGAGAAGATTGGAGCTTTGTGAGGCCCACAGCAGAGACGCTACCATGGCCCACTGGACTTCTCCCCTTCGGAGCTGTGAGATAATACATTTCCATGGTTTGAGCCACTACATTTATGATCATTTATTATGGCAAATTTTTCTATAGAAGAAAAATAATTTGCAGGGTTTTTTTTTTTTAACAGAGTTAACTCTTCAAAGGAAAAATAATAGCTAAAGGGAAAAGGGTAACTTAAAATTCAAATAAATTATGGTTTCTGCCTATTTATAGAAGAGCTATAGAGAGAAAGAGAAAATGGAATAATAGGAAATAATGAAAGATATTGTCATAGGGTAAACTGTTAGGATTTAAGGTGAGAATTCAGATAATTTATGTAATAAGAATATACAGTGATGCTTCCAGGAATAAAGAACTGGGTGCAAATGAAAGTCACTGTAGTTTAAGAGGTCAAGGAAATGTGAGGCTAATGAATTAGATGAATCCAATAATTTAAGCAGTGAAATACCCTAATTGTTGAGATGGAGAGGAAATTCTGAGACACAAGCCAAAGCCTTGTTGGAATGAGAAGGAATTTTGGTAGAAAAAAATCAAAAAAGAGGTAACTGGTTGTAAAGTCAAAAGATAAAATTCACAGTAGAAAGATATTTTTACCAGAGTGTTTAAAACAAAAAGACATTGCCCATGTTTCAGCATGCTGTTAGCATTTTTATTTTCCAGAAATTTTAATTTATGAAATTTTGCAGTAGAGTATTTTTTATGTCTCCATATATAAATTAATTTAAATTAAATGGCAAAGGCAATTGACATACACTTCTAGATGATTTTTTTAAATTACTTATACGTGTCCATGACAGTCTCTCACTTCGTATATACACTACCAAATGTAAAATAGATAGCTAGTGGGAAGCAGCCGCATAACACAGGGAGATCAGCTCGGTGCTTTGTGACCTCCTAGAGGGGTGGAATAAGGAGGATAGGAGGGAGACACAAGAGGGAGGAGATATGGGGATATATGTATATGTATAACTGATTCACTTTGTTATAAAGCAGAAACTAACACACCATTGTAAAGCAATTTTACTCCAATAAAGATGTTAAAAAAATTACTTATACAAATTAAGTTTTAACAGAGCTTTATATTAGGCTTTGCTTAAATTTTAATAAATATTAAATCTTAATTTTTTTTTAATTTGAGAAATATATTCTAGTAGAGATCTTTTTTTTTATATCCATGGCTTCAACTTTCCCCTGTCTCATGGAAACATCTTAGCTTATAATTATGTTTATCCTTCTGCATCTTCAGCCCTATGGAATCAGTCAGAATTTGGTACAAGAAACAGAAATCACTCTAGATGTTTCAAATATAAAGGTGTTTAGTATAGAATTTCAGATATTTGTACAGTTGTTGAGAGGAGGAAAGGTAAAAATTATAGATCTTTCCTAACTCTGCTTCAAGGTCCTACCTCAGTAGCTTCACTCCAGAAATTTGGAAAATATTATTAGCACCCAGAGGCCAGCAAAATGCAGAAAAACTCTGGTAACATTACAGCTGCCTACAACTAGTGATCAGACCATGGAGAATGGCATTTGTTCAGTCTTATGTCTACATAGGCCTTACTAATCTCCCTAGATATTCATTCATATATATGAATATATATTTATGTTATATGTAAATATATATTTAACTGGTTTTGTGTTCTGGTTGTTCAAATTGAATCGCCTATATTTGCATTACTTCAGATGGAAAGGTATTTGTGTTTGACTCATTCAGGCTCAAGCATAGTTTTTGGGACTTCCCTATTAGCAGGGTTCCTACAGGTGACGAAAAGCTCAGTGGACCCTGCTCTGTGAACCTAGGGTTTAAGAGGCAGCTATCTGTTCTCTTCAAATAGAGCTGCATGAAACAACTCTGCTCTCATCTTCCTATAGAAATGAAATGAGATTAATTCCCCACAGAATTGAAGTCTCAGCTCTCTAATCAATTTTACCTGGCCTTCATGGGTCAAAAATTCTGACCAAATCATAGAGTTGACATTGAAATCATCCTTTGAGGTACATATTCCACACATGTCCGATTCTTGCAAGGACCTCTACTTCTGTCCTTTTGAGGCACTCTCCAACTGATTTCCCAAGTCACAGGAGTTAGTGTATTGACTCAGTTCTCCATATATGAGTCCATGTGTGATTGCAAATGAGACAGGCATGTGGTTTCAAAGTTGCTCAAATCCAACGTGTGTGGAAAAAGAAATGTATGGAATTCCCCCTACCCACTTCCCACTAGCAAATATCCTTTGATTATTCCTTGTCTCAGAAAATGATAATAACAATTGTATTTACCTAATAATAATAAGCACTTGGAATTTCAGAATCATTCTTAATTTATTTCTCTTTCTCTACTCTCATACTCAATGCATCACCAATTCATGTCTAAGTGACCTTCTAAATATCTCTTAAATAATTTTCTTTTCATCCTTCTTGCCATAACTTTGCCTTGGTTAGACTTCCACAAATAATATTTTAACTGACCTCCAAAAATGCTTAACAGCAAAAGCTATATTTTTGAAACACAAATTCTCTTCCCTCTCACCAGAAACTGCTACTACAACCAGCATTCCCTCCTGACCCCCCCCTCACACATGTACTCACTGTACTTAAAACCCTTTTTATCTTCCTATGATTCTTAGGAAAACATGCAGATCATGCAGACAAGCCATAGGGCTCTGAATAATCTCACTCCTACTATGTCTGCAGCCTTATATCTCTTCAAACTCCTACTCCATGGCTTTGCTCAGATAAACCGGCATCTTCATTACCTTTAATTTACCATTCTCCTTCCCATCATGAAGTCTTTGCAGATGCTGTTTCTTCAGGCTAACACTCTTCCCTTCCTTCCTCACCTTACTAACTTCTCTTAAACCCTTAATTCTTATTGTAATTGTCATGTATTTCTTCAAGAAAATTTTCCTTAAATTCTTAACTTATTAAATTCTATATCATAAATTCTCCAAGTGCCATCTGTTCTTCTTCACACATATCTCAGTTGAAATACTCTTATATTTGCACAAATATCTCATATTGACATTTTGTGTTTGAATCTTTGATCATAATCCCCATAAGAATAGAGAGCAAATATCTTTTTAATCACTATTTTACTCCAAGTGCCAGGCACAGTATCTGAACATGATATGTGATTATAAAGTGGATAAATAAATACCTCCACTCTAGCAGCTTAAGTTCAAATATATTCGTTGAAGTGAATTTTCTTGTCAAATCAATACTTATTCAGAGAATTCTGCTCTGTGAAGGTAATATAAATGTAAATAAGAAAGCTTCCATAACTATGACAGGTATTCACTACATCAACAAAATGTTTTGAGTACTATTATGCAGGGATCATACAGAATTTCCTTGTTTTTTAAGGCTGAATAATACTCCATCGTATACATACACCACATTTTCTTTATCCACGTATCCTTTCATGGACACAGGTTGTTTCCATACCTTGGCTATTGTAATAATGTTGCAGTGAACATGGAAGTGCAGGCATCTCTTTGAGATCCTGATTTCAATTATTTTGGGTATATATATACAGAAGTGGGATTGCTGGATTATGTGGTGATTCTATTTCAATTTTTTGATGAACTTCTTACTGTTTTTAATAGTGGCTGCACCATTTTACATTCCTACCAACATTGTACAGGGTTCTCTTTTCTCCACATATTTCCCAACACTTGTTATCTGTCTTTTTCTTAATAGGTCTTGACAGGTGTGAGGTGATATCTCATTGTAGGTTTGATTTGTATTTTCCTATACCACCTCTGGAGAAATGTCTAATCAGTTCCTTTGTCTATTGTTTTTTAATTTTTTTCCGTGTAAACTCACATTTTATTCCACATTTTTCCGGGTCTATATACTTTACATAATAAAATGAAACAGGAGCATTTATTTAACATCGATGTTTTTGCAGATAACTAAGTAGGCTTCTAGGATTTGTATTCTCTAGGGATTCTCCAGACTCTAACTTTCCTCATTTGTACAGGTTAGCAGTGAGAGTTTTTTTCCCCCACTAATTGAAGTAGTTAAAAAAATTAAAATAGAAAAAGGAATATAAAACCCTAGCATGTGCTGATCCTTATGACATAATTCTTATAAAGTTTCCATAGATCTTTGTTGAGTATTTCTCTTCTAAATGAAACACATTTATGTCTTCAAGGACATGGAATTGGGTCACGGATATAAAATGTTCCCCCTCCTTTATTGTAAAATAGCAGGACATGTTCTTGTCCATCAGTTTTCCATAACCATCTCCCATTTGTGGTGTATGAGATTGTAGATAACATAAAAATGCAACCTTTGTGTTTATTGTCTGTTCTTGTTCCTGACTCTAAAAGAGTTATCTGCACACATCTTATAGTGTTGAATTCAAAACAAGGAACAATAAGGCCTATATTTCAATGTCAAGCTAAAATAGGGGACTAGTTACATTTACAATTAGTTTTTTTTTCCTATATTGCCCCTTCCATTTTCTTCTCCCACAGTAACCACTAGTTTGTTCTCTATATCTGTGTTTGCTTGTTTTCTGTTTTATTCACTGGTTTGTTGTATTTTTCAGATTCCACATATAAGTGATATCACACAGTATTTGTCTTTCTTTCTCTGACATATTTCACTTAGTATAATGCCCTCTAAGTTCATTCATGTTGCTGAAAATGGCAAAATTTTATATTTTATGGCTGAGTATTATTCCTGTGTGTGTGTGTGTGTGTGTGTGTGTGTGTGTGTGTATGTATCTCACATCTTTATCCATTCATCTGTTGATGGACACTTGGGTTGCTTCCTTATCTTGGCAATTGTACCTAATGCTGCTATGAACACTGGGGTGCATGTATGTTTTTGAATTAGTGTTTTTGCATTTTTCGGATATACACCCAGGAGTGGAATTATTCAGTAAGATGGTAGTTCTATTTTTAGGTTTTTGAGAAACCACCATACTGTTTTCCATAGTGGCCACACCAATTTATCTTCCCACCAACAGTGTTCTAGGGTTCCCTTTTCTCCACATCCTCACCAACATTTGTTATTTATGTTATTTTTGATGATAGCCATTCTGACAGGTATTTTTAAATCAGATTTTTTGTATTTCTGCTGTTGAGTTGCTGGAGTTCCTAGTATATTTTGGATATTAACCTCTCATGAGATATATGATTTGCAAATATTTTTTCCATTCTGTAGGTTGTCTTTTCACTCTGTTCGTTGTTTCCTGTGCAGGAGCTTTTTAGTTTGATGTAGTGACATTTGTCTAATTTTACTTTTGTGGCTTTTGCTTTTGGTGACATATCTAAGAAACAATTGCCAAGTACAATGTCATCAAGTTTTTCTCCTATGTTTTCTTCTAGGAATTCTATAGTTTCAGGTCTTATAATTATATCTTTAATCCATTTTGAGTTGATTTTTCTATATGGTGGATGATAAGGTTCTATTTTCATTTGTTTGTAGGTAGATATCCACTTTCCCAACACCATTTGCTGAATACATTGTCCTTTCCCTTTTGTATTCTTAGAACCCTTGTTGAAAATCTCTTTTCGAGGGCATACATGGGTTTATTTATGGGTTCTGTCTTCTGTTCCATCTATCCATATGTCTGTTTTTAAGCCAGTATCATATTGTTTTGATTTCTGTGGCTTTGTAATATATTTTGAAATCAGTAAGTGTGATGGGTCCAGCTTTCTTCTTTCTCAGAATTACTTTGGCTATTTGAGATCTTCTGGTTCCAAATGAATTTTAGGGTTTTTTTCCTTTTTTCATTTCTATAAAACGTGCCATTGGAACTTTGGTTGAGAGGGCACTGAATCTGAAGATTGTATTGAATCTGTAGATGGTCATTTTAATACATTGTCTTCTGACTCATGAGCATGGGTTGTCTTTCCATTTGTGTCTTCTTGAATATATTTTATCAATGATTGTAGTTTTCAGTAGACAAGTCTTTCATCTCCTTGGTTGAGTTTATTCCTAAGTATTTCATGCTTTTTGTTGCTGTCTTAAATGTGATTGTTTTTTAAATTTCCTTTTCAGATATTTCATTTTTCCTGTTTTAAAACACATTAATTTTTGTATGTGAAAGAAAGAAATAAAATTATATATATTTGCAGATAGCATAATCTTATGTATAAAAATTTTAAATACTACCAAAATGTTAGAATTAATTTTAAAATTCAGAAATTTAATAAATTAATAATAAAATACCTAAACAAATTGAGACTGAAGGGAAAAACAAGAGTCTCAAAGCTAAATGTAGGTTAGGACTGGACTTTACAGTATACTGTTGGTTGATTATTGCCCAAAGACAGTTTCTATAACACTTGGACTAAACTACATGTATCTATTTGTTTACATTCTAGTTCTCTTTCAGAGGAAAGATAATATAAAGAGGAATAGATGAATAAATTAAGTTCAACAAGAAAAAACTAAATTTCAAAAAATTTCTAATTGTTAGAAATAAAAGAAAAACACACAGAAAACACAAAATGACACAAAATCCACAATATTAAGGTGAATCAAGTAGAATTGATTAGATAAATCCATGTGGAAAAATTATATTGAACATTATTTGGGTTTTTAAAATACTTTTAACCTGAAGTAGTTTTTTGAAAAGGAGACGTTTTGCTTAATTCTGAAGAAAATGTTGGTTTCAGAAAACATAATACTTTACATTGTTTTACCATAATACTGATGATATTGTCTATTTTCAAGTTTTCACAAAAGAGAAACCAAGTTTTTTTCAGATTACTTGCTGGCAAACACATTTAGCTTCATTGATTATAAAAATTAAAATATTTAAAAGAAAATTAAATTCGTGAATTTGTAATTATTGTCTGAGAAAACTAATTCTAATATGCAAAACATGGTACTTTTACAAGCAAGCTGAATTATGCATGGTACAATTTTCATAAACCTTTAGAAATATGAATTATGAATTATGAAGCACAAGCTCTGGACGCACAGGCTCAGCGGCCATGGCTCACGGGCCCAGCTGCTCTGTGGCACGTGGAACCTTCCCAGACCGGGGCACAAACCCGTGTCCCCTGCATTGGCAGGTGGATTATCAACCACTGCGCCACCAGGGAAGCCCAGAAATGGACATTTTTGTGTCATTTTCAAGCAACTCCAAGGAATGATATGCTTTCCACATGTTAATTCTTTTTGAAATTCATATTAGTAGCAGAAAAAATTAAATATAATAGAGAAAACTGCCAATCTTTGGAAGAGTTTAGGATAAGAATCTTCCAAATTTGAAACATACAGCTATAAAAGGAGAGTATAATAAATTTTGTAAAATAGCTTTTATAAAAATATTTGTTATTGGGGTAAAAAATATAATTTTAGGACCCGGAGGAAGATGGCAGAAGAGTAAGACGCGGAGATCACCTTCCTCCCCACAGATACATCAGAAATTCATCTACACGTGGAACAACTCCTACAGAACACCTACTGAACGCTGACAGAAGACCTCAGACCCCCCAAAAGGCAAGAAACTCCCCACATACCTTCGTAGGGCAAAAGAAAAAAAGAATAAACAGAGACAATAGGATAGGGACGGGACCTGCACCAGTGGGAGGGAGCCGTGAAGGAGGAAAGGTTTCCACACACTACAAGCCCCTTCGCGGGCGGAGACTGCAGGTGGCGGAGGGGGAAAGCTTCGGAGTAGCGGAGGACAGCACAGCAACAGGGGTGTGGAGGGCAAAGCGGAGAGATTCCGGCACAGACCTCAGGCACACACCAGCCCGAGAGGCTTGTGTGCTTGGCCGCCGGGGCAGGCGGGGCTGGGAGCTGAGGCTCGGGTACCGGCTTTCAGTCGGAGCGCAGGGAGAGGACTGGGGCTGGCGACAGGAAGAGAGCCTGAAGGGGTTAGTGCACCACGGCTAGCCCGGAGGGAGTCCGGGGAAAGGGTCTGGAGCTGCCGAAGAGGCAAGAGACCCTTTTCCCTTTTGTTTCCTGGTGCGTGAGGAGAGGGCATTAAGAGGGCTGCTCGGGGAAGCGCCGGAGACGGGCGCGAGCCGCGGATAAAGGCGCGGACCTCGGAGACGGGCGTGGGGCGCTGGGGCTGCTGCTGCTGCCGCCGCCGCGGGGCCTGTGTGCGAGCGCGGGTCATTGTCCGCCCCGCCTTCCGTGGGGCCTGTGCACCCCGCCACTGCCGGGGTCCCGGGACCCGGGGACGGCTTTCCCGGGAAAGCGCAGGGAGCGCCTCGGGCTGCTGCAACATCACGCCGACCTCTGCCGCCGCAGGCCCGCCCCACACTGCGCGCCCCTCCCTCCCCTCTGCCTGAGTGAGCCAGAGCCCCCGAATCAGCGGCTCCTTTAAACCCGTCCTGTCTGAGCGAAGAACGGACGCCCTCCGGCGACCTACGCGCAGAGACGGGGCCAGGTCCAAGGCTGAGACCCGGGAGCTGTGAGAGCAGAGAAGAGACAGGGAAATCTCTCTGTGCAGCCTCGGAGGCAGCGGATTAAAGCTCCACGGTCCATTTGATGTGCCCTGCGTCTGTGGAGTGCATGAATGGACAACGAATCATCCCAAATTGAGGAAGTGGAATTTGAGGACAAGATTTAAGACTTCCCCCCCTTTTCCTCTTTTTACAACGAATTAACCCAAATTAAGGAGGTGGACGTAGCAAGATTTCAGACTTCTCGCCCTTTTCCTCTTTTTACAACGAATTATCCCAAATTGAGGAGGTGGACTTGCAGAGCAAGATTTTTGATTTTTCCCCCTGCTCTCTTTTTGTGAATGTGTATGTGTAATCTTCTGTGTAAGATTCTCTCTGTATAGCTTTGCTTCCACCATATGTCCCAGGGTTCTATCTGTCCGTTTTTTTTTCAATAATTACTTTTTAATTTTAATAACGCTACTATATTTCATACTTTATTCTATTTACTTTACCAGCTCTTTCTTTTTTTCCTACCTTCCCTTCCTCCCTCCCTCCGCTCCTCCTTTCCTTCTTTCCTTTTCTTTCCTCCCTCCCTCCCTCCCACCCTTCTTCTTTCCACTTTCTTTTTCTTTCCTTCCTCCCTCCCTCCCTCCTGTCGTTCTTTCTTTCTTTCCTTCCTCCCTCCCTTCTTCCATTCACTCTTCCTTTTACTTTCATTCCTAACTCCCTCCTTTCTTTCTTTCTTTCTTTCTATCCTTCCTCCCTCCCTCCCTCCTTTCTTTCTTTCTTCCTTCCTTTCTTCTCTTCTTCCTTCCTTTCCCTCTCTCTCTCTTTCTTCTACTAACTCTTTCTTTCTACTTTTTCTCCCTGTTATTCTGAGCCAGGTGGATGAAAGGCTCTTGGTGCTGCAGCCAGGAGTCAGTGCTGTGCCTCTGAAGTGGGAGAGCCAACGTCAGGACATGGGTCCACAAGAGACCTCCCAGCTCCACATAATATCAAGCAGTGAAAATCTGCAATAGATCTCCATCTCAACACCAGCACCCAGCTTCAGTCAACGACCAGCAAGCTACAGTGCTGGTCACCCTCTGCCAAGCAACAAGCAAGGCAGGAACACAACCCCACCCATTAGCAGAGAGGCTACCTAAAAACATAATAAGGCCACAGGCAACCCAAAACACACCACCAGACGTGGACCTGTCCACCAGAAAGACAAGATCGAGCCTCAACCAGCAGAACACAGGCATTAATCCTCCCCACCAGGAAGCCTACACAAACTACTGAAACAACCTTAGCCACTGGGGACAGACACCAAAAACAACGGGAACGACGAATCTGCAGCCTGCAAAAAGGAGACCCCAAACACAGTAAAATAAGCAAAATGAGAAGACAGAAAAACACACAGCAGGTGAAGGAGCAAGATAAAAACCTACCAGACCTAACAAATGGAGAGGTAATAGGCAGCCTACCTGAAAAAGAATTCAGAATAATGATAGTAAAGCTGATCCAAGATTCTATTTCCAAGATCCAAAATCTTGGAACTAGAATAGACAATATGCAAGAAACAGTTAACAAGGACCTAGAAGAACTAAAGATGAATCAAGCATCGATTAAAAACACAATAAATGAAATGAAAAATACTCTAGATGGGATCAATAGCAGAATAACTGAGTCAGAAGAACGGATAAGTGAGGTGGAAGATAAAATAGTGGAAATAACTGATGCAGAGCAAAATAAAGAAAAAAGAATGAAAAGAACAGAGGACAGTCTCAGAGACCTCTGGGACAACATTAAACGCACCAACATTCGAATTATAGGGGTTCCAGAAGAAGAAGAGAAAAAGAAAGGGACTGAGAAAATACTTGAAGAGATTATAGTTGAAAACTTCCCTAATATGGGAAAGGAAATAGTTAATCAAGTCCAGGAGGCACAGAGAGTCCCATACAGAATAAATCCAAGGAGAAATACGCCAAGACACATATTAATCAAACTGTCAAAAATTTAACACAAAGAAATCATATTAAAAGCAGCAAGGGAAAAACAACAAATAACACACAAGGGAATCCCCATCAGGTTAACAGCTGATCTCTCAGCAGAAACTCTACAAGCCAGAAGGGAGTGGCAGGACATAATGAAAGTGATGAAGGAGAGAAACCTGCAACCAAGATTACTCTACCCAGCAAGGATCTCATTCAGATTTGATGGAGAAATTAAAACCTTTACAGACAAGCAAAAGCTCAGAGAGTTCAGCACCACCAAACCAGCTTTACAACAAATGCTAAAGGAACTTCTCTAGGCAAGAAACACAACAGAAGGAATATACCTACAATAACGAACCCAAAGCAATTAAGAAAATGGGAATAGGAACATACATATCAATAATTACCTTAAATGTAAATGGACTAAATGCTCCCACCAAAAGACACAGAGTGGCTGAATGGATACAAAGACAAGACCCATATATATGCTGTCTACAAGAGACCCACTTCAGACCTAGAGACACATACAGATTGAAAGTAAGGGGACGGAAAAAGATATTCCATGCAAATGGAAATCAAAAGAAAGCTGGAGTAGCAATTCTTATATCAGACAAAATAGACTTTAAAATAAAGACTATTAGAAGAGACAAAGAAGGACACTACATAATGATAAAGGGATCGATCCAAGAAGAAGATATAACAATTGTAAATATTTATGCACCCAACATGGGAGCACCTCAATACATAAGGCAAATACTAACAGCCATAAAAGAGGAAATCGACAGTAACACAATCATAGTAGGGGACTTTAACACCCCACTTTCACCAATGGACAGATCATCCAAAATGAAAATAAATAAGGAAACACAAGCTTTAAATGATACATTAAACAAGATGGACTTAGTTGATATTTATAGGACATTCCATCCAAAAACAACAGAATACACATTTTTCTCAAGTGCTCATGGAACATTCTCCAGGATAGATCATATCTTGGGGCACAAATCAAGCCTTGGTAAATTTAAGAAAATTGAAATTGTATCAAGTATCTTTTCCGACCACAATGCTATGAGACTAGACATCAATTACAGGAAAAGATGTGTAAAAAATACAAACACATGGAGGCTAAACAATACACTACTCAATAACGAAGTGATCACTGAAGAAATCAAAGAGGAAATTAAAAAATACCTAGAAACAAATGACAATGGAGACACGACGACCCAAAACCTATGGGATGCAGCAAAAGCAGTTCTAAGGGGGAAGTTTATAGCAATACAATCCCACCTTAAGAAACAGGAAACATCTCGAGCAAACAACCTGACCCTGCACCTAAAGCAATTAGAGAAAGAAGAACAAAAAACCCCCAAAGCTAGCAGAAGGAAAGAAATTATAAAGATCAGATCAGAAATAAATGAAAAAGAAATGAAGGAAACGATAGCAAAGATCAACCAAACTAAAAGCTGGTTCTTTGAGAAGATAAACAAAATTGACAAACCATTAGCCAGACTCATCAAGAAAAAAAGGGAGAAGACTCAAATCAATAGAATTAGAAATGAAAAAGGAGAAGTAACAACTGACACTGCAGAAATACAAAAGATCATGAGAGATTACTACAAGCAACTCTATGCCAATAAAATGGACAACCTGGAAGAAATGGACAAATTCTTAGAAATGCAGAACCTGCCAAGACTGAATCAGGGAGAAATAGAAAATATGAATAGACCAATCACAAGCACTGAAATTGAAACTGTGATTAAAAATCTTCCAACAAACAAAAGCCCAGGACCAGATGGCTTCACAGGTGAATTCTATCAAACATTTAGAGAAGAGTTAACACCCATCCTTCTCAAACTCTTCCAAACAATATCAGAGGGAGGAGGACTCCCAAACTCATTCTACGAGGCCACCATCACCTTGATACCAAAACCAGGCAAGGATGTCACAAAGACAGAAAACTACAGGCTAATATCACTGATGAACATAGATGTAAAAATCTTCAACAAAATACTAGCAAACAGAATCCAACAGCACATTAAAAGGATCATACACCATGATCAAGTGGGGTTTATTCCAGGAATGCAAGGATTCTTCAATATATGCAAATCAATCAATGTGATACACCATATTAACAAGTTGAAGGAGAATAACCATATGATCATCTCAATAGATGCAGAGAAAGTTTTCGACAAAATTCAACACCCATTTATGATAAAAACCCTGCAGAAAGTAGGCATAGAGGGAACTTTCCTCAACATAATAAAGGCCATATATGACAAACCCACAGCCAACATTGTCCTCAATGGTGAAAAACTGAAACCATTTCCACTAAGATCAGGAACAAGACATGGCTGCCCACTCTCAGCACTCTTATTCAACCTAGCTTTGGAAGTTTTAGACACAGCAATCAGAGAAGAAAAGGAAATAAAAGGAATCCAAATTGGAAGAGAAGAAGTAAAGCTGTCACTGTTTGCAGATGGCATGATACTATACATAGAGAATCCTAAAGATGCTACCAGAAATCTACTAGAGCTAATCAATGAATTTGTAAAGTAGCAGGATACAAAATTAATGCACAGAAATCTCTGGCATTTCTGTACACTAATGACGAAAAATCTGAAAATGAAATCAAGAAAACACTCCCATTTACCATTGCAACAAAAAGAATAAAATATCTAGGAATAAACCTACCTAAGGAGACAAAAGACCTGTATGCAGAAAATTATAAGACACTGATGAAAGAAATTAAAGATGATACAAATAGATGGAGAGATATACCATGCTCCTGGATTGGAAGAAACAATATTGTGAAAATGACTCTACTACCCAAAGCAATCTACAGATTCAATGCAATCCCCATCAAACTACCACTGGCATTTTTCTCAGACGTAGAACAAAAAATTTCAAAATTTGTTTGGAAAAACAAAAGACCCCGAATAGCCAAAGCAATCTTGAGAACGAAAAATGGAGCTGGAGGAATCAGGCTCCCTGACTTCAGACTATACTACAAAGCTACAGTAATTAAGACAGTGTGGTACTGGCATAAATACAGAAAGATAGATCAATGGAACAGGATAGAAAGCCCAGGGATAAACCCACGCACATATGGTCAACTTATCTTTGATAAAGGAGGCAGGAATGTACAGTGGAGAAAGGACAGCCTCTTCAATAAGTGGTGCTGGGAAAACTGGACAGGGACATGTAAAAGTATGAGATTAGATCATTCCCTAACACCATACACAAAGGTAGGCTCAAAATGGATTAAATACCTAAATGTAAGGCCAGAAACTATCAAACTCTTAGAGGAAAACATAGGCAGAACACCCTATGACATAAATCACAGCAAGATCCTTTTGGACCCACCTCCTAGAGAAATGGAAATAAAAACAAAGATAAACAAATGGGACCTAATGAAACTTCAAAGTTTTTGCACAGCAAAGGAAACCATAAACAAGACCAAAAGACAACCCTCAGAATGGGAGAAAATATTTGCAAATGAAGCAACTGACAAAGGATTAATCTCCAAAATTTATAAACAGCTCATGCAGCTCAATTGCAAAAAAACAAACAACCCAATCCAAAAATGGGCAGAAGACTTAACTAGGCATTTCTCCAAAGAAGATATACAGACTGCCAACAAACACATGAAAGAATGCTCAACATCTTTAATCATTAGAGAAATGCAAAGCAAAACTACAATGAGATATCATCTCACACCAGTCAGAATGGCCATCATCAAGAAATCTAGAAACAATAAATGCTGGAGAGTGTGTGGAGAAAAGGGAACACTCTTGCACTGCTGGTGGGAATGTGAATTGGTACAGCCACTATGGAGAACAGTATGGAGGTTCCTTAAAAAACTAAAAATAGAACTACCATATGACCCAGCAATCCCACTACTAGGCATATACCCTGAGAAAACCATAATTCAAAAAGAGACATGTACCAAAATGTTCATTGCAGCTCTATTCACAATAGCCCGGAGCTGGAAACAACCTAAGTGTCCATCATCAGATGAATGGATAAAGAAGATGTGGCACATATATACAATGGAATATTACTCAGCCATAAAAAGAAACGAAACTGAGCTATTTGTAATGAGGTGGATAGACCTAGAGTCTGTCATACAGAGTGAAGTAAGTCAGAAAGAGAAAGACAAATACCGTATGCTAACACATATACATGGAATTAAAAAAAAAAATGTCATGAAGAACCTCGCGGTAAAACGGGAATAAAGACACAGACCTACTTGAGAATGGACTTGAGGATATGGGGAGGGGGAAGGGTAAGCTGTGACAAAGCGAAAGAGAGGCATGGACATATATACACTACCAAACGTAAGGTAGACAGATAGTGGGAAGCAGCCGCAGAGCACAGGGAGATCAGCTCGGTGCTTTGTGACCGCCTGGAGGGGTGGGATGGGGAGGGTGGGAGGGAGGGAGATGCATGAGGGAATGGATGTGGGAACAGATGTATATGTATGACTGATTCACTTTGTTATAAAGCAGAAACTAATAATAAATAATAATAATAAAACAAACAAACAATAAAATAATTTTATGACAGGAATTAAACATTTAGAATTAGAATCAAAAACACTTAAAAAATATCTGATTCATTTTTTCTTAAATTAATAATATATAAGCATTTGGATTTAAGGTATCCTATTTTCAAAGCATTGTTCAAGTTCATCTTTCTGAATTTTATGCCAGAATCCACCAAATATAAAATATTTTTATATTTTCCATTCTCCTTCCCTTTGAAAAACTGTCCTTCCCCATTGTAAGCATTCTTGGTGAGACTGTCTTTTAAAGTAACTTTTCCTCCACTTGCCCAAGAATGGGAAATGGAAATGTTACCAAACGAAGTCTATCAAAGCCTTCTAAGGTCTGAATGATAGAAGTGATACAAGACTGAAAAAAGTCAGAGTTGCTTCTTCTAAGGAGGTATCTATCCCGTGATCTTCCACTCCTGTGGGTTTCTAGTTTTCCAGAACTCCCTGGCTCCCATCCTTCCAGAGGTCTACCTGTGTGACTTTTCCTTTGGTTTTCATGAAATACTGCAAATTCATTCAGTAAATCATTTTTTCTTTAACTTAATCATGTTTGTTTTATATTACTGGCAATAAAGTAACCTAACATGAAATGTTTACAGGAATGAATTTCTCAGAACTACATTGTCAAATACAGAATAATTAAAATGAATGCATTTTTACATTTCATATCAAAGCTTTATTTATTTCTCATTTTCAAAGCTGTTATCAATATACCTAAATGACGTTAAAATATGTGTTAATTTTCTCACACAGATGACCTTTACAATGTTTGTATATTGTTCTTGAGAATGTCATCAAAAAGTCAATATATTTTTAAAATCACATACGTAATTGTTATAAGACAATACAAAACTCTACATGTGTTCAATTTTATTTGTTTAGCCTCACTAAATATTTTATGTATTTTTTCTGTTTTTCTTTTTTTTTTAATTTGAAGTTATATAAGCTGTTCCCTCCTTCTTCCCATCATGAATCAGTTGCTGAGGGCTCTAGGATTTTATCATACCCATAGACTTAACTCTAAACCCTGGGTATTCTAGATCTTTATAATGTGAATTCCTAAAAGTGCCAGGTATCTCATTACAAAATGAAAAAATAGTACCTAACTTCAGTTTTATGAAGGCTAGTTGCTGTCATATATTAAAGAACCAAGAATCATTGCCAGCACTATTTATATAAATTCATTCTGGGTATTGATATGTGGTCTTATCTAATTTATAGAGAAATTTTTAAACTTATGTTTGATTTTTTTTTTTTTTTTTTTTTTTTTGCTGTATGTGGGCCTCTCACTGTTGTGGCCTCTCCCATTGTGGAGCACAGGCTCTGGACGCACAGGCTCAATGGCCATGGCTCACGGACCCAGCCGCTTCACAGCATGTGGGATCTTCCCAGATCGGGGCACGAACCCATGTCCCCTGAATCAGCAGGTGGACTCTCAACCACTGCGCTACCAGGGAAGCCCTTGAAAGTATTTTTATTAAAATACGTTTATAGCAGAAGGGGCTGCTCAACTATAAAGAAGTTTCCTCATGTTCCTTTTTTTGTAGTTAACAATTTTTTACCCTTTTTGGGTAGTTCACTGATTTCTTTTTTATGGAAAGAGGGCAACAATGTGCAAGCTGAACAGTTCTTTCTGTTATCTGTTTATTTTTCTAAAAATATGGATCATCTATCCTCAGCTATCTTGAGGGTCTAAAGACATTTAAAAAAAAGAAAACAAGATTTGATCACTTTAGAATTCTGCTTATCAGTACTGTTATTTATCTATGTAATGTTATTGTATATTTCCTTGGTTATATATCTCATTATCTATGTTGTTTACACTTGTCTTTTAAAATCTATGTTCACTGGATGCAGCCTCTGTTCACCTTTGTTGTAGATGCTCCCCCCTCCCTCCCTGATAGAACAACTTGTTATTGTATAATCTTTCTTGAACAGCATTGTATTTTGTAATTAGTCCCATGTCCCCTCCTTATCCTTCCTTTATTAACCAATGATCACCACCATGTTCATCCATAATTAGTGACACAGCTGTTTTAGAGTGAAAAAATTTTCTACTGTTATTTATAACAGAAACTAATTCCAAAAAAATCAGGCAATATTTTTTAACAAATCAAGATATGTTATAATTTAATCTACCTCAAGGTCAATAGTTAAAACTTCCATTATTGCTAATGTGAACTGCATGATGATTTTCCATCCCATAACTGCTCTGTGTTACAAGTCTTCTGCAGCTCAAGCAGTGCAATCTATCCAGTTCTTCAATCCAGTATTCCAGGAGCCATTTCAAATCCCTCCCAGTCTTTTTCAGCAACTTCTAATCCATGAACAAATCCTGTTTATAGCATTTACAATTTATACTTCAAATCCAATTGTTTGGGGATATATCCACTGGCATTATCCTTGTTCATAAATAACATCTGCTTCAAGGTTCTGGAGGAATTAATTAAAATCTGGGTCACCCATTTATAAGCCCTAAAGTGAATGTGGCCAGAAGTAGTTATTGCTTTCATTAGAACGTACCAATATATTAGCCTCTTTGTCTGCTGTAGGGCTTATTTGCCAATTTGGGAGCAGAAGGAATTCTGCTTCACAACCTGTTACACAGTTTAACATCATTAGGTAGTTTTGTTAATTTTTAAAAATTGAAATATAGTTGATTTACAATGTTTCAGGTGTACAGCAAAGTGATTCTATTATATATATATATATATATATATTGTTTTCATATTCTTTTCCATTATAGGTTATTGCAAGATATTGTGTATAATTTCCTATGCTATACAGTAGGTCCCTGTTGGTTATCTATTTTATATATAGTAGCTTGTAACTGCTAATCTCAAACTCCTAATTTATCCCTTCCCCTCACCTTTCCTCTTTGGTAACTGTAAATTTGTTTTTTTGTGTCTGTGATTCTATTTCTGTTTTGTAAATAAATTCATT
The DNA here is from genome assembly GCF_949752795.1 of Hyperoodon ampullatus. NCBI lineage: Eukaryota > Metazoa > Chordata > Mammalia > Artiodactyla > Ziphiidae > Hyperoodon > Hyperoodon ampullatus. The sequence goes on from NC_136915.1 coordinate 131,630,578, forward strand.
TATATATTTTTTTTGATTTCACATACAAGTGATATCATATGATATTTGTCTTTGTATGACTGACTTTACTTAGTATGATAATCTCTATGTCCACCCATGTTGCTGCAGATGGGATTATTTCATTCATTTTTATGGTTGAGTAGTATTCCATTGTATATATGTACCACATCTTCTTTATCCATTCATCTGTCAAAGGACATTTAGGTTGCTTCCATTTCTTGGTTATTGTAAATAGTGTTGCTGTTAACATTGGGGTGCATGTATATTTTAGAATTAGAGGTTTCTCTGGATATATACCCAGAAGTGGAATCACTGAATCATATGGTAGCTCTACTTTTAGTTTTTTTAAGGAACCTCCATACTGTTCTCTATAGTGGCTGTACCAATTTACATTTCCACCAATAGTGTAGGAGGGTTTCTTTTTCCCCATATTTATTGTTTGTAGATTTTTTGATGATGGCCATTCTGACTGGTGTGAGGTGATAATTTATTGTAGTTTTGATTGGCATTACTCTAATAATTAGCAATGTTGAGCATCTTTTCATGTGTCTGTTGGCCACCTGTATGTCTTCTTTGGAGAAATGTCATTATGTTTTCCTAGAAGCCAATGAAGCAGAAAAAGTTTCTACCAAATAAATTTAATAACTGTTGGCTAGAAAGCACTTTAATGAGTCCATAGAGTAGTGACAAAAAGTTTACAATTTCTGGAGAAAGTATGGACTCTTTGGGATTTAGGTTGAAAGAGAGATGAAAATGATAGAAACAAATTCCTCTAATATGAAAAAATCAGCATATTTTTTCAAGTATCTCTTTCCACAAGGGCAGGCAAGACTTAAACTTTAAAATTTCAATATTGCTGTATATTATTTAGCTAATGGCATGTGTGCTTAAACCTCCTGTTAATATTGCTTTCAGTGACATAGCTTCTTTCTTTTGTTGTACTGGAATAAAATAGAAATTATTGAAGACACAAATTAAACAACAGTTAGAAAAAAAGGTAAAGCGTAGAAGAAAAAATAGTGCTGTAAATTTTGATATACCATAATTTATAGAAGTCCCTTTACCCCTTTCGTTTGTGGGTTTTTTTAAAATTGAAGTATAGTTGATTTACACTGTTATTTTAGTTTCTGGTGTCCAGCCAAGTGATTCAGTTAAATATATATAACTGAATATATACACACACATGTATATGTATGTACATATATATTTCTTTTCATACTCTATTATAGGTTATTACAAGAAATTGAATATAGTTCCCTGTGCTATACAATAGGTCTCTGTTTGTTATCTATTTTATATATAGTAGTTTGTAACTGCTAATCTCAAACTCCTAATTTATCCCTCCCCCCTTTGATAACCATGTTTGTTTTCTATGTTTGTGAGTCTATTTTTGTTTTGTAAATAAGTTCATTTATATCATATTTTTTAGATTCCACATATAAGTGATATGATATGATACTTGTGTTTCTCTGTCTCACTTACTTCACTTAGTATGATAATCTTTAGGTTCATTCATGTTGCTGTAAATGGCACTATTTCATTCTGTGTTATGGCTGAGTACTATCCCATTGTATATATGTACCACGTCTTCTTTATCCATTCATCTGTCGATGGACATTTAGGTTGCTTCCATATGTTGCCTATTGTAAATAGTGCTGCTATGAATGTTGGAGTGCATGTATTTTTTCAAATTAGAGTTTTCTCCAGATATATGCCCAGGAGTGGGATTGCAGGATCATACGGGAACTGTACTTTTAGTTTTTTAAGGAACCTCCACACTGTTCTCCATAGTGGCTGCACCAGTCTATACTGATGAGATTATTTTTAAAATGTGTCTGGCTGTGTGTCAAGGATTGCCTTTTTGTGTGTATGCTTGGTTTGGAAATTGCTTTTCCCCCTCACCAACTGACTTTAACTATATTTATATGAACTGAAAAGAAGTCCTGGGACACAGCCTGTGAACCAACATTGAAACATTGCTTCTCAAAGGACAGTTCTAGCAGGAGGGACACGTTTGATGAATGAATGATAGTCATGTACTTAAATGAACTGAGGTATCATCACCAAGTTGGAATGTAGAAAAAATACAGTTTTTTACAGAAGTACATAGATTTGGGGGAAGCTATGGACAACTGTGAACCAATTCCAACTGACAAAACAGATTGTCTTAAATTTTCTAGGGGATAATTTTTGCAAGTAAATTGAGACAATGCTATCAGTACATACATAAGGTAATGACTATATGTAATAGTAAATTAGCAAACTTCACATTTGAAGGAAATGGAAAGGACTATTAGTGTTGTTCACGTACTCATTTCTTTATTAAGAATATATTAAGTACTAAGGATTATCATGTTTGTAAGAAATGAGTAAGTTGTAATTCTAATACAAAGTAAATGCAATCAAAATGAACATGTAACACACATATGGCTATTTAATATGATAACTGTAATTTGCACTCATGCTATGAAAATACATGCTAAAAAACATTTAATTTTCCTTCATCAAATATGGGAAGATATAATGTATGGAAATTCATTTTCACATAAAATACAATGCATTTTCCTAATTAAAAATAACAAATGCTACAGAAATGTTGGAAATTGATTGATAGAAAAAAAATTAAACCCCACATATTTTCAATTCTGTGGCATTATTAACATGCTGGCAAAAATAGGATAGAATTGAATGTAAACAGTAAGGAGTATAAAGTGGTATGTCATATTATTTTGATAAAAGTAATGAAAATGAAAGCACACCATGTAAAAACACTGATTTTGATAATATTGTATTCATTAAGTAATTTATGGCCTTCTTAGAAATTTACAACCTGATTAGTAAAACGAAAAAAAAAAAAAAAAAGAAAGGAAAAAAATATTTGGGAAGCAATATACTGAGCTTCCAACCAAAAAGAGAAAATTAAAAAATAAAGGAATAAAAAACATGAACTAGTAAATGGATAAAAATAAAAACTAAGCAGTTGGAGCAGGTGCTGCAGCTGGCAGGTGGGGTGGGGGCCGGCCGAGCTGACCACACACAGACCCGGCGCGGCGGCACTGCGGCCCCGGGGCAGCCGGCGCCGGGGACCTGCGCTGATTCGATCCCTCCGGAGAAGAATTTCTGATTATTGGAACCGGAGGAAGATGGCGGAAGAGTAAGACGCGGAGATCACCTTCCTCCCCACAGATACATCAGAAATTCATCTACACGTGGAACAACTCCAACAGAACACCTACTGAACGCTGACAGAAGACCTCAGACCCCCCAAAAGGCAAGAAACTCCCCACATACCTGGGTAGGTCAAAAGAAAAAAAGAATAAACAGAGACAATAGGATATGGACGGGACCTGCACCAGTGGGAGGGAGCCGTGAAGGAGGGAAGGTTTCCACACACTACAAGCCCCTTCGCGGGCGGAGACTGCAGGTGGCGGAGGGGGAAAGCTTCGGAGTAGCGGAGGAGAGCACAGCAACAGGGGTGCGGAGGGCAAAGCGGAGAGATTTTGGCACAGAGGATCGGTGCCCTCAGGCACACACCAGCCCGAGAGGCTTGTCTGCTCGGCCGCCGGGGAGGGTGGGGCTGGGAGCTGAGGCTCGGGTAGCGGCTTTCAGTCGGAGCGCAGGGAGAGGACTGGAGCTGGCGGCAGGAAGAGAGCCTGAAGGGGTGAGTGCTAGCCCGGAGGGAGTCCGGGGAAAGGGTCTGGAGCTACCGGAGAGGCAAGAGACTTTTTTCCCTTTTGTTGCCTGGTGCGCGAGGAGAGGGCATTCCCCTCCCTCCCCTCTGCCTGAGTGAGCCAGAGCCCCCGAATCAGCGGCTCCTTTAAACCCGTCCTGTCTGAGCGGAAGAACGGACGCCCTCCGGCGACCTACGCGCAGAGACGGGGCCAGGTCCAAGGCTGAGACCCGGGAGTTGTGAGAGCAGAGACAGCGAAATCTCTCTGTGCAGCCTCGGAGGCAGTGGATTAAAGCTCCACGGTCCATTTGATGTGCCCTGCGTCTGTGGAGTGTATGAATGGACAGCGAATCATCCCAAATTGAGGAAGTGGACTTTGAGGACAAGATTTAAGACTTTCCCCCCTTTTTACAACGAATTATCCCAAATTAAGGAGGTGGACTTAGCAAGATTTCAGACTTCTCGCCCTTTTCCTCTTTTTACAACGAATTATCCCAAATCGAGGAGGTGGACTTGGAGAGCAAGATTTTTGATTTTTCCCCCTGCTCTCTTTTTGTGAATGTGTATGTGTAATCTGTGTAAGATTCTCTCTGTATAGCTTTGCTTCCACCATATGTCCCAGGGTTCTATCGGTCCGTGTTTTTTTTTTTCAATAATTACTTTTTAATTTTAATAACACTACTATATTTCATACTTTATTCTATTTTAATTTACCTGCTCTTTCTTTTTTTCCTACCTTCCCTTCCTCCCTCCCTCCCTCCGCTCCTCCTTTCCTTCTTTCTTTTTCTTTCCTCCCTCCCTCCCTCCCACCCTTCTTCTTTCCACTTTCTTTTTCTTTCCTTCCTCCCTCCCTCCCTCCTGTCTTTCTTTCTTTCTTTCCTTCCTCCCTCCCTCCCTTCTTCCATTCACTCTTCCTTTTGCTTTCATTCCTCCCTCCCTCCTTCCTTTCTTTCCTTCTTGCTTTCCATCCTTCCTCCCTCCCTCCCTCCTTTCTTTCTTTCTTCCTTCTTTCCTTTCTTCCCTTCTTCCTTTCTTTCCCTCTCTCTTTCTTTCTTCTACTAATTCTTTCTTTCTACTTTTTCTCACTGTTATTCTGAGCAGGGTGGATGAAAGGCTCTTGGTGCTGCAGCCAGGAGTCAGTGCTGTGCCTCTGAAGTGGGAGAGCCAACCTCAGGACATGGGTCCACAAGAGACCTCCCAGCTCCACATAATATCAAGCAGCGAAAATCTCCCAGGGATCTCCATCTCAACACCAGCACCCAGCTTCAGTCAACGACCAGCAAGCTACAGTGCTGGTCACCCTATGCCAAGCAACTAGCAAGGCAGGAACACAAACCCACCCATTAGCAGAGAGGCTACCTAAAAACATAATAAGGCCACAGGCACCCCAAAACACACCACCAGACGTGGACCTGTCCACCAGAAAGACAAGATCGAGCCTCAACCACCAGAACACAGGCATTAGTCCCCCCCACCAGGAAGCTTACACAACCTACTGAAACAACCTTAGCCACTGGGGACAGACACCAAAAACAACGGGAACTACGAATCTGCAGCCTGCAAAAAGGAGACCCCAAACACAGTAACATAAGCAAAATGAGAAAGCAGAAAAACACACAGCAGGTGAAGGAGCAAGATAAAAACCTACCAGACCTAACAAATGAAGAGGTAATAGGCAGTCTATCTGAAAAAGAATTCAGAATAATGATAGTAAAGATGATCCAGAATCTTGGAAATAGGATAGACAAAATGCAAGAAACAGTTAACAAGGACCTAGAAGAACTAAAGATGAATCAAGCATCGATTAAAAACACAATAAATGAAATGAAAAATACTCTAGATGGGATCAATAGCAGAATAACTGAGGCAGAAGAACGGATAAGTGAGGTGGAAGATAAAATAGTGGAAATAACTGATGCAGAGCAAAATAAAGAAAAAAGAATAAAAAGAATAGAGGACAGTCTCAGAGACCTCTGGGACAACATTAAACGCACCAACATTCGAATTATAGGGGTTCCAGAAGAAGAAGAGAAAAAGAAAGGGACTGAGAAAATATTTGAAGAGATTATAGTTGAAAACTTCCCTAATATGGGAAAGGAAATAGTTAATCAAGTCCAGGAGGCACAGAGAGTCCCATACAGAATAAATCCAAGGAGAAATACACCAAGACACATATTAATCAAACTGTCAAAAATTTAACACAAAGAAATCATATTAAAAGCAGCAAGGGAAAAACAACAAATAACACACAAGGGAATCCCCATCAGGTTAACAGCTGATCTCTCAGCAGAAACTCTACAAGCCAGAAGGGAGTGGCAGGACATAATGAAAGTGATGAAGGACAGAAACCTGCAACCAAGATTACTCTACCCAGCAAGGATCTCATTCAGATTTGATGGAGAAATTAAAACCTTTACAGACAAGCAAAAGCTCAGAGAGTTCAGCACCACCAAACCAGCTTTACAACAAATGCTAAAGGAACTTCTCTAGGCAAGAAACACAACAGAAAGAATATACCTACAATAACGAACCCAAAGCAATTAAGGAAATGGGAATAGAAACATACATATCAATAATTACCTTAAATGTAAATGGACTAAATGCTCCCACCAAAAGACACAGAGTGGCTGAATGGATACAAAAACAAGACCCATATATATGCTGTCTACAAGAGACCCACTTCAGACCTAGAGACACATACAGATTGAAAGTAAGGGGATGGAAAAAGATATTCCATGCAAATGGAAATCAAAAGAAAGCTGGAGTAGCAATTCTTATATCAGACAAAATAGACTTTAAAATAAAGACTATTAGAAGAGACAAAGAAGGACACTACATAACGATAAAGGGATCGATCCAAGAAGAAGATATAACAATTGTAAATATTTATGCACCCAACATAGGAGCACCTCAATACATAAGGAAATACTAACAGCCATAAAAGGGGAGATCGACAGTAACACACTCATAGTAGGGGACTTTAACACCCCACTTTCACCAATGGACAGATCATCCAAAATGAAAATAAATAAGGAAACACAAGCTTTAAATGATACATTAAACACGATGGACTTAATTGATATCTATAGGACATTCCATCCAAAAACAACAGAATACACATTTTGCTCAAGTGCTCATGGAACATTCTCCAGGATAGATCATATCTTGGGGCACAAATCAAGCCTTGGTAAATTTAAGAAAATTGAAATTGTATCAAGTATCTTTTCCGACCACAATGCTATGAGACTAGACATCAATTACAGGAAAAGATGTGTAAAAAATACAAACACATGGAGGCTAAACAATACACTACTCAATAACGAAGTGATCACTGAAGAAATCAAAGAGGAAATTAAAAAATACCTAGAAACAAATGACAATGGAGACACAACGACCCAAAACCTATGGGACGCAGCAAAAGCAGTTCTAAGGGGGAAGTTTATAGCAATACAATCCCACCTTAAGAAACAGGAAACAACTCGAGTAAACAACCTGACCCTGCACCTAAAGCAATTACAGAAAGAAGATCAAAAAACCCCCAAAGTTAGCAGAAGGAAAGAAATCATAAAGATCAGATCAGAAATAAATGAAAAAGAAATGAAGGAAACAATAGCAAAGATCAACCAAACTAAAAGCTGGTTCTTTGAGAAGATGAACAAAATTGACAAACCATTAGCCAGACTCATCAAGAAAAGAAGGGAGAAGACTCAAATCAATAGAATTAGAAATGAAAAAGGAGAAGTAACAACTGAGACTGCAGAAATACAAAAGATCATGAGAGATTACTACAAGCAACTCTATGCCAATAAAATGGACAACCTGGAAGAAATGGACAAATTCTTAGAAATGCACAACCTACGAAGACTGACTCAGGAAGAAATAGAAAATATGAATAGACCAATCACAAGTACTGAAATTGGAACTGTGATTAAAAATCTTCCATCAAACAAAAGCCCAGGACCAGATGGCTTCACAGGCGAATTCTATCAAACATTTAGAGAAGGGCTAACACCCATCCTTCTCAAACTCTTCCAAACAATATCAGAGGAAGGAACACTCCCAAACTCATTCTACGAGGCCACCATCACCTTGATACCAAAACCAGGCAAGGATGTCACAAAGAAAGAAAACTACAGGCCAATATCACTGATGAACATAGATGCAAAAATGCTCAACAAAATACTAGCAAACAGAATCCAACAGCACATTAAAAGGATCATACACCATGATCAAGTGGGGTTTATTCCAGGAATGCAAGGATTCTTCAATATACGCAAATCAATCAATGTGATACACCATATTAACAAGTTGAAGGAGAAAAACCATATGATCATCTCAATAGATGCAGAGAAAGCTTTCGACAAAATTCAACACCCATTTATGATAAAAACCCTGCAGAAAGCAGGCAAAGAGGGAACTTTCCTCAACATAATAAAGGCCATATATGACAAACCCACAGCCAACATTGTCCTCAATGGTGAAAAACTGAAACCATTTCCACTCAGATCAGGAACAAGACAAGGCTGCCCACTCTCACCACTCTTATTCAACATAGTTTTGGAAGTTTTAGCCACAGCAATCAGAGAAGAAAAGGAAATAAAAGGAATCCAAATTGGAAAAGAAGAAGTAAAGCTGTCACTGTTTGCAGATGACATGATACTATACATAGAGAATCCGAAAGATGCTACCGAAAAACTACTAGAGCTAATCAATGAATTTGGTAAAGTAGCAGGATACAAAATTAATGCACAGAAATCTCTGGCATTCCTGTACACTAATGATGAAAAATCTGAAAATGAAATCAAGAAAACACTCCCATTTACCATTGCAACAAAAAGAATATAATATCTAGGAATAAACCTACCTAAGGAGACAAAAGACCTGTATGCAGAAAATTATAAGACACTGATGAAAGAAATTAAAGATGATACAAATAGATGGAGAGATATACCATGCTCCTGGATTGGAAGAATCAATATTGTGAAAATGACTCTACTACCCAAAGCAATCTACAGATTCAATGCAATCCCTATCAAACTACCACTGGCATTTTTCACAGAACTAGAACAAAAAATTGCAAAATTTGTTTGGAAAAACAAAAGACCCCGAATAGCCAAAGCAATCTTGAGAACGAAAAATGGAGCTGGAGGAATCAGGCTCCCTGACTTCAGACTATACTACAAAGCTACAGTAATTAAGACAGTGTGGTACTGGCATAAAAACAGAAAGATAGATCAGTGGATCAGGATAGAAAGCCCAGAGATAAACCCACGCACATATGGCCAACTTATCTTTGATAAAGGAGGCAGGAATGTACAGTGGAGAAAGGACAGCCTCTTCAATAAGTGGTGCTGGGAAAACTGGACAGGGACATGTAAAAGTATGAGATTAGATCATTCCCTAACACCATACACAAAAATAAGCTCAAAACGGATTAAAGACCTAAATGTAAGGCCAGAAACTATCAAACTCTTAGAGGAAAACATAGGTAGAACACTCTATAACATAAATCACAGCAAGATCCTTTTGGACCCACCTCCTAGAGAAATGGAACTAAAAACAAAGATAAACAAATGGGACCTAATGAAACTTCAAAGCTTTTGCACAGCAAAGGAAACCATAAACAAGACCAAAAGACAACCCTCAGAATGGGAGAAAATATTTGCAAATGAAGCAACTGACAAAGGATTAATCTCCAAAATTTATAAACAGCTCATGCAGCTCAATTGCAAAAAAACAAACAACCCAATCCAAAAATGGGCAGAAGACTTAACTAGGCATTTCTCCAAAGAAGATATACAGACTGCCAACAAACACATGAAAGAATGCTCAACATCATTAATCATTAGAGAAATGCAAATCAAAACTACAATGAGATATCATCTCACACCAGTCAGAATGGCCATCATCAAGAAATCTAGAAACAATAAATGCTGGAGAGGGTGTGGAGAAAAGGGAACACTCTTGCACTGCTGGTGGGAATGTGAATTGGTACAGCCACTATGGAGAACAGTATGGAGGTTCCTTAAAAAACTAAAAATAGAACTACCATATGACCCAGCAATCCCACTACTAGGCATATACCCTGAGAAAACCATAATTCAAAAAGAGACATGTACCAAAATGTTCATTGCAGCTCTATTCACAATAGCCCGGAGCTGGAAACAACCTAAGTGTCCATCATCGGATGAATGGATAAAGAAGATGTGGCACATATATACAATGGAATATTACTCAGCCATAAAAAGGAACGAAACTGAGCTATTTTTAATGAGGTGGATAGACCTAGAGTCTGTCATACAGAGTGAAGTAAGTCAGAAAGAGAAAGACAAATACCGTATGCTAACACATATATATGGAATTAAAAAAAAAAATGTCATGAAGAACCTAGGGGTAAAACGGGAATAAAGACACAGACCTACTTGAGAACGGACTTCTGGATATGGGGAGGGTGAAGGGTAAGCTGTGACAAAGCGAAAGAGAGGCATGGACATATATACACTACCAAACGTAAGGTAGATAGATAGTGGGAAGCAGCCGCAGAGCACAGGGAGATCAGCTCGGTGCTTTGTGACCACCTGGAGGGGTGGGATAGGGAGGGTGGGAAGGAGGGAGACGCAATAGGGAAGGGATGTGGGAACAGATGAGTATGTATGACTGATTCACTTTGTTATAAAGCAGAAACTAATAAAAAAAAAAAACTAAGCAGTTAAGGGACATATTTTTTTAACAAAGCTAGAAACTCTTTCTAGAAAACAAAAGTAAAATAGACCCATTTTGGCAAGTAAGTTCAAAGAAAAAAGGTAGGACTTACAAATAAATAGCTTCAGACATTTAAAAAATATTTTAAAATAATTGCATATAGAAAAATTTAAAAAAACTAAAAATGTGTCATAAATAAATTTAGACCAGTAGAACTGAAAATCTAAATGAACCTGGCAGTTTTAAGGAAAAATTTTAAAAGTATCAAAACTGAAAGAAATAGGAAACCTTCTTTGTAAATGCCAGAATGATAATGCCAATAAATTATCTCTCTGTTAAAAATGGCCACCAATCTCAATCAGATCAAAAAAAAAAAAAAAAAAAAAGGTAAATGTACTGGGATGAAAAGACAGTTTACCACAATCTGTGCAAAGCTTCAAGTTTTACAAGAAATTAGGTCTGTGGTTGATTATTTTGTTCGTCTCTTGCATTCATACCACATCCTATTTATACAACATCAGTAGAAAAATTTTGCCTTTGGGTTTTCAAGGGAGAAGGATTTCCCTCAACCCTCTTAAGGTCCTTGGCTGGGTCTGAAAATTAAACTGACAAAGACAGGTTAATAAAAGAAAGGCATAGAAATGCATTTAATATAATTTCCATGTGACATGGAAGAAATCACAAGGAAACAAAAGCCTGAAGAAACAGACCTGCTCTTCTTCATGTAGGTTTGATGGATTAATGGAGAAATAGGATAGGTCAGACAGTACGAGGTAAGTGTAGGAAACAGGGAAACTTAGCAATGCCTCTTTGTTAGGATTCTTCTTGGAATCCCTTTGTCTTTGAAGAAAAGGATTTTTTTTTTTTTTTTGGTCTGGATATAGGGAGGGCACATCTGTTGTGAGGGTTTATGACCTGCTTCAGGGAAGAAGGAGGGGGATGGGAGGGCAGAGTGACCTTCCTGCTGTTTTCTCAAACTGCTTCCATTTAAAATATTCAATTGCCAAGGTGTCATATTTTTAGGTAGCATGTCCTGAAGCCACCAGGCTCTTTCTTCCTTCCTTCCTTCCCTCCCTCCCTCCCTTCATTATAGTATAGTTTCTACAATACCAGGGATCATTTTCTGTTTCTTTATCTCTAACAGGCATACTACCAGTACCTATGTTTGAATAAAGTTAAGACTAAATTCTGCAATATTCATATTTTAGGTTATTTCTAATTCTTTGGGGAGTTTTAATCTTTGTTGACCTAAGTTGTATTGAATAGATCATACTTAACTATACTTAAAGTTAAGCCCAGTACTGTTTTTTCATCCCCACATGCCCACCAATATTCAGATAAGTGAAACTGTATATTGGAAGGAAAATAATTTAAAAACCCCAAATTTTAAATACAGTCCTATTTGGTATTCCAACTATACAAAATGCATACGATGGGTGAAGAAGAGTTAACCACAAGATAAAATGAAAGAAGAACTACTATTTTTCTGCCAGGTTGACGAATACAGTGATTTACTTATATTACATATTTCATCATAGTCCAAATTATTGACATTTTAAGGAATAGCATAATTAGAAATTGAATTTCTAAGGAGATAATAGCTCAGAATGAAATTGATCTTTACCTCTCAGACAAGATTCTCTCTTTAGCCAAACTCTATTCAGTATCCTCTGTGCTCTTTTTTGACTAGGACCCATCCTTCAACATGTCTTTAAGGAGCCAATTTTAGCAAGAATCCTGCTGAGACAAGTTTGCTAGAATACCCCACCATCAATGTCTGATCACCCTTGACATCTGACCAAATTTCTCATCCCTGACCATCCTTGAAGTGTAGATGAAAACATGTTGCCTGCCATATCAGCAAACAAAGGATGCTGCACCCATCAGGCCATCAGCCACTACAGCTGCCCCGATGGTGAACCCTGAGTGAACTCGGGTGCAGACAAACAGGCTGCCCACTGCCAAGCCCTCAAACATTGCCGCCACCCCAAACTGTACACCCTTAAGGGATACAGGATGGTAAAGAACAGGATATTGGCCCCAGACAGCTAAGGTGCATATCAAAGGAATGATTTCCATGAACCCAGACTCTTGAATCGTCCCATACATAGAAAAGTGCTAAATTCATTAACTAGAGACCTCTGGTTTTCTTTAACAGTAATTTTTTTTTTTTTTTTTTTTTTTTTTTTGGCAGCGCCCTGCAGCCTGTGGGATCTTAGTTCCCTGACCAGGGATTGAACCTGCTCCCTCAGCAACGAGATCGTGGAGTCCTAACCACTGGACCGCCAGGGTATTCGCTAACAGTAATCTTTTGATGTTCTGACTACCTGGTTTCTGTTGCAAAAATCCTTCTGTATCCTGGCTCCTCCCTAATCTCTTTGAAGCAGTCCCTCAGAGCTGTCTGAGAGGCTGTCTTCTAGGCTGAAGTCCTCAGTTTTGTCTGCCAAATAAAACATAATTCTCAACTTTTAGAAGTTGTACATTTTTTTTCAGTCCACAGTTTGACAAAGAAGGGGCCCAGAGCAGACTCCTCTCCTTCACCTGAACTCTACAATGAACTGGAGCCTTGGTACCGGCAGAGGCCTTTTGGGCCCATCCTCCTCCTCAGAAGTCCAGACGAATTTGGGTGAGTCTCTCCTGGTTCTCAGATCTCCTGATCATTGGTTGATTATCCTGAGGTTTTTACAATTTTATTGGGGTATACTTGATTTAAAATGTTGTGCTAGTTTTAGGTGTACAGCGAAGTGATTCAGTTATACATATACATGTATCTATACTTTTTCAAGTTCTTTTTCCATTTAGGTTACTACAGAATACTGAGTGGCGTTCCCTGTGCTAAACAATAGGTACTTGTTGGTTATCTATTTTAAATATAGTAGTGTGTATATGTCAATCCCATACTCCCAGTTTATCCCTCCCCTATACCCTTCCCCACTGGTAACCATAAGTTCATTCACTAAGTCTGTGAGTCTGTTTCTGTTTTGTAAATAAATTCATCTGTATCATTTTTTTTTTTTTAGATTCCACATATAAGCTATATCACATATTTATCACTCTCTGACTCACTTCACTTAGTATGATGATCTCCAGGTCCATCCATGTTGTTGCAAATGGAATTATTTCATTCTTTTTATGGCTGAGTAATATTCTGTGGTATATATGTACCACATCTTCTTTGTTCATTCATCTGTCGATGGACATTTAGGTTGCTTCCATGCCTTGACTACTGTAAATTGTGCTACAATGAACACTGGGGTGTATGTATGCTTTCCAACCATAGTTTTCTCTGGATATACAGCCAGGAGTGGGAGTGTTGGTCATATGGTAGCTCTATTTTTAGTTTTTTAAGGAACCTCCATACTGTTCTCCATAGTGGCTGTATCAATTTACATTCCCACCAACAGTGCAGGAGGGTTCCCTTTTCTCCACACCCTCAGCATTTATTGTTTGTAGATTTTTGATGATGGCCATTCTGATTGGTGTGAGGTGATACCTCATTGTAGTTTTGATTTGCATTTCTCTAATAATTAGCCATGTTGAGCATCTTTTCATGTGCCTGTTGGCCATCTGTATGTCTTCTTTGGAGAAATGCCTATTTAGGTCTTCTGCCCATTCTTTGATTGGATTGTTTTGTTTTTGTTTTTACAAAGTTCTATTTATTTTCAATAATGAAATCAACACAACAAAGAGGAATTAATCCTCTAATTTTTAAATCTAACACTGTTCTTAGCACAAAACTATCCTCAATAAATAAAAACATTACTAGTAACCAAGTAAGACTTTTCTCAAGGCTCTCTAGAGTTTTTTGTGTGTTTTAAACAAAACTGGATGGTAGGTAAAGAAACACATGCTAGAGACTTAACTGACACAGACTCGAAGAAAAGAATAGCCAACAAACAGGCTCCCCAAATATAAGCTGGCAAAAGGAGTACGGGGTTTTCAAAGCAGCCCAGAAATCAGAGTTCACTGTGGGATGCAAGGGTTTGGGACAGTCCATGTTCAAGGTCTTGTAATTAAATCTTTCCACATTCCTAGATTCTTGATTTGGAATCTATCATAATCTAGAGGAGCTTCTGCCACAGGATAGGAGGCTCTTTATTTATGCTTTCTGAAAAGACCCGTCTAATTTTTTGCTTTGACTTTGTCACTAGCTCCTCTCACTGATACAGCAGGGATTCCATTCCAGAAAGTGATTATTACTATGTAAAACAACCTGTCTGTTTTTGACTTTCCTTTTACAAACACACTGATACTGCCAGGAATTGTTTTTTTGATATTGAGCTGCATGACCTGTTTATGTATTATGGAGATTAATCCTTGTCATTCTCATCATTTGCAAAAATTTTCTTACATTCCGTGGGTTGTCTTTTCATTTTGTTTATGGTTCCCTTTGCTGTACAAAACCTGTTGAGTTCAATTAGGTCCCATTTGTTTATTTTTGTTTATATTTCCATTACCCTATGAGATGAATCAAAAAAGACATTCCTGTGATTTATTTCAAAGAGTGTTTGGCCTATGTTTTCCTATAAGAGTATTATAGTATCAGGACTTATATTTAGGTCTTTAATCCATTTTGAGTTTATTTTGTGTGTGTGGTGTTAGAGAATGTTCTAATTTCATTCTTTTACATGTAGCTGTCCAGTTTTCCCAGCACTACTTAGTGAAGAAACTGTCTTTTCTCCATTGTACACTCTTGCCTCCTTTGTGGTAGATAAATTGACCAAAATTGACCATAGGTGCCTGGGTTTATCTCTGGACTATTCTTTTTTTTAACGTCTTTATTGGAGTATAATTGCTTTACAATGGTGTGTTAGTTTCTGCTTTATAACAAAGTGAATCAACTATACAGATGCATATATCCCCCCATATCTCTTCCCTCTTGCATCTCCCTCTCTCCCACCCTCCCTATCCCACCCCTCTAGGTGGTCACAAAGCACCGAGCTGATCTCTCTGTGCTATGTGGCTGCTTCCCACTAGCTATCTATTTTACATTTGGTAGTGTATATATATCCATGCCACTCTCTCACTTTATCCCATATTACCCTTCCCCCTCCCCGTATCCTCAAGTCCATCCTCTAGTAGGTCTGCGTCTTTATAACCGTCTTGCCCCTAGGTTCATCATAACCATTTTGTTTTTGTTTTAGTTTTTCAGATTCCATATATATGTGTTAGCATATGGTATTGTTTTTCTCTTTCTGACTTACTTCACTCTGTATGACAGACTCTAGGTCCATCCACCTCACTACAAATAACATAATTTCGTTTCTTTTTAGGGCTAGTAATGTTCCATTGTATATATGTGCCACATCTTCTTTATCCATTCATCTCTTGATGGACACTTAGGTTGCTTCCATGTCCTGGGTATTGTAAATAGAGCTGCAATGAACATTGTGGTAAATGACTCTTTTTGAATTATGGTTTTCTCAGGGTATATGCCCAGTAGTGGGATCGCTCGGTCGTATGGTAGTTCTATTTTTAGTTTTTAAGGAACCTCCATACTGTTCTCCATAGTGGCTGTATCAATTTACATTCCCACCAGCGTGCAAGAGGGTTCCTTTTTCTTGACACTCTCTCCAGCATTTATTGTTTGTACATTTTTGGATAATGGCCATTCTGATTGGTGTGAGATGATATCTCATTGTAGTTTTGATTTGCATTTCCCTAATGATTAAGGATCTTGAGCAGTCTTTCATGTGTTTTTTGGCCATCTGTGTATCTTCTTTGGAGAAATGTCTATTTAGGTCTTCTGCCCATTTTTGGATTGGGTTGTTTGGTTTTTTGATATTGAGCTGAATGAGCTGCTTGTAAATTTTGGAGACTAATCCTTTGTCAGTTGCTACATGTGAAAATACTTCCTCCCATTCTGAGGGTTGTCTTTTTGTCTTGTTTATCATTTCCTTTGCTGTGCAAAAGCTTTTTCCATTAGGTCCCATTTGTTTATTTTTGTTTTTATTTCCATTTCTCTAGGAGGTGCATCAAAGAGGATCTTGTTATGATTTATGTCATAGAGTGTTCTGCCTGTTTTCCTCTAACAGTTTGATAGTATCTGGCCTTACATTTAGGTCTGTAATGCATTTTGAGTTTATTTTTGTGTATGGTGTTAGGGAGTGTTCTAGTTTCATTCTTTTACATGAAGCTGTCCCATTTTCCCAGCACCACTAATTGAAGAGGCTGACTTTTCTCCACTGTATATTCTTGTCTTCTTTATCAAAGATAAGGTGAGCATATGTGCATAGGTTTATCTCTGGGCTTTCTATTCTCTTCCATTGAGCTATATTTCTGTTTCTGTGCCAGTACCATACTCTCTTGATTACTGTAGCTTTGTAGTATAGTCTAAAGTCAGGGAGCCTGATTCCTGCAGCTCCATTTTTCTTTCTCAATATTGCTTAACTATTCGGGGTTTTTTTTGTGTTTCCATACAAATTGTGAAATTTTTTTGTTCTAGTTCTGTGAAAAATGCCATTGGTAGTTGATAGGGGTTGCATTGAATCTATAGATTGCTTTGGGTAGTAGAGTCATTTTCACAGTGTTGAATCTTCCAATCCAAGAACATGGTATATCTCTCCATCTCTTTGTATCATCTTTAATTTCTTTCATCAGTGTATTGTAGTTTTCTGCATACAGGGCTTTTGTCTCCTTAGGTAGGTTTATTCCTAGGTATTTTATTCTTTTTGTTGCAGTGGTAAATGGAGTGTCTGTTTAATTTCTCTTTCAGATTTTTCATCATTAGTGTATAGGAATGCAAGGGATTTCTGTTCATAAATTTTGTATCCTGCTACTTTACTAAATTCATTGCTTAGCTCTAGTAGTTTTCTGGTAGCATCTTTAGGATTCTTTATGTATAGTATCATGTCATCTGCAAACAGTGACAGGTTTACTTCTTCTTTTTATTTGGATTCCCTTTATTTCTTTTTCTTCTCTGATTGCTGTGGCTAAAACTTCCAAAACTATGCTGAATAACAGTGATGAGAGTGGGCAAACTTGTCTTGTTCCCAACCTTAATGGAAATGGTTTCAGTTTTTCACCACTGAGGATGATGTTGCCCGTGGGCTTATCGTATATGGCCTTTATTATGTTGAGGTAAGTTCCCCCTATGCCTACTTTCTGGAGGGTTTTTATCATAAATGGGTGTTGAATTTTGTCAAAAGCTTTCTATGAATCTATTGAAATGATCATATGGTTTTTCTCCTTCAGTTTGTTAATATGGTGTATCACATTGATTGATTTACGTATATTGAAGAATCCTTGCATTCCTGAGATAAACCCCACTTGTTCATGGTGTATGATCCTTTTAATGTGCAGTTGGATTCTGTTTGCTAGTATTTTGTTGAGGACTTTTGCATCTATGTTCATCAATGAAATTGGCCTGTAGTTTTCTTTCTTTGTGACATCTTTGTCTGGTTTTGGTTTCAGGATGATGATGGCCTTCTAGAATGAGTTTGTGAGTGTTCCTCCCTCTGCTATATTTTGGAAGAGTTTGAGAAGGATAGGTGTTAGCTCTTCTCTAAATGTTTGATAGAATTCTCCTGTGAAGCCATCTGGCCCTGGGCTTTTGTTTGTTGGAAGATTTAAAATCACAGTTTCAATTGCAGTGCTTTAATTGGTCTGTTCATATTTTCTATTTCTCCCTGGTGCAGTTTTGGACAGTTGTGCATTTCTAAGAATTTGTCCATTTCTTCCAGGTTTTCCATTTTATTGGCATATTTTTGCTTGTAGTAATTTCTCATGATCTTTAGTGTTTCTGCCCTGTCGGTTGTTACTTCTCCTTTTTCATTCTAATTCTATTGATTTGAGTCTTCTGTGTTTTTTTTCTTGGTGAGTCTGGCTAAGGGTTTATCAATTTTGTTTATCTTCTCAAAGAACCAGCTTTTAGTTTTATTGATCTTTGCTATCATTTCTTTCATTTCTTTTTCATTTATTTCTCATCTGATATTTATGATTTGTTTCCTTCTGCTAACGGGTTTTTTTGTTCTTCTTTCTCTAATTGCTTTATGTGTAAAGTTAGGTTGTTTATTTGAGATGGTTCTTGTTTATTAAGGTAGGATTGTATTGCTATAAACTTCCCCCTTACAACTGCCATTGCTGCATCTCATAGGTTTTGGGTTGTCGTGTTTTCATTGTCATTTGTTTCTAGGTATTTTTTGATTTCCTCTTTGATTTCTTCAGTGATATCTTGGTTATTAAGTAGTGTATTGTTTAGCCTCCATGTGTTTGTATTTCTTACAGATTTTTTCCTGTAATTTATATCCAGGCTCATAGCGTTGTGGTCAGAAAAGATATTTGATATGATTTCAATTTTCTGAAATTTACCAAGGCTTGATTTGTGACCCAAGATATGATGTATCCTAGAGAATGTTCCATGAGCACTTGAGGAGAATGTGTATCCTGTTGTTTTTGGATGGAATGTCCTATAAATATCATCTTGTTTAATGCATCATTTAAAGCTTGTGTTTGCTTATTTATTTTCATTTTGGATGACCTGTCCATTGGTGAAAGTGGGGTGTTAAAATCCCCTCCTATGACTGTGTTACTGTTGATTTCCCCTTTTATGGCTGTTAGTATTTGCCTTATGTATTGAGGTGCTCCTATGTTGGGTGCATAAATATTTACAATTGTTATATCTTCTTCTTGAAGTAATCCCTTGATCATTATATAGTGTCCTTCTTTTTCTCTTGTAATAGTCTTTGTTGTAAAGTCTATTTTCTCTGATATGAGAATTGCTCCTCCAGCTTTCTTTTGATTTCCATTTGCATGAAATATCTTTTTCCCTTCCCTCACTTTCAGTCTGTATGTGTCCCTAGGTCTTAAGTGGGTCTCTTGTAGACAGCATATATACAGGTCTTGGTTTTGTATCCATTCAACCAGTCTATGTCTTTTGGTTGGAGCATTTAATCCATGTACATTTAAGGTAATTATCAATATGTATGTTCCTATTACCATTTTCTCAATTGTTTAGGGTATGTTATTATAGGTCTTTTCCTTCTCTTGTGTTTCCTCCCTAGAGAAGTCTCTAGCGTTTGTTGTAAAGCTGGTTTGGTGGTGCTGAATTCTCTTAGCTTTTGCTTGTCTGTAAAGGTTTTAATTTCTCTGTCATATTTCAATGAGATTCTTGCTGGATAGAGTAATCTTGGTTGTAGGTTTTTCACTTTCATCACTTTAAATATGTCCTGCCACTCCTTTCTGGCTTGGAGATTTTCCACTGAAAGATCAGCTGCTAACCTTATGGGGATTCCCTTACATGTTAATTGTTGTTTTTCCCTTTCTATTTTTAATACTTTTTCTTTGTATTTAATGTTTGATAGTTTGATTAATATGTGTTTTGGCCTGTTTCTCCTTGAATTTATCCTGTATGGGACTCTCTGTGCTTCCTGGACTTGATTAACTATTTCCTTTCCATTGGTAAGGAAGTTTTCAACTGTAATCACTTCAAATATTTTCTCAGTCCCTTTCTTTTTCTCTTCTTCTTCTGGGACCCCTGTAATTCAAATGTTGGTGTGTTTAATGTTGTCCCAGTGGTCTCTGAGATTGTCCTCAATTCTTTTCATTATTCTGCTCTGCAGTAGTTATTTCCACTATTTCATCTTCCAGGTCACTTATCCGTTCTTCTGCCTCAGTTATTCTGCTATTGATCCCTTCTAGTGAATTTTTAATTTATTTTGTTTTTCCTCATTGTTTGTTTGCTCTTTTGTTCTTCTAGGTCCATGTTAAACATATCTTGTATTTTCTCCATTCTATTTCGAAGATTTTGGATCATCTTTACTATCATTTTTCTGAATTCCTTTTTCAGGTAGCCTGCGTATTTCCTCCTCATTTGTTATTTCTGGTGGGTTTTTACCTTGCTCCTTCATCTGCTGTGTGATTATGTGTCTTCTCATTTTGCTTAACTTACTGTGTTTGGGGCCTCCTTTTCACAAGCTGCAGGTTTGTAGTTCCCATTGTTTTTGGTGTTTGCCCCCAGTGGCTAAGGTTGGTTCAGTGAGTTGTGTAGGCTTCCTAGTGGAGGGGACTAGTGCCTGTGTTCTGTTGAATGAGGCTGTATCTTGTCTTTCTGGTGGGCAGTTCCACGTCTGGTGGTGTGTTTTGGGGTGTCTGTGACCTTATTATGATTTTAGGCAGTCCCTCTGCTAATGGGTGGGGTTGTGCTCCTGTCTTGCTAGTTGTTTGTCATAGGGTGTTCAGCACTCTAGCTTGCTGGTCACTGAGTGGAGCTGGGTCTTGGCGTTTGTGGAGATCTCTGGGAGATTTTCACCATTTGATATTACATGGAGCCGGGAGGCCTCTGGTGGACCAGTGTCCTGACCTTGGCTCTCCCACCTCAGAGGCACAGCCCTGACACCGGGCCACAGCACCAGGAGCCTGTCATCCACACAGCTCAGTATAAAAGGGAGAAAAAAAGAAAGAAAGAAAAAGATAAAATGAAATAAAATAAGGTTATTAAAATAAAAAATAATTATTAAAAATAAATGTTAAGTAATAAAACAAAATGAAAGAAAGAAAGAGCAAGCAAACCAGAAAAGAAATCCACTAATGATAACAAGCACTAAAAAGTATACTAAAAAAAAAAAAAAAATTGACAGACACAACCCTAGGACAAATGGTAAAAGCAAAACTATACAAACAAAATCACACAGAGAATCATATACATAAACACTCACAAAAAGAGAAAAAGGGGGAAAAAAAAAAAACATTACTCCCAAGGTCTACCTCCTCAATTTGTGATGATTCATTGTCTATTCAGGTATTCCACAGATGCAGGGTACATCAAGTTGATTGTGGAAATTTAATCTGCTGCTCCTGAGGCTGCTGGGAGATATTTCCCTTTCTCTTCTTTGTTCCCACAGCTCCTGGGGTTCAGCTTTGGATTTGGCTCTGCCTTTGTGTGTAGGTCGCCTGGGGGCATCTGTTCTTCACTCAGACAGGATGGGGTTAAAAGAGCATCTGATTCACGGCCTCTGACTCACACAGGCCAGGGGCAGGGAAGGGTATGGGATGCGGGACAAGCCTGTCGCAGCAGAGGCCGGTGTGACATTGCACCAGCCTGAGGTGTGCTGTGTGTTCTCCCAGGGAACTTGTCCCTGGATCACAGGGCCCTGGCAGTGGTGGGCTGCACAGGCTCCCAGGAGGAGAGGTGTGGATAGTGACCTGTGCTTTTACAGAGGCTTCTTGGTGGCTGTATCAGCAGCCTTAGTGTCTCATGCCCATCTCTGGGGTCCGCGCTGATAGCCGCGGCTTGCTCCTCTCTCTGGAGCTCCTTTAAGCAGCGGTCTTAATCCCCTCTCCTCACACATGACAAAACAAAGAGGCAAGAAAAAGTCTCTTGCTTTTTCCCAGACTCCCTCCCTGCTAGCTGTGGCACACTCGTCCCCTTCAGGCTGTGTTCACGCAGCTAATCCCAGTCCTCTCCCTGGGATCTTGCCTCTGAAGCCTGAGTCTCAGCTCCCAGCCCCCTCACACCCCTGCGGGTGAGCAGACAAGCCTCTCAGGCTGGTGAGTATTGATCAGCACTGATCCTCCGTGCGGGAATCTCTCTGCTTTGCTCTCTGCACCCCTGTTGCTGTGCTCCCCTCTGTGGCTCTGAAGCTTCCCACCTCCACCACCCACAGTCTCTGCCCACAAAGGGGCTTCCTAGTATGTGGAAACCTTTCCTCCTTCACAGCTCCGTCCCAGAGGTGCAGGACCTGTCCCTGTTCTTTTGTCTCTGTTTCTTTTTTCTTTTGCCCTACCCAGGTACGTGGGGGAGTTTCTTGCCTTTCGGGAGGTCTGAGGTCTTCTGCCAGCGTTCAGTAGGTGTTCTGTAGGGGTTGTTCCACATGTAGATGTATTTCTGATGTATTTGTGGGGAGGAAGGTTATCTCCACATATTACTCTTCTGCCATCTTGAAGCTCCTCCCTGTACATTTCTATCCTGTTCCATTGATCTGTATTTCTTTTTTTGTGCCAGTACCGTACTATTTTGATTACTGTAGCTTTGTAGTATAGTCTGAAGTGAGGGACCCTGATTCCTCTAGCTCCATTCTTCTTTCTCAAATTGCTTTGGCTATTCATGGTCTTTTGTGTTTGCATAAAAATTGTAAAATTTTTGTTTTAGTTCTGAAAAAAAATGCCATTGGTAATTTGATAGGGATTGCATTCAATCTTTAGATTGGTTTGGATAGTGTAGTCATTGTCACAATATTGATTTTTCCAATCCACAGACATTGTATATCTTTCCATCTGTTTGTATCACCTTCATGTTCTTTGTTCAGTGTCTTATAGTTTTCAGAATGCAGGTGTTTTGTCTCCTTAGGTAGGTTTATTCCTAGGTATTTTATTCTTTTTGATGTGATAGTAAATGCGATTATTTCTTTAATTTCTCTCTCTGATGTTTCATTATTATTGTATAGGAAAACAACAGATTCTGTACATCAATTTTGTATTCTTCAACTTTACTGAATTCATTGATGAGCTCTAGTAGTTTTCTGGTGGCATCTTTAGCATTTTCTACATATAGTATCATGTCAACTGCAAACAGTGACAGTTTTACTTCTACTTTTCCATTTTGTTTCCTTTTATTTATTTATTTTTCTTCTCTGATTACTGAGACTAGGACTTCCAAAAAGACATTGAATCAAAGTGGTGAGAGTGGATAGCCTTGTCTTGTTCCTGATCTTAGAGGAAATGCATTCAGCTTTTCACCATTGAGTATGATGTTAGCTGAAGGTTTGTCATATATGGCCTTTATTGTGTTGATGTATGTTCCCTCTATGCCTATTTTCTGGAGAGTTTTTTTTCATAAATGGGTGTTGAATTTTGTCAAAAGCTTTTTCTGCATCTATTGCGATTCTCATATGGTTTTTATTCTTCAATTTGTTAATGTGATATATCACACTGATGGATTTGCAGATATTGAAATATTCTTGCATCCCTGGCATAAATCCCAGTTATTTATGGTGTATAATCTATTTAACATGCTGTTGGGTTTAACTTGCTAGTATTTTGTTGAGGATTTTTGCATCTATTTTCATCATTGATATTGGCCTATAATTTTCTCTTTTTCTTGTGGCATCTTTGTCTGGTTTTGGTATCAGGGTGATGGTGGCCTCATAGAATGAGCTTGGGCATGTTCCTTCCTTTGCAATTTTTTGTAATAGTTTCAGAAGAATAGGTGTTAACTCTTCTCTAAATGTTTCACAGAATTTGCCTGTGAGGTCATCTGTTTCTGGACTTTTGTTTTTCGGGAGTTTTTAAATCACTGTTTCAATTTCAGTACTTGTGTGTGGTCTGTTATTATTTTCTATTTCTTCCTGGTTCAGTCTTGGTAGCTCGTACTTTTCTAAGCACTTGTCCATTTCTTCTAGGTTGTCCATTTTATTGCTTGTAGTAGTCTCTTATAATCCTTTGTATTTCTCCGGTGTCCATTGTAACTTCTCCTTTTTCATTTCTAATTTTATTGATTTGAGCCCTCTCCCTTTCTTTCTTGATGAGTCTGGCTAAGGTTTATCACTTTTGTTTATCTTTTCAAAGGACAAGCTTTTAGTTTCATTGATCTTTTCTATTGTTTGTCTCTATTTCATTTATTTCTGCTCTGAACTTTATGTTTTCTTTCCTTCTACTAACTGGGTTTTGTTTGTTCTTCTTTCTCCAGTTGCATTAGGTGTAAGGTTAGATTGAGTATATTTTTTCCTTGTATTTCTATAAACTTCACTCTTAAGACTGCTTTTGCTGTGTCCCATATGTTTTGGATCACCATGCTTTCATTTTCATTTGTCTCTAGGTATTTTTAAATTTCCTCATTGATTTCTTCAGTGATCCATTGATTGCTTAGTAGCATATTGTTTATCCTCCACATGTTTTTGATTTTTACACTTTTTTTCTTATAGTTGATTTCTAATCTTATCAAGCATCTTTTCGCACAATAATGTCATATGATTTCAATTTTCTTAAATTTACCAAGGCTCACTTAGTGGTTCAGCATGTGATCAATCCTGGAGAATGTACCATGTGCACTTGAGAAAAATGTGTATTCTGCTGCTTTTGAGTGGAACGCTCAATAAATATCAATTAAGTACATCTGGTCGAATATGTCTTTTAAGACCTGTGTTTCCTTACTGATTTTTTGCCTGGAAAGTCTGTCCATTGATGAAAGTGTGTGTTAAAGTCCACCACTAATATTGTGTTACTGTCAATTTCTCCTTTTATGGCTGTTAGTTTTTGACATATATTGAGGTACTCCTATGTTGGGTTCATATATATTTACAGTTGTTACATCTTCTTCTTGGATTGATCTCTTGATCATAATGTAATGTCCTTCCTTGTCTCTTGTAACAGTCTTTAAAGTTTATTTTGTCTGATATGATACTGCTACTCCAGCTTTCTTTTGATTTCCATTTGCATGGAATACCTTTTTCCATCTCTTCACTTTCAGTGTGTGTGTGTCTCTAGATCTGAAGTGGGTCTTTTGTAGATAGCATATATATGGGTCTTGTTTTTGTATTCATTCATCCAGTCCATGTCTTTTGGTTGGAGTATTTAAACCATTTATGTTTAAGCTAATGATTGATATGTACATTCTTATTGCCATTTTGTTAATTGTTCTGGATTTTTTTTTTTTTTTTTTTTTGCGGTACGCAGGCTTCTCACTGTTGTGGCCTCTCCCATTGCAGAGCACAGGCTCTGACGCGCAGGCTCAGAGGCCATGGCTCACAGGCCCAGCCGCTCCATGGCATGTGGGATCTTCCCGGACCAGGGCACGAACCTGTGTCCCCTGCATCGGCAGGCGGACTCTCAACCACTGCGCCACCAGGGAAGCCCTGGATTTGTTTTTGTACGTCTTTTTAATTCTCCCCTTTCTTCTTTTGTTCTCTTAACCTGTGATTTAATGATTAATGTTGTATTTGGCTTCCTTTTGTGTGTGTGTGTGTGTATATATCTATTGTAGATTTTTGATTTGTGGTGACCATGAGGGTTTGATATAACAGTCTATATATAAACAAGATTGTTTTAAGTTACTTGTCTTTTCATTTCAAATGCATTTCCAATATCCTGCATTTGTACTCGCCTCATGATTGCTGATTTTGATATCATATTTGTGTGTGGATATTTGCTACTTTTAGTGTAGGTTTGCCTTTACCAGTGAGCTTTTCATTCATAATTTTCTTGTTTCTAGTTGTGGCCTTTTCTTTTCTGCATAGAGAAGTTCCTTTAGCATTTGTTAAAAAAGCTGGTCTGGTGGTGCTGGTGGTGCTGAATTCTCTTACCTTTTGCTTGTCTGTAAAGTTTTTGATTTCTCTGTTAAATCTGAGAGTTTGCTGGGTCGAGTATTCTTGGTTGTAGGCTCTTCCCTTTCATCACTTTAAATATATTGTGCCACTCCCTTCTGGCATGCAGAATTTCTGCTGAGAAACCAGCTGATAATTGTATGGAAATTCCCTTTTATGTTATTTATTGCTTTTCCCTTGTTGCTTTTAATATTTTCTCTATCTTTAACTTTTGTAAGTTTGATTACTATGTGTCTCATTGTGTTCCTCATCATGTTTATCCTGCTTGGGACTCTGGGATTCCTGGACTTGGGTGACTGTTTCCTTTCCCATGTTGGGGAAGTTTTCAGCTATCATCTCTTCAAATATTTTCTCAGGTCTTTTTTCTCTCTGCTCTCCTTCTGGAACCCCTATAATGCAAATGTTGTGTTTAATATTGTTCCAGATGTCTCTTAGACTGTCCTCATTTCTTTTCATTCCTTTTTCTGTTCTGCCCCAGTGATTTCCACCATTCTGTCTTCTAGCTCACTTACCCAGTTGTCTGCCTCACTTATTAATTGGTGAGGTGAGGGTATCCCAACTAGCAATATCACTAGTGGCCTGAAGAGAATTATAATTTCTTCTAGAATAATTTCCTAGGGGCCATCTGATTAGAGCCTTTAAGTGGAGAAATCCACCAAGGTAACCCAGAAGTACTGGATATATAGATAATTGACCATAATCCTAACAATTGGATTAATGTTAACTCTGCATAAGATTGTGAAATACATTTGGTTCATGAGCAAAGCTGTGAGCAGTTGTCAAGATAATTGGTATACAGACCTGGTCTGGTCTGGCATCTTGGTTCAGCTGTCTACTTCATATGTTGTCTTCTTCTCATCCTGGTCTGATAATTTCTCCTTATTTGAACATTGTTTTAAGGTGATTTTGTGGTCAGCTGTCTTCTCTGTAGGCCAGTCCAGTGCAGGGGCCCTTTCTAACTGGAAATATTAATCCATGCATCAATTCTCTTCAGTTTTGCATTGCATGAGCTAGTTAAGAGTACCTGATATAGGTCCTTCCATATAGGTTGGAGATGGTTCTTTAAATTATGTCTTTTCCAGTATGCATAATCATGTGGTTGCAGGTCACGGGGCATCTGATCTTCATCCAAAAGTAAGTAACTGAGATAAACTTCAGAAACAATCTTAAAGTGTCATTTTAATAATTCAATTAAATTTACAATAACATAAAAGAAAGGAGCTATCTGGGAAGTGAGTCAGGCAGGGAATACCAACTTCAATAACAAAACTAGAATTTAATATTCACTGAAACAATCTTTTTCTCTCTAAAATGAC
Source organism: Hyperoodon ampullatus (assembly GCF_949752795.1). NCBI lineage: Eukaryota > Metazoa > Chordata > Mammalia > Artiodactyla > Ziphiidae > Hyperoodon > Hyperoodon ampullatus. The sequence continues at coordinate 131,657,523 of NC_136915.1, forward strand.
CCTCATTTCTACCAAATACAGCCAAATTAAGACTAATCTGTTTGCAAAGTACATCTGGTTTTAATAAACTTGGCGTGATGATGTATGTAAGTGTAATTGATCATAGGTCTTTTAAAATTTGCTTCACTGGGACTTTTATAAGCAATCTCAGATCAAAATTTTAAAGGCCTCTCAAGGCCAGGAAAGCCATGCCAAAGGCTTGTCACAGATTTCATCTTACAGATTTATGTGAATTCCTTCCTTTTTCAAGGTCCCCAGAATACCTTCAGATTCTTGCATCTGTTAGGGGTGACCTTCCTAATTTATCTGGTAAAGCTGTTAGGAACGGAACCTAAGAGTTTCCAATCTCTGGAGGGATCAGGTAGAGAGAAAAGATAAGTGTTTCAATTCTGCTTACAAATGTGTAACTTACCAAATTGCTGTGAGTCATAATTAGCTTGAGGGGAAGAGTTTTCTTAAATCTGGAAAACACAGATTAAAAGCCAGTAATGTTTCAGAGAGAAACCATAAAATTATACCCATATTCACCAGTTCACTCAGTCCTGTGTCACTAATCCTTTTTCTTTTAACAATTTTATGAAGCCATTAGACTTCCCATAAGACTTCTTTTTTACCCAGTTCAGCAGTATGAGCTGAAATTAATCAGAAACCTGTACTTGGAAAAAAGTCCTTTCTCTGAATCTTCTTGAAGAGGAAGCACTTTGCAAAGACATCAGAGTAAAACCATAACTGACCATGACCGGCAAAAGACCTAAGAAGGCATGATTGATTAAAAAAAAAAAAAAAAAAAAAAAAAACCTGATCATAATGCAACTGACAAAGAAGTTTGGTTATTGCTGTGACATTCAATATTAAAAGATAATAACTAGAATTATGACTGATAACATTTTACCAGGACATACTAGATTTGAGGGAATTCCATATAATTACTAGAATGTCAATGTTAACAACATTTACCCATACAACATAATCTAAGGAGATTTGCTACTCATTTGACAATATTTCCCATGGAACTTAACACACCAAATGAACCTAATTAGTTTAATATCTCTCCTTGGAATGTTTCAGGGGTCCTTTGAAGCATCCCAAAGTTAGCTAGGGGTCAAAGGAACTTCATTACAATTTGATTTGGGAAGTTTGTCAAAAAAATATAAAGAAGGTTTAAAAGACTTGGTCAAATGTCATAGAACACTGTGAAACAATACTTATTCACTTAACCAAAGTGACAAAAGGTTTTAGAGGCAAATGTGGAAAGTTATAGCAGATTACTGATTAAAGGTAAAGAAACTGCACAATCAGTTATTAGAAGCAGATTAACAATCTAAGAAGGCTTTGTCCTCTTAACAATGAGACAAACCCAATTCAAGTTTGCACCAGCTACCTTAAAAATTTATTTACTCCAGGAGAGCGGCCACGATGACAAAGCAGAAAGACCCTGAGGTCATCTCCACTCACAAGCACACCAAAATAACAAGTATCTGCAGAACAACCATCAGGGAAAATGACTGTAACCTACTGGAAAAGATCTTGTACAACAAAAGACACAAAGAAGGAACCACAACAAGATGGGTAAGAGGGGGAGAATTGTGATATAATCAAATCCCATACTCCCCAGATGGGCAACCGACAAAGTAGAGAATATATTGCAGAAGTTCTCCCACAGGAGTGAGAGTTCTGAGCCCCATATCAGTCTCTCCAGCCCCAGTATCTGACACTGGGAACATGAACCCCCAGAGCATTTGGCTTTGAAGGCCAGTGGGGCTTAACAGCAGGAGTCCCAAAGGACTAGGAGAAATAGAGACTTCATTAATAAAGGGTGCACACAAAATCTCACATGTACTGGGACCCAAGGCAAAAGCAGTAATTTGACAGGAGCCTGGGCCAGACCTAACTGCTGGTCTTCGAGAGTCTCCTGAAGAGGTGGGGGACAGCTGCAGCTCAACCTGGGGACAGAGACATTGGTGACAGATATATTGGAGAACATTCATTACGTGAACACTGCTGCTGCTGGCAGCTGACAGACATATTGACTCATTAGAACCAAGACCTGGCACCACCCAACAGCCTACAGGCACCAGTGCTGGGATGCCTTAGGCCAAACAATTAAGTGGGTGGGGATACAGCACCACCCATCAGCAACTGGCTGCCTAAAGGCTAAAAAGCACACAGCTGCCTCTGAACATGCCCTTAGACATGGCTCAGCCCCGTAGACAGCCAAGACCCAACTCTACACACCAGTGGACAGGCACCAGCCCCTCCTTCCAGGAAGCCTGAACAAGCCTCTAGACCAGCCTCAACCACCAAGGGGTAGATACCAGAAGCAAGAAGACTATGATCCAGGAATGCAGCCCAGGCCCTACCCTAGGACTAGCTGGGCCCTGGCCCTGCACACTAGCAGGCCAAAGCAACCTTCAGGACACCCCAGACTCCATACCCAGCAATGTCAGTGAACAATCCCCCTGCCCCAACAACAATGTGAAAGGAGTTCTGTGATCCCTGGGCCCTGCAGCCAGACTCCAGGAACCAGCTCTGCCTTCCAGTAGTCTGGCACTATCCCCAGGATCTGGCTTCACCTGCTAGTTGGTGGGCAACAGCCCCAGTATTTTGGGACCCTGACTGCACCCACAGTGAGCCAGCACTAGCCCTGAGGCCCCCTAGGATTTCACAAACAGCCACATCATAACCAGGCCCTGCTAAACATCATCATCCACAGAAGACAGGAAATGGCAACCAACCAGACTAGAGGCCAAACAAGCCTAGCAGACTGCCCACATAGTCATCCTACCACCACAGAAAGACACACGCAGCCCTCTTAGGAGGAACCACTAGTGCATTTAGCATGGGTGACAAAAGGGTAGTGCATGGCAGGGACTCATAAGATACCTCCTAGAGTAGGCCACTTCTCCAAGGTCAAGAAATGTAACTAACATAACATACATAAAAATACTGAAAGCAAATTAGACAAAATGAGGCAGCAGAGGAATATATTCCAGACAAAGGCACAAGATAAAACCCCAGAAGAAAAACTAAGTGAAGTGGAGATCGATAGGTAATCTACCCAAGAAAGTGTTCAGAGTAATGATTGTAAAGATGATCAAAGAACTCAGGAGGAGAATGGATGCACAGAATGAAAAGTTAGAAGTTTTTAACAAAGAGTTAGAAAATATAAAGAACCAAACATGGATGAAGAATACAATAACTGAAATGAAAAATACACTAGAGGAAATCAATAGTAGACTAAATGATTCAGAATAATGGATCAGTGAGCTGGAAGACAGAGTAGTGGAAATCATGGCTGATGAACAGAAAAAAAAGAAAACAGGACAGTATAAGAGACCTCTGGTAAAAGGTCAAGCACACTAATATTCACATTGTAGGGGTTCCAGAAGGAAAAGAGAAAGAGAAAGGGCCTGAAAAAATACCTGAAGAGATAACCACTGAAAACTCCCCTAACCTGAGAGAGGAAACAGTCACCCAAGTCCAGGAAATGCATAGAGTCCAATACAGGATTAAACCAAATAGGAAGACACCAAGACACACTGTAAACCAAATAAGAAAAAATAAAGAGAGAATACTAAAAGCAGTAAGGGAAAAACAACAAATAACATACAAGAGGATTCCCATAATGAGTTCAGCTGATTTTAGAGCAGAAATTCTGCAGGCCAGAACGGTGTGACATATGTTTAAAGTGTTGCAAGGGAAAAACCTACAACCAAGAATACTCTACCAAGCAAGTCTCTAGATTTGATGGAGAGAGCAAATGCTTTACAGACAAGCAAAAGCTAAAAGAGTTCATCACCACTCAACCAGCTTTATAATAAATGTTAAAGGAACTTCTCTAGGTGAAAAAGAAAAGGCCACAACTAGAAACAAGAAAATTATGGAATGAAAAACTCACCTGAAATGGCAAACATACAGTAAAGGTAGGGAATCATCCACATACAAAGCTAGTAGGGAGGTTAAAAGACAAAATTAGTAAAAACAACTGTACCCACCATAAACAGTTAAGGGAAACAAAAATTTCGATGTAAAATATGATATCAAAAATAGTAATTGTGACAGGAGGAGAGTACAAATCCACAGTATTCCAAATGCATTTGGAATTAAGAGATCAGCAGCTTAGAACAATCATACACGCACACACACACACACACACACACAAACCTCATGGAAACTGCACACCAAAAATCTAACCAAAAATCTCTGATACACAAATAAAAAAGAAAAAGGAATCCAAACATAACACTATGTTCACTCTCACAAGAGAGTGAAAAAAAGAAGAAAGAGGAATAAAACCTATAAAAACAAATCCAAAACAATTAACAAAATAGTAATAAGGATATACATAGAGCTAATTACCTTAAATGTTAAGGTAATTCAACCAAAAACACAGACTAACTGAATGGATACAAAAACAAGAGCCATATATATGCTGCCTACGAGAGACTCACTTCAGATCTAGGCAAACATACAGATTTAAAGTAAGGGAGAGGAAAAAGGTATTCTATGCCAACAGAAATTAAGAGAAAGCTGGAGTAGCAATACACATATCAGACAAAATAAACCTTAAAATAAAAACTGTTATAAGAGACAAAGCAGGACACTACCTAATGATCAAAGGGTCAATCCAAGAAGATTTAACAAGCGTAAATATATATGCACCCAACATAGGAGCACCTCAATATATAAGGCAAATATTAACAGCCATAAAAAGAGAAATCAACAGTAACACATTAATAGCAGGGGACTTTAACACCCCACTTACATCAATGGTCAGATCATCCAGACAGAAAATCAGTAAGGAAACACAGGTCTTGAATAACATAGTAGACCAAGTGGACTTAATTGATATTTATAGAGCATTCCACCTGAAAGTAGCAGACACCTTGTTTTCAAGTGCACATGGAACATTCTCCAGGATAGATCAAATGATTGACCACAACACAAGCCTCAGTAGATTTAAGAAAACTGAAATAATACCAAGCATCTTTTGCAACCACAATGCTATGAAACTAGAAATCAACTACAAAAAACCCAAAACTGCAAAAAGCACAAATACATGGAGATGAGAAAATGTGCTACTAAACAACCAATGGATTTCCTCTCTGAGGAAAATCAAAGAGGAAATAAAAAAATACCGAGAGACAAATGAAAATGAGAACATGATGACTCAAAACATATGGGATGCAGCGAGAGCAGGTCTAAGAGGAAAGATTACAGCAAGAAAAGCTTAACTCAGGAATCAAACAAAATCTCAAACAACCTAAGCTTATGCCTAAAGCAACTAAGAAGAATAAACGAAGCCCAACGTTATTTGAAGGAAAGAAATCAAAGTTCAGAGCAGAAACAAATGAAATATAGATTTTAAAAAAAAGCAATAGAAAAGATCAATGAAACTAAAAGCTGGATCTTTGAAAAAATAAAATTCATAAAACCTTTAGCCAGACTCATCAAGAAAAAGGGAGAGGGCTCAAACAAATAAAATTAGAAATGAAAAAGGAGAAGATACAATGGACACCACAGATATACAAAGGATTATAAGAGACTACTATGAGCAAATATATGCCAATAAAATGGACAACCTAGAAGAAATGGACAAATTCTGAGAAAGGTACAATCTCCCAAGACAGAACCAGGAAGAAATAGAAAATATGAACAGATCAATCACAAGTACTGAAATTGAAACTGTGATTTAAAAATTTGCAACAAACAAAAGTCCAGGACCAGATGGCTTCACAGGCAAATTCTATCAAACACTTAGAGAAGAGTTAACACCTATCTTTCTGAAACTATTCCAAAACAACTGTAAAGGAAGGAACACTCCCAAACTCATTCTATGAGGCCACCATTATCCTGAGACTGAAACCAGACAGAGATCCTCAAAAAATGAAAATTTCAGGCTAATATCACTGATGAACATTGATGCAAAACTCAACAAAATACTAGCAAACTGAATCCAACAATACTTTAAAAGGGTCATACACTGTGGTCAAGTGTGATTTATCCCAGGGATGCAAGGATTTTTCAATACCCACAAATCAATCAGTGTGGCACACCACATTGACTAATTGAAGAATAAAAACCATATGATCATTTCTGCATTTCTAATAGATGCAGAAAAATCTTTTGACAAAATTCAACACCCATTTATGATGATAAAAACTCACCAGAAACTGGGCATAGAGGGAACACACCTCAACATATTAAAGGTGATATATGACAAAAACACTGCTAACATCATACTCAGCAGTGAAAAGTTGAAAGCATTTTCTCTAAGACCAGGAACAAGACAAGGATGTCCACTCTTGCCACTTCGATTCAACACAGTTTTGGAAGTCCAAGCCACAGCAATCAGTGAAGAAAAGGAAATAAAAATCCAATTGGAAAAGAAAAAGTAAAACTGTCACTGTTTGCAGATGACATGATACTACACATAGAAAATCCTAAAGATGCCACCAGAAAACTACTAGAGCTCATCAATGAATTCAGTAAAGTTGTAGGATAAAATATTGATGTACAGAAATCTGTTGCATTTCTATACACTAACAATGAACTCTCAGATAAAATTAGGGAAAAATCCCATTTACCACTCTATCAAAAAGAATAAAATACCTAGGAATAAACCTATCTAAGGAGGCAAAAAACCTGTACTACCAACACTATAAAACACTTAAAGAAATTGAAGGTGACACAAATATATGGAAAGATATATGGTGTTTGGGGATTAGAAGAATCCATATTGTTAACATGACCATACTACCCAAGGCAATCTACAGATTCAATGCAATTCCTATCAAATCAACCAATGGCATTTTTCACAGAACTGGATCAAAAATTTTTAAATTTGTATGGAAACACAAAAGACCCTGGATAGCCAAATTGATCTTGAGAAAGAAAAACAGAGCTGGAAGACTCAGGCTCCCTGACTTCAGACAATACTACAAAGCCAGAGGAAGCAAAACAGTATAGTACCGGCACAAAAACAGACACATAGGTTAATGGCCAGGATAGAAAACCCAGAATAAACCCACACACTTATAGGCCATTAATCTACAACAAAGGAGGGAAGAATATACAATGGAGAAAAGACAGTGTCTTCAATATGTGGTGCTGGGGAAACAGGACAGAAAGAAATTAGATCATTCTCTAACACCATACACAAAAGTAAACTCAAAATGGATTAAAAAAGTAAATATAAGACCGGATACTATAAAACTCCTTGAGTAAAATATAAGCAGAATACTCTTTGACATAAATCACAGCAAAATCTTTTTGGATCCATCTCCTAGAGTAATGGAAATAAAAATAAACAACTGGGACCTAGTCAAACTTAAAAGATTTTGTACTGCAAAGGGAACCATGAACCAAACATAAGAAAACTGACTGACAGAGAGAAAATATTTGGAAATGATTCAACCAACAATGGCTTAATTTCCAAAATACACAAATACCTCATACAGGTCATTTAAAAACAAACAAGCAAACAAACAAAAACAATGGGCAGAAGAAATAGACATTTCTCTAAAGAGGATATGCAGATGGCAACATGCACATGAAAAGGTGCTCAATATTGCTAATTAGTAGAGAAATGCCCATCAAAACTACAGTTAAGTATCACCTCACACTGGTCAGTATGGCCATCATCAAAAAGTCTAAAAATAATAAATGCTGGAGAGGGTGTGGAGGAAAGGGGGCCCTCCTTTAAAAACCTCTAAAAATAGTGTTCCCATATGATCTGGTAATCCCACTTCTGGGTGTATATCCAGAAAAGCCAAAAACTAATTTGAAAAGATACATGCACCCCAATGTTCATAGCAGCACTATTTACAACAGCCAAACATGGAAGCAACCTAAGAGTCTATTAACACATGAATGAATAAAGAAGCTGTGGTGTGTATGTATGTGCATATGTGTGTGTGTGTGTATATAACTCAGCCATAATAAAGAATGAAATAATGTCATTTGCAGCAACATGGTTGTACCTAGTGATTATTATAGCAAAGTGAAGTAAGTCAGACAGTAAAAGAGAAATATCATATGTATCACTTATATGTGGAATCTAAAAAAAATGATACAAATGAACTCATTTACAAAACAGATGCAAAGACATAGAAAACAAACTTATGGTTACCAAAGGGGAAAGTGGGTGTGAGGTAAACATTAGGAATTTTGGTTTAACAGATACACCCTACTATATAGAAAATAGATAAACAGCAAGGACCTACTGTATAGCACAGGAAACTATATATATATTCAGTATCTTCTAATAACTGATAATGGGAAAGAATCTGGAAAAAGAATATATATGTAAATGTATAAATATATGTTTATATATGTATATGTGTGTATATATGTAGATAAAGTCATTTACTCAATTAAACTTCTTCTAAACATTGATATCCACAAACTCTTTTCTCAAGTTCCTTTTCCACAAACCTTCCATCCCTTTCTGTATCTGTATAAGTTTGTCCCTTATTTTTTCCCATCCATAAACCATGAGCTCTAAGCCAAAATTATTTTCTTTTAAGAAAACGCAATTCCATTCCTCATACCTTCTTTTACTGAAAACACACATCCTGCCTTCCTATTATACACTGAAATGTTTCCTTCATTATTTCTGGTAGCTTTATTTACATATTTAAATTAGAATCCTCAACTCTTAAAAATCTTAATTTCTAGTTAAAATTAAGAAGTAAGCAATTATGAACTTTTACATTAGCATTCTGTAGATTGGCAAACATAAATATCAATAATAATTTCGAAAAACATGTGCTTTCTTACAGAAAATATCTCAGTCACAACAAAGGTATTTATCAATACTCTTAAATATCTTTTGCTTCTCTGTAAAAGGAAGCCTATATTCAGTAATTAATGTTTTACTTTCTTGTTTTATTTGGGAATGACCCAGCTGTTCAATAAACTTCCATCATTTAACTTAATTTAGCACAACTCTAAAATTTCAAGTAACCAAATATCTAGAGAGATTACTTTTTAAGTAGACTTTCCTAAAACAATTATTCCTAAAGAGTTCACCAAAAGCTCTTATCTCATTTGTATTTAATTTAATTATAAAAAATTTCATCATACTGTTATTTTTCTTGCTGACCAATTTGCAACAGATATAAGAAGATCTATTTGACCTCTTTTATAAAGTTATTATACTTAATGTTGATGACTCTAAAGACATCTCTATATTAATTAAATCAACAAACTTTAAATTTAATACCAGATATTGACTTAATACTCAGTATTTCCCAGTTCCTGTGAATCTGAAATTCATCCTGGCCAATTTCCTTTTATGTTTCTGAGAAATTTATATAAGCATTTAATTTCTTTTAATCCAATCAAGTAGAGCCCATTTATATATGAATTTTGGTAATACTATTCAAAGGTAAAGATACATACATATAAAATGAACAGACATATAGACAGATACTACCAGAGATCTCATAGCTTCATTTTAAATCATAGTCAATAATCGGGTGCTACAATATAAAACTCACTAGTTTATAAATAAGAGTTGGAATAAGTTGAATTTTAAAAGTTGTCTTTCCACTTTTTTTATCAGTCTCAGGAATTAGAGATGGTCTAGATAAAGTGTTCCTGAGAACCCTGGTCTTGAGGCACAGGGAGAGAAAAGCAAGTTCTCCTAGAAGGACTTGTTCCCTCAGGGTCAGGATTCTAAAAATATGTTTTGTTTTGTTTTGTTTTTTCAAACCAGCTTTCGTTAACTGCATATGTAATAAAATAACCCATTTTGGCCATAGGGCAAAATTTTCCTTTAATTCCCAAATAGGTATGTACTTCTAAGTCTAAGTTTTGTATGTACATGAACGTGGCTGCAGTGTTAATTGGAGGCTGGTTTTCTGAGGCCCCTCATTTCTCTGTTTGGAAGGCTCTGTTTTCCATTTTAAAGTTGAATTAGTCAGGGATAAAATTTACTAATGAATTTATGTGTTGGGCCAGTGTGCTGTTGTGAGCTTAACTCCTCTAGACATCCCCCTAGAGTCATTTCAGCTTTCTTACATGGCTTAGTGTTCCCTTTGGTGGTCTAAGACCACTGTGGGTGTTTGGATCACTGAATGACCAGTTCTTATAGGTGACCCCAGATGAGCAAATCTTCTAATTAATGAGTGGGTTACCCTATGGGACCACTGCACATTATGAGGACTCCACCACCACCACTCCTGTAAACTTCTCAGTTGGCTGAGAAAGCTGTAACTGACCAGGAGGAGTCTTGTGCCTTTACTTTGTAGCAAAGTTCTCGTGTAATAACTTCACTTTACCCCAAGTTCTATTAAGGAAGACAAATTAAGGAAAAGTGTCAGACCAGTCTCTGACCTAACCACTCAGCCCAGACCACTTAGTCTCTTTCAACTGAACAAACCCCAGTATCTCTCCACTGGGGGGTCAAGTACTTGTTATAGACCTCCAAATACAACTCAGGATCATCAACCAATTTGGGAGACCCAAGAACCAGGAGAGACTCACCCAAATCTATCAGAACTCTCTGAGGAGTTAGATGGGCTCAAGAGGCCTCTGCTGGTACCAAGGCTCCAGTTCTTGTAGAGTTAAGGCAAAGGAGAGAAGTCAGCTCTGGGTCCCTTTTGTTGGTTGCCAAAAGTGCCAACTGAAAAAAAAATGCACAATGTGAGAGTTGTGAGATAAGTTTTATTTGGAGCAAAATGAGGACTATAGCCCAGGAGCCGTTCCTCAGAGCTATCTGAGATGCTCTCTCCTGGGTTATAGTCCTCATTTTGCCTGAAATAAAACTCACAACTCTCACATTGTGCTTTTTTTCTTTTTAGTCGACATAATGGAAACTAAAAGATTAATAACTGAGATGAGAGTTTATAAAAATTGGTATATTTAAATGAGCTTTATATAAGTTGGTTACAAAGAGCTTAACTATATTGTGGGATAGACATGTTTCACTGGGGAACACCTCCCCTGCTTGGTATTATAAGACAGAGCATAGGAATCTACCCCTCAGGAAATATTAAATAAACATTCTAAAGGAAACCAATATGGTTACCTGAGCCTGTACAATATAAAGTAAAACTGGGAACTAATATTCAGGGGCTAATAAAAATAGTAACAGAGCTTTTGCTCTGGGTCTAATCTATGCATTCAGAGGGGCTTTGTTGACTGCTTATGCAAGCTTTTGAAGGCATGATAAATTAAGCCCTGCAATTCTGGAACACAGAACTCATAAATTTCAGTTTAGCTAGAAATCTTCTCACTGATACAGAAAAGCAAATTAAAGAAAATATAGTTGGGCAAATCAATTCTTAATGTCATTTAGGTGACAGACCAGTTCTTTAGGGAATTGAAAGCAACTGTTTTTGTCTTGCAAATCTCTTCAAATCAGAAATGTAAATTCAGCTCACAAGGAACTAAGACTGAGTCTAATCAGCTCAATCAGGTAGAACCTGAAAAGTTTAAAAGAATTTAAAAGTGGCCTTTTTAAATTCAAACCACTGGAAAGGCTCCCTCAGCCAAACTCTAATTCATAGCTTCCTTAAGGATTTATCAAGAACAAATACAAGTCTTAAAAGTCTTTTCCACAAATAATGAAACCTTAGGGGGACCTTCAAGATGGCAGAGGAGTAAGACGTGGAGATCACCTTCCTCCCCACAAATACATCAAAAATACATCTACATGTGGAACCACTTCTACAGAACACGTACTGAATGCTGGCAGAAGACCTCAGACTTCCCAAAAGGCAAGAAAATCAACACATGCCTTGGTAGGGCAAAAGAAAAAACAAAAAACAGAGACAAAAGTATAGGGATGGAACCTGCACCTCTGGGAGGGAGCTGTGAAGGAGGAAAATTTTCCACACACTAGGAGGCCCCTTCACTGGTGGAGATGGGGGTGGGTGGGTGGGGCGTGGGGTGGCAGGGGGGAAGCTTCAGAGCCATGGAGGAGAGTGCAGCAACAGGGGTGCAGAGGGCAAAGTGGAAAGATTCGCCCACAAAGGATTGGTGCTGTCCAGCACTCACCAGCCTGAGATGCTTGTCTGCTCACCTGCTGGGGTGGGTGGGGCTGGGAGGTGGGGCTTGGGCATCAGAGGTCAGATCCCAAGGAGAGGACTGCAGTTGGCTGGTGAACACAGCCTAAAGGGGGTTAGTGGGCCACAGCTAGCCGGGAGGGAGTCTGGGAAAAACTCTGGACCTGCCTAAAAGGCAAGAGACCATTGTTTCAGGGTGCGTGAGGAGAGGGATTCCTTCCCTGTGTGCCCACAGAAGACAGAGAACCACCTGAAGGAGCTCCAGAGATGGGTGTGAGCCATGGCTATCAGTGCAGACCACAGAGACAGGCATGAAACACTAAGGCTGCTGCTGCAGCCACCAAGAATCCTGTGTGCAAGCACAGGTCACTATCCACACCTCCCTGGGAGCCTGTGCAGCCCGCCACTGACAGGGTCCCATGATCCAGAGACAACTTCCCCAGGAGAATACACAGCGCACCTCAGGCTGTTGCAACATCACACCGGCCTCTGCTGTTGCAGGCTTACCCTGTATTCCAATTATGACTACCATACCCCTCCCTCCCAACGGCCTGCGTGAGCAAGAGTGCCCTAATTAGCTACTGCTTTAACCCTGTCCTGTCTGGGCAGGGAACAGACACCATCAGGCAACCTACAAGACAACATGAGGCCAAAACCAAAGCAGAACACCAGGAGCTGTGTGAACAAAGAAGAGAAAGGAAAATCTCTCCCAGTAGCCTCAGGAGCAGTGGATTAAATCCCCACAATCAACTTGATGTACCCTGAATCTCTGGAATACCCTAATAGACAACAAATCGTCCCAAAATTGAGGCAGTGAACTTTGGAAGCAACTGTAGACTTGCGGTTTTCTGTCTGTGACTCATTTGATTCTGATATTTATGTTTATCTTAGTTTATTTTTAGTGCTTGTAACCATTGGTGGATTTGTTTATTGGTTTGGTTGCTCTCTTTTTTAAAAAAAAAATTATTTTAAAAATTATTTATTTATTTAGTAAATTTATATTTCTTTTTTTCCCCCTTTTTCTTCAAGCTGTTTGGCTGACAGGGTCTTGATGCTCTGGCCTGGTGTCAGGCCTGAGATTCCAAGGTGGCAGAGCCAAGTTCAGGATATTGGACCACCAGAGACCTCCTGGCCCCACATAATATCAATTGGTGAGACCTCTCCCAGAGATCTCCATCTCAATGCTAAGACCCAGCAAGCTCCAGTGCTGGACAACCCATGCCAAACAACTAGCAAGACAGGAACACAAACCCACCCAGTAACAGAGAGGCTGCCTACAATCATAATAAGGTTACAGACACCCCAAAACACACCACCAAATGTGGTCCTGCCCACCAGAAAGACAAGATCCAGCCTCATCCATCAGAACACAGGCACCAGTCCCCTCCACCAGGAAGCCTACACAACCTACTGAACCAACCATAGCCACTGGGGGCAAACACCAAAAACAATGGGAAGTATGAACCTGCAGCCTGCGAAAAGGAGACCCCAAACACAGTAAGTTAACCAAAATGAGAAGACAGAGAAATACACATCAGATGAAGGAGCAAGGTAAAAACTCACCAGACCAAACAAATGAAGAGGAAATAGGCAGTCTACCTGAGAAGGAATTCAGAGTAATGATAGTAAAGATGATCCAAAATCTTGGAAATATAATGGAGAAAATACAACAAATGTTTATCAAGGACCTAGAAGAACTAAAGCGTAAACAAACAATGATGAACAACACAATAAACAAAATTAAAAATTCTCTAGAAGGAATCAATAGTAGAATAACTGAGGCAGAAGACGGATTAGTGACCTGGAAGATAAAATAGTGGAAATAACTACTGCAGAGCAGAATAAAGAAAAAAGAATGAAAAGAATGGAGGAAAGTTCCAGAGACCCCTGGAACAATATTCAAAGCACCAACATTCGAATTATAGGGGTCCCAGAAGAAGAAGAGAAAAAGAAAGGGTCTGAGAAAATATTTGAAGAGATTATAGTTGAAAACTTCTGCTACATGGGAAAGGAAATAATCAAGCCCAGGAAGCACAGAGAGGCCCATGCAGGATAAATCCAAGGAGAAACACACCAAGACACATTATAATCAAATTATCAAAAATTAAATACAAAGAAAAAATATTAAAAGCAGCAAGGGAAAAGCAACAAATAATATACAAGGGAATCCCCATAAGGTTAACAGCTGATGTTTCAGCAGAAACTCTGCAAGCCAGAAGGGATTGGCAGGACACACTTAAAGTGATGAAAGGGAAAAACCTACAACCAAGATTACTCTACCCATCAAGGACCTCACTGAGATTCAACAGAGAAATTAAAACCTTTATAGACAAGCAAGTGTTAAGAGGATTCAGCACCACCAAAGCAACTTTACAAAAAATGCTAAAGGAACTTCTCTCAGCAGGAAACACAAGAGAAGGAAAAAACTTACAAAAACAAACCCAAAATAATTAAGAAAATGGTAATACAAAATTAATGCACAGAAATCTCTTGCATTCCTATACGTTAATGATGAAAAATCTGAAAGAGAAATTAAGGAAACACTCCCATTTACCATTGCAACAAAAAGAAAATATCTAGGAATAAACCTAGCTATGGAGGCAAAAGACCTCTATGAAGAAAGCTATAAGACACTGATGAAAGAAATTAAAGATGATACAAACAGATGGAGAGATATACAGTGTTCTTGGATTGGAAGAATCAACATTGTGAAAGTCACTATACTACCGGAAGCAATCTACACATTCAGTGAAATCCCTATCAAACGACCAATGGCATTTTTCACACAAGTAGAACAAAAAATTTCTCAGTTTGTATGGAAACACAAAAGAACCTGAATAGTCAAAGTAATCTTGAGAAAGAAAAACAGAGCTGGAGGAATCAGGTTCCCTGACTTCAGATGATACTACAAAGCTATAGTAATCAAGACAGTATGGTACTGGCACAAAAACAGAAATATAGATTAATGGAACAGGATAGGAAGCACAGGGATAAACCCACACACATATGGTCACCTTATCGTTGATAAAGGAGGCAGGAATGTACAGTGGAGAAAAGATAGCCTCTTCAATAAGTGGTGCTGGGAAAACTGGACAGGGACATGTAAAAGAATGAAATTACAACACTCCCTTACACAATACACAAAAATAAACTCAAAATGAATTGAAGACCTAAATGTAAGACCAGACACTATAAAATTCTTAGAGGAAAACATAGAACACTCTGTGACATACATCACAGCAAGATCATTTTGACCCACCTCCTAGAGAAATGGAAATAAAAACAAAATAAACAAGTGGGACCTAATGAAACTTAAAAGCTTTTGCACAGCAAAGGAAACCATAAACAGGATGGAAAAGACAACCCTCAGAATGGGAGAAAATATCCACAAATAAAGCAACTGACAAAGGATTAACCTCCAAAATATACAAGCAGCACATGCAGCTCATGCAGCTCAATATCAAAAAAACAAACAACCCAATCCAGAAATGGTTAGAAGACCTAAACAGACATTTCTCCAAAGAAGACATACAGATTGCCAGCAAACGCATGAAAGGATGCTCAACATCACTAATCATTAGAAAAATGCAAATCAAAACTACAGTGAGATATCGCCTCACACCGGTCAGAATGGCCATCATCAAAAAATCCACAAACAGTAAATGCTGGAGAGGATGTGAAGGAAAGGGAACCCTTTTGCACTGTGGGTGGGAATGTAAATTGATACAGCCACTATGGAGAACAGTATGAAGGTTTCTTAAAGAACTAAAAATAACACTACCATACGACCCAGGAATCCTACTAGTGGGCATATACCCTGAGAAGGCCATAATTCAAAAAGATGCATGCACCCCAATGTTCATTGTAGCACTATTTACAATAGCCAGGACATAGAAGCAACTGAAGCATCCTTTGACAGATGAATGGATAAAGAAGATTTGGCACATATATACAATGGAATATTACTCAGCCATAAATGGAAACTGAATTGACTTATTTTTAGTGATGTGATGGACCTAGAGTCAGGCATACAGAGTGAAGTGAGAAAAACAAATACCGTATGCTAACAGATATATATGGAATCTAAAAAAAAAAAAAAAAAAAAAAAGGTTCTGATGAACCTAGGGGCAGGACAGGAATAAAGACACAGACGTAGGGAATAGACTTGAGAACACAGGGAGGGGGAAGCGTAAGCTGGGACGAAGTTGGGAGTAGCATTGTCATATATAGATTACCAAATGTAAAATAGATAGCTAGTGGGAAGCAGCTGCATAGCACAGGGAGATCAGCTCAGTGCTTTGTGACTACGTAGAGGTGTGGTATAGGGAGGATGGGAGGGAGACACAAGAGGGAAGGGATATGGGGATATATGTATATGTATAGCTGATTCACTTTGTTATACAGCAGAAACTAACACAACATTGTAAAGAAATTATACTCCAATAAAGATGTTAAAGAAAATAAATGAAAACAGTCATCTGTGCAAATAAATTTAACTTATTTCTATCGTTATAAATAACTAGTAAGATAATATTGTAATAGCTGATTCATAACTAAGTTTTTAAAGTGAAGCTATGAGATCTCTAGTTTTTTTCAGTTTATATGTCTGTGTTTCCATTATTTGAGATGTCTCTTCCTCTGGAAAATATTATCAAAATTAAATTTATAAAACAGCTTTATTTATTTGACTTAAAAGTAAGAGCTTACAAACTAAATATTTCTAAATATAAAAGAAACTGGCCAGAAAGCATTTCAGGTTTCACGTGATCTAGGAAATATTCAATATTAAATTAACATCCTGTTTTAAAGCTAGCTTAAACTTACTGATTTAATCAATATAGACATGCCTTACTGTTTTTGAACCTAGGTTTACTAAAGGTCGATTCATGTTATTTCAGTTAGAGTTTTTCAACAACAACAAAATTAACTTGGTATGATAATATTTTCATAAGTTGCAAAATAAAGGTAAATGAGATAAGAGTTTTCAGGTGAACTCTTTGGAAATAATTATGTCTTGGGTATGTCTATCTAAAATAGTTTCTCCAGATTTTTGGTAACGTGTTTTTTGCTAAGTTAAATGATGAGAATTAATTGAACATCCAGGTCATTTCAAGTAAGATAAAATGCTGGAACATTAATTGCTAAATAGGTCTAAATTTACCTCTTTTTGTCTCCTTACAAGAGGGAACCTAAAGATGGTTGGGTTTGCAGACAACCACTGTTTTACTCTGATGCTTTTATAAAATGAAAATCTTCAAGAAAATTCACAAAAGCATTTTTTGACAAATATAATTTTCTGATAACTTCTATATCATACCACTGAACTGGGTAAGAAATTACAAAACTCCAATGGAAAATCTGGTAACTTCATGCAGATCAGCAGGGATTAATACACGGGACTGAATGAACTAATAAATATGATTTATAATTTTATGACTTTTTTTCTGAAATATACTGGCTTTTAATCTTTGTTTTCCAGAAAAACCTTTCCTCTTACACCCTGACCTACAAGTTGATAAAGTATCCTTACTGTAAACAAAGGTGAAACATTTATCTCTTTCTACCTGATCCTTCCAGAATTTGGCTTCTCCAGCTGGCTCCCCTGTAGGTTTGATTGTTTATTGCAACCAGATTACAACTAGTTATACTAATCATTGATTTGTTTTCTTTGTCTCCAAATTTTTTATGCTTTGTGTGTCTCTCTGCTGTACTATGACCTTATTAATGTTATTACGTATATTAGTTATCCTGTCTAGTTTATAAGATTTTCTCTTGCATTACCCAATGTGTAACCAGTCTCCAACAAAATTAATGATGACTAAAACTCTTGAGACAGTTTATCACATATACCCAACTCTACATAGAATAATTGTAATAGTGCAACTCTAGATATGGGAAAAAGTAACAAGGGAAAACATTTCCTGATCATAATAGACTAGTAAGACAGGTGATCCACAGAATTTTAAATTAACAGGGACAGATCCAAAAGTTAGAACCATGAGTGGCATATCAACAGAATCCTTGCCTGATCCAGGAATGAGACTTCCTAGTGCAATGGGATAAAATTGGTCATGAAATGCTTCCCAAACATTCGTCGAAGTTATGACCAAGGGGAGACACTGTGGATGAAAAAAACGTTGCCTGCCATATCAGCAAACAAAGGATGCTTTGGCCATCAAGCCATTGGCCACTACAGCCACCCCTGATGGTGAGACCTGAGGGAACTCAGGATGGAGACAAACAGGCTGCCCACTGCCAACCCCTCAAACACTGTAGCCACCCACAACTGTGCACCCTGAGGGGACTCAGGATGGGAAATAACAGGATACTGGTCCTAGACTGCTAAGGTGCATATCAAAGGAATGATTTCCATGAGCCCAGACTCTTGCATTTTCCCATACATAGAAAAGTGCTAAATTCATTAACTTGAGATGTCTGGTTTTCTTTAACAGTAATCTTTTGATGTTCCAACTACCTGGTTTTTGTCCCAGAAGCCCCTATATATCCCGGCTCCTCCCTTACCTCTTTGGAGCCGTCCCTCAGAGCTATCTGAGGGGCTGTCTTCCAGGCTTATGTCCTCAGTTTTATCCGCCAAATAAAACATAACTCTCAAACTTTAGGTTGTCCATTTTGTTTTTTGTTTTTTGTCAGTCAACACAGGTGATGTCTGATCACTGTGGCCTGCCCTCCTAAAGAATCATGTTATGTCAGTTTAGACAGGATTCCTCCTTACCCCTGATGTTTCCTCTCAGTGATTTTCCATCTGTCGACCATCCAAGCAATCCCCACTCCCACCCTCAGTCTCCTGCTCCATGGATATACATTCCTAGTTTTCCCTCTTGAGGAAGGAAATCCAAGTTGAGCCCAGTCTTCTCCCCTACTGCAAAACCCCCTTAGGCATCACAATAATTTCCCTGAATAAAGGCAGACTTATTGTTTTAACAAAGGTCATAATAGTATTTTAGCATCTCCAAAATTAGAAAAACACTAGTGAACATCCAGATGCCTCATTGTAAGCCAGATATATCCCAGTCCTAACTTAATGCCAGGCATACTCAGAACTGCCTGTGAAATTGTAGATGCTAAGCTAACATAGCATGGACTTGGCAGCCGGTAGAGGTGGGACCAGGGAGGGAAGAGCTGTGATTAGTACTGTGACATTTATCAGCAGATATTTACATGTCTTTTCCTAATTCTGAAAATGTTTGAGTGTGAATAGTTATGTCTGAACTAATTTATAAATCACCTTCAATACTTAAATAAAATTCTGATTGATCAGAATAATTAAAATCTTAACCTTGTCTTTTGTTCATAATAAACAGACAGTGACACGTTTTCAAAGGAGTGAAAATGTTTCTGAAATAAAATTCTTCTCTTTTTATGGAGTTATAATTTTTTGGCGTTTAACATACATTTAGAGCCATATGTCTCTTTTGATTTAAAGGTCAGTTGGAATGATTGAATTTTAAAAGGTTTTGGCATTTAGATGGTTACTTGCATAATAAATTAATGAGTTAATTACATTTTCCTGAATCACACAAAGGGATTTGCATAGGTGAGTCAATATTAACTTTGGGAGTGGACACATTATTGCTGAGTATTAGAATCTCACCTGAGTGTATCTGTGAGAATTATTTGTGGATATGGAGATGCAAATCAAGAAAATCTTCAAAATGTCATATCAAAGAATAAACAGACTGATCGAAGAGAATACAGAGCTCAGAGACAAATCCAAGAAACATAAAATCTGTCTTGCAAATGCATTATATTCATAAAGCAAAATTATCTAACTATTATAAATATTATATTTCACTCAGGAAGGTTATCAAATTTAAAAATTAGTTTCAGGTCAGCTCCCCTACCTTATCACTGGCACAAAAGTTATGTTCCCCTATTATGTAAATAATATCATTTATACTCAAGATAATGTTTGTTGCTTTTAATTCTGTTTGTCCATCCCCTAAGAGGTTCACCTTACTGTGTAAATTCCCAGTAACAAGACATTTTATATGATTAAAATTTTAACTGTACTTTAATGGGGAGAACTTCAACACTATCTAATCCCCCATCTTGGCAGGAACAAAACCCTAATTTAGGCTCTTTGTGTATCCCATTCTCTTATTAGAGGAAGAACCAGAAGAAATCCAGTGATGAGACTTTCTACATTAAGTTGAAGGATTGGCTTTCCAACAAGACACTATTGTCTTTTTTAACATTAAATTGCAAATAATGAGAGTAGGAACAGCATGTTTATCATGATCACATATTGTACTATATAAATATTTCAAATAATATCAAAATACCTTATTTTTATCAAAATTGAAAGAATTACAACTTGTTAAAAAACAGTAGGTATCCGGGTGAAAAAAATGCTGTCCTTTTCAAAAGCCCATGACAGGAGGTAATGCACATCAAAAATTTCATTTAGAACCTTTTGTTTTTTAGGTAATAGATTGGAAATATTCATGATTTATCATGATGCTGCTTTTACTCTTTATTTATATTGTATATTAGTATATACCATTAAATTAGGCATTGTGATTTGTTGGGGGTTGTTATTGTTGTTGATAAAAAGGAACAATCTACCTATACGTTATATTTAACTTATTGTCCTCTATTTCTGATTCTAACACATTCTTCTTGCTAGTTTTCTTATCATTCAGTAACAGGTCAGGTTGAATTTGGCAATATATTACCTCTGTTATATAGAGTTAATGACTACTTTCTTAGAGGAATATTTTCATATATACTTATTTAATTTATTTATATATTTCTGTTTTTATTTTTAACTATTTTTAAAACATATGAATACTTCTTCAATTTAGACAAACATTGAGATCTTCAAGCATTATACCAAAATGTTCTTCTTAGAATCTAAATTTAGGCTCCTCTTTAAAATACAACTTCATAAATTCCCCTTACTTGATATATCCTCAAAAGCTGTTTTAAAAGTATAGAGTGTTCAAGTTCATTTTTTTACTCATTACTTCTTAAGACCTCTTCTCCTCCTTATATCATATAAATCAAAGATTAATCTGACACATTTCACCAGTAGCTTCAATAACACTATGCAGTGTTTAAAACTTATTAACATTATGTACCATCTGTTCCCAATTTAAATATCACACACTGAAATTTCTAAATTTGTACATCTTAAGATATTCTTATTTTTAAAATGTTTCTAGAATTTTCTTCATGTTCTTACAATCGCCTAAACACAATTTTATTTTTCAGATCTGAGCTGTAATCTGAGTGAAATTATATTACAAATATGGGACAATGTGAATGAGGTATTGAGTAAAAAGGGCAGAGATAGAGTCAGGCAGAATTTAAACTTGAATCTTGACTCTCTCATTTATTTCCATGGCAGTGTGTATAAATTCTTTTAATATCAGGTAGAGGTATTCCCTCCACTGCACAATATTTACAAAGGAGAAAATAAATACCAAACTGGCAAACTTGTAGTGAAAATTAATACTAATAAAATAATAAGTAACACTATTGTTATCACTATCAATCTAATGTTTTATATTTTTTAACTTTCCTCATAACAAGTCAGTGAGGTGGAAAACAATTGGCATTTCCATTTTACAGATGATAAAACTAAAGTGAAGAGAGGTAACTGCCTGATGTGATATACTAAGTGATAAAGGGCATTCCAATTCAGATAGCCTGGCCCAATTATCTCATTTTCACTAAGATTAAAGAAGATAACATATGCCAATGCATGTCTGATCAGTGCTTTGCACACTTTTCATTGTTTCGTAGTTAATATTATTTACATTACTTCTCATGGATTATAAAAATATTAATTTCAACATTATGAAAATGTGGGTTCTGTAATAATAAGATTTTTGTGTTTACATTCTAAAAAGGACTTTACATGTATTACAGTTTTGGTTCACTTTTCTGCCATCACATAATTCTTTTCATGTTTCCAAGTTAATGGCAAAAAAAATGTATTTTGGACTTAAGATTCTAAGTTTAAATGAAAAATTTTAAGTGGAAAACTATTCTGTAAAAGCAAAAATGTAAAAGATAAAAGGAAGAAATTTCAGAAATGCAAACCAAAGGGTCATTTTAGGCAGAAATTCTGGCACAGAATCCTTCCTCTCCCTTGTTTCCATTTTCACTAAACATTTTGCTGGGTTTTAACTTTCTGGAGAAACTAACAAATGAAAAATTAATTCTATGTAACAACAACAACAAAATCAAAGAACTTCACAATTATTCCATGTGTGTTTATCTGTATCTGTAGGTATGACATTAAATAGGTTTGTCTTGAAACTACATCCATCACCCAAATTTTGTTGATTGATTCAAAAGAATTCAGCAATTGTTATAGAAGTATGTACACTAGAATGCCATTGGCTTACATATTAATCATTTAAGATACATATTAAAATGGTAAATTCTCATTTTTCATCTCCAGAAAAATGTATCATTTGTAATACTAATTATACCATACTTCTGTAATATAATGGTATGCAAAGCATATAATCAACAACCTGTTCGTTGAACATTTTATATTCCAGATCTCAAAACATTTTTTTCTCATCTTTGGTGGTTTCAGTATTTACTCTTTATGTACTCTTATCCAATAATTATGTTTTCTGTCTGACTTAGCCAACACTCTGTTGTCATATATGAAGTCTTGTTATTATCCATAACTGTACCATCTCCATAATATTGATTTCTAGTATCTCTCCTTTTGACCACTATCATCTGTCCTTCCAGATCATCCCTCTCTTACTCTTACTTCAAAAATTACTTGAGGGTATGGGGACAACCAATCTATAGATTCAATCATCTTTGACCTTTTTCCTCTACCTCCACTTGAATCCTTTCTCTCTTATTTACCTACTTTATCTCCTCTGGTCCATCATTATAATTGAGAGCTACTCTCCCTATTTAGTTACAGTTGTTAAATTATGGTCTCCAATATATTCTTCCCCCTGAAATGTACCTTAAATTTACCCCCTCATGTTCACCAATATAATCTTTTAAAGGTTACCTGTTATCATAATATTACTAAATTCAGTGGTCAATCATCAGGAGACTTCTTACTGGACTTATCAAAATCATTTATCACAGTTGATCATTCCTGCCATTTTAAAATATCTTCTTCATTAGTTTCTACCTGGTTTTGATTTTTTTCTTTTACTTTAATGCCACTTCTTATATTATTTTTATTGGTTTCTTTTCACCTCTCTGAAGTTGGAATTCAGATCTGACTTCTGTAGCTATACTTCTACCATATATGTTATTACACATTTGGACAGCTTAAAACACCATCTTATGCTCATGGGTCTCAAATAATTGTCTTTAGGTCATACTTCTCCTGCAAACTACCAATCAACATATGAAAATACCCACGGATGTCTCCACTCAGATCTAAGTGACGCATCTCATTCAACATCTCTAAATTATTAGATAAATGCAACTCAAAACTATAATGAGGAATCACCTCACTCCAGTCAGAATGACCGTCATTAAAAACTCTACAAATAATCAGTGATGGAGAGGATGGGGAGAAAAAGAAACCCTCCTACACTGTTGGTGGGAATGTAAATTGAAATTGTGCAGCTGCTATGGAAAACAGTATGGAGATTCCTTAAAGAATTAAAACAGAGTTGCCATATGAGCCATAGGTCCCATTCCTGGGCATATATCAGGAGAATACTCTAATTTGAAAAGATATATACACCTCAGTGTTCATAGCAGCACTATTTACTATAACCAACAAATGAAAGCAACTTTAGTGTCCACTGAGAGAGGATTAGACAAAGAAGATGTGATATACATACACAATGGGATTTTACTCAGCTATAAAAAAAAAATGAAGTAATACCATTTGCAGCAACATGGGTGGACCTATAAATTATCATATTAAGTGAAGTAAGTCAGAAAAAGACAAATGTCATATGATATCATTAAATGTGTAATCTAAAAAAGATACAAATTAACTTATTTACAAAACAAATAGATTCACAGACAAACTTATAGTTACTAAAGGAGGAAAGGAATAAATTAGGAGTTTGGGATTAAAGTGTACACACTACTATATATAAAATAGATAACCAACAAGGACCTACTGCATAGCGCAGGGAACTCTGCTCAATATATTGTAATAACCTATAAAGGAAGATAATCTGAAAAAAAGGTATATATGTATGTATAACTGAATAACTTTGCTGTACACCTGAAACTAAGAGCTCATCGACCAGCAATCATGAGAAAAGGAGAGTATAAATGCAGAATATTGGAAATGCATTTGAAATTAAAAGACCAGCAACTTAATACAATCTTGTTTATGTACAGACTGCTATATCAAAACCTCACAGTAACTGCAAACCAAAAATCTACAATAGATACACACACAAATAAGAAAAAGCAATCCAAACACAACACTAAAGTTAGTCATCAAATCACAAGATAAGGAAAAAAAGAAGAAAGGGGAGAAAAAAGACCTACAAAAACAAATCTAAAACAATTAACAAAATGGCAATGAGAACATAATATAATTACCTTAAATGTAAACAGATTAAATGCTCCAACCAAAACACATAGACTGGCTGAATGGATACAAAACCAAGACCCATATATATGCTATCTACAAAAGACCCACTTCAGATCCAGGGACACATACAGACTGAAAGTGAGGGGATCGAAAAAGCTATTCCATGCAAATGGAAATCAAAAAAAAAAAAAAAAAAAAAAAGCTTGAGTGGGAATACTCAGACAAAATAGACTTTCAAATAAAGACTGTTACAAGTGACAAAGAAGGACACTACAAAATGATTAAGGGATCAATCGAAGGAAAAGCTATAACAATTGTAAATATATATGCACCCAACATAAGACCAGCTCAATATATAAAACAAATGCTAACAGCTATAAAAGAAGAAATTGACAGTAGCACAGTAATAGTTGGGGACGTCTAACACCCCACTCTCATCAGTAGATAGGTGATCAAAGGTCCTAAATGACACATTAGACCAGACAGACTTGACTGATATTTATAAAGAATTCCACCCGAAAGCAGCAGAATACACATTCTTTTAAAATGCACATGGCATATTCTCCAGGACTGATCACATGCTAGTCCACAAAGCAAGCCTCAGTAAATTTAAGAAAATTGAAATCATATCAAGTATCTTAACACAGTGTGAGATTACAAATCAACTACAAGGAAAAAAAAAACACAAACACTTGGAGGTAAACAGTATGCTACTAAACAATCAATGGATCACTGAAGAAATCAAAAAGGAAATTAAAAAATACCTAGAGACAAATGAAAATGAAAGCACGAAAATCCAAAACCTATGGATGCAGTAAAAGCAGTCTAAGAGGGAAATTTTTGACAATACACTATTATCTCAGAAAACAAGAAAAAATTCAAATAACTTAACTTTTCACCTAAAGCAACTAGAGAAACAAGAGCAAACAAAACCCAAAGTTAGTAGAAGGAAAGAAATAATAAAGATCAGAGTGGAAATAAATGAAATAGATATGAACAAAACAATAGAAAAGATCAACGAAACTAAAAGGTGGTTCTTTGAAAAGATAAACAAAACTGGTAAACCTTTAGCCAGACTCATCAAGAAAGAAAGGGAGAGGGCTAAAACCAATAAAATTAGAAATGAAAAAGAAGAAGTTACAACAGACAGCACAGAAATACAAATGATCATAACAGACTACTACAACCAACTGTATGCCAATAAAATGGACAATCTAGAAGAAATGAACAAAATTATAGAAAGCTACAAACTCCCAAGACTGAACCAGGAAGAAACAGAAAATATGAACAGACCAATCACAAGTACTGAACTGAAACAGTGATTAAAAAACTCCCAACAGACAAAAGTCCAGGACCAGATGGCTTCACAGGGAAATTCTATCAAACATTTACAGTAAACACCTATCCTTCTGAAACTATTCCAAAAATTGCAGAGGAAGGAACACTCCCAAACTCATTCTATGAGGCCACAATCACCCTGATATCAAAACCAGACAATGACGGCACTAAAAAAGAAAACTACAGGCCAATATCACTGGTGAACATAGATGCAAAAATCCTCAACAAAATACTAGCAAACCAATTCAAGCAATATATTACAAGGATCATATATCATGATCAAGTGGGATTTATCCCAGGGATGCAAGAATTTTTCAATATCTGCAAATCAATCAATGTGACAGACAACATTAACAAACTGAAGCATAAAAACCATATGATCATTTCAATAGATGCAGAAAAAGCTTTTGACAAAATTCAAAACCAATTTATAATAAAAAAAAATCTCTAGAAAGTGGGCATAGAGGGAACCTACCTCAACATAATACAGACCATATATGAAAAACCTACAGCTAACATCATACTCAAAGGTGAAAAGCTGAAAGCATTTCCTCTGAAGTCAGGAAGAAGACAAGGATGTCCACTCATGCTACTTTTATTCAACATAGCTTTGGAAGTCCTAGCCATGACAATCAGAGAACAAATAAAAGGAATCCAAATTGAAAAAGAAGTAAAACTGTCACTGTTTGCAGAAGACATGATACTACACATGCCACCAGAAAAGTACTAGAACTCACAGTAAATTCAGTAAATTTTCAAGATATAAAATTAATACACAGAAATCTGTTACAGTTCTATACACTAACAACAAAAGATCAGAAAGAGAAATTAAAGAAGCAATTCCAGTTACTATTGTACCATAAAGGATAAAATACCGGGCTTCCCTGGTGCCGCAGTGGTTGAGAGTCCGCCTGCCAATGCAGGGGACACGGATTGGTGCCCCGGTCTGGGAATATCCCACATGCCGTGGAGCGGCTGGGCTCGTGAGCCATGGCCGCTGAGCCTGTGCGCCTGGAGCCTGTGCTCCGTAACGGGAGAGGCCACAACAGTGAGAGGCCCACGTACCGCAAAAAAAAAAAAAAAAAAAAAAAAGAATAAAATACCTAGGAATAAACCTACCTAAGGAGGCAAAAACCTGTACTACAAAAACTGTAAGATGCTGATGAAAGAAATCAAAGATGACAGAAACAGTTGGAAAGATATACTGTTTTCTTGGATTGGAAGAATCAATATTGTTAAAATCACCATAATACCTAAGGCAATCTAGATTAAATGCAATCCTTATCAAATTACCAGTGGCATTTTTTACAGAACTAGAAGAAAAAATTTTAAGATTTACATGGAAACACAAAAGAACCCAAATAGCCAAAGTAATCTTGAGAAAGAAAACAGAGTTGGAATAATCAGGCTCCCTGACTTCAGATTATACTACAAAGCTGCAGTCATCAAAAGAGTATGGTACTGGCACAAAAACAGAATTATAGATCAATGGAACAGGATAGAAATTTCAGAAATAAATCCATGCACCTATGGTCAATTAATCTATGACAAAGGAGGCAAGACTGTACAATGGAGAAAAGACAGTCTCTTCAATAAATGGTGCTCGGAAAACTGGACAGTTACATGTAATAGAATGAAATTAGAACATTCTTTAACATCATACACAAAAATAAACTCAAAATGAATTAAAGACCTAAATGTAAGACTGGATACTATAAAACTCTTAAAGGAAGACATAGGCAGAATGCACTTTGACATAAATTGCAACAATATCTTTTTTGATCCATCTCCTATAGTAATAGAAATTTAAAAATATAAACAAATGGGACCTAATTAAACTCAAATGCTTTTGCACAGCAAAAGAAACCATAAGCAAAATGAAAAGACAGCCCACAGGATAGGAGAAAATATTTGCAAACAATGCAACTGATAAGGGATTAATGTCCAAAATTTACAAACAGGCCATGCAGCTCAATATAAAAGAAAAATAAAAAATTAACAAACTGAGAAGACCTATATAGACATTTCTTCAAAGAATTATTAGAGAAATGCAAATCAAAACTAACATGAGATATCACCTCACACCGGTCATAATGGCCATCATCAAAAAGTCTATGAACAATAAATGCTAGAGAGGATGTGGAGAAAATAGAACCCTCCTACACTGTTGGTGGGAATATAAATAGGTACAGCCAATATGGAGAATAGTATTGAGGGACTTTAAAAAATTAAAAACAAAGCTACCATATGATCCAGCAATCCCACTCCTGGGCATATATCCAGAGAAAACTATGGTTCAAAAGGAGACATGCACCCCAATGCTCATTGCAGCACTATTTACAATAGCCAGGACATAGAAGCAACCTAAATGTACATCAACAGAGGAATGGATAAAGAAGACGTGATACATATATACAATGGAATATTACTCAGCCATTAGAAAGAATGAAATAATGTCATTTGCAGCAACCTGGATAGAACTGGAAATTATCATACTAAGTGAGTAAGTCAGACAGAAAACAACAAATATCATATGATATAGCTTATATGTGGAACCTAAAAAAAATGGTACAGATGAACTTATTTACAAAACAGAAACAGACTCACAGACTTAGAGAATGAACTTATGGTTACTGGGGGGAAGGGTGTCAGGGATGGATAACCTGGAAGTTTGGGATTGACATATACACACTAGTATATTTAAAATAGATAACCGACAAGTACCTATTGTTTAGCACAGGGAACGCTACTGAATATTCTGTAATAACCTAAATGGGAAAAGAACCTAAAAAAGAATAGATAAGTGTATATGTATAACTGAATCACTTTGCTGTACACCTAAAAGTAACACAACATTGTAAATCAAGTATATTCCAACATAAAATTAAAAATTAAAAAAAATACAAAATAGTGAATCAACTATATTTCAATAAAAATTTAAAGATAAAATTAAAAAGAAATAAAACAGACATCTCAAAGATGAAGTCCAGAAGGGAACAGGTTATTTTAATCCAAAGCATGGTCTTCCTTCAGTCTTTCCCACTTTAGAAATGACAACTTTATTCTTTCATTTACTAAGTCCCAAACCTGAAGTCCTCTTTAACACTTATATTCTTTTATACAACACTGTAACCCTGTCTCTTTAAACTTGCGTGTGAGTATGTGTTTATATATGTGTGTGTGGTGTGTGTGTGTGTGTATGTGGGATATTGACCACCGCCCACCACATCTACCATTAATGTTCTAGACAAATTAACCAGTAAGTTTCATTGGATTACTACCACAGATTTACTACCAATGTCCTTTCTTCTACTCTTAACTTTTATTCTCTGTGTTCAACAAATCAACCAGAGTTATACTTACCAATAGATATCAGATCGTATTCTCAGTTCAAAATGGTTTCATTGCTTTCCATTTCAGGGAAAGGAAAAGGCAGTCCTTATTTGGCCATATTTGCCCATATTTCTGCCCCTGCTAATTCACTGACATGTTTTACTGCATACCCCCTCCCTTTGCCCGCACCAGACAACCTGGCATCCTTGTTACTTTGCAATATGTAGGGCATGTGGTAGAGTCAGGTTTTTGCACTTACTTCGTATCTCTAGATGCTATTTCGCTAGATGTTTGGATGACCTACTCCCTTACTTCCTTCAAGGTCTCGGCCTTATCGGAGAATCCTTCCCTCACTCTTTTCTATGTGACAGTTATCACTTAGTACCTATAAATGCCAAACCATCATTTATTGCTTGTTCTATGAAAATGAATCTGGGTCCCTTAAATATTTGTCTTTGACTCGTCAGTAGTCTGTTAAGCTTTGTTAATAAAGAGCCAAACCATCATTCATTGCTTTGTCTATGAAAATGTATCTGGGCCCCGTAAATATTTGTCCTTGTCTAGTCAGTAGTCTGTTAAGCTTTGTTAATAAAAAGCCCTGGAGATACACGGAGGAACGGAGCTCTGCTTCCTAGTTCTGTGGTGCTCCTGTGGCTCCCAGTGTGTTCAGCATCTTCACTACACCAGCTTGGTGGCCAGCAACCCTCAGCAGCCAGCACCTTCCCCCAGATCATCCTTCGGGTGATTCTTCACCTCTGGTGAAGTTTTACCCAGCACTCTAGAGGACAGATTTCCAGGAAATTCCACTGGTGAGACACCAAGGTGACTGGTTTGCCATTCAATGATCCATCACAACACCCTCTCCAACAGAGACTGGATCACAGTCCCATCCAAGGTAAAAGAAGCCTCTTTTGTGCTCCATCTCAGCCCTAGGGGGAGTGGATGCTACATCTACAATCGCTGTATTCTTTAGAATTTTCTTTACTTCCTAGTAGCCAATTCCTTGTTACTCTAATCCCCTTTCATAGTGACTAATTCTTAAAGTTGAACCTTTGCTATTCAAATTACTGAGTGGTTTCTGTCTCCTAATCAGAAAGACTTTTCTTGACCACATTATATAAAATATCAATCTTGACCCATATGGTTATTATCAATCTAATCTGCTTTATTTGTCTCCAAGACAGTTACCATCATTTTTCTATATATTTGTATATTGTCTGCCTCCTCTCCCATGTAATAGAAAGTCCATTAAACATAGGCACTTTGTTGTTTTTATTGCTGTACCCATTGAACCTAGAACAGTGTCCAATAATCAATAGGTATTCAAGATATATTTGAGAGAATAAATTAATATCATCCAAGGATAATACTTGGAAAAATATGTAAATCAGTCAGATATCATAATCCCGTTCTGATGGCTGTTAATGATAACACATGCAAAAATTTGTATAATATTTAAAAAAATCTATTGGTAATAAAATATTGTATTTTATAAAATATTAAGGTTTTTCTAAGCATGTAACAAGAGGATTATTGTAAAGTGAGAATTGTTTTCTTTTTTGATAGATATTCCATGTAATAACAGACATTGATAGAGAATGTAAAAAATTAATAACTTCTTGATAGAAACAAATTTAACCCATAGCATGATTTAAGATGTCAACTTTGATTCTTCAAATTATAAATTTCTAAATGGCTTACTTTTTCAAGGATGTGTTCTGATTTTTATTACTAGAAAGAGTTAACTGAGAGAGATGTTGTGGTCACTGTGATTTTACATCAGCTTGTTAATATAGAAAACATTTCTTAGAAAATTTGGTTTATGATTAGATATACTAGTGTCATGACAAAGTTCCTTGGGAGTTCTCAACTCTTAGTGGTTTGTACTGGTCAAAAAAGTTTCCTGATGTTCAATGTGAGTTTAGCCACAAGTGTCATGGGCCTGGGAAGAGGCCCCTTTCTTTATCCTCTACATTTATTAGACTTCCTTTCACACAATTACATAGAAGAGATCACATATATCAGCAGTTTAATATAGACAAAGTGCAGTCATATATATATATATATATAAATTTTAAAATAATGCATTTGTCTTATCTTCAATAGCATACTTAAAAAAAGACATTTCTTATTAAGTTATTTTGTTTATAACGTCAAAGAAACTGAGTTTTGGAAATCCCTAGATTACTAAAAAGTGTAGGTTCTTTTCTTTTTTCTGTTCGATACTATGTAAAATAAATTGAGAAGTCAGTCATTTTTGAGGATTCATCCTAGATGTTTATGCATAGCATTGATGTGTTGAATCATCTCACCAGAATATACAAGTGTGTATTTATTTTTGACACTTCTGATTCATGGACTTAAAGTCTGAAATTTAAAAACAAATTAGCTTTCAAAGCTTCAAAGGCAGAATGACATTCATTCTCACTCTACTGCAGCTACAGCTGTAGGAATTGAAGAAGAAAATGGTAAAGTAGATGTCAGGGCCCCTGAGCAATACGGATTCAGCAGGCTACTTAGTGGAAAAAGACTGTTGGGTCATAACTTTAATAACTTGCACATATCTGGTTTTAATTAGTCCTTGGCAGATTGGATGACCTCTTTAAAGCAGTTAAGGAATATTTCCATACTGTCAGCCCATTGAATAGTACCCATGAGTGACATACACTGCCTCTTTTCCTGGAAAAACACAACTTATTCCAGGATGTACAAGGAACAGTAAAATTAATCTCTGGCCTTGGCATTTACAGGCTTTTACAAACTTGCTAAAGTTCAATTTCTTCCGAGCAAATCCTCTATGTATTCATTACCTCAATTTATATTTCAGTTTCTAAATAGCCTTTCTAATACATGTCAATTTGGTAATCTTCTCTTTATATTTTCTGTCACTATAGAAATGAAAACAATTGTTATTTCTATCATTCATCATATCATATTGTTATCTTTATCATGTAAACTTTGAAGGTTAATATTATTGAATTTATATAAAATATAGCTGGGTCTAAGTATGTGTAGAATTGATTTTCCATGATCTTTTCTGTCATAACTTGGCAACAGTGATACCATTTTCATGCTTTTTTACAACAGTGATTTTAATCGCTGCCCTTGACAAGTCCATATTCAATTTCATATTTACCTCTTTACCATTCCTCAAAACAAAAATAGTGCATACTAAAAGTAAACAAAACAAACAAAAATAACCAAAACAACAGACAAGCACCGTAGAAAAAATATCTTAAGATGTCTTGCTGCAAATATATCTTTCACTAAACCTTTCCTTAAAGGACTTTTCAATATTCTCTTCAGTCCCTATACTTTAAGGAAAATTTCTGAAGTTACTCCAAATTTTATAGAAAAAAATTAAAAATAAAACCTCCTCAAAGTTCTTTAAAATAAATGTGTGCTTCTAAAACAGCTCTATATTTTCTGAATAGATATTTTAATCAGATGACTGTAAGTCTCTTCAGTTTTATCTGCACTAGCAGCTTGGGTCTTAAGCAGGACTGCCTGCTGCTTTTTTCTTTAGAGTATACTCTGCTCACTTTAATTTGTTTCCACAGATGAAGTGCAAAAAGGAGAACATTTTATAAGGAAAGAGGTATTTCTGTGAATATCTGAGAACGAGCAAAGGAAGAAAGAACACAAATGTTCAGCAAAAAATGACTGCCGGGCACGTTCTTGTTAATGTTGAGTGTTCACATAACATTATCTAGTTTCTGATGCTTATTTTATTTGCTCTGTAATGACATTAATATCACAGCTCTCTGACTGTCTCTTATAATAATGCCTTTGTCTCTGAGTTGAAAAATTAACACTGTCACTTTAATATAGAAAGCTCCACACATCAAACATCATTTAACATGTATGACTATATATTATAGGCACATTTCTACTGACAGTACATGCCACATGACCATTGAGTAAAAGTAAATATATATAATTTAACTTTCCATGAAAAATTTTACACCAAAGGGTGTTTGAGAGAGATTTTGTTTTGATTTGTTTTTAATATTTTATAGATAAATCTGTAAATAATAAAAGATTCACAAAAGAACTGTGAAATAAAGCCAAAATAACAGTTATAAAACTCCTTGATATCTAGAAAATACATTTCCAACCCTTATATTTGACATGCAAACAACCTATGAAAGTCTGTGAAAGACAAAACTGACTTGGTTAGAAATATCAAGCCTATAACTAAAGATTGCACAAAGGATGTTTCACATGCAAATATATTATTTTCTTTATGAGCTCATATCATTGTGAATTGAATTACATAATAAATAATAGTTGAGCACCAATTATAAAGCCCAGAAGAGTATTTGATATTTTGGAAATATACAACCCTTAACTTCCAAGGCTATTTGGGGATATGGTCCTAAATTTTATAGATTAGTAAAAAGAGAAGATAGTTCATAACAAACACATGAATGATTTGTGTGACTTTGTTTAAAATGACAGGGATTTAGTGGCAATGAGGATTTTAATTTAGCAAAATGTTCAACGTTGATTCTTTGGAGAAACAAGGATAAGGACTGGGACTGGAACTTGAGAGAGATCTGAAAGAAGGAAAGACATCCTGGGAGAGATGGACAAGAATGTGGCTGCCATTCCTCTTGGGAGACACCTCTGATGTATCCACTTATAAAAGCACCCCTTCCCCAAGCAAGGGCCTACATTTTTACTTAGGAAATTCTAGTATTAATTTCAGATAAAGGGGTTACATCTATATCTCTAAATAGATAAGTAATGAAGGAATATGTTTTTAGGCCTTTCCTTAAACATTGATCATTTTCTGTCCTGTGACTCTTCTTCTTTTAAAATTCATGACCAAATATAAACACTTTGTTTTTGATGGTTCCTGATACATACAGCTGAATAAATGAGATCCCCAACTATCCTGAGGTGTCCGTCATACCAATGATAATATTGACAATAATAATAATAATAATAATGAGGAGGAGGAGGTGGTGGGAAAAAGGAGGGAGGAGGAAGAGGAGATATGAAGGAAAAAGATGTGAAAGAAGAGGTAGAAGAAAGTGAGAAGGACCACAATTCCCATATATAGCACATCCTACAATGGATCTACATAAATGATGATTCGATTCTCCCAAAATCCTATGAAGAAGGTGCTACAATTATCCTTTTTATCATGAATAAATCAAGAAAACATTTTAAGGACATTTCGGTGAGTTAAAAATCAGGAAGCAGAATGTCTGTCTAATTCTACAAGCCTTACCCCTGACAGACGTATTTTCATTCAAAAAGGTAAATTTCTCCAACGTTCTTTATTTTGTTGACTACTGTATCTGTATGACCTACAAGAGCCTGTATATACATAATACACTCTGAATAAAAATTTCTTGGGCAAAATATAATAAAATAATGGCCATATTGTGGGGAGAAAGTCAGCTTTCACCATGGAATGAAATTATCTGCTTCATAGCCATCATCTTTAGGATGCAAACATTAGTCCTTTTGCTTTTGAAAAATCTCAACCAGATCCATTCTTGTCCAAAAGGAAGGGTAGACCTGACTTTCTTTAAATGTTGTTAGTGATTTCATACATGGCCTCTAGACACTTAAAGTTCAATTGAGCTTTTTCCTTATTGTCCACAAAGGATTTGTATAAAACCAAAAAACAGGAAACATAAGGGTGGTGTAGACAGAAATGTGTCAGAGATAGAAGCAGCAGCAGCAAAAGAGATGATTGTTTAATACAAAGGACATTACATCAGAGAAGTGACCTTAGAGAGAAAGACTGCTGTGAGGGTCATGGTCTGAGTGCTCAGAAGCGATGCTGAATCACACTCCTCTATGTCTAAAACCAGTCTCTGTAGGTGGGGAATTTCATAATGTCAGTATTCATTGTCTATAGATACCCGACAAAAATACCATCTTCATAAAGGTGGGGATTGTACTTTACTCAGCATCTACGACCCTCACCAGCACATTGACCAGTGGGGCAACCCCACCCAAGACTTCCTTGTGGCATTTTCTGCTGTTTCTGACTCTTACATCCGTATTTGAGATCTATGTTGTATACCCAAAGTTGGAAGACTATGGATTCTAACGTCACAAAATAATTTCCCAAATCTATCTGGCTATCATAAGATGATATTTTGGGGTTCCATAAAAATTCTCAAAGCTATTCATTCACTTGATAGTTTTCAAATTATTGAGAATGCAGATAGTTTCTAATTATATATTTATGTTCATAAAAATAATCTGTGTGGTAAATTTGAGAGTGTAGAAAAATGGTGCCACAAATTTTAAGGGAAAAAAAACAACTGGAAACTTAGTAAAAATATTTGTATTTGCAAAAGAGGTGTCATCCAGGAAGTTGAAGATTGATGTTTAAAATACACATCATCCTCTGCATACCTAGAATAAAAAAGAAAGTGTCTTGTTGCTATCCCTATTTTGTGAACACTATGATACCCAATGCTTCTTGACTCCGTCAAGTATTGAATCAAGACTAAAGTTCCAGTTGAACTTGGCCTTTCAGTGTACAGAATTTTCAAATTAAGATTGGGTCACTTTACACACAAATTCTAAGATTTAGAGCTTTAGTCTATGTTTCTGGCTTGTAGGTTTAACTTAAATTTATTCTATATTTCACTATCTATTTATAAAAACAACCCAAGCAAAAAACAGGCAGAGGACCTAAAAAGACATTTTTCCAAAAAAAAAAAAAAAAAAAAAAATACAGATGGCGAACAGACACATGAAAAGACGCTCAATATCACTAATTATCAGGGAAATGCAAATAAAATCCAGAATGAGATATCATCTCACATCCACTCAGAATGGCAATTATCAAAAAGACAACAGAAAACAAGTATTGGTAAGCATGTGGAGAAAAGGGAACCCTCTTGCACTGTTGGTGGGAATGTAAATTGATACAGCCACTATGGAAAACAGTATGGAGGTGCCTCAAAAAATTAAGATAGAACTACCATATGATCCAGCAATTCCACTTCTGGGTATTTTTCCAAAAAAAAAAAAAAAGCACTAATTTGAAAAGATATATATTCACCCCTATGTTCATGGCAGCATTATTCACAATAGCCAAGATATGGAAGCAACCTAAGTGCTCACTGATAGATGAATGGATAAAGAAGGTGTGATATATATATATGGATATATATAGATATACAGATATAGATATAGCTATCGTTATATATGATATATATAATGGAATATCACTCAACCATAAAAAAGAATGGAATCTTGCATTTGTGAAAATATAGATGGACCTAGAATATATTATGCTAAGTGAAATAAGATAGAGAAAGACAAATACTATATGATTTCACTTATATGTGGAATCTAAAAAGCAAATGAACAAACAAAACAGAAACAATCATAGGTACAGAGAACAAGCAGGTGGTTGCCAAAGGGGAAACAAGTTGGGAAATGAGTGAAATAGGTGAGGGAGGTTAAGAGGTACAAACTTCCAATTACAAAATAAATGTCACTGGGATGAAATGTATGCTGTGGGGAATATAGTCACTGACAATGTAATATCTTTGTATGGAGACAAAGGTAGTCAAAAGGTAGATATTTCCAATTATAAGATAAATAAGTAATACGGATGTAATGTACAACAATATTAATATAATTAACACTGCTGTATGTTACAAATGAAAGTTGTTAAGAGAATAAATCCTAAGAGTTCTCATCATTTTATTTATTTTTAAAATTTTGTATCTATGTAGGTGATGTATGGACTAAACTTGTGGCAATTGTTTCATATGATGTATGTAAGTCAAATCATGATGCTGTACACATTAAACTTATATAGTGCTGTATGTCAATGAAGTCTCAATAAAACGGGAAGAGAAAACAAAATTTTTTTCTCTAAAATTTTACTGACTGCGGCATTTAAAAAATATCTCCTTCCTATATTTTCTTCCACAGCTCCACTCTTCCCTGGATTATTTCCAATTTTAAGACTGGTTATTCTCAGGATGTCTTGTGGTTTTCTCTTTCTTCTCTCAGCCCCTAAATGCTAGCTTTCTTTGGTAGACCATACTCTATTTTCTAAACACTTTCCCTGGAAAATTTCATCTGTGTAAATGAGTTTAATTCCCATCTATTTTCTAAATCTATATTCATCTATATCAAAAAAATCTATATTTCTATTCCAGAATGCTCTTCAACCCCTGGGCATGTATACAAATGCAACTGTTCCTGGATATTTTTAGTGGTATGACCTACTAGCCTCACAAAGTCAGCTGTTGTGCAAATAAATTACTTTTTTTTTTTTTTTGTATACCCAAACTTAGTGAATGGACCCAGTATCTATTCTTGACCTTAGTCAGGAGCTGGTGACATATTGAAGATGTTCTCTCTCTCGTTCCCCAGACCAATCACTATTTTTTTGTTATTTGTGCCTTATTTCATTGGTGCTCTTAATCAAGACCACTGTTGATATTGTCTAAGCACTTTTCTTTCTGTCTACATCAATCATCTCCATGTCATTTCACCCTCCTTATTCAAAGCCTGTTACCCTAAAATACAACCTCAGGTTGCTGCTGAAGATATCTATTTGGAATACAAATCTGAACATGCTGATCTTGTGATCTCAAGTATCTGATAGCTTTCTAGATTTTATAGGATGGTTTCAAAATTCATTATCGTCGTACATGAAACACTTTGTTATCCTTACTTGCCTACCATTTCAGCCTGAGATTTTATTTTCTCTTCCTTCCACGTCTTACACATTTGCCCATACACACACACACACACACACACACACACACACACATTTTGGGTAAATAGCCCTGAGCTAATTCAGTTACTTCATACCATTACAAATGCTTTTCCTTCTGCTTTGTCAACCTGGCCATCCACCGTGAAGAGCTCTATCTGTGAAAAA
Organism: Hyperoodon ampullatus; assembly: GCF_949752795.1. Lineage (NCBI taxonomy): Eukaryota > Metazoa > Chordata > Mammalia > Artiodactyla > Ziphiidae > Hyperoodon > Hyperoodon ampullatus. The sequence continues at coordinate 131,695,612 of NC_136915.1, forward strand.
CTCCTTGATCTTGCCCACAGATTGAGGAACAGCTTTACCTATGCAATCACTGGATATATGTAATTTCCTGTGCATATATCAATTAAAGCCTTTTACAGTGCAGTGCTTTTTTTTTTTCTTATATGTCTGTCTTATGATGACACTGTTACATCTTGAATGTAAGAACCATATTTTTCTTCTCTTTTCTACATCCTAGTAAAGTATCTGGAAGACATAGGAGCCTCAGTAATAAGTTTTTGAACAAAGAACTGAATAGACCTTAGATAAAATAAAATTATTATAGTTTACATTTAATTTCATGAAAATACTTTTATACATTTATAAAATATTTTGTACTATTTTTATAATAAATGTTAACTTTTTAATGTGTATAGCCTTCTGTCATTGTGTGGTTAAATCTGACCATGCAGTGTTTCCTGGGATACATACATTATATACTAATTTTATTCATTCTCATAGAGTTCTCTAACAAGGACACATTTTTTTTTTCTTCTGTTCAGATAAGTGTTCTCAAGGCACTGGAATAGTAGTTTATTTTAATAATTAGCATATATTCTGACACATTGTAAATTCATGAGACGGCCACATGAACGCCACAAGTTTTTTTTTAAATTATTTTCTTTGTAGTCTGGTGTACTTACGATACCATCGAACTAACAACCTGAACTCTGCATTACTGAAAGGTGAGAACTCCCTTGAAGTATGTCCTTGGTTGAGATATTTTTGAGATTAATGGATAAGGAGAGCATAATATTTGAGGATTGTGAGCAACTTGTTCACTGGAAAAACATACATGCATTTCAGGGTTGAATTTTATACCAAAGAGTTTTATTTTTTAAGATGCCAAAGAACTTATTTTTTTTCTTCTGTAAATTAATGATTAGATAGCTAGCAAAATGGGAGATAAAGAAATTTAGAAATGGATGTGTGTGTCTAGCAAATCTGTAAAATAATTAAAAACCAAATGATGAGTACAAGAAATATCTCATAAGGGCTCAACATCACATTGTAGAGAATCTCTAATTTTATAAACAAAATTAATATTATGTAATGAAAGGCAGTAAAAATGCCTTATTAGTATGAATTCTGAGAAATATTCCAAATTTGCCTGATGAGAATAATCATTATATTATATACTTTAAATATCTGACATTTATATTAAGCCATTCATTTGTTAAAAGATGACTAGTCAAACACACTGAGATTAGGTACGCAAAAGTTAATACTTGTTTTCAAATAATTTCACCTATCTTACTATGATTTTTTTAAAAATGCATTCACAGTGAGTTAGAATGATTCACGTAATTACAGAAAAGCAATTTTAGATCACTTAGTTTTAGAGTTGGAGATTACCTAGTGTCCCCACTAGCATTATGGAGTGCGTTCTGTGAATTCTTTCTGGGGACAGAGAGCTGAATAGGTAGGCCCTCACTTCCTCTTTAGGTAGACACAGAAAATGATGCTTTCATTTACAAAAATCTATTTTAGATATTTTTCTCCTATCCTCATATATGATTTCCTCCAAATAAAAAGTTGAGGACAAGGAAACAATGGAGTACCTTTAATCATTCAACCAGCTTTATAATATGATGAGGATATCAAATCAGAGGTGTTAGATCGCTTACTTCAAATCAGATAGCTCCCCAAAGCTTGGATTAAAGCAAAACTATGTAACTCCTAGTTCAGTACCTTGTTGGAATGTTTTATGAAAGATACACTTCAGTCTTTAAAACTACTCTTCTCTCAGTAAATGTATTCATACTATTCTTGACTTTTCTTGCAAGTTTCATGATGTCAAGAATAGTTTACACTATTCAGAAAGTGATGAAGAAGCAGAGACATGGTATACACCTTGGTCAGTTTGGGAGGTGTATGGGAATTTGACTTTTTAAGAGTCTAAAATGATGTAATGTAAGCAGTTGATTTTAATTATTTATATCTCTCTTTTTTGTATTTTTATAGCTTTTTATTTAATTCTTCTTCTCCTGTATCCTCTCTCATAAAATCCTATAGAGTGACTTGCCATTATTCCTCTTAATCTCCTTTAAAGCTATCTATCTCATTTATCTTCCTGATTTACACTTTCTAGTTCTTTCCAGACCTAGCTTTCCCACTCAATAAACTTGTGAAAGTCTTCAATGAGGGATAATAGAGCAAAGCAATATTTATATATTGATAAAACATACAAATGGAAAGGGGGAAGATGGAGACTGGTTTACAGATGAGTTACCTGTCAAATATCCTAATGTGTTTCCTATAATTCCCTGAAATTAGGGGAGATACTGAATTTAAGAGACTACTAATGATTTACTGTGTAATCGGACATATTAGATTTAGGTCCCTTACTTGCAACATAAAAACGAATGTTCTAAGTTTCTTTTTTCTTCAAATTGCCATCCACTCTGCTTTGTAGTGAAAACTTCTCAAACTCTTTGCTAATTCATCTGCAACAGCTTCATCTTGCCTTCCCTTCCACACTATTAGCTCACTTCTAATCAAAATGTAAGCTCTCTCCTCTCTGCTGCTACTTGTTATTCTTTTTTGTTAATGAGTAAATAAATTTCATGTTTCAATCTACTACTGATCCATGGTAAATAAGAAACAATTGAAAGAATGAACAATGTTTAGGCTGGCAGGGGAGAATGTTTAGTGTATGGGAAAGAGATCAGGCATATTCCATACGATTCTGAGAAATAGAGCTAAAAAATGTTAAAATATCAGGATTATAGGATTTAATAGTTTGGCAAATACTGAATGCTAGTCATTGTGCTACATGCTTTTGAAAATAAGTTATTTATTAAAGACAGCCATTATTATCCACGTATCACAAATGCAAAAACACTGTGTTGGGCTTCCCTGGTGGCGCAGTTGTTGGGAGTCCGTCTGCCATCTGGGGGGACACGGGTTGGAGCCCTGGTCCAGGAGGATCCCATGTGCCGTGGAGCAACTAGGCCCATGCCCCACAACTACTGAGCCTGCACTCTAGAACCCACAAACCACAACTACTGTGCCCGTGTGCTGCAACTACTGAAGCCCATGCGACTAGAGCCCGTGCTCTGCAACAAGAGAAGCCACCGCAATGAGAAGCCCGCGCACCGCAATGAAGAGTAGCCCATGCTCGCTGCAACTAGAGAAAGTCCATGCGCAGCAACGAACACCCAGCGCAGCCAAAACAAACAAACAAAATCACTGCATTGACTGCTTTTTAAAATTAATCAATGAACAAAGCTAAAGAGCTTAAAGATATTAGTAAGAGAAATAGTCTTCTTTCCAGTTGAAGCAAAGGTGATTAAGAAGATAAATTTGTAAAGAAAATATATGTTGTTTATTGAAGAAAGTATATAAAAGAAATTTATATTTTTTACAATACTAAAATATGCTAGCCCTATTGACTGAAAATGCAATGGTCACTTTCAAAAAAGAGTAATGTTTCTGTCTGAATGATTTAAAATAGGTTTATGTAAAATATATCAAGGATTAGTTGATATTTAAAATATGTTCTTATTTCCATGTGTATTATTACCTAAACATTTCCTTGTTTCAGAAACACACATTTATTAATAATAAAATCTTACAAGGTAACCAATACTGATTCATTAATATAATATCATTGTTTATGAGGATTTTGAGGTTTTTATTTTTAAAAAGAAAATGAAAAATAAAGTATAATTTTTAAGCCTCAATCTTTCAGAGAAATAGTATTCTCCTACTTTATTTCTCTTATAAGACTTTTTTATCTGAATAATTTTCATCACTTCTCGGTTGATACAATCAACCTTTGCTTACCATCTTCTTCCTAAGTATCTCATCTTCTTCCAAGTTTCCCTAGCTTAATTTAGGAATTTTTCAATTTTCACTGCAAAGCACTCTCATAACCCCAATACTCATACGAATTACACTTGCAATAGATCTTGACTCCACTTTTCTTTCATGCCCAACATCTTTCTGAACTACACAGTATATCAACCTGCTACTTCCTTTCCATGTTCATTGTAGCATCTTAATAAATATGTATATTAAAGCAACTGTTTTCTAAATAATTTTCTTCTTTAGCGTCTCCCTCAACAAATCCATTCTAATATGTTCATTGTATCCTGTCATTTACCTGCTTAAACAATATCAATGTCTCTCTGTTACAAAGAAGACCAACGTCAAAATACTTACATCAATTACTGCTCTCCAAATCAAATCTATTCTTTTTAACCAATCTCTCACTAGTCCCTAAAATAAAGCCACCTTTCCAATTCAATTTACCCTATAAAAATGGCATATCTGAATCTAAGCCTTTTCTGAATGTCTTGAATATCTGTCTTGAATATCTATCTGTGGTCCTTTGCTTCATCAAGTACAACCTTCAAGTGCTTATTTGAGTATTACTTTAATTACCCCCAATTTTTATAATATAAAACTATACTATTCTACCATTGTCTGACCTCAGATTACATTTCTCATGTGTACCAAGTATTTTGCCATTAATTATGTATTACTTTGTAATATTAAATGGCTAACTGAAGCCTTACCTACCCTATCAGATTGAATGAATGGATTGCATTCAATTTATTTGATTTTCACTGTTACAGAATATAATTTATTTGGTACCTAATCAACAAATAATAACTTGCTGAATTATTGTTTAATGATGCTAATAAAATTAATCTTATTAACTGCATGCTTTTTTTCCCCTTTAGAATATTTTGTGATATATTGCCACACAAAAAGCTGTACGTCGTTAACATCTACCACTAGATGAGTTTAGAGATAAGTATACATCTGGGAAGCCATCACCATCGTTATGCCATAAACATATCCATCACCTCCAAAAGTTTCTGCCCATTGACCCAGGCCAGACAGCCAGCCTGTGGTCCCCAGCAGCCAGCCATCTCAGAATCTCTGGCCGGGCTGATTGGTGAAGGGCTTACTGTCATTTATGTACATATTTTCCCTCAAAAATTTTTATATGGAAGGGGATGTAAGATTATTTTTGAGATAAATTTTATACCATAATCTAACTGATAAACATATACTGTTGACCCTTGAACAACTTGGGTCTGAGCTGTGTGGATCCACTTGTAAGAGGATTTTTTCAATAGTAAATACCACAGTGCTACACCATCTGTGGTGTGTTGAATTTTTGGATATGGATGTGTCTGTGCCCCTAACCCCTGCCTTGTTCAAGGGTCAACTGTATATCATATTAAAATGCTATAAAGTCACATTTTATCAATCTGTCTTCCTACTCTTGCTTATTTTTGTTAACATTGCTTTCAAAGTCACATATGCTTTTGAAATCATTCTTGTCTCTGTAGCCCTCACTCACATCAAGTGAATTGCCAAGATCCATAGTTTCTATCATCACAATACTGTTACTTGCTCTCCCTATCTGGAGCCCAAGACAAAAATTCATCAGTTTGAATGTCAATACTATGCATTTACTCTAAGCTCAATTCAAATGTCCCTAGTCCTTGTCCTTTAGATATTTTATTTACATTAATGTATGCCACTGCTCATTCCACTTCATATTCTAATCCATGCATCCATCAAATTTCTACCTATTATTTGGACTCTATTTGAAATTCTATTCCTATTGTGAAGCCATTCCCAGTGGTTTGACCAGATGGGAAGAATCCAATATTTAAGTTCACATTTGTGGTAAATCCTAATAATGGTGCTTGGTATCTTCGCCTGTCCTTTCTGTTCCCCCTCTGTCATTTTATTGCCTAAATAATATTGTGAAGCAAACAATCACAGAACCTTAGTTGCATATAATAATAAGTATTGATTTTGCTCACAAATGTGTTCTGATCTGGGCTTGGCTTTGTTAACCTCTTGCTCATGTGTCTACAGGCAGATACAGATCTGGATGGGTTCACCCACATATCTGGTGGTTGGCTAGTCTTCCTGACACTGGACTGCCTCAAATGGAGCAACTAAAGTGACTCACCTCTCCTTCATGTGTTCTATTCTCCAGTGTGCTAGTCTGTAGCCATATTGTAAGTGGTAATGAACTTTAGTCATTAATGTAATTAATCTACCACATTATAGGACCTAAAGGGCCAAAAGCTTTGTTGGTAAGACAGTATAGTAATCTGGCTCTGTGTCCTGGATACAGTTTAGGTTATCTGAATGAGATCATCTTTTCTGGTTCACATGCAGACAAGCAGTTTCCCACTGATGTGTTCTACTGTCTCATCACCAGTGAGACTGAAGAAGTTCTTATAAACTTAGGAAAAGACTGATTGTTCTGTACCCATGGTAACATGTAGCCCCCATGTAGTTCAATGAATAATGACAACTTGCCTCAGTGAATATACTTTGCAATGTCAGCCCCTCACTTCTGAAAGTCAGTCAGTAAGCAATAGAGTCACACCAGAGAACATCTCCGAGTGCCAACCGGTGAACAAAAACAGTCTCACCAGAGTAACCACACATCTACATATGAGGCCAACTCACCCCTCTAAAAGTCAACCAACCTCTGAACTCCATATGTGCCAAAATTCCTATGTAAAAGTGTCACCTGCTCTGCTTAGAGCAGCATTGCTCTTCCTAAGCAGAGGAAGCAATGCATTCAGCATTGTCTTTTTATTTTAGATGTTGAGTTGGGGTCTTGGCAACATGAGTGAGAAGCAGCTGTGTAGTCCCGCTATGCCTCTGGCTGTAGAAACATCAGTCTCCTGCTACATCTGGATAGCAACTAACTGTATGGATCTGAAGACATAATCTTCAAATCTTTTAAATAATATTTGTTAGATATAAACAATATGGATAATCAGTGATTTAATGATAGTAAGTTAAAAAGCTCAGTATTATATCCATTAAAATAAATTTCACATATTTTATCCAAAATTGTTTCATGTATACTTAACTTTACATTCAAGTAAAAAGAGTATTCTTTGTGAATTTATTATTTTTTCCCATTTAATCACAGGTAACCAAACTCCCTGTAGGGGTCCAGCACACCATATCTATGAAAAATAAAGCAAATACTTTATTTGGCTTCAGTTATACTTTATCTTATCTACCACTAAGAACTTTATCTAAAATGCCAGCATGAACTTTAAAATGTGTTATCCTGAACTGGAAGTGCAGTGTATCTTGATTTGAGTTGGTGAAATTTCTGAAAGGCAATCTGCAGTGGTCATTGTGTCTTTCATACTTTCACTGGGAAATTAGATAATGGTGGCTGTTCTAAGTTATTTCTTGATTGTCATTTCCTTTTAAAAAATATTATTCATATAGACTTGACTGATGGGTCAAATGTTATCTTTACTTTTTTTTTTAATTATATGGCTGCTATTTATCTTTGCACCTTTTCCTTTTCTATTTTTTAATCTATCTTTCAATCAGTTCTCCTAGCCAGTCTTCTCTTAAACTCTAATGCCTTCTTGCTGAATGCCCTAGTTTCCAGCCCCACACAAGTTAAATCCTGTTATTTAAGACATCCAGGAACAGAATTAAGAAAGAAGAAAGTTGTAGATACTCTTCCTCAATAATAAAAATAAGTGAATGAGATTCTCTATATAATTCTAGTCGATTTTATATACATAAATAAAACTGTATAATAAAAGAAATGTATAGCAATAATGGAAAATAAAATTATGTCAGCTGCACAACTCAATTCTCATGAAGTATGAAAGAGAAACTTCATGATTAATATTTGTCCTAATGTAAATTAATGCCTAGCATATCTTTTTGTTGCATTACAGTTCATTTTATTTGATTTTCTAGCTAGTTTTACTACATGGGTACTTTGCAGAAATATACTAGAAGGGCCTAAATTAACCATGACATAAAATAAAGGCATACATTTTGTATCTCTCAAAGATACTATAAACATGAACTTACTGTTATTTGATCTTAAATGAGATCTCTTATTCCGCTATGACCATAAGAAATAGTTTCCTTTAATTTTTTTAAAACAAAATTTAAGGTATCAATATTACCTCTCATATTTACTTATAGACAGACTATAAATCCATAAATACATAAATATTCATAAATGTATAAATATAGGATTGTAGTAAATTGTCCAGTGTGAATTCCTGCTTTAAATTCAAATAAAATGTGATACCTAAACATATTTTATTTTTTATGATTTTGAGAAAATGATATATTTGGAAGGTCATTGGGCATAAAATATAAACAACTGACAACGCTGTTGTCTGTTGCATTGGGGTCAGGAAAATGCAATTGAAGAAGGCAACTGTCTTTGTCCAAGTCGCTCTGAAGGAGTGACCAATGGCAAAGTATGAGGCTAAGTCTATCTCTTTTTACAAAGCAGGAGAAAATATTGTCTCCTGCCCTAGAGGCGACAGGAGCAGCAATGGTAAGTAAAGAAGCCCATAACAGACAGTGAGATCAACTCAGCTGGTGAGATCCTAAAAGGCCAGAAACTGGCAAAAGCAAAATGACAGTTTCTGTTTGGCTTGAGAGAAAACTTGCCCCTCTTAGGCAGAGCTTGCTTTAGTTTTCCGGTTGCGAAGGCTGAACTATGTTCTGAGAACAGATAAATCCAGTAAATAGGACAATGTTTGACTCTGGGAATGAGAATACAAAACTAATCTAAGGTTTCAGAGGGTTAAATACAGGTGAACCCCTAAGTAGCAACACCAGTGCCATGGACTTCTGTATCACAGAGTTTACAATTACTAAAATGAATCACGGCAATTGTTTGATATTTGATTAGACTGCTTCCATGGTAACAGCGTGTGTTTGCATTATTTACATTCTGTAAAAGAGGGTATTACATTCAGTTTTCTGGTAAATCTTAAGAGCAGCTGATGAGTCTTAATTTTAATCAAAGTGTCTCTTATGAAAATAAGTAAAAAGATTGAAGGCTACTGAGAGAACAAAGAATGGACAATGAAAGCCCCAGGCAAGCAATTTACTTTTGACAGAGGCTTTCAGCCTTTTATGATCACCGGGTAGCAATTCATTAAAAGAAGATAGGTTAGAACTAGAGCACATAGGTTATTTTTACCTAAGTCAACTTTAATGTTTTGAATCAAAAGTTGAATCCAGTATAATATAACCTTGTTTAAAGTTGATGCTTTGAGGCCAAATACTGTGCTATGCATTTTCTAGCTGGTATTTTGTCACCGGGCGGACGTGTGCTGTAACAAAATAGCTTCAACCGAGGTCAAAGGAAGGCCCCCGACGAGCAATCTCGGTTCCACGGTAGTAAACAAAGAATTGCAAACTACCACACTAAGATTAAGCACAGGGCAAAGTTTATTTAAGCAGAGGTACACTCTCTGAGAGGGAGAGAGAGAGCGCGGGCTGTTTCAGCAAAGTGAAGCAAACCCAGAGCAAAGTTTATCGAAACAAAGGTGCCCAGAGAGAGAGACCGGGGGGGGGGGGGGGGGGGTGAGAGAGAGAGGGCTGTTTCTGCGAATTGAAAGCAGCATTTCTATACAAGTTTAAGGGCGCTTCTAAGGAACACTTTGCAGGGAGGCGGGGGTGAGTGACAGGGGATCATTATTTGATTGACGTCCCGAGCTGTATAACAAGTTTACTGCTGCGCATGCTCTCATCCTTGAATCGCTAAGAAACGCCCACTCAGGGGGGCAAAACCACAGGTAGATTTTATTATAATTATGGTATAAGGGGTTTGGGTTTACTAAAGGTTATACGCCTGTCTGGTCTGGGCATGCGCAGCCCAGGGAAGTCCCCTCGTATTCCTGTGGTCCCTCTTTATCAGGATAAGCTGCCCACCAAACGACCACAGTTTCAGCCCGATCTGAATGGGGTCAAGGGAGAGTCCCCAGATGGCTGGGTGTGTGACTTGATTTATTCTTCTTGTTTTTCTCACCACTGTCACCTCCTTGCTGCTAATGTCTGACTAACTACCTAACAATTCTATTGAATCCTCAGGTCAGTTCTGTGTAAGTTGTAACCAGAATTATGTTTACTTTTCAATGAAGAGTGTGATGCACAAGAGACATTTTCTACCTTGTCTAAAAAGTAGCATTGTTGTTAAATGACAGAGTCAGAATTTAACCTACGCAGTGCCCAGTGTCTTTTGAAGAATATTCTATTATTGCTCAAAATATTCACTGACCCCCTGCCCTTTTGAATTTAGGAGGGGTCTTATAACTTGCCTTGGTTAAAGAATTTGAGTAAAAATGTCATGTGCCACCTGCAATCAAAAGCTTTAAGAGCTAGCCCAGGGACAGCCGTGCATCTTTCCCCTTTACATAAGACCAGTGATATTACAGATCAAGGTCATTCGGTCAGCCTGGATCCCAACATGAAAACAGTGGGAAGCAGAATTTGTGCCAGTCTGAGATGAACCCACAGGATGAAAACACTCATGGTTATAAGCCTCTAAGAATTTTTACTGTTGATAACTGCAACATAACCTAGTTATCTCAACTGATGCAGCTCAAAACCATTAACTATTTGGCTTTTCAATAAACAGAATGCACACACAGAGAACAACCCACTGTGCCCAGAGAGCGGGGTCCATGTAAAAACACTGCAGCCCTCACAGCAGTTCTGTAAATAGTGATGAAGTTCCAATTCCCAGGTGAGGGGAAGACAGATCCTTAAGCAAGAAATCCACCATTCTCTAAATCCATGAAAGAATAATTTTTCAATGTTTATCAGTAATTTAGAAGTCTTCTCATTATGATAACAAATGATCATTTATAGAAGTCTCTCATAATTAACTGGAACTCAATGATTTCATTTTCTGAATAGGCAATTATGAATAGTCTTCTACTAAATTATAATTCTCTACTTCCCTCTTATTAAAAGTAAAAAAAAACTGTAGTTACGGGTTGTAATTTTTGTAGTTAGCAGTATCTTTCCAGTTTCTACTTGCAACTAGAGACAATCTTGTGACACACTTCTGGCCAAACTATGGAAGTTTAGCAAGGAGGAGTTCTGGAGAAAACATCTTAAGGAGTATATATCTTTTTGACTTTAGGAAACAATGTAAAGTCAAGTCCAGTTATTACATTTAGAGATGATTATATAAGTCAGTTTTTCTCAGAGTTCTTATTCCCCAGATATTTATTTCTCCTTTAGTGTCATCGTAATCCCAATTTAGACTTTCTACGGTCTTTAGACTAAGTGTTATGTTTAATAAACTCCAAAACACACAGCACAAAAAGGATTACTGAATAATCATAATAAACATTCTCATTTAAGAAAAGGACAAGCTTTTCACAAAGATGTTGCTGAAAGTAAAGAAGGAAACTCCTGACCCTCCCAAAGCTGAAGCCAAAGCAAAGGTTTTTTTTTTTTTTTTTTGGCAGTACACGGGGCTCTCACTGTTGTGGCCTCTCCCGTTGCGGAGCACAGGCTCCGGACGCGCAGGCTTAGCGGCCATGGCTCACGGGCCCAGCCGCTCCGCGGCATGTGGGATCTTCCCGGACGGGGGCACGAACACGTGTCCCCTGCATCGGCAGGCGGACTCTCAACCACTGCGCCACCAGGGAAGCCCCAAAGCAAAGGTTTTGAAGGCCAAGAAGGCAGCACTCAAAGGTGTCCACAGCCACACAAAAATGGAAAATCCATATGTCACCCACCCACACAGCAGCTCTGAAGGCGGCCCAAATATCCTTGGAAGACTGCCCCCACTATGCCATTATCAAGTTCCCCCTGACTACTAAGTCAGTCATGTAGAAGGTAGAAGACAACAATAAACAACAGACTTGTGTTCATCATGACATCAACCCCAAGAGCACCAAATCCAGCAGGCTGTGGAGAAGCTCTATGACATGGAAGTGGCCAAGGTCAATACCCTAATCAAGCCCAATGGAGAGAAAAAGGCATATGTTCCACTAGGTCCTGACTGATGCTTTGGATGTTGCCAACAAAATTAGGTTCTTCTAAACTTATCTACAAAAACAGAAACAGACTCACAGACATAGAAAACAAACTTATGTTTCCCAAAGGGGAAAGGTGGGGTGAGGGATAAATTAGGAGTTTGGAATTAACATACATACACTACTATATTTAAAATAGATAAACAACAAGGACCTGCTGTGTAACACAGGGAATTCTACTCAATATTCTATAATAACTTATATGGGAAAAGAATCTGAAAAATAATAGACATGTGTATCACTCTGCTGTCACCTGAAACTAATACAACATTGTAAATCAACTATACTCCAATATAAAATAAAAATTAAATTAAAAAAAAGAAAAAAATAAACTGAATCCAACTGCCTAATTCTAAATATAAATTTTTTCATCATAAAAAAGAACAAAAGGGCACACACATACAAAAAGAGGAACAGAGAGTGGGCCCAATTCCATAGCATATACTACATTGTGCTAGAGTGAAATGCCAAGGTCTTCTAGCTGCGAAGTGAGTGCTTTCACCAGAAATCTATCCACTCTTGTAATTTTCTCTGAGTGAATATTTTTTACCTTTCCGTCCATGTTTATATCTAAAAGGAGTGTAGAGGAGGGCTTCACTATCCAGAGCTGGATGGTGGTAACAGTGAGGCTTTCTTTTTCACAGGTAAAAGAACTAAGCTGTATTCAGAGGTTGAGAAATCATAGATTCTTATTTGTCAATCTTCTTGTCAATAATTTCTCAAGATTTCATTAGCTGTGTAAGTATCTTTTCAAATAATTCAGAACCAGTAACTGCAATGACAATAGTTATCCATTCATATTTTTAATATGGACCTTATTTAAAAAAAATTTTTCCCTGCTATTAACAGATGTGCTCCTTCTACAATGGTTAGAGAGTAAATTAGGTTTTTTTACCCTTAGCCCAGTCTGAGAATAAAATTTATAATACTTAAAACTGAGGGCTATATTATAGTAGAATGAGCAGAGTAACAATTTAAAGTAAGAGAATAACAAAATCTTCACTGTCTTCTGCCCTATTTTAATTCAGTCTGTTCCAGACTTTATGGTTTGCCATTTACAATGACCTACTCTGAGATCCAATTTCAATATTATGAAGGACTTGTGCATTAAATGTGATATAAAAATGATTTTTTATTAATATCAATAATGGAATGTATGTTTATGTAACAGAATGTTATGCTAATGCCTCATCAGGTATGCCTAGATTTAGGAGCTCAGGTAATTACATTAGAATTTTATGTCTCTATTTTGTGGATGCCCTTTGCATTTCTTGCATTGAATTTGATGATAGCTTCTCTTTAAATAGAGTGAAAGATGGTTGTCATGAGCTTCACATTACTCTCTATATAGAGCTCCTAACCTAAAATCAAAATGACTTTTCACAAAGCCTACACATTAGTTCCAAGAAACATTGTGATTACATGTTTACCCTTGTATAAGGGGTTAGGAGTGACATAATGTATGACCTGTTCAAACTACAGAAATTGTTGCCTCTTTATAGATGAGCCTCAGGAAAGGTTAGGGAACACCTGTTTTCTTTTTTGTTCTGATTTATTGAGGTGTAATTGACATATAAAATTGTGAGCTATTTAAAATGCACATCATGGTGACTTGATATACATTATGAAAGGATTCCTCCCATCTAGTCAATTAATACATTCATTACCTCACATATTTATCTTTTTGTGTGTGAGACAACATTTTAGTAATAATAAATAAATCAAGCGAATCACTGGTACAAGTAAGATCATCAAGGCACCAGTCTATAAACAGAGGGCCAAGGTCTGAACATTAAAGGCAGTGGAAACAGCCTTCAAGAGGCTGAACATGACTGGCCCTTTAAAATCTAAGGTCTTGCTGTCCAACTCAGTTTGTTGTTAGGATGCTTTACCTAGCTCACTGAATATGTCATTCTATTGTCTTCTGGCCTCTACTTTTCCTGATATGAAGTCAGCTGTTTATAGTATTGCGCCCAAATATGTAATATGCTGTTTTCCTCTTGCTATTTTACCTATTTTTTCCTTATTTTTGACTTTTGCCAATCTTACTGTGATGTGTGTATATATGCATATTAATTTTCTACTGCTGCTGTATGTAACAAATTACCACACATTTTATGGCTAAAAACAACACAAATTAATTATCTTATAGTTCCTGAGGTCATAAGCCTGAAATGAGTCTTACCAGGCTGAAATCAAGGTGTTGGTGGTGTTTTATTCCTTCTCGAGGCTCCAGGGGAGACTCTGTTTCCTTTTTTTCCAGTTTATAGAATCTACCCGCAGTCCTTAGCTTGCGGTTCTTTCTTGCATCTACAAAGGAGCTCACTCCAGCTCCGCTTCTCTCACCACACATCTTTCTTCTTACTCTGTCCCTTCAACCTCCTTCTTATCAGAGCCCTTGTGATTGCATGGGGTCATCACGGATAATGCAGGGTAATCTTTACATCTCAAAATGCTTCATTCAAGCACTTCTGCAATCTCTTTTGCCATGTAAAGTAACATATTTATGGATTCTGGAGGTTAAGACATGAACATCTTTAGGGAGTATTATGTCTAGAGTACCACAGTGTGGTATGCTGCTTTTATTTTACTTTGAATTTCTTGAGTTTCATGGGGCTGTAAATCAATGTTTTAAACAAATCTGGGATTCTTTTTGGCCGTTATTAATTTGAGCATTGTTTCTACTTCCTTTTCTCCTCTCTTTTGAAACTATAATTTCACAAACGGAACAACTGATATGTTCTAACAGATTTATAAGATTTTGTTCCTTTTCCTTCAACCTTTATTTCTTTGTTCTCCAGAAGGGATAACTGGATAACTGTCTATAATCAAGTTCACCACTTCTTTTTTCCACAGACTCAAATTTGCTGTTGATTCTATCTTGTGAAATTTTCATTGCTATTATTATAAATTTTGTCTCTAGAATTTCCATGTGGTTCTTTCTTAAAGTTTCCATTTTTCTATTAATTTTCTGTATTTGGTAACTGGATAATGGAATAATTTTCTTTCCTTTTTTGGACACATTTATAATGTTTTCTTTGAAGACTTTTCTTTAATAAATTATTGTCTGGCCCCATTCAGAATCAGTTTCTGGTCAGTGCTTTTCTTCCTGAGTTTCACATTTCAGTTTCTGTACATGTCTAATATTTTTGTTTGTTTTAAAATTTTTTTATTGAAATATAGTTGATTTACAATGTTGTGTTAGTTTCAGGTGTACAGCACAGTGATTCAGATATATATATATATACATATATATATATATATACACATATATATTTTTCAGATTCTTTTCCCTTATAGGTTATTACAAAATACTGAGTATAGTTCCCTGTGCTATACAGTAAGTCTTTGTTGATTATCTATTTTATATATAGTAGTGTGTATATTTTAATCCCAATCTCCTAATTTATTCCCACCCTTTCTACTATTTTTTTGGTTGGAAACTGGACATTGTAGATAAATTATTGTTTGACTCAGATTGTAATTTGTGCTATAAGAACTGTTGGTATTTATCTCAGTAGGCAATTATTTTGTCCTCACTGCAGTGTGCAGCCACAGATATCTATTCCCATTTTTTTCCTGGCTCCCTAGTGGTCTTTTCTATACCTGCACAGTTTAGAAGTCACCCGATATTCATAAAGGGGATATTCACCTCAAGTCTCAAAAGGTTCCACCTTATGCTGCTCAATGTCTGTGTTCCTTGAAAAATGCATTCAAAGGTGCATTAAATTTGCAAACTCCCCAGATCTGTTTTCCCCAGTATCCTCTGAGGCCCCTTACCTACTTTTCCTTTTTAGCACTCACTGAAGAATATGAGAAGAGTTGCTGTTGCTGCTACTGCAGTCTTGCTGTTAATCTTTAACATTTTATAGCTTTCTCACTTCCAGAATCTCTCCATTAATATGCTCTCTTCTATGCCACATACTCTGGATCAAGACATCCATTTCTAGGGGTGTGGAAATGGCCTGAGACAAGAAACCCAAAAATGCAATCACTGTTACTTGAGGCAGTGCTTCTCCTTCATGAGGAAACACTTCTCAAAATATCATCTATCTTTGGTCATTTTCTAGTGTCATGTAATAGTATTCTTGTCCAGTTTTATACTTATGTTCTACTTATGGGAATAGTATGGGAATTCATGCCACCAACTGCTAGATGTATTTGTCTGAGTTGCAGGTTTTGTTTTTTATTTTTTTCTCCCTCTCTTCTTTAACTGTACTTATTTCAAATATGCATTTTAGCAAATATTAATTTTACCAAACTTAGTATTATAGTAAGTGAACATAATTCTAGTTTAAATATATTTTCATTAGTATTTATGGAAGAAAGCTTAGTTAGTGTTGGAAAAAAACCTTAAACTTTAAGCTACTAAACAAAATACAGGGTGATTATGATTTTATATATAATACCTTATATAATTTCTTATTTTTGAAGAGATAGCCCTTTTTATCTTCCTGCTTATACTTATCAACCTGGAAGCTAGGATTCTGAACTACTGAGATACTTTAACATGAAGTGAAACAACCAAATATTAGTTGATCAAAATGTTTTCATCTGAAAGGGGGTTTTCCTTTAAGACATCAGGGATAAAATGTTAACAGTTATACAACCTGAAAATATCAGGACTATAGTTTGAAGGCACAAAAATAGGTAGGCAAAGTTGGGACTGGAGGATAATCATAGTAATTTGTATTATTTGTTTACAATCATTCATTCCCTCTTATTCTTCATCATGCTTCTCTGTAGGTATAATAGACCTTCCCAAACCATTGAGTTGCAACTCTTGAACATCTGACATGCTTTGACTAATGAGGTATGAAAGATGTGACATTTGTTGTATCTGAGTGAAATGCCGTAATGTATTTTATAGTTTGCGGAATTTCTGCCTTTCACCATAAAAACAAAATGACCTAGATAGTCACTGCTCCTCCAAATTTTGTTCCAGGGTGAGAACTCACATAGAGCTGAGTCCAGCCAAGCCCAGAAGAACCAGGAGAGACCAGAAGAAGACTTGTAGTTGACCCATATCCTTTATGTAATGTGAGCAAAGAAAAAAACGGTATTTGTAAGCCACTGAGCTATTGGTGATTTCTGTTACTATAGCAAAAGATGACCTAAAATATCAGTCTCCTATATTTCCTTGAATATTTAAAATAAAGAGAGTGCAATCTGCTTCCTACCTTAAAAGGTAAATAATAAGAATATTATGAAATTAAATGTAAAAATGAGAATTTGGAGTAATGGCATATTTGAATGCAGATAAATCATCACTAAAATTGAGGTAAAATTATTAAAGATTAATATTACTATTGGCTTATAATTCCCTTACATAATTTAAGGAAATCATAACAGTATTATCTAGATTTCTATTTCATTTTTACTGCAGCTAATGATATGGCATATTTATATAGTTTCACTGAGAATTTATAATAAAGCTCTGATAATTATCAGTCCCTTGCTTTAGGAACAGTAATTTATACTCAAGGTGTATCCGTGGCAGTGAAATAAAACAAATTAAACATAGGAAGCAAGAAAAAATTGCATATCTAAACTGAAATATTCACAGCCTATTTCAAACTAAACATTACTAGAACAGTATTAGCTCAGATTTTTTTTGTTGTAATTCTTTTGTTTATGATATTGAGAAGTGCTGTGACAGCCACAGATAGATTCATTATTTAAGGACAGATGAAAAACTGCATGGTATGAAGGAATAGATTTTCAGAAAAAATTCAGGGGATATAATTTCTAATCATGTCTCTGTCACTGACAAGTTCACAGTAAAATGTAAATAATCACTACAACTACAATAATCACTGCAACATATACTCTTCAACTTGATTCTGTAATTGTTAATTACATAATTACATTTAAATTGCACAATTAAAATTCACAACAAAATTTGAATCATTGAAAAAAGTCATTACTACACATTATATAAAATATAAAAATTTAAAAATATAAATATATAAAAATATAAAAAATTTAAATTGTGATATTAAAATTCACAAGAAAATTTGAATCACTGGGAAAAATGGTTACTACATATTATAAAAAGTATAAAAAGAGTATATATTTTGGGCATTTGTATAATTTAAAAAAATGAACCTCTCTCATTTGATACTTCATGGATGTTTTCTATACTAATAGAGAAAAGAAATCTTATGATCTATTTTTATGCAGTTCCACAGATGATTTAATTTCAAATTCTCTAAACAGTGAGTACTCAGGCATTTTGGAGAGAGTTTCATTCTTTGAGGGACTGTGTCTGAGATCACTTTACTTGCACTGTATTATCTCTACAAATTAAAAGAAAGCAAGCACCAACAAGTATTGCACCTCCCTCCGTGGAGTGGCACATACAATAGCAAGAAAATAAACTGCCTTCACTGTTCTGTCTTTTGATGTACTGCTTAACAGTAGCTGGCCCTCCTCTGATCACTGGTTAACTGCCTTTAGAAGCAGTTCAATGCAGTTCAGAAGGGGGACTCCTAGGAATTTTATAATTGGGGCAGAGTCCAAGGACTCTACTAAGTGTGATACCTTAAGGAAAGCAGGAGACAATTAGAGTATCAGAGGCTATTTATTACAGGAAAAACAAAAAACAAAAAAAAACAGAGAATCAACCCAAAGTGATCATTTTCTATTACATTTTCCCCTCAGGTATACGATATCATGGGTGCAAATAAACTTCAGTAGCAGTTTTTCATGATGAGGCTATTATGATCTTCTTTTTATAATTCATTTATTTTATATGGAAAGCTGCAAACAAGTTTACCCACAGTTTCTGCAAACCCACAGGCACTGGTGAGTAATACTATATTCTTTCCTTACTTTTACCCCAGACCTTCTTTTTTCTCCATATCTCCTAACCAACCCTGTCGCTCACAATTTGAGAAAAATAATCAGAAAATGATAAAAAATAATATAAAGGATAAACATTTTTACTCTTAGGTAATAAAGTATTGATATCATATATTTTGCTAGGCTCCTGCTAGGAATTTTGAATATAATATTTTTCTCACTTTTTCTCATTTTCTAGTTTGAGAAAATCAGAGCAGAAGCAAGGTTGACCAGTTACTAATTGCCAAATTCAGGTTTTAAATCTCAGTAAGTCTGACTATAGGATCCATATCACTGTTACGTTAAACAAATTACTTACAGAATGAAATATTTTATCACGTATCGTGATATAATGATGGAATGACTGAACTTTTGGATCTATCTATATACAGATATACACACATATTTGTAAATTATATTGTACCTATAGTAAAAATAATAATTTTTCACTTTAGAAAACAGATTTATGAATTGCTGATCATATTACAGTAAATATTAGTAAATATAGTAAATATTACAGACAGTAAAGCCATATTGATGGTTTTATTCCTTGTTTTGTAGGAGAGGAAGCTCAGACCCAAGATTATGACCCTATTCAGCTATTGAAAAGTGAATTGTGGCATGTTTCTCATGCAGCCTTGTCTGGTGCAGGTTGCCTAAGTTTACCTTTAAAATTTTTCACACCCTGATTTCCTTTCTTATATACCCCTTCCAAATGTGGTATCAGTTTATTTTGTTTTATCTCATGTTAGAAAAAATACACAGGAGTATCTTTGGGATCTAGGGGAAGGGATAGATCCTTTTAGTCTTCATATTAAACCTGATACCAAAAGTATAATTTATAAAAAGTACTCATATAATGTACTTCCAAATTAAAAGCATTTTCTCTATTAAAAGACAAATTAAGGGAATGAAAAGGAAAATTATACACTGGGAGAAAATACATACAAACTATATATCTAACAAAGGACAGTATGTAGATTATGTAAAGAGCTGTCAAAACCCAAGAGTTAAAAACAATCCAATTAGAAAATAGGTAAAGGATAAGAAGGGACATTTTCCCACAGATGATATACAGATGGCAAATGAGTACATGAAAACATGTTCAACTTCATTAGCCATTATAGAAATACAAATTAAAACCACAATGGATGGGCTTCCCTGGTGGCGCAGTGGTTGAGAATCTGCCTGCCAATTCAGGGGACACGGGTTCGAGCCCTGGTCTGGGAGGATCCCACATGCCGCGGAGCACTAGGCCTGTGAGCCACAACTACTAAGCCTGCGCGTCTGGAGCTTGTGCTCTGCAACAAGAGAGGCCACGATAGTGAGAGGCCCATGCACCACAATGAAGAGTGGCCCCCGCTTGCCACAACTAGAGAAAGCCCTCACACAGAAATGAAGACCCAACACAGCCATAAATAAATAAATAAATAAATAAATTTAAAGATATCTTATTTAAAAAAAAAAAAAACCCACAATGGATATCACATCTACCAGAATGGTTTTAGAAAACAGTGACAATACCAAATGTTGGTTAGAATGGACAGAAACTGGATTACTCATACATTACTGATAGGAACGTGAAACATAGACTTTCCGGAAAACAGCTTAGTAGCTTCTTAAAATAACTCAGCATGCAACTATCACACAATCCAATAAATGCACTCTTGGATATTACTCCTAGAGAAATAAAAACATACATCAACATAAAAACTGGAACATAAATGTTTATAACAGTTTTATTCATAATAGTCAAAAACTGGAGACAGCCCAGATGTCTCTCAATGGATAAACAGTTAAGCAAAGTGTCCTACAGGGAATGATGTCAGCATGATGACAGTATGAGGAGTCCCTCCTATTGGTTCCCGCACTTAACAGCTAAAATTCAACATCCATCTCTGAACAAATGTACCTCTGTGGGAGATGCTGAATCCAGCACCATATGCCAAGGGACCTGTGAGGAGTCTCACCCACCTCTGCATCAGGTAATGGGCAGACAGACCTCATATAGGCTGCAGAACCAGTAGGAATCTGTAAACCAGCTCAAACTCTCTTGGCCACAGTCAGGGACAGCTAGAGAGTGCTGACTTGGCCAGATACCCACTGATAAGAGAACTTTTGTAGAAGTCCAGGATTACTGAGGACAGGTTCCAGTATTTCATTAGAACAAAAAATTATACAAGTTTGGACACATTGGAGAGGGTAAGAGGAACTTTGCCAACACTGCCTCTCCCCCTAAGGAGGCACAGTGTGAGGCTGAGCTAGGCAGTGGTGACTTTTCCCCTGGGGGAAAGGGAGAGCCTGAGTGAGCTCCTGGCTTCCCTAGTTTGCAGGACACTCCTAGAGAAACTCATTTCTCTCCTGCAGCACCAAGTATTGAGGTGGGACCCCCATGACTAGGAGGAGGAAAGGGATCCTGTAAGAGGAAGAGAAGAATACTATAGGGTATTAAGTGGATGTGGTTCCTGTTGTGTTGTGAACTCTGGCAGGTAACCCATCCATAGTCACTGGGAAATCCTCACTCAAGGATACACTTACCAGGCCCTCATGGCAACAACGATGCACTCGTTGCCAAAGCCACACACCTCCCACTATGAGACTGACTCCTTATGTGTGCTCCTGAGGGCTGCATTGACAATGAGTGGTAGAAAGGGAGTGCACACGGAAAAAAGGCCAGGGTCTGTGGTCAAGGGAGAAACCACAAATGAGCCGAGGTGCCACCTTCAGAAAAACAAAAGAGAGGCTTCCAGGAGCTGGTCTGGTGAGTAGTAAGATCCAGAGAAAATACACAAACTGAAGAATTCTGCCACAAGAGGGAGCAAGAAGCATGGAGCAAGTGTATCCAAACAAGGTAGGAGAAAGCCCCAGATATAAATTGGACAAATGACAAGTATCTCCCACCTGAAGGCAACTAGTGAAGATTAGAAGAGGTGACAGAGAAGACTCAACTATAGGATGTCTACAAGAGACATACTTCAGCTTTAAGGACAACAGAGAATCAAAGTGAGGGGATGGAAAAAGTTATTCTGTGCAAAAGTTCAACTCATCAAAAATATAACAGTTGTAAAAATATACACACCCAACATCAGAGTACCTATTTATATTAAGTAACTACTAACAGAACCGAAAGGATAGGCAATGATACATTAATAGTAGGGGATTTCAGTACCTCCCTTTCAACAATGCATAGATCATCCAGACAGAAAATCAACAAGGAAATGTTGAACCAAATGAATTATACACACACACACACACACACACACACACACTCATCCAGTAGCAGCAGAATACACATTCTTCTCAAGTGCACATGGAACATTCTCCATGGTAGATCATAAGATAGGCCAAAAAACAAGTTGTAGTAAATTTAGAAAGATTGAAATCAAACAAAGTATCTTCTCCAACCACCATGGAATAAAATGAGAAATCAAGAGTAAGAGGAAAGCTGGAAAATTTACAAACATGTTGAAACTAAACAACATACTCCTGAATAACCAATAGATCAAAGAAGAAATCAAAAGGGAAATCAAAAAATATTAAGAAAGGGCTTCCCTGGTGGCGCAGTGGTTGAGAGTCCGCCTGCCGATACAGGGGACGCGGGTTCATGCCCCGGTCCGGGAGGATCCCACATGCAGCAGAGCGGCTGGGCCTGTGAGCCATGGCCGCTGAGCCTGCGCATCCGGAGCCTGTGCTCCACAACGGGAGAGGCCACAACAGTGAGAGGCCCACGTACCGCAAAAAAAAAAAAAAAAAAAAAAAAATTAAGAAAGAGATGAAAATGGACACATCACACACCAAAACCTATGGTGTGTGATGCAAAAGCAGTCCTTAGCAAGATGTTTATAGCAATAAATACATATATTAAGAAAACAGAAATAACTCAAATAAACAACCTAACCTTACATCTTAAGGAACTAAAAAATGAAGAACAAGTTAAGCCCAAAGTTAGTAGAAAGAAGGAAAGCAAAAAATATCAGAGCAGAAACAACTATAATATAGACCAGAAAAAACAATTTTAAAAGATCAATGAAACAAAGAGCTGATTTATTTTAAAAGTTAAACAAAATTGACAAATCTTTAGCTAGACTAATAAAAAAGAGAGAAGACTCAAATAAAATCAGAAATGTCAGAGGAGACATTATGACTGGTACTGTACTATGACCATAGAAATACACAGAATTACAAGAGACTACTATAGGTAATTATATGCCAACAAATTGGATAACCTAGAAGAAATCAATAAATTTCTAGAAACATTCAACCTACCAAGATAAAAAGTATGATGAAATAGAAAATCTGAACAGACTTGTAATGAGTAAGGAACTGAATTAGTAATCAAAAATTCCCCAATGCAGAAGAGCCCAGGACCAGATGGTTTTACTGGTATATTCTACAAAACATTGAAAGAAGAATTATTGCCAGTCCTTTTCAAATGCTTCCAAAAAACTGAAGATGAGGAAACACTTCCAAACTCATTTTATGAAGCCAGAATTATCCTGATACCAAAGCCAGATAAAGACACTAACTACAAGAAAAGAAAATTATAGGCCAATATCCCTGATAAATATAGGAGGCAAAAATTCTCAACCAAATGTTAGTAAACTGAATTCAACAACACATTACAAGGCTTATTTACCATGACTAAGTGGGGTTTATCCTGTGGATGCAAGCCTGGTTCAAAATACACAAATCAATAAATGTACTACACCACATTAATAGAATGAAAGATAAAAATCATATTCTCATCTTCACAGATGCAGAAAAAGCCTTTGACAAAATGTTATATCCTTTCATGATAAAAACACTTAACTAACTGTGTAAGAAGGATCAGACCTCGATATAATAAAAGGCATTTATGACAAACCCACAGCTAGCATCACACTCAATGGTGAAAAGTTGAAATCTTTTTCTTTAAGATCAATAATATGAAAAGTGTGCCCACTCTCACCACTCTTATTGGATATTTTACTGGAAATCCTAGCTAGAGTAATCGGGCAAGATAAAAAAATAAAGAGCATCCAAATAGGAAAGAAAAGAATGAAATTTGCAGATGATATGATCTTACATACAATCATTAAAACTCAACAAAAACCTGCTGGAACTAATTAACCAATTCCATAAAATTGCAGGATATAAAAGTAACATACAGAAATCAGTTGTGGTTCTAAACACTAACAATGAAACTTCTGAAAAAGGTACAAAGAAAACTATGCCATTCACAATAGCATCAAAATAATAAAATACTTAAGAATAAATTTAACTAAGGAAGTGGAAGATCTGTACAATGAAAATAGCAAGACTGTGATTAAATAAATTGAAGATGACACAAGCAAATGGAAAGATATTCCATGTTCACAGATCATAAGAATATTGTTAAAATATCCATACTACCCAAATCTATCTATAGATTCAGTGCAATCCATATCAAAATTCCAATGGCATTTTTCACAAAAATAGGAAAAGCAATCCTCACATTTTTATGAATCTACAAAAGACCCCTATTATCAAAAGAAATCATAAGAAAGAAGAACAAAATCAGGGGTGTGACTTTTTCTGATTTAAAACTATACTAGGGGCTTCGCTGGTGGCGCAGTGGTTGAGAGTCCACCTGCCGATGCAGGGCACACGGGTTCGTGTCCCGGTCTGGGAAGATCCCACATGCCGCGGAGCGGCTTGGCCTGTGAGCCATGGCCGCCGAGCCTGCGCATCCGGAGCCTGTGCTCCGCAACGGGAGAGACCACAACAGTGAGAGGCCCGCATACCGCAAAAAAATAAAAAATAAAAAATAAAATAAAACTATACTAGGAAGGTATAGTATTAAAAGAGTATGATACTTGCATAAAAAATAGACACACAGACCAAGGGAACAGACTAGAAAGACCAGAAATAAACCCACACATATATGGTCAATGAATATTTTATTTGACAAGGGAGCCAAGAAGACTCAAAGGGAAAAGGATATTCTCTTCAACAAATCATGTTGGGAAAACAGGAGAGCCACGTGCAAAATAATGTAATTGGACCCCTATAATACACCACCACAAAAATTAACTTGAAATTTGTTAAACACTTCAACATAAGACATGATATTGTACAATTCCCAGAAGAAAACAAAAGGAAGAAGTTTCTTGACATCGGTCTTGTCAATGATCTTTTTGGATATGAAACCAAAAGCACAAGCAATGAAAGCAAAAATCAACAAGTGGGACTACATCAAACTGAAAAGCTTCTGCACAGCAAAGGAAACCATCAACAAAATGAAAAGGCAACCTACGGAACGAGAAAAAAAATTCAACATCACTAATCATCAGGAAAACGGAAATCAAAACCATAATGTGATATCATCTGATACCTGTTAGAATGTCCATCATCAAGACGACAAGAGGTAACAAGTATTGACAAAGGTGTGGAGAAGAGCAAACCCTAGTGCCGTATGGGTGGAAATGTAAATTGATGCAGCCTCTATTGAAAACAGTATGGTGCTTCCTTTAAAATTTAAAAATAGAACTACCATAATATCCAGCAATCTCACCTCTGGGGATATATCCAAAGGAAATGAAAAGCAAATATCAAAAAGATAGCTGCATTCCCATGTTTACTGTAGAATTATGCACAATAGCCAATATATGGAAACAACCTAAGTGTCTGTCAATGAATGAATGGATAAAGATGTTTTGGTGTACACATACAATGGAATATTATTCAACCATGAGAAAGAAGGAAATCCTACCATTTGTAAGAACATAGATGGAAATGAGTGCATTTTACTGAGATTACCCAGACAGAGAAGGATAAATATTGTATGATCTCACTAATATGTGGAAGGCAAAAGAATTGAACTAGTAGAAACAGAATAGAATGGTAGTTATCAGTGGTAGGTCAGGGGGAGAGGGGTAAATTGGGGAGATGCTGTTAACAGGTACAAGCTTGCAACTAGAAGATGAATAAGTTCTGGAGACCTAATGCACATCACAGTGATTATAGTCAACAATACTTTTATCATATGCATCAAAAGTTGCTAAGAGACTAGATCTTAAATGTTCTCACCACAAAAAAAGCAATGAATAATTATGTGACATGATAGAGGTGTTACCTAACATTACAGAGGTAATCATACTGCAATAAATAAATGTATCAAGTCAACATGTTGTACACCTTAAACTTACACAATGTTATGTATCAATTATATCTAAAAAAAAAAAGAGTACACTTAAAGAACAAAACAATCTAGTATAGAGGGTATGGAGTGAAAGGCTTGGGTGTTCTTTGATAATCTTTAGTTTTATTACCTGTAACATGGATCAATAATACTTCAATACTTCATACAGTTGCTGTGAGAATCGTTATGTGTGTCTATGAGATACTTAGCATAAAAACTGATCATAATATGTATCCAGTGACAAGTAGTTATCATGATTTACTTTAACAATTTTACATGTAGTTATGGAAATGTATAAAGTAACAAGGGAACAATTACAAATGCATTTATTCACTGGTACAAATATACTATGTTATACAAATACCTATAATTGCCTAGGGAATATGGTATTGAAGTGTTTATAATGGAGGAGATTAATAAGGCTGGAT
The DNA here is from genome assembly GCF_949752795.1 of Hyperoodon ampullatus. Classification (NCBI taxonomy): domain Eukaryota; kingdom Metazoa; phylum Chordata; class Mammalia; order Artiodactyla; family Ziphiidae; genus Hyperoodon; species Hyperoodon ampullatus. The sequence continues at coordinate 131,721,873 of NC_136915.1, forward strand.
TATTTAGGGAAAGGAATTGGGAACCAAGTCTTGGAAAATATTATTTATATAAACGAGTAAAAGAGAAAGCATTAAAAAAAACTGTTTTATAGCCTTACAGTGAAGGATAACTAGGCAATAAAAGAGTACAGACTATGAATATATGGAACAATCTGATGGAACTCCAGAGAATTTTGCTGAGTGATAAAGGACAATCCCTAAACGTCACATTCTGTATCATTCCATTAAACAGCATCTTTGAAATGGCAAACTTATAGAAATAAAACATATTACTGGTTGTCAGGATATAAGTAGGTGGTGGAGGTAAGGAAGTTGAGAGATACAAAAAATCAACATGAGGAATCCTGTGGTGATGGAAATGTTCTTTATCTTAACCAGATCAGTGTCAATATCCTGGTTGTGATATTGCCCAATAGTTTTACAAGTTATCATTGGGGGAACTAAGTAAAGATGGCTCAGGATCTCTGTGTATTATTTCTTACAACTGCCTGTAAATCTACAATTATCTTAACATTTTTAACAATTAACTAAAAATACACAAGCAAATCAAATTGAAGAGGATTAAATTCTTATTTTAGATTTGTGTAAAGCACAACAGTTTCTAGCAATCATAAGCCTATGCATTATCTCTATACCACATCAGACATTATATCCCCTGCTTGAAGCAATACTGGATTGCTCTATTTATATGAACACTGAGTTTGCATCAGTGATAATTTTTCTACCTTTCTTCCTAAATATATTCTATTACTTCAGAAATGATGGGGCAAAATGTTTGAATAGAATATAAAACAAAATAAGTGTGAACATCCATAAGGTATAATTGTTTACCTCGTTTTACAAATATATAACTACCTCTCTTACTAATGGAAAACAAAGGAACTAGATGGCCACATCAATAGTAGAATTAAGAATAAAATTGCAGGTGTCAAGCTGTCTCTAAATTTAACAAAAGTATTATGAAGCACAGTATTTAATGCAAATAAAGTAAAAGCATCTTCAAATGAGAGAATGATTTAAGATGTGATTTTAACAAAGCACTGATAACTAGAAAAAAACACAACATTCATTACTTTAGATAACAATTTGTAATTTGTTGGAATACGTTGGAAGCATGTATCTTTGGAAAATAATTTTGATGATTCAAACTTACAATTAAATCCTTGATTACTGTTAAACAATTCAAATATTTATGTCTACAAATCATCCACATCAAATCTTAAAAAATAAAATTCACGATATTAATCTGAAACTTAAGCCAATCTTTTGAACAGTCTTTCAAGCAGGGTTGTTTCAGTTGGGGAAATAATTCTATAGTCTCTCATAATGCACCGTTTTTTTGGTTTTTTTTTTGCGGTACGCGGGCCTCTCACTGTTGTGGCCCCTCCCGTTGCGGAGCACAGGCTCCGGACGCGCAGGCTCAGCGGCCATGGCTCACGGGCCCAGCCCCTCCACGGCATGTGGGATCTTCCCGGACCGGGGCACGAACCAGTGTCCCCTGCATCAGCAGGCGGACTCTCAACCACTGCGCCGCCAGGGAAGCCCAGCACCGTTTTTTAAGGATATGTTTCTCTGAGCTTTACGAGGATGATTTTCCTTTAAAAATACACCCAGATAGACTTCCCTGGTGGTGCAGTGGTTAAGAATCCGCCTGCCAGTGCAGGGGACACGGGTTTGAGCCCTGGTCCGGGAAGATCCTACATGCCACGGAGCAACAGAGCCCGTGCGCCACAACTACTGAGCCTGCGCTCTAGAGCCCAGGAGCCACAACTACTGAGCCTGTGTGCTGCAACTACTGAAGCCTGCATGCCTAGAGCCCGCGCACCACATGGAAAAGAAGCCACTGCAATGAGAAGCCCGTGCACCTCAAGGAAGAGTAGCCGCCCCCCGCTTGCAACAACTAGAGAAAGCCCGCATGCAGTAACGAAGACCCAATGCAGCCATAAATAAATAAATAAATTTATATATATATAAAAATACACCCAGAAGAACATTTATAATCTACATACTTAACACATACATCTTCAGTTTAAAAACCAAGTAGACTTTGCTTCCTAGCATATAGAAAATTCAATCTTATCTACACAAGTATACAACAAGGTAATCTTGGGACTTTGGATTTTTAGTTCTGCATGTAAGGAGCTTGGAAATCACCGTTTCACCCTCACAAGTAAAACACTGAACAGACTGACAAATTGACAGCTTTTCTCGGATCCATATGAGAGGTAAGAACACGGCAAACCACAATCTCTAAGATTGGAGAGACAGGCGAATATAGAAGTCAGCTTACCAGATCAGAGACTCCTTAATGGAAATCACTGGCGGAACCAGACCTGGGCCAGGAAAACCTGCGCTGTAATTGACCAAGTGCTGGAAGCTCCGTGCAGACAACTCTGAGAGTTAAAATCTTCAGGGGGACCCAGTCATGGCGGCCCCACAAATTTGTGAGATTTACCTACAGAAGCTCCACCAGGTTCTCACAGTAAATATTGGAGAAAATTTCCTGTGTACTTCCAGCAAGAGGAGAGGAAAAGAAATCGTTTCGAAAGACGCCAGAGCCCTCTGCTCCTCTTAATAAGCCCTGCCCTCAGGGGAAACTAGTTAACCAGAGCCTAACCAGCTGCATATTATAAGAGCCTAATTGACCTGGGGGAAGGGAAATACAGCAGGTCCTCTGTATCCAGGGCTGCGAAACCCATGGACGCAGAGGACCTACTGTACTTTGCCATTTTATGTAAGGGACTTGAACATTTGCAGATTTTGGTATCCCTGGGGTGGGGCTGGGGGTCCTGAAATCAATCCTCCCCAAATTCTGAGGGATGACTATCCAGCTTCAGCTTCAGTCAGCTCCAGCCATCCCGTCCCACCTAAGGAGGGAGGAAAAACTGAGAAACACTTGGGAAGCTCACAGTCTGGAGGCATAAACTCACTGAGAGGCTGAGACCTAATCACAGGACTATAGGACGCTGGCCCTCCCCCTCCACCTCACACCTCACACCTCACCTCCAAATTACCAAAGAGAGATTTATAGCAGTTCCTTATGCATTATGGCCAGCTATCAAGAAAAAATTACAAGGCAAACAAAAAGGCAGAAAACACAATTTGAGGAGACAGAGCAAGCATCAGAATTAGACATGGCAGGGATGTTGGAAATACCAGGCTGAAATGTAAAACAACTATCATTAATATCCAAACACTCTGATGGATAAAGTAGACAGCATGTGAGAACACATGCATGAGGTAAGCAGAAATGGAAACCCTAAGAAAGAATGAGAAATCTCTGATTTTTTTAATCAGTTTTGCTTTGAAGCAAAAAGTGCTTTAAGAAAAATCATAAAAAATAAGAGACAACCTTTCTTTTCTCAACAAAGGCAAGTTATCTGCTAAATGTGGAAAAAATAATAATAAACAGGTGATCAAGTTATCTTCTATCATGACTATTTTACGCTTCTATTCAGAAGCCTGGAATACATATAAGAAAATAATTAGATTTACATGTTAAGAATTGACTAAGTGGTATAAACAATGAAATTCTGAGACACTAAGAAGGTACTAATTAACTGTAATTCTTAAAGCAACAATATATCCATAAAAATTTAGTAATTAATTTTCTCTTAATGAATATCCATCTAAATTTATATTACATGCAAATGTGATATAATTTAACAATTGGTCTTATATACCAAATAAATGTATTTCTCTGACAGGATTTAATTTAGAAAAAATATAAATTTGAAAAGAATCTAATGAATTGATTTAAGACAAAATATAATTCTTAGTAGATCTAAGCACTGTGTTAAGTATTTGGAATCTAATATTAATATTATCTGTTTTCTGATATTACTACACAGGCAAATTAATAAAGGAAATAGACATTGAAAAATAACAACTATTATAAAATTAGATGTATTATATAGTAGTATAATATAAAAAGAAAATGCATCTGATTATACTTCTGTGAGTATCATAAAATATAATATAGGACAGGATATTTCAAGGTGTTTATCAAAGATGTGTAGAATTTTATTAGCTGAAAACTAGAAGAAAATTATCTAAGCCATGGAACTGTTGAAACAGAGACATTAGTTGTGAAGGAGCATTGCATGTGTAAGAAATAATTGAAATTTTTCAGGTGACTAGGGAATACATTTCATTAATTTAGTGATAGAACTAAGACAGTTATGTACACTGTATTTCAGAGGTGTCCAAAATAGGCTGAATGCCTACAAAAGAGAATTCTAGATGATTCATAATGGTTGGGGGAGAAAGCTCATATTTTTATTCAAAAATAAAACAAGTATTATTTTGGGATATTTTGTTATAAACTAATTCTAAAATACTTAGAGAAAGTCCAAAGACTAAACTTAGCCCAAAATGATAATTCCAAAGAACAAAGGTGGGGAGAGAAACTTGCCTCATTAGATTTGAAACATGCAATGTGAATTATAGGTATTAAGTCAGTTCTGATTTTGTGTAGAATTTGACAAATTGATTAAAATAACAGACTATAGAGCAAAGAGTCAGATGTATACTTTTATGTAAATTCCTTTTATGATAAATATTTCTTTGCAGACAAATGTGGAAAGGATGAGCATTTCAATAAATTTGCTGGGGCAACTGATTTTCCATACAAAGAAAAAATGAACCCTGATCATACATAATCCACCAAAAAATAATTTTAGGAAAGAATATGAGTTCAGGTAGGAAGATTTCTTAAGTGACACGTAAGACATGGACATAATAAAGGGAATATTTGACTTTATAAATATAAAGTGCATTTTATATAATAGTTCATAATAAGCAAAGACATGATAAAGACAAGCAACAAATTTGGAGAAGTCATTTGGAGCACTAACAATAAATAAAGGGTTAAATATAAAGAATAGGTATATTGTCTGAATTAGTAAAAGAATATAAATAATCTACTAGAAAACAAAAGGAAAAGAACAGAAATTTTGAAAAGATGAAGCAAAAAAGCATCAATTTAGAAAAACATGGTATTAACCATTAAGGAAATGCAAAGAAAAACCATTTTGACGTGTTAGTTACTTCCTCAGAAAAAAAATATCCAAGTCTGATAACACTAAGTGGAGCAAAGAGAGCCCTCATTTTCTACTAGTTTTGATAATATAGACAAGTAGAACCTGTTTGGATACAGTCTGGAATTATTTAATAATTATAAAAACATTTATACCCATGAATATTAGTATGTTGGTCCACATTTGTACAGCTTAGTAAGTAGTTGATTGCTCGCCTACATTCTGATAGGGTGCTGTCAGTGACATTACAGTGGTTAAATATTCTGAATACCATTCCTGCCCAAACTTTGTAACAGAAAGTCTGTTCCCAGGTGAATATCTGTAAAGTCTTGCCATTGTCAAAAGCAGTGTCATAGTCCATCTTGGATGCTATGACAAAAATACCATAGACTATGTAGCTTATAAACAACAGAATTTAGTTTTCATAGTTCTGGAGGCTGGTGGTCCAATATCAGGGTGCCAGCATGGGCAGGTTCTGTTGGGAACCTGTTTCCTAGTTCATTTTGATAACACTTTCTAGCTGAAACCTCACATGGCGGAATGGAGGAAGGAGCTCTTTCAGGACTCACCTACAAGGGCACAAATCCTATCCATGAGAACTCACCCCTCATACCCTAATCAAATCCCAAAGACTTCACTTCCTATACCATCATCTTGAGAGTTAGGATATCAACATACAAATTTTGGGGAGGCACAAACATTCAGACTATAGCACATAGACATGTCCAAAACTTTTTATAGCAGTATTTTTAAATAATAGCAAACTTTGGAAACAAAGAATTGTCTAGAAAAGAACAGAAAATTAAATTATTGTATATTTATCTATCATCATACTATACAAAAGAAATGTCACAGAAAAATGTGAACACTGTGATATTTATATGCACTACCCTAACATGGAAAGCAGCCTGATACATTTAACATTCTATCATGGGTGACAGTGTCATCCATGATGTGATACTTTTTCCTAACTTAAGATCAACTTTTGATAAAGATCCAAATCAAAGCACAAAATTATTTCAATATAAATGCATTCCTGGAAAATTCAGTGATGTTAAAACTGTGCAAAAAATATTTCTATAGGTTAAATTAGACTAGGATTTAGGATCAAATAATTATAAACCATTTTTCCCCTGTATAGAAAATATGTATATATTTTCTATATGTAAATGACTCTCCTGAGCACTTCAGGAAGGCTAGAACTAGAACTCCTGGCCCTTGCCAACTGAATATCAATAAGGACACCCAATCATTGTAACCAAAAAAGTACACCTTTTCCAACATGACCTCACGTGATTACCAGCCCCATAGAGGATCACTGCATTAGTTACCAAGTAAAACTAGGTGATTTAGGCTTTCTTAATGAATAGAATATGGCAAGTAGTGATCCAGCTAGAGTGAAATGTCAGTACCCAAGAAAAGACCTATGGATAGGCTAAACATTAGACTTTTTTCCTTGGACACTTTTTATTTTGGGGTTGCTGTGAGAATAAAACTGGAGAAGATATTTTACAGTTAACAAAAAATATGTGTAAGTTTGCCTCTCTGAGACTAATTTGTACTGGACATTGCTTGACATCCATGGTTTGGTAGCTTGGAATGTAGGCAATAATACATCCTGAAGTTGTTTGAGCTAAATCATGTCTCTCTATATTATCCTGAGACTTGGAGTTGCCAGGGTAATGGCAGGATGAGCGCTCCTTCTGGCAACAGCTAGATTTTCCACCTCCTGGGATGCAGTAAGTCTGGTCTGATCGTTCTAGGAAATTGTATGTATTCCATAAAGCAAGGTTAAAAACTGAAAAGAAAATACTATGACATTATTTTTCTTCTTTGACAATAAAAATTACTTAAGGAAAATAGAGGGATGAAAATGATCAAAATGAAGACTGAAACATGAAAAAAAATCACTTTTACACCATAGTAGTATCAGAATACAAGCAGGAAAATTATAAAAATGAAAACTGAAATATGAAAAAAATGACTGCTACTCCCTAGGGATGACAGAATGGCAAACCGTCAAGAACATAAGTCTCTGATGACTTATTCTACACCAGCCCTGGACAGTTGACTTCTGAATTTTTAACCGGGAGATTTAAACCTTATCAGTTTAAGTTTCTGTTATTTGAACTTTTATTTTTTCACTCATCACCAAATTGAACCTTAATTAATACAGAATTCCATACCTGGACACAGCTTATTATAAATGACTATAGTCTACATTAGAAATGCTTCACTTAAACAAAAATCTGTGGCATTAACTTAGTAGGTAACAAGGACTTAAGTTTGTAAGCTGACAAAGTGATCATCTTTATTGCTTTGTAGAAATATTTGTAGAAAAATATTTGATCAAAACTTCAGTCAGTAATACCATGGTGCTCTGGTCTGGATGTTGACTGCTTCTACTAGATTTTTGCAAGCTCCTAGAAATAGTCAGTTGATAGACAGAGATGAAAGGAATATGTCTGCTCAGGGTGATCTCTGTTCTACAATCTATGTTTTGCTGTTTTAAAACCATCTATATCCCAAAGAGAAATGATGATAGTTGTTCATAATGGTGTCCTTAACATCACGGTCCCCATACATGTTTTAAACACCTACATAAATAGTCCCATACCAGGCATCAGGGCCAGTATAGCAGCAAAGATCTGATTAAGAGCGTCATTTGCCTCAGATGACCACGGAAGAGCTACCAATCAGGCTGTGGTGATGGTGGCCATGATACTAAGCCCAGTAAGTAAAAGACCAGGGTCTTCAGGCTTTATGTCTGTATAGTATTTGCCTATGGTTGCCCATTTGCAGAACTGCCCAGAAGCAAAACAACTGAAGTCTGTTAATTTTGTGGAAATGTATTGCCACAGAGATAAAAAGTCTAACCTGAAATATTCCACAGTTGTTTAATCCCTGAAGAAACTCTTGGGCTCTCAAAAATACGCCAGCAGGATAGAGGCTATAAAGGCTTTGTAGCCACCAAGATAAGCATGTGCTCAACACCCACTTCTTATTCTTCTGTGTGGGTTACTGAGGATAAAGACCTTCCCAAAAAGCAGAGTCATGGTCCCTGGAGGATGCTGGTGAAAGGAATTTCTTCCCAGAAAAGAAGCAGGCAGTGCCAAATGGGCTAAATGAGAAACTTCCTCCCCTGCACAGAAAGGGATCTTTACAATTTCAGCTCAGTGGAATTTGAGGGAACTCTACCTAATGCACTGTGGTAACCTAAATGGGAGGGAAGTCCAAAAGGGAGGGGATATCTATATGTGTATGGCTGAATCATTTTGTTGTGCAGTGGAAGCTAACACAACATTGTCAAGCAACCATACTCCAATAAAAATGAATTTTTAAAAAAAGCCTATGGATCAGTGACTGCTCTGTCTCCCACACTCCTTTCCGCCAGGTAGGTCTTGCCAGGTGCAGTTTTTTTTTTTTTTTTTTTTCTTTGTGTTAGGGACAATAGTATGTCCTTTATTATAGGTCACAAAACCATGAAGTTACAGCTTTTGATGAGAAGGCTAAATATAATCCCGAGATCATGAACTTTGAGCTGAAAGCAGTAACTGGATTGTGTGTCTTCCTTAGGGAGGCGAGTATAGGCATTTACGGGTATCCAAATAGAGAGGCTATGACAGAGACTGATAGTTGTTCCACAATATCTGTTCTCTTTTATTCTATTAAAAAAAACCTCAAATTCTTTTGTGGGCATGTGGCTGCCCAAAATAAGAGTCCATGTCTTAGTTTTCTTAGCAGCTGGATGTAGTCATGTGACAAAGTTCTGGCCAATTGTATGTGAGTTGAACTTCCATGGAGCATTCTTAAAACCAGGGGCAATGCCCTCCTCTTCCCTTTCTGACTTCCTGATGGCTGAGGGTGGGTATGAAGCCTGGATCTGCCACAGTCATTCTGAAGCATGAGCATAACTGTCAGAGCTTAGTTAGGACAGAACTGGAGGGTAGAAAGCTTTTGGTTCTCTGACAACCTTGTGTAACTGCCATAATCAGCCACAGAAGAGTAATTTCTGGACAGGAGAGATTTTTTTTTTAAGTGGTTTTCTGCAATTTCCAACCAAATAGTAAACAGTATTCCTTTTGGTTTCTCATGATTCAGATAGTTTCTGAAGAAATTCTTTTAGAAGTACCAGCAGAAGACAGCTACTTAAAACAATTTGACATGTGGTAGTTCTATTTTCAGTTTTTTAAGGAACCTCCATACTGTTCTCCATAGTGGCTGTATCAATTTACATTTCCACCAGCAGTGCAAGAGGGTTCCCTTTTCTCCACACCCTTTCCAGAATTTATTGTTTGTAGATTTTTTTGATGATGGCCATTCTGACTGGTGTGAGGTGATACCTCATTGTAGTTTTGATTTGCATTTCTCTAACGATTAGTGATGTTGAGCATCCTTTCATGTGTTTGTTGGCAATCTGTATATCTTCTCTGGAGGAATGAGGTGTGGGATAGGGAGGGTGGGAGGGAGACGCAAGAGGGAAGGGATGTGGGGATGTATGTATACATATAGCTGATTCACTTTGTTATACAGCAGAAACTAACACAACATTGTAAAGTAATTATACTCCAATAAAGGTGTTAAAATAAAACAAACAATTTGAAATCAGTTCGTATTTATAAACTTCAGCCACCATTTGCTTGGAGCATTTATTCAGGATATATAAATGAGGAGTGACAGAAACCCTGTGACTATTACTAGTAAGCAGCTTTGAAAAGTTCTGGTTTTCATTATATTGTGCAAAACCATAAAAAACTCTATCGCTGAGATACTGTGCCGTCCAAAGTGGAAGAAAAGTATTGGGCTGAAGAGGATTTGTGTGTGCTTTTATATTTTCCTCATTTAGTAAAATGTACATTGTCCTGACTATTAATTTTGTATGATGAGTTCCAAAAATAGAATACAAATATGTAACAAAGTGATGGTATTTTTATTAAAATATTTATCTACATTCCAGAGGTAAATAAATGCTTAAAGCATAGAACAATCCTTATACCTTCTCCACCATATTATTCTACTCGACCACATTTCTTCTTTTTGGCCTGTTATTTTATTATTATTATTTTTTATTATTATTTTTCTAGTCTCAGATTCTTACTCTAGCTTCAGGGTGACAATGACTCTATGGCTCTATGAATAGTCAAAATGGAACTGACAATAGCAGGTATTATATTTAAAAACACAATATAGCACAATATAAAATTTCATAAAAAACTCAAATGCTTCTCCACTTATGACTTAGATGGCTCAACTTCAAATTGGATAGGGCAGAGAAGTTTAATAAGCAGCCTTGTGAACAAAATCACTATAAATATCACTGTTTTGCTTGCCCAGAAAATTCATACTGTTGGTTTTAAAAGTTCTTCTGGCTCCCAAATGAAATTGTTTTTGAAAGTTCAAGTAAGTCTTTTCACAACTCAGAGGCTTCAAAATAATAATAATATGATGAAGAATGGGAGAAGAAAAATATAGGTATACCATAGTCTGTTCTTATTTCATTTATATCTGTGTATACTGATTGGATGCATATACCTAGTTTATAAATAAGATTCTTCCCCTGGAATTTTTGGTAGCCAACAAAGGATGTGATTTGTGATTTTTTGAGACTTTATTTGATGTAGTTTATAAGTGTTATAGTAATGGCATATAGAAGTCAAAATTATGAAACCATACTTTTAAATTCAGATACACTTAATATTAAAATTGAAACCAAAAGTCAAACAATTTTCAGTAGCAGATTCCTTGAGAGAACTGGAATCAATGTTTTTAATACAAATGATTTGATGCTTATATGCATGTCCTTGTAGGAATTTGTATTTATTAATTTTTTTAAATAAGAAATTTATTTTGAATTTACTCATTAGCCTTATAATTGCCAATCTAATAATTAAATCTCAGATCTCATACTAACTAAATCATCCAACAAAATACTGTTCATATTTTCTTGGTATTGGAAGAAATGATTACTGCTCTTCTATCAAGTGTCAGTTGTAGTGAAAATTTAAAAATTTTGACAATAGAAAATACATTTTTAAAAGGCCATACAGACCTTCCATTTTTGCTTAATAAATGGAGACATGGGATTCCCTGGAATTGCAGGCTCTCCTTGAAGGAATATAGTAGTATTTCTTAAACTTTAGGTTAAGTTGAGGAGCATAAAAAACAAAGATTCTCTGGTGACAACCATACTGACTGACTGAAATTTTTATTCCATGGACCTGAAATCTGTATTTGCACAAGCTCTCAGGGTTATCATGAGGTCCACTGAAGTTAAAGAATAATCGTATTAAAATGCAGGATCATCTTTTGTTGTTGTTTTTTCTCTTGTCATTTCATTCTCTTGGGACCAGCACCACTTAAGCACTGTAATATCTGCCAGGAGAAGACAGATCAGGTCACACACTCTGCTGCTCATGTCCTGTGTAAGCCCCTGTGTTAGTATTTCCTCCTCTTTATTCCCTCCCCTCTACCTGCTATTACAAATTTATTATGAAACACACTGAAAATAGTATGTAACTTGACTGTAGCTGGGGGAAACCTCTCTGATCCTAGGGGCGTGACAAGCCTCACACAAAGAAGGCTTATTTGATGGTGGAAGTTAAAAAAGTATATATAGTGTTTCATATCTTACCTCTCTATTCCTAGTATGTTACTTGTACATATACTCATCAAATTTCCTTTTAAAAATATCTTAAAGTATCACAAGTTGTCATAAACTCTTACACTTATCACTCAACATAAATTTATCAGCACTGATGCATTATATCTTATCTGAATGTTACATCCTTTAACTTTAGGTCTTTGAATTAATTTTAAATCTCATGTTTATATTCTTATTTTTAAATATTAAACTTTAATTCCTAATAAAAGATTAATTCAGAGAAATTTATAATTTAAAAAGAGCCATGCACCCCAATGTCCACTGCAGCATTATTTACAATAGCCAAGACATGGAAGCAACCTAAACATCCAACGACAGATGAATGGATAAAGAAGATGTGGTACATATATACAATGAAATATTACTCAGCCATAAAAATGAATGAAATAATGCCATTTGAAGCTACATGGATGGACCTAGAGATTATCATGCTAAGTGAAGTAAGCCAGACAGAGAAAGACAAATATCACATGGTATTGTTATATATAGAATCTAAAACAAACAAACAAAAAGAACAAATGAACTTATTTACAAAGCAGAAATAGACCCACAGACATAGAAAACAAACTTATGGTTAACTAAGGGGAAAGGGTGGGGGAGGGATAAATTAGGAGTTTGGGATTAACATACACACACTACTATACATAAAATAGACAACCAACAAGGACGCACCACATAGCACAGGGAATTATTCTCAATATATTGTAATAACCTATAAGGGAAAAGAATCTGAAAAAGAATATATATATATATATATATATATATATATATATATATATAAAACTGTACACTGTGCTGTACATCTGAAACTAACACAACACTGTAAAACAAATATACTTCAATAAAAAAGACTAATGCTTTTATAATTTATGCCATTTTAGTCTTTAAAGATTTTTTTCATCCTATTTTTCTTTTTTCTATAATTTTTCAACGTTTTATTCTCCATTTATAATTTAAAAAATACTTGGCCATCTTTTATGTTTTCCTTTTATGTGTACACATTGATTTTTGGTTTTTGGTCCTTGTTTAGTATTTTGGTTTTTGTTTTTCATAAAGGGTGGCAAGAAAGAACACCACAGCAGTGGTGGCAAAGAAGACAGATGACACGGTGAATTAGAAAGTCTTTCTTCCCTCAGGTTTTCTCAGCACACAGCTCTTTGTTTTTTTCTTAGTGGTTTTGCAAGACAATAATATACTTAAAAAAATCACTATGACTGTAGACACTCACTGTTCATCCCCACTGTATTTCTTCTTGCAATTGGAACATCTGTTTATTAATAAAGTGATTTTTCTCAGATATTTCAGCCTGCCTAATCATTACAAACACAGCATCATTGTCAAACTCCATTCTCTTCAATAAGCACAGAGAAGATTATAAAAGTTGGCAAAGTATCTCCAAAAAGGTCTTACATGCAAAATATTTTAAAGACATGTTCTATCAAACATTCAATCAAAGATATAACTGATGTTATTTAAATAATTAGACCTCTTGCGAGGGAGGAGAGACAAATCTAGCCAATTTCGTTAGTTTGTTTTTCTTTCCCTTTTTAGTAGTTTAGTGGAGAAATGGTTCAGCAGGTTTGAATTGAATCAAGAGGAAATTAGGCTGACTCCAGCCGCTGAGAGATTAAGGATTCAAGAGGATTCTTAATATTCATGATGTTACTTCCTGGATCAGGGACTTACACTGTTACATGATTCCTAATGCTTCCTACCCCGATCGGTATACGTAAATAGATTATGGAGCATAGTGTTTCTCAGTCAGGATACTGGTCGTGGTCCCTGCAGATCATCTGTGAGTAATGATAATTTGGGAGTTTGTGTGTGCTCTACCGATTTATTACTAGTAACATAGTTTTTTGAAAATAAACCCATTCTGTATGTGCATTGTGCAGTGCTACTGGTGCACACTCAGACCCATTTATACAGATGAAAGGAAAAGATGAACTTGTCTGAGGCTGAACTGCTAAGCCGAGCCTTTCAGAGCACAGGTGAGATCAGTCAGGACCTGAAACCCGCAAGATATGGAGACTTAGGCTCCACTGATTGACAACCATTTTGATAGAATGTGGGGGCGGTAAAGCAGGATTGGAGGCTGAGGTTCTCACAGGCCAAATAGTGGCAACTTCTAGGCCAGAACCCCAGTCCTTGATATATTAGAGAAGCAATCGAAGCTGCCTCCATCAAGTAGATTAAAAACCTGTCACCCAGAGGTAGAATGCTGAGTATTTCCCAGATGAAGTGGTGCTGCTACTGCTCTTGTCCCTATAAGATTCTCCCAATAAAAGCTGCACCTGGATTATATGCTATATCATCATCTGCTACTGTTTGCTTGACACAAATATCCCCCAATGTATATACCAACATACTAATTCAATCAGTGCTTCTAGCTGTCAAAAACTGAAATGAATGTCTGACAATGAAAAGCTAATGATAAATAACTATGCATTCATTCATTAAAATGCTATAAAGACATTAAAATAATGTTAGACACATACTTATTGGATTCTAAGTAGAATCAGATTCTACAAACTATTAGAAAACTATTTTGTGTTTTATGGGTCCATTTATATAATTACAGAATTATATACCCAAATATTAACACTTGTCTGTACACAGATTTCCATTTTACCTGTGTTTTCTAACGTTTTACAATAATCATGGAATACTAGTAGAAACTGATAGGATATGTTCCTAATGGTAATTTAACTAAAAAATATTTTTAAGGCTTCACTTTCCTGGTTTGCCTAAGATTATTCCAGTTTTAGCACTGAAAGTCCCAAGAAGCCTCATCAGCTTCCAGCAAACCAGGTGGTTGGTTATTCTATATACACAGCTCTTTTAATAAACATTCCAGGTGCATAGAAGGCACTTCATAAACATTTGTTGAATAACTTACTACTAAGTTAATGAAATAATCATCTCTGGAAACTGAAGTAACATGATCAGAAGTAGATCCAACAAACCCTATTTAAGACCAGAGATTAATGTAACATGTGTTACCCAGAATACCTGGCGTTCCCAAGACCCCTATTCCTCATTCTTCTCCCAGACATATAGCTACATCATTTTTGCCAGCCTGCCTTGCCAGTCACTGCGTGACTGACTTTGGGGTAATACAGTGTGAACATCAGTGATGTGCTCCGTGCTGGGTCCTGGCCCATACAAACCTTTTGTAAATTCTGCCATGTTTTATTGCCCCAACTTTTGCCAGAGGCAGAGTAACTAGTACCTACATGCAGAGTATATAGCTCTAGCTGAGGGCTCTGAAGTTCCACGTAATGGCCAAGCCCAACTTCAAGGGAATATGGGTCCCTGAATGACTGCCAAATGCCACAAGCAAATCAAGAAAAAAAAAAAAAAAGACTTTATATGAGAAAAAAAAATGAATTTTTGTTAACTTTAGTTACTGACTTTTAGGGCTTAATTCAGAAACCACAGTTATTTATCAAATGCAGTAACAATGTTACATAGTATCTATGGTTTGTTGCATATGTTCTTTTACACAAGTCCATTTTAACAAACTATATAATTTTCCAAAAATGTATATTCATCCATTCTTAATAAGCCATTCTTCTTGCTATTTTAAAAATATTTCCCCATTAATTAAGGGTAAATACTTTTAAAAAATAAAATTCTAGTTAAACTTAAAAGCTTTTGCACGTAAAAGGAAACCATAAAAAAAAAAACAAAAAGACAACCCTCAGAATGGGAGAAAATATTTGCAAACAAAGCAACTGACAAGGGATTAATCTCCAAAATATACAAACAGCTCATGCAGCTTAATATCAAAAGAAAAAAAAAAAAAACAACCCATTCAAAAATGGGCAGAAGATCTAAATAGACATTTCTCCAAAGAAGACATACATTTGGCCAAAAATCACATGAAAAGATGCTCAACATCACTAAATGTTAGAGAAATGCAAATCAAACCTACAATGGGGTATCACCTCACACCAGTCAGAATGGCCATCATCAAAAAAAATCTACAAACAATAAATACTGGAGAGGGTGTGGAGAAAAGGGAACCCTCCTACACTGTTGGTGGGAATGTAAACTGGTAAAGCCACTATGGAGAACAGTATGGAGGTTCCTTACAAAACTCAAAATAGAGCTACCATATGATCCAGCAATCACACTCCTGGGCATATTTCCAGAGAAAAGCATAATTTGAAAAGATACATACACCTCAATGTTCATTGCAGCACTATCTACAATAGCCAGGACATGGAAGCAACCTAAATGTCCATCAACAGAGGAATGGATAAAGAAGATGTGGTACATGTATACCATGGAGTATTACTGAGCCATAAAAAAGAACAAAATAATGCCATTTGCAGCAACATAGATGGACCTAGAGACTGTCATACTGAGTGAAGCAAGTCAGAGAAAGACAAATACATGATATCGCTTATATGTGGAATCTAAAAACAGGGTACAAAGGAACTTCTATATTGTACAAAACAGAAATAAAGTCACAGATGTAGAAAACAAACTTATGGTTATGGAAGGGGGAAAGGGAAGGGGAGGGATAAATTGGGAGATTAGGATTGATATATACACACTACAATATAGAAAATAGATAAGTAGGAAGGACCTACTGTATGGCACAGGGAACTCTACTCAATACTCTGTAATAACCTATATGGGAAAAAAAATCTAAAAATGATCAGATATATGTATATGTATAACTTAATCACTTTGCTATACAGCAGAAACTAACATAACAGTGTAAATCAACTATATCTCAATAAAATTTTTTTAAAATCCTAGTGAAATTTCTGATGGTCCAAGTAAGTATATCAGGAAAGCATTACTTTTTACCTTTGTAAATGATATTTCATTAGGACTATTAACAACTAGGTATCACCCAGCTTACAAACACACAAATATGTACATGCTTACTCACAACCACGAATAAATTTTTCATTTATATAGAAACCTAAAGAAGTTTCTAAGCTTTCACTGAATTTATACTTACAGGATTACTGGAACTTGCCATTGTCTTAAGAACAAACTGGCTTTCCTAATCAGAATAGATATTTACTTTCAATTGAAATATGTGATTATGTGATCTATGAGAACAGTTTACAAGTAATGAGAGTTAATATTTTCCTTTTCTGCTTTTACTTTTTCCAAAAAGTAAAAATATTTGGCCCTGTATCCTTATTTCCATACACCTATGAAACTGACCTTGTCATTACATTTTAATTTAACAATGAGAAATTTAATTCAAGTTTATGTCTAAAGAGTATAAATGGAACTGTTTTCACCTTATCTGCCCAATTAGATCAACATAGACAGTTAGACAGGATAATTTGTGCAATTTTTATCTAATGATATGCAGAAATCCATTGATTCTCAGATCTTGAAATGTTTACAACATTGCCCACTTAAAAAGAGCAGCTACATCATTAAGGTCATGATAAATTAAATGAGACAATTTAAATGTATTAAATGAGCCACGTTGCTATCTATATATCGTATCATAGGCGCTAAACTGAATGACTCCTCTTTTTGTGTGTCCCTTGAAGTTGATGTTGAGATTTGATTTCCATAAAGGCTAGCTATTTTGCCCTTTGTCAAGTTCTCTAGTCAAAAGGTTGTCTGCCTCATTTCCGTAAATAAAAAGAACATGCTTTTAAAGTTTAACTAGATTATCTTAAGGGCAAAAAGTGAATGTAACTGTGAACTGTGGTTTCTCAAGTACCTAGATTGATTGATCAACAATTATAAATGTTTTTATGTACCATTCCCCTTTTTGTTAATATTTTATTGTTTTTAATGATTGAAATCAAGGAAAATGTATAAGTAGTGATTTTCAAATCTGAGCTCTAATCAAATGATTTAATCAAGTAAAATTGAACACAATGCAATAATAATCAAGATGAATAACTTTACAAGTACAGCTATGGTTATTTTTATTGTTATGTAAATATATTTTATATTTACCAGTAGGAACAACTGAGATGAGTTGTATTCTGTAATAATAAAATGAAATTTAGAGAAAAACTCAAAAATCCTTGGTCAGGACTTGCTCACATAGAGGGCAACTTCATTAAATTTATGAATTCTTAACATTTTCTTCATCACAAATAGATTTATTCTTACACCATTAGCCTATTTGTAAGCACGTATTGTAAATATTTATTTTTAAATGATTAACAAGTATATCATTTACATTGGCTTTTCTAGTATTTACAATACACTTAATTTATCATACCGTATTTCATATGGGACCTCAGTGAATTAAATGGTCTTTATATCTGCATACGGGCATGTCTATCAGGTTGTTAGGGTGATGGTCACTACAATGTGTTTATGTTGTGTTGTCACTATCATTACCTTAGTGTAGCTCTTATTTCAATGTCTTCTGATGGTCAGCTATTCTTGCCTTGTGTTCAGAGTAGGGGCTGGGGTCCTGAGGGTCTCTCTCCATTTGACTGCTGCCCCTCGGCTTTCATCTGACCACAGACAGGGTCTCTCCTCATGCTATTGGCCCTCCTCCACAGGTAGATTCAGTGTTGTCTGCTACTTGATGCAGAGCCTCTGATGGGGAGAGGGGTGTTCTCTGTTGTCATGGTACAGCTACAGTCTTAGGTGGAGTCCCAGTTCTCAGGACTGATGTAATTTTGAGTCTTCCCCTTCCTTCAGCCCAAGGCAGTCAAACCCAAATATTTCTGCTTGGTCTCGGGCATCAGATCCCTAACTCCCATACACAGAGAGAAGACCACTGCTTGGTTTAGGTACCGGATCCTTTGTCTAAGATCCTTTGCTGTTCCTTCTCTGGAAGAGGCATTTTTTTTTTCTTTCTTCCTCTGAACTTCAAAGAAAATTTGACTTTATCTTGGGAGCCAGAGGGTTGCCTATTTGTTCTACAGAAGTAGATCAGTTTCGTTTTTACTCATCTCTTAGAATCAATTATGGGTTTTTTGTTCTTTTTCTCTCCTGGGTTTTGAAAGAGAATTTGCAGCTTCTCCCTCCACAGCTTAAGAATTTTACTTCTTAGAAGAAAAGGTCATAGGTATACGAGTGGGGCTTTGTGCTTATACTCTAGGGACCACCCATCACCTACAGAATCTGTTCCACCCAGGGAAGCTCTCTATGGACTCCTGCACTGCCCAGTCTTTTTCATAAGCACTCAGTGGAAAACCACAGAAAAGAGGGTTTGGAACCCTCATCTTGACGTGATACACCCCAATCCCAATTTTTGCAAACCCACATGACAGCTCAACCTTGGCTTTAACATGTTTATAAAATTTTAGCTGATTTCTTCTCATTTGTTTTTAAGATAGCTACCTTTTAATAGCTAAGCTTTTAATTTAAGATAGCTAAGCTTTTAATTTGGTTTAAGATAGCTAAGATAGCTTTCTCCATTTCTCACTTTGCTCTGGCAAAATTGAAATGTACCCTGACACTATTTCAATGACTTCTCCCTCTTAGGAAGTCAGGGTATTCCACTGTCCTCTGAAGTCAACTCCTTGACGTGCTCAAGATAAGTTATAATCAGAAACAGGCACAAAAAGAGGAAAGACCACATGAAGACACTGCAAGAATGTGGCTGTCTGCCAGACAAGGAGAGGGGTCTCAGAAGAAACCAACCCTGCTGACACCTTGATCTGGTTAGATTACTGGAAGCAACATCATTTAAAATGTTGTATGCCTTAAATCTCTGGTTGCTTTTTTTTTTTAATTTTATTTATTTATTTATGGCTGTGTTGGGTCTTCGTTTCTGTGTGAGGGCTTTCCCTAGTTGCGGCAAGTGGGGGCCACTCCTCATCGCGGTGCACGGTCCTCTCACTATCGCGGCCTCTCTTGTTGCGGAGCACAGGCTCCAGACGCACAGGCTCAGTAATTGCGGCTCACGGGGCTAGCTGCTCCGTGGCATGTGGGATCTTCCCAGACCAGGGCTCGAACACGTGTCCCCTGCATTGGCAGGCAGATTCTCAACCACTGCGCCACCAGGGAAGCCCTCTGGTTGCTTTTTAGTTTTGTTCTTTTTCTCTGATTCTAGCAACTTGATTATGATGTGTCTTCATGTGCTTTTCTTCATGTTTCTTCTGCTTGGAGTTTGTTGAACTTATTGAATATGCAGGTTTGATAGTCAGAATAATAAGCCCCCAAAGATATCCAAGTCCAAATCCAAAGAAACTGTTCATATGTTATGCTAAATGAAAAAGGGGGATTAAGGTGGCAGATGGAGTTAAGGATGCTAATAATCTGACTTTAAGGTAGGGAGATTATCAAAGATCATCCAGAAGGGGCCACTGTAATGTTAATATTAAGAACAAAATGGAGAACAGATTTAAGAATTTCCTGGGCAGACAAAACTATTTAAGCCACGTAAGCAAAAGTAAATCTAGTTTATTTCATGAACATAAATGAAACCTATGTTATTTCTTGTAAATGTCTCTGATAATCATAAAAGCAATTTTAGTCATCTCCCTAAAAAATGGTATGAGATAGTCATGTTTAACCAATCCCCTGCCATCTGGAAACCCCCATGGGAATAGCCAATCATTGTACAGATTAAACAACTTCCTCATTTTCATTTTATAGTCATCCTGCAACTTCATGCCTCTGAGCTCCAAAATAGTTTTTATTTTTGAAAGTTCCCAGCTTGTGAACTGTTCTTATATGCAAAAGAAACCCTTACTAAATCCTATTTATTAATTTAGTGGCTTTATTTTTTACTATTTCTGGATTTGGGGCAGTAATTATAAGAGTCCTTAAAAGTGGAATCTGGGGAAAGAATAGTCAGTATCAGAGTGATGCAATGTGAAAAACCTTCACTGGCCATTGGTGGCTTTGAAGATGGAAGAGGGGCACCAGCCAAGGAATGCATGTAGCCTCTAGAAGCTGGAAAAGGCAAAAAATAACCTGATTGTAGGAAAAAAAAAATGTGATACTGCTTACACCTTAATATCAGCCCAGTGAGGCCAATTTTGGAATTCGGATCACTACTAATTTAAGATAACAAATTTGTGTCATTTTAAGCCACCGAGTTGTGATAATTTATTACAGCAGCAGTGTGAAACTAATACACTGGCTTTATATTTCTTCAAAAATGCATCCATTTTTCTTCAAATAACATATTCAAATATATTCAATATATTTTCCACTTTCCTTCCCCCACTCTCTCCTCTTCTTCTGGGATTCCAATTGTATGATGTTAGTCCAACTGATATTAACCCACAACTCATTGGTTCTCTGTTCACTGTTCCTTCTTTGTTTTAGTCTGTTTTCTTGTCAGGGGTCTATTTGGATAGTTTCTTTTGTGATGTCCTTTAAGCACAGTAATTTTTCCTTCTATAGTGTTCAATGTGCTGTTATCCCGTTCAGTGTACTTTTCATTTAAGATATTATATTTTTCACCACTAGTAGTTTCATGTCTCTCCTCCTCACGTTCATGTTTCTGTCTACTTTCTTAAACATATGGAGTATACTCACAATAGGGGCATTAATATCCATGTCTGTCTGTTCTATCATCTGGGTTATTTCTAAATATGTCTCCTTTTTTGTTGATATTTATCCTGTTTATGGGTCTATTTGTCTACTTCTGTAGATGACTGGCGATTTTTTATTGGGTGCTGGCCATTTTAGATTTTACTCTGGTTGGTGCCAAATTTCGTTATACTTAAAATATCATGGACTTTGTTCAGGTTTAGTTAATTTACTTCTAATATACTTAATTCTTTTTAAAAAAGTTTTATTGGAGTATAGTTGATTTACAGTGTTGTGTTAGTTTCAGGTGTACAGCAAAGTGACTCAGTTATACATATACATATATCCACTCTTGTTTTTTTTTTTTAGATTCTTTTCCCATACAGGCTATTACAGAGTATTTAGTGGAGTTCCCTGTGCTAAACAGCAGGTTCTTATTAGTTATCTATTTTATATATGGCAGCATACATGTCAACTCCAACCTCCCAGTTTATCCTCCCCACCTTATCCCCTGGTAACCATAAGTTTGTTTTCTACATCCGTGCCTCTACTTCTGTTTTATAAATAAGTTAATTTGTACACTTTGTTTTTGATTCCACATATAAGCGATATCATATGATATTTACTTCTCTAGAGAGCCGCTGTTAAGCTTTGTTAGGGGAGGTCCAGAGCAGCCTTTACTCGAGTGCCGATTTTATACATCAGGTAAAACAAAAATATTCTGAACATTCTATGAGGTGCCACATGATTCAGGAGGTTTTTCTCTCTGGTTGACTGGAGCATGATCTAGTCACGAACTCGTGAGAGCACCAGTAACTATCCTGCCAACTTGTTCTCTGTCCCTCCTTCCCTGGCCGAGGAAATTTCTTTCCATTCATGCATAGCTCAGAACTCTGCTCAAGACCCAAGCAGGCAGTTAAATGCAGATCTCCTGAACTCCTCTCTTTGTGCAGTATCTTCATCTCCACTACGTTTCCCTCTAAATTCGACCCATCTAAGCTTCTCTGAACTCTGTCTCCTCAACTCAGCAAGCCCCCCAAACTCTGTGTGAGTTCTGCCTCTCTGTTTTGTAACATGGAAATTCTCTCTAGGCAATAACCTGGACAAATGGAGGGTTTACCAACTTCATGTCCCTTTTCTCCAGAATCAATTTCCTGTGTTGCCTGTTTTCTAGTATTTGAAACTGTTTATCATACCGTTTTTGATTTTCTATTTAAAGGAGAAAGGCAATTCCAGCCTCTACTACTACATGGTGGCCAGAAGCACAAATGCAGAATATTTTTCTTTCTCTGTTCTCTATTTATCCAGGAAATATAAACTAGTTTCAAACAGCCTAAACAGAATGAAATTAGAATAACAAATCTAAATGTTACCAAAAGTCTTAGTATATATCAAAACCAACAAAACAATTCCATTTTTAAATAAAAGTCTAGATTAGAAACTGGAAAAATGTACTACTCTAAAGTAACACATATATGTTAATTTATATTACAGAATATATTTTATTAGTAAGCCCCAAGAGTACATCTATTTTCCAAGAAGAGCATAAATGATATACAGTGATACATTTAAAAAAATTGAATTATGAATGAACAAAGAGTTCACTTAGTCTCCAAATAATTTAAACCATGTCTATGTAAATAGAGAAACTCTATTAATATTGATTATTATCTAAAAGTGGACATCTAGTGGGGGCTATCAGCAAAATTATTTTATTTTGCAATTTTAATCACTGTCGTGTAAGATAAATCTATTATAAAATAATAGCTATTTTGTACAATACATTATTGTAATAGCCATAATGAATAAAATAGAAAAGAATTGTAAATAAATTGCATTTAAAACTTTTTCTTTTTTTTTTTTTGCTATGAAAAAAAACATGGAAATATTCACATTTTGCTTATTTTTATATGAAACTTTGTGCACCATTCACCTAGGATCTCCAGAGAGAAGGCATGCAATCATGAGTGTCATGGAGTTAGTATGAAAAGAATGCTTACTATGGTAAAGGTCTCAAGTTACAATCTACAGTTTGAAAGAAAGGTGCATTTGAAGATGAAACTAGGGGGCCTTATGCATAAATTATAAACACAAATATTTTTGTTTCTCAGTGATCATATCAAAAGCTCTGTTTTTTGCTTCATCAATCTAAGCTTCACCAGTTTAAAATTCTGTCATGCCCATCCTCCTCCAGCTATTGTCTTCTCTCTGTAAAGGCCACACATATTTAGAGCTGCCTAAAGTGGTCACATTTTCCTACTTCTGACTCCCCGACCCTTCCAGTTTTCTTCTATTCCATCACTCCATCCAAGCAGCTCTTGCTAATAT
Source organism: Hyperoodon ampullatus (assembly GCF_949752795.1). NCBI lineage: Eukaryota > Metazoa > Chordata > Mammalia > Artiodactyla > Ziphiidae > Hyperoodon > Hyperoodon ampullatus. The sequence goes on from NC_136915.1 coordinate 131,745,345, forward strand.
GAGTTAGAGGCCCTGATGTTTCAGCGTGCTTCCTATTTCATCTATTATGCTACATTCAGCACCTTGAATCAGTCCTTCATTCTTGAAATACCTTCTTCCCTTTGTTTTCAAGACACAGCACTTCTCTCTCTCCCTTGCAGGAACATAGTCATCTACCAGGTTTCAATTACCCATCTATAAGCCCAGTACTGTAAAATCTCACCCATATGTACAACTATCTCCTCAACACTTAACACTTGCATGACTGGGGCATCTCAAAATTGATCTTATGTTATTCACCCCTGAACCTGATTCTTCATTTCCTGTCTCAATGAATGGATCCACTATCTATTAAAGTATGCAAGCCAAAAAACCCAAAACTGTCTTTGACACCTTCTCCATCCCCCTGCTGTATTCAACGGGTCACTGATTTTGCTTTCTAAATGTCTCTTGAATCCACACAGCTCTCTTTCTGCACTATCACCCATTAATCCAGGCTGCCATGGTCTCTTACCTGAAGCATGCTAGGGTAGCTTCCTTTGTTATCTATTCCTATAGGCTTTTTCTTTCTTTCAGAGCATTTATCTCAGTTTGTAATTACACAGTTAATTTATGAATCCCACTCCCCTGCCCCTGCTATTGTTTACAATGCCAGCCTCCTAACAGGTCTTTCTACAATCACATAGTATTCCTTCCAAACTACAACATTTTCCCCATTTGCAGGGAGAGTCATCTTTTACAAAGTGTAAATCTGACCTTGCACACAACCCTAGTTCTATCAAGCCCTTGCTAAAACTCCTTCAGTGTTTTTGCAGTGTTTCTAGGCTGCAGACCAAAATTCTTTTTATTTTTTTTTTACCTCTTTACTGGAGTATAATTGCTTTACAATGGTGTGCTAGTTTCTGCTTTATAACAAAGTGGATCAGTTATACATATACATATGTTCCCATCTCTCTTCCCTCTTGCATCTCCCTCCCTCCCACCCTCCCTATCCCACCTCTCTAGGTGGTCACAAGGCACTGAGCTGATCTCCCTGTGCTATGCGGCTGCTTCCCACTAGCTATCTATTTTATGTTTGGTACTGTATATATGTCCATGCCACTCTCCCACTTTGTCACAACTTCCCCTTCCCCCTCCCCATATCCTCAAGTCCATTCTCTAGTCTGTGTCTTTATTCCTGTCTTACCCCTAGGTTTAAGAAAAAAAAAAAGTCATGAAGAACGTAGGGGTAAAACTTTTTCATTTATAAGGCTATTTTTTTTCTTAGGAAAATGGGGGCAAATTAACTACTTAAGGAATATCATTGACAAATAAAGTTAATAATTATTAAAACAAAAGCTAAGCTTTAGTTTTTCTTAAATTGTTTTAAATACAATTATTACACTACATAGACACAGGTAATAATCTCACCAATAAGATAATTTTACAAAAATGACACATTAGTTTTGCAGTTACCTCCCTTCTATCTTATCTGACTTGAATAATCAAAAGGTTATAAAAAATTCATAAACTCAGAATTAGCAGTACAGACAGAAAAGTATAATTGTATATGAGACATTTTCCTATGAATATTAATATACACATTGTCTATAGAGAAAAAAACCTTAACTTGTTTGAATCTTTCTATATTCTTAATTTCATTATGACTATATATGAACAAAAATGAAGACACAATCAAACTAACTCAGTGGATTTTAAAGCATACTACTTTCTAGCCATTGGACCTACACTGTAGCCAGTTGATTGACTCTTTTGATATTAAAAAAGACAAAGAGCCATGGAATATAATGGTATACCACTATACCATGAATACTTTATCTATAAAGATTTCCAATGTTTTGGCAATATCTAAACCTTTGTCAATATTGAGTAGTGCTATAAATCTCATCTGAGCAGGAAGAGGAAATAATTTATTCTTACCATATATCTTGTTGATGAGTAGGCTTTTTTTTTTCTCTATCTCTTTCCTGTTAATGAACGTCTGTATTTTCTAGTGAATTCTAAATTTATTCACTAAAGGCAAATATTTGTGTTTTCAGACTGCTTGAAATGGAATTAGCAAAATTATTTTGGAAATCCTGAGGGGGAAGGTGGGGAGGTATGAGGAGAAATGAGCCCACATTAAAAAAAAAAAAAAAAAAGGATATTCTCAAGACTGAATATTCTTTACAGGGTCAGATTTGTCTTTTCCTTGACAATATATAATTTGTGCCAGATTCTTTTATAAATACTTTCCCTTCCGGAAAATGTTATCTTTGGCCAAAATACAATTTCTATTTCTATGGCATTATTTGAGGGAAGTTAGTAAAGCTTTCATGAATAAAAATATATCACCCTCAGAGTTACACAAGTTTTAATATTCATACATATTCTCATTCTTATTATCTCATTTACTTAAGAAACACTGCAGCCTCCATCTTGGTGGTGTTTCCATCCTTTCTCTTAGATCACTATCTCTGGGGGGAGCAAGCTGCCATATTTGAGCAGCTCTATAGAGAGGCTTCATGGTGAGAACCTGGAGTCTCCAGCTGGCACCAGAGAGGATGGAAGCCTTGCCAAAAATCACAAGTGGATCTTTCTGCCTCAGTTGAGTCTCAGGTGACTATAGCCACATATTAGATAGATTTTCACCTCATAAATGACCCTGAGCCAAAACCCCCAGCTAAGCTGCTCCTGTATTCCTGACCCTCAGAAACTTTGAGATTGTAGAGGTCTGTTGCTTTAAGCTCCTAAATTTGGGGATATCTTTTATGAGTCAGTAGATAACTAATATAACTCATAACTAATTTATAAAGAAACTGAGGGTGAGAAGAATTAATTGACTTCCCAGCATTACTCAGGCAGCCAGTGACTATGTTAGACACTCATTCTTGCCTAAAAATATCAATTTCTCCCACTGTATCCCTTACTAATATAAACCCAATAAAATTGTGCTTCAGAGAAAAATAAGCCTTTCGCAAAACCTGGGCAATGATTCTTAATTAAGCTAATACATCATGGTAATTCTATTTCCTTTACGTTGACTGGTTGAAATTTTAGAGAAAAGGATGTGGCAAAATACTAGCAAACAAGAGGATGTCTGATGAAGAGCATCTGAGTCAGGACTTTTTTCTGATTAAAGAGGTGCTAGGGTAGAAAAGCTTCTTTTACTTTTGCTTGACATTGTCATACCTGCATCCAATACCTGAAAGCACAGCAGATATCTTAGGGACATTGAGAAGTGGCAGACTTGTTACAGATTAAATGTTTGTGGTTCCCCAAAATTCATATATTGAAGCCCTAACTGGAGTATGATGGTACTTGGAGGTGGGGCCTTTGGGAGGTAATTCAGTTTAGATGAAGTCATGAGAGAGGGGACCCCGTGATGGGATTCGTGTCCCCATAAAAAGACAAGATGAGAACCTAAAGACATTTAGTTTTGTGTATCAACAAAGCTTGTGTCTCAATTTTAAATCATAAATACAAATGTGGCTTCATCCTTAATTTTTTTTCGGTGTGGAAGATTAAGATAAAAGCAAAAAAAATTCCCCATAGTCACGAGGACCATGAACATAAGCTGTGTTACCTACGTGAAGTTCACAGGGAGTGATAATAAAAAATAGAGGAGGGGGCTTCCCTGGTGGCGTAGTGGTTGAGAGTCCGCCGGCCGATGCAGGGGATGTGGGTTCGTGCCCCGGTCCGGGAGGATCCCACATGGCGCGGAGCGGCTGGGCCCGTGAGCCATGGCCGCTGAGCCTGTGCGTCCAGAGCCTGTGCTCCACAACGGGAGAGACCACAACAGTGAGAGGCCTGCGTACAGCAAAAAAAAAAAAAAAAAAAAAAAAAAGAAATAGAGGAGGAACTATTTGGACTTCCAAGTCCACTGACTAAATGATGTAGCCTTTTGGGAAAATTATCTATTCCTAAAGAATTTATATTTTTGAGTGTAATTGATAGTGAGTATAAATTAACTCATTTAATAGGCCATGGTGTCCTTTAATTGTTTTTCTTAGTGGTAAGTTTCATTAACATACAAGCAGTTCTCTCTCATGCCTCTCCAAAGCTCTGTTCCTAGGCTGAGCTTCCTTGCAGTATCAAATTACCACAAACTTGAAAAAAACAAACAAACAAGTAAAGCCCAAAATATGAATTGACATTAGAACTATAACATAATTCAAAATGGATAAAATATTGAATACAATCCACTATGCTAAATAAATACATGAATTAATTAACTCAACCTATGGATTGGTTTTCTGAGCTAGAGACCAGGGCAAATATAACAGTGTTAATCATGAAAGATCTAATATTAAAATAAACCTGTAATAAGCTGAATAAAGTCCTGTGTTTCTAGAACAAAAAAGCTCACTGAAGAGCAGGCAAAGTAAATGAAATAATACAAACATTTACACATAATGGGCAAAACATTTAAATTTAAAACTGAAGAAAAAATATAGGCAGAGATTTGCAAAGGAAACATTAAGTTTTCATTAGGACTATCCTCCAGAACACTTCTATCCAATAGACCGCAGCACAAAATATCTAGTGTTCAAAGGAAGAAAGATTACAAAGTAAGAATTTGATAAGCAAGTAGACATTCATTCTTTAGTTAACAGGCCATTTCTGTTATGCAAAATCATTTAAAAATTGTCTAGTGGGTTTCTCTGGTGGCGCAGTGGTTGAGAGTCCGCCTGCCGATGCAGGGGACACGGGTTCGTGCCCTGGTCCGGGAAGATCCCACATGCCGCGGAGTGGCTGGGCCTGTGACCCATGGCCACTGAGCCTGTGCGTCCGGAGCCTGTGCTCCGCAATGGGAGAGGCCACAACAGTAAGAGGCCCGCGTATAGGAAAAAAAAAAAAAAAAAAAAAAAAAAAAAAAAATTGTCTAGTAACAATCCTCCATAAAAACAACAAACACTGAGTTTCAGGCAGTGTAAAACTTAACTTCTCAACCATTTAAATTTTTTTAAAAAATGCTTTGCATGTGGATTGCATGTAATCATGCGATTTTGGGGAATCCTGGAGATCCACAGTACAAAGGATGTATGATATTATGTTGCCCTCCTACTGGAAATGTATTTAACTTCATTAAATATTTAAGGTATGGTTAAGTGTTACAAAGCTGCCATTAAACTTTGACTAATATGGCTCAATAACTTAAAAATTCTAAACTTCTGGATAATGATATAATTAATAGAATGGCTCTTTAAAATCGGTATAATGTTTTAATAAATGGTGTTACTATAATAGGCTATATTAATTTAGAAATAGAGAGTTATTTCATATCATGAAGATATATCTTTCCTAAGTGGCATATTCTGTCATTATAAATGGCAGGAAACAATTTTGTATATGGTCTATACACATCTATAATTAGACATACTAGTAGCAGAAGAGAAAAATTAAAAACACGATTTAAACTTACTTTATACATAGTGTCATATGTAATGCTAATAAACCAAAATATTCTATGCAAAATATATTGGTATATGGTGTATTATTTTTCCAAGAAAAAATATTACTTTCCATTGTGTTTTAATCTTCCCTATAAAAATTTTATCACAAAAAGTATGACTGATAAAAATGAATGTAACCACACATCCATTTTTTTTTTTTCTTTTTTTGCGGTAAGTGGGCCTCTCACTGTTGTGGCCTCTCCCGCTGCGGAGCACAGGCTCCGGACGTGCAGGCTCAGTGGCCATGGCCCACGGGCCCAGCCGCTCCGTGGCATGTGGGATCTTCCTGGACCGGGGCACGAACCCGTGTCCCCTGCATCGGCAGGCGGACCCTCAACCACTGGGCCACCAGGGAAGCCCTAACCACACATACTTTTGAGAAAGTTGCCTTCATATGGAGCAATAGCTTTTCAAATGTTTAAATTATATTTACTTAACAATTACAAACTTAATTCAGTTTATACAGAGGTTTAAAATATAATATTAAAAGTTGATGCTTTCTTTTAATTGGATAAAACAACTTACAACTGTTAATTTTTTTTTGACTCATAAGAAATGTTTTCTATAAATTTGCTGTCAAGTTACATGGTGAAAATAAATCTTTCCAGCTTGGCATGAACTTTGCTATCAGAAGTATATATTTATATGGAAATAATCAGTTATATTATTCAATAAGTGGATGAAACTTGCTACAAAATATCAAAGCAAGGTTTTAGATTTTTTTTCTTCTGAAGCCAATAAGGTAGAAAGTGAAATTAATTAAATCAATGGACAGAATATTTCTACTTACGTTTAAATATTTTGCTGATAGATATAAAATTATGACCTGTTAGTAGCTAACAAAAAGCAGTCTCATAGAAATTCAAGAGGGATATTTTCCTGTTGCCTCCAAGAATTTACTCATTCTTTCCTTTATTTGACAAATATTTGTTGGGTAACTACTATTACATTGTCTAACAAATATTTGCTGAGTGCATACTACTCCAGCATGGCAAGTACTGTTATAGACTGTGGGTATACTGAAACCATACATCTTAATCGTTGAGCTCCTGGAGTCTACAGTTTAATAGGGAAGAAGTAAAATATACAAATAAACATATAAATAATGGGTTCCAAGTGCAATGAAGCAAAATGAAATAGGGTAAGGGTAGTGACTACCAGAGAAAGAAATTGTTTATATCACGTGATGAGACCAGATTTTTCATAAGTGACTATAGATCGTAGGGCTAAAATAAAAGGAAAGATAATTGGGAAAAGAGTATGATGACTGAAATAACAGAAAATGCAAATATGCTACAACGTTCTAGATGAAAGGGTAAACATTAGCCAATTGAGTGTAAAATATAACCAGATAAAGATGTATCTTGTGTACCACTTGGAAAAGATTTATATTGTAAAAATGATATATTTATAGGAGCACACTGCTGGTAAAGGGGGAGTGTGCAGATTTGGAAAATATTAAGGGGTCAGGGACTGATAACATGATGTGAGGAAGGAACCTTACCTGCTCAGTCATCACGTATGGTGAGTAAAGCAAGTTGGAACTGAAAAGGCTCCCAGTGCTCAGGCTCCCACGCAGAGTTCAGACTCCAGGCTTGCTGAGCAAAATAAGCTTATCTAGTCATTAAACTTCTGAATAACATTCAAAGCTAGAACTGCAAAATACTGCCATGGATATATACAAACACCACAAGTACACTGGCAAAATTTACAACTTGGGACCTTCATAGCCTACTTGTTTCATTCCCTTCATAGGAAATGCTTCCAAAGCAGAATAAATTAAACACTAAAATATTTTTAAGTAAAATATCATCTTTTCATATATATATATATGTGTGTGTGTATGAATTCAGTTTTGTGCCATCCAAGTAAATGTGCAAGTGCCCACTTTCTTTTAAGGGCAATCTTACCTTCTCTTTATTGAATCATTAGAGTGATTTGAATGCCTTCATGGGTAGCATATAAATTAAAATAACTCATGAAAATGTGGAATCTTTTCTCTCGTGGCTTTATCATATTCAGCACAACCCGTACTGAAGTAATTGCTTCTTTGACAAATGAGGAATTAACTAAATTCCCTGTGATTAAAGGATTTCAGCAGAACTTCTAGGACTTTATTAAGCAGAGAGTCACCTTTTTTTTTTTTTCTAGGTAATCTTTTGATGAAGAGTTCCAGATTTTGTTTGGTTTTAAATCAAGATTAAGATTTGGGGTTTGCTCTTTTGGTTTGGGGTTATTTGGTACTATTTTTCTAGAAATTAAAACTTAAATCCTAACATACCTTATTTATAAATTATCAGTCATCCCTCTGCAACCTGTTCATCATTTAATACCTGGGTATTTTAACATTTGGAAGGACTATTGTAGAGTATTAGGTCATATGGCATCTATTAAAATAAGATAAATCTCCAAATATCTTTTCATCAACCGATATATTATGAAGACAGAAGTTCTTGGAGTCTTCCATAATTTCATATTTCAAAATTTCTATGATATATCATTATATACCTTGAAACAAACTTTATATAAACATTGTAATCACCCTGGCATTTCTTTTTCTTTTTTCTTTCTTTCTTTCTTTTTTTTTTAGCCTACATCTTCCAGATTCCCAACCTATGTTATCCCATTTAATAATACTGAGGCAATATCATAGAAATTGCATTCTTATCTCAGGTTCAACATTTATTAGCATAATAGCTTGGGTTTATCCAAGTCTCTTCTATAAAATGAGGTGATAATAACTAACATAAAGAAATAAATGAGATTTTATTTATTAGAAATCAGTACCCAGTAAATGATAATCAAATAGTACTTCTCTTTTTTCTTCTTAAATATGGGATGATTTTTCTATGAAATATTTGCCTTTATTAATTTCAATTTCTGTTGCTTTATAGCATCTCTTACTAAATGGCACTTGTAAATACTCAAGGAAGAGAAATCCCTCTCCTCTTCACACACTCTCAAACCTATGACTACCTCTTCCTAAGGTATTAGCTGGTTTCTTATGTAGTGACATTGAAGGTATTGGTCTTTGGAAAGGAAACTGGGTTTTAATTACAGATTGCATCTTGAGATACAGTCAATCTCTTCACCTCTATGAAATTCTAAGTTTATCATTTGTTAACCCTGTTAACAATGTTTGTATATTTATGGTTTGATTCTATTTTATTTTATTTTTTATACTGAAGAGAAGGACTTTTTAAATGGTTAACATTTAGTCTCAGAATTAAATACCTTAATGAACAAAGCTGGTTAAGTATAATCTATTCTTGCCTATTGACTTAAATTATTTTTTTGATAGGTACACTTTTTAAAATTTTTACTAACATATAGTTGATTTACAATGTGTTAGATTAAGGTGTAAAGTAATTCAGTTATATATATATATATATATATATATACACACACACACACACACACACACACACACACACACATACATTCTTTTTTTTTTACATTCTCTTCCATTATAGGTTATTACAAGATACTGAGTATAGTTTCCTGTGCTATACAGTAGGTCCTTGTTGATTATCTATTTTATATCTAGTATTGTGTATATTTTAATCCCAAACTCCTAATTTATCCCTCTACACACTCTGCCTTTGGTAACCATAGGTTTGTTTTCTAAGTCTGTAAGTCTATTTCTGTTTTGTAAATAAGTTCATTTGAACCTTTTTTTTTTAAGATTCCACATATAAGTGATATCATATGGTACTTGTCTTGTCTGGCTTATTGCACTTAGTATGACAATCTCTAGACTCATCCATGTTGCTGTGAGCAGAATTATTTCATTATTTTTTATGGTTGATCAATATTCCATCGTATATAGTTATCACATCTTCTTTATCCATTCATCGGTCAGTGAACACTTAGGTTGCTTCCACATCCTGGCTACTGTAAATAGTGTTGCTATGAACATTGGAGTGCATGTATCTTTTCAAATTGTTTTTCTCTGGATATATGTCCAGGAATGGGATTGCTGAATCATATGATAGCTCTATTTTTAGATTTTTAAGGAAACTTCATACTTTTCTCCATAGTGGTTGTACCAATTTACATACCCACCAGGAGTGTAGGAGGGTTCCTTTTTATCCTCACCCTCTCCAGCATTTATTATTTGTAGACTTCTTGATGACAGCCACTCTAACACGTGTGAGGTGACACCTCACTGTAGTTTTGACTTGCAATTCTCTAATAATTAGTGATGTTGAGCATCTTCTCATGTGCCTTTTGGGAATCTGTATATCCTCTTTGGAGAAATGTGTTTTTAGATCTTCTGCCCATTTTCTGATTGAGGTTTTTTTTTGTTTCATATTGAGCTTTATGAGCCCTTTCTATGTTTTGGAGATTAAGCCCTTGTCAGTGGCTTCGTTTGAAAATATTTCCTCCTATTCTGTTGGTTGTCTTTTTGTTTTGTTGATGGTTTCCGCTCCTGTGAAAAAGCTTTTAAGCTTAATTAGGCCCCTTTTACTTATTTTGTATTTCCATTACTCTGGGAGTCAGAGATGAAGAATACAATAACTGAAATGAAAAATACACTAGAAGGAATCAATAGCAGAATAACTGAGGCAGAAGAACGATAAGTGACCTGGAAGACAGAATGGTGGAATTCACTGCCACAGAACAGAATAAAGAAAAAAGAATGAAAAGAAATGAAGACAGCCTAAGAGACCACTGGGACAACATTAAATTCAACAACATTCTCATTATAGGGGTCCCAGAAGGAGAAGAGAGAGAGAGAAAGGACCAGAGAAAATATTTGAAGAGATTATAGTCGAAAACTTCCCTAACATGGGAAAGGAAACAGCCACCCAAGTCCAGGAAGCACAGAGAGTACCAGTCAGGATAAACACAAGGAGAAACACGTCAAGACATATAGTAATCAAACTGACAAAAATTAAAGACAAAGAAAAATTATTGAAAGCAACAAGGGAAAAATGACAAATAACATACAAGGGAACTCCCATAAGAGTAACAGTTGATTGCTCAGCAGAAACTCTACAAGCCAGAAGGCAGTGGCATGATATATTTAAAGTGATGAAAGGGAAGAACCTACAACCAAGATTATTCTACCTGGCAAGGATCTCATTCAGATTTGATGGAGAAATCAAAAGCTTTACAGACAAGCAAAAGCTAAGAGAATTCAGCAACACCAAACCAGCTCTACAACAAATGCTAAAGGAACTTCTCTAAGTGGGAAACACAAGGAAGAAAAGGACCTACCAAAACAAATGCATAACAATTAAGAAAATGGTAATAGGAACAAACATATTGATAATTACCTTAATCATCAATGGAATAAATGCTCCAACCAAAAGACACAGTCTAGCTGAATGGATACAAAAACAAGGCCCATATGTATGCTGTCTACAAGAGACTCACTTCAGACCTAGGGACACATACAGACTGAAAGTGAGGGGATGGAAAAAGATATTCCATGCAATCAGAAATCAAAAGAAAGCTGGAGTAGCAATAACCATATCAGATAAAATAGACTTTAAAATAAAGAGTGTTACAAGAGACAAGGAAGTACACTACATAATGATCAGGAGATCAATCCAAGAAGAAGATATAACAATTGTAAATATATATGCACCCAACATAGGTGCGCTTCAATACATAAGACAACTACTAACAGCTATGAAGAATAAATCGACAATAACACAATAATAGTGGGGGACTTTAACACCTCACTTATACTAATGGACAGATCATCCAAAGAGAAAATTAATAATGAAACACAAGCTTTAAATGACACAACAGACCAGATAGATTTAACAGATGTTTATAGGACACTCCATGCCAAAACAGCAGATTACACTTTCTGCTCAAGTGCACATGGAACATTATCCAGGATACTTCACATCTTGGGTCACAAATCAAGCCTCAGTAAATTTAAGAAAATTGAAATCACATTAAGCATCTTTTCTGATGACAACACTATGAGATTAGGAATCAATTACAGGGAAAAAAACATAAAAAACAAAAATACATGGAGGCTAAACAATATGTTACTAAATAACCAAGAGATCACTGAAGCAATCAAAGAGGAAATTAAAAAATACCTAGAGAAAATTACAACAAAAACACGATGATCCAAAACATATAGGATGCAGCAAAAGCAGTTCTAAGAGGGAAGTTTATAGCAACACAAGCCTAACTTAAGAAACAGAAAAATCTCAAATAAACAATCTAACCTTACCCCTAAAAGAACTAGAGAAAGAAGAACAAACAGAACCCAAAGTTAGTAGAAGGAAAGAAATCATAAAGATCAGAGCAGAAATAAATGAAATAGAAACAAAGAAAAAAACAGCAAAGATCAATAAAACTAAAAGCTGGTTCTTTGAGAAGATAAACAAAGTTGATAAACAATTAGCTAGACTCATCAAGAAAAAGGGGGAGAGGACTCAAATCAATAAAACTAGAAATGAAAAAGGAGAAGTTACAACAGACCCTGCAGAAATACAAAGCATCCTAAGAGACTACTACAAGCAACTCTATGCCAATACAATGGACAACCTGGAAGAAATGGACAAATTCTTAGAAAGGTATAACTTTCCAAGACTGAACCAGGAAGAAATAGAAAATATGAACAGACCAATCACTAGTAATGAAATTGAAACTGTGATTAAACACCTTCTAACAAACAAAAGTGCAGGACCAGATGGCTTCACAGGCAAATTCTATCAAACATTTAGAGAAGAGCTAACACCCATCCTTCTCAAACTCTTACAAAAATTTGCAGAGGAAGGAACACTCCCAAACTCATTCTATGAGGCAACCATCACCCTGATGCCAAAAGCAGAAAGAGATACTACAAAAAAAGAAAATTACCAACCAATATCACTGATGAATATAGATGCAAAAATCCTCAAGAAAATACTAGTAAACAGAATCCAACAACACATTAAATGGATCATACACCATGATCAAGTGGGATTCATCCCAGGGATGCAAGGACACTTCAATATATGCAAGTCAATCATATTAACAAACTGAAGAAGAAAAAGCATATGAGCATCTCAATAGATGCAGAAAAAGCTTTTGACAAAATTCAACACCCATTTATGATAAAAACTCTTCAGAAAGTGGGCATAGAGGGAACCTACCTCAAAATAATAAAGGCCATATACGAGAAACCCACAGCAAACATCATTCTCAATGGTGAAAAACTGAAAGCATTTCCACTAAGATCAGGAACAAGACAAGGAGGTCCACTCTGACCACTATTATTCAACATAGTTTTGGAAGTCCTAGCCACGGCAATCAGAGAAGAAAAAGAAATAAAAAGGAATACAAATTGGAAAAGAAGAAGTAAAACAGTCACTGTTTGCAGATGACATGATACTATACATAGAGAATCCTAAAGATGCCACCAGAAAACTACTAGAGCTAATCAATGAATTTGGTAAAGTTGCAGGATACAAAATTAATGAACAGAAATCGCTTCCATTCCTATACACTAATGATGAAAAATCTGAAAGAGAAATTAAGGAAACACTCCTATTTACCAATGCAACAAAAAGAATAAAATACCTAGGAATAAACCTACCTAGGGAGACAAAAGACCTGTATGCAGAAAACTATAAGACATTGTTGAAAAAAATTAAAGATGATACCAACAGATGGAGAGATATACCATGTTCTTGGATTGGAAGAATCAATATTGTGAGAATGACTATACTACCCAAAGGAATCTACAGATTCAATGCAATCCCTATCAAATTACCAATGGCATTTTCTACAGAACTAGGACAAAAACTCTTAAAATTTGTATGGAGACACAAAAAACCCCGAATAGCCAAAGCAGTCTTGAGGGAAAGAAACAGAGCTGGAGGAATCAGGCTCCTTGACTTCAGACTATACTACAAAGCTACAGTAATCAAGACAGTATGGTACTGGCACAAAAAACAGAAATATAGATCAATGGAACAGGATAGCAAGCCCAGAGATAAACCCACATGCCTATAGTCAACTAATCTGTGACAGAGGAGGCAAGGATATATAATGGAGAAAAGATAGTCTCTTCAATAAGTGGTGCTGGGAGAACTGGACAGCTACATGTAAAAGAATGAAATTAGAACACTCCCTAACATCATACACAAAAATAAACTCAAAATGGATTAGAGATCTAAATGTAAGACTGGACACTATAAAACTCTTAGAGGAAAAGATAGGAAGAACACTCTTTGACATAAATCAGAGCAAGATCTTTTTTGATCCACCTCCTAGAGTAATGGAAATAAAAAAATAAGTAAATAAATGGGACCTATTGAAACTTAAAAGCTTTGGCACAGCAAAGGAAAACATAAACAAGACAAAAAGACAACCATCAGAATGGGAGAAAATACTTGCAAATGAATCAACGGACAAAGGATTAATCCCCAAAATACACAAACAGCTCATGCAGCTCAATATTAAAAAAACAAACAACCCAATCAAAACATTGGCAGAAGACCTAAAGAGACATTTCTCCAAAGAAGACATACACATGGCCAAGAGGCACATAAAAAGCTGCTCAACATCACTAATTATTAGAGAAATGTAACTCAAAGCTACAATGAGGTATCACCTCACACCAGTTAGAATGGGCATCATCAGAAAATCTATAAACAACAAATGTTGGAGAGGGTGTGTAGAAAAGGGAACCCTCTTGCCCTGTTGGTGGGAATGTAAATTGATGCAGCCACTATGGAGAACAGTATGGAATTTCCTTAAAAAACTAAAAATAGAATTACTATTTGACCCAGCAATCCTACTACTGGGCATATACCCAGAGAAAACCATAATTCAGAAAGACACATGCACCTCAATATTCATTGCAGCACTATTTACAATAGCCAGGTCCTGGAAACAACCTAAATGCCCATTGACAGATGAATGGATAAAGAAGTTGTTGTACATATATACAATGGAATATTACTCAGCCATAAAAAAGAACGGAATTGGGTCATTTGTAGAGATGTGGATAGATGTCAGTACTGTCATACAAAGTGAAGTAAGTCAGAAAGAGAAAAAGAAATATCTTATATTAATGCATATATGTGGAACCTAGAAAAATGGTACAGATATACTGGTTTTCAGGGCAGAAATAGAGACACAGATGTAGAGAACAAACATATGGACACCAAATGGGAAAGTGATGGTGGGATGAATTGGGAGATTGGTATTGACATATATACATTAAACTGTATAAAATGGATAACTAATAAGAATTTGCTGTATAAAAAATAAAATTAAATTTAAAAAAGTGTTTTCTTTCTTTTTATTTTAAAACTTCTTATGATACAGGTTATATCTTTAGGATAAAGATGTAACTTACATCATGTATTCAAAATAAACAATATCAGAGTTCTACACAAGATGGCAGAATAGAATGTTCCTGACTTTTCCTCCTCCCATGAACACACCAAATACACAGTTATATATGGATTAATTCCCTCTGAGAGAAGTCTGGAAACTAGATGAGAGACTCTTACTCACTGGTTTTTTGAAACGAAAAACAAACAAACAAAAAATAAAATCAATGAATTTTTAGGTAGATTAAGTAAAAAAAAAGTAAAAGAGAAAAAAAAGAAATGAAAGAGGGAATATTACAATGGATGGCTCATAAATAAAAAAGGATCATAAGGGATGATTATGAAGAATTATATGTGAAAAAACTGGATAGTCTAGGAAAAGAGGATAAATTCCTAGAAACATACATTTTACCAAGACTGAGTTAAAAGGAAATAGGAAGTCTGAACAGACCAATTACAAATAAGGAGAATAAAGTAGTAATCAAAAATCACCCAACAAAGAAAATCTCAGGACCAGATGTCTTTATGGCTGAATTCTACCCAATAGTCCAAGAAGAAGTACTACCAATTCTTAAGCTTTTCCAAAAAGTAGAAGTGGAGAAAATACTTCCAAACTCATTTTCAGAGGCCAGCACTACCCTCATACCAAACTCAGACAAAAACACCACAAAAAAGAAACCTACACGTGAATATCTCTGATGATCATAAGTGCAAAAATTCTCAAGCAAATACTAGCACACTGAATTCAACAACACATCAGAAAGATTATGTGCCGCATCCAAGTGGGATTTATCCCCAGGATAAAAGATTGGCTTGATATATGCTAATGAATTGACAGAATATACCACATTAATAGAATGAAAAATAAAAATATCATCTCAATAGATGCATAAAAATCTCTTGAAAAGTTCAATATCCAAGCATGATAAAAAAAGAATTCTCAACAAAATAGCTATAAAAGGAAATTTCCTTAACACAATAAGAACATTTATAAAAAGGCCACAACTAACATGAAAAGCAATTGACAGAAACTGAAAGGTTTTCCTCTAAAATTTGTTCAAAGCCAAGATATTCACTCTCACTACCTCTATTTAACAAAGTACTGGAGGTATACTATCCAGAGCAATCAGACAAGGAAATGAAGTACAAGATATTCAAATTGGAAAGAAAGAAGTAAAAACATCTTTGTTCACAGGTGACACAATCCTATATGTAGAAAATTCTAGAGACTTCACTTAGAAAAAAAAAAACTGTTAGAATAAATGAATTTAGTAAAGTTGCAAGATACAAAATCAACAAAGGAAAATCAGTTGTATTTATTTACATCAAAAACAATATATTTAAAAAGGAAATCAAGAAAATGATCCCAGCTGGTCCAAGTGCAGTGGTTTTTACAATTTATTGATCACAGCCAATTACAGATTTCTTTGTTTCTTTCTCCACTCTCACTGTTTCACTTGACTTGCCTTTGAAAGAAAAAAAAATAAAAGGAAAATCCCATTTATGATGGTATTAAAAGGAATAAAGTGGTTAGACATCAATTTAATTAAGAAGGTGAAAGATCTGATAAGTGAAAACTATAAGTCATTGATGAAAGAAACTGAAGAAGACACAAATCAATGGAAAGGCACCCTGTGTTCATGAACTGGAATAATTAATGTTGTTAAAATGTCTCTACTACCCAATGTGATACACAGAATCAACTCAATCCCTATCAAAATCCCAGTGGCATTTTTCACAGAAATAGAAAAGCCAATTCTAGAATTTGTATGGAACCATAAAAGACCCTGAATAACCAAAGCAACACTGAGAAAGAATAAAGCTGGAGGTATACTTCCTGATTTAAAACTATATTACAAAGTGGTATTAATCAAAATAGTGTGGTACTGGTATAAAAATACATATAGACTCACAGATGACACACATAGACATACAGAACAATGAAACAGAATAGAGTCCAAAAATAAACCCACATAATACTGTCAGCTAATTTTTGACAAAGGCACCAAGAATACACAATGGGGAAAGGGTAGTGTCTCTGAGCAATGGTACTGGGAAAACTAGATACTCTTTTGCATCTGAAAAAATAAGTCAGCAAACATGAAACTACAAGATTCCTAGAAAACATAGGAAAAAGTGCTTTGGCATGACCTTTGTAATTATTTTTTCGATTTGACACTAAAAGTTCAGGCAACAAAAGCAAAAATGAGCAAGTGGCACAATATCAAACTAAAAAGTTTTTGTACAGTAAAGGAAACAATCAACAAAATGAGAAGCAAGCTACAGAACAGAACATATTCTTAAACCACACATCGGATAAGAGGATAATATCCAAAATATATAAGGAATTCATACAGCTAAATAGCAAAAACAAACAAACAAACAAAACAAACAATTGGATTAAAAACTGGACAAAGGCCTTCAGTATACATTTTTCCAAAGAAGACATACAAAGGCCAACAGGTACATGAAAAGGTGCTCAACATCACTAATAATCAGGGAAATGCAAATCAGAACTACAATGTGATATCACCTCACACTTGTTAGAATGGCTCTTATCAAAAAGACAAGATACAGCAAGTGGTAGAGAAGAGTGGAGAAAAGGAAACCCTGATAACTGTTAGTGGAAATTTAAATTGGTATAACTGTTATGGAAAACAGTATGGAGGTTCCTCTAAAAATTAAAATTAGGACTACCATATGATCCAGCAATTCCACTGGTGGTATATACCCAAAGGAAATTAAATCACTACCTTGGTGAGATATCTTCACACTTAGGTTCACTGCAGCATTATTTACAATTTTTAAGATATGGAAATTGTCAGTCATTTGCAACAAAATGGCTAAACATGTAGGAAATTATGCTAAATGTAGTAAGCCAGATACAGAAACAAAACCAAACCCTGTGAGATCTCACACTATATTCAGAACCTACAAATACACATAGAATTGGAGAGTAGACCCATTGCTACTAGGGGCAGGGAGGTGGGGAATATGTGGAGATACTGGTAAAAGGTTAAAAACTTGCAGTTATGTAATATGAATACATCTAGAGATCTAAACTATTGAATACAACATGTTGGCTATAGTTAATAATATGGTTTTTAATACTGGAAATTTGCTAAGAGTGTAGATTTCAGGTTCTCTCACCACACACCAAAAAATGGTAACTATGTGAGGGCATTATATGTGAATTAACTTGACTCTAGTAATCAATTCATTATGTATACATGCAGCATACTTCAGGAATCACTGTTTCCATTCCAGACCACCACAATAAAGAGAATACTGCAATAAAGGGAGTCGCATGAATTTTTTGGTTCCCCAGTGGATATAAACGTTATGTTTACACTACACTGTAGTCTATTAAGTGTGCAATAACATTATGTCTAAAAACACAATGTACATACCTTAATTTTAAAAAAACCTTTTGGTTAAAAATAATCGTGATATTCTTACATACGTAAATACTTCTTCCATATTTTCTGTTTTTGAAGACAAGTTTCAATGCATGACCTGCTGAGAAAACAGATCACAGTGAAGTGAAATTAATTAATGTTTCCAGGAGGCCTGTGAGTTACTTCAATAAACTTCTCATTGAATTTAAATAATATTATAATAATCATAAGCTAGCTAATATCCAGCTGAGTAGAAACCTATTCATACTGTTAGAATACCAAAAATGTTGTTAAAAAGCCCTCAAACAGGAGAGAAACTTTACTTTTTAAGTATAAATAACCACTTTGCCAATTTCAAAAGATGAAATTTTAATATCCAGTGGACACTCTGAGGGCATTATACATTAGAAAAAAAATCAAAAACTTTCATTGAGAACAAATATCAATAGAGAAAAAATTTACTAACATGCTTATCCCAGTGAACAAATGTCAGCAGTGGTACACACAATAAATATGCTATCTCAAAACACTCTTGAAGCTTTCTCAATGAAAGTAATAAAAGGATTTGGGGTAAGAAAATGTGCTATTACATAGAAATATCCTGCACAACATAGGATGTTTAGTAATCTGAGTTAAAGAAACGAACATTTGCTATTGTTAAAATCAGCCACCTCCCCAGTTATACCTGGATTCTACATTGTCAGTCCTCTGCTTATTTGATCCATTTCCCTTCTGATTTTCTTCTTCTTGTCACAAAATTTGTTTAAGTCTATATTTCACTAGTGACACCCTAAGCCCTCATTCTCTGTTTTTTAAACTATTACATGTTTAGTTCAGTGTTGAGAGACAAATGTGTGTGAAGTTTCTACCTCACTGGGTTGAATCCTATAAAGACAGGATTTAAAATTAATAACTACATAAAAATTTTACCATAATAGTAATTTAATAGAATATATGCAGATTGCAGTTTGTGCCATGTGACCAAAGCACTTAAAGTCATTTGTTATGCATTACCTCTAGTTTCCCATTTTATGGCTTGAATGAATTTCTAAAGTTATATTCTATGGATACAAGTTATAAAGTAATACTACATCATGAAATAGAAAGAGATACACTTAAGTATATTTAAAAACACCCTCAGGAATTCCATATTAACTAAACATCCTGGAAGACATAAAACTCAAACAGAATTGCATTTGGTGAATAATGAAATTTTGCCATTGACCTGAACGTGATTCTCTAATTACGCAATAACCATAATTTGGTCAAGGTGTAAACAATACAATTGCTCAAGTGAGCAACAGTAAATTAAAATATATGGTAAACGTTAAGCTTGCATTTCAAAAACTCCTTTGTTTAAAATGAAGTTATGATTGGTTCATAGCTAATTTTATATTCATTTGGATCTGGTTATTTTTGTAATGTCTAAATTGTAGCAGATCAGTTTGAGTTATCC
Organism: Hyperoodon ampullatus; assembly: GCF_949752795.1. Lineage (NCBI taxonomy): Eukaryota > Metazoa > Chordata > Mammalia > Artiodactyla > Ziphiidae > Hyperoodon > Hyperoodon ampullatus. Next base: position 131,764,912 of record NC_136915.1, read on the forward strand.
CAAATACTTTTTTTTTTTAAACCCCGAGCACTCTCTGTCCCAAACTCAATATTAATGTGTTCTGTTCCTATTTTTAATGCTTGTATTAGCAAAGATACTTATTTTAGTTACTTTGCGTCACCCTGTTCTGCATCTTTGTTCCTCAGACCCAACAATTAATCTGCAGCCTTGTTTCAGCCTCTGCAGGAGAGAAAGGCCCTTTACTTAGTCACGCGGTTCCAGATCCATCCTCCCTCCCCGGCCCCCTGCACTAGACATTCAGCAACTCAAAATAGTTCCTTCTTCATAAGAACTGCAGCTATCTGATACATCAGTATTCACTTCCAAATGTCATCAAATGGTCACAGGTTTTACTGGTTGCCTTGGGAGGAAGAACATGGCGGGAATGCTCATTTGACAGTTTTAAAGCTAGAAACTTTCACAGGATCATCAGTTTGATTATAAAAGTAATTTTTAAAATAAACAAGTTGCTTAGCTACAGGTGTCAGAATCCACTCTAGCAAGTTTCAGCAGAAAGGGATTCGGAAAGGATGTTAGGAGAGTCACAAAATCCCTGGAAAGACCTCCACATCAAGCTTACTATTAAATAATCAGGAAGAAAGCAAGCAAAACATCACAGGCACAGTAGTCCAGGCATGTCGGGCTCCACCAGAGCTGCCCTGAAAGGCCCAGGTGCTTTCACTCCTGCATCGTCGGAAGGCCTGAGCGTCCATCCTTCCTTATCCACGTCATATGAACATTGATTTACCGAGTATGAACATGCTTTTCTTTTTTCCTTCCCAAGGATTATAGATTGTCTTCCTTAAAATGTCATAAAATGTATATTGAAGTATAACATGAATAAAGAAAAGTACATAATCTACAATTTTCCAGCTTGAAGAAATATTACAACGTGAATACAACTAGGTAAATACCATGACAACATCAAGTGTAACAGCTCCATCATCAATTATAAAAGCTCCATCACCCCACAAGCTTCATTCTACCCTCCCCCCACTACTCTTCCACTTCTTTTTCGCTAATTTAACTGCTGCTTTGACTTCTAACTCCATAGTTTATTTTTCATTTTTTAAAATATATATAAAAGGAAATATGTAGTGTTTTTTTTCTGGCTTTTTTTTTTTTTTTAACTAAACATATTTATAAGTTTCATCCAGTTTGTTGGAGTGGCTGGAGATTAACCATTTTCATTACTGCCTAGAGTTGCTAGGTTATAGAGTCTACCTACCTTCAACATCAACAGATATTACGAAATGCAGATTACACCATGAAAAGTGGTGTTTCTGTTTTATATTTACCTGAGAAAGTCATAATTCCTAAAGTGGAAATGTGAGAGAACATTAAAAGGATATTCAAAGAATATTGGACAAGGAATAGCAGATTTGTATTTGTAATCAAATGGAATTTTTATTTTACTTTGCAAATGCTCTCTTTGTTAAACCTAGTATCTCCACAGACTATCATGTATTAAAGTATAATTTAAAGGTATATATGTTATTGATATTCACACAATAACCATCTTTTTCTATCCATTTGAGTTTATTTAAATACATTGACTCTAAGATTTATAATCACATACACTAATCTTCTCTTTTTTCAGCAGTATTCGTGCCAAAATCAAATCATCTTCTTCCGAGAAAGACTTGAAATTCTAAGCATAGTGATCTCAGTTTCTATAATAAATGTAATAATGTCTGTTAATTTTCAGCTTCTCGGACGCAGCTTGAAATCTTTGCCCTTCCTCTCCCCTGGAATTCTTAGTCAAGGAAATAAATATTAACAAAACCAAGACAATTTTTAGAGAAACCAGCTAAATTAAAGGCAGGTTTTAGAAGAGGAGGTTGTAGCCTGAGTGAGACAAGAGAATAAAAAACAGGTTTACGTGTGATAAATATATCACTTCATGTGACCTAGTTACACAGTGAAACTATCCTGACTCTTCTCAGGATTTTATCAAAGCAACTTTTGAATATTTCCAAGGAGGAAGCCTACAAGCGCAATACTGCATTATTTGGGAAGGTGCTGCAATGATTCTGTTTATATACTTTTGTTTCTCGAAGGAAGTAAGCTAAGATTCACATGTAAAAGCATTTGCATGTCCAGATAAACCTACTTCAGAGTGGTGATATGCAACATAGTACAAGGCTTACCCATCCCTTCCAAATATTTTCTCCTCATTGTAGGAATGTGCTATTGTAAGGCCTTCCATTTCGGGGAATTCTGTTTTAATGCTATTATGTGCTTTTATAGACATTATTTAAAATGGTTTAACCCACCTAAATTTTAGGTCAATTGACGCTTGTGTGTAAATATGACAAAATGGTCATTTAAATAATTGAACTGCTTTTGTGTTGTATTAAAATCCGTGGTGGCAGGATTTTCTTTTTTTTTCCTTTTGACTTTTGACCACCTTCATCCAATCCCTCTTCCCCCCACCTCCCACCTCTGGTAACCACAAATCTGACCTTTTTTGCTATGTTTATTGGTTTGTTTTTGACGTATACCTGACCTACAACACTATGTTAATTCTTGGTATATGACATAGTGATTTGATATTTCTATACATTTCAAACTGATCACCATGATAAGTCTAGTTGTCATCTTTTACCATACAAAGATATTATGTAATTATTGACTATATTCCCCACACTGTACATTTTATACCTGTGACACATTTATTTGTAATTGAAAGTTTTGTACCTCTTAATCTGCCTCACCTATTTCACTCATCCCCCCAACGTATTTCCACTTAGCAACCACCTGCTTGTTCTCTGTATCTATGGCTCTATTTCTGTTTTGATATGTTTGTTCATTTGGTTTTTAGATTCCACATATAAGGGAAATCATACAGTATTTGTCATTCTCTAACTTATTTCACTTAGCATAATACCCTCCACATCCAACCATGTTGTCTCAAATGGCAAGGTCTCAGTCTTTTTTACAGCAAATATTCCTGTGTGTGTGTGTGTGTGTGTGTACACCACATCTTCTTTATCCATTTATTTATTGATGGGCAGTTAAGTTGCTTCCATATCTTGGTTATTGTTAATAATGCTTCAATGAACATAGGGGTGTGTATATCTTTTCTAATTAGTGTTTTCATTTTCTTGGGGTAAATAGCCAGGAGTGGAATTGCTGGATCATGTTGAACCTCCATACTGTCTTCCACAGTGGCTGCATTCCCACCAACAATGTACGAGTGTTTTGTGTAGTACTAGATTAAAATCCAGTGCCAGGATTTTTTAACAGCATATATACACACAGGGTTTTTCTCGACTGTTCTTCGCAAACCTGAGTTTATCTCTAGACATGCCTGAAGCCATAGTGCTGATCCTTGGCCAATCAAAGATTAAATGTGCTGATTAGTGATTTAAACAGTTCTGTACTAGAGTTTGAAACATGGCAAGGGGCAGCCTGTATCTATCTTGTAAATATATACACACACATATGCACATATATACATACATATATAGTATTATATGAGTTTCAGATAGATGGTTTGCCTCTGGTTTCTGCTATTTTATCTTGTTTTAGTTGCTGAGTCAGATCATGCAGCCAAATATTGACTGTATAACTACATAGCATAATTCATACCCATTCTCAGATAAGGTTGTGGCTTCTGAGACCAAAGTAACTGAAATCTATCTTGGTGATTTTGGCCCAGAGATAAAGGGTGTTCTGTGCCACTGGGGTAACAATTTGAAAGCTGTTCTTGAATGTTTCAGTCTTGCTAGATGATTGCCTGTTCTTTTCCCCTTCTACTGAATAGTAAGCATCCTTCACATTTATGTTTGTAGAGTCTTATGAATCCTTGAAATAATTCAAAAAAGCATAATTATTGTACATGGCATAGTATGTTGCTATAATTTTGTGTTTGATGTATAATTATATCTCCAACAGCCCAATTCTAATTAAGGTTGAAAGGAAATTGAAAATTAAGTTATGGGACTTCCCTGGTGGTGCAGTGGTTAAGAATCTGCCTGCCAATGCAGGGAACATGGGTTCGATCCCTGGTCTGGGAAGATCCCACATGCCGCGGAGCAACTAAGCCTGTGAGCCACAACTACTGAGCCTGTGCCCTACAGCCCATGAGCCATAACTACTGAAGCCTGTACGCCTAGAGTCCGTGCTTCACAACAAGAGAAGCCACTGAAATGAGACGCCCGCACACAACAATGAAGAGTAGTCCCCGCTTGCCACAACTAGAGAAAGCCTGTGAGCAGCAAAAAAGACCCAATGCAGTCAAAAATAAATAAATAAATAAATGAATTTTAAAAAGACAATTAAGTTACAATTGATAACAGATTTCTGATTGGATAGAAGAAATTATTAAATATGCTATTTTTTGTGGTTTTCATAATTTTTTTCTGTATTTCATATTCTATGAAAATCGATTTTAAAAGGTATTTTAATTCTACATATTTTATTTTAATTTTAAACACTGGTTAATATCAATAATAGATATTCATAAAATATGTAGAGTAATTAAGTGATAAATAGTCAATTGTCACCTGATCTTTTGGTAATTTTCTAGTAGAATTTCCTGGTTTTTTTTTTTTTTAATGAAGGTAATATAATTACTCAGAAATAAAATACATAGTGACTTACATCATCATATGATTGCTGTTTTTCCTGTCATTTAATTCACCTCCTTTTTTCAATTTTATTGTGTTCATAAATTAATTCAGTCTCCTGAGTCTGAGCTAGTTACTATCCAGAGAAAAGAAAGAAAAGCACCAGAGAATAAGTTTAATTAAAAAGAGATATTGTTTAGGATCCAGAATTTTTCAATCACTGTCCATAGAATATAGCAGATGAGTGGTCAAAATTTGGAGACATGAATGTCTGGATTTGAGTCCCGTGCCCTGGCAATGACTTGTTCTGTGACTTTGGACAAATTACCAACACCGTCTAAATTCTAATGTTCTCATGTATAAGGTGGCAGTAATATTGAGATAATTAAATGACATAAAAACATACATATAGCTTTGCACATTTTATAGCATGCAGTAAGCAGCTACAAAATATTAACTATTATTTTATTAAAATAATTCTTTAGGCTCTTTTATGGTTTCTAGAAAGAGGTTCAATTCTAAGGCCATACATTTCTTTTCTTGCCTATTTCATTATCTGTTCTTTTGCCCCTATAATTTATTTTACTAGTCTTAGTTGAATAGCTTCTTTGCATATATATTGTCATATGCTCAATTGTAAATGAAATAATTGTGAAATTATAGAAACTTATTTTATCCCTAGCTGTAACTTGTAGGAACTTATTGAAAATAATCAGAGCTTTTATTGTTTTACTTTATGGCATTGTTATTATCTGTTTTCTTGCTGTTTTTGTAACTAGACTCCTATTACGAACATAACTCACAAAATGGCCTTTAGTTTTACCATATAATTGGACCCAAACGATAGGCTATTGATACCGTGGGGCAGAGACTATTTTTTTCTGTTCACCAGTCTTTATCAGTAGACTAGCACAGTGCCTGGAACATAGTAGCTGTAAAATAACTATTGGATGTATGAATAAAACTAACATACCTAGACTACTATTTTTGAGAGAATCTGTAAAGAAACTATGTTTCTGTACATCCAAAATTATTCTTTTAGGCTTCCTTGAATATATTACAGAAAGATAACTTTTCATTGAATTTTGCCTATTGTCTTTGAATAAATTACTTAAAAGTTTTAATTGAAAATTATTATAATAATTAATATACAATAAAATATTGTTAATAATTATAAGTTCACATTTATTTCTTATGGTGTGCGGTAAAATATGTATTGCTTTACATATACTGGTTCACAGGATATTTAAGACAATACTGTGATCCAGTTTATATTATCCTTATTTTAGAGAGGTATAGTAGTTTATCAAAGTTTATACAGGTAGTAATTTAGAACTGTGATTTACATGTAATCTACATTGAAACTGCTCAACCTTAGCCACTTTATGACCAGATTTCTTTAAATGTTTCCAAACATGAATTAATTTCTCTACCAATATATTTTGAATCTGTATTCACTCATCACTGGTTGTAAAAAAAATCTTTGCTAATACTGCATTATTATTTTTAATATGAAAACAAGCATCCCTTTTCATTTGTAGATATTTATTGGCCTTAGTTTTTGTGACACTTAGGTTTTCATACCTACTGTACCAAAGTGAAATGCATGGTAACATCTAGTGATTTCTAAATGCTAGGAAGCTGCATTTCTTTCTTTTCTGCTTTTTAAACTGGAACATAGTATTCATAAGTATTAAAGGACATAATTATTTCTGAAACAATACTATTAATAGGCTTTACTGATTCAGACTATTTTAGAGATCCTTTTCTCTCTCTCTCTGTCTCTCTCTCTCAAATAAAAAGCTCATCTTGACTTAAGTGGGAGATTGTACACAGCACAGTTACACTGGTGGCACTAGTAGGGTGGCAATACCCCAAACTACCCATCAGAGAAGCTGAATGCATTTGGAAGCCAAAAAGAAATCTAGTTCTCCACTGATATTTATACTAAGAGTGGCCAACTTGTGAAGAACCAAAGTAAAAGGCCAATCTCTGTATCATGTTTTCTGATTCTCTCTTGATTTAAAGAGAGGCTGTGTACCAGTTTTGTGTAATCTTTTCTGTCGTACTTTACCTCTTTGTCTCAGCTTACCAGTTTTTAAAAGGATGACTGTGGTAGTGGTGTCCGGTGGCAGCAGACACGCACTAAATGCATGAGTAGTCGTACTAATTGTGATAGTCATGGAATAGGAACAGCAGTAGTGGTGTGATTTTGCAACGAGGAAGAAAGAACATTTTATATTCAATACTCATAAAATGCACTTAAAAAACATTTTAAACATAATCTTTGTGGTGCTGCATCTGCATGAAGGGTGCAGTTGGGGGAGAAGAAAGCTCTTTTTCATCTACTTCGATCCCACCCAGTATGGATCCTTTGAAAAAGAGGGAGTTCCATGTACTAAAAATAAGCCCTCCTTTTAAAAGTGTGTGGCCTAAGCAATGTAAGTGGATTCACGGGACTTTGTTGTAACTGTTATGAATATACTTGAGGTTCATTCGCTTTCAAGGAGCTGTTCCAGTGCTGCATTAGGACCTGGGGACCATGGTGGCTGACTTAAAGTTGGGGTGTGAAGGGACCACTCAGCTTCCTAGTGAAGTGAAACAGAACAGAGGGCAGGCTCTGCTTATCAGGAGCTGAAGAGGGGAAACACTTCATCTAAGAAGAAAAAGATACTGTGTTAATTTTATTAGACATTGATCATATTGTACATGAGCTGTTAATTCTAAACTGGAAACAAAACTGTCCTTGGAACAATATCTTAGCGTTCTAAACTTGTCGTATGTAAGAACTATGTTTTAGTTTCTCTCTCCTTAAACAAGTTTCATTGGATCTAAAATTTGAAGTGAGAGACTGAATTAAAAGGAACTACTCTTTAGTCTATATATATAAAAGTTTAGAAAATGTGTGGCATGGCTAAAAAGACACCCAATTACATATTATTCTTGGGACCGACTTGCTCCTCAAAACTCGATTTTTATTAGTTCTATAAAAACTTTAAGGTACGAGGGACATTTCTTTGCAAAGAAAGTACTTTTATCCTTCATGTTTGAGAAATTTAAACTTAGTTTTCACCGGTATAAACTTTTAGGAAAAGAATATTAGTTTAGATAACAATGCTATTGGCTCTTAGAACAATTTTGAGTCTTGATAAAATCATAGTATTACTTTCTTTGAGAAAGGTTTTGAGGGTCATGTGGTCCTATTTACCCCTGTGCTGTCTTTTCTTCTATTATATCTCCAGGGGTTTGTTGCTTAGCTTCTATTTGAGGACTTTCATAATGCACTGCTTTACAACCCAACACATTCCATAATTATTCTTTTTAGAAAATAAAGTTAAGAAGTAAAACACTGTATAACAATGTTAATAATTGACCAGAATGCTCTATTTCTCCAATTTCCATCACCCCATCTAGATATAAACAACTGTATATTTATGATAATCTACATACTCATATAAGAACATGGTATATCTTTCTGTTTGTTCCATTTCTATTCTATAATTTTTAAATAAAATTTTATATATTCCTTGTATAATTCCTGTTCTTCCTGATTAAATTTTTCTGGATATTTTAGGTTTTTTTTTTTTCTCGTTATGTGAACACGATTTTCTCACTCCTATTAACAAAAAAAAAATAATAATAATAAATAAGCATTTAAAAAAATTTAAATGATTTCACAAGCCAGTGGAAGAATTCATAATCCAGTAGAAGAATTCTTTATTCAGGAGCCTCACATGTGTGAGTTGTATCTGTGTGTATCCATGATAGCAGAGTTTGTAGTTTATAAAGTGAAGGGGCTAGCATATGTAGACTAAATATATTTATTCCACAAATAAATGACTTAAGCAACCTTGAAATATAAGGCACTGTGTGAGACAATGGCAGGAATAAAGAAATAAAAATTTAGTCATCCTAGGAGTAAATTTGCTATTCATAGGACTAAGAAATACTCATAGAAATAAAAAGAAGCAAAAAATTGCTAAAGGCCACAATGGGTGGAACAAACACCTTATAATTTATAATTTGGGAACTAAAGCAACAAAAAATGCATTATGAACCTAATATGAACTGGGATTTACATACAGTTATCTCCCCAAGTCTGCACAATAAGCCTATGAAATGGGGATCACTACCCCAAAACTTAGAAACGTTAATAGAAACCTAGACAACACAGACAACAGCACAGCTAGATTGTGATTCCAGACCTGGTGAAGTAACTGAGGAAAGTTCCATGGTGGGAATTAACCTTAAACAGTAGACAAGATTAAGGTATATATAGAGAAATTGGGAGCATGTTATTTTATTTACGAATATAATTATTTGCCAATAAATTATTTAATTATTTACCAATTTAATCAATTTTACTAAATCTTCCAGATACATAGATAGATATAGATATAATGTTTTTAAAATCTGCTATAATCGTGTGATTGATCCTTTGAATAGTGCAGAAAAAAAAAAAAACTTTTAAGATTATGATTCCCAAAAGTTTGTCTTACTTGTCTTCATAGACCCTAATCCCATCAAAGAAAATTCTCATTAAATATTTGCTGACTGACTGCCTGATCTCATTTGACTGATTATAGAGTGAGACAGATATGAAAATAAATAAATTTGCTAAATGTTTTAGGGGTAGAATGTACAGGAAATAGTGAGGTCACAAAGGAGAAATTAATCATTTCATTTGATGAGTTCAGGAAAGGTAGCAAATTAGTTGAATGCTGGTGGATGAGAGGTTGCTGGTCAGTAAACAAAGTCATTTTTGAAATGAAGGATAACCCCCAAAATCATCTGAGCCACAAAATATGGCGCCCTGCAGAACTATAAATATTTGGATAAGGTTGAACTGGAGAGGTTTGGGGTAAAGCAATTAAAGTCCTGGGCATTTGGAACACCCAGATCACAGAAGGTACAATGCACTAACAGTTTTGAGTTTTATACTGTAAGCAATTGTGAAGATATCTGAAGATATTTGAGCAATGGAGTAATATGGGAAATCTTGCATTTTAGAAAGATTACCCTGGCAGCCATGGAGAGGACAAACAAAGAAATTTAAGAGGCAGAGGAACAATTTTGGAAAATATGACAATAGTTGAGAGAAGAGAAATAAGAGTCTGAACTAAGGCATTAGCTGTGGAGTTGGAACTGAACAAATGAACAAAAGGTACAAAAATACAAACCTTAGAACTTGTAACAATAGGGGTAAAGCAAAGTAAAGATTAAATATAGCTCATAAGTTTATTTCCTGAATGACTGGATGAAGAAAAGCATCTGTAATCGAGAAAAGAAAGACAGGAATAGTAAAGAGATATCTGTGGATTTTTTAGTGGAGTTATCAAGTAAGCACTCTGATATAGAGGACAAAACTTTTGAAGATGCTATGGGCTAAATAAGTGATCTAAAATCACCTACAAAGAGATGGTATTTGACAACATGGGAGAGAACAAGTTCAAAAGTGAAGGGTGCGTTAGAACAGGATAAGAAAAAGGTTTTAGGGAGGAACATGGGATGTAGCAATATGTAAGAAGCAAACAAAGAAAGCATATTCAGTTAAGTTTTCAATCCAGGGATTATAAATTAATGATGAGAGATAGTAGGAGATAAGGCAGAATACGTTGTACCAGAAGCCAAATAGAGGCAGTGCTTTAGAAATACAACCTTTAAAACCTCTCAAGTCTTCTGCTGAGCAAAACATAGGCAATAATGATGCCTGTGATTAAGACATATGAAAGTGAAATTCTGTGTGAAGAGGATACTTGGGATCTTTTATTTAGGCTAGAATCCTCTAACATCTCATTGATTTGCTAAGTCCCTCTGAGATTAAATAGATCCCTTTGATCATCAATAAAGTAGCATAAAAATAAAAGAGACTCCATCATTGAAGATGCCTAATTTATCATCTGATTAAGTAATTTGATAATCAGTTGCTTACAAAAAAGTAAGAATAATGGAATGTGATTAAATGGCAAGACAGATTATATAAGTAAGGGCTGGAGAAATTCCAGGGCCTGAGAAGTCAATTTCAGATGAATTAGATTGAACAAAAAGAAGAAGTGGATGTTATGGTTGTCTTGGGGATAGTATTCAATGGAATTATTGGGTAGATTTCTGGTATTCGTGAGTAGAAAAATGAAGATGAGATCGTTGAACAGACGTATGGAATTGACACTATTTTTGTTTGTTTGTTTGTTTTTTGTTTGTTTGTTTTTTCTGGTACGCGGGCCTCTCACTGTTGTGGCCTCTCCCGTTGCGGAGCACAGGCTCCGGACGCGCAGGCTCAGCAGCCATGGCTCACGGGCCTAGCCGCTCCGCAGCATGTGGGATCCTCCCGGACCGGGGCACGAACCCGTGTCCCCTGCATCGGCAGGCGGACTCTCAACCACTGCACCACCAGTGAAGCCCGACACTATGTTTTGAAGAATCTTGGTGATGAAATAATGAAGAAAGATGGAAAAGTAGGATCACAAGGCCAATATAGAACTAAGATTTTTAGATAGAGAAATTTTATATATGTCTGTGAGCTGAACAGAAGAAAACAGTGGAAAAGAAGACCTTGAAAGTATAGGGGGGGAAAGTTCTGAATAGTGTAATGCCTTGGTTTTAAGTGCTAGTTATACCTCTCAAATTCTTATCTCCATTAAATGACTCACATTATGTACAAAAAAATGGACAAATCTGCACAGCTGCTTGAAACTAGATACATTTTGTGTGGTATACATCAGACAAAGCTACAAAAATCATGCCAAGACTGAGTCACAATTTACCCTCCTGATGGAGAGCAATGCTCCAGAAAGATAACTGGAAAGACTTTACAAGAATTCCACTAACACAGAGGCTTGATAGATGTGGTCAGGTGGTAAGAACAGACAAAGCACAGGCAAATGGGGACAAGACTTGAATGCCTTTATGCTGTAGAACAGACACACTTACACGATCAACAGTACTGGACGAAGTAGGGTTTCCCTGCTGCCTTCCCCAAGCAGGAAGCAGATAAAGGAGCGTGGGAAAGATTTTCTTCCTTAAAGGAATGGGGGCATGGACTCAGAGGAAAACTGGACTTTCACATAGTTAAGTTCTCATAGGGAAAGACGTTTTGAAAGAAAGCTGTATGCAGAAACTGGTCACAGCCTAGAGTTCTACACAAGAGGAAGAAATATAATGTAGATAAATTTATCCAGAATCTTCAAACTGCAGTGCCCTCCAAATTTTTCCTAGGTTACTTAAGCCCTTGACAAAGCAACAAACAGAAATTGTCAAATCTCCTATCCAGAAACTGGGGTGTTATTGTTAAATCTTACTTCCTAATAAACCACAAAAGATGCTGTGATTCTGTGATTCAAATGCAGGACATGGCCATCAAGCAACTTTAATATAGGGTCAGTTTCATATATGGTCATTCTGTTTCCAGTCTTACAGTCTTATAATACATTAAGCATAAAAGCAGAATAAAATTTTCTTAAGCATTATAAGGATATTATTTCTCTGCCTTAAATCCTTCAGTGATTCCCTGATGCTCTGAAGGGTAAGTCCAGACTTCTCAGTGTCATTTGCAAAGCCTCCCTGATTTTGCCCCTAAGTATCAACACAGCTTCACTCTTTGTAACTGTGTTCTTTGAACTTTACTCTCTAACCATTTATAGATCTCCTTACGGACAAGTAAAGAAGCCAGGCTGTGTTCATACTTTGCACATTCTGTTATCACTTCCCTGGATATACTTTTCATACTCACAACCTCCTAAACTAGACTAATTTCTACTCTTTGAGAATAAAATAGAATTATTGAAGAATGGAAACTTTTCTAGGTCTTCCATTTGCTAGAAATAGCATCAACCTATGTTTTATTGGGAAGATTAAATTAAATTAGATTATAAAGCATTGTATCTAACACAAAACAAGCCCTCAAGAAAGTACATTTTAGTAGGAGTAATATACTATTATTACTAATTGGTTTTGTGGAATGTGCTGATATTTATTGGAGTGCAAAGAAGAATTTGACATAATAATATTGATTTGGGTTGTTTGATTTATTAGAGAAGTTGAGAAAAACTGGTTCAATTGAACTTATTTTCAAAAAAATAATTTATATATTCACCAGGGACTTTGTTCTTACACTACTTTATGTAGTTTAAATTTGAGAAAGTTACCAAAAACATGTCTATCACTTATTATCAATCAGTTACAAATAGTTATTACCAACTCTATGAGTACAAAGTTGATACAATTAGCTATGAAGGTGTACTTATCTCAACCAAGGGATGAACTGTTTGTGACTTTTTGAATCACAGTCCTCTACATCAGTAAAGGAAATAGGAACAGCATTTATTGGACAGAAAAATAAGAGAAAAAATTTTAAATTCCATTAATAATAATATTTAATCAAGCTATCCTCTCTGCATGAAGGATTTCTGTACAGAAGATTTCTCCTGTTTTTTGTCCCAGGTGAACTGATCTAGTTATGAAAAAACAGAAATGTGTTTGTGTGAACCATAATGACAACCTACTTCACAGAGCAGAAATAATGATGGGTTCAGATGGTCCAGTGCAGGTGGTCGAAATTGCTACTTCAAAAGCTACTATTAAGTGATTTTCAAAGGGCTCACACTTCATCCACCACCACCAATCAAGAGACACTTGCTCAGGCCACATTCCCTTGTATAAAAACTAAGAAGTAATTATTTCCTTTAAGGGATCCACATCAATTTCATCACAATAAAAGTTATAAACACAAGGAAGGAATTTCTTTGCAATTTTTGTGCAGATGTTATTAATTCTGCAAATCTAGATGAATACAATGAAAGAAAAAACAAAATATCCAATATGGACAATGATTAACTTATACTAGTGTACATACACACACACATACATACACACACATACTCACAGAGACAGAACACTACTTTAAAACACCAATTTACTAAGTAATTTTATCCTGAATTTTACATTTTTAACATTTGACTAAAGTAAAATGAATTAATAATTATCACATTTTATGATGGTTTAAATAGGATTGAGAACAAGTAAATCTAAAATATCTAATTTATGAAATAATTGTAATATTCATGTTTCTTTCTTTTTTTTGAAATAGGACATCAAAAATTTTTATTACAATTCAACATGCTCTTCTAACAATGCTGTGGCCAAGCCACCCAATGTTTTCTTCACATTCCTTCCACACAAGTTAATTTGTTTCACAAAGTGGAACTAAAGTATATTCAGGTCATTCAAATGCAAGCTACATAGATTCCTTATAAGTTACTGTATTAAGGTAGAAAAGAGATGCAAGAAAAAAAGACATCACAGAACTTATAATATAGGTTATCAAAATATTGGTACACAATCTTTCCCAAGCTGCTTCATGATGAACCTAAAATTGCCAGCAAGAAAGAATAGTACAAGAATGAGGTTTATGGCTCATCCAACTCCATGTCATAATTACTGTAATACTTACTGGTGTAATAACTCTCATAATTATCCTCAGAAGGATCTCTATGAGACCGGCAAAAACGACAGCTGCATCTAAATCTTTGCACTCTTGAGGGAGTCTCAACGTCGTTCTGCAGTGGTTCTCTTTGAGAGTCAGATGGAGAAACTCCTTTGTAGTAGCACTTTTTAATAGACTGAATCAGCCACTCCACCTTATCTCTCTGATCAGTTAACATGGTCCTCACCCCTCTCCTACAGGGTATGTTTTCACCAAGTAACTGCCCAGTAGGTTGAGGTAGACATTCTGGTAGAATGAAGGGCAATTTGATACTAGGGTTGAGCATCAAGTTACTGAGGTCCTTTATTAACACTTCAGACATAGTTTGAGAGGCAACTGGAATTGCCTGGGAATTTTCATCGATGGACATTTGAGGAGACTCAAGGCTCCAGGCTCCAGGTTGGGTTAACCTCATATGAATCCATTGGGAGCTTGAAGCTCCCCCAGACCTTTGGGTTCCAGTGGAAGGTGATGCTTTAGAATCAAATTGCTACAAAGTAGCCTGGAAGAACTACAGAGCTAAGAAAGAGGGACAAAAATCCAAGCTGGCACATGGAGGTGAGAGAAGAATCCAACCCATGATTCCTTAAATTAGTTATTTTCAATAGGAAGCATTGCTGCCCCCAACAGGCATCTAAAAATTTCTGAGGAAAACTTGGTTGCAAAATAATTTTTATAAACTACTGGCATTTAGAGGCAGAATACCCAGATTCTAAATATCCTCCACATCATAAAACTGTAACACACAAGGAAGACTTGACCCACATGATTTAGCAATGCCCTTGTCTACCAAGCTAGATCATATTCTAGGTCACTAAACAAATCTTATTGAATTTCAAAGCATTAAAATTACTCAGACAATATTCTCTGACAAAAAGAGAATTAAACATAAAAAAAATAGCAGGATATCAGATACACCTAAAAATATTTTAAAAAGCAAGCAAAACTCTACAAAATACTACATTGACCAAAGCAGAAGTCTCAAAGAAAAATAGAAAACATTTTGAACTAAATGAAAATGAAAAGACAACCTATCAAATCTGAAGAATACACTTACATCAAGATGGGAGGGAAATGTATAGTATTATTACTTGGCGACTTAGATGAAATGGATCAATTCCTTGAAAGTCTCAAATTACCTAAACTCATCCTAGAAGAAATAGATAACATGAGTAGTACTAAATTTGTAGCTACAAGACTATACTTTCAGAGATCATTTCCATAGTTCATTACTAAATTTGTAGCTAAAACCATTCTGAAAAAGAAAATGTCAGGCATAGATGACTTCACTGGTGAATTACACCAAACATTTAAGGAAGAATTAATGCCAGTTCTTAAAAATGTCTTCCAGAAAATTTAAGAGACAGCAGCCCTTCTCAACTCACTTGAGGAGGCCAGCATCTTTTGACACAAAAGACAGAAATAATAAGAAGAAGAACAATGTGACATAAAAATCGATGTAAAATATCTTAATGAAATACTAGCAAATTTAAATAATATATAAAAACAAACAAAATAGCACAATCAGGAGAGTTATGTTAGGAATGCAAGGCTAGTACATTAGAAAACTAATCAGTGTAATTCATTATCTTAAGACAGTTAACAAAGACAAAAACAAAGGATCATAGCAATAGGTGAGGAAAAAGTATTTGCCAACATTCAGCATCCATTCATGATTTAAAACAAAATTCTCAGCAAACTTGGAATAGAAGGGACTTTTTTTAATCTGACAAAGAAAAACCACAAATATCTACAGCTAATGTCAAGCTTAATTTCAGAAGACAATGTCTTTCTCCTATAATCCATATCTAGGTAAAGACTTCATCTTTAACCACTTCTATTCAGACCCATTTAAAGTTCCTACACCTAATTTTATATCTTATTATTATTACCACCACCAGTACTATACTACTACTCAAGACACCCCATAAATAATACTGGACCCACCTCTGTCTACATCTTATGATCTCAGTTATAGATCTGACTCACCATAGGATGTTAAAACGCTATATACTCCCTCCTCAGCCCTTACAGCTAAGGGGTTCAAGTTATGTGTCAAGACTTTGCCAATCAGACTTAGCTTGATTTTGGAGCTAAAAAGGACCTCAATTCTGAACACTCCAGGAGATATAATTCACGTAGATTCCCCTCATCCTGGAGTTCTTGATGAAAGAAATCTGTGTAGTAGAGTTCTTGCTTCTTCCATTGTAGCAGGAAAGTCTATAGGGTGTGTTTCCAGCAGGGAGCAACTTGTGGCACTCAGTAGTCAGTGAGAAGGGCTGTGGTCTCCTCATCAAACCAGTCCTACAATATTACTGTTGTTGTTTTTGTTCTTGGGCTTAGTTCCTAAATGGAAGGCATTGAGTCTGGTTCTCAATCTTCATAAAAAGTAATGAAATAATGCCATATGCAGCAACATGGATGGACTTGGAGATTGTCATACTGAGTAAAGTAAGTCAGAGAAAGACAAATATCATATGATATTGCTTATATGTGGTATCTAAAAAGAAAGAGGGGCACAAATGAACTTATCTACAAAACAGAAATAACGTTACAGATGTGAAAAATAAACTTATAGTTACCAGAGGTTAAGAGGGGGAGGGATAAATTGGAAGATTGGGATTGACATATACACACTACTATATATAAAACAGATAACTAATAAGTACATACTGTATAGCACAGGGAACTCAAATCAATACTCTGTAATGGCCTATATGGAAAAGAATCTAAAAAAAAAGAGTGGATATATGTAAATGTATAACAGATTCACTTTGCTGTAAGCCTGAAACTAACACAACCTTGTAAATCAACTATACTCCAATAAAAAAAAAGTAATAAAAAAGTTACCTAGTATCCTTTTCATAAACATATATTCTGCTCTATTAACAACCCTGAGTGATATGTTCCATAACTTTTGAACAACCACCTGAAGTACCTGAAGATTGTTTCAAGACTCTGCAAAGGTAGCTACTGCACAAAAGAAATACTTCTATTATCTACAGACAAATATCTAAAATTTGAATTATAGTCCCAATATCTATTCTCTCTGAATCTCATTTTCTGCATCTGTAAAAAAGGAAAAGAAAAAAAAACCTTAACTGACCCATAGGATTGTAAAACAGACTGCTTTGCACATTGTAATGACGTGCTATAAAAAAAGGAGTTCTTTCATGCAAAATTCTATTACAAGAATTCTCGAATTACTTTTTGTCCATTGAAAATTTAAAATGAAGAAGAAAATTAATTACAAGTTTTTCAGCAAATATTGATTGTTCTGACTGTATTGTAAATTAAAATGAAGGAGAATTAAGTTCTTCATTATGGTAGAGTAGGAGATATATCAATTAAGATTAAGAAAAATATTTGTATTTACCTCAAAGTTAAAGATCGAGGGAAAAGATTATCTTGTGGTATATCAGGATTTTAAAACTTTAGCTCACTGTTTTATACATTCAGAAGATATAAAAATATAAAACACCCTCAAGCTATCAAACTTAAATCTACAAAATACAGTAAAGTAAATATGAGTGTATTTGTGCTATTGATCTTTTTTTTCCAAAATTGAACAAATGATTCGCAAACTGAGAAAAAAAAAGTCGTTTAAAGTTTTAAGCCTAATAACAAAAATAATTTCAATTCACAAATGCTATTTAGTGACTAGAGTTTGCTCTTGGGAAATAAAATTTTATCATTTTAATAAAACATTCAGAAATTCTCACTGTTGTGCATTTTAAAGTAATATAATTAAAACCTAACACATATATATGGAATCAAAAAAAAAAAAAGGTCATGAAGAACCTAGGGGCAAGATGGGAATAAAGACACAGACTTACTAGACAATGGACTTGAGGACACGGGGAGGGGGAAGGGTAAGCTGGGACAAAGTGAGAGAGTGGTAGTGTATATATGTCCATATATACACTACCAAATGTAAAACAGATAGCTACTGGGAAGCAGTCACATAACTCAGGGAGATCAGCTCGGTGCTTTGTGACCAGCTAGAAGGGTGGAATAGGGAGGGTGGGAGGGAGGGAGATGCAAGAGGAAAGAGATATGGGGATATATATATATGTATAACTGATTCACTTTGTTATAAAGCAGAAACTAACACATATTGTAGAGCAATTATATTCCAATAAAAACATTAAAAAAAAAAAACCTTAGGAGAAAATTGTTTAAACAATATATCCATCATTCACCATATTTGCATTGACAAATTTTAACATAAACTGTCAAAATTTTAATTTTATAGACTGTATGTGCTGTTAAATCAGAAGTTCCAAATATAGTCTTCTACCTTGCATTGCTTTACACTAAACATATTTTCAAAACATGATCTTTAAAAAATTATCAAAGGTATTTATCTTAGAAGACAAGAAAATATGAGACAACATTCAGGAGGGCCCCCCAAATTGAGAAACAGAGAGGATTATTTTTTCCTTCCATAGGCCCTATTGAAAAAAGTTACAAGGCCAGTGTACTTTGATGTTTAGTGAAATCACTTTAAATTATTTATTACATATGTTCTTCTTCCTTACAGTTTTTAATTATTTTGCTGCAAGTTGTGTGATTTTATTCCCTATGGTTTAAGAAAATACATAAGGCACATTTTGGGTGAACAGGGATAACTCAAACATAAGAACTTCTAGAATAAAATGATCATTCCAATTTGATTACTCCTCTTCAATGTTAATCAATTCAACTAAAAATTTCAATTATATAAAGAGAAATGATAAACTATATTCTCGTTTAAAATGACCACCAAAATATTGAAGGATTTAAGTTCTGAAATTTACCAAAAATGTTCAATTCTAAAATAATATTCAGGAATAATCTTTATTATATTTTATTATATTTCAAATTTATTTTTGAATAGAGACACTTATTTAGAAATTAATAACACTATAGATGGTATATTGTTATACCCACAGATTACATTATTAATTTGTTAGCTAAAAGAAAATGCAAGAAATAATCAGTGAATAATTTCCTTTTATAACCTTCCCAAACTCAAATTTACTAAAGAAATTTCCAGGCGTTTTATTTAGAAATCATGGCTTAAGAGACAATAGGGTATCTGAGCTTCACACCTTATTATTTCCCTGCCTCAGTGTGAGGTATTACAGATGTTGTTAACACATCCACTCCTGGGAGAAACCTGGAAAGAAGTAGCCCAAAATTCTCATTAATTTTAGGAGGTGAAAACTGTGACAATCTGAATAAATAAATAGTGTTAATTTCATTTTTACACATTGGCATGCTACATTTTATAACCAAGAGAAAGGAATGAGTTGAAGGAGAAAAGCTTAAAAAACATTTTATGCATAATTGATCCAGTTTTGTTACAAATTATTTCTCAACCATAAAAGGTATGAGCAATTACAGGATTAGAAGGAAGAGAAAATTGGAGAAAATATTATTCAAATAATCTATAAATACAGAAACACATAATCCATTTTATTTGTATCAAATCTACATAAAGGAAAATTTATGAGAATGTTGGGTATTTGCATTTATTGAACCCTGAAATAAGACCGGCCTCTAACATCTGCAGGGTTGACTCAAGTATAAATATGAAGGCCCACATACCATGTGTCTAAATATTTGGTTGGCCAAAAAGTGCCTTCGATTTTTAAATAAAAATAAAAGACACCTTTTTCATTTTAACTAAGAACTTTACTGAACAACATATTCACCCTTTTGTTCCACTACCTTCTGTCATTTTTCAGGCAACATCATAATTGCATCTTCCCAAAACTTTTTATCTTTTTGAGCAAAGAACTGTTCCAGGTGCCCTTTACAGTCTCCCAGGGAATTGAAATTATTTCCTCTAAGAGAATTTTGTAAAGACCAAAATAAATGGAAATCTGAAGGGGCTATGTTTAGTGAATATGGCGGATGAATCAGAACTTCCCAGCCAAGCTGTAACAGTTTTTGTCTGGTCATCAAAAAACATGCAGTCTAGGCCGAACACTCTATGAAATAAATCAGAGCAAGATCCTTTTTGACCCACCTCCTAGAGAAACGGAAATAAAAACAAAAATAAACAAATGGGACTTAATGAAACTTAAAAGCTTTTGCACAGCAAAGGAAAACATAAACAAGATGGAAAGACAACCCTCAAAATGGGAGAAAATATTTGCAAATGAAACAACTGACAAAGGATTAATCTCCAAAATTTACAAGCAGCTCATGTAGCTCCATATCAAAAAACAAAAAACCCAATCCCAAAATGGGCAGAAGACCTAAACAGACATTTCTCCAAAGAAGATATACAGATTGCCAACAAACATATGAAAGTATGCTCAACATGACTAATCATTGGAGAAATGCAAATGAAAACTGCAATGAGGTATCACCTCATACCAGTCAGAATGGGCATCATCAGAAAATCTACAAAGAGCAAATGCTGGAGAAGGTGTGGAGAAAAGGG
This sequence comes from Hyperoodon ampullatus, assembly GCF_949752795.1. Taxonomy (NCBI): domain Eukaryota; kingdom Metazoa; phylum Chordata; class Mammalia; order Artiodactyla; family Ziphiidae; genus Hyperoodon; species Hyperoodon ampullatus. The sequence goes on from NC_136915.1 coordinate 131,785,403, forward strand.
AACCCTCTTGCACTGTTGGTGGGAATGTAAATTGATACAGCCACTATGGAGAACAGTATGGAGGTTCCTTTAAAAACTAAAAATAGAACTACCATACGACCCAGCAATCCCACTACTGGGCATATACCCTGAGAAAACCATAGTTCAAAAAGAGTCATGTTCCAAAATGGTCATTGCTGCTGTATTTACAATAGCCAGGACATGGAAGCAACCAAAGTGTCCATCAACAGAGGAATGGATAAAGAAGATGTAGCACATACATACAATGGAATATTACTCAGCTATAAAAAGAAATGAAATTGAGTTAATTGTAGGGAGTTGGATGGACCTAGAGTCTGTCATACAGAGTGAAATAAGTCAGAAAGAGAAAAACAAATACCGTATGCTAACACATGTATATGGAATCTAAAAATATATATAAATAAAATGGTTCTGAAGAACCTAGGGGCAGGACAGGAATAAAGATGCAGATGCAGAGAATGGACTTGAGGACACGGTGGGGGGGTAGAAGGGTAGACTGGGAGGAAGTGAGAGAGTGGCATGGACATATATACACTACCAAATGTAAAATAGCTACTGGGAAGCAGCCACATAGCACAGGGAGATCAGGTCGGTGGTTTGTGACCACCTAGAGGGGTGGGATAGGGAGGGTGGGAGGGAGATGCAAGAGGGAGGAGATACGGGCATATATGTATACATATAGCTGATTAATTTTGTCATACAGCAGAAACTAACACAACTTTGTAAAGCAATTATACTCCAATAAAGATGTTAAAAAAAAAAAAAACACGCAAAAGATGGACAGCATGGTGCCAAGGAATATAGGCAAATGGCTAATAATAAAACAAACAAACAAACAAAAAACAAACAAGCGGTCTTGCATTATCCTGATGGAAGATTATGGGCTTTCTATTGACTAATTCCAGATGCTTTTCATCGAGTGTTTCTTTCAATTGATCTCATTGGGAGCAGTACTTGGAATTAATCATTTTGTTTTCTGGAAGGAGCTCATAATGGAGGACTCCCTGCCACTCCCACCATATACACAACATCACCTTCTTTGGATGAAGACTGGTCTTTGGTGTGGTTGGTGGCAGTTCATTTCACTTGCTCCATGATCTATTCTATTCCACATTATTGTATAGTATCCACTTTTCATCACCCGTCACAATTTGTTTTAAAAACGTAATGTTTTCATTACGTTTAAGTAGAGAATCTCATGTGGAAATACAGTCTAGAGGGTTTTTTTCACTTAACTTATGTGGAACCGGAACATCAAAGTGATTCACATAACCAAGCTGGGGCAAATGATTTTCAGTGCTTGATTTGTATATTTTGAGTATGTCGGCTATCTCCCACATGGTATATCGTTGACTGTTCTCAATGAATGTCTTGATTTGATCGCTATCAAATTCAACTGGCCTACCCGACCATGGAACATCGTCCAGCGAGAAATCTCCAACATGAAACTTCACAAACCACTTTTGACATGTTCGATCAGTCACAGCACCCTCTCCATACACTGCATAAATCTTTTTTTGTGTTTCAATTGCCTTTTTACCTTTCTTGAAATAATAAAGCATAATATGCCAAAAAGTTGCTCTTTTCCTTCCATCTTCAATATTAAAATGGCTACACAAAAATTCACCAATTTTGATAAGTCTTTTTTCTAAATGCACACTGATATGACAGCTGTCACATACAATCTAACAAAATTGTTCTGAATGAAGTTAAAGATAACTAAGTGCTACTAGAGCCATCTTACGGAAAAAACCGACCGAACCTTTTGGCCAGCCCCATATTTAAAATACAAAAATCAAAAAACAAAAACAAAAACAAATCAAGACATCAAAGCATTATATGAAATATGTTCTATCATCCTGCCTTGAATATTATACTTCCATAACAACCTGGAAGGCAAGGATAGGGTTTCAAATTCTTGGACACTCCGAGTTTTATACCAGAATTCAAGACACAAAGAGAACCAAACAGAGTGGACATATCTCTTTAACTCCGTAGATTCTTCCTCCATAGGTGGCAGGGCCAGAGAGAAACCCTTTAAATGATAGGATACCACCTAAAAATTGGTGTTTTACATCTTAATAATTTAGTACAGAACTGTGAGGAACAGAAATAATTATATTTCATGAGGGTTTGATATTGGGTTAAAAAGCAATGAATCGGGCTTCCCTGGTGGCGCAGTGGTTGAGAGTCCGCCTGCCGATGCAGGGGACACGGGTTCGTGCCCCGGTCTGGGAGGATCCCACGTGCCGCGGAGCGGCTGGGCCCGTGAGCCATGGCCGCTGAGCCTGTGCTCCGGAGCCTGTGCTCCGCAAGGGGAGAGGCCACAACAGTGAGAGGCCCGCCTACCGCAAAAAAAAAAAAAAAAAAAAAAAAAAAAAAAAAAAGCAATGAATCATTTCTAGTTTGGGTAAAATGATTCTGTGGTTTATGCTTTTATCACTCTACCCCTACTAGAAAATGTTAGAAAATTTTGATGGAATATTATCAAATTTCTTTAAAGCCTATTATGAGTGACAGTATGCAGACATAAGAGAGATGAATACCTTAAGAAATTGAGACAAAAGAAACAACCCAAAATAGATGTGAATACATCTAAATAAAAATAGACTAAATAACAATACAAAAGAAAGACATGAATTGCAGATCTAATCAGACCATGGAAACGATGCCAAATAAGAAAAAGATACTGGCAGAAAGGCTCAACAATTTGACTCTAGTTTTAAGGAAAAGTGAGGAAATATTTATCCTGAATTAAACTTCTTGAAATATTAACTGAAACCATGCACCCAGTTGGAGACAAATGAGCATGTTCCTGATGTTACTATGTACTGATTACTGATTCAAGAATGCTTCCAAGTTTTAAAAACTGGTTATTAAGTTTTTAAAAAAATAACTTGTAATCAATCTATGACTTCAGCAGCACTAAAATGGAAGTAGATCCACACCCCTGCAGGTGAAAATTTACTAGCAAGAATTTTAAGCTGAGAGTCTCTGGACCCTTCACCTTTCCTTTGTTAATGTGACCCTCACTTACATCAGCTCTTGTCTCCAAACCAAACACACCCCATTATGTGGCAGTTACAATGGGAACCGTGCTTGCTGTATGGTGTGTGCTACTCTGTTCCCTGTTCTGTAAAATTTTTGCAGAGTATTGTTGGGAAAGTTGAATGTGAGCTTGATTGACAATCTGAAACTGAAACTCAATCCAGTGATCTTTAAGCTACTCCCTTGTTGCCTGGAAGAAAATCCTAAAGAGAGAAGCTCCACTCTTTCAATAAGTGTGGCATCACCAGTGCTCTTGATGGCACAGAAGATGGTACAGGTAGCAAAGCACAAGAATCAGCAATCAGTCAGAAAATTACCCGAAAGAGATGGACTTTGTGCATGCCTTTTAGAAATACTTAATTTACTTTATATTTTCTTTATATTTTTGCAGAAAACCCTGAATAACTCAAATAAAAGACCACATCCTATGTAAGTCAAATAACGAAAACATATAAGCAGCGACAAAGCATCATTACATAGTTTAAGTGACAGTGCATTTTGTAATGTATGTGAAATAATGACACATAATTGGCTGCATTTTACAGTTAATGAAATATATTCTATTCACAGGCATTATTTGAATACCTTGCTCTTTGTAGAGTATGCTTATTAGCAATGAGTTGTTGATCATAAGCTCTTCTATAAAGACTCAGGTAAAAATATAACCAGCTTACACGAATATGCCATGAGTTTCAACACTGCCCACTTTAGGTGTCTGCATGATTTTTCTGTCCCGCTTCCAGTCTTGACACACTTTCGACTCACTATCTGGGACGACTTGAATCAGCCAGGTTCATGGAAAATCTAACTACCTTGTATCAAAGAAGTTATAGATGTAGTTATAGATGGAATTTAAGTTGCCATACTAGAAAGATCAAAATCAATATTAAGATGAATATGAATGACTTAAAATGATCATTTAAACTTTTTTAAATTAATAATGCAAATGTTATTAAGAAATCTTTGAAACTACATTCCATATTGTTAAGATAATATTACCTTAAGGTTATAAATTATCTTGTTTTTATCAAAGAAAAATATGTAAGATTTTTCATGGAAGGCTGTCTATTCTAAATGGAAATAAAAGAGGAACACACTACCATTTCATGACATTTCTGCTACTTTACCTTAAATTTATAAACCACTTAAAAGGTTTTAAAATCAAGTACATGTCTATTTATCCATATAGTATCTCCATTGATCTAAATGAGAATACTCCTAGCTATTAATTTGGTTTTTCTATAATATAGTAATCTTTCTTTAAAATATTTTCATGGCCTTTGATTTTATATTGTATTTTAAAAAATTATTTATTTTATTTATTTTTATTTTTGGCTGCACGTGGGCTTTCTCTAGTTGTGGTGAGCGGGGTTTACTCTTCATTGTGGTGCGCGGGCTTCTCATGGCAGTGGCTTCTCTTTGTTGCAGAGCACGGGTTATAGGTGCATGGGTTTCAGTAGTTGTGGCACATGGGTTCAGTAGTTGTGGCTCGCGGTCTCTAGAGCACAGCCTTAGTAGCTGTGGCGCCCAGGCTTAGTTGCTCCACAGCATGTGGGATCTTCCCAGATCAGGGCTCAAACCCGTGTTCCCTGCATTGGCAGGTGGATTCTTAACACTGCGCTACCAGGGAAGCCCATGGCCTTTGATTTTAAAAGCAGGAAATTTACCACAGTTACATTAATTTGCAAATGCATTCACTCAAACCAAAAGGAATATGTTATCATTCTCAATACAGTTTAATTATCTGTGTAGGGTAAAAATATAAAATATTTAGAACTAGACCATATACAAAAATAACTTCAGAATGATCAAAGCATATAAATCATCTTTTCAATTCTTAGACATTTCTTGCTATAGGTGACTGTGGTATAAGCATCTATTTCATTTTGATATACTTAGATCATTTAGGATTAACCAATAGCTGGCTGGGTCAATGACATGATTTTTGGGGTCAGTGACTGATTTTTGTGGTCAATGTAGAAAATCACAGAAAAAGTATTTTAGCTTGACTCATTGTTGCATACCAATTTCCATGAGTATATTAATTTGATCCAATAGGAATACTATTATAGGAACAGAAGCTACAACCACAGCTGCTAACTAGTTTTCAGTATTTTATCAAATTTTCCTAGATTTTTCCACAGGCCAAATTGGAGAATTAAATATGGAATGAGAATATTCATACCCACATCTCAAACATATCAATTTGATCTGAACTTTCACTAATATCATTTGCATATATAATTTAAATGGCTAAAAAATATATTTTTAAAAATTTTTGTTTGTTGTGTGGTGGAATCCTCAATCCTCAATGCTTCCATTTGCTTCTGCCTACCATAATAGCCCCTTTTTCTCTGAATCATGAATTCATTAAGTGGTTTCTGTAATTTGTTGATTAAATCTAGTGGTGATATTCATGCACTAACAACAAAATGAACTTAAGATGTAACTGAGGTAGTTTAAAAATATGGCCCCCAAATTCCTTGACACTCCTCACTTTAAGTTTATTATTGCTTCAGCCAATAGAGTACAGTGGAAGAGATGCCAAGTGACCTCTGAGGCCATATGAACAGCAGAGCTGGTGATTCCTATAAATCTTGGGTTTATTTATTTTTACAGTTCATTTACTGGAAAACTGCTCCTTTTGCATCTTGATTTCATTGGAGTTTTTTTAGACAGTTCCAGAGAGGTACTCAGTCTAGGGCTAATCATTACTACAGCTGAAGCAAGATCTTCTTGAATACTTTCCCCCAACTTGCTGTGAATCAAGTTTTCCTAGTGTGGGTGGTGGGAATAGGCACTATTCCTGGCCCAGCTCTGGGAACTGTTCCCTTTTATCCTCTCAGACCCTTCTTTCCCCAGCTCTTCATCAATGCATGTGCCGATGAGTTACATACAGGCTTTATCTTTGAAGGGCAGCCTCCCCAGATCTCTGGGGTTTTCTCTTTGCACAGCTCTCTCCTCTCTGATACTCTGTTGTGCAAACTCTGGCCACCTTGATCTCCCTTGAGTCTCAGCTCTGTCTCCTCATCTCATAGAAAGCACCTTGGGCTTCACTTGGATTCCCCCCCACCCACCAAGGTAAGTCCTGAAAACTCTTTGAAAAAATAATCTGGGTAACTGTAGGTCTAACATCATAAATTTCCCTTTTCTCAGGTCTTGGTTTCCTATGTTGCCTGATGCCCAGCATCTAAAATACCACTGTTTCATGTATTTCACTGATTTTTGTTTATTTCAGGCTGGAAGGTAAATCTCATCCCTGCTAGTTTATCATAGCCAGAAGTGGCAGTCTCGACAGTATTAATGTGGTTCTTAATTTCATCTCTTTGATGATAAGTATCAATGAGAAGAAATAGAATTATGAAAAAATATCTTTATTAATAAAGTTTTAGATGAGTTGGAGCATCCTACACTAAATGCATTAGGAATAAATCCATTATAGTTATATGTTATGAAAAAGTGTATATATGCATCTAGGATTTCCTTGCAAAGGCAAAACTTACATATTTTAAAACATTTAGAATAGAAAAATATTAAAAATGGACATATTAATCTATGAAATGTCATTAATTAAACTTCATGGAAATGTTGCTACTAACATTTTAATGAATATGTAGACATTTCATTCAATCCATTTAGTATGTTTCCTGATGATGACAAGGGTTGGAGAAGAGGGAAAAGATGGTGATAATACTTTTAATGCATGTATGATACTAATGATTTTACATGGAATCTTCTAGCAGAGGGTGGCTGAATGGAGGAGAGGCCATCATCATTGGAAGTTAGGAACCTAAGAGACTAAGCCAGAGGTGTGGAAAGATTCTCTATGTGGATTTTTAGGTCACCACAAGTGGTAACAGTATTAGTACTGGAGACAGTGATAATAAGCCAGGTGCTGTGAATTAGAGGTACTGACCATAAGGAATGTATGAATCTAATTCCAGGACCTCCCCAACCACCTGGGTTGTGCATCACAGAAGTATCTGGAAGTGAAAATTCAGAGCAAGGAAAGCATCCAGTCTTATTCAGGACTGGTAGAGATTATGGGAAAATAATATAAAATTATTTATTGAGTGAACCATAGGGATTCTTGATTGCCAAAATGGGTAGGAGTGGAGGAGAAAGCCTAGTTTCAGAAAGAGCAAAAAAATCAAAGAGACGATTCTGCAAAATGGTTGATGCTATTAGAAAATTTTGCTTTTGACAAACCTTCAGTTTCAGAGGGGACTTTGGGTGAATTTTCACAGGTTCGAGTGGGTGATGATTTGTCCTGAACACAGTGTGCCCATTGACACCCAGAGAGAACCGTCTACTGGATGGAGGGGTTTTGTAGTCTGGTGGGTGTAAAGGATCAGTACCAGTGACTTTAGTGGTAGATGGAAAATCAGCTCTAAATAATCTATTTTAGGGACTGGATTCTAAAGCAGTTTGTATTTGCAGCCTGGAAGGAGTTGATGAATAAAATGGGTATTGTGTCATAAGTAGAACTTCGTACCTATAGAGTGCATGTCAATCCAGTTTTATGCTAAGATTGGGGCCTATATACTAGGCCCACTGTTTTTGGATATTAAAACTTATTTGAAACTTAACGTGAAGATGTCAGAACTTAACATTTTACAGTCTGATTTTTTCTTTTTTCACTTTTAAAATTATTTACAAACTATATCACATACTTTCATTATATTTTATAGAATATAAAAATATAGAATTTTATAGTTCCATAATGACACTAACTTGAAAATAAGTGATAATAGCTTGGTCATGAGCAAAGAGCAGGCAAATACAGAGGTATTGATTAAACTCATGCCAAGGTGCTGGTAAACCAGTAGTTCTCTAACTACACAACAGTCATCAAGGAGCTTGTTAAAAAGATACCTTCTGGAGTTGAAACACAGAGACTGTCATTTAATTGCTATAAGACCCCAAATGTGCACTTATACCAAAATCTCTAAGCAATTCGGGTGCATGTGTTCAGTGGACCAGGTTTTGAGATGTCCCCACCCTTGTCCCAAAACACTGTGAAGCATATCATAGAAGGAGACTGAGGCAGTAGGTGCTAGGCTTTAAAGAAACTATCCCCTCTCTTGAAAGGTAAGTTTTCTCAAAGACTTAGAGACCAAAATATGACAGAATAAAATCAGCCCCTGTTACATTTGTAAACACACTGGAAAATGATTTTGAAGTGACCATCTGCTTGCTCTGTTCTCTATATGTCAGTGTTACTCTCTTACATAGCCTTCCAAGGAGTTCGGTCTCTAATGTGCCATTACTTCCTTTCTAATCAACTAAAAAAAGAAAGACAAACTGGTAGGGATTGGAACCTTGGAGTAAATAAAGAAACAGAAAAAAGTATAAAATAAATCTTACAATAACTGTGTTCTTGGGATTTACTTAAAGACCATGGCCATCACCCTATAAATATATAATTGAGAAATTTCTCTCTGTTTCCCCAATGTTTCCTATAGTACAGGAGGAAACAACTTAGGTATGATAAGCACATATACATAGAGCACTTACAGAAAAACTGTAGGTCATACCACAGTCAGTAGAAGCCATTGAAACCATATTTTGTGTGTACCCCTCAAGGCATTCAGCAACCAATAAAGATCTCTTCGCTCTGGAATTTCTCTACATATTTCTTTGTGAAATGTTGCCAAAAGAAATCATACTGATTTCATTTCACTGCCCTTGTGAATGCCCCAGTCTCATATTTCAAAATTCCTATGAGCTATTTTCTCAATTTCATAAAGAAGTAGACTATAATATTGAAAATTATAAGAAAATTATACAGTGTAACATTTTAACAAAATGAGGAACTACACCATAAAGGTATTACATTTTGACAGGTTTATTCACTGGCATACCATAGATTTTTTTCTGATGGGTAAATAATTGCATTGTTAAGAAGTTCTCAAGGAAAAAAATAACTAATTGTTTGTTTTTTTGTTTTTTTGTTTTTTTTTTAGTGTCAACAGTGATGGGGCGTGTTTATTTTTCATGGTGTGGACACTCAACTTCTGGGACCAGTTCTGAGGTCAGTACTTGAGCGGCCACACAATGGTTTCTTTCTTTCTGGTCTTTGTTGTCCTGGAGGAGTTAGAACTAAAAATGTAAGGGTCACGACATGCTGGAAATATGGCATGTTACAAAGAGAATAAAATACAGTAAAAATAAATTTTGTTTAACTAAGTTAAACAAAAATGATGGTTGCATAAATAATTATTACAGGGCTCTGATTTTGAGCTTTTACATTCAAGTCAGGAGATAGATTAGTAAACAGATGATAAAAATATGTCAACATTAGATGACAGATATTAACTATAGGGTGTGTCAGGACTCCCTCAAAATGAAGTTGAATCAATAACTTGGCACTCAGGAAAAGATGAAATTAGAAGGATTATTAGAAGTTATTCTGGAGAAGAGATGGGGAAAGGGGCTGGGAGGGAATGTAGAATTTCAGGAGAGGGAGCTTCTTATACAAAGCCATGGATGCATAAAAGAATAAAGTATATTCTCACAAAGACAGGTTTTAATGTCTAGTGTTCAATATGAAAAGTAACTAAAAGAAGACAGAAGGTTAAATATGGCCTAGATTATGAATGACCTTGTAGCCAATGCTATCAAGTTGACAATTTTCTATACAGTCTACTGTGAATTATTTCCAACCAATCTGTTATCTGCAAATGATTTTTCCCTCTCTTCATACATGTTCTCTCTCTTTTGTGCCTATTTAACCCACATCAATGACTCTGCCTTTCACTGGTTTTTATAAGAAATCTTATATGTAAAACATATTTTTCCCCTATTATAGATTTTACTGAAAATTTGGGAGAAACAGGGAGGGCTCATTTCACGTACGTAACAGCATTCTGCTACTTTGCTTCTCCTTTCCCCCTCCCTCTCCAGATTTGTTTCCCCCATCGTACAAATTAGTTGCCCTTGAAACTTGATGCAAGTCCTTCTAGAATCTAGAAACTTGATAAGTAGGAGATTTATTAAGATATTTGTTCTCAAATGTGGGTCTCTATTTAAAGAAATAATTTGAGCTGCCTACTCGAAGAACACTTTTTAAACTAACTTATTTTATACTGTTCTGATGAGAACATATACTACACAAACTCATTGTGGAAAACCTACCCTTGCCCAACTGTTACTTTTAAAATTTATACATTATGTTTTGGTGAGTTTAAAAAAGTGCTTAATAAACTTTTAGTAATTTCTTCTTTAAAATGAAATCCAAGTAAGCATTTCAAATGGCAATTTATTTTGCAGAAAGAAATTTAACTTTGGATCTGGCAAACGATACTCTTGTTTAAACTCACAGAAAGTTTGCATCAATGAAACATTAAAATGAGTGTTTTATTTAAAAAAAAGAAAAGACCTCCATGCAAACAGACATGAGTTCTCCACCCTACTATACATACTATCTACTGTTACCTAATTTCAGAACCTTGATTTCCACATTTGTAATATAACACTTACACTGTATACTTTGTATTGTAAGAATTATTCATAAGGTATATACAGTGTCTAAAAGAGGGGGTACTTAATAACAGAATCAAAATAATGCTGTTTCCCTGCAAATTCAAACACATACACACAGAGACATAATTTTAATGCACACATTTTTGAGTAAATGAAGTAAGCCAAACAAGTAACTGGGCATATGTCCAAAGAACCATCAGTTTCAAAATATACCTCTTCAAATTAGATGTATTGGTTTTCTAATTTATTGTTCCAAATATGGGCCAATCAATATAATCAATACAGTGGCATCTTAAGGCACAGTTATTTTACATAAATAAAGTAACTATCTTTTCCCATATATATCAACTCTGGAATGGTATTTAACTGTTAACAAATTAACAGGTTAAAGCTGTGACTGTTACATAGAATTAGAGCCATTCTTCAGAAAGGCTAATTATTTTAATTCTAGGCCTTGGATTTGCCTGTCTAAAGTAAGTCACTTTCCATTGTGATTCATTGCAGGTTCATTTGCATTCTAAAGTAGTGCTCCTCCATTCTTTGTTTCACCCTCTGAACACAGCTATTTAAGTGTATTCCATTCTGGAGTTTACATGGGCTGCAGGTGCCAGTTCCTGTTGCAGCTGTGCATATATTTTAAAATGGGCTAACACAGAACACAGAGTGCAATGATATACCACATTTAATAAAGGGCTAGTTTGATTTGTATTGGGTTAGCACTTCCAGAAAGCAAAAGCAGGAACTAAATGACAGGCTTTCAAACTCTTAGGCCATCTAAACCTCTGGACCTTGATTACAGAGGGGATGCTGAAAGAGTCTGTCATAAAACAGCAAAAATTTGTAAAACCATTCCCTTCAAAAGACTAGCCAGTGCATTGAATTCTTATTAATAAAAGCATATTTGATTAAATGGTCCATGGCTTTTTAAAGCAAATATTACGTTTACAAAGTGCTTTTTGCATCAGAATTATTTTGTAGTAAAAACCATTAAGAACTAGAAACATAATTGTTTTGTGTCCTTTTACTTTCCAGAATAGCATGAACTATTCCGGCATTATAAAGTGGTTTATTGTAATTTAAAAATATTTTCATTCCTCTGCCAAAGTCAAAGAATTCCACTGAGATATTGTATTTTCCCCCCTAATGTTTGGCTCAATACCAATGGGGGCTAACACATCCAATGCATTCCCTCAGCTCCAGTGTTATCTGCCTTCCATCTCGATCCACTTTTGGGAGGTGTTGACAAAAGACTGGAGTGTGCAGAGAGAGAGAGAGAGAGAGAAGCCATAGTATTTGTTCCTCTCCTTCTCTATGTAGATGCTGTTTTTGGCAGTGATTCTGTCTCCGCCATGATTCTAGTTCCTGTTCAACAGCCCATGATGTTAGATTCTACTGGGTGATGCCTGCTCTTAGGGTCTTATAATCCATTGTGGTATATTGGACAATGTCCTCTCCCCAAATGTTTCCAATTGTTAATCTCTGGAATCTGTGAATATGTTACCTTACATAGAAAATTAAATTTTGCAGATATAATTATGTTAAGAATATTGCAATGGGAAGATCACCTTGGATTATTTGGATTGGACCAATATAATCACAAGAGTCAGAGGAATCTGATAATACATTGAGCTGATGGAGAATGAAATTACAACATATCAAAATTAGTAGTGCAGACTTAAAGCAAGGCAGAGAGGGAAATTTATAGCACTATATAGTTACATCAAAAAAAAGAGACTAAAATCAATATTGTCTCCCTTTTTCAAGAGACTAGAAAAAGAAGAGCAAAATAAACCTAAAGGAGCATAAGTGATGACTAAAAAGATAAGAACAGGAATAAATTATTGAAAAGAGAAAAGCAGTAGGAAAAAGCAATGTTCCAGTTCTTTAAAAAGATCAAGAAAACTGACAAATCTCTAGCAAAACTGGTAAACAAAAGAAGAAGAGGGGGAGTTGAGGAAGACGGCGGAAGAGTAAGACGCAGAGATCACCTTCCTCCCCACAGATACATCAGACATACATCTACACGTGGAGCAACTCCTACAGAACACCTACTGAATGCTGGCAGAAGACCTCAGACCTTCCAAAAGGCAAGAAACTCCCCACGTACCTGGGTAGGGCAAAAGAAAAAAGGAAAAACAGAGACAAAAGAATAGGGATGGAACCTGCACCAGTGGGAGGGAGCCGTGAAGGAGGAAAGGTTTTCACACACTAGAAGCCCCTTCGCGGGGGGAGACTGCGGGTGGCAGAGGGGGAAGCTTCAGAGCTGCGGAGGAGAGCGCAGCCACAGGGGTGCAGGAGGCAAAGCGGAGAGATTCCCGCACAGAGGATCGGTGCCGACCAGCACTCACCAGCCCGCGAGGCTTGTCTGCTTGGCCGCCGGGGCGGGTGGGGCTGGGAGCTGAGACTCCGGCTTTGGTCGGTGCGCAGGGAGAGGACCGGTGTTGGTGGCGTGAACACAGCCTGAAGGGGTAGTGTGCCACGGCTGGCCGGGAGGGAGTCCGGGAAAAAGTCTGGAGCTGCCGAAGAGGCAAGAGACTGTTTCTTCCCTCTTTGTTTCCTGGTGCGCGAGAAGAGGGGATTCAGAGCGCCACTTAAAGGAGCTCCAGAGACAGGCTCGAGCCGCGGCTAACAGCGTGGACCCCAGAGATGGGCATGAGACACTAAGGCCGCTGCTGGCGCCACCAAGAAGCCTGTGTGTGGGCACAGGTCACTCTCCACACCTCCCCTCCCGGGATCCTGTGCAGCCCGCCACTTCCAGGGTCCCATGATCCAAGGACAACTTCCCCGGGAGAATCCACGGCACGCCCCAGGCTGGTGCAATGTCATGCCGGCCACTGCAGCCACAGGGTCACTCCGCATCTGTAACCTCCTCTCCCTCTGGCCTGAGCGAGCCAGAGCCACTGAATCAGAGGCTCCTTTAACCCCATCCTTTTTGAGCAAAGAACAGACACCCTCAGGTGACCTACACGCAGAGGCGGGTCCAAATCCAAAGATGAACCCCGGAAGCTGGGCAAACAAAGAGAAAGGGAAATCTCTCCCAGCAGCCTCAGGAGCAGCAGATTAAATCTCCACAATCAACATGATGTACCCTGCATCTGTGGAACACCTGAATAGACAATGAATCATGCCAAATTGAAGCAGAGGATTTTGGGAGCAAGATATATGATTTTTTCCCCTTTTCCTCTTTTTGTGCGTGTGTACGTTTATGCTTCTGTGTGAGATTCTGTCTGTATAGCTTTGCTTTCACCATTTGTCCTAGGGTTCTGTCCTTCCGTTTTGTTTTTTATTTTACTTTTATAACAATTTTTATCTTAATAATTATTTTTTATTTTTATTTTAATAAATTTTATCTTACTTTATTTTATTTTATCCTCTTTCTTTTTTCCTTTCTATTTTTTCTCCCTTTTATTCTGAGTTGTGTGTATGAAAGGCTCTTGGTGCTCCAGCCAGGAGTCAGGGCTGTGCCTCTGAGGAGGGAGAGCCAACTTCAGGACACTGGTCCACAAGAGACCTCCCAGCTCCACATAATATCAAACGGCGAAAATCTCCCAGAGATCACCAACTCACCACCAAAACCCAGCTTCACTCAATGACCAGCTAGCTACAGTGCTGGACACCCTATGACAAACAACTTGCAAGACAGGAACACAACCCCACCCATTAGCAGAGAGGCTGCCAAAAATCATAATAAGGTCAAAGACACCCCAAAACACACCACCAGATGTGGACCTGGCCACCAGAAAGACAAGATCCAGCCTCATCCACCAGAACACAGGCACTAGTCCCCTGCACCAGGAAACCTACACAACCCACTGAACACTAGGGACCCACCCCCACTAGGGACAGAAAACAAAAACAAAAACGGGAACTACAAACCTGCAGCCTGCAAAAAGGAGACCCCCAAAACAGTAAGATAAGCAAAATGAGAGGACAGAAAAACACACAGCAGATGAAGGAGCAAGGTAAAAACCCACCAGACTTAATAAATGAAGAGGAAATAGGCAGTCTACCTGAAAGAGAATTCAGAATAATGATAGTAAAGATGATCAAAAGTCTTGGAAATAGAATAGAGAAAATGCAAGAAAATTTTAACAAGGACCTAGAAGAACTAAAGATGAAACAAGCAATGATGAAAAACACAATAAATTAAATTACAAATACTCTACATGGTACCAATAGCAGAATAACTGAGGCAGAAGAATGGATAAGTGACGTGGAAGATAAAATAGTGGAAATAACTACGGCAGAGCAGAATAAAGAAAAACGAATGAAAAGACCTCAGGACAGTCTCAGAGACTTCTGGGACAACATTAAACACACAAATATTCGAATTATGGGGTCCCAGAAGAAGAAGAGAAAAAGGAAGGGACTGAGAAAATATTTGAAGAGATTATAGTTGAAAACTTCCCTAATATGGGACAAGAAATATTTAATCAAGTCCAGGAAGGAAAGAGAGTCCCAGG